>NC_035440.2:72715987-73951072 GCF_002127325.2 Helianthus annuus | reverse complement strand
ACAATAGTTCAACAGACTTCAGGCATCTTAAGCTTGCGAAACTCTTTATTGATGCTAAGGAGACAATCCAGCCAATTACGTTTAGTACCTGCATTTAGTCTTTTTGGGAAAATACGTCAGTTTACACTGGTAAATACAATCAACTGACTCATTTTGGAAAATGATTTAAAAATTGGTTTGGATGCACATGGCATAAATGTTTTTATAATTTGATTAAAGTGCACAGAGGCAAGATTAATCTTTTTATTAACTTGGGAGAATTATTTAATATTATAATCTTGTGAACGAATTACATGTTACTTATGCGTTCAGTAGCCCGGATCTAGTCCGGGTTAAAGATCAATAGACACACCACATAATTGAGCTATACACGGACGGTGTACGCCTACACGCCGTGCTCAGGTCGTGGCCAATCTCGTAAGATGATGCCAAGGATATCCGGGACATGGTCATTAACCCCCCAAAGGCTGTAAAGTAAACAAGACTGTTTAAACGAGCCGATCAAATTATTCAACTACCCACTAAGCGTGGAGATTTGATGCTCGATCAAGCGGTACGCTATGTACCGTAACCCAAGCCCGTATAGGGAAAATAAGTTAAAAGTATTTACCTGATGCAAAGTATAAATCACAATAAGCAAAATGCACGTAGCTTTTACTGGTTCTCCTAATCTGGAACGAAGGTTTAATATAACCTATTAGAATACTAACGGGTCTTTTATTAAGCTTAAGCTTAGACCGACTAGTTTCAAAGATACGGTTCGTACGCACGATTAAGCGAAGACCGGATAGAATGTGATTTAGACCCGACAAGTTCAGAGACTTGTTTAATGTGGGTTTATTATTCACATTCTGGATTTTGAGATGAAACCGATAAGGTTTGACCCGTGTCGGTTAATTTATGTAAACTTGTTACATAAACCGAACCGAACGCGTAAAATGCGTAACGGGTATCCGTAAGAGCCATATACAGGTTTCCTAAGTTAATATGCTTCAAATATGTTGTGACATCAGTAGGATCTCTTTCATTATGCCCCGAACTAATTTAAACACAAACTATGCCCCGTAGGGGTAGTTTGGTCGTTTTAAAGTTTGTAAAAGCGCTTAGATGTTTAACTGAGTTACTGGTCTGATGTAAACAGCAAACATACTCAATTTGATGAGTTATAACAGTAGGCTAAAGCATATATGTGAAATTTATCATTTTTAACCAAACTATGCCCCGTAGGGTATTTTGGTAATTTCACATAAGCCGAAAAGCTCAAAAACGAAGTCTGAGTTAATCAACCTTTTCTTACTGCTAGTATATCATAATTTGCCTCATATATCAGTAGGTATCAACCCGAGTATGTTCAATATGATTTTAAAACATACTATGCGTTAAAAACGCTAAATAAGGCGATTAAAGGCCATTTCCGGGTTTGATACTTAAATCTGATATTTTTATATTTCCAGAAGGCTTAAAATAATTTATTTATTATATGTGGTCGGTAGCAAAAGGTTTGGAGTCGTTTCGATAAGTAAAACTCATTTTTATGGCCCGTAAGGGCAAACCGACAATTTCCGGCTTAAGCCTACGACTACTAGTTATGCTCAGCCTAAAATTAATTAAAAATCTTTAAAAATGCCAAAATAATATATTACATCAGTGGGTATTAAGTTTGATACCAAAAAGTAGGCTTAACTAGGCTATACGCTAATTACGCCATTTTATTAACATAAAGCATTAATTTAGCGATATTGAGCATAACTCTTAATCTACAAGTCAAACTGATGTCAAACTTTGCATACAAGTTTATATATCGGTAACTAAGGGTTCTACACTTTTACATTTTCATAAATCACGTTTTTAAGATAATAAGGGCATAACGGTCAACATATGAGCGATTAACGGAAATATGCATATTAATTGGATAACTAGTGAACCAAGGTGCATAATCGTAGAGGGTTGTTCTAACATGTATCCTAATCCAATTAAAGCTCTGAGGCATTTCTAAAACATGCCTAAACGGGTCAGAACTGAAAGTCAAAGTGAAAGTCAAACTTTGTGACTTTCGGTTCCGAACCGGGTCTAAACAGGAAATAGTCGGGTGGAACATGTTTAGACATGTTCTTACACTTATTACTAAGTTATAACAATGATCAAACAGGTTGTATATGGTCTACATTGCTAATTATGCATAAATCGCATTTTAAACTTTCTGTTGACTTTTTAAGTACACGTTTGACCCGACTTTTGACCTGGTTAGAGTGGTAATCAGGGGGAACCCTTTTGAGGGTTTATTACCCACATAATTACCAACTTATAACTACTTTCACTTCGACTAATCACTGAGCTAACAATGACTAATCGTTAAGTCAACCGTTAATTACGACGGTTTGACTTTTAAGCTAAAACTAAGCTAAAAATTTATTAAGAAAGGTCAAGCAAACTTACAAGAGTCCTAAGCTTGACTAGTGATCACTTGAGAGTGCCTTGGAGCTCCAAGAATGATCAGATTTCAAGAATGAATGGTGTGAAGAATGTTGCAACTTATGGTCCTTTATATAGTGGTTTTAGTCACCACAATTTGTTGACACACAAGCCTACAACCCACCACAATTCATCAACACATATCCTAGATGTTCTAGGGGTTGTTAAGGGGCCAAGCTTGAAGAGGCAAGTCGAAATAATGGGGTTACAAGGGCTGGGGCAGACAAGGATCAAAGAAAATCAATTTCTGTCCAGACATTGCAGTGGCGTAGCGCTACTGCATGAGTAGTTAGTGCTCGCGCTACGCGAGCCCCTAGGGTCATCCAACAAAACTTTTATTAATTGCAGTTTTGGTCCCTGGCTCTTCAAACTTCGATTAGGCACTTGTTTATTGCATTTTGAGCCCTCGTAATTGATCTAAAAGGGCCTCAAGACATATACCCACTTTGTTAAGTCCCCGGGTAACTTTATTGTTACCCGAAAAGGCCTAACTTTCAACGTTGACGCTTTAACCCCTCGCACACGAATTCGATCATAACTTTCTCATACGTTAACGAAACTTTACGAAATTCAAATCGTGCATTCTAGTGAGCATGATTAACCTTTACAAAGCTTCGGGTTTGTCAAAAGGTCACTTAGAGGTATATCTTTAAACATGTTGACACATTTAACCCCTGTAGTTTGTAATCTCTCACTTTTAGCTTCGTATGATCCATGATTTATTCGTTTGAAGGTATGAGCATCATATAGGGTTAATGTAAATTATATTTATTCACAGTTGACACTTAGAATACGTATATTCACATACTTTCCATGTTTGTCAACTTTAGTCCTTCTATAATATTTCTTTCACACGTTCAAACTTTATGACACGTGTCAACACATTACAGGACGTGAATTTTCGAGGTGTTACATCCTCACCCCCTTAGAATAAATCTCGACCCGAGATTTACTGAACTAAGTAAGGGTACTTTTCTTTCATCGTGGATTCAACCTCCCACGTGAATTCGGAACCTCTACGGGCATCCCATTTGACCTTAACAATAGGTACATGCTTCCTTCGAAGCTTCTTTACCTGTCGACCTTCAATCGACAAAGGTTTTTCCACAAACTCTAAGCTCTCATATATATGCACATCTGTATGTGGTATAACCAGTGATTCGTCAGCGAAACACTTCTTCAGATTGCAGATGTGGAACACATTGTGAATTCCACTGAGCTCTTCTGGTAAGTTTAACTTATTGGCAACTGACCCGACACGTTCGATAAACTCGAACGGTCCTATGTATCTCGGGCTTAGCTTGCCTTTCTTACCAAATCGCATCACTCCCTTCCAGGATGACACTTTAAGCAGGACTTTGTCACCTAGTTCGAAGTGAAAATCCTTACGCTTTGGATCTGCGTAACTCTTCTGCCTATCGCGGGCAGCTTTGAGACGGTCACGAATCTGGACAATCTTGTCCTTCGTCTCAAGGACTATCTCTGGTCCTGAAAATTGGACATCTCCAACTTCCGCCCAACATACGGGCGATCTACACTTTCTACCGTATAATGCCCCAAAAGGCGCAGCCTTGATGCTGGTGTGGTAGCTATTGTTGTAGGAGAATTCGATTAATGGTAGGTTCTTATCCCAACTACCACCCAAATCGATTGCACATGCACGTAGCATGTCTTCCAACGTTCGAATAGTACGCTCACTCTGACCGTCTGTCTGAGGATGGTAAGCCGTACTAAAATTCAAACATGTGCCCAAAGATTGCTGGAAACTCTTCCAAAAATGCGACGTGTACCTAGTATCTCTATCAGAGATAATAGACACAGGTATGCCATGTAAGGCTACAATCTTATCAACGTAAAACTGGGCTAACATGTCGGAGCTATAAGTCTCCTTGATGGGTAAAAATGTGCTGACTTAGTCAGTCTATCAACTATAACCCATATTGTATCATTTCCTTTCCTGATCTTTGGTAACTTGGTAATAAAATCCATGGTTACCATTTCCCACTTCCACGTAGGAAGTTCAGGCTGTTGTAGCAAACCTGATGGTTTCTGATGCTCGACTTTGACTTGCGCATGAGCCAAGCATTTAGCTACATAGGTGGCCACAGACTTCTTCAAGCCTATCCACCAATAGTTTGCCCTTAGATCCTGGATAGCTGATGGCAAATTTCTAATCGTTGACTAATTAGGGTTGCGGCAATTAATGCGTAAGCAAAATGAACCGTCTTTCTTATTTAACAATATCAACTCTCGGAATATCGAGTTAGGCTATATGAACCCCTTATTTAAAAGCTTAATTAATCAGGGTTTCGATTCTTCCAATGATGGTACTAGCCGTCATGGAGATTTCATAATAATGCAGTCTTAAATGGAGTATTAAAACTTAATTCTACCTGCCTTCCAGGAGGTGAGCAGGGAAAACTTATGAGAAGATAATCAAGGTACAAGGAGGCTACAGAGATTTTCCATATCTCAGGCTCCAGTTCATCCACCATTGCTCGTGTCAAATAAGTGACACCTTTATGTTACTAGTTCACGAATTCCTTAATCGGGAACATTTACTTGGAAAATTCCATTCTGGATATCTTCTTTGAATACTACTAGTCGACTTTAGTACAATATGATCATTGGGATATCTTAGGGGTTCCATGTATTAAACCTCCATGCTGATCAGACATGGAAATAATCTATGGGACACTCTAGGATACGCCAATCCTCATATGACACTTTTATCAACATAGTTTGGCATTCGCAGGCGATAGAAAACAATAAAAAAATAATTAAAATAACATATGTTGTCGCACTCTATGCAAAGAAAGAGTGCTTTTAGATTTTCGGAAGGACTCCTTGCCGATCCATAAGAATCGGTTACTATGGTTTCCTTGGTAAGTTATACCTTGTGGATGATAATAAAAATTTTGCTAAGTTTATGGTTCATGAAGATTTATTATTGCCTGTATTAAAAACAGGACACTTAGCAGATGTTATCATTGATAAATGATAAGGAAGTTTATTGTGCAAGTGCTTATATTAAATCAATAATGGAAGTTTCACAAACTAGGCACCTAGCTCAGTTGGCTAGGCGCGCGAAAGGTGCGGCCTAGACCCAGGTTCGACTCCGGGGACGGCCAATTCCACCATTTTTTTATGTTTAATTTTAATTAATCGTACGTATACGTGTAATTATGAGAGTTGTCTCATAAGGAGTCTTGATAATTAATTGCTTCTTATCACCCACGATATGGGCTTGATTTTTCGAGGCAACCAATCGATTTTTATCACTTTATTGAGTCCTTATATTTAACGGAACTAGGACATCGGAAAAATGATTCTTTATGGATATAAAACATCCATCTAATAATGCTGAAGCAGTCTCAGAGGTATACAGGCTTCTTACCGAACTTTCGTTGCTTTTTATTAAGCCTGTACTCGCTCTCTTTCTCAGATTTCTGGGAGTTATCCTCCTTCTTTGGTTCATCCTTCATATTTGAAGTGTGAGCATAGCTCTCCTCATGAGTAATTTAACATGGTTTTGAATGAGATTTAGAGCGAGAAGTATTCAGCTCTTTGTATTGTCTCATGACCTTTTCCATGGTCCTTTCAATTGCTGCGTCAACCACAGCCCGATGATTAACTCCATTAATATTGAGGTTTACATTTGTAGTTTTATCAACTTTCGTCGCCTTAATAGTGTTGCGACTTTCGTCTACCTCACCCGAGTTTTCCATACTCGAAACTTGGTACCAATCACCAAGATTTACCCATTATTAGTCATCATCCTGATGACCTGACTTACATTAGCCACGGCATTCATAAACCGTATGGGCTATTCTGTTCCGAACATTCATAGCGAATGTTATTTTGAACGAAATTCCATTATATTTAGCCTAGGTCACAACTGGACCATCAATGGCATTCAAAGTTTGGAGCGAGTCCAATACTTGCTTGACCGGGGACCATAATGTCACAACTGTCTTTGTCACAATTACGATTATAAATAGCTCAAGGGCTAGCCTTTCATGACTTCGGTTGTATATGTTTATATATATATGGTATAGAAGCCTGTCGCGAGGGACGTAGAAAATATGGCATAAAGCCCAGTCATGAAGGACATAAATGATTATACGGCACGAAGGCCTTGTCACAAAGGACATTTAGATATGGCACAAACGACCTTGTTATAAGGACATTCTTCAAATCTGGTACAAAGGCATGTCACCAGGAATGTTAACATTTAATAGGTCAACTTGTCACGAATGACCAATTATAGCACATAGGCTTGTCCTGAATGACTTTAAAACATAACTCGATGGTCTATTTTCAAGGACCTTAATTTATTAGCCGCAATCTTATTAGATTAGGGCTTCCAGGTTTGAACATGGTTCTTCACCTTTGGACAGGGAGTCATGGACCACAACCGTCATCGTCTTGAAGGACGATTCATTTGGCAGAAAAGAAGCCAATCAACATCACTAATGGATGTTTATATATAACCATCGTATCTAATGATATTAGTCATGATCACATCGATCATATTGACTATTAGGTTTGTATAATCACACCATTTTGACTAGGGGATCATAAAGATCACTACAATCATTGCCTTACCGACACCAGAATAGGGTATAGCCCGTAGGCATTTCATCGCGAGGGATGTTAATATTATGATCATCATACTGATGATACCAGTCAGGATCGCAACGAGTATAGATTATGGGGTTTGAGTATAGCTCACCCCTTTGGCAAAGAATCACAAAAGATTAAAATTGCCTCGTCTCGATTGGACAACATAATATAGCCCTTAGGCAAAACATCTCTAAGGATGTTGAAACTGTTTTAATCATCGTATTGATGATTTTTGTCATGCTCGCATTGATCGTATCGACTATTAGGCTTGAGCATAGCTCACTACCTTGGACATGGAATCGTAACGATCACAATGTCTTTGTCACACATGGACAATATAATATGGCCCATAGGCGAAACATCACTAATGGATGTTTATAATAGGTTCATCCTATTAGAAGATATAAGTCATGATTGCATTAATCATATTGACTATTTTGGCTTGAGCATAGCTCACCACCTCAGACAAGGAATCATAAAGATAACAATGTCAATGTCTCAAATGGACAATATATTATAGCTCGTAGGCAAAACATCACTAAAGGATGTTAAATAATATTATCATCATATTAAATGATATTATTCATGATCGCATTGAATCATGTAGACTATTATGTTTGGACATAGTCCAATATTTTAGACAGGAGGTCAAAGACCATCACTGTCGTTGTCTTATCGGACAACAAGTTTAGCCCGTAGGCACATCATCACTAACGGATGTTCCTAATATGATCATCTTATAGGATGGTATAAGCCATGATTCCTAAATTTCTAGGTTTAGATAAGGGGATTGGAAGAATCCAATATAAGGATGACTGTTGTGATTTTCTCGAATGTCACACCCCCAAAATCCACCCGCGGAATACCACCGCTTGGGAGCGTGACTGACCAGGATCAAACCATCAATTATATCAAACATAGCATTTAATAATAATCATAAGTATAATTGATGTTCAAAACCAAACGTTATATATGTAGCGGAAGCATTAAATGTAAAACCCAAATCATAAGTATCAATGTGTGAATGTAAAAGTGTTTAATATGCATTCACATGTCCTTGTCCACAACGACCCGCTTCTCCTCTGGTGCAAGCTCCAAATATACCTAAGGTCCTGCAAGGCATGCAGCAAATAATCAACAAACTAGTTGAGCGAGTTCACAGAAAGTAAGGTTCTAACATGCATAAGTATAGCTAGTGGGGGCTTCCCATACTAGTGTGTATTAAAGGTGGGGGCTTCCCATGTTCATCCTGGCTAATGAGGGCTTCTCATTAACGGTACTTACTAGACTAACTTCCGACCATGTGTTCTTCTTTACTGAGAACAGGAAAACGTACAGGGTCACGTAGGCTTTACGTGACGTGCCCTTCCCCGAGGACAGTGGTACGCGTGGGGGCCACGTAGGCTTTACGCAGCGGGGCCTTCCGACCATGGAAGCCAATGAATGGTATTGGGTTACGTAGGCTTTACGTAACGTGTCCTCCCGACCCGGGAGACATATGGCAAATATACTGGGTTACGTAGGCTTTACGTAACGTGTCCTGACTAACCTGAGGACGATGGTCTATAGTCTAGAGAATGCGTAAATACGAGTAATCATTCCATATTCAACATATCCAACCCAATTCCCAACCCGGGAATCCCATGCCTTGGCTGTGTGAACTCACCTTGGTTTGCTCGGCAGATACACAAGTGAACAGGTAGCAAGTAATGGTCAATCACGTCCTATCATGCATTTATTCAAGTCAGGTTCGATTCACGTATAGCACGTAGGGTTACACAGAGGTAACAAGTTGCAAGCATAAGTCATGGCCCAAACAAAACTAATCAAATCGTGCGAGTGGTAACCAATCCGTCCGGATGGGCATTCCGTGCGGGTGGCATTTCGTGCGGATGGCCACTGGTCCATCCGGGTGGAAATCCGTGCGAGTGGCACTCATCCGGGTGACAGTTCGTGCGGACTGCCAGTTGGTCCGGATGTGGTTTAACAATTCGTGCGGATAGTCGGATCGTGCGGATTGACCATCCGTGCGGGTAGTCAGTCCGTCCGGATTGACAGTTCGTGCGGATTGTCAATCCGTGCTGACTGTTGGTTCGTGCGGATGTCAGTCCGGGTGATAGTTCAGTTCGTGCGAGTGAGCAGTTCCGCTCGTGCGGACAGTGGGTATGGACAGTCCGTGTTACTCGGTCCATTCTATCACTCGTGTGATCCAGTTCATGCTTACCCTTGTGCGATCGGTTGAATACCCGGATATTAAGCATTCGGTTACAATCACATAACAGTTTCCAATTTACCAATCAATTAACATCTTAACAGTTATCAATTAACACCGATCCACAAATCAATTAACCCAATTATCGGCTAAACATGGTATTTTATCAAGAACCCTAACGAACCCTAATATCATATCATGGGCTATTTGCACGAACATGTATCATAATATTCAATCCGACCAAGCATAATAATATAATCGAACCGGCCCTATATCATTATCATGCAATTCTATTATAACAAAACATCGAATACAATCAATCAATTATACAAACTGAATCGTTCACACACATGACACGGCCGACCGACTTATCAAATCCCATTGATCCATCCGAACATATATCAATTCATAACGGCCGATTAACATCTATGTCCGGCCGATTAGCAAATCTGTTCGGCCGGTTATCATTACACGAATCGTTCAACAACAATCAAATCAAACAATCATACTAACTGAATCGATCAATCATATTAACATCATGACATCATCCGGCCAATTAACAACTATCCAATTATCATACAAGCAATATCCGGCCGGTTAACAAACGATCCGATCAACACACATTCGATTAAATCACAAAATCACAATTAAACACTAACCGATTAAGAAGAGGTGATCCGATTAAGAATGATGTCCGATCGGGAATATGCTTGTCGTCTTGGGTTCGCGAACGAGAGGGAGAGATGTTTTTGCTAGGGTTTTGTGTGTTGTGAGTTTGTAAAAAAATGAGAGATAGTTATCATAACCTAAGTTTAATTAACCCCGTAATGGGCCGGACCCAAGCCAACCGTCCGTTCGGTTCGCATGCATTCGATACGGCCCAAGGGCCTTGTGTGTGTTCGCGTGTGTTTTGTGCGGTTCTAGTTATTTATACATACACATACAACACATGTAGCACATAATAACATAACGTTCATTAATTCATAGTATCAGATAGGCACGTAATGTTACATCAAAACGAGTCTAAAGTCCGAGTTGTCACATTATCCCCAACTAATTGGAAATTTCGTCCCGAAATTTGGTACGCACTCACTGAGGAAGCTAGGTAAACTGAACTGTTCACTGATTTTCCTGGGGTGTCACATCCTCCCCCCGTTGATCTGGAATTTCGTCCCGAAATTCCGAAGTAGTAGCTTCAGCCTCAGTAGTGGTAGCATTGGTTTCGAATAACTGGGGGTACTTTTCTGTCATCCTGTCTTCGCGTTCCCAGGTGTACTCTGGGCCACGTTTGGAGTTCCAACGAACTCGAACAAGAGGGATTCTCTTGTGTTTGAGGACCTTCACATCCCGGTCCGTGATTTCAACTGGTTCCTCGACGAACTGCAACCGCTCGTCGATCGTGAGTTCCTTAAAAGGAATAATGAGGTTTTCATCTGATAGGCACTTCTTTAAGTTCGATACATGAAAGACATTGTGAACTGCCCCGAGTTCAGCTGGTAAATTCAACTTGTAGGCTACCTTGCCAATCTTTTCGATAATTTCGAATGGTCCGACGTATCGCGGATTCAGTTTGCCCCGTTTGCCAAAACGTACCACACCCTTCCAGGGTGAGACTTTCAATAAAACCCGGTCCCCGACCTCAAATTCCAATGGCTTTCTACGCTTGTCCGCGTAGGCTTTCTGACGGTCGCGTGCTGCCGCCATGCGTTGTCGTATCTGTGCTATCTTTTCTGTGGCGTCCACAACAATCTCTGGACCCGTGATCTGACTATCTCCCACCTCTGCCCAACAGAGAGGTGACCGGCATTTACGCCCGTACAATGCCTCGAATGGAGCGGCTTGTATGCTGGTGTGATAACTGTTATTGTAAGAGAACTCCACCAAAGGGAGGTGCTTTTCCCAGCCGTTGCCGAAATCGATGACGCATGCCCGAAGCATGTCTTCAAGTGTTTGAATCGTACGCTCAGACTGCCCATCCGTCTGAGGGTGATATGCTGTGCTCATGTCTAGTCGTGAGCCGAAAGATTTATGCATCGCTTGCCATAGTTCTGACGTGAATCGTGCATCGCGATCCGAAATGATAGATGTGGGCACTCCGTGCCTCGAAACAACTTCCTTAAGGTAAACGTCTGCGAGTGTGGAGAACTTATCTGTTTCCTTTATAGGTAGGAAGTGTGCAGACTTGGTGAGTCGATCAACTATGACCCATATTGTGTCGTTCCCACGCTGAGATCTAGGTAAGCCTGTAACGAAATCCATGGAAATTTCTTCCCATTTCCACTGTGGTATCTTAGGCTGCTGAAGTAGGCCAGCTGGTTTCTGATATTCGACCTTGACTCTCGCACAGGTCAAGCATTTCCCAACGTACGTAGCGATGTGGGCCTTCATACTAGGCCACCAATAAGTAGTGCTGATATCGTGGTACATTTTATCCGACCCTGGATGTACCGAGTAGCGAGACTTGTGTGCTTCGTCCATCACAAGTTCGCGTAGACCGCCATAAAGAGGGACCCAAATCCGGCCCGTTACATAGTAGGCGCCGTCTGCCTTCTGTTCCATTTGTTGTCGTGAGCCGCGTAAGGCTTCAGCCTTGACATTTTCGGGCTTCAATGCTTCTATCTGAGCATCTCGTATCTGTGCTGGAAGGCTAGACTGAATCGTAAGTTGTAGCGCTCGCACGCGCCGTGGTAAAGTGTCTTTTCGACTGAGGGCATCAGCCACAACATTGGCTTTGCCTGGATGATACTTGATAGCGCATTCGTAATCGTTTAGTAACTCAACCCATCGTCGTTGACGCATGTTCAAATCCTTCTGCTTAAGAATATGCCCGAGACTCCTGTGATCGGTGTAAATCGTGCACCTGGTACCGTACAGGTAGTGTCGCCATATCTTAAGCGCGAAAACAACAGCTCCCAGCTCTAAGTCGTGCGTCGTGTAGTTCCGTTCATGAACCTTTAGCTGACGAGAGGCGTAGGCAATAACCTTGTCGCGCTGCATCAACACACATCCCAGTCCCCGAATGGATGCATCACAATAAACCACGAAGTCGTCTGTGCCCTCTGGCAGTGAAAGAATAGGTGCGCTGCAAAGTCTATCCTTTAGGTGCTGAAAAGCAGTCTCCTGGGGCTCTCCCCAGCGATAGGTAACACCCTTCTGTGTCAGTAACGTGAGCGGCTGAGCAATCTTCGAAAAGTCTCTAATAAACCGTCTGTAGTAACCTGCCAGACCCAAGAATTGGCGTATTTCTGTCGGCGTACGCGGTGCAGGCCAGTTTCTAATCGAATCTACCTTTGATGGATCGACATGGATCCCACCCCTGTTCACCACATGGCCTAAGAAGTGGACTTCACGAAGCCAGAAGTCGCATTTAGAAAGTTTGGCGTACAGCTGTTCCTTCCGAAGGAGTTCCAAAATAAGGCGAAGATGCTGTTCGTGTTCCTCCTGACTCTTGGAGTAAATCAGGATGTCGTCGATGAATACTATGACGAACTTGTCGAGATAGGGTTTGCACACCCTGTTCATAAGATCCATAAATACAGCAGGCGCGTTCGTTAACCCAAACGGCATGACAAGAAACTCGTAGTGACCGTAACGAGTTCTGAAGGCTGTCTTGGAGACGTCCTCATCCCGGACTCTCAGCTGATGGTACCCCGACCTCAAGTCTATCTTCGAATAGTAACACGACCCTTGCAACTGGTCGAATAAGTCGTCGATGCGCGGAAGAGGATAACGGTTCTTCACCGTCACCTTGTTGAGTTCACGGTAGTCGATGCACATCCTGAACGTACCGTCCTTCTTTTTCACGAAAAGTACTGGAGCTCCCCAAGGCGAAGAGCTTGGACGTATAAAGCCCTTTTCCAAGAGCTCTTGTAGCTGCTTTGACAGTTCCTCCAATTCTGATGGAGCTAGACGATATGGTGCGCGAGCTATGGGTGCTGCTCCCGGAGCGAGCTCGATCTGAAATTCGACCTGACGATGAGGCGGTAAGCCAGGTAAGTCTTCAGGAAACACCTGAGGGTAATCACGTACAACTGGTATATCTTCCAACTTCCTTTCTTTTGCTGAAGCGTCTGTAACGAGTGCCAGAATGGCAGTGTGCCCCTTTCGTAAACATTTCTGCGCTTTCAAGAAAGAGATGATGCCTACCACTGCACCACTCTTGTCGCCTTGAACTTCAAGAGGTTCCTGACCCGAACGAGGAATACGAATGATCTTTTCACTGCATAAGATCTCTGCCTGGTGTTGGGATAACCAATCCATCCCAATCACGACGTCGAAGCTACCCAAAACTATGGGAATAAGATCGATAGAGAAAGCTTGACCAGCTAGGATAAGATTACAACCCTGAACTACGTGCGTGGCTTCTAGACTTTTACCGTTAGCTAACTCTACTACGTGTTTGGTGGGTAAAAGTGTTGGTGCACGTTTTAGCAGTTGACACATTTTCACAGACATATAGCTTGTATCCGCACCCGAATCAAATAAAACAGTAACGTAAATATTGTCGAGGAGAAACTTACCCATGACAACGTTGGGATCGTTAACTGCGTCTCCTCTTCCCAAAACGAAAGCTCGACCTCTTGCCTCGTTGCCATTATTGTTGTTGTTCCCGCCGTTGTTGTTGCCGTTGCCCTGGTTGTTATTGTTGTTGTTGCGGTTCTGGTTCAATTGAGGGCAATCGCGTTTGAAGTGACCTTCAGCCCCACACTGGAAACATCCTCGGTTTCCACGCTGTGGCTGCTGCTGCTGCTGCTGCTGGTTCTGTGGAGCTGGTGGCTGAAGCTGCTGATTCTGATTCGCAGGCCGTGGACTCCTACAGTCTTTGGCCTCGTGACCCATCTTAAGACACCTTTGACAACGACCCTTGTTACACGGGCCGTGGTGATGCCTGTTGCAGTTGTGGCACCTAGGTTGACTACCCTGATATCTCCTCTGTCTGTGACTACCAGAGGATTGCTGACTGGGACTCTGATACTGGTCAGTCTTCTGCTGCTGAGCTTGAGACTGAACGGATGCTGAACCTTTACTCGAATCTCCATCCCATTTCCTTTTACTGTCACCAGATGTAGCAGGAGTAACTGAGGTGGTGACATTAGCAGTAGCATTAACACGCTTGGGCAGTTTATTCTGATCCACTGCCTGATCAGTGATGCGATGAGCGAGGCGCTGGATTTCCTGGATGTTTTCGAGGTTAGCCGACGTCACGTGGCTCTGAATTTCTGGCGCCAATCCCTTGAGATACAACTCAATGCGCTTGTATGGAGGGTCCACCATAGTTGGACATAACACGGCTAGCTCATTTGACCGCTTAGTATACGCTTCGATTTCTGATCCAACCATCTTCAGATTATAGAGCTCATCCTCCAACTTATGAATATCCTCGCGCGTGCAATACTCACGCTTGATGAGTTCCTTGAAGTCATTCCATGGGGTGGCGTTAGCAGCTGCCAACCCTAAGATCTGAACTTGGGCGTTCCACCAAGTCAGTGCTATCCCTTCCAAAGTGCCGGTGGCAAACTTGACCTTGCGAGCCTCAGGGCACTCACACATTTCAAAGACTGATTCTAGCTTCTCGAACCAGTGGAGTAGTCCCACTGCTCCTTCCGTGCCGCTGAAGGTGTTTGGACGACAGTCCATGAAATTCTTAAATGTGCAGACAGGCTGCTGCGCGTGTTGACCTATTGTGTACGAGTAGGGCAAAGTTTAAATACAAGAGCTAGTTTAGGAGTGTAGGATCTAAAGATCCTAGCGTAAGTTATGACTACAGGTTATCCTACCTGCTTGAGCAGCCGCAAGTGCCGCTGTGACTTGGGCTTGAACGAGAGCCTCTAGCTGGGCTTGTGTCATGTTAATTCTTCCGGACATGATCTTCATTGTAACAAGTAGCATAGGTGAGAATGGTTCGCGATTAGGGCGATGACAGAAAAGTATAGGCATATAGGTGTTCTCATATAACAAAGGCATGTGTATCTAAGCGTAATGCGAGCAAAGTTCTAAGCAGTTCTAGCAAACAGGCAATAAACGTAAACCTTATTACCTAAGTTGTCGAGTCTTGCACGTGGAGCGAAGCGTCGTTGTGGATCGTTGAGAGCACTGTTCTGGTTATAGTCCGGTTTTAATAAAAACGTTTTCCCATATTAAAACCAAGTTCTCTATAACCAATGGCTCTGATACCAATCTGTCACACCCCCAAAATCCACCCGCGGAATACCACCGCTTGGGAGCGTGACTGACCAGGATCAAACCATCAATTATATCAAACATAGCATTTAATAATAATCATAAGTATAATTGATGTTCAAAACCAAACGTTATATATGTAGCGGAAGCATTAAATGTAAAACCCAAATCATAAGTATCAATGTGTGAATGTAAAAGTGTTTAATATGCATTCACATGTCCTTGTCCACAACGACCCGCTTCTCCTCTGGTGCAAGCTCCAAATATACCTAAGGTCCTGCAAGGCATGCAGCAAATAATCAACAAACTAGTTGAGCGAGTTCACAGAAAGTAAGGTTCTAACATGCATAAGTATAGCTAGTGGGGGCTTCCCATACTAGTGTGTATTAAAGGTGGGGGCTTCCCATGTTCATCCTGGCTAATGAGGGCTTCTCATTAACGGTACTTACTAGACTAACTTCCGACCATGTGTTCTTCTTTACTGAGAACAGGAAAACGTACAGGGTCACGTAGGCTTTACGTGACGTGCCCTTCCCCGAGGACAGTGGTACGCGTGGGGGCCACGTAGGCTTTACGCAGCGGGGCCTTCCGACCATGGAAGCCAATGAATGGTATTGGGTTACGTAGGCTTTACGTAACGTGTCCTCCCGACCCGGGAGACATATGGCAAATATACTGGGTTACGTAGGCTTTACGTAACGTGTCCTGACTAACCTGAGGACGATGGTCTATAGTCTAGAGAATGCGTAAATACGAGTAATCATTCCATATTCAACATATCCAACCCAATTCCCAACCCGGGAATCCCATGCCTTGGCTGTGTGAACTCACCTTGGTTTGCTCGGCAGATACACAAGTGAACAGGTAGCAAGTAATGGTCAATCACGTCCTATCATGCATTTATTCAAGTCAGGTTCGATTCACGTATAGCACGTAGGGTTACACAGAGGTAACAAGTTGCAAGCATAAGTCATGGCCCAAACAAAACTAATCAAATCGTGCGAGTGGTAACCAATCCGTCCGGATGGGCATTCCGTGCGGGTGGCATTTCGTGCGGATGGCCACTGGTCCATCCGGGTGGAAATCCGTGCGAGTGGCACTCATCCGGGTGACAGTTCGTGCGGACTGCCAGTTGGTCCGGATGTGGTTTAACAATTCGTGCGGATAGTCGGATCGTGCGGATTGACCATCCGTGCGGGTAGTCAGTCCGTCCGGATTGACAGTTCGTGCGGATTGTCAATCCGTGCTGACTGTTGGTTCGTGCGGATGTCAGTCCGGGTGATAGTTCAGTTCGTGCGAGTGAGCAGTTCCGCTCGTGCGGACAGTGGGTATGGACAGTCCGTGTTACTCGGTCCATTCTATCACTCGTGTGATCCAGTTCATGCTTACCCTTGTGCGATCGGTTGAATACCCGGATATTAAGCATTCGGTTACAATCACATAACAGTTTCCAATTTACCAATCAATTAACATCTTAACAGTTATCAATTAACACCGATCCACAAATCAATTAACCCAATTATCGGCTAAACATGGTATTTTATCAAGAACCCTAACGAACCCTAATATCATATCATGGGCTATTTGCACGAACATGTATCATAATATTCAATCCGACCAAGCATAATAATATAATCGAACCGGCCCTATATCATTATCATGCAATTCTATTATAACAAAACATCGAATACAATCAATCAATTATACAAACCGAATCGTTCACACACATGACACGGCCGACCGACTTATCAAATCCCATTGATCCATCCGAACATATATCAATTCATAACGGCCGATTAACATCTATGTCCGGCCGATTAGCAAATCTGTTCGGCCGGTTATCATTACACGAATCGTTCAACAACAATCAAATCAAACAATCATACTAACTGAATCGATCAATCATATTAACATCATGACATCATCCGGCCAATTAACAACTATCCAATTATCATACAAGCAATATCCGGCCGGTTAACAAACGATCCGATCAACACACATTCGATTAAATCACAAAATCACAATTAAACACTAACCGATTAAGAAGAGGTGATCCGATTAAGAATGATGTCCGATCGGGAATATGCTTGTCGTCTTGGGTTCGCGAACGAGAGGGAGAGATGTTTTTGCTAGGGTTTTGTGTGTTGTGAGTTTGTAAAAAAATGAGAGATAGTTATCATAACCTAAGTTTAATTAACCCCGTAATGGGCCGGACCCAAGCCAACCGTCCGTTCGGTTCGCATGCATTCGATACGGCCCAAGGGCCTTGTGTGTGTTCGCGTGTGTTTTGTGCGGTTCTAGTTATTTATACATACACATACAACACATGTAGCACATAATAACATAACGTTCATTAATTCATAGTATCAGATAGGCACGTAATGTTACATCAAAACGAGTCTAAAGTCCGAGTTGTCACATCGAATCACATTAGTCAAGAGTGCTAACACATTCCTAAGTGTTAACAAGGATCTGAATTCCTTGAGCAGGTTTCACCATCTTGGCCGCGTAGGCCAGGTTTCACCTTTAAGATTTCCTTTTAAACTGCTTACTGACAGGGAAGGAAGGATATTTATTTTATTCAGGATTTTTATCATAAATCCTAATTCATAAGTTAATAATAATAGCACAGATGGCCTAGTCGCGTAGACAAGTTAAATTTATATGCCATGATTTCAGAGAATCGCGGCATTAAGGTTTGAATCAAAGTTCATTACCTTTTTCCTGACAGGGAGCTGTAGGCTGCCACTGTCTTCAGTCTCAGAGGACATTAACTATAGCCCGTAGGCACTTCCCTTCTAAGGGATGTTTATTACAGAATTGCCCTTAGGGAAATTCATTAACCATGGTAAACAGAGACCATATTTGGTTAATTTATTATTCATATATTTATTTAGGATTTCTATTATAATTTATCCTAATTATAAAACATTAACAGTTTTATCAGTGGCACCCAACGGCCTGGTCACATGGACATTTATAAATTTTAAGCTATGATTTCAGAGAATCAAAGCATGAAAGTATATTGGCACAATAGGCCTAGTCACATGGACAATTATAAATTATATGCTAGGATTTCAGAGAATCAAAGCATTTGAGGTTTGAACCTAGTTCATTAGCTTTATCTGACAGGGAGTCTTTGCTACCACTGTCTTTTGGCTCATATGGAAATGAGCAGGGCCCGTAGGCATTATGTTACCACGTATGGTTAAAATATGATCATCTTAATTAATGATGTAAACCCAGGATTCAGAGATCATTAAACTGGGTTAGGAATCTTTTGAAGAATCCTTTATAAAATGACGTGTGTGATTTTAAATGAAATCACATCTGCCAGGAGTGTTAACATGTTTTAAGATGTTAACAGAGATCTGAATCTTTTACACAGGTCTTACCATCTTGACCCGGTCTTATAATTGACACGAAGGCTAGGTTTCACTCTCAAGATTCTTAATTAATGATTTGAATCTTTTTAACAGGTCTTACCATCTTGGCCCGGTCTTATAATTGACACGAAGGCTAGGTTTCACACTTAAGATTCTTAATTAATGATTTGAATCTTTTTAACAGGTCTTACCATCTTGGCCCGGTCTTATAATTGACCCGAAGACTAGGTTTCACTCTCAAGATTCTTAATTAATGATTTGAATCTTTTTAACAGGTCTTACCATCTTGGCCCGGTCTTATAATTGACCCGTAGGCTAGGTCTTGTCCTTTTTAGACTTTGCCATTTTATTATAATGGTAGATCTTATAAAAGAAATGTTATTTTACATTTATTTAATATTTCTTTTTTAGAATGGAAGTTTAAACTTAATCATTCCATTATATAAAAATAAAAGTATAAAGTTGCCCTAAGCGGGACTTGAAAGGAATAATGTTGTCCTCGTAGGGACTGAAAGATAATTATGTCCTTATAAGGACTAATAAGGAAACGATCTTCAATAAAAGGAGTTTCTTCTTCATTTTATTTCTGAATGCTTTCTCCTTGGATGCTCGTTTCATTCTAGCCGCGGTACGAAGCTCAGCATCTCAGGTCTCCGGGTGTGGAGAACTCCTATTACGGCTTCTTCGCTTGGCGACGTATCCAACAAAAATTTGAAAGTAAAAATTTCAAGATTAGGATTGAGAATATTCCTAAGTTAAGTCTAGACTCAGAAGGTTTAGATATGTGCAATTTTGTGTAACTGAGATTAAACACTAAGGCTAGTGTTTAATTCACTCAGTGTTGGCTCTGATACCAACCTGTCACACCCCGATTTCCCACGTGTCACCGGTGGGCCCGGTGGGGAGTATCGTGACGTCATGGTTGGCAACATAATAGTCAAACAACACAATATTATTAAGCACAGCGGAAGCAATTAAAATATAATACAACCCAATTTATTATTGTAATATCAACTATCACAATATTCGGGAGCTTATCCACAGAAGGATCGAACATAAAATGGAAACAATAGTTCAACAGACTTCAGGCATCTTAAGCTTGCGAAACTCTTTATTGATGCTAAGGAGACAATCCAGCCAATTACGTTTAGTACCTGCATTTAGTCTTTTTGGGAAAATACGTCAGTTTACACTGGTAAATACAATCAACTGACTCATTTTGGAAAATGATTTAAAAATTGGTTTGGATGCACATGGCATAAATGTTTTTATAATTTGATTAAAGTGCACAGAGGCAAGATTAATCTTTTTATTAACTTGGGAGAATTATTTAATATTATAATCTTGTGAACGAATTACATGTTACTTATGCGTTCAGTAGCCCGGATCTAGTCCGGGTTAAAGATCAATAGACACACCACATAATTGAGCTATACACGGACGGTGTACGCCTACACGCCGTGCTCAGGTCGTGGCCAATCTCGTAAGATGATGCCAAGGATATCCGGGACATGGTCATTAACCCCCCAAAGGCTGTAAAGTAAACAAGACTGTTTAAACGAGCCGATCAAATTATTCAACTACCCACTAAGCGTGGAGATTTGATGCTCGATCAAGCGGTACGCTATGTACCGTAACCCAAGCCCGTATAGGGAAAATAAGTTAAAAGTATTTACCTGATGCAAAGTATAAATCACAATAAGCAAAATGCACGTAGCTTTTACTGGTTCTCCTAATCTGGAACGAAGGTTTAATATAACCTATTAGAATACTAACGGGTCTTTTATTAAGCTTAAGCTTAGACCGACTAGTTTCAAAGATACGGTTCGTACGCACGATTAAGCGAAGACCGGATAGAATGTGATTTAGACCCGACAAGTTCAGAGACTTGTTTAATGTGGGTTTATTATTCACATTCTGGATTTTGAGATGAAACCGATAAGGTTTGACCCGTGTCGGTTAATTTATGTAAACTTGTTACATAAACCGAACCGAACGCGTAAAATGCGTAACGGGTATCCGTAAGAGCCATATACAGGTTTCCTAAGTTAATATGCTTCAAATATGTTGTGACATCAGTAGGATGTCTTTCATTATGCCCCGAACTAATTTAAACACAAACTATGCCCCGTAGGGGTAGTTTGGTCGTTTTAAAGTTTGTAAAAGCGCTTAGATGTTTAACTGAGTTACTGGTCTGATTTAAACAGCAAACATACTCAATTTGATGAGTTATAACAGTAGGCTAAAGCATATATGTGAAATTTATCATTTTTAACCAAACTATGCCCCGTAGGGTATTTTGGTAATTTCACATAAGCCGAAAAGCTCAAAAACAAAGTCTGAGTTAATCAACCTTTTCTTACTGCTAGTATATCATAATTTGCCTCATATATCAGTAGGTATCAACCCGAGTATGTTCAATATGATTTTAAAACATACTATGCGTTAAAAACGCTAAATAAGGCGATTAAAGGCCATTTCCGGGTTTGATACTTAAATCTGATATTTTTATATTTCTAGAAGGCTTAAAATAATTTATTTATTATATGTGGTCGGTAGCAAAAGGTTTGGAGTCGTTTCGATAAGTAAAACTCATTTTTATGGCCCGTAAGGGCAAACCGACAATTTCCGGCTTAAGCCTACGACTACTAGTTATGCTCAGCCTAAAATTAATTAAAAATCTTTAAAAATGCCAAAATAATATATTACATCAGTGGGTATTAAGTTTGATACCAAAAAGTAGGCTTAACTAGGCTATACGCTAATTACGCCATTTTATTAACATAAAGCATTGATTTAGCGATATTGAGCATAACTCTTAATCTACAAGTCAAACTGATGTCAAACTTTGCATACAAGTTTATATATCGGTAACTAAGGGTTCTACACTTTTACATTTTCATAAATCACGTTTTTAAGATAATAAGGGCATAACGGTCAACATATGAGCGATTAACGGAAATATGCATATTAATTGGATAACTAGTGAACCAAGGTGCATAATCGTAGAGGGTTGTTCTAACATGTATCCTAATCCAATTAAAGCTCTGAGGCATTTCTAAAACATGCCTAAACGGGTCAGAACTGAAAGTCAAAGTGAAAGTCAAACTATGTGACTTTCGGTTCCGAACCGGGTCTAAACAGGAAATAGTCGGGTGGAACATGTTTAGACATGTTCTTACACTTATTACTAAGTTATAACAATGATCAAACAGGTTGTATATGGTCTACATTGCTAATTATGCATAAATCGCATTTTAAACTTTCTGTTGACTTTTTAAGTACACGTTTGACCCGACTTTTGACCTGGTTAGAGTGGTAATCAGGGGGAACCCTTTTGAGGGTTTATTACCCACATAATTACCAACTTATAACTACTTTCACTTCGACTAATCACTGAGCTAACAATGACTAATCGTTAAGTCAACCGTTAATTACGACGGTTTGACTTTTAAGCTAAAACTAAGCTAAAAATTTATTAAGAAAGGTCAAGCAAACTTACAAGAGTCCTAAGCTTGACTAGTGATCACTTGAGAGTGCCTTGGAGCTCCAAGAATGATCAGATTTCAAGAATGAATGGTGTGAAGAATGTTGCAACTTATGGTCCTTTATATAGTGGTTTTAGTCACCACAATTTGTTGACACACAAGCCTACAACCCACCACAATTCATCAACACATATCCTAGATGTTCTAGGGGTTGTTAAGGGGCCAAGCTTGAAGAGGCAAGTCGAAATAATGGGGTTACAAGGGCTGGGGCAGACAAGGATCAAAGAAAATCAATTTCTGTCCAGACATTGCAGTGGGGTAGCGCTACTGCATGAGTAGTTAGTGCTCGCGCTACGCGAGCCCCTAGGGTCATCCAACAAAACTTTTATTAATTGCAGTTTTGGTCCCTGGCTCTTCAAACTTCGATTAGGCACTTGTTTATTGCATTTTGAGCCCTCGTAATTGATCTAAAAGGGCCTCAAGACATATACCCACTTTGTTAAGTCCCCGGGTAACTTTATTGTTACCCGAAAAGGCCTAACTTTCAACGTTGACGCTTTAACCCCTCGCACACGAATTCGATCATAACTTTCTCATACGTTAACGAAACTTTACGAAATTCAAATCGTGCATTCTAGTGAGCATGATTAACCTTTACAAAGCTTCGGGTTTGTCAAAAGGTCACTCAGAGGTATATCTTTAAACATGTTGACACATTTAACCCCTGTAGTTTGTAATCTCTCACTTTTAGCTTCGTATGATCCATGATTTATTCGTTTGAAGGTATGAGCATCATATAGGGTTAATGTACATTATATTTATTCACAGTTGACACTTAGAATACGTATATTCACATACTTTCCATGTTTGTCAACTTTAGTCCTTCTATAATATTTCTTTCACATGTTCAAACTTTATGACACGTGTCAACACATTACAGGACGTGAATTTTCGAGGTGTTACATCCTCACCCCCTTAGAATAAATCTCGACCCGAGATTTACTGAACTAAGTAAGGGTACTTTTCTTTCATCGTGGATTCAACCTCCCACGTGAATTCGGAACCTCTACGGGCATCCCATTTGACCTTAACAATAGGTACATGCTTCCTTCGAAGCTTCTTTACCTGTCGACCTTCAATCGACAAAGGTTTTTCCACAAACTCTAAGCTCTCATATATATGCACATCTGTATGTGGTATAACCAGTGATTCGTCAGCGAAACACTTCTTCAGATTGCAGATGTGGAACACATTGTGAATTCCACTGAGCTCTTCTGGTAAGTTTAACTTATTGGCAACTGACCCGACACGTTCGATAAACTCGAACGGTCCTATGTATCTCGGGCTTAGCTTGCCTTTCTTACCAAATCGCATCACTCCCTTCCAGGATGACACTTTAAGCAGGACTTTGTCACCTAGTTCGAAGTGAAAATCCTTACGCTTTGGATCTGCGTAACTCTTCTGCCTATCGCGGGCAGCTTTGAGACGGTCACGAATCTGGACAATCTTGTCCTTCGTCTCAAGGACTATCTCTGGTCCTGAAAATTGGACATCTCCAACTTCCGCCCAACATACGGGCGATCTACACTTTCTACCGTATAATGCCCCAAAAGGCGCAGCCTTCAAACGTATGAGCATCATATAGGGTTAATGTACATTATATTTATTCACAGTTGACACTTAGAATACGTATATTCACATACTTTCCATGTTTGTCAACTTTAGTCCTTCTATAATATTTCTTTCACACGTTCAAACTTTATGACACGTGTCAACACATTACAGGACGTGAATTTTCGAGGTGTTACAACTGCCTAGACCATTTTGAAATGGACTTTACTGAACCATATTTGGCTGCAACCAACTCTTGCTTCTTTCTTTTGTATTCCAAGGTAAGATCTGCAATAGCCTTTTTGTACTTATTCCAATCTGGTGCAGATCTTTTCATACATGGATCATTTCTAACTCTTTCAATTCTTCTTGCTTCAGCTTTAAGTGCAATGAGTGGCCAGTCTTTAAATTATTCAACCTTGGCAGGATAGAACTTGTCTCTCATGATCAGCTCTAAGAGATCTTTTCTCATCTCCTTTTGTAGGTGAGGATTTGGTGGTAAGTTAGACATCTCTTTGCTTAAGTCTCTTGCATAATCTTCCAATTTCTTGACTTTGCTCAGCAAAAGTTTCATTCGACTTGAGATGCTATTATCACTCTCTCCCTGACCTTCATACTTGGCTTGTAATTCAGCTTGCTTTGCTTTGAGTTTTAAGTGCCCATCCAAGTTCTTTGGAGGTCTAAAACCACAGAGAGAAGGGAATTTTCTTTTGGCAGGATCATCCACTATATAGAATTGCCTCATTTCATTTTTAACACTAGGCAATTCCAGTGGGTAGTTTGCTGCTAATGGAACAACCCTTACAGGATCATGTCCTTCAAGTGTTTTTGGATTAGTGATTGGGTTTTCTAATTTTGGAGGAATGAATGATGGAGGTTTGGTTTGACTGAAGGGTGCAAATGAAATAGGAATAGGTGCTGGAATGTCATCATCATTCACCTGGAACTTTCTTTTTCTTGTATATACCTTTTTAGGAGAAGGGATTTTTGTTTGAGGTTTTGGAACAGAAAGGGTTATGGCTTGGGAAGGAGTGTTTGAAGTAGTGGATGACTGACTAACAACTGTTGAAACAACTGGTGTCTCAACCACTGTTGTTATTACAACTGTTGAAGTGTCAACTGTTGTCTTATGCTTTTTCGCATGTGGTTTTTGTGGTGAAGATGTAGGTTTGGGTGTGTCAGTGGTTGATTTTTTCTGATTCACCAGTGGTTTTGAGACCAACAGTGTTTGGCTTTTTGGGTGCTTGTTTTTGTGGTGGTGGTTTTGAGAATTTGGCAAGTGGTGGTTTAATGCATTTCTTTCTGGTGGAAGTGCCAATATTCTAAGTCATTATTTCCCATTCCTTTCTTTCCTTTTGTTCCTTTTTCCATTGCCTTTCCTTTGTTTCATTCTGATTTTGAACTGTCTTTCTGTTTTTCTCCACTTCATCTACAAGTTTATTTAGGGTTTCATCAACTCCCTTTTTCTTTTCCTTAACAGGTGTTTCAGCAGCGGTTGTTTCAGAAGACTTCTTTTTAGTTTCAGGCTTTTGATTTGGCTTTTTCCTGGGAGTAGGTCTGCCAAACTTCTTCATGTCATGTTTCTCCCCCTTTTTGGAATCATCTTGATCATCATCATCTTTGTAGATAGATGCAGGGGCAGAGCCAGTAATTTGAACCAAGGCCTCTTTGATGGCTTTTATGTCAGCCTGAGTGTCCTTGTATCTGGCATCAACCATATTTCTGAGAATGGTCAATTGATGGTTGTGCTGAGTTTCTGCAAGTTCTCTTTGAGGTTTAATGATTGGTTGAACTGCATTCTAGAGCTCTTGAGAATACTGTTGTGGTGTAGGTTGACTTTTGGAAACTTCTACCAACTGTTTAATCATATCTTGCATGTTATTAACAGTGGTTTCTATTGTATTGAGTCTCTCCATTAATTCCTGATATCTTAAACCGTTACTCAAGTTAATGGGATCATCTGATTTCCCACCGGCAGTGGTTGTATCAGAAGTTGGACCAGGAGAAGTCTCCAATGGTTCATCCACTAATGCCCCTTTGTCTTGGTACTGGGGACTTCCCTCTACAGTAGATACCTTAGTAAGCACACCAGTGGTTAGTTTAAACACACCAGTGGATACCTTGATAGCATCAGCAGTGGTTGCCTTCAAGGGAGTCTTATTGATGTAACTACTGTCTAGGTGTAGATTAGTGGATCCAACACCTGTAGTAGCTGCTCCACTTGAACTACTAATAGGAATTTCTTGAAACTCCTATAGTGTAACCTCCTCAACTGTTTGTGGGATAACCAATTGAGGTATTTCAGACACAACCAAAGTTATGGTTGTACTCTCAGTAATGTGTTGGTGAGAGGGGCTGTTTTGGGTCTGAAGCTCAATGGCATCAAACAGAGGTATTATTGATGGTGGTAA
This sequence comes from Helianthus annuus, assembly GCF_002127325.2. NCBI lineage: Eukaryota > Viridiplantae > Streptophyta > Magnoliopsida > Asterales > Asteraceae > Helianthus > Helianthus annuus. Next base: position 73,924,686 of record NC_035440.2, on the reverse strand, counting down.
TTATGAAGAAGGGATAGGAGCTGAAAGAGAATTTTCCTAGGGAGAAGGGCTATTAAACATATCCTCAAGTGAGGTATATGCTTCATTGTGTGGTGTCCCTGTGCTTATAACCTGTTCCTTTTGTGGGGAAGCAGGAGGAGTTGAGGTTTTGGGTGGAGATCTGACCAACTGTTGTGAGGAAGTAGCAACAGTGGTTGTTGGTGACTTTTGTGTTGTCACTGGAGTCACTTCTGGGATCTCATCTTCCAGAAGGTCCTTTTTAGAGGGTTTGGTGGGCTTTTTGGGAATTTTCTTCTTGGTCTTTTTGGGTAGTGTTGGTGGGGGTTGCACAACAGTGGTTTGGCTACTGTGGTCACCAAGAGCAGTGGGCTCAACAGCAGAAACCTGAGGAGCAGATGTGGACTCATCCAAATTTTGCTCAGGCTCCTCTGTTTGTGTTTTTGAAGGTTTTGACTCTGACAACCTTGTAAAAGTTTTAGCAGATAAACTATTAATTTGAAAAGAAGCACCTTGGACAAGCATTTGTGCATTATCTTTTGGTACTTTCTGTTGTAAATAATAGCTTAAAAACCTTGGAAGCAACAGAAATGGTTTCTTCTTATCTTTGATATTATTAACATTTTTAACCAAATCATTGAAAATTTCTTGGGAGTAATTAAAATCCTTTTTAGCCATCATAGCATAGCCCAAGTATTGAATTTTCAGTGGAATTTCATTGAAAGCTATTATTTTGTTTGAAACACAGATGAGCAGGGTATGGAATCAAAATTTCATGGGAGGTGGAAAATCTCCCTTTTGCAAAGTAGCTTTTGTCATTTGACCTTCATACCCTCTTTTGATCAAGTCAGTTTGATACTCATCTTTAGGGAAAGAAGTTTTACCTGTATGAACATTCATCTCAACAACTTCTGATATGGTTTGTGGTGTGATTGAAACAAGAATTTCTCCTACTTTTGAAGTAATAGCCCAAGGCTTTTTTCTTGAACTTCGACTTTTGCATTTTTCCAAAAATCGCATAGGGTTTGGTCAACAAAGTTTTAAACTTTGAAGATAAGAGAGTATCAATGATTGAGTGGAAATCTTTGTTTTTGCTTGTTTTCTCAAGTGTACAAAGGTAGTTATGGGGGTTTTTGAGTGCGAATGCCATGGTGATTCGAAGAAATTTGCGAATGGAAGAAGATGAATGAAGAAGATGGAAACTGCTTTTGAAGGAATTTTGAATTCGATTTGGCAGTGAAACCTCTGATTGGAGTTTTAATCAGGGTTTTATAAGGGTGAAAAGTGAATGCTGACATGACAGCGGTTACAAAGATCGGACGGCTAAGAACTGTCCACTTGACAACCTCTGATGAAAATGGATGACAGTTGTTTAGGAAACCACTGATGAGCAATATCAGTGGTTTACAGTGGTGAAAATGAAAACAGTGGCAGATTTTAACTATCAATGGATAGCCATCAGTGATTAAAACACTGTTGTTTGAGCAACAGTGATTAATAAGGAAAATGGATAAACAGAGGTTGTCTTTCAGCAGTGGATAATCTTTAACAATCAGTTATTTGAACAAAACAGTGGTTGTAACAGACTATAAAGGATTAATGAAAACTTTCATTTTTTAACTATTTTTAAGGATGAATTTTTGATTTTCTGAAAACATTTTGATGCTTTATTCATAGAAAAACAGGATTTTGCCTGTTATTCCATGTTAAGCTTGCCAATTCTAGAGATCAAGCTTTCAAAGGTGGATGTGTCTAATGCCTTTGTTAGCACATCTGCTAGCTGATCCTTAGTTGGAACATGATGCAGAGAAATCAAACCTTTTTCATAGCAATCCCTCACAAAGTGATGTCTTATGTCAATGTGTTTGGTAGTTGAATGTGAAATTGGATTTTTGATGATATTTTCTGTTGCTTGACTATCCAACAAGAGGGGTGTCTTTAAAGCAGTGATACCAAAATCCAACAATTGATTTTGAAGCCATAACAGTTGGGCTGTGCAGCTTGCAACAACAATATATTCTGCCTCAGCAGTGGATGTTGAAACAGCTGCTTGCTTTTTGCTTTGCCAAGATATTAAGCAATCACCTAGAAATTGGCATCCTCCTGATGTGGACTTCCTTGTTGCATTGCATCCAGCAAAGTCACTATCTGAGAAACCTGAAAGCTTAACATTTCCATTAGCAGGGTATCAGATACCAAGTGTGGGAGCACTTTTTATGTATCTGAGTATCCTTTTCACAGCTATGAGGTTAGACTTCCTAGGGGCTGATTGGGATCTTGCACAAACACATTTGCAAACATGATGTCTGGCCTAGATGCAGTTAGGTACAATAAAGACCTAATCATGCTTCTATATAAGGTTTGATCAACCAAATCATCCTTTTCATCAGTCATGACTAGCTTGGTGGTTGCCATGGGTGTACTACATGGTTTACAATCATTCATCTAAATTTGTTTAAGAGTTCTTTAGCATATTTGCTTTGATGAATGAAAGTACCATTTTGCAGTTGCTTTACTTGGAGACCAAGAAAGCACTGTAGTTCACCCATTGCACTCATCTCAAACTCAGCTGTCATGAGTTTTCTGAACTCTTCACACATTTTGTTGCATGTGCTTCCAAAAATGATGTCATCCACATAAATCTGGACATTCATTAGATCTTTCTCTCTCTATTTTAAAAACAGTGTTTTGTCAATTTTGCCTCTTGTGAAGCCAATAGAGAGAAGAAAGGTTGAAAGAGTTTCATACCAGGCTCTAGGTGCTTGTTTCAAGCCATACAAAACTTTATTCAGCTTGTAGACGTGATTTGGATTAAATGGATCCTCAAAACCAGGAGGTTGACAAACATATACCTCTTCTTGAATCTTACCATAGAGGAATGTACATTTGATATCCATTTGTAACACCTTTATGTTGTGGTTGACAGCAAAGGCCAAGAACAGCCTGATAGCTTCCAATCTTGCTATAGGGGCAAAAGTTTCATCATAGTCAATGCCCTGTTCCTGTCCGAAACCTTGAACCACAAGCCTTGCTTTATTCTTGACAACAATGCCTCATCAGTTTTATTTTTGAAGACCCACTTTGTGCCAATAGGACTTACACCCTCTGGTAGTGGTACAAGTTCCCATACTTGTTGTCTTTTAAACTGTTGGAGCTCTTCTTGCATAACTTCTACCCAATTGTTGTCTTTTAGTGCCTCTTGGTGTAGGATCGTTTTCGGACCCGAACGAGTCAATCAGAAGAGTTTTACTCAGTTTGAACGGCGGAAACAGACAAACTGAGGTCAATTCAGCAATATTATCACTTAAACTATTGATTCTATTGATAAAAATCACTTTTACAGCGAGTCGACACTTCGGCAGCACTTCGTGGCAGAACCGAAAGAATTGATTTGTGATTTCGCTTGAGATGGGCTATATATAGGCCCCTGATTCCGCTTGAACAAGCGGAATTACATCATTAATTTCAAGCGAAATCATTAACAACATCTCGAGCGGAATTAGAACATAGTGATTTCGCTTGAAACTGACATGATGTCATTTCAAGCGGAATCTCCCCTAATTCACTATCTCGTTTTTCGTGCCCTGATCTAACTAGCTCTATACAAGACTCGATATAAGACGAAGTTGACAGACGGATGCACCAACAAACTCCCCCTCGGATGTTGACGGAGTCTTCAGTGTCGAGTCTTCGCATCTTCAGTCTTTATCAGCCTTTGGGCTTGTCTTTGAAGTATCTGACGCTGTAAACATCCTCAGTCTATCTTCTCTTCTCTTATCATCATCAACAAACTCCTCCTCTCGGATGTTGATTACTTAAACTTGTCAGCAGCAACAATCTCAGGATCAGAATCTGACTCTATCTTCTCTTGATCAGATCTCTTGATTCCTTAAGTTCATCATCAGCTTGCGTGGATCACAGGTTTCCAGAAACATAACCTAGCTCTTACAGACTCCCCCTTTCAATCAGCTGGGATCGTTGCTTGGCTTATGCTCTTGCTCAGAATTGAACCTGTCAAACCTGCATAATCTCTACTGCAAACATAAGTTTTATGATATAAAGATTTGTACTTTAAGACACCACTTGCATATTACTATCTGATAAACCACTTGAATGAATATCATTTTCAAAACTTTTGATGACCATTTGTAAGATAGATTTTAAACATACTGACATCATGTTTAGCACTTGGAATTTTGAAAATCAGCTCATCAACAGCAGTTTGTCGAAAATCTTTTTGAATTTTTCAAAATTTATGCTAAAACACACTAAAAATCTTTTTGGATTTTGAATAATATGAAATGCAGTAAAGAAATATTTACAGACAATATTTTTGTGAGTTTGTGCAAGAGGATCATATCAGTTACTGAGACAAATCACTAGCACCGTTAAGCTTCATTTCATTTTAAGTTCTAAACAATTCACCTAGATTGTCAGTATACTGGTCCAATTTTAAATTTTCACACAAAGTTCAACTGATCCGAGATACGATGTTAATGTTCTAAGGACTTAAACTTATCCGCGTGTCCCACTACTTGTATATACTCCCGTATCCAAATCCCAATATTCAGTCTTACAGGTGAGTATACCACAGATGATATCTGTAAAGGGGTTAGATGCGAAACCGTGAGAGCTCAGGTCAGAACTTCCGTTCAGCAGAGAGATGACGGTTCGACTTTTGGTGTGTCCCCTTTAGAGGATCTTTTCTTCAACAACAATGATTATCAATTTTATTGTTTCATCATTTTTGCTGAGGGCTGTGCTATATTTCAAGCATTTGCAGAAAGTATTATACGGGGACTAGGTCAGAATTTCCATTCAGCAGAAGTCCCGGAATAATACCCCAGATATCCCTGAGTATAAAGACCTAGTATCTCAGAAAGAGGGACCTTTCAAACAAGATTTCGGGGGTTACCCATATATCCAAGAAATGTTACCCACAAGATAAGCAAGTTTGAAATTTTTAGATTTATATCTCGTCACAATCTACTAAATGTGCAAAAACCTACTGGCACATCTGCAGTGAGATTGTTTATCACATTTGACTTTCCATATCTTTAACATGTTGTGATAGTCCACTGATGTACTATCATTTCCTCTTTTACACAACGAAACTCATTTTTGATTTTATCATCTTTTTGACTTTTTCAAATTTTCTAATGTTTTTGGATTTTCTGAAATTTTTACTCCCCCTAAAATGCAAACACATTTAAAGAAATTTGAAAACAAACTATACAAAAATTTGACAACTGTTGTATCAAGCTTCAAATCGCCATCCACTTAGCATAAACAATCAGAACTCCCCCTCACAACAAACTATTTTCCCATTAAGATTTCAAAAACTTAAGTTTGTTTTAATCAAAATGGTTTTTCTGGAAAATAAGTTTTGTTGATTTTACCACTTGTAAGAACGGGGATCAAATCATCATCTTGTTTTCAACCACTTGAATAAAAATTACATCAAGTTCAACTTAATGACCTTGATTAATCACTTTTTAAGAACCAACCTCTGTACCACTTGCACGTAAAACAATCAAATACAAAGAATGATGCCGATTCATGTTCCACTCTTACCAACCTGGGAACTCCGGAAAGTCAGGTTTTTCTATTCAAAGAAAATATCCACCCAAGCCTGACCAGCCTTGGGTGTTACCGAGTTACCAACGCTCGGTTTCTTACCTCCCATCTTCTTCTCATAGAACTCTTTAACCCCTTTGACTTTTCGGTCAATCATTTTTCCAAATATGTGTTTCACTTTGGGGTTAAAAGCTTTTTCAACATCAAAAACCTTTTTGTCAGAATAAAATTGGTTTGAAATCTCAACTTTACCAATTTTCTTCTTAAAATTTTCAGCCCGAAGTGGTGGAAAATTCTCATCATCCACAGTCGGAACTAATTCTTCACCATTTTCTACAATCTGTGGCTCATTTGATTTTGTGGAATCAGATTCATCGTCAGAAGATAGCTCCTCTGATTTTGACCTATCAGAATCATCGCTAGAACTATCAACAGACTTTTTAACAACCCATTTCTGGTTGTCAGATTTAGCTCTCTTCTTGCAAAACCTGTTTGAACATTCACCAATTTCAAATGTTGAATTTTTGAATAGTTTGGTTCTATCAATTGGTGGTTCAAACTCAACTACTTTTTCTTTCATTTTAAAAACTCCCTGTTTGGATTGAATTTCCTGTGAACAGTTCATGGCAATATGACCACTTTTTCCACACTTGAAACAGGTTCGAGTTTTCTTGTTCTGATCAACAGTCTTCATTTCATCTTGCTTCATTGCAAGGAACTCTCTGTTTGACTGCTTTCTGAATATTTTTTCTTTCTCTTCTTCAGAAGATGTACCTTAAACAAATGTCATCTTTGATTTAAAATCTCGAACATATTTTTCATTTTTCTGTTTTTCTGTTGGAGTAAAACCAAGACCATTATTTTTGAAATTACCATTATGGTTTGGTTTCTTTTGAATACCAGAACCAGAACTGTAACCTTTTTTCTTGTTTTCTCTTTGTTGAACTCTTGAGGTGTATTTTTTAGGTTTATCAGTAAGATTTAAATATTTTATTTCAGAAATATTGATTTCTGTTAATTTGAAAACCTTTTTTATCATCTCAGTTTTGACACCTCTTATCGGAAATTCCTCATCAGAATATAATTTGTCCGAATCATTCAAAGTATATGCCACTTTAAATGTTTCATCATTCAAATTAGATTTTGATAACAGGAATTCTTTATCATAAACTCTTTTGCCTTGTTTTTCATTTTGACCCGGAGTGCTGGACTCAGACTTTGACTCTGAACTAGACTCCGACTTTGACTCTTCTGTTTCATCGTTATCTAACACATGATCCACCACTTTCTTCATCAATTGAGATTGTTGATCAGTGTCAGACGATGTAAACGTGACATCAATACTTTCAGGCAAATTGACTGTAGACTCCGACTCCCACTGTAAGTTTGTTGCCTTTTGGAATCTTTCAGAATTTGGATTTCTAGGCAAATATCCATTTTCCAGCGGGGGTGGACACTTGTTGTAACTGACACCTTGTTTCTTACCAGAATTCTTTTTGTCAGTCTTTTTCTTTGTGTCATTCTTCTTTTCAGTCTTCTTTTCTGGAATCTTTTATTCAGAAGCCTTTTGGTCTTCAGTTACTTCATCATCTTCAAATGCCTTCATGCCTTCAACAGTTGGATAAATCCTGTCAATGACATAAGAAGTACATGAGTAACTTTTCAACAAACGATTTACTCTTTCAGTTTCAATTCTTTGAGCTTCCAGTTTCTGTTCTAGAACAACACACTTCTCAATGTAATTGTTCACAACTTTCTGTTTAATCATTAACGCTCCTTGAAGTGTTTTCATTGCTGTTGTCTGCTCTTCACAAGTGTCATTGTACATGTTCATGGCTTTGTTCAGTACATCATAAGATTCCTTTAATCTGTTCATGTTGTCAATTAATGAGCTGTTTTGTTTCTTCATTGCTTCATAATTTTCACACATCACTAGACTCTTCTTTGCAACAGCTTCTTAATCAATCTTGAAAGCTGGAACTTCCTTTACTTTTCTTCTCACCACTGGAACATCCTCATCATCACTGCTGACAGGTGTTTTAATCTTTTTCTTTTTCTGTTTAGCTTTTTCATCTTCACTGTCGCTTTCAGCCATCATCTTTAAATAATCTCTCATTTTTTTAGCATAATACTCAGTATCATCATCACTATCTTCTTCAATTCGAGCAACAAAAGCTGTGTGAACTGGAGCTTTGTTAGGATCATAATCATCCCAATTGAAATTCTCCCAGCTAAACCCTTCAAGTAACTTTTCATCATCTTGATCAATCACACATGCTTTAGCATCAGATGAAATATAATTATCCCAGTTGAACCCTGTTAATGACTTCTTCTCTTCTTGATTTACCACACATGCTTTTTTTGAAGAATCTTCAATTACATTTCTTCCATGTGTTGTTTGTGCCTGATGTTGAGTTGGTTGTTGAGCAACTTGATGGTAGATGGCCTTTCGGTAGTAATCATTGTTGTTGAATGGATTTTGAGCTCCACTTGTTTCGCAATTGGTACACTCCCTCTTGAAGTGTCCTTTTTCCCTGCAACGAAAACAAGTAACTTTAGATTTGTCAAAACCTAAAGTAGAAACATTAGCCTCAAGAAGATCATCTCTTCCTGTGATCTGCTTGAATTTCTCAGCTCTCCTCAACACACTATGTCACACCCCCAAAATCCACCTGCGGAGTAACACCGCTTGGAGGCGTGACATGACCAGGATCAAGCCACCAATCATATTGAACATTATAAGTAATAAGTAAAAATCATTCATCAATATGAAAGGTGTTCAAAAACCAAACCTTAAGTTGACGTGACGCATAAGCAATGACCTTGTCACGTTGCATTAACACACATCCAAGACCTTGAATGGATGCGTCGCAATAGACCACAAAATCGTCCGTGCCCTCTGGCAGTGAAAGAATAGGCGCGCTGCAGAGCCTATCTTTTAAGTGTTGGAAAGCTGTTTCCTGGGTATTACCCCAACGATAAGTAACACCTTTCTGTGTCAGTAGCGTAAGCGGCTGTGCAATCTTTGAGAAGTCTTTGATGAACCATCTGTAATAACCTGCCAAACCTAAGAATTGGCGTATTTCCGTTGGTGTACGTGGTGCAGGCCAGTTCCTGATCGAGTCTACCTTAGATGGATCAACATGAATCCCATCCTTGTTTACCACATGGCCTAGAAAGTGGACTTCACGAAGCCAGAAGTCGCATTTCGAAAACTTGGCATACAACTGTTCTGCTCGAAGTAGTTTCAAAATGAGTCGTAAATGCTGCTCATGTTCCTCCTGACTCTTAGAGTAGATCAGGATGTCGTCGATGAATACAATCACAAACTTGTCCAGGTATGGCTTGCATACTCTGTTCATAAGATCCATGAAGACCGCAGGCGCGTTTGTTAACCCGAATGGCATAACTAGAAACTCGTAGTGGCCGTAACGAGTTCTGAATGTTGTTTTGGAGACGTCCTCATCCCAGACTCTCAGCTGATGGTAGCCTGACCTCAGATCTATCTTCGAATAATAGCTCGACCCTTGCAATTGGTCGAACAGGTCGTCGATGCGTGGAAGAGGATAGCGATTCTTCACGGTCACCTTGTTGAGCTCACGGTAGTCGATGCACATCCTGAAGGTACCGTCTTTCTTTTTCACAAATAGCACTGGAGCTCCCCAAGGCGAAGAGCTAGGACGAATGAAACCCTTATCCAAGAGTTCTTGCAGTTGTTTGGATAGTTCTTCCAATTCTGATGGGGCTAAGCGATACGGTGCACGAGCTATTGGTGCTGCTCCTGGAGCTAGCTCGATCTGGAATTCAAGCTGGAGATGAGGCGGTAGCCCAGGTAAATCTTCAGGAAACACCTGAGGAAATTCGTGTACAACTGGGATATCCTCTAATCTCTTCTCCTTCATCGACGCGTTAGTAACGAGTGCCAAAATGGCAGTGTGGCCCTTTCGTAAACATTTCTAGGCCTTCAAGAAGGAGATGATGCCAACCACGGCACCACTCTTGTCGCCTTGAACTTCGAGAGGTTCCTTGCCAGAAAGGGGAATACGAACAATCTTCTCCTTGCATAGGATCTCTGCTTGTTGTTGAGATAACCAATCCATCCCAATAACGATGTCGAAACTACCCAGAACTATGGGAATGAGATCGATAGAGAAAGTCTGACCAGCTAAAACGATGTTACAACCCTTGACTATGTGCGTGGCTTCTAAACTCTTACCATTAGCTAACTCTACAACATGCTTGGTGTCTAAAGGTGTTGGTGTACGTTTAAGCATTTGACTAAATTTTAAAGACAGATAACTGGTATCCGCACCCGAATCAAGTAATACAGAAACATAAAAGTCGTCGAGAAGGAACTTACCCATCACTACGTTAGGATCATTCCTTGCATCACCCTGACCCAGCACAAATGCTCGACCCCTAGCGCCGTTGTTATCATTGTTTCCATCGTTGTTGTTCCCATTGCCCTGATTATTGTTGTTGTTGTTCTGGTTCTGGTTTAACTAGGGGCAGTCTCGCTTGAAGTGGCCTTCAGCACCACATTGATAGCATCCCCTATTGCCTCGCTGCTGTTGCTGCTGCTGGTTTTGTGGAGCTGATGGTTGTTGTTGCTGGTTCTGATTCGCAGGCCGTGAGCTCCTGCAATCTTTCGCTTCATGACCCATCTTGAGACACCTCTGGCAACGACCCTTGTTGCACTGGCCATTGTGGTTCCTGTTGCATGTATTGCACCTTGGGAGGTTTCCTCGATATCCACCCTGCCTTTGACTACCAGAAAGTTGCTGACCAGGGCTCTGGTAATTATCAGTCTTTCGCTGTTGAGCCTGGGACTGAGCTGTAGCTGAACCCTTGCTGGAATCCCCATCCCATTTCTGCTTGTTGTCACTGGGAGTAGCGGAAGTAGTAGCATTTGTAGCACTGATACGTTTGGGCAGCTTGTTCTGTTCCACTGCCTGATCTGTGAGGCGATGAGCAAGGCGTGTAATATCCTGGATATTGTCAAGGTTGGCCGATGTCACATGACTTTGAATTTCTGGTGCTAGCCCTTTGAGATACAACTCAATACGCTTGATAGGAGGGTCCACCATAGTTGGACACAAGATGGCCAGCTCGTTTGACCTTTTCGTATATGCTTCAATCTCCGACCCCGCCATTTTCAGATTAAAGAATTCCACCTCCAACTTGTGGATGTCATCACGAGTGCAGTATTCCCGCTTGATTAGTTCCTTGAAATCGTTCCAAGGGGTGGCGTTAGCAGCTGCCAACCCTAAAATCTGAACTTGCGCATTCCACCAGGTCAGTGCAATGCCTTCGAGAGTACCAGTGGCGTACTTCACCATGCGAGCCTCAGGGCATTCACACATCTCAAATACGGACTCGAGCTTTTCGAACCAATGGAGGAGTCCAACTGCTCCTTCCGTGCCACTGAAAGTGCTAGGGCGACAGTCCATGAAATTCTTGAAAGTACAAACAGGTAGTTGAGCGTGTTGACCTGTTGTGTATAAGAACAGGACAAGGTTTAACACAAGAATTGGTTTAGAAGTGTAGGATCTAAAGATCCTAGAGTGAGTTTGCAACTGCAGGGTATACCTCCTGCTTGTGCGGCTGCAAGTGCCGCAACAACTTGTTCGTTAATCAGAGCCGTCAACTGGGCTTGAGTCATGTTAACGCGTCCACTCATGATCTTCATATCAAAGGGAACATAAGTGAGAGAGGTTCGCGAAAAGTGCGATGACAGAAGAGAGTAAGCACACAAGTGTTCTCAAGCAATAGTGGTTATGTGTATCTAAGCATACCATGAGAAAAGTTCTATATAATCTAGCAAGTAGGTAATAAAACATGTACCATATCACCTAGAATGTTGAGTCTTGCATGTGGAGCGAAGCGTCGTTGTGGATCGTTGAGCACTGTACAGGTTATAGTCTGGTTTTAATAAAAATCTTTTTCCCTTTATTAAAACCAAGTTCTCTATAACCAATGGCTCTGATACCAATCTGTCACACCCCCAAAATCCACCCGCGGAGTAACACCGCTTGGAGGCGTGACATGACCAGGATCAAGCCCACGAATCATATTGAACATTATAAGTAATAAGTAAAAATCATTCATCAATACGAAAGGTGTTCAAAAACCAAAACATAATCAAATGTGTAGGAGAAGCAATAATGTAAAACCCAACATAAGTTATAAGTTTGAAATGTCATAAATGTTTAACATGGCATCCACGATCCATGTCCACAACGACCGCGCCTCCCTGTGCAAGCTCCATGAGTACCTATTGACCTGCAAGGCATGTAACAACGAGTCAACAACAAAGTTGAGCGAGTTCACAGTTGGTTGTTTAGTTATAGTATTTGTTTCGTAATTCTCATGTTCATTTTGTAAACCATGTATCGTATTTATTTGTATCGCGGCCCTCCAGGCATGTTTGCGAAGATTAGTGGGGGTTTCCCCTGTATTCTAGACTAGGTGTTTCGCGGCCCTCCAGGCATGTGTGCGAAGATTAGTATTCGTATCGCGGCAATTCCAGGCATGTGTGCGAAGGTTAGTGGGGGCTTCCCATGTGTTACTAGTCTAGTTGTAACTATAAGTGACCTTTCCCTAACGAGGTCAGTGGTACGTATTTCCGTAACGATAAAAGTACAAGTAATCATTCAATCCCATTCCCGACCCCGGGAATCCCATGCCTTGGTAAGAGTGTGAACTCACCTTGGTTTGCTCGGCAGATTACACGAAAAGGTTACTTGAGCTATATGTGGTCAACCACATCCTAGCATGGTTACCATACAAGTCAGGACTAGGTTCAAGTAATGCACGTATGCTTACACATAACTAACAGGTTTCGAGCATGTATGGATCATGGCAAACACGTAACAGTCAAGTACATAACATGTCCGACTTGTGCGATTCACCCGTTGAAGCCCAATAATACCCGGCCCAATAAAATATAAGCAGTCCAGCATGTAAACGGCCCAAACAATAAACATGTGTCTTGTGCGATCCGGACGACTTGTGCGATCCGGATGACTTGTGCGATTGGGATTGGGCTTTGAGGCCCAACCGTGTAATAGTGTGTGTATGGCCCAAGCCTTGTGCGATCAGCACTATCTTGTGCGATCCACAAGGTCTTGTGCGATCATGCAAGAGCTGTGTTGTATGTTGTGTTTAATCAGTTGCACTAATCTTGTGCGACTGAACTTGTGCGACTGGTACTTGTGTGATCAGATCTTGTGCGATCAGCCTTATGCAACCGAAGGGAAGCTTGTGCGACTCGTTTTACTTATCCGGATATTATGCTATTCGGTTACAATCATTCAAAAGTTTCCAAATTTCCATTAAATCAATTAATGCTAATAGTTTCAATCATGCATAATCTTGATCAAACCAAGCAAATCTTCATTAATTCATATGAACCCTAATCATATTCTAAACATAAACATCGATCATAATCAACACGGCTCACGAACTTGATTACTAGCATGCATCCTAATCGTAACAATCACAACATTCATCCGATTGATAATATATCCCAGTCGATCATCATGTATTCGGTTCTTTAACATCATACACATGTGAATCGATTTTTCATGAACATCATACCACATAAGTTTTTCATCACAATCAAACACATACCAACCCTAACCCATCATGTAATACACATGAATCATAACATCATTCAAGCATGAGATCAACAATAGAACACTAACCGATTAAAGAAGAGAGTAAGGATTGTTCCGAATAGAAAGTCTTCGGTGGAGAAGGGATCCGGCTGCCGTCGAGTTCGTGAAGGAGAGAAAGAGAGAGTAGGGTTTTTGGTGTGTATAGAGTGTTAGCAAATAATGGAAAAACGAACCCCTAAAAGGATTATGTGCCAGGTTATATAGTAAAGTGACCGAAACCCCCAAGTGGGCTGTCCATTCGGTTCGAGTTCAAGAGGAGTGGGCCGAACCCAAACTTGGGCTGCCCTTTTTGGTCTCGGATGCAAAAGTGTGGCACGAATGGGCTTGTGCGATTGGACGGGTGTTGTGCGGTTCGGATCATACAAGTACATACACATGTAAAAACACATATCATTCCATTAATCATTCAGTCAATTAACCAAGTTCACATAATCATATAACGTTACATTAAACACAAAGAGAGGTTTGAAATACGAGTTGTCACACACTAGCCAAATACCATTTGATATCCATTAGCTCCATCTCCTTAGCATCGATCTGATCGTAATCTTCCTTAGTAAGCATTGAATTCCCGATCCGACCTGCAACAAAACTACCATAAGATTCTAAAACAGTTCCCAACAAAGACATATTACTCTTTGCAATTTCTTCTGTATAATCTTGATCATCCTCAAGATTCAAAACAATGTTGCACTGAAGCTTCTTTGCATTTTTCTTTGTTGAAATGTTTGAATCAAAGGACGGATATGATGAAAAACTTGTGTTGTTGTTTGATCCTTTGGATGAATTTCCAGATGAGTTCTTTGCATTGAATGCAGTTTCAACTTTTGGTGACATGTTGGTTGTTTTATCATTCAACCCTGCTTTGTAGTACAAACCGATGTCTTGTTCACCATCAAACACTTTCATTCTGGAAATTTTTATCTGTTCCATTTCCTGAGCTTCAATTTTTTCAATAAATTTGCTAAGTGTCAAATTACTAAAACCCTTTTTGTTCCTTAGCATCATCAAATATGTGCCCCAAGTTTCATGTGGCAAAGCATCAGCTAATTTCTCAATCAACTCCTCATTATCTTTGTTGATGCTCACTCTCTTCATGCTTACCAACAAATTGAAGTATCTTTCGATTATCTGCTTTGTACTTTCATTCTTCAAACCTCGAAATAGATCAAATTCTTTTTTCAAAAGCGATTTCTTGTTTTTGATCATTTCTTGACTTCCAACAAACTTAGATCGTAATGCTTTCTAAATCGAATATGCACTCCCAGTGTGTTGTAGTAAGACCAAGATATCCTCTTTCACAGCTTGTTGTAGCAGACTTAGCATCATTTTTTCATTCTTGTATTTCTTTTTATCATCCGCACTCATATCCTTGATAACAACCTCCTCTTCATCGTCATTTGTCGGTCTAACGTACTTTGTCTCAACGCATTCCCAAGCATCTAAATAGTTTGCTTGTACCCAGTTCTCAAAACGTCCTTCCCAACCCTTATACTCCTCGATGTTCATAAGCTTAGGCGGTTTTTGCATAGTCCCCGTTTCATTTTCCAACATTGTCTGCTGAGTCACACTGATCGGGGTAGCAAAGGCATTGTAAAATTCCTCGTCCATGTTTCGGTTTTCAAGAAAATCTCAAAACTGTCTTTCAAGCGAAATAACACACTTCAAACAAAGACTATTCGAGCGGAATCACTGATTTGAAGCGGAATCTCTGATTCAAGCGGAATCAACAAAATGTTTTCAAGCAGAATACAGTTTCGAGCGGAATCAACAAAATTTCTCAAGCGGAATACTAGTTCAAGCGAAATCACCGGTATTTTCAAACGGAATATGAATTTTCAAGTGGAACCAACAGAAACTTTTCAAGCGGAATCTC
This sequence comes from Helianthus annuus, assembly GCF_002127325.2. NCBI lineage: Eukaryota > Viridiplantae > Streptophyta > Magnoliopsida > Asterales > Asteraceae > Helianthus > Helianthus annuus. Next base: position 73,909,557 of record NC_035440.2, on the reverse strand, counting down.
GTTTTTCAAGCGGAATCAACTAGAAATGCTGCTGGCATCATCATATACTCGCTGATTTTCAAGCAGAATAGCAAATTTTACTTGATTTAGATCGAGTTAACGTCTAATTTTCATAAGGATTAGTTAAAACACTATTCCGAGCTTGATGTTGAAAAATCAAACCATTTTGACCAAGAAAAGTTAAGAATTTTGAAAAAGAAGGTGTAGAAAACAGAATTCGTATGTGAATTGGTATGAACTCTTCCTCCTGAGCTCTGATACCACTTGTAGGATCGTTTTCAGACCCGAACGAGTCGATCAGAAGAGTTTTACTCAGTTTGAATGGCGGAAACAGACAAACTGAGGTCAATTCAGCAATATTATCACTTAAACTGTCAATTCTATTGATAAAAATCACTTTTACAGCGAGTCGACACTTCGGCAGCACTTCGTGGCAGAACCGGAAGAATTGATTTGTGATTTCGCTTGAGATGGGCTATATATAGGCCCCTGATTCCGCTTGAACACATTCCAAGCAGAATTACATCGTTAATTTCAAGCGAAATCATCAACAACATCTCGAGCGGAATTAGAACATAGTGATTTCTCTTGAAATTGACATGATGTCATTTCAAGCGGAATCTCCCCTAATTCACTATCTCATTTTTCATGCCCTGATCTAACTAGCTCTATACAAGACTCGATATAAGACGAAGTTGACAGACGGATGCACCAACACTTGGTACTTAACTGGTTGATGAAGTTATAGAAAGCCAACAAAAAGACAGATGTTTTGGGATTGACTTCTGGTGAGAACCCCTTCACTGATGTTGCCAATGATTTGGTCTAGTGGATGAGACTTTAGGAAGATCAAATCTCCCTTGTATGGAACAATGGCATTAAAGGGTGAGGGTTGCAGATGTGAAACATCTGAGCTAACAATTGTTGGTGACTTTGGTGATCCAACAACTGTTTGAAATGGAGGTGGAGGGATAGGAGGTATTTGTGTGACACCATGTTGATTTTTATCCATTGTTGGCAGATCTTTACAACAGTGGTTGAGGCTATGGAAACAAAGGTTGAAGGACTACTTTGATCAACAACAATTGATGTAGTAGTGGCTGAGCTTTGACAACTGTTTTGAACATCTGTTGCTCTGGCAATGGATGTGGATTTCTGTTGTGGAATTATAATTTCATATCCATTGTCTGATGGAGGAGTTTGAGGTGAACCTGCACTGTTAGTCTTGACAGAAATATTTTCAAAAATGAATTTATCAAGATCAAATAACTCAGCAGGGTTTGCAGAGATTTTCAGTGAAGAAAGTTCATTGAACTTTACATTCAAAGTCTCTTCCACACACCTAGTCCTAGTGTTAAACACTTTGTAGGCCTTGGTAGTGGTTGAGTATCCCAAATGATAACCACAATCTACTTTGACTGCAAATTTTGAAATTGAGTCTTTTAAGTTTAAAATGATGCACGGGCAGCCAAATACTTTAAAGTATGAGACTAATGGTTTGATTTTATATAGAATTTCATAGGCAGTCTTTTGATGCCTGGGGTTTATCAAAACTCTGTTCTGGACATAGCAGGCAGTGTTTACAGCCTCTGCCCAGAAAGTTAATGGCAAACCTGAATCTGCAAGCATGGTTCTGGCTGCTTCAATCAATGTTCTGTTCTTCCTTTCAACAACCCCATTTTGTTCTGGTGTCCTTGGGATGCTGTAATGCCTTACAATCCCTTTTGACACACAAAACTCATCCAACTCCCTATTTCTGAATTTTGTGTCATTGTCACTCTTAAAGACTTTTACTGGCAAGTCAAATTGCTTTTCAACCTGTTTGACAAAGTCTTACAAAATGCCTGCAGTCTCATCTTTAGAATGTAAGAAATAAGTCCATGTAAACCTAGAAAAATCATCTACAATTACCAAACAGTATCTTTTCTTTTTAAGGCTCATGATTTTTACTGGGCCAAACAAATCCATGTGCAGCATTTGCAAACACTTGGTTGTTTTGGATTCTTCAATGGACTTAAATGAGCAATTATGTTGTTTACCTTTTAAACAGGAAACACAATGCTCAGGATAGGTGAACAATTTTTGTGGAAGGCCTCTTACAAGGCCTTGTTTTGACAAAGCAGTGATTGTCTTGAGATTTGTGTGCCCCAATCTTCTGTGCCATAGTTCTGTCTCTTTGTTAGAGGCAGCTGAGAACAGACATGCATCAGTCATAGGGCTCTCTTTTGACAAATCAACCATATAAACATTGCCACTTCTTTGAGCAACAAGTTGAGTTTTTCCAGTTTTTATTATTTCTTCAATCTTTTTGACCATTTCGGTCCAACAATCTTGCAACTCTCCTTAGTAAAGAATGACCCATAACCTTTGTCACTCATTTGTGAGACACTAAGGAGGTTGAATTTTAGATTGTCAATGAGATTGACATTTTCAAACTTGACTTTTCCAGACTGAACTGTACCAGACCCCAACACTTTTCCCTTACTATTATTACCAAAAGATATATCACCCCCTCAATGAGTTTTGAATTCTTTGAGTAGGGCTCTACATCCAATCATATGCCTGGAGCCTCCACTATCTACATACCAAAGACTATCTGAGCATGCAGAAGCTCCCTGCACATTAAGTAAATAATTAGTTCAGGAGGGTCTCCAAAGCCAATAAGGCTTTGGATGGGTCACAACAGTGTCAGAGTCAAGTCTAGGAACATGGACAGTGGTTAGCTCAGGGGTTTGAACAACTTTTGTAGCATTTCTCTCTAACCACTGTTGTGTGCCATTTCCTATCAGATGTTGATATCCAAAGGGATGTTGTTCACTTTTGGTTTAGAAGGATTTTTGTAAACCTCATAACATGTGGGACCTTTTGGTATGGAGGTTGACCTTTTCCTCTTTGGAATTGGTTGGCAGGTGGTGCATCTGTCACTTGCACATCTCTTGGAACATTGCTTTTGTTCAGCTGTTTTGTAACAGCTGTTTGGACAGATACAAATGGTTGTTTGTTGATTGGTTGATTTGATGAACTCATGGGTGTTTTTGCAGTGTATTCTTTCCTTTTAACCTCAAAGGTTTGGAGGTACACACACTCATGAGTGAGCTGATTTGATTTTTTCAAAGATGGTGCATCTTTTTGAAGGCTCAATGATGCTTCTTTTGTTGATGTCATAAGCTTTTAAGTGAAAACAATCTTTTGTTAAATGATTTTTCTTTTCACAAAACAAGTTTTTAACCTTTTCTCTCATTTTCTTCTTTTCAGACTCCTTTACAACAGTGTTTTGAACCACTGTTGGGATGTCCTTAAAAGGAATTACCTTGGACTTTGGTGCTTACACCATCCACTGTGGAAAAATCCATAGGTTTGAAATTCTCAAGGATGTCACACTCATCTGACCAAGTGGGTTTGAATTGGTACTTTTCAATCTCCTCAAAAGTTGAGGACCCCTCTGGTTTTTCAAAAGGGATTTTGTTACCATTTTTATCAGTTATCTTTATTTCTTGACCATACTTGTTTGTTGGTATTATCTCAACAGTGTTTTGAACACTCATTTACAGCAGTGTTTTCAACTTGGTCATTTTTCCTGAAACCTATGCCAAATTTTACATTGCTTTTGACCTGTTTTTCAAGCATAACTTCATAACCTTTGCAGGATTCCACCCATTTTTCACATGTGATTTGGGTGGATTCCAACTCCTTTTTCCAGGTTTGATATTTTTCTATCATAGCCTGGAGTTGGTCCTTGGTTATGCTATGCTCATGCTTGAGGCTGCAAATTTCATTTTCTTTTTCTGACAATTTGATTTTCAGTTCTTTAACAGACTTTTCAAATTGTATTTCATCCTTTAAGATTTTGTCTCTAAGGTTTTCATTCACCTCTTTAACATTAGCAAATGCTATGATGCATTTGTCTGAACATAGGTTTTTGAGGACCTGAGGTGATACCTTAGCTGCACTCATCATGGCACAGTCACAGGCACTCTCACTTTCTTTGGGCTTCTTCTCCTCTTCTTCAACAGACCATGGGTCAGACAGTGGCTCTATCAGTGGTTCTGGTTTGTCTCCAACAGTTGTTCACCAACAACAGTAGTAACCACTGCTTCAGCAATTGCATCCACTGTTTTAGCACTAGATCCTCCTTCTTCAGTTTCTATTCATCCTGGCGCCGACAAGATGTACCATGACCTTCGTCTATGGTATTGGTGGCCTGGAATAAAGAAGGATATCGCAATCTATGTTTCGAAGTGCCTGACCTTCTCGAAAGTCAAGGCCAAACAACAAAGACCCTCTGGCTTGCTTGTGCAACCCGAGATCCCGATGTGGAAATAGGAAAGCATAGCCATGGACTTTATAAAAAAACTTACGTGTACGCCTTCAGGTCACGATAGCATCTGGGTTATCGTTGACCGTTTGACCAAATCTGCTCATTTTCTGCCGATACGGGAAGACTACAAGGTAGAACGATTAGCCCGAATCTACACCAACGAGATCATCTGTCGACACGGGACGCCTCGTTATATCATCTCTGACCGTGATGGTCGGTTTACCTCGCGTCTTTGGGAAACGTTTCAATCTGCTCTCGGTACTACTCTAAATCTAAGTACCGCCTTTCATCCCCAAACCGACGGTCAGACTGAAAGAACGATTCGTACCCTTGAAGACATGCTTCGCTAGTGTATCATAGATTTCGGTGGTAATTGGGACGCGCACTTACCTTTGGTCGAATTCTCGTACAATAACAATTATCATTCTAGCATTCAAATGGCACCCTTTGAGGCATTATACGGAAGAAAATGTCGATCGCCAATTGTGTGGCATGAGATCGGAGATGTGCAAATAACCGGTCCTGAGCTGCTGCAAGAAACGACTGACAAAATCCTCCAAATTCGAGACAAACTGCTGAAAGCTCAGAGTCGTCAGAAAAGTTACGCCGATAGACGCCGCAAGCCCCTTGAATTTGACGTTGGCGATCACATACTCCTAAAGGTTTCACCTTGGAAGGGGGTGATCAGATTCGGCAAGAAAGGGAAGCTCGCGCCTCGATAGTTGGATCCTTTAAAATTCTGGAAAGGATTGGGAAGGTGGCCTACAGACTCGAACTACCGGAGGAACTTAGCAACGTCCACCCGACTTTCCATGTTTCGAACCTCAGAAAGAGCCTGGCTGAGCAGAATTTACAAGTTCCACTTGAGGATCTACAAGTGGACGAAACATTACTCTTTGTGGAGAAGCCTGTCGAGATCATGGATCGAGAAACCAAGAGGCTCAGATGCTCACGCATTTCCATTGTGAAAGTTCGATGGGAAGGCAAACGAGGCGCAGAGTTCACCTGGGAACTCGAAAGTGACATGAAGTCGAAGTATCCACAGCTGTTTGTTACGCCTACGGCCTAATTTCGGGACGAAATTCCCTAAGTGGGGGAAGCTGTAACAACCCGCGTTCAGAAAGTCAAAGTACAAGTCAAAGTCAAAGTCAAAGTCAAAGGAAGAAAAGATTGCTAATTACGATCTGTCACTCCTTGCTTAATTATTGACTGTACATCTTGACTTGTAATCGAATCCGTTAATTTAATCGCTTTAGTTGTATTATGTGGAGTATCTATAATAACCGAGGTTTCATCGCATGTTAATCGCTAATCTATTTATCGCTTTATCGTTAATCGCATCGCAATCGCAATCGCAGCTTGATTAATAGGTTTGGCATATTGTTTTACGTGTGTGTGCTGTTTATGTGTTACTTGTGCATGTTTACTTTATGTTTGTGGTGAATAATCTAAATGCAATCACAACCCTATCGCAACGCAATCGAATCGCAAACGCTAAACACGAGTTATTTAGGTTGATTGTATGTTAGATATAGTATTTGTGTGGCTATTATTAATCTATCGCATCGCTTAATCGACACTCGCTTAGAAGCATCGCAACGCTCAACGCACGAAACAAAACGCCGAAACCTAACTCGCCGGATCACTTCGATCGAATGACCATTCGATCGAATGGTCATCCGCACGGATGACCATCCGATCGGATGGCCATCCGATCGGTTTGCCATCCGATCCGACACTTGTGCTCCCCTTTCCTCCTTTGGCAACCTATAAATACCCCCTGTCACATCATAAACAGTGATGTGACTGCTCTCTCGTTCGACCAGCGCCTCTAGCCCTCTTTTCTCTTGATTTCTCGCGATTCTTATAAGTTTTCATCATTTTCACCTTTGAATCTTGACTTTTAACCGAGGAATCAGCGGATTTGAGGTGTTCTAGGATGATGTCATCATAGGGTTCTTATGAACTTCAAGATTTGGCCTCATTCCACCAATAACAACTCAGATCTAAAGGATTTCAACATGTTTTAACACCGATTTCATCTAGATCTAAACATTTTCATGGTTAGAAGGATTGAAAGATGGTTTCATAACTTTCTTTCAACTCTTTTACACTCAATGCACTCAGAACCGATAGAATCGGAACTTATTCAGGCCTTCTACTCGTTTCTAGTGAAGTGTCGGTCTGAGATCCGATTCCTATCAAGGAGACAACCGGTTTCGGGTTGAACATGAGCTACTGTTAAGAACGGTTAACTGGTCAGAAGGGGTGATTCCCGCCGATTGGATAACCTAGACTTAATGGGGTTCCTGTTGTTCAGATACGTTGTCATGCCGTCTCGATCAAACCGCAAACTTTTTGAACTTAGCAAAATATTTCGAATTTCAAAACAATCAAGTGGTCGAACGGATTGCCGTCCGATCGGATTGTCATCCGATCGAATGACAATCCGATTGGATTACACTTGGTCATCAACACTTAAACATTTTCAACACTTTCAAAACATGTCAGTTGCGGCGGATTGTCATTCGATCGGATTGACATCCGATCGAATGACCATCCTGCTGTGAACTTGTTCTCTAAGGAAACGTCTCGCTGATCGGATCGCCATCCGATCGGATGACCGTTCGATCGAACGACCTGAAAGGTAGAGATACTTATCTGAATTTAAAATACTACAACGAAAACTTCAAAGCAATCACACACAAACACATCCATCCCAAATGAATGTCAATTCGACCGAATGGCCATCCGACCAGATGACCATCCAAATGGATTGACATCCTATCGAACGACCATCTGTTCGGATTGTCATCCGATCGGATGGCCATTCATCACTTGGTTCACTCTTCGTCGTTTAAACGCACCGTTCATCGCTTATGCTATCGTTCTGTAATCAGGCTAACTTTCCAGCGCTCCCTTCAATCCAAGACGGTGTTTAGTTATTAAACGCTATCTGTGAGTATACTCGAACCCTTTTTGCTTTATGCACTTTTGGGTGTTACATACGTTACTTATTCAAATCACAATCGACACACTACGCAAACACTTTTATACGCTGACCGTTATTGCATGCTACGTGTTATTCGATGAACGCTTGTATGTTATGTTTACACATTGATTGTTGCCTGACACCTTAGCTACGATAGTACTATAGTTTGGACTCAGCACCTGTCGTGGACAGGGGTTGTTAAGGGCTTTACTTCACGTGTCCCAGTGGGGATATGTGTTGCGCATTCTACAACTCGCAGTCACGTCTGTGCATATTTCATTGTCGATAACCTACTAGCTTCACTTTGCTACATGTTACATGCTGGTTATGCGTAAACGATTTTTGCTATCTATTATACTATTAAACTTGTATGCTCACCTTTACACTATGTGTGTTGACCGCTATTTTAACGTATGTGACAGGTGCTTGAAAGATTAGGATGCTTTGCTTGCTCTTGTGGAATTGAGTAGGAGAGTCTAGTAACAAAAACAATTTATTTATGTCATGAGTTGTCGAAACAGTCTTACTTGTCTTTGAGATATTGGTCTGTAATAATTATTTGCTGAATATGTTGTGGTATGGGACATGACTTATAAATATTTGGTAAAATTAGTTGTTATGGATTTCTCCTGGACAATCTGTTTCGCTCAGTGCCTCACCCCGATGTTTTCGCCATTGGTTGGGGTGTGACAAATTGGTATCAGAGCCATGATTATAGGGAATTAGGCAAGACTCGACCTAGTCCGAGTCGATGTCTTAGAAACGACCTAGTCTATAGTCTAAGTACCAATAGACCGCCTTGCGCGAACCCGTTAGGGGTTCCGCTCGAGCTCATTTTGCTATTTGATCGACTCGTAATCATGCTATACTCTATCACTCTGCCTTTCCTAAGGAAGTCGCACTACACTATTTTCAAGAATGAACGAGTGATTAGATCGAGACTAGGTGTGAAAACCGCAAACTCTCGATTGGATCGCTTGTTCGACCCGTGCATTTTTACTAATAAACAAGAGAATTTGCATTGAATCAGGAGTGAAATCCGTACTTCGATGCAATTTTCTCTCTCAGTGTCGTGACTCTATCACATAAACAGGAATGTAGTCACTAAGTTAGGGGTGAAACCCGAAACTTGATGACTCGTTCGGCTCTCTATTTTGGTTTTATAAAACTCTCACCGAAGTCTCGATGGATTCCAATGACTCGAGTCGCGTGAATAACCAAAAGGATGGGTGCCATTCACCGTATTCTGGTGATAGAGCACAGTCTATTAGGCCAAGACGTGTACTCGCAGTCCCTGAGGATAGTCGAATCACTTTGGGTAGTCAACGTCTATCAGCCGAGACAATCTATTTTCGATTTCAAGCTCGCAATCGCTGATTTTTATGTGTTTTGATTCTGAGCCCGCAACCGCTGACTCTGTGATTTACTGTGATTTATCGCTTTTTATGTGAAATTTATATGTTTTATGTGGTGTTATGTGTTTATGTGTTTTGATTTTGGAGAATTATACGCTTTTCGCTTTGATCGACACACACAACTCGCACTGCACATCTACCTCAAAACGTTAACAAATCGCTTGTTATGCTATTTGCTGTATACTCGCTAATCGCAATCGCTATTCTCGAACACGCGACCTTGAATGATAGGTGAATACGTGCAATACATGTGGGTGAATACGTGCAAAATATAGCGTGTCCTCATGTGTTGCGGTGATCTACGTGCTATGTGTCCTATGTGTTTATGTGCTTATGTGTTTCTGTGGTTTATGTGCCTACGTGATTACGTGTTTGATGTGTTCCTGAGCTTTAGTAGTATTAAGTGTGTTGTGAGGTGAGATTCGACAAACAGTGTCTAAATCCTGTGGTGATGTCTATTGCAGACAATGTCGTCATTTGGATCGCACACTTCTCGCGCCGCCCGAAGAAACTTTGAGGACAAGCGTATCGCCTATCTGGTCGCCAAGCAGATGGCGAAAGTCATACCGCAAATTGTTAGCGAGCTGAATGAAACGCTAGCAAATCCTCTGAAGAGTCTAGGACTGATTCCCCAAAAGCTACTTTTAGCTTCAAGCAGTTTAAAGCCTGTGGTCCCAAGGAATTTACCGGAGAAGACGGGCCTACAACCATGTTTCAATGGTTTGATTCTATCGAAGTCACCCTGCGCCAAAGCGGCTGTCCTGAAAACCTTCGCACTGTTAACGCCACAGGCGTTTTCCAATCCAGGGCTCTTGACTGGTGGACTGCCGAAAGAAACAAGCGAGGAAATGATGCAGCTTACGGGCTTACGTGGGACGAGTTGAAGGACATCATGATGAAGGAGTTCTGCCCTCCCCATGAGCTTCAAAAGTTGGAGGACGAGTTCTGGCACATCAAACAAGAGGGTGGCGACAACGCTGGTTTAACTGTCCGCTTTAAGTAGCTAAGTATAATCTGTCCGGGCCAAGTTACTACCCCCGAAATCACCATCAAGAAATACGTCCGTGCTTTACCGGATTGTGTGGCTGATTTTGTGCAAGCCGCGAAGACGTCAACTATTGAGGAAACCTTCCTGCTCGCTGCTTAGATTAACGACAAGCGAGTTAGGGCTGGTTACTTTGATAAAGCCTCCAAGAATCTTCACCAAGTTACCGCTGAAATCGCCGCCACACCGCAAGCTTCAAATCACAATCGACACACTACGCAAACACTTTTATATGCTGACCGTTATTGCATGCTACGTGTTATTCGATGAACGCTTGTATGTTATGTATATACAGTGATTGTTGCCTGACACCTTAGCAACGATAGTACTATAGTTGGGACTCAGCATCTGTCGTGGACAAAGGTTGTTAAGGGCTTTACTTCACGTGTCCCAGTGGGGATATGTGTTGCGCATTATACAACTCGCAGTCACGTCTGTGCATATTTCATTGTCGATAACCTACTAGCTTCACGTTGCTACATGTTACATGCTGGTTATGCGTAAACGATTTTCGATATCTATTATACTATTAAACTTGTATGCTCACATTTACACTATGTGTATTGGCCGCTATTTTAACGTATGCGACAGGTGCTTGAATGCTTAGGATGCTTTGCTTGCTCTTGTGGAATCAAGTAGGAGAGTCTAGAAACAAAAACAATTTATTTATGTCATGAGTTGTCGAAACAGTCTTACTTGTCTTTGAGTTATTAGTCTGTAATAATTATTTGCTGAATATGTTGTGGTATGGGACATGACTTACAAATATTTGGTAAAATTAGTTGTTATGGATTTCTCCTGGACAATCTGTTTCGCTCAGTGCCTCACCCTGATGTTTCCGCCATCGGTTGGGGTGTGACATATATATATATATATATATATATATATATATATATATATATATATATATATATATATATATATATATATATATATATAGGGGAAGGTTCAAATGAAAACCACTAGTTATCACGAAAACTCGAAAACTAATTAAAAAAGCCTAAAAAACATATCAAATTTTTTTTGCATACCAATTTTTGCTATTTAAATTATATAAAAAACAAACTTTTATAAAAAAAATTGAAAATATGCACTACAATTTTTTTTTTTGAAAATATGTTTTATTTAAAAAAACTAGCGATTTTTATAAAAAAATTGAAAAAAAAATTGTATGTTTTTTAGGCTTTTTAATTAGTTTTCGAGTTTTCGCAATAAAAGTGGTTTTCATTTGAACCATCCCCTATATATATATATATATATATATATATAGAGAGAGAGAGAGAGAGAGAGAGAGGAAGGTTAACGTACAGTACGGCTTAACGTACATCACGTACGATAGGTAATTACGCACGTTCATTTTAAAATAATGCACGTTATAACTCAAAAATCCAAAATCACGCATGTTAAAACATAATAATCACGCATATTGAAAACATTAATCACGCATGTTATAGAATAAATCACGCACGTTGTCGTACGTGAAGTACGTTAAGCCGTAATGTACTATATACTTTTTCTATATGTATATATATATATAGGAGAAAGATCCGTTAGGAACCATCCTTTATTGCGAGAACCGCGAAAACCAATGTGAACACAACCAAAAATACATAAAAATAGCTGAAAAACACAATTTTTTTTTTAATTTAAAGAAAAAAAAATTTGTGTGTTTTTTGATTATTTTTTTTAATTTTTTAGGTTTTTTAGGGGTTTATTTTTTAGCATTTTAGCTTGGGGGGAGGGGGTGTTTAGGTTTTTGGGGTGGGGGGAGTGTGTTAGGTTTTTTTTTTTTTTTTTTTAGGGGGGGGGGGGGGTAGGCTTTTTTTTGGGTGGGCGGGGAGTGGGAGTTAGGTTTTTTAGCTATTTTTAGTTGTGTTCATATTGGTTTTCGCGGTTCTCGCATAAACCTTACCATATATATATATATATATATATATATATATATATATATATATATATATATATATATATATATATATATATATATATATATATAGGGAGGGGCTCATGCGAGAACCACCCTTATTGTGAGAACCTTGAGAACCAATGTGAACACAACTTAAAATAGCTAAAAAACCTAACCCCCCCCCAAAAAAAAAAAAAACCTAACCCCCCCTCCCCCCAAAAAACCTAACCCCCCCCCTCCTAAGCTAAAATGCTAAAAACTAAACCCCCAAAAAACCTAAAAAAATCTAAAAAAAATATAAAAAAACCAAAAAAAATATAAAAAAAAATTTTAAAAAAATATTTTTTTTTTGCTTCGAAAAGTAGCGATTTTTTTATAAAAAATATTAAAAAATTCAAAAAAAAAAAATTTTTGTGTGATTTTTAGCTATTTTTAGGCATTTTTGGTGTGCTCACATTGGTTCTCGCGGTTCTCACAATAAGAGGTGGTTCTCGCATGATTTTCTCCCTATATATATATATATATATGGTAAAACGTCTATATAGTTTTTTTCTTTGGTAAAAGATATTTAGATTTTTTCATGCCGATGGGTCAATTTTATTAATAAAATCAATGGTGTTAATCGTAAATAAACGCTGTCCTTCGAAATTTGTATTTTAAATGTCCTATATTACACACAAAAGAGATTTTGATATTGGGCGACCCGGATCTTTTTATACCGGCACTGGCGTGAGGAACGGATGTATACCGTCTACCTTACAAGTTTACAAGTATATAAATAATTATAAAAAGCTTGCACCACATAAAGAATTTATTTAATATACTATTAAGTGGCATTTTAATAGGATTCAATGAAAAGTTATATGGTATAAATAATATGATGCCGCCTATATGTTGTCACCCTCGTGCATATATATGCATGCGTAATTAGTTGAACTTAATTATATATTGAGGCCAAAAAATTATGAACTCTATTCTTTGTCTACGTGCCAATCAATAATTGGTGAAAAAAATATACTTGATTATGTATCAGATAAAATGACCCTGACATATTTATTATTTATATAATAATCTAGATTCAACATGGGAGAATAAACTTAATTGTAAAGACCGTTTATAATGGATGTTGTTGTTTTTAAAGACAGCCTGATTAAAAAAACTCAATAGTCAATTCAAACGTTTGTAGTTTCTGTCCCTAGATATCAATTATTAATATCCTATTTTTATATATTTTGCTATGATTTTTATAAATAGTTAACATAATTAGTGTTTTTTTTTATTTTCGAAAGTTCAATTTCATTCACAAACACCACCTAGCCAACATACTTAAGCCGCACTAAACCAACCAAAAACATTACACGAAATCCATTTATACCAATTCATCCATGATTAGTGTTAAGCGTTCGTCACAAACAATTTTCACCAAACAGTAGTCATAAGCTTTGTCACTAGTTCCATGACATGTTTTTCAATCGTAAATGTTATTTTATGACAAATTTAGTGTATATCTAATATTTTAAGAGATTGACTACACAAATTTCCTTTTTTTTTGTTTTTAACCATGAAAATTGTTCTCGTCAATTCTCTGAAAATCAATAAAATGAGGTAGATGGAAGCTTGCATTGAGCAACTGACCTTCAAGAGGTTATGCATGAAACTAGTGACAAAAACATTGAAACCCAAGACCTTTCTAAGAAAAGAATGAAGTGCTTTATCACTTATCATCCTTTATAAGAACTTTTTTCACTAGTTTTCTTTTGATAGATTCTTACTAATTCTCACTATTTTTTTCCAAATTATACGAAGTTCTCACTAATTATTCCCTTTTTTCTAAACCGAATAGTTTCCTGTGAACCCAAAAAATGATCTAATCCGCCCGTGTTTCACATATACAACTTTGTTAACAATACATGTCAAGCAGAAAGAAAGCAAACAAAAACAATTTCACTAAAAGAATATTATAAAGAACCAAATATTAATTTTCCACTAGAAAACACAATATTCCTCAAAATCTTAAGCGTGACAAACTAAAGTGGGGTACAATATCATGATGTAGATGAACACACCCCTCAATTTCTTTTGCCATATCAAGATCACCTCTCTCACCTCTAATTTTTTTTTTCTTTTTTTCAGATTTTAATAATCTTTTTATACAAGTCAACCCAACCAACCATCCTATGACATGCACATTGGTATCACTCATGCAACATCATAACATCATCCCCATAGTCATCTTGCATGCACCCTGGCCCCATATGTTTTTCTATCATATTCTTTTCCGGCGACTTGTAAACGTTTGAAAGACCACCTTCCCGGCCGCCGGAACCTCATCGATACCGCAACTCCGGCATTTCAACCCGACCTGCTCAACGGCGCCCTTGATTCGCATACACATGTCCTCGCCAGCGTTCGTGGTAGCCACAGAAACCGTCCCTGGACCGAAAACTTTCACCGCCTTTTTAACCATGTCCGCCATGTCGTTGTAAGCCGACCCGACACACTCGAAGCTTGCATAACTGAACCCATCTTCCGGTGTGACATGAATTGTCGAGTAACAATCACCATCAATACCGTTCATAGAATATCCACACGGATCAAATGCAAAATCGCATATCTGCGCATTAGGGTTAATGCGGTTAATGCCGGTTAACTCCGTCATGGCTCTTCCAGCAGAATCACCATTCATCCCATCGTTCGGATGCCGGAAAAACTTCCGAGCTAGGGTTTGATCAAGATCAGTCATGCACACCTCAACAGTGTACGGAACATCATCAGGGTATTCAACAACTCCAGCAGAAAACACATGCCATGAATGAGATGTGAGTTTTGAAGGAATCACAGAAGCCTTTCTGTAACAAAGATCATCAGGAATATTATCCTCCAAATACACAACTTCTTCATGGAAGCTAGTGTGAGGATAGGGTTGAGCTTCTGGGAATATAAAGGTTCCACGCGTGTACCTAAGAGCGATGAGGTGAAGATTAAGGGTTCGGGCGTGATTAATGAACGGTCGAACCGATTTCAATAGCTGTGTGGTACCGCATGTCTTGATGATGATCTTAGTAGGGTAAACAAAGAGTGAAGATTCAGAAAGTACGTAGGAATCAAAGTGTTGGTTGCCAAGTGCGGACACAACGGTACATTGTACTTGATGAAGAACTTGTTCAAGTGATTTGAAGTCGAGTTCGCGGAGACCGATGCCAATCACCGGATCATGGCTAGAGAATTGGAGCTCAAGACGTTTTTCAAAGCCTTCAAAACCAGAAACAGCCATGGAAGTGAAGGTGGTGGAGACACTTATGAGTTATGAGAGTGAGTGTGTGTGTGTGTGTGTTGGATTGTGTTTGGGATTGGTAGAATAGAGGAGTGGGGGTAGGGGAGTGTTATATAGGTGTGTGGTTATGAGAGAGAAAGGGTGGGGGAAAGAGCATGCGGGGTTAGGCAACCAAGAGATATAATTGAGAGCATGATGAATACAAGATTCTAGCTTGTGCTCAACAAAGATAAAGTTGGCATTGGTTCAATTGTGTCTGCTAGTGCTATTTCACTAACTAGGTTCATTCAACTAGACCCAAAAAATGTACTTGGAAAGGGAAATTTCATAACTTTCACCTATGTTACCTTTAGATAGCACAATCTTTATCTTTTTTTTAAAAAGTGACAAAGTGTGATACTAGGAGTGGAAATGTGTGTTGAAGAATTTGATGACCACTATTTAGTGGTGTTAGTGTGCTATTTGCTTTCAAAGTAAACATTATATATACTCTTTGATGTAATATTTATCTGTATATGTTATCTAGGATAAGTTGTGTTAAGATGGAATTTATTCTATAAGGTTTGTTTAACCTAAATAGTGATATGGATTAAAAAACTGGGAGATCAAAAAGTTATAATTCATTAACATTAGGGGGTGTTTGGCCTAGCTTTTTTAACAAAGCTTATAGCTTTTTTTAGCTTTTTTTTACAAAATAAGCTTAATTTGATGTTTGGTTTAGCTTTTTAAGCTTATGCTTATTAACTTATATAAGCTAATTTGAATAAGCTTATTTGATGATGGTTTTTTAGCTTATTTGAAGAAGCCTTCTTTGTGTAAGGGCAAATGATATAAATAAGCTATAAGCTAATCCAAACACATTAAAAAGAGCTTATCAAATGATAGAAAATAAGCTATAAGCTACTTTAAAATATAAGCATAAGCCAAAAAATAAAAACTAGGCCAAACACCCCCTTAATCCTTTATAGATAATGGTCTGTTTATATCTCAATTAAGAACGAGTGCGAGATTAGTCTCGACAAGTAATTTCCTAGATAACTATAAAACACCACTTAAACAGGAAACAAAAATCTCCTTGATCCCGTAAAATTCAAATTTTACTCTTATCACAATTAACTGCCATAATTAGGAGTTTTTGAATCTTGGAGAACAAGTTTCGGATAAACTGGAAACCTAATTCGTAAACACACTTTCGGAAAGATTCGAAACTTCATCCGAAATGCCATTCGAAATCCATTCCGGAATAAATTGAAGTTTCATCTGAAATGCCATTCGAAATTGATTTCGGAAAGATTGGAAATTTCATTCGAAATATCATTCGAATCAGTTTCGGAATAACTTGAAATTTCATCCGAAATCCGGTTCGAAATCACAATTTCGGATTAATTCGAAAAACTAAGTTTTATCCGAAACCTAATTCGAAATCTTATATGTTCTAAAAATGTCAAGTTTTACAAAAATGTCAATTTTTACAAAAATGTCAAGTTTGGTCCGCGCTAATAGGTGGTTTGCTATTAAATAATTGGTTTTGCAAAAAAAATATCAGAATCAGATAATTTTTTTTGCAAAACAAAATAGCTTAACTTAAATGAGCTTCTAATGTATCACTTCTGCCCAAAGGTGATTTGATACATCTATTTATTGTTCAAGTATTATAAAAGCTATGTTAATTGTGCATTACAAACGTGAATGTCTTATTTCTGGCCAAAGCTGCTATAATTCATTCGTGTCTAGCATACTTAACAAGTGCATAACTAAGGTGATTGTCTCATTTCTGGTCAAAGCTGATTTGTCACAATTACTTTGCACACATGCTTAGACGATTACAATCCTGCCCAAAGGTGATTTGTCTTCATTTAAGTAGAATTTTTTAACTTAGTTTATTATTTTTATGTTAGTAACATTATGATTATTTAGGTAAACTGGTTTATGCCTTAAACTTTATGATACCTTATTTGGTCCTGAGGTAACTCGGAACCTTGTATCAGGACCAAGTTAGACATAAACGGTTTTGTTGTTTCTCATGCTCATCACAAACTCTCTATTCTCTATGATTCCGTTGTTTATGGTACCGGCATTCTGGATGGTGGTCTGTAACACCCCTAAAATAGAAATCCTTTTTATTATAAATCAAATGTTGATATTAAATGAAATAAACCAACTAGGAATAAAAACTAACCTAGTTAGATAAGACTTTAAGTGATACTAAGGTAGAGTGTTAAAATACACTTGAACTAATAACCTTATGAAAATAGGAGGGTTAAATGTGCCAAAAGTGAAACAAGTTTTATTAGAATCAAAAATAAAATAAAATCCTACACACACTGGTGTGTGTGGATCAATCAAAACACAGAGGAGGGCGACCAGGGTTCTTCAAAACCCTAACTTTCATAAATCTCACAAATTGAAGGCTCAAATCTGTTCCAAAATGTAAATCGTATGTTTGTTTAATAAACCATGTATCGTATTTATTTGTATCGCGGCCCTCCAGGCATGTTTGCGAAGATTAATGGATCTTCGGATCAAAAGTTATGAGCATTTGAAGTTAGAATGGTAAAATTCGGAGCTGGGCAGGAAATGGAGGTCAAAAACCAGCACTTGCTGGAAAACCGTATCCCCCGCGCCATGTGATGTTCGTTAGGTGTCGTATATTTTTAATGTATATTTTAAGCCCTTTAACACTTTTTTACCAAGTTTTAAATTTATAAAACACGATATTTACTAACACTAAACACACATATGGGCAAGTGCACCCATCGTGAGCGTAGTATAGTGTTGGTAAGATACCGAGGTCATCCAAGGACACAAGAGCTTTTAATACTGGTTTATCCTCAACGTCTAATCAAATCAAAAAGTTAGAAAAATGTTTTTTTTTTTAAACTAGAAAAATAAAGCTAACTAAAATGCTGAAAAGTAAAATAAAAGTAAAAACAGATAGACAAGGTGAATCACTTGGATCCGACTCGCCTTTAGTGTAACCTTTGATTATTTCCGCACTTTTGCACTTTTTAAGAGATTATCTTTTGAAGGTGACGTTACCCTCAACCCAGTAGTTTGAGTCAGCAAGAATATTGATGTGTGCTAAACAGACTATGAAAATTAACTAAATTTGACTCTCTAATCTAGACACTAAAAAGCTTTAATTCTAGACTCGACCTAAACCACACAATCGGCAAGTGTACCGATCAATGTAGTATAACCCTAGGAAGTCCGGATATCGAACCACGAGACTCTATGTATCACGTAGACAAGACTCTGACTAGACGATGACAGACACGACTTAACTTGTTTATTTGTTTAATTTTTTTTGGGGGGGGGGGTTACGAAAAAACTAAGGAAATCCATATTAAACTACTAAATTAACTAAAGCTAGCCTAAAGACGAATGAAGACGAAGGGCTTTTCTTATATGGAGAACGAGACCACCTAGACAAGAATCCTGGATCGTTTTTAAGAGATTACCGATTAAGTTAAATGCATGAATTATGGAACCGGGATCATATGATACTAAACCTATTAAGAACCAACTAAGCCCCTCGACCCTTCTCAAGCAGAAACCTGTGGAACTACCTAGGCTGTTAATCCTACCGGTTATTAGACGGCTTTCCAGTTGTCTAATTATTATGCAAGTACCCTAATGTTGACCTACTCTTTTCCAATCATAGATCTAAGGTAGTTTGAATTAATTAACTTGACTTGATAGACTAATAAAACCGACAGGTAAACTAAGAAACGGCCTTTTCCAAGGACTATCTAAAGCAATTCGCCGAGTAAGACCTACCAATAGCCCCTCACTTTCCAGGTATTACGACTAGTAGAACACTAAGACTTAGCAAATTATTACCAATTACTTCCAGGGATTATTGCGCAATTTCACCCTAAAGAGTTAAGGTTTTCTAACGTGATATAGACACTCACCGAAATCCTAAACCCTAATATGACTCTATGTTGTGATATAGACCGTCACTAAGAATCATATGAAGCAAATAATAACAATAAACCAACTCAAAGCATGCATATACATCAAATCATCAAACCAAACTTCTTACAAAACACAATTAATCCATAATAATCATGCAATTAACAAAAACGGTAAAAACTTTATATTAATCCATTCATCAAGTCTAGGTGGTTTATAAATTTAGCCAAGCATGTTAAAACGTGAAAACAATTCAAAGATGTCTAAACACGAATTCATCATAACAAGTTTCGTAAGAAAAGTCAAGAACAAAGAACTAGAAAACCCGATTAGATCTTCAAGTCTTCTTCCCCGAACTCGTACCGATGATTCCTATGCTTCAAAATCTCCGAAAGTGCTCCAAGAATGCTCAACAATTGCCCCAAGAAGTCCCAAAATCGCCACTAGGGGTTTTTCTAAGTTTAAGATGATTATATATGACTTTCCACGACACCCCTTTATTAAATTCGCATAAATTGGCAACTACAACCTTCTAGCGGGGCGCCAAAGATCTAAGAAAGTTGTGGTGGGGCGCCACCTTGTTTTTTTACACACATACATCCTTGAGTCTCTCGCCGGGTGCCAGAAAACTTCTCACGTGGTGGCAGAGAATGATTTTTCAGCTTTTAACTCTATCTCAACTCCCGACCATTCCAACATGCTTCAAGACTTGACACTTCAATATTTTGACTCGTTTTACTCGGTTTCCCGTATATTTAAGCATCAAGACCTGCAAAACATGATTTGATCAATAGTATGCATATTCTAACGAAAAAGAAAACTAAATATAACGAAAACTATACAAACTGTACACGAATAAAAGATGTATTTTGCAATACATCAAACATCCCCATACTTACTCTTTTTCGTCCTCGAAAAAAAATTATGCAACGGAATCAGATACGAATAATCACTTGGGTCGAAAATATAGGTATATTTTATTAAAACCAAGGCTTGTGTTAGCTGCGATTACGAATGTACTTGTCCACTTTAAACCCGCATCCAATCCTAAGCCCTTATCATGTGATTTTAATTTTAAGTGCGGTCAGTCTACCTAGGGTCTCATGCTAGAATCTACAGTCCACCTACTCACGCCTCAAGCTTATAGAACTAAAGGAACGATCACTGGACCAATTCCCAAACGTCTTATATCAAAACCAAGAGAGTTTACAATCAGATTTTTTTTCCTTTTTTCCATTTTTTTTTCTTTTCTCTTTTTTTCATGAGCTTAGACGATGTTTTCCCTAACCAAGAGGCAATCCGGCTGTAGAGTTGCTATCCCCAACCCAGATTACTTAAGCTTCGGTACTTTTTTTTCTTTTCTTTGCACGGTCGATTTCACACACCCTTGCGGTAGTCCGGCTGTAGAGTCGCTATCCCCAGCCCAGACTACATAGGAATGCATTACTTTCATTTAGTTTCTAGCTCACTTTTTTATTTATTTTTTTCGCATGATCACAAACTCTAACGGTTTTAACTTATAACGGTGCCCCTTATACTCTTATTGGCAGTTTTGATTTCCCATATCTCCCAGGCGAAAACCCACTAGCAGACCGACAATTAAGGTATATTAACTCAAAGGGACTTAAAACCAAACCCGGGCCTATCCACATATCCCTAACTAGACGCAAGCTCGATTTATTTTAATCTCTTATTATTATTATTCGAACCCAAGCAACTATTCATCTTTTCTATCATTTTCCGTTTAAAAATGCAAACTTCTCATATCGAAGGACATTTTCAATTTTTTTTTATTTTTTCAATTTTTTAATTAATTTTTTTTTCTTTTCATAAATAAGACTCAATTATTTACATGTATCCCATCCCCACACTTAGAGATTGCATTGTCCCTAATGCAAGAACGAAACTACGATTCAACAACTACCTAAAAATAAAAACTGCAAACGAAATAAATAAAAAATTTACAACAACAAAAAGGGAAACGACTTAGCTGAGTATGTGAGACTGTCAAAGTGCCAGTCGTTTCCACATAAGCCCTCCAATTCGAAACGCGCTCAGCAAACAACTCCTAACCTCAGACACGCGAACGAAAGCGGCTACAAATACCAACCTAATCAAGCAAACACCAAACACTATCAAAGGATAATATATAAGCTACTAAGTGTTAGTGCAAACATCCAACAACCAAAAGTCAACCATCCCCAAAATCCCAACCAACCTGTTTAACGCATTTAAGTACAAACCAATAAACGAGAATTAAAAACAACATAAAGATAAAAATAAACAAAAGATATAAGCTGTCATCCTCGCTCTATCCTCGCTCTACTCCGCAT
Source organism: Helianthus annuus (assembly GCF_002127325.2). Classification (NCBI taxonomy): domain Eukaryota; kingdom Viridiplantae; phylum Streptophyta; class Magnoliopsida; order Asterales; family Asteraceae; genus Helianthus; species Helianthus annuus. The sequence goes on along the minus strand of NC_035440.2, from coordinate 73,888,356 downwards.
CACCCAACACCTCATCACTCGCTTGTGTCCCACTGGGCCCTGCCTCAAACTGCTGCCAAGAAGATGGTGGCTGCGCATGAAGACTCTGCATAATGACTCGCATACCATCCTCCAACCACCTCTGACCTGCCACAACCTCTGCCAACACCTCCTGCCTAAGCCCACTGATCTAATCATCAACATACATACGCAAGTCACCGAAACCCGCCTGCATAGAATCATATAATGAATCCAAGGTAAGTGGATCAGGTCGTGGTTGCGCTACCGGGTCCTGCCTAGCAAGAATATCCTGACGAATACGAAGAATCACTTTCCAGGTATTAGGACTAGTAGAACACTAAGACTTAGCAAATTATTACCAATTACTTCTAGGGGTTATTGCCCATTTCACCCTAAAGAGTTAAGGTTTTCTAACGTGATATAGACACTCACCGAAATCCTAAACCCTAATATGACTCTATGTTGTGATATAGACCGTCACTAAGAATCATATGAAGCAAATAATAACATTAAACCAACTCAAAGCATGCATATACATCAAATCATTAAACCAAACTTCTTTCAAAACACAATTAATCCATAATAATCATGCAATTAACAAAAACGATAAAAACTTTATATTAATCCATTCATCAAGTCTAGGTGGTTTATAAATTTAGCCAAGCATGTTAAAACGTGAACACAATTCAAAGATGTCTAAACACGAATTCATCATAACAAGTTTCGTAAGAAAAGTCAAGAACAAAGAACTAGAAAACCCGATTAGATCTTCAAGTCTTCTTCCCCGAACTCGTACCGATGATTCCTATGCTTCAAAATCTCCGAAAGTGCTCCAAGAATGCTCAACAATTGCCCCAAGAAGTCGCAAGATCGCCACTAGGGTTTTTTCCAAGTTTAAGATGATTATATATGACTTTCCACAACACCCCTTTATTAAATTCGCATAAATTGGCAGCTACAGCCTTCTGGCGGGGCGCCAGAGATCTAAGAAAGTTGTGGTGGGGCGCCACCTTGTTTTTCTACACGCATACATCCTTCAGTCTCTCGCCGGGTGCCAGAAAACTTCTCACGGGATGCCAGAGAGTGATTTTTCAGCTTTTAACTCTATCTCAACTCCCCGACCTTTCCAACATGCTTCAAGACTTGACACTTCAATATTTTGACTCGTATTACTCGGTTTCCCGTATATTTAAGCATCAAGATCTGCAAAACACGATTTGATCAATAGTATGCATATTCTAACGAAAAACAAAACTAAATATAACGAAAACTATACAAACTGTACACGAAAAAAAGATGTATTTTGCAATACATCAAACATCCCCATACTTACTCTTTTTTCGTCCTCGGAAAAGAATTATGCAACGGAATCAGAGACGAATAATCACTTGGGTCGAAAATATAGGTATATTTTATTAAAACCAAGGCTTGTGTTAGTTGCGATTGCGAATATACTTGTCCACTTTAAACCCGCATCCAATCCTAAGCCCTTATCATGTGATTTTAATTTTAAGTGCGGTCAGTCTACCTAGGGTCTCACGCTAGAATCTACAGTCCACCTACTCCTGCCTCAAGCTTATAGAACTAAAGAAACGATCACTGGACTAATTCCCAAACGTCTTATATCAAAACCAATAGAGTTTACAATCAGATTTTTTTTTCCTTTTTTCCATTTTTTTTTCTTTTCTCTTTTTTTTTCATGAGCTTAGACGATGTTTTCCTTAAACAAGAGGCAATCCGGCTGTAGAGTCGCTATCCCCAACCCAGATTACTTAAGCTTCGGTACTTTTTTTTCTTTTCTTTGCACGGTCGATTTCACACACCCTAGCGGTAGTCCGGTTGTAGAGTCGCTATCCCCAGCCCAGACTACATAGGAATGCATTACTTTCATTTAGTTTCTAGCTCACTTTTTTATTTATTTTTTTTCGCATGATCACAAACTCTAACGGTTTTAACTTATAATGGTGCCCCTTATACTCTTATTGGAAGTTTTGATTTCCCATATCTCCCAGGCGAAAACCCACTAACAGACCGACAATTAAGGTATATTAACTCAAAGGGACTTAAAACCAAACCCGGGCCTATCCACATATCCCTAACTAGACGCAAGCTCGATTTATTTTAATCTCTTATTATTATTATTCGAACCCAAGCAACTATTCATCTTTTCTATCATTTTCCGTTTAAAAATGCAAACTTCTCATATCGAAGGACATTTTCTGATTTTTTCAATTTCTTTTTTATTTTTTCAATTTTTTAATTAATTTTTTTTTCTTTTCATAAATAAGACTCGATTATTTACATGTATCCCATCCCCACACTTAGAGATTTCATTGTCCCTAATGTAAGAACGAAAATACGATTCAACAACTACCTAAAAATAAAAACTGCAAACGAAATAAATAAAAAATTTACAACAACAAAAAGAGAAACGACTTAGCTGAGTATGTGAGACTGTCAAAGTGCCAGTCGTTTCCACATAAGCCCTCCAATTCGAAACGCGCTCAGCAAACAACTCCTAACCTCAGACACGCGAACGAAAGCGGCTACAAATACCAACCTAATCAAGCAAACACCAAACACTATCAAAGGATAATATATAAGCTACTAAGTGTTAGTGCAAACATCCAACAACCAAAAGTCAACCATTCCCAAAATCCCAACCAACCTGTTTAACGTATTTAAGTACAAACCAATAAACGAGAATTAAAAACAACATAAAGATAAAAATAAACAAAAGATATAAGTTGTCATCCTCGCTCTACTCCGCATCACCCAACACCTCATCACTCGCCTGTGTCCCACTGGGCCCTGCCTCAGACTGCTGCCAAGAAGATGGTGGCTGCGCATGAAGACTCTGCATAATGACTCGCATACCATCCTCCAACCGCCTCTGACCTGCCACAACCTCTGCCAACACCTCCTGCCTAAGCCCACTGATCTGATCATCAACATACATACGCAAGTCACCGAAACCCGCCTGCATAGAATCATATAATGAATCCAAGGTAAGTGGATCGGGTCGTGGCTGCGCTACCGGGTACTGCCTAGCAAGAATATCCTGATGAATACGAAGAATACGAGGCCTCTGATAACGGGTAGGAACCGCACCCTGCATAGCCTCCGCTGCACCTGAACCAGGCGGAGGCTGAACCTGTGGGCCCCCTCGTATCGGCTCCCAAGTAATCGGATCAGTGTAAGCAATAATCGCAGCAGACTGCAAATCCCTAACACTCATAAAGCAAGGGTCAGGGCCCTTCTTCATCTTATCAGCCGGGTACCTCTCAAACACACCTAAACTCTCGGCTAACCAAGTAATCAACGGCCCACAGTAAATACGGGCTCCAGCACCACCCCTCCATTACCTCTTCATAGACAAAGCAAACACAGTAGCTAAATTGGCAGGCCTCTGCTCTACCAAACACATCAGACAGAATAAGCTCACTTGATTTACCTTATTGCCTCCCTCTCCTCTACCAACCAGAGTTGCTGCTAGAATTTTGTTGATATAACGCAGAACTGGATCAGTAATATCACTAGCAACTGCCCCTGTCGAGTATGGCACCCTTGATATGGTGCTCCAAATTCTCGCTAAATCGCCCACCAGAACACAGAACCCACGCTGCTTCCTAAACACTCCCTCCAACTATTAATAAACTCGGGAGCCCTAACCTCTTCTTCTGTGTAAAACTGAATTGCCACCGCAAACTCAGGGACTGTCATCTCATAAGATTTCCTACCCAAGGCAAAGAATATTGCACCTTTTTCATTAAAACTTCCTTGCTTATAGTCGAAAGTCGAGTGAAACTCCAACGTGATTTCCTTGTACTGTCGTGCATCACAATCCAAAACTTTCCTGAATTTCGGTCCCAACAACTGTTCCACCCGGGCCCTTGCCCCTAAACGATCCAACACCTCCCAATCAATCCTCCTATATGGCAACAGCTCTGCCGTAAACAAAGTACCTAACCTCCGCGACTCCTCCGAATTTATCTCAAACTGCAAAAGAGGGCTATCTAAAATCCTTTGACGTGGACCATGAGAACGTCCCGGTCCCGTATATTGAACAATCCTACTGTACTCTGACTGTTCCACCACTTGCTGTACCCGTTCTGGTTGAATCTCCTGAACCGGTTCAGGCTCCCTAATCACTGGGCCCCCTCTTGGGCTAGAATCTGGGCCTCATTTCCAGTTGGGCCGACTGGATGATCCTGCACCTGACATTCTGCAAAACAATTCAAGTATGACAAGACAAAGAAAAGCAAAATATTAGTCACGAATTTTTTTGGTATTTTTGATTTTTTTTCATTTTTTTGTATTTTTGAAATTTATAATTTTTTAAATTTTTTTTAAATTTTTTATTTTTTTATAATATATATACAAAAACAACGGCCGTATAGCATTACGTTCGCGTCCGTTGTTCAAACCAAAGTGACATTAAAGCGACATTTTGCAAATCTCTTTTTAAGCATAAACCGAACCTCGCTCGAATGGAGATTGAGTACGGGCGAGTGGTATCACAAATCAAGTGAGCCAAAGACGCAATAAGACTAAGACGACTCAAACACAATTAAACCGACACCAAAGACCCTAAACTAACCATTGAACTAGACTCGATCTAACTTAGATGCAAAGTACACAAATTACAAACTATACCTTCTCCCGGCACTTTACTTGCCCTCAAGTAAACCCAAGTGCCTACCAAACCGACATCGACTTCCAAACTTGCTTAAATTCAGCCATGTAGTGGTTTAAACAAATTTTAGCATTGAACAATTCCGCCTAGTTAAAGGAGGTTACATTCTTTGCAAAAGTTCCAATTCAAAGTCGCAAGTTTGGAATCATACGCGTCAATATACTACAAACCAATCAATATTCAGCAAATCAAGTTCCAATCCAACCCGCAAATCATCAACATCCCGAAACCAAACCACAAACCAAACCAACATTGAGTGTAAATCGATGTAAAGTTGAAAAACTAGTATTTTACATTAGCGAAACGGGTCAAAACAGTGACTAAATCTGATTTTTATGTCAAAAATTCACCCAACCGAATCCCCACAGTCAATGTTAGCACACCCTAAACCAAGTTATGATGAACATTGCAATCGAACCCCAAACTAAACCACCCGCAAACAATATTCTGCTTAAACACCCAAACCGAACCCAACCGCAACCTCAAACGTCCTCTAATCTTTGCAAGACACCACACTCACCCAAAACCTAACTATAGACTAACACTAACTAAGCAAAGACTGAAATAACTAGACTCATAATACAAGAATTTACAAGAAGCATACCTTGGATTTGAGAGAAATAAGAAAAGTTAGAAATATTTTCGGTTGAGCTTGAACCCCCAAGTGAAATCCCGATGTAACAGTGAAATATGGTTGAATGGTGGATGAAATCGGTTATGTAAGGGTTGCAGATGGAATGGGAGGGGTTTTTTCGGATGTGTAGAGGGGAGAAGGTTAGGTTAGAAGAGAATGATGAGTAATGGTTATCGGGTGATGGACGTGGAGACGTATGGGGGTGGTGGGTGTAAAGGGAAGTATGTGAATAGGGGTGGTGTTGAATAGGGGTTACAGCGGTGGGTACTGATGTGGAAGAAGGGGGTCATCGGTGATGATAGGAGAAGAAAAGGTTAGGTAAGATGCACTTTTGGGGTTTTAAAAGTTAATGGGCTGCAGATCTACGTTTTGGCTGCCCGCGATAACTCGAAGCATTTGGTGGCGGGGCGCCACCAAGTAAATCAGTTCGAAAAACGGCTATACGTGCTGGCGGGTGCGAGAGATTTAATATTTTGGTGGCGGCCCGCCAAAGCGTGAACACATAGAACTACGTAACCTTTGTTACGCTCTAGCGGGGGCGAGGGACTTGTGGAGTGGGTGGCGGCCCACTAAATGGCATTTTCAACAGAAGGTTGCTAGAATTTTTGTTTAAATGCCTTAGAAAAATTTTGACTTTTTTCCAAACCATCCAAAAACCTTATTTTTCTCGTGATTTTGTAGGATCGTTTTCTGACCCGAACGAGTCGATCAGAAGAGTTTTTGCTCGATACGAAAGGCGGAAACGGTTGTATCGAGTTCAATTCAGCTAGAATATCACTTTAAACAGTCTCTTGATTGATTTGACAATGATTTACAGCGAGCAGACACTTCGGCAGCACTTCGGTACTCAAGCCGGAAAGTTACAAATGAAATCAAGACACCCCTATATATAGGCCTTCTAATTTCACACGGAATAGCTTCAAGCGATATTATGTTCACACGAAACTTGATTTCATGCGAAATCATCATGTGATTTCATGCGAAATTACCAGTCTCTAATTTCGTGCGAAATTACCTCTAAACCTATTTTTGACAGATTTCTTGTATTTCGTGCCCTGATCTATCTATACAAATACAAGACTCGATACAAGACGAAGTCGACAGACGGATGCACCAACAGACTCCCCCTCGGATGTTGACGAAGTCTTCAGTGTGTCGAGTCTTCAATCTTCAGTCTTTATCAGTCCTCTCGAACTCCTTTGAAGTATCTAACAATGTAAAGCATCCTCAATCTTCTCTCGTCTTCATTTCCAGGATCTCGACCTGGCTTTAACTTCACTCTATCATCCCAAGATCTGTAGCTGACTCTTACATTCTTTTGATCAGATCTCTTGATTCTTTAAGTTCATCAGAAACCCACAGATCCAAGAACGTAACCTGGCTCTAAACATTTTCCCAGGACTTGAATCTGGCTCTTTGCATCTACAGACTCCCCCTTAAATTGTGCTTCATGTTGCATTCTGGCTTCCACAGGTTCAAGATCGTAACGTGGCTTTTATCTTGCTCAGGATCAAAACTGGCTCTCTCTAAACACAGACTTCTCAGGAATCGGAACCTGGCTAACCTGCACAATCTCTACCTCACAATAAATTTTACAAATTTAAAAATTTGACAAATTTATGTTCTCAGTTTACCACTTGTAAAATACAAATCAGTAAATGATTTAACAAATTTTAAGCTTTGATGAACCACTTGAAGGAATAACTTTAGAATGATTTAACATTTAAAAGCTTCTGATAACCACTTGTAAGAAAACATATACAAACTCCCCCTCACAAAATGTTCATCATGTTTAGCACTTGGAATTTTAAAAATCAGCTTTTCAACACCAGTTGTCGAAAATATTTTTGGATTTTTTCAAAAGTTTATGCTAAAACACACTCAAATCTTTTTGGATTTTTGATTTAAGAGAGATACAGTAACTAAATATATAGAGGCAAAATTTTTATGAGTTTGTGTAAGAGGATCATATCAGTTTATGAGACAAATCACCAACACCGTTAAGCTTTAAACATTTTAAGTTCTAAACAATTCACTTAGATTGTCAGTATACTGGTCCACTTAAATTTTCACACAAAGTTCAACTGTTTCGAGATACGAGATTAGTGTTTTAATGACTTAAACTTATTCGTGTGTCCCACCTCAGAATATACTCCCGTATCCAAACTTCTATATTCAGTCTTACAGGTGAATGTACACTAATGATATCTGTAAATGGGTAGTGCGAAACCATGAGAGCTCAGGCCAGAACTTCCGTTTGTGCAGAGAGATGATGGCTCGACTTTTAGTGCGTCCCGTTTGGGGATCTTTTCTTCAACAGCACATGATTAGCATTTTTCAATGTTGCATCATTTTTTGTACTGAGGACTGGCTTTAAGAATAAAGCTTATGCAAAGTATTATACGAGGACTAGGCTATTGCTCCCGCAAAATCAGAAGTCCTGGTATAATACCCCAGATATCACCACGCACAAAGACCTAGTATGTCAGAAATAGAAAATCTTTCAAACAAGATTTCGGGGGTTACCCATATATCCGAGAGATGTTCCCCACGATATAAGTAAGTTTGATTTTTAGGTTTATATCTCGAAAACATTCTACTAAATGTATAAAAACCTACTGGCACATCCATAGTGAGATTGTTTATCACATTTTGTCTTTACAATTCTTTAGCATGCTGTGATAGTCCACTGATGTACTATCATTTCCTCTTTTACAACAAAACTCATTTTTGAATTTTATCATGTTTTTGGCTTTTTCAAATTTTCTAATGTTTTTGGATTTTCTAAAATTTTTACTCCCCCTAAAATGCAAACACATTTTAAAGTAATTTGAAAACAAACTGTACAAAAAAAAATGACAACCTGATGAGAATTACTTCAATTCGCCATCCACTTGCCATAAACAATCAGAACTCCCCCTTACAACAAACTATTTTCCCATTATGATTTCAAAACACTTAAGTTTGTTTTAATCAAAATGGTTTTTCCGGAAAATTAGTTTCGTTGATTTTATTAACCACTTGTATGTTAGGGGTTCATCATATTATTTTTCAATCACATGTATGAGGATTACATCAAGTTCAAATTAATGACCTTGATTAATCACTTTGTAAGAATAAACCTCTGTACCACTTGAACAAATATGACAATGTCACAAAAATACCACTTGTAGAAAATCAAGTACAAATTAATGTCCCTGATTTACCACTTGTAGGACCAAAATCTCCTGTCACAAATATCACTTGAAGGTCGAAATATCACAGTTACCAACCTATGAATTTCTCAAGAAAGATGCCGATTCCTACTCCCCAATTACCAACCTGGGAGTTCCGACAAGTCAGGTTTTTCAGTTAAGAATGTTCTCCCAAGCCTGACAGTCCTTGGGAGACTCCGAGTCATCAACACCCGGTTTCTTACCTTTCCTCTTCTTCTCATAAAATTCCTCTACCCCTTTGACCTTCCCATCCTTCCAAAAATATGTTTCACATTGGGGTTAAAGACTTTTTCAACATAAAATTTTTCTTTTTCAGAAAAGAATTGATTTGAAATCTCTATTTTCCCAACCTTTTGTTTAAAATTTTCAGCCCTCAATGGTGGAAAATTTGCATCATCCATTGGAGGTACTGACTTTTCACCTTTTGATTCAACCTGTGGCTCCTCTGACTTTGTGGAATCAGATTCATCGCCAGAAGATAGCTCCTCTGATTTTGACGAACCAGAATCATCGCTAGAACTATCATCAGATGTCTTAACAACCCATTTTTGATTGTCAAGATTTGCTTTTCTCTTGTAAAACCTTTTTGAACACTCACCAACTTCAAATTTTGAATTTTTGAAAACAATAGGTTTGATTGGTGGTTCACTTTCAACCATCCTTTCTTTTAGTTTTAGAGACACTCCCTGTTTTAACTGTATTGCCTTGGGTTGTTTCCTGGCAATGTGACCAACTGTTTTGCATTGAAAATAGGTTCTCGTCTCTTTCATAACAGCTTCATTCTTCATTTCATCTTGCTTCTTTGCAAGGAACTCTTTGTTTGATTGTTTCCAGAATGAGCTTTTATCCTCTTCTTCCGAGCTTGCTCCTGAAACAAATACAGTTTTTGGTTTATCAGTTTTATCATTTTTATAATTTTCTGGTGGAATAAACCCTAATCCTTTCTTTTTGAAATTACCGTTATGGTTTGGTTTCTTTTGATAACCTGAACCAGAACTGTAACCCTTTTTCTTGTTTTCTCTTTGTTTAATTCTTGAGATGTAAGTTTTAGGTTTTTAGTAAGATTTTCATATTTTATTTCAGAAATATTGATTTCTGTTAGTTTGAAAACCTTTTTTATCATATCTGTTTTGACACCTCTTATTGGAAATTCTTCATCAGAATATAATTTGTCAGAATCATTCAAAGTATATGCTACTTTGAACGTTTCATCATTCAAATTAGATTTTGATAACAAGAATTCTTTATTGTAAATTCTTTTGCCCTGTTTGAATTTTGAACTTGACATGTCGAATTCAGACTTTGACTCTGGTTTTGACTCCGACTTTGATTCCTCTGTTTCATCTTTATCCAACACCTGATCGACCACTTTCTTTATTAACTCGGACTCATGATCAATGTCAGATGATGTAAATGTGACATCATTGTTTTCTGGCAAATTAACTGAAGGCTCAGACTCCCACTGTAAGTTGGTTGCCTTTTCGACTCTTTCTGAATTTGGATTTCGTGGCGAATATCCATTTTCAAGTGGGGCTGGACACTTGTTGTAACTGAAGCTTTGTTTCTTACCAGAATTTTTCACTTTGATTTTCTCCTTTGTTTCAAAAGTCTTTTCTTCAGATGTATCTTCTTCAAAAGCCTTCATGCCTTCAACAGTTGGATAGATCCTGTCAATGACATAAGAAGTACATGAGTAACTTTTTAACAACCTATTAACTCTTTCTGTTTCGATTCTCTGAGTTTCAAGTTTTTGTTCCAGAACAGCACACTTTTCAATGTAACTATTTACACTTTTCTGCTTTGTCATGAAAGCTCCTTGAAGTGTTTTCATGGTTGTTGCTTGTTCACTGCTGGTTTCGTTGTATTGATTCATTGCTTTGTTCAGAACATCATACGATTCTTTCAATCTTTTCATGTTGTTAATCAAAGTACTGTTTTGCTTCTTCACAGCTTCACAATTTTCACATATCACCGGAATCTTTTGTACATCAACACCTGCTTCAACTTTGAAAGCTGGAACTTCTTTAACCTTTCTCTTGATCACTGGAACTTCTTCATCATCACTACTGACTGGAGTTTTACCTGTCTTCTTTTTCTTTTTAGCTTTTTCACCATCACTGTCACTTTCCTCCATCATTCTCAAGTGCTCTTCCATTCTTCTTGCATAATAATCATCATCATTATCACTGTCTTCAGCAACTCGAGCAACAAAAGCTTTGGCTTTTAACATCTCTTTTTCTGGACAGTAGTTATCTCAGCTGAAATTTTCCCAACTAAACCCTTGAGGTAACTTTTCATCATCTTGATTTATCAGACATGCCTTACTGTCAGCTGAAATATACTTGTCCCAACTAAAACCATTTGATGATTTTTTATCATCTTGATTCACCAAACACACTCTCTTTGAAGATTCCTCGATTGCTTTCTTGCCATCTGCCATTTGTGGTTCTTGTTGATGTGATTGTTGAGCAACTTGATGATAGATTGCTTTCTCATAGTAGTCATTGTTGTTGAACGGATTTTGAGCTCCACTTGCTTCGCGGTTTGTGCACTCCCTCTTGAAGTGTCCTTTTTCCCTGCAACGAAAACAAGTAACTTTAGATTTATCAAAACCTGAAGTAGAAACATTTGCTTCACGGAAATTATCTCTTCCCATAATTTGTTTAAATTTCGCAGCTCTCCTCAACACACTTGCCAAACACCACTTAATATCCTTCAACTCCAACTCTTCAGCATCTATTTGATCGTAATCCTCTTTTGTCAACATTGGATTCCCGATCCGACCTGCAACTAAGCTTCCATATGATTCTAGCACAGTTCCCAACAAAGACATGTGACTTTTTGCAACCTCTTCCGAGTAATCTTGATCATTCTCAAGATTCAATACAATGTTGCATTGTAACTTCTTGCCATTCTTTGTTGCTGACAAGTTTGGATCAAATGAAGGATATGACGAAAAACTTGTTCTGCTGTTTGATCCTTTAGATGAACCTCCCAATGAACTCTTTGCATTGAATGTAGTCTCAACCTTTGGTGACATGTTGGTTTTATCATTCAACCCTGCTTTGTAATACAAATTGATATCTTGTTCACCATCAAAATCTTTCATTCTTGAAATCTTCTTTTGTTCCATTTCCTGAGCCTCAAGTTTTTCAATGAATTTACTCAGCGTTAGAGTGTTAAACCCTTTCTTGTTTCTTAACATCATAAGGTACGTGCCCCAAGTCTCATGTGGCAACGCATCAGCCAATTTTTCAACCAACTCTTCATTATCTTTTGTGATGCTCAATCTTTTCCTGTTCATTATAAAATTGCAATATCTTTCGATAATCTGCTTGGTGTTTTCTGTCTTTAAACCACGAAATAGATCAAACTCCTTTTTCAAAAGCGATTTTTTGTTCTTTATCATTTCTTGACTTCCAACAAACTTAGATCTTAATGCCTTCCATATTGAATATGCACTTCCATTGTGTTGCAATAAGACCAGAATATCTTCTTTAATAGCTTGTTGCAGTAAACTGATCATCATCTTTTCATTTTTATATTTCTTTTTCTCATCAACACTTAGATCTTTAATTGCAATCTCCTCTTCGTCATCATTCGTCGGTCTAACATATTTTGTTTCAACGCATTCCCAAGCATCCAAATAATTTGCTTGAACCCAATTCTCAAACCGTTCTTCCCATCATTTATACTCTTCAATGTTCATGAGTTTAGGCGGTTTCTGCATAGTGCCCGTTTCATTTTCCAACATTGCTTGCTGAGTAATGGTAATCGGAGTAGCAAAGGCATTATAGAATTCTTCTTCCATGATTCGGTTTTCAAAAGTTTCAAAACAGTTAGTTTCAAACGAAATTATACTTCAAACGAAATACCCATGGTGCGAAATTCCCTTTCAAACGAAATAACAGCTTTGATGCGAAATACCCTAATTTCTTGTGAAATTACATAGTTTCAAACGAAATAGCTAATTTCGTGCGAAATTATCAAACGAAATTACACCTTGATGCGAAATCACTAATTTCGTGTGTACCTCTCAAATGAAATTACAATCTGAAGCGAAATAAGGTAATTTCGTGCGAAATTAAACCCTAATTTCGTGCGAAACTATGCTGATGTCATCATCTCAAGCTGAATTTTGTCAAATTGATCAAGTTTTAAGCCGATTTTAAGTCTGAAACTCTCAAGGGTTTGTTAAAACACTATTGCGCACATGATGTGTGAAATTCAAAACATTTTGACCGTGAAATCAAGTTAATTGTGAAAACGAAGATGTAGAAATCAGAATTTGCAGCTGAATTGGTATGAACTCTTCCTCCTGAGCTCTTATACCACATGTAGGATCGTTTTCTGACCCGAATAAGTTGATCAGAAGAGTTTTTGCTCGATACGAAAGGCGGAAACAGTCGTATCGAGTTCAATTCAGCTAGAATATCACTTTAAACAGTCTCTTTATTGATTTGACAATGATTTACAGCGAGCAGACACTTCGGCAGGACTTCAGTACTCAAGCCGGAAAGGTACAAATGAAATCACGACACCCCTATATATAGGCCTTCTAATTTCGCACGGAATAGCTTCAAGCGAAATTATGTTCACACGAAACCTGATTTCGTGCGAAATCATCATGTGATTTCGTGCGAAATTACCAGTCTCTAATTTCGTGCGAAATTACCTCTAAACCTATTTTTGACAGATTTCTCGTATTTCGTGCCCTGATCTATCTATACAAATACAAGACTCGATACAAGACGAAGTCGACAGATGGATGCACCAATAAATTTCCTTCAAATCCTCGGTAATGCACTCCTGCAAATGACTCAGGACACAAACTAGGACCCGAAAAACTAACAAAAACGACCGTTAGTTACTAAAAATTACGAAAAATAAATGAAGATACAAACGATACAAAATATACACTTGGGTTTTCACCCAAAACACTAGTTGGTGGCTTTTGGTGGGATTTCGAGAGGAGTTTCCTCCATCTCGTTCTTGTTTATCGCTCCTCCAATGTAGCGTTTCAAACGATGGCCATTCACCTTCCAACTCCGGCCATCCGTCTTATCCATGATCTCCATCGCTCCATGCGGAAACACATAATGAACCATATACGGCCCCGACCACTTCGATTTCAATTTACCCGCAAAGAGCTTCAACCTTGAATTATAAAGAAGCACTTTGTCGCCTTTGCTAAACTCCTTCACTTTTCTCAACCTTCTATCATGTAACAACTTCGTTTTCTCTTTGATTCCCAACGATCTAGCATATGCCGCATCCTTAAGCTCCTCTAACTCATGGATTTGAAAGAAATGCTTCCTAGCGGCTTCGGTCATATCTAGATTTACGGATTTCAATGCCCAAAGCGCTCTATGCTCTAACTCTACGGGAAGGTGACAAGCTTTTCCGTAGACGATCATGAAAGGTGTAGTTCCTAAAGGTATCTTGTAAGCAGTTCTAAACGCCCACAATGCATCGTCTAGCTTGTCGGACCAATCTTTCCTTTTCTTACCCACTGTTTTCTCTAAGATTCGTTTAATACCGCGATTTGCATTCTCCACTTGTCCACTTGTTTGTGGATGATATGCGGTAGACAAACGATGAGTGGCACCGTAGCGTGCAAGCAATTTCTCCATCAATGCGTTGCAAAAGTGAGTGCCACGGTCACTAATTAAGGCTTTAGGTGTACCGAATCGGGAGAAAAGCTTCTTATGGAATTTCAAAACTACTCGGGCTTCGTTTGTGGGAAGGGCTTGAGCCTCAACCCATTTGGACATGTAATCAATCGCCACGAGTATGTAACGGTTTCCTTTGGAGTTTGGGAAAGGTCCCATGAAATCGATGCCCCAAACGTCAAAAACCTCTACTACTTGGATGGGGTTTTGAGGCATCTCATCTTTGGCGGAAATATTGCCGGTTCGTTGACATGCATCACACATCTTCACGAACTCAACGACATCTCTAAGTACGGTAGGCCAATAGAAACCACAATCGAATACCTTTTGGGCGGTGGTGTGTGCACCATGATGTCCTCCCGTGAGGCCTTCATGCACATGTTTTATGATGTTCCACTCCTCCTCTCTCGACACACAATGTCTAAATATTCTATCTCCTCCTATCCTAAAGAGAAAAGGATCGTCCCAAACATACTTTCTTGACTCACTAATGAATCGCTTCCTTTGTTGTGTGGACATCCCTCTCACAACATTGCCACTAGAGAGATAATTCGCTAAGTCGCAAAACCATGGCAATCCTTCTTTCTCGGACTCAACAAACTCTATAGACTCGTGAGGCAACGTGTCTCCAATCTCCTCCTCACGAATCTCTTCCCTCTTGGGATCCTCAAGCCGCGATAAATGATCGGCCACCACATTTTCGGCCCCTCTCTTGTCCCTAATCTCAATATCGAACTCGCTAAGAAACAGAATCCACTGAATGAGTCGGGGTTTAGCGTCTTCTTTTGGAAAAGAAAGCGCAACGCGGAATGATCGGTGAAGACTATAGCCTTGGAAAGAACTAGGTACGAGCGGAATTTGTCAAAAGCGAAAACTGCGGCTAAAAGCTCTTTTTCCGTGGTAGTGTAGTTTTCTTGAGCATCATTGAGCATTTTGCTCATGTAGTAGATTGGGTGGAAGTGCTTATCCTTTATTTGTCCTAATACCGCTCCAACGGCATAGTCACTCGCATCGCACATTAGCTTAAACGGTAAGCTCCAGTCGGGCTAGATAAGAATAGGTGCACTCACAAGCTGTTCCTTCAAAAAGTTGAAGGCTTTAAGACATTGCTCGTCAAAGACGAATGGAACATCTTTCTCTAGCAAACGGGTCATGGAGCGGGTGATTTTTGAGAAATCCCTAATAAAGCGTCTATAGAAGCCCGCATGCCCTAGAAAACTCCTAATCGACTTCACACTTGTGGGCGGAGGTAACCTACTAATGGTATCTATTTTCGCACGATCTACCTCAATACCCTCCCTAGAGATCTTATGCCCTAACACAATGCCTTCCGTCACCATGAAGTGACACTTCTCCCAGTTTAGCATAAGCTTCGTCTCCACACACCGCTTCAACATTCTCTCTAGGTTTTTCAAACACGCATCGAAATAAGCACCATATACTAAAAAATCATCCATGAAAACCTCCATGGAAGTCTCTATCATATCCTGACATATGGCGACCATGCACTGCTGAAAAGTAGCTGGAGCATTACATAACCCGAATGGCATGCATCGGTACGCATAGGTGCCATAGGGGCATGTGAAAGTGGTTTTTTCCTGATCCTCCGGTGCGATGGGGATCTCGAAGTACCCGGAAAAGCCGTCGAGAAAATATTAGAATTGTTGACCGGCTAGGCGCTCCAACATTTGATCTATGAAAGGCAATGGGAAGTGGTCTTTACGGGTGGCATCATTCAACTTTCGGTATTCGATGCACACGCGCCACCCCGTTACCGTACGTGAAGGGATAAGCTCGTTCTTTTCGTTCATGACAACGCTCATCCCCCCCCCCCCCCCTTCTTAGGGACACCCTGAGTGGTTCTAACCCGTGGAGAATCGGAAATGGGATAGATCATCCCGGCATCTTGGAGTTTAAGAACCTCCTTCCTCACAACGTCTTGCATTTTGCGGTTAAGCCTCCTTTGTGGTTGGACCACCGGTTTATAATCATCCTCCATGAGTATCCGGTGAGTGCAATAAGAAGGGCTTATGCCCTTGATGTCGGACAACCTCCATGCAATGGCCTCTTTGTTGGCCCTCAACACATCCAACAACCTCAATTTCTCACTTTCCTCTAACGCAGATGAAATAATAACAGGTTGCTCGGAACCCTCCCCTAAGAAAGCATACTCTAGATGAGATGGAAGTACCTTAAGCTCTAAGGGTGGGGTTAGGGTGGTGTCATCACTAACCGCTAACACATCGGGGATTAAAGGCATCCCCTCCTCTTCAACTTCATCTACACTCTTCACCTCCTCTTCTACCTTCTCTCCTACCACTAGGTCCGCACCACTAATATACTCTAAGCAATGATCGATACACGAGATGAACGAATTCAAGAAGTAGACGGAATGGCATGGACCACTATAGTCATTCGAACCACTCGGGTGGTTCATGGAACGGTCTATCTCAAAAGTAACTCTCTCCTCACCGACCCTAAGGGTGATCTTACCATCGTAAACATCTATGAGAGCTTTAGCGGTACGCAAGAATGGACGACCTAGTATAATGGGGACTCTCTCATCCGCTTCAATATCAAGAATTACGAAATCGGCGGGAAACACGAATTTGTCTACCTTAACTAGCAAGTTCTCAACTATACCCCTAGGGTATTTAACGGAACGATCGGCTAAGGATAATGTCATTCGGGTAGGTGCAAGCTCTCCTAGGTCTAGCTTCTCGTAAACAGAAAAGGGCATCAAATTGATGCTAGCACCTAAGTCGGCCAAAGCTCTAGTGTTGGTATTACTACCGAATAGACAAGGAATGGTAAAAATACCGAGATTGGTAAGCTTTTCGGGAAGCTTATTTAACACAACGGTGGAACACCCTCCATTCAACGGAACGTTCGACAACTCCCCTAACTTCTCTTTGTTCCTAAGAAGATCTTTCAACAATTTTGCATACTTAGGCATCGATTGAAGTGCCTCGATAAACGGAAGATTAATCTTCAATTGCTTGAAGATGTCTAGAAATTGCTCGTATTCCCTTGAGTATTTTTGGTTCTTAAGACGTGAGGGAAACGGGATATATGAATGGTCTGCTAAAGGTGAAGGTCTAACGTCTATAGGGGTTTTCTCAACTTTCTTCTCAACTTGAGACTCAACGGGCTGTGCGGTACTTGTTGGGCTTAGCCTCTTTTGCACTTTGCCAAGAGACTCCATCTCAATCACTTCATCAATAATATCTCCATCCTCATCGACTACTCTCTCCTCTACACTCGGGTTCCCTACGGTTTTACCACTACGGGTGGTAATGGCTTTAGCATGGGCATTAGGGTTCGGTTGGGTGTTACCCGCGAACTGACCGGGTAATCTCTCTTCTAGCTTCCTAGACATATCACCTACGACCCTTTGGAGGTCTTGAAAAGAGGCTTGGTGGTTCTTAAGCATGAGATCATGTTCACTAAGGGTCTTTTGGGTAGTTTGATCCCTAACAATTAATTGACTCATCATGGACTCCATCCTTTCTAGACTACCCCCTAAATCATAGCTTGAACCTTGACCCGTTTGAACCGGATTATTTGACCCCCCATCTTTGACCTGCCCATTGAACCCCTTGTTGAACTGCCCACTTGAACCCCCGCCAAAAAGTGAACCTTGACCCCTATTTGGATTTTGAGCTATTTGAAAACCTAGGGGTCAATTTGAGCGAAAATTGTTATTGTTAGCAAAATTATTGTTATTATTACGCCAAACCGAACCAAAATTATTATTACCAAACCCACTAGATTGACCTCTACCGAGACCTCCTCCTACGAAATCAACTTGCTCCTCACCAACTAGCAATGGACACGCACTCGTATCGTGACCCCCTCGGCAATACTCACATTTGTCTACCTTAGCCTTAATTTCCTTAAGTTCCGTAGACATGTTTTCCAAAACAGCGGCTAAACTAGGATCCATGGTGACATGGTTCACCCCTCGGGTGGGTGCACTAGTAGTGGTATTAGAATTACCACTTTGATACCGCTGATCGGCTCGCGATTGAGATTGAGACTGAGCAAATGCCTTAAAACGCTCTAAACACTCAGCAACTGTGAGAATACCCATCATATGCCCCCCGCATTAGTATCGAAACGATCACGAGTCTCTTGGGTAAGACCGTTATAGAATTTCTCACATAAAGCCCAATCGGAAAGACCATGTTGGGAGCAAGGAGCACAAAGGTTTTGGAAACGCTCCCAAGCAAGGTAGTAAGGCTCGTCGGGCTCCATGCAAAAGGAGTGGATTTGGTACCTAAGACGTGAGGCTTTAGCGGGCGGGAAATATTTGTTCAGAAAGGCTTGACGAAGCCCCGCCCAAGTGGTAAAGGTACCGGTTGGTTGAGAGTCCAACCAAGTAGCCGCACGGCTGGCTAGTGAAAATGGGAAAAGCTGTAAGTAGGTAGCATCATTGGGTGCTCCATGAAGGCTAAAAGTAGCAAGGATACGGGAGAACCGGTTTATGTGGGCCGGTGCGTCCTCGTCCTCACGGCCATGGAATTGGATGCTATTGGTAATGGCCTGCATGGCATAAGATGAAATCTTCCATGAGTTTTCGCTGACTATGGGTGGAACAGTGATGGGTGAAGCGAGACCGGTGAAATTCTGGGTGGCTTGCTGATGGACGGTTTGCCTAGCGTTGGCCATTTCTTCTAGGTTTTCTGGGATGCTAGAGGTGCTAAAAGTAGGGATATCGGGTGGGGAAACCTTAGGTGAGGTTTTAGGTGAATGGTTTGGTGAAGGTGGTGGGGTTGGAGGTGGGGTGGGTAATGGAGTGGAATCGAAATGAGGAAATTGAGAAGAGGATGAAGAACTAACTTGTGGGCCTTTGCCTCCTTGAGATGATGACTCTGAAACTGGTGGCTTCGGTGGTCCGTGCGAGCGTAGATGTGGCATCCACTACAAGCAAAAACCTGAATATGAGAAAAAAAAACAGACACTAGTTACTACGACTCAAATCAAAAATAAAAGACAAAGACTCAAAACAAAACAGACACGAAACGTGATTGCCAAGAGTCCCCAGCAACGGCGCCAAAAACTTGATGTGTGCTAAACAGACTATGAAAATTAACTAAATTTGACTCTCTAAGCTAGACACAAAAAAGCTTTAATTCTAGACTCGACCTAAACCACACAATCGGCAAGTGTACCGATCAACGTAGTATAACCCTAGGAAGTCCGGATATCGAACCACGAGACTCTATGTATCACGTAGACTAGACTCTAACTAGACGATGACAGACACGACTTAACTTGTTTATTTGTTTGGGGGGGGGGGTTACGGAAAAACTAAGGAAATCTATATGAAACTACTAAATTAACTAAAGCTAGACTAAAGACGAATGAAGACGAAGGGCTTTTCTTATATGGAGAATGAGACCACCTAGACAAGAATCCTGGATCGTTTTTAAGAGATTACCGATTAAGTTAAATGCATGAATTATGGAACCGGGATCATATGATACTAAACCTATTAAGAACCCACTAAGCCCCTCGACCCTTCTCAAAGAGAAACCTGTGGAACTACCTAGGCTGTTAATCCTACCGGTTATTAGACGCCTTTCCAGTTGTCTAATTATTGTGTAAGTACCCTAATGTTGACCTATGCTTTTCCAATCATAGATCTAAGGTAGTTTGAATTAATTAACTTGACTTGATAGACTAATAAAACCGACAGGTAAACTAAGACACGACCTTTTCCAAGGACTATCTAAAGCAATTCGCCGGGTAAGACCTATCAATAGCCCCTCACTTTCCAGGTATTAGGACTAGTAAAACACTAAGACTTAACAAATTATTACCAATTACTTCTAGGGGTTATTGCGCAATTTCACCCTAAAGAGTTAAGGTTTTCTAACGTGATATAGACACTCACCGAAATCCTAAACCCTAATATGACTCTATGTTGTGATATAGACCGTCACTAAGAATCATATGAAGCAAATAATAACAATAAACCAACTCAAAGCATGCATATACATCAAATCATTAAACCAAACTTCTTACAAAACACAATTAATCCATAATAATCATGCAATTAACAAAAACGGTAAAAACTTTAAATTAATCCATTCATCAAGTCTAGGTGGTTTATAAATTTAGCCAAGCATGTTAAAACGTGAAAATAATTCAAAGATGTCTAAACACGAATTCATCATAACAAGTTTCGTAAGAAAAGTCAAGAACAAAGAACTAGAAAACCCGATTAGATCTTCAAGTCTTCTTCCCCGAACTCGTACCGATGATTCCTATGCTTCAAAATCTCCGAACGTGCTCCAAGAATGCTCAACAATTGCCCCAAGAAGTCCTAAAATCGCCACTAGGGTTTTTTCCAAGTTTAAGATGATTATATATGACTTTCCATAACACCCCTTTATTAACTTCGCATAAATTGGCAGCTACAGCCTTCTGGCGGGGCGCCAGAGATCTAAGAAAGTTGTGGTGGGTCGCCACCTTGTTTTTTTACACGCATACATCCTTCAGTCTCTCGCCGGGTGCCAGAAAACTTCTCACGGGGTGCGAGAGAGTGATTTTTCAGCTTTTTAACTCTATTTCAACTCCCCGACCTTTCCAACATGCTTCAAGATTTGACACTTCAATATTTTGACTCGTTTTACTCGGTTTCCCGTATATTTAAGCATCAAGACCTGCAAAACACGATTTGATCAATAGTATGCATATTCTAACGAAAAACAAAACTAAATATAACGAAAACTATACAAACTGTACATGAATAAAAGATGTATTTTGCAATACATCAGATACAATCCTAAAGGGTCAGATTATTGAAAGATAATTAATTAAGTTATTAATGCATAATGTGGTAGGCCCCTCTTTTGAAGGTGACGTTACCCTCGGCTAAGTAGTCTGAGTCAGCAGGGATACAGTCCTAAGTAGCCGGGTTAAATTTTAATAGTAGTTTATATATGAGGGGATCAAAGAGTTTAGACCCCCGCCATCCAATACCATTGGGTATTGAAGGAGGTCCTACTAAATTTGACCCAGGTCCTTTGCAGGATCTATACACTGAACAATGGCAAGACTCTTACCAAACCATTCCCTTAACCCCCGACCAGGTAGCAACATATCTCCATATAGACCGTGGAGATATGAATGGTGAAAATCTTTTATTTTATATAGACAGTAAAATAATGCCAAGACACCACGGACAAATGATAAGGAAGAATCACCTTCAACATATAAAACTAGTTATTAAAGTCATTAATACATAACCAAATAAAAGTGCGAAAAGATTAAAAATAAAAAAGTATTACACTAAATGCTTGTCTTCACCAAGTGATGTAAGAGACTTAGGCAAACATGGCCTTTGATTGTCAAGAACTCTTACGATCAATCTTGGATCCCGAGACGACTCACACACTCTATGATGGACAATGGATAATGGTGGTGGATGATGGTGTTGTGAGTGTGGTGGGTGGTGGGTGAAGTGTGAGAGAAGTGGTGTGCCAAGGGATGATTTGCAAGTGAGCCAAGCACCCATATTTATAGCCTGAACAGAAGCTCGGGCACGACCCCGTGTCCATTGGGCACGGCCCCGTGTCCATCCTCCTTCTCTTTCTTCATTAATTGCAGTTTGTCTGCATTAGTTGGCCACGCCCCCGTGTCCGCTAGGCACGACCCCGTGTGCAGAAGCGTATCTGTACTATCAAGATTTCCTCAGATTCTGTGAATCTTAAAGTTGACCACGGCCCCGTGTCCAGTGGGTACGCCCCCGTGGGGGGTGATAGAAGCTTCTACAACTTTGTCTTTTCTGCTGACACTTGGGCACGCCCCGTGTTCAGCCTTCTGTTCTCTTGTTTTATTTGGGAAGAAGCCGTCGGGGGGTCGGGCATGTCACGTTTGTTCCTTTTCTTGTATTTATGTTAGATTTAGCTGCCTTTTTGTTTCTTTTGTTCATTTGAGCTCATTTAATCCTGAAAATACAAAAGGAAGACAAAAACACACTTTTTCCAACATTAGTACTAAAAAAGGGTTAGTTTTATGCCACAATTGATGTAATTTATACGTTGCATTTTGTGCACATCACCACGCGACAGGATCATCTAGACCTGGCACGACACGCGAGAGCCGTCGCAATACGCGACAGAATAAACGATGTCTGGCGCGACACGGGACAGACTAAATTTTGAAATTTTATTTTATTTTTAATGGTTTGATGCTAGGACTTGTTTATGCATATTTGAACAATGTCAAAACTAACTTTTAAGTGGTTTTGACTCTAGGTGATGATGGGGTCTTTCCGGATGGCGATCAAGCATGTTTTGAAGAACTGAACACGATCTTTTGAAGCTTCTGCGTTAAATTAACTTTGTTTAGACAATGTTTATGAGGTAAACAATTAACAAATCATGTTTTGAATGTTTAAACTAGTTAGTAGTTAACTAGTATGTGATCACTTTAAAACTTTGATTTTGTACTTATGTTGAATTGAAGTACTCTTTATATAAAATCATGCATATTTTTATTAAATTCGAATAGAAATTAAGTGGGTGTTACAAGTTGGTATCAGAGCTCAAGGTTGTCAACAAGTGTTCAGTCCAAGCTTGATAGATCGTCCGGTAAGAATTAATTAATTATTTTAGTAAATCTTATCTTATGTAAGAAAAAGAGATGTGAATTAATGTGCATGGGAAGGGCGTGTTAACACACTCAAACCCGAAAAGTGCACTAAATGCGAACGGTTAAAGCAAGTTACGAACTTGACTAAACCGAAGCAAATAAAGTTATGTTATAAATGAAATGTTTAATAATTGATGTAAACATTTCAGTTTCAAGATGACGGAAAGAAACGATGATGATCTGGTGCCGACAAGCACCGAACAAACGAAAGAGTTAATTGCCGAGGAAGTGGGGAAGGCAATTGAGGGTAATCTATCCGGTTTCATAGACAAAATTCAAAATACGGTGTTATCATTAATCGAAGAACGAGTTAAAAGGTTGGAAGATAATGTCAACCTTATGAGAGAGAAATCCGGAGAACGCAAAGGGTATTCGTATAAGGAGTTTATGGCGTGTAAGCCGCCAATTTACAACGGGGAGGTCGACCCGATAATATGCCAAAGATGGCTAAGTGACGTAGAAGGGGTGTTTGAAAGGACCCACTGTGACGTGAGTGATTTTGTTGCTTACGGAACGGGTCAATTGAGGGTTCAAGCCAAGGATTGTGGGACAACAAAAAGAAAGAGACTGGAGCCGAGGCGGCAAGGGTCATGACATGGGACGAGTTTAAGGTACCATTCCGTAAAGAACATAGTCCCAAGGCGGTCATCAACAAGATCAAGGAGGAGTTCATCCAATTAAGACAAAGGGGCGAATCAATTGATAAAATCACGGGTATCTTTATGGATAAGCCGAGGTTCTGTGATGAGTTAGTGACTACGGAGGAGCAGAAAATATATCATTATTATAATTTGTTAAGTGCTGAGTACCGAGAGTTCATAACCCCTTCTAAATATGAGACGCTTACCGAGATCATAAATACGGCTCGAGAGAGAGAAATTGAACTTAAGAAGCAAATTGAGAGGAGTGAAAGAAGGGTAGTGGATGCTAACCCGAGCCCTACAAAAAAAGCTCAAACTGTTGAATCGGGGAAGAAGGCGGATGTGAAAGGCGGGTCGCCGAGTTGCAAGGTGTGTGAAAAGGGGCACAAGGGTGAGTGCCGCTTCAAAGACAAGTCATGTCCTATATGTGGGGAGACGGGGCATACCACATCGTTATGTCCGGGAAAGGTTTCCGTGTGCTACAAATGCTATCAGCCCGACCACAAAAAGTCTGAATGCCCAGACTTAGATGGAAAGAAAGACACTAAAGAGTCTCCAACAGAAGCTCCAAAGGCGAAGGCCAGGTCCTTCCAACTTACAGCGGCTGAAGCGAAGACAGAACCCGATGTGGTCTCAAGTATATTCGCAATAAACTCGATTCCTGCACGTGTATTATTTGATACGGGTGCGAATAAATCCTTTATTTCACATGGATTTATTCGACATCCTTCATTTGTATTTACGAAATTATCTGTGCCCTTAGAAGTTGAAATAGGGGACAACAAAAGTTTCATAGTTTGTGATGTTTGTCGAGGCTGTAAATTAAGTATCTATGATGAGGAATACTTGATAGATCTAATTCGGATGTCGATGGGAGAGTTTCAAGTAGTTGTTGGGATGGATTGGCTATCTCAACACCATGCAAAGGTCGTGTGTTTTCGTAAGGAGATAAAGCTAACATCTCCGAGCGGAAAACACGTCACCATCTATGGCGAGAAAGGAGGCAGTCCTATAATATGCTCGATGTTGAAAGCTCACAAGCTCATGAAGCATGGATGTAGGGCGTTTATGATATACGCAAATGAGCCCGAGAAAGAATCACTGAAGATTGGAGACGTACCAGTGGTACGTGACTTCGAAGATGTGTTTCCGGAAGATCTACCGGGGATACCGCCTGAACGGGAGGTAGAGTTCGGAATTGAACTGGTTCCGGGGGCGAAACCCATAGCGAAAGCGCCGTACCGACTCGCGCCGTCAGAATTACAAGAACTAATGTCGCGGATTCAAGACTTGCTTGATAAAGGATTCATAAGGCCGAGTGTGTCTCCTTGGGGCGCGCCGGTACTATTTGTGAAAAAGAAGGACGGAAGCATGCGAATGTGTATCGACTACCGGGAGTTAAAAAAACTCACGGTAAAGAATCGATACCCGCTTCCGAGAATAGATGATCTATTCGACCAATTACAAGGTGCGAATTGGTTTTCAAAAATCGACCTTAGATCGGGTTATCACCAACTAAAGGTCAAGGAAGAGGATGTACCGAAGACGGCTTTCCGCACGCGATACGGGCATTACGAGTTCCCCGTGATGTCACCCGGGCTGACAAATGCACCCGCGGCTTTCATGGACCTCATGAACTGGGTTTGCAAGCCGATGTTGGATAAATCGGTAACCGTGTTTATCGATGATATTCTGGTGTACTCGAAAAGTGAAGCAGAACATGCACACCACTTACAAGATGTGTTAGAGACACTCAGACGAGAAAGGTTGTATGCAAAATTCTCTAAGTGCACCTTCTGGTTACGAGAGGTGCAATTCCTCGGCCATATCATAAGTGTCGATGGAATATTGGTAGACCCGTCAAAGATTGAGGTCGTGTCGAAATGGAATCCCCCGAAGAACCCTTCGGAAATTAGAAGTTTCTTAGGGCTTGCTGGATATTACAGGAGATTCATTCAAGACTTCTCCAAAATTGCGTCGCCGTTAACTAAGTTAACTCAGAAAGAGGAGAAATTCATTTGGGGTGTCGAACAAGAAAAAGCGTTCCAAGCGCTAAAAGAGAAGTTAACTCAAGCTCCGGTATTAGCGTTGCCGGACGGAATCGAAGACTTGGTAGTCTATTCGGATGCCTCACTTTCGGGGCTCGGATGTGTTTTAATGCAACGAGGCAAGGTAATAGCCTATGCCTCGAGGCAACTAAAGGTACATGAAAAGAAATATCCGACGCACGATCTCGAATTGGCAGCGGTGGTGTTTGCATTAAAAATATGGAGGCACTATTTATATGGGGTAAAGTGCACCATATTCACTGACCACAAAAATTTGAAATACTTCTTTGATCAGAAAGAGTTAAATATGTGACAAAGATGTTGGCTAGAAACAGTGAAAGATTACGACTGCGAAATACATTACCACCCCGGAAGGGCGAATGTTGTGGCGATGCCTTGAGCAGAAAAGCGGATTTTGTCCTAATACGAGTAAAGTCGATGCAGCTTGTTGTAACCTCGGGTATACTTGAACGTATTCGAGAAGCGCAAGTAGAGGCAGTAAAAGAGGAGAACTTGAAGAAGGAAAGAATAGTCGGTTAGCTAAAGGATTTGTCGGATGGTAACAACGGGTTGAAGACTCGATCTGGAAGAATATGGATCCCAAATTCCTGTGGAGTTAAGATGCTTATACTTGTAACACCCCTAAAATAGAAATCCTTTTATTATAAATCAAATGTTGATATTAAATGAAATAAATTAACTAGGAATAAAAACTAACCTAGTTAGATAAGAATTTAAGTGATACTAAGTTAGAGTGTTAAAAACACTTGAACTAATAACCTTATGAAAGTAGGGGGGTTAAATGTGCCAAAAGTGAAACAAGTTTTATTAAAAACAAAAAAAAATCCTACACACACTAGTGTGTGTGGATCGATCAAAACACAGAGGAGGGCTACCAGGGTTCTTCAAAACCCTAACTTTCATAAATATCACAAATTGAAGGCTCAAATTTGTTCCAAAACGAAATCCGTGCAAAGATTAGTGATCTCCATTGCAAGGGGGTCATAAGGTATGTGAAATTTGATAAGAAATCTCTATTTGAAATTCTGATGAACTTAGAGAAATTCGAAATTGATTGATACGTGATTATTATATGGATGAAATAGGAACAATATAGTGTTTAGGAGTAAACCCTCGGCAATTATATGTTGAAATCATGCTTGATTCTAGTAAATTACATGAACACCATTGAAAGTGATAAGTGGGTTTTTGTGGAATTTGATAAACACTAGGATTTTGGTTGTAGTTCTAGTGTAATCTAATATTTACGAAGTGATTTCAGATTTATTGATGTTAACAATTATATGAGATAGTCCGATTGATGTTAATTTAGCCATATAACAAGTTATGAACTTGATAATGAATCATGTAAAATTCTGCCCTTAAAGTGTTTGTGGAAATGCCTAAATGAAGGCTAAATGTTGAAATTTGAACAAAACCGCATAATTGTATTAGTTGGTAAACTATGTGTATCATGTGAATCAAAGAGTTCTGAATGCGATGTGATTGAACTCTATAGGAAAGGAAGCCGAAGCATCGAGCGGACAAGCCGGTGTTGACGCACGATTGAAAGGTGTGCTTTGAAGGTATGTAACATGTTCCGTTACATCATGTAAATTTAATATTTTAGATAATTGGAATTGTGTTTTAGTATAAGGAATTGTATTAGTTGAAATTATGGTGATCATTACTTAATTGAACGAAATAAAATAGCTTAGAAAACGTTTGGTATTCATTAGAAATGGAGGATTCCATAAATGAGCCAAACGGGTCAAATAAGTGTGTGTTAAGTAGTAAAGATTTGATTTTTGTTAGTTTTTGTCAATAATGGATCACGAGTGCATGAAGCCATAGATTTAGTATAGAAATGCCAATAATCGTAAACCCCGGATGTTGGGTGAATGCGCTATGACGTTATTATAGTATTGATAGTTGAATTGGTATAAATTATGTGGGTCGATTAAGCTAAAATTGTAATTTTAGACATTCGGTCTGTAGCTTGAAATTGTGGTATAATAAATGTAAAAGGCACTTCGATAATTAAATTACAGACGTATAGGAAAAATAATCACCTAAATCGGATCTTCGGATCAAAAGTTATGAGCATTTGAAGTTAGAATGGTAAAATTCAGAGCTGGGCAGGAAATGCAGGTCAAAAACCTGCACTTGCTGGAAAACCGTATCCCCCGCGCCACGCGAGAGGATCATCTAGACCTGGCGCGACACGCGAGAGCCATCGTGATACGCGAAGAATAAACGATGTCTGGCGCGACACGCGACATACTAAATTTTGAAATTTTATTTTATTTTTAATGGTTTGATGCTAGGACTTGTTTATAAATGTTTGAACAATGTCAAAACAAACTTTTAAGTGGTTTTGACTCTAGGTGATAATGGGATCTTTCCGGATGGCAATCAAGCATGTTTTGAAGAACCGAACACGAACTTTTGAAGCTTCCGCGTTAAATTAACTTTGTTTTGACAATGTTTATGATGTAAACAATTAACTAATCATGTTTTGAATGTTTAAACTAGTAGTTAACTAGTATGTGATCACTTTAAAACTTCGATTTTGTACTTGTGTTGAATTGAAGTACTCTTTATATAAAATCATGCATATTTTTATTAAATCCGAATAGAAATTAAGTGGGTGTTACATGGTCTCTATAGATTAGAACTAGATGGTGATTTTTCCAAATCTGTGTTATCATATAATATTAATGAATCACTTACAAATATGAAAAAGAAACGAGACTTAGAGACTTCATCCATGTTGTGGCATCAACATTTAGGCTACATCTCAAGAGAACGATTAAATCAACTTGTAAAGGATGAAGTCTTACCTCCTCTCGATTTCACTAACTTTAGAACATGTGTCAAATGCCTTAAAGGTAAAATGACATTAGCGAATAAGAAAGGTGCCACTAGAAGTTTTAATTTATTAGAACTCATCCATACTGACATTAGTGGTCCTTACCAGATCGCCGGCATCACTGGACATATTTCATGATGTGCACAAAATGCAACATATAAATTACATCAATTGTGGCATAAAACTAACCTTTTTTTAGTACTAATGTTGGAAAAAGTGTGCTTTTGTCTTCCTTTTGTATTTTCAGGATTAAATGAGCTCAAATGAACAAAAGAAGCAAAAAGACAGCTAAATCTAACTTAAATACAAGAAAAGGAACAAAAGTGGCATGCCCGACCTCCCGACAGCATCTTCCCAAGCAAAACAAAGAAGACAGAAGACTGAACACCCCCCGTGCTCAGTGAGCACGGGGCCGTGCCCAAGTGTCAGCAGAAAAGACAAAGTGATAGAAGCTTCTATTGCCCACCACGGGGCCGTGCCCAGCGGACACGGGGGCGTGGTCAACTTCCTGCAGACGCATTTAATGAAATTGCGAATTGCAATTAATGAAGAGAGAGAGTCGGATGGACACGGGGCCATGCCCAGTGGACACGGGGCCGTGCCCGAACTTCTGTTCAGCCTATAAATAGGAGTGTTTAGAGCTCTTGCAACTCATCCCTTGGCACACCACCTCTCTCACACTTCACCCACCACCCACCACCATCACAACACCATCATCCACCACCATCATCCATTGTCCATCATAGAGTGTGTGAGTCATCTCGGGATCCAAGATTGATCGTAAGAGTTCTTGACAATCAAAGGCCATGTTTGCCTAAGTCTCTTACATCACTTAGTGAAGACAAGTGTTTAGTGTAATACTTTTTATTTTTAATCTTTTGCACTTTTTAATTGGTTTTGTATTTATGACTTTAATTACTAGTTTCTTATTTTGAAGGTGATTCTTCCTTATCGTTTGTCCGTGGTGTCTTGGCATTATTTTACTGTCTATATAAAATAAAAGATTTTCACCATTCATATCTCCACGGTCTATATGGAGGTATGTTGGCTACCTGGTCGGGGGTTAAGGGAACGGTTTGGTAAGAGTCTTGCCATTGTTCAGTGTATAGATCCTGCAAAGGACCTGGGTCAAATTTAGTAGGACCTCCTTCAACCCAAAGGTATTGGATGGTAGGGGTCCAAACTCTTTGATCCCCTCATAAGTTAAACAACTATTAAAACTTTAACCCGGCTACTTAGGACTGTATCCCTGCTGATTCAGACTACTTAGCCGAGGGTAACGTCGCCTTCAAAAGAGGGGCCTACCACATTATGCATTAATAACTTAATTAATTATCTTTCAATAATCCGACCCTTTAGGATTGTATCCTTGCTGACTCAAACTACTGGGTTGAGGGTAACGTCGCCTTCAAAAGAGGGGCCTACTACAATAACTAAGAAAATCTCTTAAACAAGTGCAATGGTGCGAAAATAATCAAAGGTTACACTACACACGAGTTGGATCCAAGTGATTCATCTTGTCTATCTGTTTTTACTTTTATTTTATTTTTCAGCATTTTAGCTAGTTTTATTTTCTTAGTTTAAAAACTTTTTTCTAACATTTTGATTTGATTAGACGTTGAGGATAAACCGGTACTAAAAGCTCTTGTGTCCTTGGACGACCTCGGTATCTTACCAACACTATACTACCTCCACGATGGGTGCACTTGCCCATATGTGTGTTTAGTGTTAGTAAATATCATGTTTTATAAATTTAAAACTTGGCTAAAATGTGTAAAAAGGGCTTAAAACATATACCTAAAACATACTGCATCTAACGCACATCAAGTTTTTGGCGCCGCTGCCGGGGACACGAGGATTTTAAGAATGTTAGGAATCAACGGCCTAATCAATTTTTTTTATTTTCTTTTTATTTTTTTAGGATTTTCTTAATTTTTCAGCTTCTGCAGAAATCAGCACATGCCGTGCCCGCTGAACACGCCCCATGCCCAATCATTGGAACTGGCAATTTTGTTTTAAGTCAGGCAGTAAGCCGAACATGGGGCCGTGCCCACTCAACACGCCCCCGTGCCCAAGTTTCAGTTACTGAAAACAGAACCGTAAGATCCCGACGGTTGGTAATTTCTGACACAAAAATGAGTGAT
The DNA here is from genome assembly GCF_002127325.2 of Helianthus annuus. Taxonomy (NCBI): domain Eukaryota; kingdom Viridiplantae; phylum Streptophyta; class Magnoliopsida; order Asterales; family Asteraceae; genus Helianthus; species Helianthus annuus. Next base: position 73,857,770 of record NC_035440.2, on the reverse strand, counting down.
AATGATATTTTTACTTTCGGCACTCTTATGGTATGTGGTGTCAATTATGTGGAGGCGGTCATAAAGAATTAGAATGCTATTTTCTAAATTATAAGCCTCACTATATAGACCCATCGTTTGCCTGTAGCCTTAAGAGGGGCGAAAGTAAAAATAATCCTTATCTCTCCCTTGAATGCGCCCAACCGGATATTTTAGGAGAAATGCTTCTTGATGAACTATTTCAACTAGAAGATCTGGTTCTTAATTGGTTAAAAGAACTTAAGATGGATTTCCTTAATCCATCTCAAGACGATGACCAAGAAGAATTGTTGGGACCGCATTCAAATGAAAACAACCTCGTTGCTCCCAACAATACCTTCAACTCTAGCAAAGACTTGGACGATAGTCGTCCCTGTGCCGATTGTGCCGTGAAGGACTCCCCATCGACCTCATTCGATGCATACATAGACCTGAGCGATTCGGCATACACCTTCTTTAACGAGAGCCCGGAAAAGGGTTGGACTTGTCCACCTACATTTAGCATAGGAATCACCCTCACCGACAACCTCTTGTGTTCCCGTCTTAATCTAGAGCAATTAAGGTATCTTAGGCACTTTGGGGTTGTTCCATCCAGTAAGGAACCGCCCGATCTAGATAAGTTCCTTAAAAATAGACAAACTTCATAATCAGCCCTTCGACACGGGGCCGTGCCCAGCCAACACGCCCCCGTGTCCACCAAAAGATTCCTTTCTGACTTTACGTCAGAATACGGACAAACTTTGTCAGGATCTTGCCTGCACACGGGGCCGTGTCCAGCATGCTGTCGTTTTCTATAAATGCAGCCAAGAATCCTACACATTTGGACCATCCAGGGATAGAGATTTGAAGGGATCTTCTCTCCTACCATCCTAGGTGTGTTCTAAAAGAAGGTTCCAACAACCATCTTGTCCTTTCCTCTTTTATCCATTTCCTTCTTCTTCATCTTTCTCCAAAAACCTCTATTAAAGCTTGAGATTTCAAGCTTTATTGTAAGGATTGTTGAGTTTTGTTCAAAGAATCTTGTTAAAAATAAGTTATATAACATTGTTTTAAGTTATTATTGTTCAAAGAGGCTTCACAAATTAGAGAAATAACTTAAAACTTCAAGATTCCTTGTTCCAAAATTCTGCAGAAAGGTGAACACGGGGCGGTGCTCGTTGAGCATAGGCTCGTGTCCACAGTACTGTTTCATTAAAATAAGCTATTTCTGGTTTATTTTCATAGAATGTCGAGTGAAAACAGTGGAACATCTTCTGTACATTCAAGAAACAGTCGAAGAGGGAGAAGGCCTTCCATTGAAGCTACCCTTGTACACTACGCCATGGCACTACGGTAAGCTCTCGATGAAATGACTTCGGTAGAGGAGGTCCTAATAGACCGTATGAATTATCTTAGGGTGGGGCTAGAAAATAGTTTTCAAGAAATTAACCTCTTGCACCAGAGGTTAAATATTCTTGTAACACCTCCCATGGAACCCGTCCTCCCTCAAGAGGATTGGAACCTAGCATGTGGAGTCAACAACCCTACCGGATGGGATGACATTCCAGCGGAGCCTCCACTTGAAGATCTACAAGAAGTCCCGGTGGAAGTTGTACCTCCTCAAACCGACGCCAACGAGCCCGTCTTCCTCCTCCCAAGGGAGATAGAGGAGTGGCTCGCCGACATATGAGGATTCCATGCCCGGAGGAAGGAGTTCTATGAAGCCGCATCCAACCGAGAATATCTTCTCGGAAATTTTGCTAATTAAAATAACTTGTAGGCTAGAACTCCTTGGTTTAAGCTTCTTGTGCTTGCTTATCTAACTTACTAGCTTTTTAGGATAATGTAATTCTCTCTATGATTTTTAATGAAATGATGGTTTTAAGGTTTGGATGATGTTGTAATGAATAAAACACACTCGGGATGGTCAAGGATAACAAGGGATATGAGAAACATCACCCCATGCACGAAAACAGGGTCATCCGACAAAAATTTCTTCATTACAGCAAGTTCAGCACGGGCCGTGTCCGCCCAACACGGCCCCGTGCTGCACAATCTGCAGAAAATCGCCCAGTTCAGGTAACTGGACACGGGCCGTGTTCACTGAACACGCCCCCGTGTCCAGGCTTCTGTTTCTCTTTATTAATTTTTGTCACTGGCACCTGAACACGGGGTCGTGTCCAGGATGCCAGTAACATAAAATTTTGCTTTTAGCACCCTTTTACACATTCAATCAACCTAAAAACTTATTTTTGGGACACATTGAGGACAATGTGTAATTTAAGTGTGGGGGGGATACTAAAACCTTAAATCTTGCAAGTCTTAATAACAAGCCTTACACAAAACTCTATTGGAACCGCTAATCACCCCAAATTTTTTCAAAAATTTTCAGTTTCTTTTTAATTGTCTAAGTTTAAGTTGGGAATTCAAGTTCTAATAAGGTTATATTTTTACAAGTTTGCAACCGATAGCGTCGTGATAAAAAGAACCAACATAAGAAAATTATGAAACGGCATGACAAACTTAGTTAAAATTTGATTATATATACTTGATCACATAAAAACCCATTCCCACAAAAGTGAGTTTTGAGCCTTTATTGAGCATACAAATACATATCTTTACAACTAAATTCTCATCTTTCGTTTCTTGTGTGAATAGCCGCTTGGTTCGTACGACTCTATAACTTGCCACGACAATACATTCCCGGTCCTTACCAACTTAAACCCAAGTAAGTAAATGATGGAGGCATTAGAACTAACCCTTTTTATTTCTACATCATTATTTTTCATTTTTTTTACCACCTACCCAAAATCCCCCTAGTTAACCCCTTTGAGCCTAAACCTTTTCATTTCTTAACCCAAAACAATCACCCTTTTTTACCCACCTAAACCTTTTTATTTTTAACCCTTTCTTTTAGTAACAACGTTCGGTTTTTCTTATGACTTGAAATATATATATATATATATATATAATTTAGATGAAACCAAATAAACAAACAAGTTCATCAAAAATAACTTTGTTTGAACTGAATGGTTCATCAAAATAAAATAAAAGTGTGAAAAATAAAAAAGTCTTTCAAAACCCGACGTTTTGTTACGCTTTTCGCCCTTTTACTAACCACTAACCCAACCACCCACTTTTAGCCCAAGCCTAACCCTTCACCCAAAAAGTACTCTTGATATTTACAAAGGTATATAGTTAAAAAGGAGGAGGATTGATTGCTTGGCAAGCCTATGATAGGAGTAAGTTCCATGCCGCTCTCGAGTGATTCACTAAAAATACACCTTCGGCCGAGTGTTGAGTGATCCCCCATGAGGTATGTGAACTTGTATATAAATGAAATTTTAAAAAGGTATGTTATGCCCTAATAAGTAATTTATCTTATGAAACGTTTTTAATAAATCATGATGAATAGGATTGTAAATAAATAAAAATAAAACCTAAATAAAGAATCTTGAAAATCCCGACACTCTATGACAAGCCCAAAAACCTTCTCTTCTACCCATTCCATTTGGGAGTGAAAAAAAGCCACATTATAAAGAGTTTTGCTTGAGGACAAGCAAAGATTCAAGTGTGGGGGTATTTGATGTGCACAAAATGCAACATATAAATTACATCAATTGTGGCATAAAACTAACCCTTTTTTAGTACTAATGTTGGAAAAAGTGTGCTTTTGTCTTCCATTTGTATTTTCAGGATTAAATGAGCTCAAATGAACAAAAGAAGCAAAAAGACAGCTAAATCTAACATAAATACAAGAAAAGGAACAAAAGTGGCATGCCCGACCTCCCGACAGCATCTTCCCAAGCAAAACAAAGAAGACAGAAGACTGAACACGCCCCGTGCTTAGTGAGCACGGGGCCGTGCCCAAGTGTCAGCAGAAAAGACAAAGTGATAGAAGCTTCTATTGCCCACCACGGGGCCGTGCCCAGCGGACACGGGAGCGTGGTCAACTTCCTGGAGACGCATTTAATGAAATCGTGAATTGCAATTAATGAAGAGAGAGAGTCAGATGGACACGGGGCTGTGCCTAGTGAACACGGGGTCGTGCCCGAGCTTCTGTTCAGCCTATAAATAGGAGTGTTTGGAGCTCTTGCAACTCATCCCTTGGCACACCACCTCTCTCACACTTCACCCACCACCATCACAACACCATCATCCACCACCATCATCCATTGTCCATCATAGAGTGTGTGAGTCGTCTCGGGATCCAAGATTGATCGTACGAGTTCTTGACAATCAAAGGCCATGTTTGCCTAAGTCTCTTACATCACTTGGTGAAGACAAGTGTTTAGTGTAATACTTTTTTATTTTTAATCTTTTGCACTTTTTAATTGGTTTTGTATTAATGACTTTAATTACTAGTTTCTTATTTTGAAGGTGATTCTTCCTTATCGTTTGTCCGTGGTGTCTTGGCATTATTTTACTGTCTATATAAAATAAAAGATTTTCACCATTCATATCTCCACGGTCTATATGGATGTATGTTGGCTACTTGGTCGGGGGTTAAGGGAACGGTTTGGTAAGAGTCTTGCCATTGTTCAGTGTATAGATCCTGCAAAGGACCTGGGTCAAATTTAGTAAGACCTCCTTCAATACCCAAAGGTATTGGATGGCGGGGGTCCAAACTCTTTGATCCCCTCATAAGTTAAACTACTATTAAAACTTTAACCCGGCTACTTAGGACTGTATCCCTGCTGACTCAGACTACTTAGCCGAGGGTAACGTCGCCTTCAAAAGAGGGGCCTACCACATTATGCATTAATAACTTAATTAATTATCTTTCAATAATCCGACCCTTTAGGATTGTATCCTTGCTGACTCAAACTACTGGGTTGAGGGTAACGTCGCCTTTAAAAGAGGGGCCTACTACAATAACTAAAATAATCTCTTAAACAAGTGCAAAAGTGCGAAAATAATCAAAGGTTACACTACACACGAGTTGGATCCAAGTGATTCATCTTGTCTATCTGTTTTTACTTCTATTTTATTTTTCAGCATTTTAGTTAGTTTTATTTTTTTAGTTTAAAAACCTTTTTCTAACATTTTGATTTGATTAGACGTTAAGGATAAACCGGTACTAAAAGCTCTTGTGTCCTTGGACGACCTCGGTATCTTACCAACACTATACTACCTCCACGATGGGTGCACTTGCCCATATGTGTGTTTAGTGTTAGTAAATATCGTGTTTTATAAATTTAAAACTTGGCTAAAAAGTGTAAAAAGGGCTTAAAATATATACCTAAAACATACTGCACCTAACGCACATCACTTCATTTATCACTTTCATTGATGATTATTCTCGTTACATGTACTTGTATCTCATTAAGGAAAAATCTGAACCTCTTACAACTTTTAAAGTCTATAAATCTGAAGTTGAAAAACAACTAGATCATCAAATTAAAGTTGTAAGATCAGATAGGGCAGTGAATATTATGGACGACATATTGATGTGGGTCAAGCTCCTGGTCCATTTCATGAGCTTTGTAAGCGCCAGGGGATTGTAAACCAATACACCATGTCTGGTACACCTCAGCAGAGTGGGGTTGCTGAACGAAGAAATCGTACCCATATGAACATGGTGCGCAGTATGTTAGTCAACACTAATTTACCATTATTCCTCTGGACTGAAGCGTTAAAAGCAGCTGTTCATATACTCAATAGAGTTCCTTCTAAGTCTGTCCCTAAAACTCCTTATGAACTTTGGATAAGAAGGAAGGGGAGTTTTAAATATATGAAAGTATGGGGCTGCATTGCTAAAAGAAAACTTTACAATCCTTTCCTAAGGAAACTTGACCTTATAACAGTTACCTGCTTCTTTATCGGGTATCCTGATCACTCAAAGGTTTATCCTTTCTATTGTCCTTCCCATGTCACCCGTATTGTTGAAACTAAGCGTGTTGCGTTCCTGGAGAATTTTAAGGTCAGTGGGAGCAGTACCAACCCTTATGAAGAATTTTAAGAAGTAAAAGATGCGGGGGAGAGACTCGTCGCTTACTATTACTCTGTTTACTCCACTTATACCCGATGCAACAACTGCACCTGAAGCTCTTGCACCAACTCAAAATATACCTCCACAATCGGAACCCATTATACCTCATAACGAAGGCACATCAAACGCTCAAAACCAAGATAACGTTGAACCCGATAATCAACTCAAGAGGTCATCTAGGCCCAGAAGGCCTGCTAATTTGGGATGATTATGTTACCTACCTGTCTGAAGTGGATGCTGGAAAGCTCAATAATCCTATCTCTTATAATGAAGCCATTAGCAGTGATCAGTCTTCTGAATGGAATAAAGCAATGATTGATGAGCTTGAATCCATGAAGAAAATGACGTTTGGGATTTGGTAGAATTACCCAACGGTGTCCGACCCATAGGGTGTAAATGGGTATTCAAAACGAAACTGGATCCAACTGGGAACATTGAACGATACAAAGCGAGATTGGTTGCAAAGGGCTAAATGACCTCTTGAGTTTTCTCCTATCTTTCGTAAAGATTCATTAAGGATCATTATGGCCCTAGTAGCTCATTTTGATTTAGAGCTGCATCAGATGGATGTTAAAACCACTTTCCTTAACGGAAACCTAGACGAAGATGTTTACATGAAACAATCTGAAGGCTTTAAACATGAAGGTCAAGAGCATCTAGTCTATAAGTTGAAGAAATCAATTTTCAGGTTAAAACAAGCATCACGTCAATTGTACCTCACGTTTGATGAAGTCATGAAGAAACAAGGTTTTGCCAAAAAGTTACAAATGAACAAAAAGTTACAAATGAACAACCCACCACTCCTATTTATAGGCATCCTGGATCCGCACGAACCCATAGGAGCGGATGGGCGATCCACACGAATTGGGCATATGTCCCATCCGTGCGAATGTGCCATTCGCACGAATGGAACATTTACAATACAAACCATCCAATTCGATACGAAATACAAACTAAAACATACAATAAACTACTAAACAAGATAAGACTCTATACATGACGTAAGCTACAGACATATGCATTCACACTATCCAATAATACGCTTTTTTTAGAAATTTCATCTAGTTTTAAAATATATAATTATTACATGTTCGTTAGGAAAAGATTGTAATCTTCATAGACAATAGTGTTAGAAGATTTGAGTTGGGTACAGTAAAACATAGACAATGGTGTTGGAAGATTTGGGTTGGGTACAGTAAAACATAATAATATTATTATATAGTCTTCTAAAGGAAGAAAGAAACATATGCTTACCGACAAAAATAATATACATGCTTATTTTAATATTAACTATGAAGGTTGAATTAAAAAAGTTTACATTGCATGCCAATTGCATACGTAGCATGTCAACGTAGTATTTTAATGTATTTAATTAATTAAATAGACAGATCATAAAGCTTCTTAAGATGATAATGTTAATAAGTAATTATATTTTTTTCTTAATCAATTAAACATTAAATTTATAATGTAAAATATTATAACATGGAGTTGATAAAATAAATATAGACTAGTAAAAATACACGCACTACATAGTGGGGTTTGGTTCGGTGTCAATACTCGGTACAGCTATGCAAAAAATATGATAAAAAAATATCGACATGTGTTTTACATCGATAAAAAAACATAAAAAATTACATCGGATGGTATGATTATGCGGCGTTAAACCGCAGAAAAAGTTAATGCTTTCAAAAATAAACATAGGCTAGATCCTTGGTTGTTACGTATTTCATCCAACATTGATATACAGGGCCGGCTCTTGGGCCGGTCAACCCGTGCCATCGCTTGAGGCCCAAACTTTTAAAAGGCCCGAAAGATTTCTATGAGCTTTTATATATATATACTTAATTATATATTTAATATATGCATCTACTCATTATGTGAAAAAGTGTTGGTGGTGGAGTGGAAAAACCATCTCAAGATAATGTTAAAGTCTCAAGTTCAAATCTGGACTTCACCACCAAGAGTTTGTTTTTTTCAATTCATTTCCCCAACCACAATTTTGGGCCCTTTTTTTTTTTTTTTTTTTTATCGTCCGAGGCCTAAATTTTTTTTAGAGTTATCTGGGGCGGCTCTGTTGATATATGTTATTGGCAAAGAAAATATAAAAGAAAATTAATGCTTTTCACGTGGGCCAATGGGAAGGCGCCACGTGAACAAATGGGTGAATGTATTGTAGATCAGTGGCGGATCTAGGATTCGCGCCAAGCCGTAACATTTTATAAATAAGCAGCAACGAAATCGAAAAACGTCAAATTTTTCCAAAATTTACACTAATTTTACACTACCACCGGAACGCCAAGCCGTAGCGGACGCCACCCCTTACTATATACTACATCCGCCCCTGTTGTAGATCGAAATGGTAATTGTAGGTGTATATATGGTTTAACAAATTGGTTGGATATGATTAGAACGTTAATGGATCGAGTATGGAACATAATTTGGTGATCACAACCGCATAGTGGATTACAAATCATATATCATTCCATGTGTCATATCAATCTAATACCTAGTATTCATTTTCTATCGGATTGGAAAGTATACTTGTCGTATCTAGTATACCAAATTGTGGTCTTATATGGTTAAGAATTACCAATTGAGATACTCATTTTCAGAAACCCAATATCAAACTCACCTAAAACCCTGACTACATATATGAATACTTGATTACAGTTCTAAAAAATCTATAAATGGTAATAATCGTTAGTTTTTAATAACTTCAGCAAATTATTTGTAATATTTTCCTAGAATTATATATTATACTAATATATTCATTTTCGATGAGGGTAAATGGTTTAGTAGATCATGATGGCATTACCTAATATCATACTTGTCTCAAACTTGCAAAATATATTAGATACCTACTCCTGTATCGGAAACTCATTCTGATTGTTTTGGGTTTTAGGTTTTCCTATTAGGTTTCAGATCCCGAATCTTTACCACCCTTAGTGAGGATGGCTTATCGATGATTTTTATCTTATGTTTTAAGCTCTTAATAGTATATCGTGTATTTATATAATATAAAATCTAAATAGTAATACACTAATTTAATTGTTTTGAAATAAAATGAATTAGTAAGAATTTTATGTATTTAAATACATTTGGATCATTTTTTAGCTAACATAATAACATCTAACGTAGTTGGATCACCCTGATAGATTTGTATAAACAATAAAAATATAAAGAATAAATTACTTTTTGAGTCTCTGTTTTTAGTGGTTTTAACCAATTGAGTTCAAAATCAAAAAATCAAAAGACAAGTGTTAAAAAGTTGGACTCAAAATTCTATAAAATGAGTGGTTAAGGACTCTGTGCATTAAACTTTTTTTTTTATTTTGGACTAAAGTGACTTAACCACTAAAACACATTGACTTAAAAAGTAATTCACTCAAATATAAACTTACAATATAATAATGAACTTAATGAGAGATTTGTATAAACAATAAAACAATAAAAATATGAACTTAGAATATAATTGTGAAACTTAAAAGAATAAACTTATAAATTTTATGGTAATCAGAATTACAAATCACACCATATAGTATATAAGCAACCAAAGAGTTATTATTTTGAAAGCTTAGGCTATTACTAATTTCTAAAAGAATTGGAAATTTCTTAAACAAATAAAATGACATTTACAAGACCACTCAAAACAAAAGCACATTTTGGAGGGTCAATTAGCATAACTATAACATATTTTAATATTTTTTTTTTCATATTAAGTATCAGTATTTGTGTCAGTAGTTAAGACAACGTATGCTAAACCTCCCGACATTCACGAATATTTTACATCTTTCAAAAAAAAACTATTTGTGTTGGTATTCTTGGATTGATGATTTAATTATGCATTAGAAAGTAAATTGATGTGGAAATATAAACCGTTTTTATTTTTATTTTTATTTTTAAAAATAGAACGGGGGTGGTGTGGGAATGATTGTGAATAGGTGGCATTTGGATATATGAGACCAAGAAGACATGACATGTTAGTGAGATTCAAGTTCATGGTCATGCCTCCCGACACCACCAATCCTACTTCATTCTCCCTTCTCCTCGAGCCCTTCCCCTGTCTATTTTCACTTTTTTGCCATTTGTACTTGATACTAATAATAATTTTTAATATATTATATCACTAGGTTAGAACCCCGTGTATTACACGGGTTAAATAAATGTAATTTTTTATATTAAATAATAAAAAGTTATATCTTTATAAACCACATATATTGTACGGGTTAAATAAATGTAATTTTATATATCAAATAATAAAAAAAAAGTTATATCTTTAAAAACCATGTGTATTACAAAGATTAAATAAATGTAATTTTGTATACTAAATACTAAAAACGTCGTATCTTTAAAAAAACCCGTGTATAATCGGGTTGAATAAATCTACCAAATAATAAAAATTACATCCTTAAAAACTCCATATATTACACGTGTTGAATAGATCTAAAAAAAGTTATATCTTTAAAAACCATGTCTATACACAGATTAAATAAATGTAATTTTGTATATTAAATACTAAAAACATCATATCTTTAAAAACTCATGTATAGTCGAGTTGAAAATCTACCAAATAATAAAAAAATATATATCCTTAAAAAACCTCGTGTATTACACGTGTTGAATAAATCTAATTTTACATAGCAAATGATAAAAAAAAAAAGTTAACATTTGAGCCCCATTTGAGCCCCCAACGTCTTTTTTTCTAACCCTTTTGGCCCCTAACACTAACCCTATCCATTTACTTTTAGGGGCCAAAATGGATAGAAAAAAAAGACGTTTGGGTCCAAAGGGGTTAAAAAAGACGTTATTATTAAACTTTTATGCATGATAAAATTAGTATATTATAATTTATGTATTTACCTTATTTTTTGCCAGTGGTATTATTTTATTAATTATCTAATATCTTTATTATTAATATATATTTTAAATTTTGAATCAAACGAATATATAAATTGAATCAAACAGATTATATAAATATTGAATAATTGGAATCCCTATATTAATTAATAATATAATATTATAATTAATTAAAAAAGATTAAACTAAAATTATAATTATCCATAAGAAAGGGCCTAATATGATGACAAGTGTCTCTAAAGTGGTTTCTTTTATTATATAGTATAGATATATCAAACAAGTATCAATCACGGGTGAGATGCGTGTATTTTAGAAGAGAGGTCTCATGTTTAAATCTAAACAAAAAGTGTAATTTAGCAAATGGTTGTAAAATACATTAGAGTAACATTCCCGTTCAAAATAATAATAATAATAATCTCAGAAACTTTTTTACCATTTTTAATTTTATACAAATATTTACGAATATGTCATTCTAGGATGATATACATATATAAGAGCATTTGCGGCTCGGGAGGTAATGAATGCCCTTCACGTATTCTTAACTACTCTCTTACCCACGAACCTACGACTTTCCTCTCCTCTCTCACGGATAGTCCGTGTCCACAGACACCTACATGTTCAAGGATCTCTTGACTTCTCTATTCTTTGTCTACAGTTGGTGGTACTCAAAAACCCCCGACTACAACTAGTGTAACATATAATACTGAGTATTGAATATTATATAACACGAAACAAATTTTTACATGATATGAATGTTGTCTACAGGAATTCGTCACTTTATATAAGTAATAAATAAATGATATATAATAAATTAAATATCATAGAACATGTTCTACATTGTTTTTAGTTATTTGAAATTTGATTTATAGATAATACAGTTTTAATGTTTTTTTTTTTAAATCAGAGTAGGGCTCTTTTTAAGGGGTTAATAGAAAGATAAATATGTAATTTAAGTAACTTTTGATAATTCAGTTTTACGTCAAAATATAATGCAACACCAATAATTTAATCATTCATACAATTAAAATTAAAACTAATTGATAAAGAATTAAGTGGTAAAATAAGTATAAATTTGAAAGATAAAAAATGAAATATGGTTTGAATTTTAAGATGGCGAGGAAGGGGTTACACGCCACATCATTGTACTCGTGCCTGCCTTGGAATCTCACTCAATTGCTCCACGCAAGCTTCATCATCTCCACTATCTCATTTACATTTTCCCTTATTATTATGTTTCCAATTTCACTCCCCTTTGTCTTCTTTAAACATAAAAAATAAAAGACTTAACATATCACATAATAATTATATAAAAAATGAGTAATAACACAACAGAATACCGTATGATACTGGCTCGGTATCGATAGTGCAAAAATATCGAAACTGACTCATACTAAAACCAAGTAAATCATAAGAATGAATATTCATAATACTGTCGATGTCGTTCGGTTGACATCATTTTAGTATGGTACGATATCAGTACTTGGAAAAATTGTTCATCCCTAGTTTACAACACAAAAAAAAAAAAAAAAAATCCTTTATTTTAAATTAAACTCCATTTTAAATAGCCAGTTTTTATTTTTATATACAAATAGTATTAACAATTTAAGCAATTACCCAACACAAAATTATTTAGCAAATACAAGTGTAAAATTAAAAACATAAGTGGCTAGTTTTTATTATCAGCGGGTAGTCGAAGTGCGTAATTATATTCTGTAAATACAAAAAAAAATCCTTTATTTTGAAAATAACTCCGAGATTGGTACCATACTAGAATGCCGAAATTGAGTAAAAACATAAACTGAATAGCTACTGATTATGGTGGTACTACCGATAGTGCAACAAATACCAAATAATACCGAACCCATCTCGTATTTAATCAACAACCATAAAATGAATTTTGGATCAGTATTGATGTTGTTTGCTCAGTATCGATTCGGTTCCATACAATAACAATGCTCCGGAGAAAATATTGATCCCTATTTTATGATACCAAATAAAATTATAACAATAATCCCTTTTTATTTAGCTACCAATGTATGCTTATCTTTCCTTTTTCGGGTATAATAAAAATTATTGTAACAACAAAAGATCTCTTTCAGTGTGCTATCAGTTTATGATCTATATAACCACCTATGATCCTTACACAAGCTTACGGCGTACGTTGTCATCTATGTATACTCCACAAAGAATATGACTCAATACTTATCCACGACAAAAACTAAGGGTTCCGCCAATCTTATAAGGCCACTCGGTATGGGGCTCGTCCCTGGTGTGTCAAGGAGCGGCGACGGCCTGCACACCGCCCCCACCGGGTCGTCTTCGTCCTCCCCTAGATGTTGATGCCTGCCCTCACTTCTTTATCCAACACACACAGACAACTATACATACATATATACATACATATATGTATATATAAAGGGGCTCATCCTCCACACCTCTAGACCCATCCCTTTGGGCTTATCCCCACACCCATTTACGTGAACGCCTACATGACGGACCATCATTCGAGGACTACCCTTTCCATACCCCATAGTCTAATTACATGTTATAACAAGAATATTGTTATGTTTGTTTGTGGAGATTGCACTCACAAACATGCTACTTTTACTTGTCACAAGTTTATGATTTTGTACCACCCTACTGTAATTGTACGAGTGTCCTATAAGCATAAGTTATTATAAAAGTAGCCTAATTTGAGATAAAGAGATAGAAATTACAAAAATACCCAATGAAAGTATGAAGGGGGAAGGGTTGATGACATAAAGATGGTGTCATGGATTTGGCAAAAAGCAAAAGGGAGTACAAAAGAGATATGATATGTGTAATGTGGTGTGAGTTCCAAGAGATTGATTGGTGATCTTTTAGAAGGAGTGATAATGTTGGGGCTGAGGCTTGTAAATGTAAACATGGAGGCCATCATGTTCCCTCTCTTCCAAACTCTCAACAAACAAACACCAATAGATTCTAATCCAACCCCACCAATCATTATTCTTCTTGTTTACTTGAGTTTAATCACTTCAAACCTTAAGACATGTTTCTCCTTTTAACATTATGTTTTTAAATGTTTTCACTCTTTTATTCTATAAACCTCCTTTAAGACCATGTGTAGTGGAAGGGGAAGATAATGCTTCCACCCTAGGGCATTTTACACCAATGGCGGTCCAGTCAGCAAAGGGGCATTATTGGGCATTTTCTAAAATAGGTGTAGTGGGGATGGGTCATTAAATAAAATAAAGAAAAAACACCTAAAAAATCTTATTGGATAACAAAAAGGGAGATGAAAGATGATTGGACAAGGAGAAGGGGGCAAGGCGTTTTATATAAAACGTCAAATTCATTTTTTTTCAAAAAAAAAAAAAGCCAAACAACGCCCTATGTAATGGGAGGGGGGCGTTTTTGGGCGTTATTTTTGAATTTTTTTTTAAAAAACGCCCCACTACACATGGTCTAAGTAATCATTTCTAATTTTTTTTTTGTTAAAACAAATAAATAATTTAACTTTTTCACTTTTTTACCCTATAAACCCTCTTTAAGTAATCATTTCTATTTATCCAGTATTTTTTAAAAGTGGTGATAAGTGAATGAGAGAGAAAAAGTAACGTTTAAAGTATAAAATTAGTTAATTGATAAAGATGAGAGAGAAAAGATAACGATTAAAGTATAAAAAGTATTATTTAATTGATAAATAGAGATAAAATATAGTGATTTTTAGTTTAATTATAGAAAAATAAAGATAGGGGAATTTAAATACTCTAAGAGCATTCACATCTCTTCCATGATTTTTACACTATAAGACTACGAGGTATGGAGGAGCTTGGGTTGGGGGCATTGCTCGACATGTGGCGAGTGAATCCACAAACTAATACTCAAAAACTAGGGGTGTGGTGAAGCGTCGCTTAGTTGGGCGTGGCCAACCATGTGGGATTTTTTAAAAAACTATAAAGAAAATTAAAAAAAAAACCTACGTTGAACCAGCCAACCAAAGCCAGCCATGTCACCCTACCCCTCCCCCCCCCCCCCCGCGCCTAACGCCAGGCTCAATCCCCACTAGGGATGAGCGTGGTACCGGTACCGTACCGAACCGGTACCGAAAATACCGACACCGAAATTCAACAAAACTGGGTACCGGTATTTGTAAGTAAAAGTCGGTATTTTCCCGCTACCGTACCGAAAGTATCGAAACCGAAAATGACAAAAAGTGAGTACCGTTACCGAGACCAAAAAATTTGATACGGGAAATTCGGTACCAGTACCAAAAAATTTGATACGGAAAATTCGGTACCGGTACACAGTACCAAATGCTCATCCCTAATCCCCATACCAAAGGGGCAACGCCATGCCTAACGTTTGCCCAGGGTGGAGCAGCCGGCGTTGAACCCAAACCGCCGCCCCAACCCACACCCCACACCCATAGTTTAACTAAACTAAAAATAGCTACATTTTAATCTTCTTTTCCTTAATTAATATTTTTTTATACTTTTATCATTATTTTTTCTCCATCCTTCACTAACAACTCACATCACTTTTTATATTATAAAAATTACTCTCACAAAAATTTGATAGACATCATACGAATGCTCTAAGAATCACATGTTTTTTTCCTTTGTGGGGTTATGTGAACTGTAGCAATTTATATATTTTTTAAGGCTAAATGTTATTCTATTTTGCATCAATAATCCTAAAATAATATCTCTTGCTCAAGTTTGAACCTAAAACCTCTTCTTTAAGCACTGGCGAAGGTTTGTTGGTGCCCGGGGGTGCACCCGCCCACCCCTATATTTCGGTTAGAAGTGTATAGGTTCCGATTTTTCGTCCGGAAATTTTAAAAATTATATAGGATCGCCTCCCCCAATTATTTTTCCTATTTGTTACCACTTTGTATATAAGTGATGGGTAGTTTTGTAATTTTTTTTTAACTCTGATTTGTTTAACCCTAAGTTACCCACCACACAATAAACTTAATCACAAATTTTTATGTCTAAGAACGGGTCATTTGAATGAATGAATTTTTTTAGTTTTATTTGGAACTATTATTATTTGACTTGACCCGAATCGATAGCCGACCCGACCTGAAACATAACGATAGGAAAAAAATTTGGGTCCCATCACTTTACGCCCACTCGAAACTTTTGGTCAAGCTCCGCCACTGTCTCTAAGAGTTAAATGTCTCTACCAAGTGAGCTATCCCCACAATGACGTATAATATTTTATATAGTTTTATCAAATTTTATATCTTGACCACTAGAAATTTTCAATACGACAACGTTTATTGGGTTGTTTATTGGTAGGAAAAATTAAGGTTATCAATGGAACCAACCTTGTTCCTGATCATTGATATAAGCAATTGGTACCTCAAGTTGATGAAAACATTTTGATTCACAAGAAATGCCAATCAATACGGTAGATTAGTCGGTTTGCAAGAAACCTTTTGATGGAAACAAGTTTGTCGAACATTATGTTAATTTTTGAGGATTATCATATACTTGATAAGGATTATAAATGTTGAAGATGAACAGGCCCGTCTCCGAGAACTCTTAGGTTCTCAAGAGCCCTGTTCAAGTTATAAAAATAGACCCCCAAAAACTAATCAAATTGGATTGGACTAGTAGACTACATAGTATAAACGGCTTTTTTTAAATAACTGGGCCCCTAAAATTGATGGGCCCTGTGAGCTAGCCCATGATGAAGCTAGTTACCCAAGGGGCGTCATACGGATATGGCGTGCGGCTAGTTACCCGAGGCGGGTACACCATCATCAGCCCTCGCGTAGCATTTGTGGGTTGGGTTTACAGGTTTGCATACCCGCTTGAAATCGACATGCAGATGCGTGTAGAGAGGAGAGAGAGACTTGCAAAACCGTGTGTTTCTAGGTAGGAACACCGCCGCTGGTGAGGTTGTCTCCGGGTTGCGGTATGCAGGTTGAGGTGGCGCCGTTGGATTGATTTGTGGGAGGGTATCTTTGGTGATTGCTCCCTCCAACCCTCCAAGTAAATAGTCTTTTGATCATCTTGATTTGTGGGAGGGTATCAATTAAAAATTAAAGGAGACTTTAAAAAACATGGTAAACATTACAATTAAGTCTTTTGATCAACCTATGACTAAAATACAAACATATTTATAAACACTATATTTTACTATTTCAGATTTTCAGTCAAACCGTGAACACTATATATGTTATTAGAGTAAATTATTTTTTGAGTTCCTGTGTTTTAGTGATTTTAATCACTTGAGTCTAAAATAAAAAAGTTTAACGTCCTGAGTTCCTAGTCATTTATTTTATAACCTTTTGAGCATGGGCGGTTCTTAGAAGGCCTGTGCCAGGGCCATGGCCCTGACAAGTTTTTCGGCCGTAGTGCTAATTTTCTGCATTTTGATCGAAATTTTTTATATATACTATGTTCGGCCCGGGCATTTTTTAGTGCCCATGTCTTTCGGCCCTGGAACGTTCAACGGGCAAGATCTGCCACTGCTTTTGAGTCCAATTTTGTTAATAGAAAATTGGACTCGAAAGGTTAAAATTTGGACTCAAAATGACTCAAATGGTTATAAAAAAAAAGCGTCTTGGGACTCATCGCATTAAACATTTTGATTTTGAACTCAAATGGTTAAAACCACTAAAACACAAGGACTCAAAAGTAATTTACTCATTTTACTATTTCGGTCAAACAGTGACCTGATAATCAAAAACTTGTAAAATGGCATTGCTTCATTCAATTCAAACATATTAGACAACACCTTCCATATATATAATTTATTCTGTTCAACCTACTTGGTCAAACTTTAACTTCTAATCAATACACGCTAACGTAACCGAACTTTTCAAATTTGTTCATAGAGATAGATTGTAGCACATCAGTTACAACATCAATAATTAATTACATATGTATAACAAGTCTTGGGCAAATATCTTTAGTCTTTGTTAATCAGCGGATCCGAGTGTTTTCTTTAGCAGCTTAAACGAATATAGAATATAGGTTGGACTCAAAGAAAAGAGTTTACATCAAAAGGAGAGGGTTTTTCAGCTACTCATCCTGATAAGATCCGATCTGATTAATAGCAATATAAATCGGAATTGAAATTGATACGAAGAAAATGATCCAATCGGATCTTACAGACTCGATAACTAACTCCGAAGAGTTCCCAGGTGATGCCATTGGGCCCCTTGATCCAGGCGACCCAAATTCAGGCCCAATTGGCTTGTCAGACTTAAGCCAAAGCCCAACAGCTTAGGCTGTGCGATGGGGATAAAGTTAGCAGCTGGAATCTAGTTAATTTTTATCTATTATTTTTCTTTATTTGAATTAGAAGTTATCTCTTATTGTTCCTGCATTTTCTCCTAGTTTACCTCCTACGTTGGTGGCTTAGGAAGTTATATTTATGGTGTTTCTTTTCATTGTTTGGAACTCAGTTGATGTTTGAATTTTGTGAATAAAAATTCCAGCTTTTCGTTTCTTGTTTGTGTTTGATCCGACTGGGAGTTAAGGAGAACTGCATCAGGTGGCATCAGAGCTCAGCAAGATCCGATTATGGGAGACCGTGGAGCACGCATGAACCGACATCCCCGTAGAAACGCCGATCGAGGCAACGAGGATTATCGGCGGGATCCACGTGATGTTGAAGAGATCGCACGTCTGCAGCAAAGAGTCCGGGACCTTGAACTGCAGCGAGGGGTCCGTTCCGATGACGAAACCGAGACCGACTCCATCAACTGGGATGACGGAGTCGTTCAGAACAACCCGTTTGACTATGATGATAGGTGGAATCCTTTTGCAAGAAGAGAACCAAGAGCTGATCCATTCAGGAACTTGGGAGTCAAAATTGATGTACCAGAGTTCGATGGAAGGGCTGAACCTGATGTGTTTATTGATTGGCTTCAAACCGTCGAACGCATCTTCGACCTACGCGACATTCCTGATAAATACAAGGTAAAACTCGTAGCAATTAAACTTCGAAATTACGCGTCTTTGTGGTGGGAGCATGTTAAAAAAAAGAGGGTTCAAGAGGGACGTTCTAAAGTTAAAACATGGGACAAGATGAAGAAACTCCTTCGTGAGAAGTTTCTTCCACCTAATTTTTGCCAGGAGGCATTTTTAGAATATCATAACATCTCCCAACGGTCGACTACCGTTGAGGAATTGATCTGTGAGTTTGACAGATTACGGATGAGATGTGCTGTTGAAGAGGAGGAGGAACAAATTATTGCTCGTTTCTTTGGGGCTTTACGACCCGAGATCGCCGACGTTGTACAACTGCAGCCCTATTGGTCTTTTACTGATGTGTGCCAACTAGCTCTAAAGGTGGAGAAACAATTGAAAGCTAAAGCCAAACCCACGTTACCCCGGTCGAGCCCAATCAAAGCCGACAGCCTTAAAGGGGTTTCGGGGACACCTACTGGAAGCAGATTCAATGCAAGCAAAAGCGAGGGAGCAACATCTTCCAAGACACCCACCGTTACCACTCGTACACCGCCCCGTTGTTTCAAGTGTGGCGGGCTGGGTCACTTTGCTCGGGAGTGCTCGAATACTCAGCTCATTACCCTCACGGATGAAACCCTGCCTGTTTATGATACGGAAGAAGACCAACCTGAAGAGGTTGAAACTGAAGTGGTGTATCCGGACAAGGGTGAAACTCTTATAGCTCAACGGGTTCTCAGCATTAATCCGAATCATGAAGTCAAAGATAATCTCTGGCTCCGCAACAACATTTTTCGAACTCGCTGCACGGTAAAAGGCAAGGTATGTACCATTATAATCGATGGGGGCAGCTACGAGAATATGGTGGCCACAGTTATGGTTGAAAAGTTAGGCCTTAAAGTCGAAGACCACCCCGACCCTTACCAGCTAACGTGGCTAAAAAAAGGTAACGTCGTGAAGGTTAAACACAGGTGCCTTGTTCAGTTTAGCATCGGGACCCGTTATTCGGATGAGGTGTGGTGCGAAGTCGTTCCGATGGATGCATGTCACATCTTGTTGGGGCGACCGTGGCAGTATGATAGGTGCACCAAACACGACGGGTTCCTCAATACTTACAGTTTTAAGAAAGAAGGGGTTAATGTCCAACTTGTTCCACTGGATATACGTGACACCGGAACCGAAGCCCTGGTCCTTACCAAATCAGCGTTCCTGGATTTTACACGAACTGCTAAACCTCCATTCGCCTTAGCCCTACTCATCACCGAGACCAACCCCACAACTGATGAACCCCCACTTGAAGTACAACCACTCCTAACCGACTTCAAGGATGTCTTTCCCACTGAAATTCCTCCTGGCCTTCCCCTTGTACGAGAAATTCAACATTGCATCGACTTCATGCCAGGTGCAACCATCCCAAATAAACCAGCCTACCGAATGAATCCAACCGAATATGCAGAACTACATCGACAGGTTACCGAGCTCCTTGACAAGGGTCTTATTCGCGAAAGTATGAGCCCGTGTGCAGTGCCGGCTCTACTCGTTCCTAAACCGAATGGCGCCTATAGAATGTGTATTGATAGCCGAGCCGTTAACAAAATTACGATCAAGTATAGGTTTCCCATTCCCCGTTTAGACGACCTCCTAGATCAGTTACACGGGGCTACAATTTTCTCTAAAGTGGATTTGCGGAGCGGGTACCACCAAATCAGAATGCGTCCGGGGGATGAATGGAAGACGGCTTTTAAAACACGAGACGGGTTGTATGAATGGATGGTCATGCCATTCGGGCTCTCAAATGCCCCGAGCACCTTTATGCGGTTAATGAATCACATATTTAAACCCCTTATCGGCCACTGTGTCGTCGTCTATTTTGATGACATCCTCGTTTTTAGCCGGGATATACCACACCATCTTTATCATCTTAAACAGGTCTTCACTATTTTGCGAGATCAGAAGTTATATGCCAACCGCGAAAAGTGTTGTTTTTTGGCACCAGAGGTCTTATTTTTGGGGTATTTAATTTCGGGGAAGGGTATCCGTATGGATGATTCTAAAATCGAAGCAATTACCACTTGGCCGATACCGACTAATATCCACGAGGCACGAAGCTTCCTCGGGTTAGCCTCATTTTATCGTCGTTTTATTCGCAATTTCAGTATCGTCGCAGCCCCTATTACTGATTGCTTGAAGGGAAATTCATTCTGTTGGACACCTGCCGCCACCACGGCATTCGAAGGGTTAAAACAATGCATCACACGTGCACCCGTCTTGGCCTTACCCAATTTTCAGGTTACTTTCCAGGTCGAGTGTGACGCATCTGGGCTCGGGATTGGCGGAGTGCTTAGCCAAGAGGGACGCCCAGTAGCTTTTTTCAGTGAAAAGCTCAGTGAAGCCAAACAAAAATTCAGCACATATGATAAGGAATTTTATGCAATTGTTAGGAGTCTTGAGTTTTGGCGACACTACCTTCTACACACGGACTTTGTCTTGTTTTCTGATCACCAGGCGTTACGTTTTATTCAAGGCCAACACAAACTCAATCCTCGCCACGCTAAATGGGTCGAGTTTTTACAAGATTTTTCTTTTGTTATCCGACACAAGTCCGGAGTCACCAATACGGTGGCCGATGCTCTAAGTAGGCGGCGGGCCCTGTTAACATCCCTCTAAGTTCGAGTTGACGCATTCGAGCTTTTTTCTACACTATACCCGGATGACACCCACACAAGGATACTCGTTGCACGAAGGGTTTTTGTTCAAAGGCATTCGGTTGTGTGTTCCTAAGTGTTCTTTGCGGGATGCCATCATTCTCGAAGGGCATCAGGGAGCTCTCACAGGCCACTTTGGTAGAGACAAAACGTTAAAGCTAGTGAAGGAGCGTTTTTTTTGGCCGAAAATGAGCATGGATGTTACAAAGATTGTGGATCGGTGTCGCATGTGCCACATCGCCAAAACACATCATTCAAATGCCGGCTTGTATACACCATTACCTGTTTCTGATGGGCCGTGGGAGGACGTCAGTCTTGATTTTGTGGTAGGTCTTCCACGAACCCAACGACAAAAAGATTCCGTCATGGTAGTTGTGGATCGTTTTTCTAAAATGGCTCACTTTGTTCCGTGTGCTAAAACTTATGATGCTAGCCAGATTGCTCGGTTATATTTCACTGAAATAGTTCGTTTGCATGGCGTACCGAAAACGTTGACATCTGACCGGGATGTCAAGTTCGTGGGGCACTTTTGGCGCACTTTGTGGAAGCGTTTGGGTTCTCGTCTCAATTTTAGTAGTGCCCATCATCCGCAAAGTGATGGTCAAACGGAGGTCACCAACCGGAGTTTGGGTAATTTGTTACGTAGCCTTGTGGGATCCAACCCGAAGCAGTGGGATCTAGTTCTGCCTCAGGCTGAATTTGCGTATAATCGGTCCACTCATCGCTCCACCGGGATGAGTCCTTTCCTTATTGTGTATGGTCGGAACCCGTTTACCCCGTTAGATCTTGCTCCGCTACCAGCTACTGAACACTTTAGTGCAGATGGTGAAGACCGGGCAGCCCAGATTAAGTTAATCCATCAACAGGTGCGTGATCAAATTATCAATAATAACGTTGTGTATCAACGGCGGGCCAACGTGCGACGTAAGAAAGTCGTGTTCCAGGAAGGTGACCTTGTTTGGGTTCATCTCAGCAAAGAACGTTTTCCGGGGGGTCGTTCAGGCAAATTACAACCTCGAGCAGATGGTCCATTTAAGGTTTTGAAACGTATTAATGACAACGCTTATAAGATAGATTTGCCCGGACACTATAATGTCTCGGCAACCTTTAATGTGGCTGATCTGTCACCGTTTGTTTCCGAGCTGGATGATCCATTTGACTCGAGGGCGAGTCCTTCCGAAGAAGGGGGGAATGATGCCATTGGGCCCCTTGATCCAGGCGACCCAAATTCAGGCCCAATTGGCTTGTCAGACTTAAGCCAAAGCCCAACAGCTTAGGCTGTGCGATGGGGATAAAGTTAGCAGCTGGAATCTAGTTAATTTTTATCTATTATTTTTCTTTATTTGAATTAGAAGTTATCTCTTATTGTTCCTGCATTTTCTCCTAGTTTACCTCCTACGTTGGTGGCTTAGGAAGTTATATTTATGGTGTTTCTTTTCATTGTTTGGAACTCAGTTGATGTTTGAATTTTGTGAATAAAAATTCCAGCTTTTCGTTTCTTGTTTGTGTTTGATCCGACTGGGAGTTAAGGAGAACTGCATCACCAGGGCTACGTCCTCTCTCTGTAAACAGAGCCTATGAAACTTACGCATTTTCTTATCCCCCTCCCCAAGGAATTAATGACAAATACTTATACTATAGTATTTGCACTTTCTTCCCTCCTAAAATAGACAAATGACACTTAAAATCTAAACTAGAATATGATCTCTATTAATACTTCCTCCTTAACACAAGTCTTGTCCTCAAGGCTTGGTAGAAGCTCCCACAACAGGGTTAAGGACCCCATCTAACTAAAAAACATCTAGTCCCTCCAATTGAAAATGCAGTCCGTCGGAATCATCCGATTCATCATCTCCTAGCAACATCACACGAAATTTACCCTACGGGCATTTATGAGTTGGACTATATTGTTGACCACATTTATAACATAGCCCCTTCTTCTGGCGCTCTTCCCACTCAGTACGAGACAGAGATCAAACCCCTCTATCACGGGGAAACACTTGCCCAGCCTCGGAGGAAGAAGCTAAAACAGATATGGTCGTGGAGACCGGCGGAACAAAGTCTGAGCGTGTGGTGGAAACCCTATCCGGTAGTTGAATGTTGAAAGAGGATCTGAGCTCAGAGCGGCCCAGAGTAGTATTGAGCCCATCCACAACATTAAGCCCGGAAGGATTAAGATAGCGATAGTGTGAGAGAGAATCATTAACATTAGACGGCCGGAGCATCTCTTCAAAGTCCTTAGCGATGTACATCGCATCCAATCGTGATTGTGGACGATGAAAACGGACCCACTTTTTGACATCATCACGTAATCCTGCCACAAAATACCCTAAGGCCTAGGACTCTGGTAAACGAGGGACTAGTGACATCAGGTACTCAAAATCATCAATGTAATCATGAATGGAGTCCGATTGAACGGTGGCTAATTGTTCATAAGGATTGTGGATTTCCAAACCACTGAAACCTTGTAACAATTCCGATTGAAAATCAGCCCATGAAAGGGACTCACGTACCTGCGTAATCACAGTAAACCAGTGCTGAGCGACCCCAACCATGCTCAGTTGTGCTAAACGGAGACGTAGATTATCGGGAGTCCGGTTGATGTTGAAATACAGAGTAGCTTTTTGTATCCACCCCTGTGGATCGAAACCAAAAAATTCTGGAAGTTTCACCTTCTTCATTGCCCAAGGAAGGCCACTCGAAGGTCCCTGAGAACCCCAACCAAAGTCGAATACATTAGATCCAGAGAACCCATCCTCCTTATCCTGTTGTTTCACAGACCTCATCATCAGCTTACAGAATTCAGCGTTCTCCACACGATCTGCTTCCAAGGTAGCAGCGATGGAATCCAGTCGAGAAGACTAATTTACCATATCACTCTGAAGCTTCTGAATCAATTGATCCTGAATGTCCAGACGAGTAGCGTTGTTCACCATATTGTAGGAACATAAACAGATGAGAAATTGGATTTAGAAACCGGAAATTAGAAATCAGATTTAGATCAGATAGGGAGTAGATCTGATTAGCAGAAACTGAAATTCGATGGAGAGCAGAGGTGAGGCAGGTCGGACCAATGATAAGATCCGATTCTGATTAATAGCAATATAAATTAGAACTGAAATTGATACGAAGAAGATGATCCAATCGGATCTTACAGACTCGATAACTAACTCCGAAGAGTTCCCACGGCTACGCCCTCTCTCTGTAAACAGAGCCTATGAAACGCCTTTTCTTATCACCCTCCCCAAGGAATTATTGACACATACTTATACTATAGTATTTGCACTTTCCTCCCCTCCTAAAATGGACAAATGACACTTAAAAACTAAACTAGAATATGATCTCTATCACATCCCAAGCAAACTTACATTTACGATTCTTATTTGAATACCATATAAATGAAAAGTAAAGAATAGAATAAAAAAATTCTCTGCTTAGAATCTCTTTTCGGCTAAAAAATCAACCCACCATGTAGCAAAACAAACACACTAATCATTTTTTCCCGTTTAGACGAGATGAAAGAGGTGTTGAGCAAACTCATCATTGCCTTTGGGTGCCCCCCGTTAAGGAACTCCGCATCTAGCCAACCTACAACAAGTCCCAGTTTTTTTGGCCACAATACAATCTCCAAATCAATTACTCTCACACATGCATTTTTTTCACGAGATTGGGTGTAAATGATATTATTTATATAGGATTAGGATTTTTTTAGGCTTTTTTTTTTTTTTTTTTTTTTGGGGGGGGGGGGGGGGTTAGGTTTTTGGGTGGTGGGGTGAGGTGAGGGTGGGTGTTTAGGTTTTGGGTGGCGGTGTAGTGGGTTTAGGTTTTAGGTTATTAGACACTTGTCACTCTATAAATCCTTCTTATACTTCTTACAAATAGGAGCCTTTGTAGGATAACTTAACCCTATTTATATAACTTCTTTATGAAAAAAACTATAATATAATGGTAATTAATCATTCCCTGTCTTGAAACAAAAAACAAACACATTCTAATACTCATCCACTTATTACACCCAATTTCCATAAATACTCAGGTTTCCCAGGATCATTTTGGTATACTCTCTTAAAATATGCTAAATTATGCCTTCTTTTGTATTAGACCACACACAACTATAACTACAACCGAACCCTGTTATGGTTTCAAAGGTCCACACAGAGGTAGGAGATGACAGAACCTGCACGCCTTCGGGTCCTCGCACTAACCTTTGACTTCTCAATTAGAACTTTCTTGATATTGACACAGGTGGATATAACAGTAGCCACCCCGGCTGCAGTCACACCAGGGCAATAGACCATGTAGCAGGATTCAAGCCATTTGCATCTTTTAACAAGATGGGCTAGACCAACATCGGTTATCTCACGGCAATGTGATAATACTATGTCCTTTAGTAAAGGGCACCCTTCACCTACTTCTGCCAGTGCCATATCCCGCAAATTCTGAAAAAAACGAAAAAGAAAAAGGCCATGATTTTCGTATCATACCGAAAAGTCCGAAATGATGTACAAGTTTTCTTGGATAAACATACCCTGTAAAAAAAAAATTCTATCTAATTTTTTCTTTGGGTCATGTTCGAAACTGTCACCCTAGTTTAAGCATATAAACTAGTAAATCAAAAAAAAAAAAAAAAGTTTCTAATCATTTTTGTTTCAGTTGGATTTTACCTGAAGAACGCTAACATCCAAGTAAGTTAGTTGAGGGCAGCCCCTTGCAATTGCTGTTATTCCGGTATCTCCTATTTGGTGGCAGCCACTTACATTTAAGTGACGTAACAAGGGGCAACCATTACCAATAGCCACCAGAGCTTCATCCCCAACCCTGGTTAATATAAACAGCAAAATTAATTAAACTAGAAAAAAAATACGAACATGGTAACCTTGTTGATAGTGTTTTAAAAAAAATAAAAAAACACAAAAATACAGTGACTTCTCTTTGCAATTTCCAAATGGATGATATGACCTTAATTATGTACTTATGTATATTAATATTGTAAACAACGAGATGACTGTAGTTATATATAAAAGTGAGACAAAAAATTATTACCTATCACAAAACCGAATGCTAAGATCTGTAAGGTATTTACAGTTGTCACCAATAGCTATAATTCCCTTGCTCCCAACCTATAATATGTAAAAGAGTTAAATAAAAGGACGATTAACGTCCTTATCGGGATCTGAGGTTTCCAACTGCAGGTTATATAATTAACTTAAGACAAGCAAAAATATATTAGAACACAAATATTTCCAGTGAAATTCGTAGGTCAACTGAAAATGTACAGTGAATTTGTTATCATATATAATATATTAGGGGTGTTAAATGTGGCAGTGTTTGCAGGTCAAACCCGAACACGATACGAGTTTTCATGAGTTGACCCAAACACGAGCCGTTTAACCCGAAACCTTTATTTTGTATTATATTTTGTGTAGGGCTGTAAACGAACCGAACGTTCAGCGAACAGTTCGTGAACCGTTCGGCGGGAAGTTCGTTTATGTTCGTTCGATTAGCTTAACGAATGAACACGAACAAAAAATTTCGTTCTGTTAGCTTAGCAAACGAACACGAACACAGGTCTCGTTCGTTCGACTGCGTTCGTGAACGTTCGGTAATATGTCCGTTTGATTATATTTAAAAAAAAAAATAATATACCTTTTATCTAAACATATTGAAAACTTAAAACCCTATTTTTTTCTAAGTTAGCTAAAATTTGGACATTCTAAGACATTTTTGGGGATAATTATGTCTAAGTTAGTTAAGCTTTATTCATCGTTTGGTGGTGTGGTAAACTTGTGTTTTGATTTATCATTTGATGGTTGTATTTAACTACTTATATCCAATGTTTAAGGATAATAATGTTTTCATTTTTTTATTTTCAAGTTAAATATTCGTTTGCGTTCATTTTTATTTGCTTGCGTTCGTTTGTGTTAGAGACCAGTGTTCACGAACTGTTCGTGAACAATTGAATTTCCTTAACGAACGAACACGAACATAAACTTATATTCGGTATGCATTCGTGAACAGTTCGCGAACATGTTAATTTCCTTAATGAACGAACACAAACATGGCCTTGTTCGTGTTCATTCGGTTCGTTTACAGCCCTAATTTTGTGCATATTTTTCTCTAAGTATCTGTCGTATCAGATATTACACCCTTATATCACATATGGCACTTTGTCACCACAAAAACAAGAAGTTAATTTTAAATGCAACCTTGTACATACAAGAGAATAAAATAGAAAATGAGATGTATATACGAATTCGTAAGAGAATAACACTACCTCATAGCATCTGCGTATGTGAAGTTTTTTCAAATTTTTGCAGCCAATAGCAATGCTGCATATTGCATCATCCCCAATGACGGAGCAATCCACTAAATGAAGAGCTTGCAAATACTTGCAGCCTTTGCCAACTTCAGATAGGGCTTCATCGCCTACTTTTTGACAGTATAGTAATGCTAACTCTCTAAGATGCCTACAAAATTAACCATGTTAACCTCATAAAGCAAAATGGGCAATCATAGTTGTCAATAGTGATCGCTATAGCGCGCTACGTAGCGTATAGGTCTAGTGTCACTATTAGGGTTGTAGCGATGGATAGCGAGAAAAGTGACTTTATTTTTTATTTTTTTCTTAATATAAATAGCAATTAAATATAGCTATAAAATAGCTAGATTTTAGGTTTTTGTTAAATATACATGTAAAATAACATATATACCATGGTATTTTGATATAATATACAGATAAAAAAATTTCTAGTGTATGGCTATTTATCGCTATTCGCTATGTAGCATATAGGCACCTTGTCGCTATTCGCCATTAACAACTATGTGGGCAATGTATCAAACAGAACTTAAGACTGTCACAAAAGTTCATATTTTCGACTAATAGTTAGATCAAAAACTATTTCAAAAACTTTGTGGACAGAAAAGTGCAGACAACTCACTATACACTATGAACTATGAAGGTACAACATCTCAAATATACCAGTAAACCAATTGGTCTTCTTTGTACTTCCACAATCAGTCAAAACATTCTGGTTGAAAACAGGTCATTTTTGGTGAGTGTTGAAACAGGGAAGACTGGGTAGGGTGTATGGATTACGCAAAAACTTTTTTGTCCACTATTATAAGTTTTTAAAATAAAAAATGCAATAATTACGATTAAAAAACAATATTAATACAATTATAATCAAAATATCCAATAAAAAGATTTGGCCAGTTGTATGTATTAAAAAAGACTTTGAACTTATAACCCCAATATCCATTTTGACTCATTCCCCTTTTAGGTAAAAAAATTTAATTAACTTATTTGAGATTAAAAAGAATATGACCCAAATTGAGCCACTCATATGTAAATGGGTCAAAATTGACACCTCTACATTTGTTTTTCAGTTGGATTTTACCTGAAGAATGTTAACATCCAAGTAATATCTACAAAAGTAATATCTATCATGCCAAGTATGAAAAAAATAACTAAAATAAATGAGAAAAAGTAGACCTTTAGTTAACCCCAACTAGTGTGGGATAGAATGTTTTTACTTGTTGTATAGTCATAGAGTTTAAAATGGCGCATATACCAAAAAAAAAAAAAAAAAACAACTATATTGCTTACTTCAGGAGGATCTTACTTATTAGGAAATGAGAGATTATTAAAACTTTTATTTATTAATAACTTACATGCAAGACCTTCCGATGCTTTCTAGCCCATATGTGCTAATATTGTGGCAACCATTGATTTCCAGGCGTGAAAGTTCAGGACAACCAGCTGCAACAGCCTCTAAGCCCTTATCACTCAGGAAATAGCAATCACTTAGCATCAAGCTTTTTAATTTTTTACATCCTTTCCCAATGGCACAAAGGCTCCTGCATACGTTAATCAACATACATAGCATACGCATCATGAATTCCGATTCGTGTTTCTCTACTATTACTTTGGGTAAAAAAAAAAACAAAAAATCCTTCTAATATCAAATTATGAAAAGAGGAGATCACGAAAGAAAAACTAACTTGTCTGAAAATCGCTGAAAACTATGAAGTGCTAGCGACTCCAACAACACACAAAGTCTACCAACAGCAGTCAAAGCCTCATCTGTAACCATAATACATTGCAAATTCAAATTTTTAAGAAGAGGGCATCCTTTTGCAACAGCTATTACTCCTTTGTTGTTGATATACTCAGAATCCAATGATAAAGTCTCGAGGTTTCTGCAATGAGACCCAACAGCTTCTAATGATACGTCAGTTATTTTAGCACATGCAGCTACACCCAGTGATTTCAAGGTCTTCTCACAGCCAATGGCCAAGTCAACTAAACCAGTGTCGGTCAAACCTTCACAAAATCGTAAATTCAGTACTTCAAGTTGTTTGCAACACTCGCCAATAGCACCTAAACCTTGATCTCCAACATAGCAACCCTTTGAAAAAAAGTAATATATTAAACGCTTAATACATGCTAAAACAAATCAATACTTGATGCCTACATTCTATGATTAAAACCAACACCACGCTTTAACACACCATATGTAATACTTACGGCCTGGAATTAAAAACTAATGAACATACATACTATGCAGTTAATATCGTGATATATCGGTCCCCATGTAAAATATCGGTGTCAAGTATCGGTACCGATATTATCGGCGATGTTGACGATATTGGGCCGATATATCACCGATTTTCCCGATATCAATACCTTTCTTCTTAGTTCTACCATTCGTCTTCCATCTTATTGCTACTATTAGTGTTTTTAAGTCTTAATTGTTAATTATTACTGTTTTAAGTCTTAATCAGTTCCTACTTGCTACAGTTGTTAGTGTTTTGCAAGTTGCAAAAGGTTAATCTATTAATGGTAGGAGAGTATACTGAATTGTTAGTGGTAAATTGCTATACAACATAATATTAAATTACCGAAATCCCACTGCGATAACCGATATCTCAAATATCTGTTTAGATTTTTTAACCCATTAACTGCATAGCATATATAGGCTATAGCACATAACAACCATTAACATTTGCTAAGATCTAATTAACTTTTTAATCAAAGATAAAAGAAGTATTTTTCCAATGTATTCTGAAAAAAGAACTGATTCATAGCTTAAAAATAAACAAACGTGAAACGGAATATTTTACCTGCAAATCCAAACATTTCAAAGACCTGCATTTCTGAGCTACAAATGTAAGGCCGGCATTTGTTGCATTAGAGCACCATATTAGAGTTAACTTTTCAAGTTTGGTGAATCCATCAGCAACAGCAGCCAAACCAGCATCCGATAGACAATACGACTCAAATCTCTCTGCCATAAGGCGAAGCCTGAGCCACGTAGATTGCCTAACACCGGCCCGTCTTCCCTGCATTTGGCAAAAATATTAACAAGAATAACCAAGATATAGTCTTTAATATGAGCTTTGACACACGTTTTATTTATAATACTACTTTAGAATGTTAATAACTTCGAGAGAAATGAAACCTAAAAACCTAAGTAGCACTGGAACGGGTATGGGATCGGGGTACGGGGACGATACGGGAACGAGGAACGGCAAAACTCAAAATTCCAAGATACGGGTACGGCAATAAAAAATATAAAAAAATAAAAATACATTAAACAAATTCCAAAAATACTACATCTTCCAAAGGTAATTAACTATCAATAATCAAATCATTTTCAAATTCCGGTTCATCTAGTGAGAGATCGACAATCGATAGAGAATTAGAGATGATGAGACTTGAGAGTTTAGAGATTAGAGAAGCCGAATATGATAGGTCTATTTATTTAATAGCCGGTTGTGGAATTTGAAAGGGTAAAAACCCTAAAAATAAATGGAAACGGGCTGGATACTTCTACCAGATACGTCCCCGACATTGGAAACGTTTAGGAAACGTCCCCGACGAGTGGTGTTTCCGTCCCCGACAAGTACCTGAGACGGGCACGGCCACATAAATGGAGTCCCCGTGCTACATAGCTAAAAATCAACAAATGTAACAGTCGTGTTACCCAATGTTAGTTGGTAAAAGAGGCAACAATAGTTTATCTATAATCGATATAGGCAATGATTACATACATTACTAGATAACTTTACGGCGAGATATTGTGAGAGATTCTGTATGTTATGCTTGATTTGAAATAATCTACCTCTTGAAGGGGTATACTGGAGAGGCGCCTGCCTGTTTAAAGCAGGTTGTTTTGTAATGGTTTTTGTTTATATCTATTAAAACTATGACAGATTCTATCACAACATATGTTTGTATCAACGTTATGGGTATGAAAAAAGCTTACTCAATTATAAAGAAAATATAGGATATGATGAGCCTTGGCCCTTTAACACAGTTTTGCATGTTTATATATTAAAGATCAAAAGCTTGAATCCTTAGTTAGCAAAAACCTAAAGAAATTAAAAATTTATTTCTCAGCACTCTTGATGTATAACCAGTTCAGTGAATTATTAAAGCTAAATGGTTTATTTTATCAAATATATTTTGCTTAGCATAACATCTTAGTCCCCACATACCCAAAACCAAGGATAGCTAAATCAGTTTGATAACTTTCTGAAAACGATAATGTATATCCAAGGACACACGTTTTCATGAACTATATGCATAAGTAAAGTCATAAATAAATGTCTACTCATAATAGAATAGGTAAGTTGCAGAATTTCCTTCTTTTCCCGGCTGAAATCAACGACTTAATGATGCAACCCACATTTGGTTTTCAAGCATTATTATTCCAATAAAGGAACATCCTAACAACACAGTTTTACATGTCTTTAGCTTATATATAAAAAGTGCAAGATCTCGAAATTTTTTCTAACAAAAATACAGAAACTATTACATAACTAATATCCATTGTTATAGAAAACTTGCGCACAGAGGGTTCACAAGAGATATGATCTGCTTAATTAAAGTTTTAGCGTACTCCCTCTACCCCAATAGAGAGTCCAATTTATGTTATTACAACACTGACTCTTATTAATCTTCAAGTGCATAGCGCTATGAATAAAAGATATATGAAATAATTATACACGTTCTTTTGTCCTTAGATAAACCTCATTATTCATGAAGGAAAAAAATGTGTCAACCAGTCAGGATGATGGAAAGCTATCATGCAAACTCTAATGATATCATCCTACACAAAGTGGTGATCAACTTGCCAACCCGACCGCCATAAAAAATGTCCAGGGCTTGAAATAGCATTGTTCAATTAAAGACAATGAATGCAGGAAGGAGCGTTTCACTTATGTCCATGCAACATTATTTAAAAGTCGGACCCATCTTAATGTTGCTTCCTAATTCCTTCCTTTTTTATATACTCTCAGATAATATTCATTTTCGATTGATGATAAATCTCTATACGTACTTTCGAAACCGTCGTCAACCATGATTAAAATTCAAAGCAAAAATACTCTTCTTCTGCAGAAAAGTTCCTAAAATGATATAACTTTACTAGTTTATTTGCCACAAAACAACAGAAAGAGTAGCCCATCAATACCTAAATATAAAACACCTCCTTTTCGGGACACAAAGCAATTACAAAAGCTGCACATATTGTAACGAAACTGAAGGTCCATAGAACACACACCAAAACTACAAAACTTGAACAGAGTTTGTTCAAAATCCAACTTAAATCGGCACTCATCTGTCAACTTAAAATAGTGTTGGTTCCTAATTTCTTCCAGTTTTATATACTCACAGATGATATTTATTTCCAACTGATGATACATCTCCATTCGTGCTTCCGTAAACCATCTTCATTAAAATTCAAAGCAAAAAATACTCTTCTTCTGCAAAAAAGCTCCTAAATTGATATACCTTTACTTGCTACTCTTCTTCTGCAAAAAGCTCCTAAATTGATATACCTTTACTTGCTACAAAATGTTAACTAACATATCAAAAACTAATACGAAGAATAGCCATCCAATACCTAAATGCAAATCACCTCATTTTAGGGAAACAAAGCAACTACAATATTAATTAAATCAATACTCTTGTATCAATCAATCCTATTGCATATATTCATAAAAGTGCCCTAATTTTATCCAATACTGTATGTATAACATTCAGAAAATTAACAACAACAACAGAACAGAACACAAGTTGGCAAAAAGCAAGCTCACCGAATCAAACGGATGAGCACCGGAGAGTCGTTCATCAATATAAAGGTTAGTAACATTAACAAACCGACTGGCAATCAGGTTCACAAGCGAATCCGGGCTACCAGAGCCACCGATACGGATCGTATCACGGCTGAGTCGTTCTAGGGTTAGCCAACGACGGCATACGAGCGCACACGCGTCTCGGCTGGTCTTCGAGTCCAAATTACGGAAGATCTCCAAGATCAACTCGTCTGGTAGCATCGAATTGATCCAATCGTGACCTCTCATTTCAATTCAGATTGATTCAACTGATCGAATTGATGAAGATTTGGAGAGATTTATTGCGGTGGATTGTGATGAGTTGTTTGGTGACTCGGTGGATTGGCGGTTGAGGAAGGGGATGGTGTTTGGTTTCAGGTTTTGAGATTGATAAAAGTTGGTTTAGTGGGGTCACATGTTGTGTAATAAAAATTGGAAACTTTGGGAAAGTTAAAAACACATGGGAGGAAAGTGATGAGAATTGTTGTGTTTTCTTTACTTTGTTAAGTGTGCTTTAAACTTTCCTACTTTGAAGATGGGGGATTAAAATATGTTTGGAGAGTGTAAAGGTGATAGTCATGTTTGTATACACTTTTAAGTGTTGAAATATCCAATAATCTTAAAGGGTAACTGGGTAACGTACTTGCTATGTAATTTTTTTTATCGTGATTATGTTTATTGTGAAAGAAAGTTGATTTGGATTGTCACTAGTGACTAGTAGAATATGAGATCTCTCCTTCGTGAATGAGTACGTGTATTATAGTTGGTGAATGATGATTATGAGTAACTTGTTATGATAAGATAAAGACATTAAGGCGTTGTGATGATAATGATAAGACTTAAGAGACTGACATTAGGGCGTTATGATGATAATAAACAGTTATGATGATAATAAACAGCAATACTCCTCACTAATCAATACGCTAATCACCTCTAGAACCTTATCTCTAAGAATGGTAGAGATCACTATCGGCTTATCCTAATCTATGCAGGGTTGATACTCACGACGTAAGTGTTTGAGTGGATGTTACTATAAGAGTAAAAACATGTATTCTCTTAATAATGTTAGATATCTCTCTCTTTCTCTCTTGATATAAGATTTGTCTAAAGAATATGATATTTAAAATATGACTAAAAGTTTAGGTTTTATCTAACAACCCGAATATTTTATCGAGTCATAAAGCAACACATGTCTAGAAACTCTCCAGATATTCCAGATATGTTGGAGGAGAGGGTCAAAATTTATAAAATGAGGGTTGAATTGAGATGAGGGACTGAAAATGCAATTTTTGCATTCTGGAGGTCCTTACGGACCGCAAGCCATTAGCCTTACGGTCCATAAAGGATTTGAAAACCTTTGCGCGCTAGAAGTCCTTACGAACCGTAAGGCCGGACCCTTACGGTCCGCAAAGCCTTCGCTGGTAGAATATGGCAGCTGGCAGCTGCAGCCTTGTGCCACCTAGCTTCGATTTGTGCCACCCTTCTCCTTCTTCCTCCATGTGTTATGACACTAATCAGCATCTAAGGACTCCAGGTAACACTTGGCTTAATTATGGAGCTTCAAGAACACTATAAATAGAACCATAAGTTGAAACATTTACCTCACACCTTCACAATCACTTCTCTTCTTTACTTGGAGCTTGCTTCTGGACTTGAAGCCTCCTTTTCTGAGTTCTAAGCTTCCCTCCTAACACTAGTAAGTGTTCCCTCTAGTACTTTTCCATTTTATTAGCTAGTTATTAGCCGAAAGTCAAGCAATTTGACTTTCAATTCTGACCATTTCAGTTAAGTTAAAGTTTAAATTGAACTTTCCGACGTGATCATAATAATGAGGGTATTAATCCCCTGCGATTATACCCTCTGACCATCACGTTTAGTAGAAGAAATGACAAGTCAAACATTATAAGATAAAAGTAAAAAACGCAGATTTTGCAAATTACGACGAATGAGCTTTGGAGTATCAAAACTATAAGTTTTGACATTATAACAGTTTATATTACATTATAAGACTTGTGATATCATGTCTAACTCGTCATATTCAGTTTAGCACTTAATTCTTAGTCGAAAGTCAAACAGTTTGACTTCTGCTTTGACTTTCGATTCTAACCCATTTGGTCAATCTTAAAACTCAATCAAGCCTGACTATGTGACCATAATTATATAGGAAATAATCATCTGTGATTATACCTTCTGGTCATTTCGTTTGATGGGTCAATTGACGAGTCAAATATATATATCTTAAAAAGGTTGACTTCAAGACTAATCATATAACATCATAAAATGTATTTTGACTTATCGGACTCGTCATAGACCTATTCGAACACCCGATCCGGTATATACGCGCACGACTAGATTAAATGGTATAAAACATATAAACTAGTCAAATTGGGTTAAACCTTTTCAAAACCTTTCAAATTTGGAATGTTTGGTTAATAAACCCATATTACACGAGACTCCGCACTCGTACGGGTGTAAGCCACGTTCTATCCGGTCAACGCTTAATCAAGTGGAACCGAGCGTATTCTAAAGTTAACCGGTCAAAGTTAAAGACTTACAAATGACCCATTAACATTCTAACGCATAATATTTCTGTTCATTTCGGACTGTAGAGCCTCCAGTAAATTGCGCCTGGACTGATATACTTTGAATATAGCTGTGTTATACGGTACGGAATAAATAAATTGTTTTTATAAAGATTAGCACAGGTAAATACTTTAAGCCTATTTTGTTTATGAACTTGGATATGGCACTAGCCACTTGGTCGGTTATTGCAAAAAGGGCTAATAATGTCATAGAAATGCAATAATTCGTTTTAATCTGTAATGGTTGATAACACTAAACACTTGGAGGTTAATATAACCGTGTCCGGGCGTCCCGACTCATTAATGCAAATGGCCATGAAATAAGCGCGGGGTGTAGGCATACACCTGACAGACACATATAATAAATATGGTGAGTCTATTGATCATGTACCGGCTTTTGATTTCCGGTCCCCAACTGTATTGACATGCATGTAAAACTTCTAACAATAAACATACTTTTTCCCAAAGTTAAATGATGTGTGTAAAATGCAACATATAAAACACATCATTTAAGGCATAAAACTAACCCTTTTTAAGTACTAATGTTGGAAAAAGAGTGTTTTTGTCTTCCTTTTGTATTTTCAGGATGAAATGAGCTCAAAATCACAAAAGAAGCAAAAAGACCACTAATTCTACCATAAATACAAGAAAAGGGACAAAAAGTAAACTGCCCGGACCCTCAACGGCACCTCCCAAGACAAAGAGAAGAGAACAGAGCCTGAACACGCCCCGTGTCCAGTGAACACGGGGGCGTGCCCAGGAAGCAGCAGAAAAGACAAACCAGTAGAAGCTTCCATTGCTCACCACGGGGCCGTGCCCAGCGGACACGGGGGCGTGTTGAAAGTACAGCAGGCGCATTAATTGTAATTCGCAATTACAATTAATGAAGAGAGAGAATGTCAGACGGGCACGGGGCCGTGTTCAGCGAACACGGGGCCGTGTCCAGCGTTCTGTTCAGCCTATAAATAGAGGAGCTTGGCTTCATTCTCTCTCATCCCTTGGCACACCACCTCTCTCACACTTCATCCACCACCCACCACCACCATAACACCATCATCCACCACCATCATCCATTGTCCATCATAGAGTGTGTGAGTCGTCTCGGGATCCAAGATTGATCGTAAGAGTTCTTGACAATCAAGGCCATGTTTGCCTAAGTCTCTTACATCACTTGGTGAAGACAAGTGTTTAGTATAATACTTTTTATTTTTAATCTTTTGCACTTTTTATTTGGTTTTGTATTAATGACTTTAATAACTAGTTACTTATGTTGAAGGTGATCTTTCCTTATCGTTTGTCCGTGGTGTCTTGGCGTTATTTTACTGTCTATATAAAATAAAAGATTTTCACCATTCATATCTCCACGGTCTATATGGAGGTATGTTGGCTACCTGGTCGGGGGTTAAGGGAACGGTTTGGTAAAGGTCTTGCCCTTGTTCAGCGTTTAGAGGTCCTGCTTGGGACCTGGGTCAAATTTAGTAGGATCTCCTTCAATGCCCATAGGTATTGGATGGCGGGGATCCAAACTCTTTGACCCCCTCATAAGCTAACTACTATTAATACTATAACCCGGCTATTTAGGACTGTATCCCTGCTGACTCAGACTACTTAGCCGAGGGTAACGTCACCGCCAAAAGCGGGGCCTACCATAATTTGCATTAATAACTTAATTCATTATCTTTCAATAATCTGACCCTTTAGGATTGTATCCTTGCTGACTCAAACTACTGGGTTGAGGGTAACGTCGCCTTCAAAAGAGGGGCCTACTACAATAACTAAGATAATCTCTTAAACAAGTGCAAAAGTGCGAAAATAATCAAAGGTTATACTAATACACGTGTCGGATCCAAGTGATTCATCTTGTCTATCTGTTTTTATTTTATTTTATTTTTCAGCATTTAGTTAGTTTTTATTTTTCTTAGTTTAAAACATTTTTCTAACTTTTTGATTTGATTAGACGTTGAGGATAAACCGGTATTAAAAGCTCTTGTGTCCTTGGACGACCTCGGTATCTTACCAACACTATACTACGTCCACGATGGGTGCACTTGCCCATATGTGTGTTTAGTGTTAGTAAATATCGTGTTTTATAAATTTAAAACTTGGCTAAAAGTGTAAAAAGGGCTTAAATATATATCTAAAAATATAACACACTTCACGCACATCAAGTTTTTGGCGCCGCTGCCGGGGACACAAGGATTTTAAGAAAGTTAGGAATCAACGGCCTAATCATCTTTTTATTTTTCTTTAATTTTTAGGATTTTTTTTTAGATTTTTCAGCTTCTGCAGAGCTCAGCACGGGGCCGTGCCCGCTGAACACGCCCCCGTGCCCAATCATTGGAACTGGCAATCCTGTTTTATATCAGACAGTAGGCTGAACACGGGGCCGTGTCCACTCAACACGCCCCCGTGCCCAAGATTCAGTTGCTGAAAACAGAACCGTTTGATCCCGGCGGTTGGTAACTTCTGATACAAACATGAGTAATAATGATTCTTTTTACTTTCGGCACTCTTATGGTTTGTGGTGTCAAATATGTGGAGGCGAACACGAGGAATTAAAATGTTTCTTCCTCACTTATAGGCCACACTATATAGACCCACCAATTCCTTGTAGCCTTAAGAGGGGCGAAAGTAAAAATAAACACTATTTCTCCCTCGAATGCGCCCAACCGGATATTCTAGGAGATATGCTCCTTGACGAGCTATTTCAACTAGAAGAACTACTTCTAAATTGGTCAAAAGAACTTAGGAAGGATTTCTTAGATCCATCCCAAGACGATGACCATGAGGAAATGTTGGAACCGCATTCTGACAACCTCGTTGCTCCAAAAAATACCTTTCTTCCTAGACAAGACATGGACGATAGTCGTCCCTGTGCCGATTGTGCCGTGAAGGACTCCCCATCGACCTCGTTCGGTGCATACATAGACCTGAGCGATTCGGCATACACCTTCTTTAACGAGAGCCCGGGAAAGGGTTGGACTTGTCCACCTAGAATGAAAATAGGAATTACCCTCACCGACAACCTCTTGCGTTCTCGCCTTAGTATAGGACAATTAAGGTATCTTAGGCACTATGGGGTTGTTCCAACAAGTCAGGAGCCACCCGATAAGAATTAGCTCCTTAATAAAGACAAAACTTCATAAATCAGCTTTCCGACACGGGGCCGTGTTCGGCCAACACGCCCCCGTGTCCATCGAAAGATTCCCTTCTGATCATGACGTCAGAATACGGACAAACTGTGTCAGAATTTTCTCTGCACACGGGGCCGTGTTCAGCGAACACGGGGCCGTGTCCAGCAGGCTGTCATTTTCTATAAATGCAGCCAAAAATCCTGCACATTTGGACCAACTTGGGGACAGAGATTTGAAGGAATCTTCTCTCAAACAATCCTAGGTAAGTCTAAAAGAAGTTTCCAACAACTCATCTTGTCCTTTCCTCTTCTAGACATTTCCTTCTTCTTCATCTTTCTTCAAAAGCCACCATGAAAAGTTTGAATTTTCAATCTTTATGGTAGGAAACAAGGAGTTTTGATCATGGAATCTTGGTAAAAACATGTTATGTAACATTGTTTAGAGTTATTTACTGTTAAAAAGCTTGCACAAACTCAGAAAATAACTCGAAAACCCAAGGTTCCTTGCTCCAAAATTCTGCAGAAAGATGAACACGGGGCCGTGCTCAGTGAGCACGGGGCCGTGTCCAGAAACTGTTTCGTCTTATAAACTATTTTTGGTTTATTTTTCGTAGAATGGCGAGTGAAAACAGCGAAACATCATCCGTGCATTCCTCAAACAGCCGAAGGGGAAGGAGACCCTCCGTTGAAGCCACACTTGTGCACTACGTGATAGCACTAAGAGAGGCTCTCGACGAAATGACGTCCGTAGAGGAGGTCCTCATTGACCGTATCAACGATCTTACAATGGGATTGGAAAGCAGCTTCCAAGAGATTAACCTTTTGCACCAAAGGTTAAACATTTTGGTGGCACCTCCTATGGAACCAGTCTTTCCACAACAAGACTGGAACTT
Source organism: Helianthus annuus (assembly GCF_002127325.2). Classification (NCBI taxonomy): domain Eukaryota; kingdom Viridiplantae; phylum Streptophyta; class Magnoliopsida; order Asterales; family Asteraceae; genus Helianthus; species Helianthus annuus. The sequence continues at coordinate 73,817,578 of NC_035440.2, read as the reverse complement.
AGCACTCGGTATTAACAACCCTACCGGGTGGGGAGACATCCCCGCGGAACCTCCTATGGAAATCCCACAAGAAGTCCCGGCGGAAGTTGAAACTCCTCAAACAAATGCGAACGAGCCTTCCTTCCTCCTTCCAAGGGAGGTAGAGGAGTGGCTTGCCGACATATGAGGAGAAACGCATCCGAAAGTTGGAGCTCTACAAAGCCTTGTCTAACCAGGATCAGTAGATTCTTGGAAATTTTGCTAAAATTAAAAATAAAACATAGGGCTAGAACTCCATAAGCTTACTATCTATGTAACTTTTATCTTTATGTATTATCTCTCTATTAGCAATGTTATGATGGTTTTTATGATTTATGGACTCATGGTGGTAATGGATGAAAAAGGGAACGAGAAAAAAATGGAACCATGCAGAAGAACAGAACAAACCGACAAAAATCTCCATAACAGAAGGCTCCACACGGGCCGTGCCCAACCAACACGGCCCCGTGCTGAGCCCCCTGCAGGAAATCACCCAGTTCAGGTAACTGGACACGGGCCGTGTTCAGCGAACACGCCCCCGTGTCCAGGCTTCTGTTTCAATTCTATAATTTTTGTTACTGGCACTTGACCACGGGGCCGTGCCCGGTCAACACGGGGCCGTGTCCAGAGTGCCAGTAACACAAATCTTTGTTTTTAAACACACTTTTACATATTCTAATCAACCAAAAACTCTATTTTTGGACACATTGAGGACAATGTGTAATTTAAGTGTGGGGGGGATGCTAAAACCTTGGAATTTTGCAAAATCCTAAAACAAGCCTTACACAAAACTCTATTGGAACCGCTAAACACCCCAAATTTTTTTTCAAAAACTTTTTCATTTTTTTATTTACTTGTCTTAGTTTAAGTTGGGAATAACAAGTTATAAAAGGGTTATATTTTTACAAACTTACAACCGATAGCGTCGTGATAAAAAGAACTAACATAAGAAAATTATGAAACGGTATAACAAGTCTAGCTGAAATTCGATCATATATGCTTGGTCACATTAAAAACCCATTCCCACAAAAAGTGAGTTTTGAGCCTATATTGAGCATAAAAATACACATACTTAGATTAAATGCTCATTTTTCGTTTCTTGTGTGAATAGCCGCTCGGTCTTTACAAATCTAGAACTTGCCACGACGATACATTCCCGGTCCTTACCAACTTAAACCCAAGTAAGTAAATGATGGAGGCATTAGGACTAACTATTTTTCTTTCAAAACCATTATTTTTCATTTTTTTTTACCTACCCAAAATCCCCCTAGAAAACCCCTTTGAGCCTAAACCTTTCATTTCATTACCCCCAAAACAATTTTCTACCCACCAAAAACCTTTTTCATTTTTTTCACCTTTATTTTAGTGACAAACTCGGTTTTTCATAAACATACCTTTACGTGATCAAAAAAAAAAAAAAAAAAAAAAATGTTGAAGTCAAAGACAAACATAAGCTACAAAAAGCTTGTTTGGAGAAATACTTCAAAAATAAATATCACCAAAAATAAGGTATTTTACGAAAACCGACACTTGTTACGATTTTCGCCCTTTTTACTAACCACTAACCAACCACCCACCTTTAAACCCAAGCCTTCACCCCAAAAAGACCTCTTGATATTTACAAAGGTAAAAGTTAAAAAGGAGGAGGATTGATCGCTTGGCAAGCATATGGAAAATGTAAATCCGTGCCGCTCTCGAGCGATTCACTTAAATATACACCTTCGGCCGAGTGATTGAGTGATCTCCCGTGAGGTATGTGAACTTGTATATAAATGGAATTTTAATAAGGCATGCTATGCCAAATTAAGTAGTTTATCTTATGAAAAGTTCAAAATAAACCATGACGAATAAGATTGTAAATAAGGTAAAAATAGAACCTATACAAACCTTGGATTCCCGACACTCTAGGACAAGTTAAAAAACTTCTCTTCTACCTATTCCATTTGGGAGTGTAAGCCACATTAAAAGAGTTTTGCTTGAGGACAAGCAAAAGTTCAAGTGTGGGGGTATTTGATGTGTGTAAAATGCAACATATAAAACACATCATTTAAGGCATAAAACTAACCCTTTTTAAGTACTAATGTTGGAAAAAGAGTGTTTTTGTCTTCCTTTTGTATTTTCAGGATGAAATGAGCTCAAAATCACAAAAGAAGCAAAAAGACCACTAATTCTATCATAAATACAAGAAAAGGGACAAAAAGTAAACTGCCCGGACCCTCAACGGCACCTCCCAAGACAAAGAGAAGAGAACAGAGCCTGAACACGCCCCGTGTCCAGTGAACACGGGGGCGTGCCCAGGAAGCAGCAGAAAAGACAAACCAGTAGAAGCTTCCATTGCTCACCACGGGGCCGTGCCCAGCGGACACGGGGGCGTGTTGAAAGTACAGCAGGCGCATTAATTGTAATTCGCAATTACAATTAATGAAGAGAGAGAATGTCAGACGGGCACGGGGCCGTGTTCAGCGAACACGGGGCCGTGTCCAGCGTTCTGTTCAGCCTATAAATAGAGGAGCTTGGCTTCATTCTCTCTCATCCCTTGGCACACCACCTCTCTCACACTTCATCCACCACCCACCACCACCATAACACCATCATCCACCACCATCATCCATTGTCCATCATAGAGTGTGTGAGTCGTCTCGGGATCCAAGATTGATCGTAAGAGTTCTTGACAATCAAGGCCATGTTTGCCTAAGTCTCTTACATCACTTGGTGAAGACAAGTGTTTAGTATAATACTTTTTATTTTTAATCTTTTGCACTTTTTATTTGGTTTTGTATTAATGACTTTAATAACTAGTTACTTATGTTGAAGGTGATCTTTCCTTATCGTTTGTCCGTGGTGTCTTGGCGTTATTTTACTGTCTATATAAAATAAAAGATTTTCACCATTCATATCTCCACGGTCTATATGGAGGTATGTTGGCTACCTGGTCGGGGGTTAAGGGAACGGTTTGGTAAAGGTCTTGCCCTTGTTCAGCGTTTAGAGGTCCTGCTTGGGACCTGGGTCAAATTTAGTAGGATCTCCTTCAATGCCCATAGGTATTGGATGGCGGGGATCCAAACTCTTTGACCCCCTCATAAGCTAACTACTATTAATACTATAACCCGGCTATTTAGGACTGTATCCCTGCTGACTCAGACTACTTAGCCGAGGGTAACGTCACCGCCAAAAGCGGGGCCTACCATAATTTGCATTAATAACTTAATTCATTATCTTTCAATAATCCGACCCTTTAGGATTGTATCCTTGCTGACTCAAACTACTGGGTTGAGGGTAACGTCGCCTTCAAAAGAGGGGCCTACTACAATAACTAAGATAATCTCTTAAACAAGTGCAAAAGTGCGAAAATAATCAAAGGTTATACTAATACACGTGTCGGATCCAAGTGATTCATCTTGTCTATCTGTTTTTATTTTATTTTATTTTTCAGCATTTAGTTAGTTTTTATTTTTCTTAGTTTAAAACATTTTTCTAACTTTTTGATTTGATTAGACGTTGAGGATAAACCGGTATTAAAAGCTCTTGTGTCCTTGGACGACCTCGGTATCTTACCAACACTATACTACGTCCACGATGGGTGCACTTGCCCATATGTGTGTTTAGTGTTAGTAAATATCGTGTTTTATAAATTTAAAACTTGGCTAAAAGTGTAAAAAGGGCTTAAATATATATCTAAAAATATAACACACTTCACGCACATCATTAAAAAAAAATGAATACCAAATGGTTTCAAAGGATTTTCGAAAAGATTTCCAAAAGAGTCGGTTAATAGTATTTACCAGTGAAAATTGACTTACTTTTAAAGATTAAGCCCAAGTTAAGCAAGTACGAAATAGGCTAGAGTGGGCTTAGTCATAAACCTTGGAAGTTGTGACTCCTTGGCTAAAGACTTGTTCTAGTCTCAAGTCGGTTTTATTAATTCCTACCTTGTGGGATATTTTGTACCGAACAAGTTTGTATAAATTTTATTTATTATATTTAAGCTTTTACATTTATTTTTTTTATCATCCTACCTTCCGTTGCCAAATGTGATACTGTTATTCGACCATCAGAAATAAACCCCAAGACTGGGCCCACCGGGAAATCAGGGTGTGACAGGTTGCTATCAGAGCTACAATTTGAGCGAATTAGCCACTAGCCTTTTGTGTCTAAACTCAAATATCACAATCGTAGATTCTATAGATAACTCCGAGTCTACGTCTTTTAAGACTAGGCTAGTACTCCTATATATAGGTATTGATTTTAAAATATATATTTGGCATGAAAGATGTCACCAAGATGCATAGGACAAGGAAAGGACCTCCACCCCCACAATAGTCACATTCGCAGCACTCCCATTCGCAGGTTTCACACCAACTTATGGGAATGATCTGACTAAAATGATCTAGAAATTAGTTAGAGTTTTCTAAATGGTTGATCTTGATTAGTTCATAAATCGCAATGTCCGTAGATCAGTCTCGAACCCAACTTAGAAACTCTAAGCCATAAGAATCCATATTAGTACTTGCTTTGTTAAAGTTGGTTTTGAGGTGTGGTTATAACTTCATTCATGTCATTCAACAAGATCATCCTTATAGAGTGTTGATCCAGCTTACCACTTCACATGTTGTTCTCAGATTAACTTCTAACCAAGTTTATAAACATAATCATTCATCCTATTTTTCCTCCTTTGAGGGTGTACGGTGTGGGCGGCAAAGTGGGTTTGTCGAGCGGGAACACCGCCGCCAACCCCCTTTACCGATCGGCGAAGTTTGATGAGCAGGAAAGCTTTACCGATGCGGGGAAGTTGTTTGTGAGAGATGATTGGCAGCTTTTGATTTATATGTTTTTTTTTTAATAATAGTTTACCTAATCCAAGTGTCTAACCATTGCCAACACTTTTCAGCATAGTTTAAACTCTTAAGGTTGAATGACATGGCACACTCTTATTGGTTGATTTTAAAGTTACCACTTTCAAGTGTTTAACCACTCCCTGTACCCTGATGATTTAGTTAAGAGTAGTTATATTTCCAAATCTGATTGTTTACAACTTTTCCCAATTTGCTTCTTTAGTTTAATTCTGTTTAGTTTTTTCTTTTCTCTATTTCATCGATTACATATTAATAGATAACTTAGTATCAAGAGCTACTCGGTCCATAGATTGATATCATTGTATCTTACCTTCGCTATACTATATGATGATAGGTTTGCTTGCATGTTATGAGTGTAGTTAGTATTTTTGGTATTTTACCATTTAAAACTAGTATGTGTATCTTAATAATTTTATATTTCTGTAAGCGTACGTCTATATACAAGTTGTATATATCACCCATATACATTTATACGAGTCGTGTATACGACTCAAACAACCCAAACACATTCTGACATTTCCTGGCCGGTATAGTGCGTCAAAAAGAGTCTTTTTAAGTGTACATTAGGTAACACCCCGATATACTATTCCTAGTTTGTAAAAGTCATATGATTGGTTCATATCGGACCATTACACGTACAAATTGATATGTAAATCTTAAAGAGTTAACTTGTGATCCTTTTGAAAGCAAACTATTTGTTTACTTTCATGGATACAAATAGTTTCGTTGCAAGATTAGCAACTTATAGACCGTCAACGGGTGAAGCAAATTTAGACACTTCATTCTTTCCCTAATGTCATGCTTGAGACAAATAATAACCACTATTTCATGTTTTCTTTTTAAACCTTTCATTTCAAATTCCAAACATAGTAATGCACAAAATACCAACACAATATCGTTTGGCTTGATTGCAAGTTCCGTATTTACATTCAATTCTTCAATCATCCACATAGGTGTGTTAAAGAAGAACAAATAAATACAAAGATTTGGTTCATCAATATGTTCTTCACATTTGCTTCATCAAGTAAGTCATGAATTTTTGTTCCTCCATTATATCCTACATTGTCTCCCGACATTTATCGACCTGATTTTGGTGCTAGAAGTGCAAATTTATGATACGACACAAACCTAACACGAAATTCATGAGTTTGAGTGAGTTTAGCCTAAACAGGCTCGGGCAGTTTTGGGTCGAAACTGCAGACACATTAATGAAACGGGTTGTGTTCGGATTAATTTTACAGGTTCATGGATTGACCCGTCTAACCCGTTTATTATTATTTTTTTTTGAATGTGGTTTATGTCATAACTTAAATGGTCGGCTATTTTACGCCAAAAATTTAAATTAAAAGACAAATAATCATTTATTTATAATTAAGGCGTAATAGTTTTATATACATTTGTGTTTTGTTGTAAATTTGTAATTATTTGGTTTAAATGGTACATGTTCGTGTCAACTTGTGAATACTCGTGTCGTTTTCAGATTCACGTGTATGACATGATTTTCGGGTTCGGGTTAGGCAGCCACCCCACACACACGACACGTTTAGCACCCCTATTTCCATCAAAGAGGTCTCAGGTTCCAACAAATTATGTGAACCAAACAGGTTAGAAGTGGAATTCAGGTATCGGTATCATTCACACGAGTGAATCTCGCCCATCGAATATGCGTGGAAGCAATATATATATACTACACTATGCATTGTATGAATGATTAAAGTAAAATATTTCATATCAATATCTTTATATACAGGAATTAACAAAGGGAAATGAAGAGGTTATAGGAACGGTATTGCCATGTGTTGGAAGTGGTATAAGAACAACCTAGATAAAGTAACCTTCCACAAGCAACTACATCTTAAATTTAAGAGTAAATTACAAAAATCGTTTTTTATGTATGTCACTTATTCCAAACTGTGTCCTTTGTCTTCAATAATTACAGAAAACGTACTCGATGTTTGCAAACCCTTGCAAGTTATGTCCTTTAGCCCTAACTCAGTTAATTTTTGTGGTTAAATCTGACCAAATAGACCCTACATGAGGGTATTTTTGTGGTTAAATCTGACCAAATGAACCTCACATGAGAGTAAAATGACCAAAATACCCTCATGTGGGGTTGATTTGGTCAGATTAAACCACAAAAAATTTACTAAGTTAGGGATAAAGGACATAACTTGCAAGAGTTTGCAAACATCGAGTACATTTTCTGTAATTATTGAAGATAAAGGACACAGTTTGCAATAAGTGACATACATAAAGGACGATTTTTGTAATTTACTCTAAATTTAATAATCCAACATTGATTGTTTTTTCCATAACGAAAAGTTAGGTGGTTGTAGCAGAATTCAACATCTCATTGTATTGTGACGAATGTGAAAAGCTCGTCGCAGAAACAATTTCAAAGATCAAAGGTATGTTTTTGTATAGCACAAGACGACTTTTGATTAATAACATGAATCTGACATCGTATCAACTATTCTGAAGGGGTTGAGAAGTTTATGACAGATATGACACGACATCATGTTGTGGTGATGGGCAAGATAAGGCCCGAGAAAGTGTTGAAGAAATTGAAGAAGACGGGAAAGAGAGTGGAAATGATTTTGTCGTGTGAATATGACATTCCGGACGATGTAGAACCTGAGGATGGAGACGGGGATGAGTTCTTTCAACCTGCTCCGAATCCTTTGATGTATGACTATTTGCGCGAGAGTACGCTGTATACAATATTTAGCGACGAGAATCCTAATGCTTGTTCAATAATGTAGCCTACTTTATATTGCAAAGAATTTTCAGCTACCAAACTTATGAATGCATTTCGGATGGGCTACAAGTCTTAAAATTTTGGTATAATCAAACGAATTGGAGACTGAAGAACATCAAGAACTCCAATCACCAATTTACAATAACAATGGTGACTAGATTTTTTATTTAAAAAAGAAATGGGTTATTTTAAAAGCTTAATAACATACTGGGTAATGTTTATCTTTGTTTTCAGTTTTCAATTTGAGGATATTCGCTATCTAGATTATTACTGGATTTTGGAGTTGCCAATATATCATTCTACTAACTTAACTAGTTTTTCACATGCCATTATCATTGGAGTTGTACCAACCTTAGGAGCCCTTAGGTGAGATGTTCTTGTACACGGGCAAGAGTTTGCCTCGGTTTATGCAATGTGGTGGACCCAAAGTAGAAAAAGAAAAGTTTTATTCAAATAGTATGTGTAATGGGTAGTTGATGAGGTGGAAATTAAGGAGGGTAAGACTATCTTCAAAACAACTTACTTCCAAAACAAACTTTGATAACTAAACACTAAAGAACAAGTCGTTGAACTTGTATGTTTCGGTTTCATGGCCAAATTAACCAAAGAAAGATTAGAACAATTGTTACTGTTGGAGTCACCATTAAGGAACTGAATTTCACCCATGGGGTTGAGATCCTATACAAACAGGGCTAACTGTAAGAACCGTAAGAACATATTTGAACCATTGATAGTTTAAATCAAGGGTTGGGATTGATTATAAATAAAACCCTTTTAATTAAAAATTAGTACTAACAAGTTAGGGGTAATTTCGTAAAATTGCTAGTCATTTGACCATTTTCAATTAAATACAAATTCCACCAAGGTTTTTTAAACTAAAAGAACTTTTATATACTTCATTATTTTTTTTTCAAAAATATACCCCAAAATCAAGTATTTTTTTTATCTTTAATATGAGTACTATATTACTATACATTTTTTTTATTTATAAAGTTGTTTTATAATTATGCTGTGCTGATAATGTGTTAATTACAATATAATACAAACAAACACCAAAAGTAGACATAATCAGCACATAAGCACATAATCTGATGTAATGGAGAATGATTGAGGATGTTGTGTTAATGCCGTTTATGTTGATAATGGAGAACAATTGAGGACGATGTGCTGATAATAGAAAACGATTAAGAATGTTATGCTAATTATATAGTGTTGTGCTGGTTATATTTTTTGTGGTGGTTCCTACGTGTTGGTTCGATCATGGAGAGTTACTAGATCATGGATATGTTAAAAAAATTCAAACTTTGATTTGAATCAAACTTGCATGGATTTAGGGATGTTTTAATAATTATTTTTAATTAGTTATAAATATATATGGTGAAAAGGTCTAAATTACCCCTAAACTAATTTTTGGGTAAATTACTTTTTGAGTCCCTGTGTTTTATGGGTTTTAACTAGTTGAGTCCAAAAGCAAAAAGTTTAACGACCCGAGTCCCCATAAGCATTTTCTTTAACCATTTGAGTCCAAATTTCTAACCCAGTTAGAATTTTGTTGTTAAGTTTTGTTAAATAACCAAATTACCCCTAAAAATAAAATAAAAAACAATAATTTATTTAGATTTTTTTGTCTCTTCTTATACACCTCTCTCCTTATCTCTATCTCCCTCGAAAACAAAAACAAATCTGCAACTTTCTCAATCATATTTCTTTCTCTCTCTAAACCACCTCCATCCTACCAACTAGTAATACTGATAGACAAAGATGGCGGGTCAAGGCGGACGACGACCGCGGCCGGTGATGGTAGCAAGTCCACTGCAAGGTTACATGACCCCAATGCTTCATCTTGCTACTTACCTTCACTCCCAAAACTTCTCAATAACCATCGCTTACTCCAACTTCAATCCGTGATGACGTCATATTGGAGCATCGCTGGAAACTGAAAACCGTTAAACTGTCACCCCTCCGTCAGTTTCCAACCGTAAGATCTGTTTTTTACTTCTTCTGTTTCTTCTTATTCTTCTTTATAATATTCCGGCGACACTCGACGACGTCGTTTCAACGCGTTGTGGAACTTTCCAAATTCTCCAAACTCGCTACTTACAAAGTTGACTCGGTTAGGGTATTATCGAAGTTTAACGAGTTGACTCAGTTTAAAATAGAATCTAGGGTTTCGTTTCCTGATCACAGGTCTGTGAGTTTTGTTGTGGAAGAGATCAAGTTGGGCTCCTTTTGGTGGATGACTAGAAGGCTAAAACTTGCAGAGCTCACAGTGGATCAGTGGGAGAGGTTCGAAGGTGTTTACAGAAGCAATTTTTCTAATTTAGGCGAGGGTTTTGCTCATGTGCCAAAAGATGAAGTTGAGATCTGGATTGAGAAAATGCAACAGGAAACTACCATATGTTTGGAGAAACTTGAGGAAGAGAAGGAATCGATACTTGCTCAGATGGCCGAATTGAAGAAGATTTTGTATGGTAAGTTCAAAGACTCGATCAACCAGGAAGACTAAGACTGATTGCTAATTGCTCAGTATTCTTTTTATGTTGTACCAAACGTTCTCTTGTATTCTAAGGCATATTTGTAAAACCATCTGAGTATAGTGATAACGTCATCAAGGGGATGAATGTGTTGTCGGTGGATGAGTATAGTGATAACCGGTTGTGAACTTGAGTTCAAAAACCTTTGATTCGAAAAGTAATTTGATTCGGAGCTCGTAAAGATAGTAGGTAGTCAAGATGGCAAAGATGACGGAGAAGATGATGGTTGTTGGTGGTGTTGTCGGAGGTGAACAATGGTGTCGGTGTAGTTGCAGGTAGTCTGCGGTGATGATGATGGTTTGGATGGTGATGGCTGGAGTGACGATGACGATGACGGTGGTGTCGAAGTTTGGGGAGATTGAGGATGGGCCGTTGGGGTTGGATAAGCAGACGTGGAAGTCGAGAAGGTTTGCGCCTCTGTAGATTTAAAAACCCTTAATCAATATCTGATCTGCACAGTTGCCGGAACAGAAATCGAATTCTGATCTCGTTGTCACAGTTGCCGAAACAGAACTTAACAATCGATTTCACCGACTTGTGTTAATTGGGGGATTATATATTCTTTTTCTTTTTGAGTCCCTGTGTTTTATAGGGGTAATTTGGCCATTTAACAAAACTTAACAACAAAATTCTAACTAGGTTAGAAATTTGGACTCAAATGGTTAAAGAAAATGCTTATGGGGACTCAGGTCGTTAAACTTTTTGCTTTTGGACTCAACTAGTTAAAACACATAAAACACAGGGACTCAAAAAGTAATTTACCCCTAATTTTTTATTGAGGGACACTTGTCAATGGTGTGTTGGTTCTTATGGTTCTTACAAATATAAGTGTTTGTATTTGATCCCATTCCTTCACCCATGGACCGCTTGTAGATTCTTGGATATGGGTTTGTGTTTACCGTTTGTTGATTTAGTCAAGCTCATATAGCTCGGTTTACTATTATTAGCGTTAATATTTAGTGTTGTTGACATTGTTAGATTTAGATGTACGGATTCGACAAGTCAACGCTGTTGACCGAGTTATGACCCGTAAGAGTTACACTTTGGACAACGAACATTAAATCCACTTAACTCTATTGACTAGTGACCACGAATTATTAACGGAATGAAATATATAATTTTCTAGATTAAATTATATATTCACAAAAACGAGATTTATTATTTAAACGTGTTATAAATAATATATCGTTTAATTATTTATTTAATTAAACTACGTTTTTTTTAGTTTTGATATCGTAGTTGGGCTTGTACTAAACGTGTAGGGCTTTGGGGGCCCGAGAAGTAATTAGCATATGATTAATATAGATTATGAAACCTAAACCTAATTAATATATATTTATAATACTATATAAAGGAAATGTGATGTACTGAAATGTAATTTTACATAACGTACAAACTTTATAACAATATGTACAAGAAAATGAAGCGTGTTTAGAGGGGTAGAAATGGTATAATCACTAAAGTTCTAAGACACTTGAGGGACAATATTGGTATTGTAACTTTGGTGATGCTCCAAATTCAACATATATAGAGACTCATTCTCTTCCAAATCTCATGAAATACATAGACCAATCATTTCCTAAGCTCATGAAACATTTTCTCTCTCTCTCTCTCTTTCTCTTCCAAACCTCTGACTCCCACAGTGTATTGCCTGAGGTATGCAACCGTCGCAATGTATTCAACCGTCACGGCTAGGGTTCCGGCTAGGGCTGGTATATCGTGTATACCCGTACACGATAAGACACGACACGATACACGAAATCCCATACACAAACACGACACGATAACTTATCGTGTCCTTTTTTTCAAACACTAACACGAACACGACACGATATATACGAAAATTACCTGTTAATACTTGTTAACACGACTGTTCGACTGTTATACACGAAAATTACCTGTTAATACCTGTTAACACGAACAAAAACACGAACACAACATGCTATGTGAGAGTTACAGGGGGAGTTTAGGGTTTTATTTATTTATTTTTTTTGAATTGAATAAGGAATGAAAATAAAAAGGAATTAAGGAACCCACACGCACATGGCTGATGAGTTTTATTTAATTTAATTTTTATCGTGTATTAACGGGTATTAACAGGTAAACAGGTATTTAACCTGTTTATACACGAAAATTAACAGGTAATCTCGTGTCTACCTGTTTGATACACGATACCTGTTAAGGCCATACACGATACCTGTTAATTTCGTGTAAATTCGTGTGGTGTATTCGTGTAAAATTTCCAGCCCTAGTTCCGGCGATCATCATCTTCCAAATCTTCTACTCAGGGTTCCGATTGAGACTTCTACAGGTAAGTTTTGTTATATTATATGTTTCTAAATTTTAAATTGGATAAAGGTGTTGCCTTTATGTGGGTTAAGAAGAAACAACTTATACTGATAAGGGTTTATCTTTTGTGGGTAGGGTATTTTGGTTTGTAATTTTCTAGCACATAGCTGTTATATGTGGTCCTTATGATTCCCAACAATGATTATAACATCTTTTTTCACAAATCCTACACGGGCGGATGAATAGGAGAGATGGGTTCATAACTCAAATATCATCTATGTTGTGGATGAGGGTAGAATTTCATAGTTAAACGTGCTAAGGTGGGGTAAAAAAAAAACAAAGTTGTGAGCTCCTGGTGCGTCAAGCAAACAACGCGATGGAATTTGGGGTCGGGTATGTCTTGTAACGACACATCTCAATCCACGACTGATGTGTGATATGCCTAGGGTGTTACCAAGATATGAGATTGTGACCTCCCTTTACAAACACAAAAAGGGTGATGAACTGTTGCACCAGTTCTAATCAAATTTAATATATCAGTTGATCCAGGGGCGGACTTACCATATAGGTAGGGGTAGCCCCCGCTACCCCTTAGTTTTTCGGCGGTAGTGCAAATTGTTTCTTTTTGCCGACATTTTTGTATTCCGTTACCCCTAAAAAAATATTATGCTACCCCTCCTGAAAAAAGAGAATGAAAGTAGCTTGATCGGGAAAAAAAAATTCCGGCCAAATGAATGAAGGTGGCAAGCGGCAGTGGGGATGCTGTAAAGAGAAAAGATTTAATAAAGAGATGAAAAGAAAGAGAGGGATATTGTTTCTAACAATAGCAATAAGCTTGAGGTGTGTGGGAGATGATGGAGGCAGTTTGTTGCAGAATTGAGTATAAAACATAAAAGAGAGTTTATGAATTTAAAGAATTTTGAATGATAAAGCAAGGGTAATAATGACTAAATGAGGGTGTCGATTGATGATACAGAATAGGTAAAGAAGAAAAGGGAAAGAAACAATTTCATCAAATTCATTCTTAAATTAAAGATTCTAATTAGTTAATAAATTACTAAAGTTTTCCTAATTAAAAAAATTCAATTAGTCAACTGTTTCTAAATGAAACTTTATTAACGTAAATCATTCGTCATTTCTTTTTTAAGTTAAACAATCATATTTAAAAACAAAATTTAGGGGCTGTTTGTTTATCTCTTAATGAGTCTCTAAATGGCTCAGACCTCTTACTCTCTTACTGGTTCAGCACTTAATGGTTCAGACTGTTTGTTTCATGAGCAAATGTCTAAATGGTTCAAACATTTGCCTCTGAATGGTTAAGCATTATACTGAGTCTGAATGGTTAAGACATTTAATCTGAATTGGTTAGGCATTTGCCTCTGAAGGTTAAGCATTATAGTGACTCTTAATGGTTCATGCCTCTTACTGGTTCAACACTTAATGGTTCAGACCTCTTACATGTTCAGCACTTAACCATTCAGAAGTTGTCAAACGGTCCCTTAGTATTCTTATTTTTTAATCTAAAAATCACGTAAATCAAATCATATTTAGAAGATATTTTAGGCTGATGTTTAATATTTTTATGTTTTTAATAGTTAGATTATCCTATGATAATTAAAATACAAAAATAACATTTCAGATCAAGTCACATAAAGAAGAGATTTTAGGTTCAAGTTTAGTATTTTTAGCAGTTGGTTTATATATAGTATAATAATTAAAATGCAAAACATCTAAATGTTTTTTTATTGATCCCTTTTGAGTTGTTATTTTTATTTTGTATGATACTTCATTAAAACAATTCTAATTTCTTAAGTTTTTTGATTGAATAAGAATGCTTATGATGCGATGAGCTATAGAAACAAAGAATAACAAGCAACAAAAAGTAGAAAACTCTTCACAACAATTCCATTATGCATCTTAATATATTTCTAGGCTGTAATCGAGCCAAGTAGAGCTGAGTCAGGCATTGGCGGACCTAGGTTATGCCCAAGGTGGGCGGGCGCACCCCTTGAAAAAAAATTAGTGTATATTTTAGGCAAAAAAACCCGACCGCACCCCTTGAAAATATGCTTGAGTCACTCATCCGCACCCCCAACAAATAATTCCTGGGTCCGCCACTGGAGTCAGGTTGAGCTCGAACTCGTACTTAAACGAGCCATGGTTAGATTTAAAAAAATGAAAGCCCGTACATATAAACTTTAGATATGTTCGATTTCCATTGTACATTTGTAATGACGTTTGACGTACTTTGGTTGATTATATAAATTTTAGTTTATATATATTTTTTTCATATGATCCGACTCGAACCGGATTTAGGGCTTATGTGCAATTGGTTTTAGAGTTTATGTGCAAATGTGCAATTGATTATGGGTTACTTTATAATTTTCGTTTACATTGTATGAAGTACGGTAAAAAAAATTTGAACGTTACCCCTAAAAGTTTAGTCTAGATCCGCCACTGAGTTGATCTATATAATTTTATTGAGAACATAGAGAAAGAAGTGTCCATTTTGCCACATATACCTATGTTGTTTGGAAAATGAATAGGTTGTTGCTTGATCACAACTTCTTTGAGATTTAAAGGGGCAGCAGCTGTACATTTTGACCTTCTTGGTCAAATCGTTATGATTTAAGTTAAAAAAATTGATACTTATTTGACATGTTGGTATGATATGCTATGAATTTGTATTATATTTAGTACTAGGTTATTGCCCCGTGTAATACACGGGCTGAATCACAATCACAATGTGAAATAAGAAAAAATATGTTCATAATATGTTCTATTTATATGTAATATAGAGTAATAATAATTATGTTAAGAGTTTTCTCATTTGTTTAAATGAGAATAAATTATTACTTATTTGACATGGTAAACTTGTCTAAAAAGAAAATGTTTTCTATGTAATATGTATAGATAACACGCATAGCACATGAAGAGCAAAATATCATACCTACTACCTAGTATGTAGAATGAAGTAGAGATGAAAAAATTATGTATCTTAAGACTTAAGAGTTTACTCATTTGATCAAATGGGAATAAATTATTACTTATTTGATATGGTAAATTTGTCTAGAAAAACATAAATGTTTTCTATGTAATATGTATAGATAATATACATAACATATGAAGAACAAAATATCATATCTAGTATTGAAGAGGTATGGTCTCAATTCCCTGCCTACATGGCAGGGACCACACCACTTTTTATGCACACAAGGCACCCATGTCACCAGAACCTTCTAGAAGCTTCCAGAAGACATCTAGGCGGTTCATAGCTGGCATCAAAGATGCCTTGCCCAACATAAAGGACAACACGTGTCACCATTGAGAGAAGGCCACATAGGCCTGCGACAATCCAGGGAGCAGGTCTGATGCAACCAGTACGAGGTACCCAGCGCAGGCGAATAGAAGGACGCCACGTGTACCACTACACCCTTCGCGACAGAGCAGACCAAGAGGATATTCCCCTTGGTCGGACAGCTGGCGCACACCCACAGCTGGCACAGCTGCTTCCTCCTTCTTCACCATCCGGCTATAAATAGGGCCCTTCATCATTCAGGTTAAGGATCTTGGCTCTCTTTACTCACTCTATACACACACTGTTTTATTCATCTCAGAGCAGTACTTATTCTCACGCCGGAGCCTGGTTAAGAGGGAAAACCCCCTTCTCCCTCTTAACGAGACTAACGGTGTTTACTGTTTTGCAGATCTCAGGCCTTTGATACGAGCAAGAGAAGAGGTTGAACCCCATAAGTGAAACGACCCTCTTGGTTATCCTCGTGTTAACCATTGTTTCAACATTGGCGCCATCCGCTTTTTTGCAAGACCACTCTCACCTCTTTTTCTCTTCTAGAAAACACTCGTGAAAATGGCAGACCAGAATCATTCACACCCCGCTGACGGAGAAATCTCTTCCTTCGAACTCGTTTCGGACACCGCACACGTCCAACGAGGTCAAAGGAACGAGACCATCCAAGAAGGTCAGCTGAACAACGAGTTTCCGTCCATTTTTGGAAGTGCGTCCAGGGCTGCTAGCCAAACCACAACTGGACCCATTTTTCAAACACCAGCAAGAATCATTACTCAAACCACAAACGGGGCTGCTCTCCAACCTCCAACGGGGATATTACACCAAACGCCACCGCCGATACAGACTGTAAGCCATGGACCAGGCCCTTCTGTGCCATCGGAACAAGTACAACTCAACTATTCCGCACTTTTAGGGCTACCCGAAGGAAAAACTCTGGCTTCCTGGTATGCCGAACAGATGGCGTCTATAAACCTCGTTTATACGCAGCTCAGCGCACAACAAGCCTTGCTCCAAGCACAGGCTAACCAATCAGCATTCGTAACTCCACAACCAAGGTCTCTGAGTACACACACGGCTCAGCAGACAAACGCGTGGAACTTACGGCCAGAAAGAGAACCAGTGCAACAGGTCAGAAGACCCAGCATACAAGACACGCGCGATACTTATGCTGAAACAGAGAGCAACTTCGTCCAAACTTCCAATCTACAACGAAGACCGATCCAAACCCGTTTGGGCGCACGCAACATGAATACAGAATGGGAAGAGGAAGAAAACGACCCAACTTACAAGGCAGAATCCACAGTGTTCAGCAGACTTCCTCCAGAACACGAGGCATACAAACCAACCAAGCGCGCGGGGTACAACCCCAAAGCAGAGCACGACTACACCTTGAGCTATCGTCCTGAGGACATGGCTGAAAATTCAAAATTCATTCCAGAAATCGCGTGCGCGGCCATCGACAAAACGAAGTTACCACACAACGTAGGTAAATACAATGGGTTGACGGACCCAGACGATCACCTCCAGGTGTTTAAAGGTGCAGGAGCAACAGGCGGATGGAACTTACCAACATGGTGCCACCTGTTTGCTCAGACATTCGTTGGCGCGGCGCGCATTTGGTTCGACAACTTACCGGCTGGCAAAATCAAATCATGGGTAGACTTCCGAGAGAAGTTCTTGGCACACTTCTCTCAGCAACGAAGACAAGCCAGGGATCCAGGTGATTGTCTGAACATATGGAGAAAAGACTATGAAAGCGTAGAAGATTTCATTACAAGGTATAACAAAGAATGTCTAGAGATCGGAGACATACCAGAAAAAATGATGCGTGCACACTTCATGCGAGCGGTCAAGTGCGACGATCTAGTTAAAAGAATCAAAGGGCGAGATGGAGGACCCAAAGACTGGGAAACCTTCATTGAAGCGGCCAAGACCATTGCGCAGACAGATAGGCAACTGACCGGTGACGATCACCGTCAGCGCGCACACAACCATCACGATCGAAACAACAGAAGGGGCAGAAATCAACCCTGGAGGGCTTCTGGGAACAGAGAAAGAAGCCCCCTACGGGACGACGCACGCCATACGATCAATCAGATAGCCCATCGAAAAGAAGTAAAGCGCGAAAATAGAGAAAAGCAGTGGACTCCACTAACCAAAACACCTTCTGAAGTCTTAGCCACAGAGAACCATCAGTTCAAACCACCCTTGCAGATGCGCAACAAAAGGGGTCAGGACCCAAATCTCTTCTGTGAATTCCACAAAGATACGGGCCACTTGACCGATGATTGCTTTAGCTTAAAGCAAGAAATCGAAAGAGCTCTACAAGACGGAAAGCTCGGTCACTTAGTCAAAGGAGGAAAGCGCGATTACCGCCAGATACAACGAAGAGATGAAGGTCCAGACAACAAGAAGCTCAGAAAGCTAGAAACTCATATGGTGCAAGGAGGTCCACGGCGACCAAGAAAAAACTACAACAAACGCGCGCAGGATGATTCATGGCGCGAGAAGCAAGTAGTGTTCCCAGTTGTCAGGGGAGGTCCAAGAGAAAAGCGACCAATAGTCATTCCAGGGGTGATCGGCCACTACCAAACAGATTACATCTTTATTGATCCCGGGAGCACCGCAGACATCATATATGAACAGTGCTTCAATCAATTCGACCAAGAGGATAAGGCGCGCCTAGAACCAGTCGATTACCCACTAACTGGTTTCTGCAATGAGGCCGTCTTTCCCCTAGGACAAATATCTTTCCCAGTATTGCTTTCTGATGGGAGAAATTCGAGAACTGAAGAAGTCACATTCATGGTGCTACCGGCACATTCAAGACATGACATCCTCTTAGGACGAGAATCCCAAGGAGATTTCAGCATGATCTGTTCCGCACCACATTCTGCCATAGGCTTTCCAACCGAAACAGGCATTGCGTTGATATACGCAAGCAAAGAAGTGCTAGCAACAGATGAAATCAGGCCGGCAAAAGCAAGCAAGCCCGCACCGCGCAGAGAGGCAGAAAAATGGGTATTGAATAGCGCGTACCCAGAACAAACAGTCACTCTGGGACCCGCAATGTCTGATCTAACGCGTGCGGCGCTAAAGAAATTACTGCATGACAACATGGACGTGTTCGCCTGGACACCGGCCGATATGGTTGGTGTTCCACGGCATATAGCGGAACACCGGCTAAATGTCTCAGAGGATGCAAAGCCAGTAGTGCATGCTAAACGACATCTGGGAGACATCAAACATGATGCAATGAAAGAACAAGTGTTAGAACTGCTAAGCGCAGGAATCATCAGGGAAGTCCGGTACCAAACGTGGGTAGCAAGCCCAGTTATGGTAAAGAAACCGAATGGTAGTTGGAGAATGTGCGTCGACTACAAGGATCTGAACAAAGCATGTCCCCGTGACTGCTATGCTTTGCCAGACATAGACGAGAAAATCGATTCTTTGGCAACGTTTCGATGGAAATGTTTTCTGGATTGCTACAAAGGATACCACCAGGTCCAGATGGCTGTTCAAGACGAGGATAAAACCGCATTCCGCACGCCAACGGGGCTATACTGCTACACCAAGATGCCGTTCGGCTTAAAGAATGCAGGTGCTACGTATCAACGGTTGATGAACGAAACATTCAATGACGCTATCGGTAAATACATAGAGGTATACATGGACGATCTGGTAATCATGAGCAGGGAGGAGAGCGCGATGCTGGCAAATATTCAGAAAACCTTCAACACGCTGCGCAGCGTGAGCATCAAACTGAATCCAGCAAAGTGCTCATTCGGAATGGAGGAAGGAAAGTTTTTGGGCTTCATAGTCACTAAAGATGGTTTTAAGGTGAACCCAGAAAAGGTCCAGGCCATAGAGAGGATGCCTTCACCAGCAAGCATCAAAGACATACAAAAGCTCGCAGGACGATTGGCAGCCCTCAATCGATTCCTAGCCAACCACGCGGCAAAATCCTTCCCATTCATCAAGACCTTGCGCAACTGCATGAAGAAAACCCAATTCCAATGGACTCCGGAAGCAGAAAATGCGTTCCGCGAGATGAAAGACTGTCTCATCAAGCTGCCAACTCTAACCGCACCAAACAAAGGAGAGCCTTTGGTCTTATACCTCTCAGCTTCCGACAAGGCCGTCGGAGCCGTATTACTGGTTGATCGACAAGGTGTCCAAACACCTGTGTATTATGTGTCCAGAACCTTAACCGACCCAGAAACAAGATACGCAATCATGGAAAAGCTTGTCCTTGCACTGATTCACGCGTCAAGAAGGCTGCGCCGATATTTCGCCAATCACGTCATCCACGTGTTAACAAATTACAATATTGGGAATATCCTAGCAAGGCCGGAAATATCAGGAAGGTTGGCCAAATGGGCGATAGAGGTAGGGGGACACAACGTAGTCTTCAGACCACGACCGTCAATAAAAGGCCAAGTTTTGGCAGACTTCATGACGGAAGTCCCGGATGACAGAGACAGAGAGTGTAAGGCGATGGAGAAAGCGGAGAAAAAACAAACCGAAGAGCCATGGCTGCTGTATACAGACGGCGCGTCCAACGAAGATGGGGCAGGCGCGGGGCTACGGCTAGTGAGCCCTGACAAACACGAGTTCACTTACGCCATACGCCTAGACTTCAAGAGCACAAATAACGAAGCAGAGTATGAAGCCTTTCTGGCCGGCTTGCGTTTGGCAATCAAAATGGGAGTCCGACATATTGAGGCACATGTGGACTCCATGTTAGTGGCAGGCCAAATCAACGGTCAATACGAAGCCAAGGGAGACATAATGGCACTCTATCTCAACCAAGCAAAGACGTTGCTGCAAACTTTCTATTCTTACAAGGTACACCACATAAACCGCAGTGAAAACAAGCCGGCAGACGCCTTAAGCAAGCTTGCGTCGACAAGTTTTCAACACCTAGCCAAAGACGTACGCATAGAAGTTTTAAGCAACCCGTCTGTTCCACTCCGAGAAGTCAGCGTCATCCAAACAGGAACCACGTCCTGGATGACACCCATCATCATGTACTTACAGTCCGGGATACTTCCAGAAAATAAAGCTGAGGCGCGGAAAATCCAGTATAAATCAGAACATTATCAAATGGCGGACGGGATATTGTACCGCAAGTCATATCTCGGCCCGCTGCTTAGATGTGTCGACGCCGACGACGCAAATTATCTGATCCGGGAAGTACATGAAGGCATCTGCGGCATCCACGCCGGGCCGCGCATGGTAGTGGCTAAAGTAATGAACGCCGGTTACTACTGGCCCGGAATGCACCTCGATGCCGTGAAGGAATTAAGAAAATGCAGCGGCTGCCAACGGCATGCACCAAAAACCATGCGTCCAAAAAACGAGTTGGTGCCAGTAACAACCGCATGGCCCTTTCAGCAATGGGGCATAGACATGGTGGGCCCTTTCCCAGAAGCTCCGGGGGCAGTCAAGTTCATCATCGTCGCGGTCGACTACTTCACCAAGTGGGTGGAAGCAAAAGCACTTGCGTCAACCACATCGGCAGTCGTTAAACGATTCATCTGGGAACAAATCATATGCCGTTTCGGCCTACCACTCCGAATCATCACCGACAATGGTACAAACTTTGCAGCAGATGATCTCGAACGATGGTTCAAGGAACTAAACATTGAACATACCTTCTCGTCGGTCGCACATCCGCAAGGGAATGGTCAAGTTGAAGCAGTCAACAAGAGCATCGTTGATGGCATCAAGGCAAGACTCGGTGAAAAAAGACGAGGATGGGTCGACGAGCTACCAAGCATATTATGGGCCCATAGAACAATGCCCAAGACAAGCAATGGAGAAACACCGTTCAGCTTGGTCTATGGGTCCGAGGCTGTGATCCCAGCAGAGATCGGGCTTCCATCTCCGAGAATGCTCTCCATGAATCTGATCAATAACGAAGAAGAAAGGAGGATCGACCTGGACCTCCTAGAAGAACGGAGAGAGATGGCAGCAATCAATGAAGCCAAATACAAGACAAAGCTTGAAAAATATTACAACTCCCGAGTCCGGATCTGCACCTTCAACCCAGGCGATTATGTCCTAAGGGACAATGAAGCGTCCAACGCAGAAAAACCGGGAAAACTGGCTCCCAAATGGGAAGGCCCGTACATCATTGATGAGGTCCTCGGCAAGGGGGCATACAAGCTACGCACCATGAACGACAAAGAGGTTCCACGAACCTGGAATGCCCAACAGTTACGAAAATGCTACATATAAACATGTAATCGTATAGGGCGAATCGCCGACACATTTACCTAATACAAGAAGTGTTTGGCTATCTTTACTTCATGCAAATTTTTTGTCACAACTGCATTTATCACTCGGGCGTACACGAAAACATCAATGGCTCGACCATAGGAAACGTTGTAGACCTCCAAGGCTCGTCACAACCAAGTGCACAGCCGGGTCGAAAACACAACCAAAGCCTACAAAAACGCCAAAAAACATAACTTCGTGCCCACATAAACACGAAAACATCGATAGCAAGGCAACTAAACATTGTAATGCTCCTAAGGCTGTGATCCCAGCTGAGCTCACACAATAACCTGCAACTCGATCACTTCGTATGTCACATGCAAGCGCGCATACTTAAACGACAGAATAAAAACGTTGTAGTAACACAACATCACCTGTCAGCGCCATCATTCATTCGTGACACCTAACCAAAGTAATTAAAACATGCACATATTATGACGATTTCAAAATTTGCATAAACATAATCAAAGTAGCAACACATCTGTCAAATACATAACACCACATGTAAGAAATTTCAAATTGTCTCAAAAGCAACCATTACAAGCCCATTCAGGGCCACACACGGCACGCAGGCCGGAAACAACCTATCACGCATGGCTGGAGCCAGCACCTCCAGCAGCATCATCGCCATCTTCTCCCAAGGCCTTTTTCAACAAAGCCACCCCATTCGCTTTGTGAGCCAACTTCCCAGAGGCCCGAACAACAGCTAAATCAAGCGTCGAGAACTCTTTTCGCTTCGCAGCATAAGTAGCATCACAATCCTCCTTATACAGCTCGAAGTGAAAATCCTTCTCATTGTTCACCGCCGCAAGCTTACCTTCAGCATACCCAAACTTGCGTCCACTATTATACCCTGCCTTACCCAATTCAAACATATAGCGCGCAAGTTCATCAGAATGTAAGATGCGATCAGCAAGCTGCATGAGAACGAGACCGAATAAGAACAAGAATACGCAAACACAAAAACAAAATGAGAAAACCAAAAACATTACCAAAGGAACGCCGCGAGAAAGCAACCACCTACTATCAGCTGAGGCCTCCTCAGCAAGAAGCTCAGAAGCACGACACTCAGCCCCCTTCTCATCAAGAAGGCGCTGAACAGTTTCACACTCCGCAGCCTTCTCCTGTGCAAGAAGCTCCAGCTTATCGATCCGCGCAATGTATTCTTTTTCTTTCTTCTCCGCAGCAAGACGCGCCTGATGAGCCTCATCCGCAAGGACCGTCTTCTCACCAGACAGCCGTACAATAGCATCACGCTGCGACTGCATCTCCGCGTTCGTACGAGCACATGCCGACTCCCAATCCTTTTGTTTTTGCTCGTTTAACTGTTTCTGCTCTTCAAGCTTCCGCTCAACATCAGCAACCCGCCATTGCAAACCTTTTTGCTCTGTGTTAAATTTCTCTCTCTCTTCAGAAAACGCCTTCTTAGCCTCTTCAAACTCCAGAGTTTCTTCTCCCATAGATCGCCATTCGCGAAGAATCTCCTGAGAAGTGGCAAAAAAGTTAACCCCAGCCCTAACATGATCGTCTAAAAGAGCAAAGCGGCTGCGGTTTTTCTGAAACATTCTCTCTGCAGGCGGAAGAGACAAAGAGAAAAACTCATGACAGTTCTGCAAGTCAGTCATCCGAGAGCCCTGAGTAAGGCCCCAACGGGGGACGTGCGGCATATCATCACAAGCTGGGTTACCCCAGGAATCATCAGGATTTTGTTCAAAGTGCGGACTTCGCACAAAGCCAGAAGTGGCTCCACCTTCAACGGGAGGGCGTTTTGTGTAAATGGTTTGTTGCGGAGTAGTCTCACTAGACTCCATCTCCACTTCAACACCTTTACCCTTATCAACTCCACCAGCATCACCACCAACATCACCACCAGCAGCGTCACCTCCCTCAAATATACCTTCAAACCCTTCCCCGCCCTTCACAGTTACATCAACATCATCTCGAGGAGGGGTCAAGCCAACAGTCCTCGAAGGAGGAGAGGTAGGTGGAGTAATCTGAGAAATATCCACTGGCCGCGGCTTCTTGCTAGTCTTAGATTCTGCCATAAGACAACAATTAAAGAACAATCCAAGAAAAGATACAACAAACATACAATGAAGGAAAATTACCAGGAAGAGGAGCAGAGGCAGCCCATATCTCCTCCAACAAGTTCCCGCGACCCCCACTAAACACGCCCAAATCAATCTCAGACTCTGAGGGCGCTGGGGGGGACCTCTTTTTGAAGCTTTGCCTTCTTAGCAGCAAAAACAGCAGCAGCCTGCTCATCAAGGCGACGTTTGTGATCATCGAGAGCTTTCTTCTTCATATGCTCAGTCAAAGTGGCCTTATCGTCAGGATCCGACCCCTGACGCACCTCCCCAGGGCCTAGGCCAGACAACGTATCAGACACTACCACATAATCTAGATAAGGAAGAGTAGAAGGTTGCTTACGAGAAGATCCAGCAGCTCCGCCCTCCTTCTTCTCTTCCCTTCTTACAGATTTCTCCGTCCTTGCCCTCTTCCTCGTCTCCAACTGGGCAGACGGATCAACAGATGCCTCCGCATCGTCATCATCCTCAGCAAACCCATGTACCGGCTCAGCAACACCACCAGGCGCGGTACCTGCACGCGCGGAATGAGATATTAGATCTTCAACATCCCGGTCAGAACTTCCACTAGAAAGGATAACGACTTCCTCTCGACCAGAGTCGACCAAGTCATCCTCATCATCCTCACCAAGAACTTCATTCGCGTATCTACTCAAACTAGCATCGGTAGGATGCAGAAAACGGTCTCGTATTTGCTCCAACCACGTTGGATTCCCATCAGCCTGGATAGCTTCAACCATGGCACCCGCGGATTTCGAGTCCAAGGCATTCAACAAACTATAACCAACTGCAAAGTGGAAACAAAAATAAGGACACAGAATAAGCATAAAGGGAAATAATCAAGTGATGAGACATGAAAGAACAATACATTTGCCCTTATGGCTATACGCAGGCTGACCCAGCGGATGTTTGGGAACCCACAACAAACTCATCCCTGCACCAACCAAAGCCATCTCATCCAGTTGAGAAATAGCCGTCGGCTTCGCAGTTATCTTCTTAAACCAGTCTTGATCACCATAGTTGGGAAGAACATCCACCCTAGGGATACCTTGACTCACTTGCCGATATGACATATCCGCCGGAATCACACCTCGGCGGATATAAAAAAACTTCTGCTTCCAGTCATGAATGCCCTTTATCGGAAGAGAACACACCTGAGCAACTCCCATCCTAGCCTGAAAAGAGTAGAACCCACTGGTATATGAAACGCTGTAGATAGCGTTGAACATCTCAAACGTGGGCTCAACACGGTAAGATCTGCAGACAAACTCGAAATGGGTAATCCGAGGGAGCCCAATCGTATTTATCTGAGAAATATGGAGCCCATAACCATTCAAAACAGCAACAGTGAACTTTGTAATAGGCAACCTAAAATTGCCTTCCCGGAAATAAGCAGCATACAACGTGATAAAACCCGGAGGGGCATCCAATGCAGTGGATCCAGAGGGAGGATAACGAGCTCCCCACTCAGGACGGAAGTTATGCCCCCTCACAAGCATATGGAATTCATCCTCCTTCCAGTTAATCACAGCCTGGTCAGGACCAGGAGGCGCTCTACTCCTATGTTTCCTTTTCTTTTGAGTAGGATTCTTATCAGCCATGATAAAAGTCAGGAAGAAGATGACTTGAAAAGGTGAAAGATAGAACAAAGGGGAAGAAGATAGAGAGAAATCGCACTTAGAATTCGAAAGTGAGGGAAGAAAGAGATAACCGCCCCATATTTATACCCATCGCATTTAATGCGATGGGTAGTGGACCGTCAGGGAACAGAAAAAGCGCCCAATAGATGACTGACACGTCACAGGAGAGAGAAGACGTCGGCTCGTTTTTCGGGAAGCATGGGCAACAGAGTCTGCTGATGTGACAGAAAGTCACTGCAAAAGCAACTGTTCGCCTCCGAAAAGACAGGGACGTCAGACGGTCACACCAAGCACTTCCCCATAACCACCAAACTTCCAACAGAAGGAAGCACAAGAGAGCCAAAACCCATGCGGCATGCGTCCATTTGGCTCACTTTTTCAAGAGAGTCAAAACCCATGCGGCATGCGTCCATTTGGCTCATTATTTTCAAAGAGCCAAAACCCATGCGGCATGCGTCCATTTGACTCACTTTTTCAAAGAGCCAAAAACCCATGCGGCATGCGTCCATTTGGCTCACTTTTTTCAAAAGGCCAAAACCCATGCGGCATGCGTCCATTTGGCTCACTTTTTTCAAAGAACCAAAACCCATGCGGCATGCGTCCATTTGGCTCACTTTTTTCAGAAGGCCAAAACACATGCGGCATGCGTCCATTTGGCCCACTTTTTCAGAAAGCCAATAACCAGACGACACGCGTCTACTTGGCTCACTTTATATTCACCAACTTCAACGCGATACATAGAAATCACAACTCTCATAAGTCCAGAATCCCTCCTAGACGATCAACTCAACTAGAAGGCACACTGGACTGGGGGGACTTGAAGAGGTATGGTCCCAATTCCCTGCCTACATGGCAGGGACCACACCACTTTTTATGCACACAAGGCACCCATGTCACCAGAACCTTCTAGAAGCTTCTAGAAGACATCTAGGCGGTTCATAGCTGGCATCAAAGATGCCTTGCCCAACATAAAGGACAACACGTGTCACCATTGAGAGAAGGCCACATAGGCCTGCGACAATCCAGGGAGCAGGTCTGATGCAACCAGTACGAGGTACCCAGCGCAGGCGAATAGAAGGACGCCACGTGTACCACTACACCCTTCGCGACAGAGCAGACCAAGAGGATATTCCCCTTGGTCGGACAGCTGGCGCACACCCACAGCTGGCACAGCTGCTTCCTCCTTCTTCACCATCCGGCTATAAATAGGGCCCTTCATCATTCAGGTTAAGGATCTTGGCTCTCTTTACTCACTCTATACACACACTGTTTTATTCATCTCAGAGCAGTACTTATTCTCACGCCGGAGCCTGGTTAAGAGGGAAAACCCCCTTCTCCCTCTTAACGAGACTAACGGTGTTTACTGTTTTGCAGATCTCAGGCCTTTGATACGAGCAAGAGAAGAGGTTGAACCCCATAAGTGAAACGACCCTCTTGGTTATCCTCGTGTTAACCATTGTTTCAACAAGTATGTAGAATAAAGTGAGTATGAATTCTAAATATTGAATATTAAATAATGATTTGTGATATTCTTCACAAAACCTTAATTATCACATAAATATAATTTGATACCAAAACTACCTAATAAATATTTTGTTATATATATAAAGATAATGGTGATTACAAAATAAATTTAAAATAGTTATGGACAAGCAACTTTAACTACCACCATAACTATTTACTGAATAATGAAATTTTCTTCAATTAAATAATGACTTTCGATTTACAAGATAAATTCAAATATAATATTTATCCATAAATCAAAGTTAAATTCGTAAATTATAGATTAGGATATTTAAATCGTTTCTTAGTTATTTATCCATCAAATCATGTTTATTTAATATTAATTAATGTGTATTATGTGGGAAAATAAAATTATTGATGCCCTCTATGAATGACAAGTGTCCCCAAATTGGTTTCTTTTATTATATAGTATAGATAGATATAGATTTTATGATACAATGTTAAAAAAATTCTCAAAAAGTATGAAGGGTTCACGTAATTCAGTAACATGGCATATGTTTTTGACTTTTTGTTTTGACCTTTTTTAATCAAACTGTTTCTAATTAAGAGGGAATACAAGTTTGTGTATTTAGAAGCATCATTCATCTGTTCAAAGATTCATTAGTGTTTCCTAATTCATATGTGAAAGGACTAAAATGACCGTGGTATTGATTTATGGCTGAACTTATGTCATGTTATTTTTCTTAAATCTTGAATTTTAGTTATATTTTGCAGAGCATCGGATTTACCAAGGGAGTATGATGGTGCATGTGTGCAGATGCGAATGTCTTACAGTGCAGCTGCACAGTTTTTGCTTTTCTTTGTTCAATGGCCGGATTGCCACCTGGCAGGTGCGCTCGGACTGTTGAGGATCCTGATTTACAAGGTCAAAAATCCATACTTCATAGTTGATAGAAAAAAAAACATATAACTAATTGTCTAATTATAATTTATCGATTGAATATCGTATCTTTCTTGTGATTTAAAGGCTTTCTTGGTTTGCCGCACCGTTGTCGACACATGAAAAGAAGGCAAGCATTAGAGAATTTTATGGTATGTCCCAACTGAAATTTAGTTATCATTTTTTTTTGGTATAAAACTTGTTACCCAAAGGTGTTTGGATTTTTGGTCATTGTTTTCTACTTTATTTTGCTAAAAATTTATAAAAACCGTTTACATTACTGAAGTCGAAAACAGGTTTCATATATCCATCACTAATGCAACTTCAAAGCGGAGTGACTAATTCCGAAGATAGAAAGCAGAAGAAGATATGTGACGAATTCAAAACAAGACGACAACAATGGTGATGAAGAACGTCGCGGTTCGGATCTTGATATCGAATCAGAAGAAGAATGTGGTATTTGTATGGAAGCCAATGACAAACTTGTACTACCAATATGTACCCATGCCATGTGCTCCCGTTGCTATAATGACTGGTATGATTCTTCATACTTGATACTTCACCTTAGTGCATTTGTAACCGTGCATCGCTATGCGTTAATCTACAATCTGAACACTCTTGTGGAACAATTTGCAGGCGAACAAGATCATTGTCTTGTCCGTTTTGTCGCGTCAGCCTTAAGGAAAACCGACCCCGGCGAGCTATGGCCACGATAACATGGGGAAATCTTAAAAGATTCTTCATGTACATCAATAAGTTTCCTCTTGTTGCCCCCAACTCGCCCTTTGATTCCTATTGAGGTAGAAACTAGCTTGAAAATATTATATAAATCTTGGGTTCATTTTATAAAAGTGAATTTATGATAACCACCAATATTCTATATATGAACATTGGTGGTCGTCGTGGATTCGCTCGACGACTTGCTTGTTCTTCTTGTTGGGTGAATGGATCGGCGGGTTTTGTAGCCGATGTAGTTCACTTGCTAGAAAGTGGTCTTGCAAGCAAATTTGTAACGGATGTGTAAGTGCATTTTGAGTGAGTTTGTTTTTACTTTGTTTATTTGCGGAGTTGTATTTGAATATACAAAATAAAAAAAGAAAACACGGTATATACGTGGATTTACCTTTTTTAGGGATTTCGTCTACATGTTTCGAAAATCAAAAGCATATTACATCATCAGGAAATGCCTTTGGTGTAGATTGACTAGCTTTTGTTTACCTCATCACAGTATGCTAACTTTCTAAATGGTCATCTGAAATTGGACTGTGTAATCAAAGCAGGTAACAACTCTCATTCATGCATATTCTATTCTTTGAGTGCATATCATATTAGAGTTCTTCAGTTGCCATTAACAACATTTCAACATATGGTTCTTTGCTTAACAATACTATTTCACAATATCAAAGAGATTTTTAACGACGTCCTGAACTTTGTACCGATTGAAAGTGTTGTGTTAATCGGGATTGTTCACGAGTCAAAAAGGTTCACGGGGCAGTTGGTTGAACGGGTCACGTGGGTTTAGGGGTGTGAATTTCTGACACGACCCGAAAACCCGACACGAACCTAACACGAAATTCACGGGTTTAGGTTTAGTCTAAATGGGTTCAGGTCACTTTTTAGGTTGAACCCGCGAACTCGTTTAGGTTAACGGGTCGGGTTCGGGTCAACCTGCTCGGGTTGGCGGGTTGACCCGTTTAACACATTTATACTATATTATATTTTTTTACAATATATTTTACGTCATAAATTAAATGGGGTGTGTATTTTATGCCATGATTATAA
The DNA here is from genome assembly GCF_002127325.2 of Helianthus annuus. NCBI lineage: Eukaryota > Viridiplantae > Streptophyta > Magnoliopsida > Asterales > Asteraceae > Helianthus > Helianthus annuus. The sequence continues at coordinate 73,787,621 of NC_035440.2, read as the reverse complement.
CTTAAAAAGAGAAATTAACATAGATTTTATACTTTAAATATGATATTATTATATACATTTGTGTTTTTTAAGTAAATTTTAATTTTAATATATTAATTTCAGAAAATAAAATTAAAAAATTTTGGGTTGAACGGGTCGTGTTCGGGTCAACCTACAAAACTTCTGGCCGGGTTCGGAATTGTGTAAAATTTTTGGGTTCGGGTCGGGTTGAATCCGCCAACCCGCGAACACGACCCATTTAGCACCCCTACGTGGGTTATGGGTCACTGATGTTGAGATAATTCAAACATTACATGAGAATAGTGGAGTTGAATGGCAACTGGGTTAAACACAACAGTTATATGTTTCAAGTATTTATGGAGAGTTATGTTTATCTTTTTGTATTTAGGAGATTGACACGATCAGGTATGTGATCTTAACAACCCTGACATACTTGTCTAATTTTGTTTTCAAAAAACATATAGTTTCTTTCCTTTTATAATGTTACATTTGGTGTTGCATTGTTGGCGTCAGAAACTGCTGATACGTATATATGGTTGTTGAGAGTTTTTCTAAAAGTTGTCGGTTCTCAACCAAAAGTTGTTGTCACTGACCAAGATCCAGCAATGAAGAAGGCTATTCTTGTTCTATTTGTTGAAACGAGGCATCGGTTATGCATGTGGCACGTGATGCATAAACTTTCTCTAAAGGTTGATTTTCTTATTTTCATGTGTTTGGTGTTTTAAGATATATGGTGTTTTGCCATTCATAACTGTTTTTCATGTTAGTTTGTTGTTTCTAATGTATCTATTGCATGGCGTTTTCGTGTTTTATATAGGTTGGCATTAGGCTATGCAATTCCACAAATTTCAAAGAACGTATTTGTGGTGTTGTGTAGACGGATATTCTTACACCCGAAGAGTTTGAATCAGGATGGGAAAAGGTTATTGAAGAGTTCAATTTAGATGATATACTTAGGGAATCTTGGATCTCTGCATACTATAGAATGGAGGAACTGGCGGGCCTTATGCGTACGACATCGAGGTCGGAGAGTGAGAACCATTCTTTTGGTCAAGTGTGCAATGCAAAATCTACTTCTATTGAGTTCATGACTCATTACGAAATTGCAATAGAAGCACAACGTCACACGCACCAGAAAAATGATCATGAATCTCGATATAAACACCCTAGTTGAAAAGTAATTATAAAGTGTTGGAGAGCCAAACTGCTGAGATATACACAAAAAAATATTTTTTTGTGGCATTCAAACTGAGCTAATCGGGATTGGGGATTGCTTAAATCAACGTTATGAAGAGCAACCCGATGGGTTTGTTAAGTTCTACATAAATGATTTCCAACAGCCTTGTACATCCTTATTCGAGGTAAACAATGACGTTTTTGGGTATTTTATTTGGCGTTTTCTGAATATGGCTTTTATTATATTTTTAAACATTTAATTTTTTTTTCCTGGAGTTTTTGTGTTTGTTATTTGATGGTGTTTTATATAAACATTGGCTGCATAGCGTTTTATACATACATTGTTTTTGGCGTTTTTTCAGGTAATGTACCGTAAGTTTGATTGCACCAGCACTTGCTCATGCAGGCGTTTTGAGCAGTTTGGTTTGCTATGTAGACATATATTTTATATTTTGAGAAGTTTGGATATTAGGGAATTTACAAAACAATACATTTTGAATAGATGGCGTAAAGAGGCTTTGCCAAATTGCTCTTTCGATTACTCAATGAGTGGTGAATTTATGACCGAGCTTGATCCCGATGTGCAAAGTATGATGCGAGAAATTATTTTTGCAACAGAGCATACTTTGAACCGTTTATCTGGTAATAAGGAGGAGTTATCCTTATATCATATTCAATCTTATATGAAGAAGGTTCAAGATATGTAGATTGTTGCTCCTCCTCCTAGTACTAGGGATAGATTTGTAGAGATAACAGGTCAATATCAAAACGACAAGAATCCGATAAGAGTCCCTGTTGGATATAAGTCGAAAGGTTCTAGATCTCGCAAGCGTTTGAAATCCAAACAGGAGGAAGCAATTGAAAAAACAAAAACAAAAGGGAAGCCCAGGGCGAAAGAAAGACAGTGTAAGCATTGTAAAGCTTTCGGATACTACGCATCGACATGCCAGAAGCCCATAATTAAAAGAAAATTGACACGGTCTTCGAGAGCAAGTGAAGAGTAGTTTGGCGTTTTTTGTATTTTTTTCAGAACACACAATATCGGCATTTGCCGTTTTATTTATATATATATATATATATATTGTTTTTTCACATTTTTTCACTTTTTGTGCATAACATGTGATTTGGAAGTTACATAACAAACCATAGAAGACCGCACACACACATAAATGCCAAAAAAAAGAATACCTTTCAGTATATAAAAATACTTTATTCCTCTAATTAGGTGAGAATTAACTCAATAAGGGTCTGTTTGGTATGGCGTAATGGAATAGACGGGTGAATGGAATGTACGAGGTAATGGAATGGACAATGTAATGGAATGGATCATTACCATTCCATGTCTTGTTTGGTTACCATGTGAGAATGAAATGAATCATTACTTTGTGTTGTTTGATAGGAAAGAATAGACGAAGTAATAAAATCGGTGATGAGTGACGGTAGTCGGTGGTGATGGGTGGTGATAGGTGGCAATGGTAGCGATGGTCGGAGGTGGTTGCAGTGGGTGGCGGCGGTGGGTGGTGGCGAGTGACGGCGGGGGCGGAGGTGTGGATGGTGGGTGACGATAATTTTGATGAAATCGCATGTTGTTTTTTTGTAGCAATTTCGCACGTTGATTTTTTCAGCAAAATCGCATGTTCAATAGTGAATTCGCACCAGATCGTACGACTGGGATGATCGCGTACATTTTGTACGATAAGAGCCATTGTACGTGTCACAACCCCCGACCCCTATCTCGGGAGCGGGCGGCCGTGAGCCAGTTTCGGTGGTATCGGTGTTTATCAATTTGGCAGCGGAATTTTTCATCAGGACCGTAGTTAGGAAATATTTTATCAGAGTAAAACCACCATATTTTCATTATATTAAACACATGGGATAAAACCCAAGTTTTTCAGTACATACATTTTCATAGGAATAAATCCTATTTTATTTAATAAAAACATCTATTTTATTTTAGGTAACTTTATTGCCACTTTTCCAAGCCTTTAGTGCTCTCCAGCTGGCTTTTATTGGCTTCATACTAAGTTACCTGAAACACGTGTTTAAAACATTTTATCAGCAGGAAATACTGGTGAGTGAATCCCAGTTTAATCAAGTTTAAATAAAAATTCACAGTGAACAGTATTGAGGGCGCATCCGCAATTACATTTGTTTCCAAGTTATATCAATTACCACCACACGGTAATGTCGTTCCGACTTATGGTCATGTTACTCCTTTACCAGGTGGTAACAAATTTTGTATACAAAACCCCAAATTTACCGACTGTAATTGTATTCTTATAAATACTCAATAACTGTTATTCGCATAGAAAGAAATTTAAGGTTTTGTAAAACAGTTAACAAAAAGTGGATCAACTCACAAAAATGAGTATATAAAAAGAGGATTAACTCACATTGCTATTATAGGGCTTTCCTTTGTGATTCCCTGGTTATAATCTAAGTAAATAAATAATGCACACGCGTTAGTATAATAACCCATTTTAACATTAGTAATACCCTCCCCGAGACGGCATTCCAACGACTACGTCGGGCAGAACCACGATAGCCGTTACGGAACCCTAGATCAATCGGGCAGAGTATCTAATACGTATCCAGGGGTTATGATACTTACAACGAGGCAGAGCTTTGCTAATTAGGGGGTATAATACCCGCGTATTATTTCTACTATGTAGAAATTGAGAGAGAATCGAGAGAAATGAACGAATTGACTGAAGGCCCGATGCGTTCTATTTATAGGTGCTGATCTTGCTTCTCTCGCGGCCCGCGTAAAACAAGCAAAGGGCCTACGCGGCCCGCATTGACTCTGGTCGTCGTCGTAGCTTAGCTGGGTCATCAGGTAGGCCCGCCAGGTGTTGGGCCAGGTGGCGGCCTAGGGCTGCGCCACATTTTTGATATTACGCGGCCCGCGTAAGGTTGAGGGGGGGGGGGGGGGTTCACGCGGCCCGCCTCAACTTACTTTTTCTTGTTTTCCATTATTTTCAATGTTATATTATATTTCGGGTTTAGTTTTCACATACGTGGTGTATTTTAGGAAGTGTAGGGTGTCAGAAAAATATTCGGGAGGGTTGTTATATTTTGGGTACAACTCCTGGATTATTTAATAAAATATATAGTGCACCCATATTAAGTATAGTAACCCAATTCTACTTTATCCCTACGTCACGAGACAGAACCCCAACGCATTTAGGCAGAGCCTTGACATACGTTACGGGGCCCTACGTCAGTCGGACAGGGCATCAGTAGTCAAGGGTTAAAATACTTAAAACGGGGCATGGCTTTATTATTATTATTATTGGTGAATAATAATAACAAATATATAGAAACAGAGCATATAGAGAACGAGAGAGGAGTCATAAAAATGAAGGGGCATGCATTCTATTTATACTGAATATTGGCTTGGAGTTTACGCCAATACATAGACGGAACATTTGAAATTCAATGTTAGTTGTGATTGTGGTGTCCACGTACACCCTTCTGCATTTATTTTATGGTACACGTAAACTAACTATTTCAATTTGTTAGTTTTTGATTATTATATTATTTTATTTTTATAATTAATTCAGCTGCTTCATTCATTTATCGCTTATACCTTTTTAAATATGACGTTTTATAAAACGATAAATATGTCATTAGAACGAGAATATTGGTGTCTACATTTTGACCCAAGTTTCATTAAAAACGGAGTAAGCTCAAATATAATGTATTTTATAGTTTAATTATTAAATGGTTCCTACGTTTGCCCAAAATATCTCATATTTCCATTGGTCAACTTACCCATGATGCATCCTTTTAATAACATAAGTTTTTATATATTTTATTTAAATAAGAATTTTGGGAATGTTACATCCTCCCCACCTTGTTTTAAATCTCGTCCTCGAGATTTCCTGAAATATGGAGGAATATTTAGTTAGTTTAGTTTCTAGGTAGATTCGGGTCCTGGTTTTGATTTTTACTTTATTTTGACCAGAACTATTTTCTACGCTTTAAAATTCTTACCTTTAATTTGTATAATCTTTTAATGGATTTAAATTCTTCATTTACCTCTATAACTCTGAAGAGGTACAACTAAAGTTTTATCAGTTAGGTATGTATTCCTGTCATTTTAAATAAATTTAAGGGTTCCGAATGGTAAATCTTAGTAGAATTATAGGGGAAGAGAGTTCTTGTAAGTATATCTAGTCGTGGTTACTCTTATCTTCTCAAGAGCTCTTAATAAAGGTAAAACGAACCTCTATAAGTTTTTAGATGTTTTGTGTCTTAGCACAACTTTTGGTTACAGGCTTCCTAATGCATTAATAATCACAAAGGGAAATCTTATACTTTCCATGGTGTCCCCACTTATAGGGTTTCCGTCGTTCATCTTGTCGCACGAGTTTCGAGACTGATGATCAAACGAAATAGTGTTTGATATCGGAATTATAAACGTATACGAGAGATTCCTGATAAATAAATCTAAAATTATCATTGACACACTTGTTCGTGATTTATCCCTAATTGTCAATCAATATGGCTTTCAGATTTCCTTATAGATATTCATATCTATAAAATCATGTATTTCACATACGTAATATACACACCATTCATCAGGTCAATGTATTTTTTAACAGATTCATATTTCCAAAAACAGGTTAGACATCAAGTCATGGTACTATTTAGGGAATTCCATTAACATAACATATACCCCATCTCACCCGGTCTCGCCGGAGAGGTACCCCCATCTCACCCGGACAAGCTGGAGTGTATACCACATCATACCCAGACTTGCCGGAGAGGTAGTTATCATTGTATTTCCCGTAAATAGAATTTTCTCAAATAATGATTTCAGAAGTACATCATTTATTATGGCTTATATCAAGGAACAAGGAAATTAGTATTCTCATGATGGATCAAATTCTAGAACCGAGTAGTATTAATAAACAAGAAATAACAGTGGCCAGGTGTTATTGCTTATTTATCATACAAGCACTGTTCTAGTCATCATCCTCACGGGATACCAATAACCATCACACTTTATCCACGCAAGTAATTAGCTTATCTCAAAGCTTTATACTAAGGCATTTTTCTTAGATTCAAGTCTAAATATTGTCCTGGTTATTACCAGTGAATATCAATATCGTAACTCTTTCATTTAAGCATAGATATTATTATGGTTGTAGTTTTCTTTTGGTTGGAGAATGGAGTTTCAATTATATCATTGTCTCCATTGATATTATAGCTAGGTTCAACGTAATAGGTATGCTTCCAGCTAACTCTATTCATGCTTATATATTATGAGATTCCGATGCACGGAATATTTTATTGAGACAGATAGTATTTTAAAACATAATATGTTTCAGGATTTATTCTTATATGACTTCATATTTTCATAAGAATCACCAATGATATTTTCTCTTATGTTTATCTTACAGAAGATATTATGTTGGGTATACCATCAAGAAATTCTTATTGGGTATATGCATATATATGTATAAAATATCAAATCTCTAGTTAATATTAAACTTACGGAATATATACACACATATATAAAATAATAACTATACATCCGATGGTATCAATCATCAAGCTTATTTCCATGACTTATTTTTATCCTTTTATAAAAGTAGTATATTGAAATAAATTTCTGTCGAATTTATTTTGGAATCAAAGGATGGATACTTTAACCAAAATATAAACTTTCTGGACTCATAGGAACAATTTCATTTTTTTTAACTAATCGGTTAAACTATACCAGACTCACTATTTATATTATCTTAATAATTTCTCCTCAAGTAACCATCTATATATCTATTCCACTTATCACATTCCTACCTTTTCCTTTTTGAATCAATTATAATATACTTTTAAGATTGAAAAGCATTATTTAGAAGACTATGTGCATATGTGACTCATGACATGGTATTTATGGGTTACCCAGAGATATATATACCATACGTAAATTACTTTCTGTAATTGAAAACTTTAGTTATAGCAATGTAACGGATATATATTAAATATTAATATATAGTATAAACTTAAAACACATAATATTTTTTTTTTTTAAACCTTGTGTAGCGTACTTCATCCCATACTATCAAAGTATGTCTATTTTATATTCAAAATATGTTAAGATTAATACTTTATTTCGTACATATTTGAGATCTATTTTCAAGTATTTAACTAAATAGATCTTTTTATAGATTCACGTAATCGACTTTATAAAATTTATTTGTGTCATCACTGATACCTTATTACGACAGTTATTTTATGAGAATCTCCATCTCCATTATTTAACCAATCACAATTCAATTTCATCTCTTTTATCTTCATTATAATCTTTTTAAAGTATGAGAACTTTGAAATTACTTAAGGTAAGTTTAACATCAATTTATCAACTCAACTCATTTACTAATATTGTATTATTTAACTATTATACATCAGCCAGATGACTCGAATATTTTTCTTTATAATTTATGATACACAATCCTATAACTGATATGACTGGTTAATCTTATAATCTTATATTAATTATTTCCAGGCATAAGACCTATTCTGGACATACCTTAATATTAAAGATTTGTAGAAACTGTTTCAACGTTTAGTTAGGCCTTTCTATGTAGTCCAACTAGCCCAAATCTCTAAAGATTTAAATGATTTTATTTAATCATGAATATCCATCATATTCATTTAACCATTATTTTATCGCTAAGTATTTTAATAGAAATTTTTACAAGTAATCCCAACATCAGTTATTTCATAAAACTATGAAAGTATGAAGTCTTAGGGTCAACTGGTTATGAACCATAAGGGATAAAATGGAGTGGTAAATTGGTACATCTGGGTTTCAAAACTTGCTTTGGCTCAATCTACTAAAGCAATCTTTTAAATTTTATTAATTCTTAAAATCCTTTCGGTTAATTTAATAGCTTTGGTTTTAAAAATTAATTTGAAATAATATTATTAAAACCACAAAGTTTTAAAGCTTTATACCATATATTCCAATATGTATTTTAAATCAAAGTAATTGATTGGTTTCAAAAGAAAGTTATGAACATGATTGCTTTGTTAACAACTAACTTAGTTTGATGTATATTATAATACTACTTGAGTAGGTGGTATTAATTATCACAGACAAAATTTATAGTATAAACATTTGGGTACAATCATAAAAATAGATTGATTAAAAACGGCGAACATTGCGACTTACATATATATATGTATATTTATTGCAACTACAACTGGGGTTCAAAATATACTAGGAATTATGCATTCATAACTTATTTTAGTCTATCTAGGTTATAGGAGTATTATGCTCAACAGACTTTTATGTATGGTTTTATTCTATCTTTTTCTTTTACTAGGTTGTTTATTTAATGGGCAAAATTTCTTTTAAAATTTCTGGCTCATAGGTGGCATGGGTGCTGGTACTGGTTTTGCGGTTCAACTATTTAATATAAGTTAATATTTACTTCTGTAGTGGCTAACATATGGAGATTTACCCATTGTTTATCTTCCCATGGTAGGTTATTCCCTGTTTCCTGAGTTTGTGCATTTGTTTCCTTATTAATTATTACTTCCTTTGGTTGTGACTTCTTTATTTTCTTTATTTTCTCTTGATTTTTTTTTCTAGTAATCCTACTTTTCTTTTTAGTGGTAAATAGTTTCTCAGACTGTGCCTTACGAATAAAAATTCCCTTCTCAGTATCTGCTGAGTATCCTGAGGGATTTGGTTGAAATGAGGTTCTCTTATTTTTATTTCTTAAAAACATTAACTATTAACTCTCTTTTATACCGATTGTACAAACCATCAGACCCATTTTTTTTAATGGTGTATTATAACGTATGTTTATTAGAAGTATACTATACTACAACGTGTATATTATTTTACATACAATTAATATTGTATATTAACACGATTTCTGGATTTAAGGTCAATTCAGGAATTTACCATAATCTATATCACCATTCATAAGGATAGATCATGGTATAGATCATGAAGTCTATGAATCAATTAAAATAACATACTTTTATTTATTTAAGGTGGATACATAATGTTATTTCTTACGTAAGTTTACCATAAATTATGATTTTAGATTTAATATCTAAAATTTATACCCATGATCTATGAATATTTTTACAAAATGAACGTGTATTAATATTTCCTAGGAAGGTTGATATACACATAGTAGTATATACATATATATATATATATATATATATATATATATATATATATATATATATATATATTACGGTATATTCATTTATTTAAGAAGAGATTTCACTCAAGGTGATACCTTAAGTTACTAATTGTATAAAAGTGCAGTATAATACATCTGCCGAGGTAGCCTATGGGCACGTCTAGTCATATTGGTTACTCATACTCTGAACTCAAAACATAAAAATCATAATATGAATATTAAGATTTATCTACACAGAATAACACATAAATTGTTATATTAATTTCCTAACACAGAATTTAAAACTTAAGTGTCAGCAGAACACTTCTTTGGCTTGAGCCAGTGGCATAGCTCTGATACCACCTTCTGTCACAACCCCCGACCCCTATCTCGGGAGCGGGCGGCCGTGAGCCAGTTTCGGTGGTATCGGTGTTTATCAATTTAGCAGCGGAATTTTTCATCAGGACCGTAGTTAGGAAATATTTTATCAGAGTAAAACCACCATATTTTCATTATATTAAACACATGGGATAAAACCCAAGTTTTTCAGTACATACATTTTCATAGGAATAAATCCTATTTTATTTAATAAAAACATCTATTTTATTTTAGGTAACTTTATTGCCACTTTTCCAAGCCTTTAGTGCTCTCCAGCTGGCTTTTATTGGCTTCATACTAAGTTACCTGAAACACGTGTTTAAAACATTTTATCAGCAGGAAATACTGGTGAGTGAATCCCAGTTTAATCAAGTTTAAATAAAAATTCACAGTGAACAGTATTGAGGGCGCATCCGCAATTACATTTGTTTCCAAGTTATATCAATTACCACCACACGGTAATGTCGTTCCGACTTATGGTCATGTTACTCCTTTACCAGGTGGTAACAAATTTTGTATACAAAACCCCAAATTTACCGACTGTAATTGTATTCTTATAAATACTCAATAACTGTTATTCGCATAGAAAGAAATTTAAGGTTTTGTAAAACAGTTAACAAAAAGTGGATCAACTCACAAAAATGAGTATATAAAAAGAGGATTAACTCACATTGCTATTATAGGGCTTTCCTTTGTGATTCCCTGGTTATAATCTAAGTAAATAAATAATGCACACGCGTTAGTATAATAACCCATTTTAACATTAGTAATACCCTCCCCGAGACGGCATTCCAACGACTACGTCGGGCAGAACCACGATAGCCGTTACGGAACCCTAGATCAATCGGGCAGAGTATCTAATATGTATCCAGGGGTTATGATACTTACAACGAGGCAGAGCTTTGCTAATTAGGGGGTATAATACCCGCGTATTATTTCTACTATGTAGAAATTGAGAGAGAATCGAGAGAAATGAACGAATTGACTGAAGGCCCGATGCGTTCTATTTATAGGTGCTGATCTTGCTTCTCTCGCGGCCCGCGTAAAACAAGCAAAGGGCCTACGCGGCCCGCATTGACTCTGGTCGTCGTCGTAGCTTAGCTGGGTCATCAGGTAGGCCCGCCAGGTGTTGGGCCAGGTGGCGGCCTAGGGCTGCGCCACATTTTTGATATTACGCGGCCCGCGTAAGGTTGAGGGGGGGGGGGGGGTTCACGCGGCCCGCCTCAACTTACTTTTTCTTGTTTTCCATTATTTTCAATGTTATATTATATTTCGGGTTTAGTTTTCACATACGTGGTGTATTTTAGGAAGTGTAGGGTGTCAGAAAAATATTCGGGAGGGTTGTTATATTTTGGGTACAACTCCTGGATTATTTAATAAAATATATAGTGCACCCATATTAAGTATAGTAACCCAATTCTACTTTATCCCTACGTCACGAGACAGAACCCCAACGCATTTAGGCAGAGCCTTGACATACGTTACGGGGCCCTACGTCAGTCGGACAGGGCATCAGTAGTCAAGGGTTAAAATACTTAAAACGGGGCATGGCTTTATTATTATTATTATGGGTGAATAATAATAACAAATATATAGAAACAGAGCATATAGAGAACGAGAGAGGAGTCATAAAAATGAAGGGGCATGCATTCTATTTATACTGAATATTGGCTTGGAGTTTACGCCAATACATAGACGGAACATTTGAAATTCAATGTTAGTTGTGATTGTGGTGTCCACGTACACCCTTCTGCATTTATTTTATGGTACACGTAAACTAACTATTTCAATTTGTTAGTTTTTGATTATTATATTATTTTATTTTTATAATTAATTCAGCTGCTTCATTCATTTATCGCTTATACCTTTTTAGATATGACGTTTTATAAAACGATAAATATGTCATTAGAACGAGAATATTGGTGTCTACATTTTGACCCAAGTTTCATTAAAAACGGAGTAAGCTCAAATATAATGTATTTTATAGTTTAATTATTAAATGGTTCCTACGTTTGCCCAAAATATCTCATATTTCCATTGGTCAACTTACCCATGATGCATCCTTTTAATAACATAAGTTTTTATATATTTTATTTAAATAAGAATTTTGGGAATGTTACAGTACGTTAACCTGCCTCTCTCTCTCTCTCTCTCTCTCTATATATATATATATATATATATATATATATATATATATATATATATTATATAGGAGAAGGATCCGTTAGGAACCACCCTTATTGCGAGAACCGCGATAACCAGTGTAAACACAAACAGTAATACCTAAAAAAATCTAAAAAACACCCAAATTTTTTTTTACTATTTTTTTTTTGGAAAAACCGCTATATTTCGTTGATAATTAAAAGAAATTAAAAAAAAATCGAGTAACAGTTATCCATACACATGTGCATATGTATCATTTCTTTGACAAATTCTGTAATTCATTACAAATATTTGACAATTGCACTTTCATTTACACTAGCACGTGCTAGTGTAATACACTACTTTTTACGTTAACAATATTAGAAATGCACATGCCCATCTATATGTATCAACATGAAATATGGTGTTTTGGTACACTACTTTGAATACACTTTCTCTTTCATCTATCATTCCATCCATAATACACAAACATGTACATGTGCTTTTGGTCATTTCTTTGACAAATTCCGTAATTCATTACAAATATTAGACAATTGCACTTCCATTTACACTACCATATGTAATACACTACTTTTTACATTACCAATATTAGAAATGCACATGTGCATCTATATGTATCAACATGAAATAAGGTGTTTTGGTACACTACTTTGAATACACTTTCCCTTTCATCTATCATACCATATTACCTCTTACCATCCGTAATACAATACCATTACCTCCTACCATCCATAATACAATACCATTACCAATATTTTCACTTTATTACACGTATATAAACACCATTTATACCATCCAATCAACATATTACATCATAAATTGACAACTATAACCAAACCATCAACCACTAGATATAACTAACCAAAAAACATTTATATGGGCCTACTTCTCCATTCAAAATCACAAACTATTTGTACCAAAACACGATATATCATAGTTATAACTAATGATGCACATGTGCATTTTGAATATTGGTAATGTAAAAAGTAGTGTATTTTAGATGGTATTGTAAATTAAAGTGCAATTGTCTATTAGTGATAACGTATTACGGAATTTGTCGAAGTAATGATACATATGCACATGTGCATGGATAACTGTTACTCGAAAAAAAAAAGTTTTTTTTTTTTTGTAACGAAATATAGCGATTTTTTTTTAAATTAAAAAAAAATTGAGTGTTTTTTTGATTTTTTTTAGATTTTATTTTGTGTTCACATTGGTTTTCGCGGTTCTTGCAATAAGGGTGGTTCTCAAATGAACTTTACCCTATATGTATATAGGGTAGGGTTCTAGAGTGAACACTAGGTTGAAAGTGAACTGTGTGAACTAATCTGGGCCATTGGATTATATCATCTAAAGATTTTTAAACAATGACAAGATCGTAATTATAATGTTGTAACTCCCCTTTAAAATAAATGACAAAAGGGTATTTGTGTCTTTTGTAAATTGCATTTATTAAACAATATAATCAAAATCCCTAAAATCTCGCTAGTTTTCGTATATACAAGATACATAGTTGTTAGTGTATACATATGTGTACAGTCTCGCTAGTATCAGTTTATACAATATACACAGCTGTCAGTTTATACACATGTGTACAGTCTTTTATACATCTGTGTATTATATTCAGAAATGGTTACATATGTGTATATTAACAACATGGGTGGGGTTCCGCTACAAAGTCCATTTTTCCTATAAAGTGTACAAAGTCTTAAAACACCACAATTTCAGCCATAAAACACACTCAAAACCCACAAATAACATGATGAAGATCATTAAAACACAATATCCAAACCCTAACATTCCTTAAAAACTTCAAACATACCATCGTACAACTATGAATATAAAACACAATATGATAATCAACATAAAACACACTAATGTTAGTCATTCGATAATCAAAGCCTTATCATTCAAAACACAACACAAAACCCACAAATATGGTGTTTTAGTAACCTCCACTATGTTATTTGTGGGTTTTAAGTGTGTTTTATGGTTGACATTATGGTGTTTTATAACTTTGTACACTTTGTAGGAAAAATGGACTTTGTAGCCAACTCCCACCCTTAACAACATATAGTATATTAGGCATGCACACGAGTAGATTCATATAAAAATTATGAAATTAATGAAAATGAAACATATCACATGTATGCAAAAATAAATAATTTCATCACATATTAAAAAAAAAATTTAATACCCAAAAATAATTACAATTTCAATCTCAGAGAAATTTTTTAATATTTATTGAAAATTATAAAAAGTTAAAAACAATGTATTATGATATCTATATATACAGATAATAAAAGAAAAAAATATTCAAGTTAAAATTAAAACAAAATCTATGGATAAAGAAATAATTAAAAATGAGAGAGAGAGAGAGAGAGAGAGAGAGTTAAGAGATGAGAAAATTAAGGGATTTTAATTAAACATACTTGGGTAATGACAGTCTTACCCTTTTAATCTAAAAAATGATCAAGGGCCAAGATTAGTTCACTTAGTTCACTCTCAAGAAGTTGTTCACTCTTGATCCTAATCATATATATATATAGGGGAAAGATAAATCGAAAACCCATGTGAGTTGAGAAAACCCAAATAAACCCTATGTAACATTTTTATTTTTTTCTAAAAAAAATAGGGAATGTAATATAAATGTACACGGACCTATTTATGAAAAAAATGAAAAAAAACGCTTACTATTTTTTTTTTAAAAATGTTGAAAATTTGTATGTTACCTTTTTTTGGACATATGTATTATGTAACCTGAAATTTTGTAACATTTAAAAAAAAAAAAAAACTACTTGGTGTTTTTTTGTGTTTCTTTTTTTAAAATGTTCAAATATATGTATATTACATTTCCTATTTTTTTTAGAAATGTTTCTTGAGTTTACATAGGTTTTTTACAAAGGTTTTCTGAGTTTTCTCAACTCAAGTGGGTTTTCGATTTATCCTTCCCCTATATATATATATATAGGGTCGGGATTTAGAGAAAATGGTAGAAAGTGTGAGAACGGTGAGAACACTTATTGATCGTCCAATCAAAACTATCTATGGACTAGATTGGCGCGGTGGCATTTTGGTAAATAACATCATTTTTATTACGTGGACGCGCTTCATTAAGGGTAAAAAAGGTAAAACACCATTTCTCACATAAACGCCATTGAAAAAATAAAACGCCAAATAAATACAAAACACCAATTTTATCACTGCGTAATTTTTTCTGGGTTTTTATTTGAGCTCTCTGGCTACAAAAACACCACAAAATATGAAACGCCAGAATATATAACGCCAAACCTTACATACGAATAAATGTTAATTACATTTTTTGTTATAAAAATAATATCCCGCCTAAACTACGTGCCAAAAAAATTCTATAAATAGAAACGTCTTACCACCTTTCGTTTATCACACCAAAAAAACACAGTGGTTGCTAAAAAAATACAACTCAATGTAAAACGCCAAAAAATACAACGACGACAAAGCATCTTTTCTTTGATACTCAGTAATGTTCTGCATGAAAGTTTCGCTGAATGATTTGTTACGTGAATGTAGAAAGATTTTGCTGCATGAGATGGACAAAATTGAAAAAAGAGGGACTGATGACACCCAAATGTCATTCTGTCATCTTTGTTCTTGAAGAAGGTTTGGATGATAAGAAGAGACTTATACCAGTGTAAATGCTACTTTGGCCTCGATGATTATAATGAAGACGACGGGCAGATAGCATCCACCCACAAACGGTTGATCTATATCTCCAACATCCACAAAGACACTTCAACACATGAACAAAGAAAATAAACAACGCCAAACCCAAAACGCCATTTATTTGTCACAGTTCTTGTAGTTTCAAAAGACAAAAGAGACTGATGACACTGAAGATTTAAATCATAAATTGCTTCTACTTTGTTTTTTTATTTTCTTTATCTGTTGTTTTTTTTGTAATTTCAGTTAATAAACAACAAACGTATTTTAATAGTATATAATAAAACGTCAAAATGAGCAAATGCTTGTAAAACGCCGTAATGCAATAAAACCCTCCCAAAAAACTACCAAACTATAATAAAATTACTTTGAACAACTACTATTATTAAAAAAAAAAATAAGCGTGAAACAATGTGCAAAGAATATAAAATAAAAAAAGTCCAATCGTTATCTAACCGCCATTGGAAAACAAAACGCCATAATTACAGCCGTCAAAAGATTTGACGTGTTACACCATAAAACACAGTTGAGTCTGAAAACAAAACACGGTAAAATTGCAAAAAACAGTAAAATGAAACGACGGAAAACATAATTACTAACATTTATAATATTAAAAGCCAAATTCTTGGGAAATTAAATTTATTTAACTTTTTTAAAATGTCATAATTACCTGTCATGCGTGGGAAAAAAAGCCAATATAAAAAAAGACCATGAGAACACAAGATCAAACACGCCAAAAAATTTGACTAAAACGCCACATATTATCCAAAACGCCAAAAACTTTTAAAATGTCTAAGGTTATTGCATGGAGGTTTGAAAGAAAAGAGAAACGATTCATCGTAAAGTTCTCTGATAGGAGAAGGGTAAAGGTAAGGACAATCAAACCATGCTTGGAATGAATGAAAAGGTTCAGAAGGATATCCTGGCCCTTGGGGTTCCAATGGACAACGACTGTGAAAGAACAAGAACTGTAATAAAAAGACTGAAGAGAAAATTTCCGGCAGAAGATGATGAAGATGATGATGATGATGATGATATTGACGATACTCCTATACCAAAACTAAGCAGTTGGGTGATGCATGAGGAAGAAGGAACGCTTGAATTGACTTATAAAAACGGGGTGCAATATTCAAGGCCAATGGAAGAAATGTTGAAGACAGGGTTGCTATCTATCATTGAACAACTCTGTGATTTAGCACCTTCAAACGATCAAAAATCCAAAGATGCAGTGATATTCAAGAATAGGTTGCAGCAAAGAAGAGAGGATCTAATGGCATTATACGCAAATATGAAATTTGACGATAAAGAATCTGAAGAAAATGATGAACAAAGCGATGGGTACATCTCTGATGTAATCCCACCTACGGAAGACTATTAGTTAATTTTGATTTCGTATTATTGTAATTTTATAAAATATTAATCTTTGGTAATCGATTATTAACAAAAAAGATACAAAACGCCAAAAAATGACATGGAAAAAGTCATAACGCCAAAAAAAATTAACTATGTGACACAAAAATAATTAATTCAACGGGAAGAAATCTGAGAAAAACAGCAAAACGCCAAATAATTAATAATTCTAGATAACGCCAAAATTATCTTGCACGCAAAAAATAAAGCAGCATATCAAACGCGAAAATCGGGAAAGGAGAAGAATACTAAAAAGACAAAAAAAACCCCTCGGACCCTGATCATGCCGCGCGCCACGTGTTGGGCCAGGATGCGTTCTCACCGTTCTCACACTTTTGAGCGTTTTCTCCTGAACCCGTTTATATATATATATATATATATATATATATATAGAGAGAGAGAGAGAGAGAGGTGTTCTAGAGTGAACACTAGTGTATACGAACTGTGTGAAAAAATCATTGCCATTGATTTACATATGTGTATGGCCAGGATTAGTCACTTAGTTCGCAAAATACACTAATGTTCACTCTTAAACCTAATCCTACATATATATATATATATATATATATATATATATAGGGTAAGGTTATTGTAAAAAAGGTTAAAAGTGTGAAAAGTGTGAGAAATATTGTGGAGATGACATGTGTCCTCAATCTAAATTAATTCAAAAGGGTAAACAAGTAATTTTATCATTGATTCAATTAATTCAAAACCTTCCATAACCGTCACCTTATTTATAGGAACATGATATTTTTTAAAAGATCTCTATAAAAACACTACGAATAACACTGCAACCACCATTCAGCACGTATATAACACCATTCAATAAGTATATAGCACCATTCAATAAGTATATAACACCATTTTAAAGATCTCTATAAAAACACTACGAATAACACTGCAAAATCATCATTCAGCACATATATAACACCATTCAATAATTATATAACATCATTCAATAAGTATATAACATCATTCAATAAGTATATAACATTACTAAAGACACTACCTCCATTTCCAGAATATGTTCTTAGTATAATGTTCATAGTATGGTTATTGTACATGGTGTTTTAAACTTGCATGCATGGTGTTTTACATCTGCATGCTAGTAGATGTTCCAGATTTCATATGTTAAAACACCATGGTGTTTTAAAACCTACATTCCAGTAGATGTTCTTCGTATAGTGTTTTACACCTGCATTCCAGTATGTGTTTAAAACACCACGTTTTAAATCACAATACAATTAAAACACCACTGTATGAACATAGACAAAACATCATGGACTAAACATCTGATCGAAACATATTTTTTTCTCTATATAAGTAGAGCAATATGGTACTCATATTAAAGATAAAAAAACGCTCGTTATTATGGTGTAATTTTTTTTTTAAAGTTACGTATAAAAAGTTATTGACGTTTAAAAAAGACGGGGGGAACTGCATATGCATTAATGTTAGTTTCTTAATTTTAAAATGTTTAATTTACCTGTATATCCTTAATCTAGAAAATTAATATGTTTAATAGTAAACATTATTTACAATTTTGCCATTATGATCTCAACTATTTTATATTGTAGAAAGTTTAATACAAATTAATGATTTAAAAAAAAAGGATATAAAAAATTCAACCCACCAAAACCAAACCGTTAAACCGACCAGCCCAACCCAACCCAAGCGCTTTGGTTTGTTGTTTTTCGAAACCAAACCACGAACAACCCTGGATACTTGGTTTTAAAAAGTGCGAGGTGCAACAAGGCGCACACACTGGGGCCTTTTCGTTCAGCGTCAAGAGTAATTACAAGAAGCGCCAAAAAACGCGCTTTTTTGGTATTTTTCTGGGGCTTTTTTGGCCTGAGGCGCACGCCTCTCATAACTGAGACGTTTTTATGCATCTACCTGTCTACCTTGGGTTTTTTGACTTGTACATGCAACTGAAATCATACAAAAACCTTACTTATAGCTATACTTTGGGTATGGAAAGCTAAAAACCTATGGGAAATATAAAAGAACATATATAATTAGCTTGCGCCTCGGGTACGAAAAGGCTGCCGCTTTTGTGCTTTGTGTTTCGCGCCTCGGTTTTAGACCTCGTTGATTTTGTGGGTCTCTCGCTTTTTAAAACCAAGCCTGGATAAAATATTCCAATTCTAGCCGGCATCCAAATGCAATAGATTCTAATTTTAATCTCCTTTAAAAGATTCAAATTCCACCAAAAACATTCTATGAACCAAACATCCCAACATATGAGGGTGAAGTAACATTTTGCATATAAGCTCTAATCAACTCAAATCTGTATATAAAGTCTATCTATGACCAACCTTAAAAGTCACACATTTTCACCTTCTATTAATTAAATCAAACTTTGGATTTTGAAGATGTAACCAAATGATGCAATGTTGTTGCTTGTATTATAGTACTCGGGTTTGAGCCTGGCTCCCGGGTTCTGAGAGAGTTAGGTTGCCTCCTCTCCAGCGGTCGCCATCTCCGGGGAAGAAAACGAATCAACCGCGTTGAAGTCACTAATAATGTCACTCCAGTAACTATTAGCAACCTGCAGTTGGACACCAAATAATATATCAACTAGTCTTCAGCATTATGTCATATATGAATCCAGCAGATTGTTACATAAATAATCTAATCTAATTAATTAAATAAAACGATTTACAAGGTTTCGGACTTTTCCGTTTGACTTGTTTCCATTTCGGCTTACTTTTGTATAACCACTTTCAGATAAAAACATAATGAAACACATAACTTCCACTAATTATGGTTGAACAATATTTCAAAAACATGGAGTAAACTAATATTACCATCCAAGCAAAAGCCAGGAACGAGATGTTGGACTTTCGGGCAATCGTTCTCCAAGAGCAAGCATACCGGCAAGTACACCTGTCACAATCGAAGCCACAGCAGCACAGGTGGACACTACAACCGCCCTCCCATGCTTCAACCCACGGGTCTACTTATACACATGCATCAAACAATAATGAAATTAGTTCCAGACCAACCAAGCAAAATCAGCAATTGTACATTAACTGTTGAAACTTTCCCAACAGAAACAACTCAAGCTGGTTTGAGATATTATATGGCTCGGTTTTTTGCGGTTTAAACTTTAACGGTCCGCCCTACGGTTTTGGAACATGCCGTTAAGCCTTTTTTTATTTGGAAATTTCAATTAGGGATATGTGTTATATTCATGAGCCTATTTTTCGTTTTAAAAGAGTAAAGTACACAGATGGTCCCTAGCTTTCCAAAAGTACACGGATGGTCCCTGTGGTTTGCACTTTGTAACGCATTTAATCCTCAGCCAACAAATCTAAAGGTTTTAGCATCTCCAAGTTAAAGACTAAATGTGTTACAAAGTGAAAACCACAAGGACCATCCCTGTACTTTTGGAAAAATCTAGGGACTAACTGCGTAACAAAATGCAAACCACAGGGACCATTCGTGTACTTTGGGAAAACTAGGGACCAAATCCAAAATTTTGGTAAACCACAAGGACCATCCTTGGTTTAAAAAAAAAGCGTGAAGCACACAAAAGTGACGAGGTCTAAAACCGAGGCGCAAAGCGCAAAAGCGGTGGCCTTTTCGTACGCGAGGCGCTAGGCGATTATATAAATTTTTTTATATATTCTATAGGTTTCTAGAGTCATTTACTCAATATTCATACACAAATAACCTTTATATATGTTTTAATATTGAAAATGCATACATGTACAGCCTGAAAAGCATGATGTACAACAATCTGCTGCACAAAAATGTGGCACATACATGAAGCGCGCCTCAGAGGGCGTTTTCACCAAAAAAGTGCGCCTCAGGTGCGCTTTATGTACATAGTGAGCCTCAGCCTACATAAGGCGCTTCAGTGCGCCTCACGCCTAGGCGCGCGCCTAAGGCGCGCTTTTTTAAACCAAGGGACCATCTGTGTAGTTTACTCTTTTTAAAACTTTCGATACAAACTAACGTTTTGGAAAATGGAAAGAGAAAAAACTAATGATTTTGAAAGACAAAAAAAAAGGGTTCAAACTGCCAAACCGCTAAAACCGACAGGCCGACCGAATCAACCTGGCTGGTTTGGTTAGTTGATTCCCGGAATCATAGTTAGCGGTTCGGCCCAGAATTTTAGTCAAAACCAGCCAAACCAGACGTCAACACCCCTAGATTTATTACTACTAATTACGAAACTATAGAAAATGGTAAACGATGGTTAGTGGTATTTTAAAGGACCTGGTAAACAAGGCCGGAAGCACTACAACATATACTGATCGAGATGCAAATAGGAACCAGCAATGCAGAGAAACCTTGCTCCAGGAATAGAAATCCCATTTTTGAAATCACAGATGCAATCCTGTATTTGAGAGACGCAATTATTATTGAAACCGTATCATTGAGAAACATATATGCTAGTCAAAGAATAACATACCCGAACAAGACGCCAGATTCCAAGCCGTATATGATCTCCTCAACGACTTCAGATTGCATCTGGATAAAGTTCCAAAATAACAAATAAATGTCGTCATAGACAATTCTACAAAAGTATTAAGCATGTTGAAAATCTAGGATACCAGTTCTTGCTCTCTTCGCTGACGTCTGTAAATACGAAGCCATCCGTTTAGAAGAAGCTACATATAGAAAACTGAAGATCATAACTCTGGCTTGAGGACTTTGAAATAATGAAGTGAAACCGTGAAAGTTGGACGAGGACTATAACTATAAACGTTAACAGTGTAGATACTAAAATATAAAGGGCTTGAGCGTCCAATAAAAAGATAAAACAAAATGAGTAGTTACTAAAGTAAAGATAGGAACAGAAACATAAGTATAAGATGGTGCAGAGAATAAGATACCTACAAACAAAAATGCAACACCGCATGCTAACAAAGGTAAGTGTAAGATAGAGATTGACGAAGCCTTTTGCTCCTCTCCTCCCGCACCAACTCCTGCAGACGCGACAACCATCTTAATAATTTAAGTTAAATCTATTTGGAAAAAAAAAAGATATTTTCATTTAGCCAATTGAATCTTTCGGAATTTATCGTGAAGAAAAATCATACAAACAAGATCTTTGCTTTAAAGATTTAAAAAATAACCAACTGATTAGGTTCTGCCACTTAATTTATTATTTGTTTTATAAGTTTCGCATGCGTATACCTAAAGCTTCATCTGCAAATGTTATATCTCACATTTTTTAATAGAAACTCACATTACCTATGGTCCCGAGGCCAGCCAAGGTAATTCCCATCCAATCAACAACATTCATGACTTCCTTCAGGTAGAAATGAGAAAAGACGGATAGGATAGCAAGGCCACAACCGGAAACTGGTTGAATCACAGAGACCTAGAGCATATCAAAAGGTTGGATAAGTCTTATATGATCTTGCAAACTCAGAAACTCAGGAAAAAATTCAAACATGCTGATCAGAAGTGGCACTTATTTGTCAAATGTATTACACATGATTACAAAACATAGTTATGAAAATAATCTATGCAGTTAATGCGGTCCGAAATCAAATATCGGTCAATGGCAGGTATTTGAAATATAGGTTATCGCCGTGGGATAGTGGTAATTTTACTATCATGCAAATTATATATAGATACATAAAACGTAAAGCGTCATCATCATCATGCTCAGTAAATCCCACCAATAGCAAGGCTAAGGTAGGGTCTGAGGAGGGTAAATGTAGACAGCCTTACCTCTACCCCATAGGAATAGAGAGGCTACAGGCTACTTCCAGTGAGATCCCGGGCTCGATAGTAGTTTTGCATCAAGCATTGGACATAAGGCACATACCACTTGGCAATCGGAACAAAAGGCCGATTAGTGCACGAATCTCCTTGTCTTTCAGCTATCAATGCCACCACATGATGCATGATTAACCGTCCGCCACTTTTAACATTATTTTCACGAAATTAGTAAAATAACATTAACATTAGTGCAGTTTCACTTCTGCCACTCAAGGGCCCACACATATATACATTATATGCACAGATGTATAAAACGTAAAAAAATACAATATTAATACTAACAGTAATATCAAAAGTCAAAACTAAAAAGTGCCAATATTTGAAACATGATCTAATCGTAAGCCATGAAAAATCTTCCTCCGAGTCCACATCAACCAAGGTATCCAAAATAATGGTCAATATCGCCGATAATATCGGAACCTTGGTTTAAAAAAGCGGGAAGCGCACAAAAGCGATGAGGTCTAAAACCGAAGCGTAAAGCGCAAAGCGGAAAAGCGGTGTTCTTTTCGTACGCATGGCGCAAATGATTATAAAATTTATTTTATATATCCCATAAGGGTTTAGCATCCCATACCTATGATTTAGCTATAATGAAGCTTTATATGTGTTTTAAAATGGAAAAAAAAACATAAATGTAAAACATAAAAAGCCTGCTGTACAACACTCAGCTGCACAAAAACAAGCCATGTACAAAAAGCGTGCGCCTCAGCTGCGCCTCAGGTCGATTTTTACCCTAAAAAGTGTGCCTCAGTTGCGCTTGCGCACTTGCGCTTCTTGTACAGACGTCGCCTTGTGTTACGTAAGGCGCAAGGACTTGAGCCTAGATACGCTTTGCGCTTAATGGCGCTTAAGGCGCGCTTTTTTAAACCAAGATCGGAACCGATATTTGACACCGATATTTTGTAGAGGGCCGATAACCGATATCCCACCAATATTAACTGCCCAGAAAATAATAACATAATTTGTTTCAAATAAAGGGATTCAGGACATTCTATGCATCTGAATACACATTAGGTGGCTTTTGACCAGTTTGCCACTTTTATTATTGGTTTTTTTATAATATTTCACTTGTTAAACACATTATCGATAAAATAAAACTTAAATTGACCTAATTCCATGTAAATGGGTTGAAATTGCCACATGCTCACATCTAATGAAGACTGTTGCCAATAAATGTCAATATCAGATTGTCTACATATCCCAAACGTTATAGGGCTGCTTTTCTAGATATGTTCGAATGTGTAAAATCAATGAAAACTTCACAACGTATACCAAGATGACTTTGGTGCACAACACTTACAGGAGCTAGAGACAATGCTCGTAACATCAGCAGTGCCCCAAATATATCCATAATAAAACCTATCAGCCAAGGCTTATTAGAAGCATATGCTCTTACCACCTACAAAACAAAGCAATGAAGCATTCAACAAAATTTACAAAAATGTTAAAGAGTACTGAACGCAACAAGAAGTCATGACCATCTTCTCTACAAAAAAAAAAAAATGCAGTTAGATGCACATGTAAAACTTCATTGTTGGTATTTTGAAACTGTTACAACTTGCAACAAGAAAGATTTTACCTTCAATGACCATTCTCAACCAAACTGATATATTTACAAATGCAGATATATAAGCAAAAAATATCAATTTTAAAACAGATTTCTCCTTCAACAAGCACTCTTAATGAAAGCCCAAGTTATCTAAAATGTCTTCTAATAACAAACATAACAACAAAAAAACAAAAAAGATATAAACCCAACAAAATCAAGTACACAACAATATAACATCATATTAAAAAAGCTTTGCCCTGGGTTTTAAAAAGCGCGCCTCAGGGCACAAGTCCTGGGGCTTTTTATCTTAGGGCCTAAGGTAAATACAAGAAGCGCCCAAAAAGCGAAGAATTTAGGGTTTTTTTGGCCAGAGGTGCGCGCCTCATGCACGTGGGGTGTTTTTATGCAGAAAAGTGTTGTACCTTTGGTTTTTTGGCTTGTACGTGTAGGTAAAATCATATAAAAAGCTTCTTTATAGCTACATCTTGGGTAAAGGAAGCTAAAAACCTACGGGATATATAAAAAATTACATAATCACCTTGCGCATCTGGTACAAAAAGCCCGCCACTTTTGCGCCTCGGTTTTAGACCTCGTCGCTTTTGTACGCCTTGGCTTTTTAAACCTAAGGCTTTGCCAGACTCGGTATTCCCTAATTCTCCGAATCTTTTCGTTTCCCATCCCAATCAAAGAATTGAGTTCACTTCCAATTTCGAGAGCATTCAAATTAAAAGTCTGGTCATTCTGGCCGTTTGTTTACCTCTTAATGTGGCTCTTAATGGTTCCAGACCTCTTACTGATTCAGCACTTAATGGTTCAGACTGTTTGTTTCACGAGCAGATGTCTGAATGATTCAGACATTTGCCTCCGAATGGTTAAGATTTATACAGAGTCTGAATGGTTAAGACCTCTAATCTGAATTGGTCATACATTTGCATCTGAATGATTACGCATTATACAGGCTCTTAATGGCTCAGACCTCTTACTGGTTCAGCACTTGATGGTTCAGAACACTTACTGATTCAGCACTTAACCATTCAAATTAAAAGTCTGGTCATTCTTAGTTCTTTTAGGTTCTAGAATATAATCTACTTTAAACCTTGTTTTCATCTGATCAAGTTCTCTCCATATTGCATACTATTTTCAAGCCAAAGTTCCTTATTCAACACTAACTCAAAAGCAGATTTGTAACTTAATATCGGATGAATATAAATTTCACCTAACATCAATTGAATTAATCATAGTTTTTATCAACAAATCTGGATCAAATTGGCATAACCTAATTTCAGATTACGAATTTCGAAATGCTTTGGAATTTGATTGGCTAAATAATAAATCAAGACTGATCGAGCAAAGGATGATGAGAACAAAGTATGAATCAACATATAATAATAAGGAAAAAATAATCGATATGAAAGAGATGATGAGTTCAGACATGCCTTGAGTTTGAGCGAGAGGGGAGGCAGAATGACGGTCCCCTTCTTCTGGAGAACTTTGCCGATGTTGTTACCGGCGGTGGCTGCAACCGTCAGGAAGATCGCTTCCCACATCTCACTTTGATTTCTCTCTCTCTCTCCTCTGCAACGCCTCTTTTTGCTTATGTTATTTATTTCAAGATCGGATTTAATATAAATAAATATTTTTATTTTTAATAAATTAATTATACCATCTTCTTTGCAAAATCAATAATATGTGAAGATCCACTTGGGAATAGCCATTGGTGTTGATGAGTTTAGATATAGCTTAGGATAGGAGAGGGCAGGGGTTCAAATCCCGTGGTGTGCAACATTAGCTATTTAAAAAAATAATAAAAAATAAAAAAATAATAATATGTGAAGAAGGTGTTTCGGATTGAGTTTGGAAATCACTAATTGACTATTTTGAAAAAAACCAATAAATTAAAAAATGTTGTGAAACAATATGAGACAGAGATGGAGTGAGAAAGATCATTATATTATTCATGGTGTGTGTTTACAATAAAATACAAGTAATACATATAGGAGAGGGAAACTTGGTAAACAAGATACATCTATATATGAAGTTGATAACCATAATAATATTTATTTATAACACTTCCCCTTGGTTATCAACCAAATACGCGTGGAGATGTTGGCTCGTTAAAAACCTTGCCAGGAAAACCCATTGGGACAAAACCATAGCTAAGGGAAAAAGAGTGCAGCGCGTATGGTCTCCCCCTGATAATGTTGTCGTATTAAAAACCTTATTCCAAATGGAATAAACTTACTTAGTGAAGGGAAAAATGCAACTTGTATGATACTCCCCCTCATTTGAATAAGTAGCCTTTAAGTAATGTGTGTCGATCTTTCCTGAAAGTTGCTCAAAGCTTTTGTATCCAGTAGAATGTCGCTTGATCCATTGAAGTATGTATGAGATTCTTGGTGTTTCCTCTCGAAAACAAATATCATATGATCCACGACCAATGTTGTAGAAGGCGCTAGCCGCAGTCGGGCGGTGAGGTACCGCCTAGGGATAAATCGGGATTAATCAGAATTAATTGGAATGGACTTTTTTTGTATAATTTTACAAATTTATATAAATATAGAGTTAATTTTATACATTTTATTTATAAATATACAACTTTGGGAACCATATGTAAATTAGTGAAAGATAGAGAAGTGTTAAATGTTAAAAACCCAAACATAATAAAACCTAAACTCTTACCTAAAGCTCTTTCCCACTCTTCATTGTTCATCAGATAGAGAAACAAAAACACAAACCCTAATCCCCAAATTCACTTCATCTAAACAATTATTTGTTCAATGGGGTTCGACTTTGAACGATGGATACAGACGCAGGATCGATTAAGGTTCAAATCGAGGTAAGAACTCATTCCTTTTAACAGATTTGGTCCGATTTTGACCTAATATTATTCAATTTTGACTTGTTTTTTTGACCGGCTAGTCCGATTTCAGCCGATTTTTGACCGATTTTGACTTATTTTGACCGATTTTGACTTTTACCGCCTAAATCGACCGACTTGGCAAAACCCGGGCGGTAGACCTCCGATTACCGCCTAGGCGCCGATTAATCGGCCGCCTAATCCGATTTCTACAACATTGTCAACGACTGTGCTATGTTACATTCTCAAATCTACAAGACTAACCAAACTTGTTTTCATGGGCTAGTAAAATATAATCAAATATCGTTCGTACCTGAAATATTTCTTTGAACTCATTCCAATGTCTCTTCGCTTGACAAAGGTTATATCATGACAATAAGCTCAAGTGAAAGATATTATAACCATACATAGCTAGCAAAAACATATTAATGCACTTATGCATTTAACGATGGTACCTCTAGAATGAGAATCTCTACTTTGGTAGGAGATGATAATAGACATTTCTTATAACAAGTGACTTAAGAACCTTTAACATACTTTAAGGTTCAACTATGTCCAAACTAAAATATCCCAACATCATCTTCTAGATGTACTTGAGGGATTGATGTAATATAATTACCTATATACTCGAGCTACGGTTCGAGTAATAATTGGACCATGCCAATGTCATTCAAAAATTCTCCCTCTAAAAGCTTGACAGTTTCTCTCGATTATGCCTAGACATCATCACTGTAAACTGCGATTATAGTGAAATTTTAAAAGTAGAATGTTGATAAAACATGACTAATTTAATCGAACTTATATCTTTTTTTATGCGAATATCTCGAGTTGTACGACACTTTGTGACAAATGGCAAATAATCGGTAATTTCGTACACCTTAATCACTATTTATTTTACATAATCTCATGTATTCGACTTAATTTTTGTATTAATTAAGTCCATAAAGTCTAGCAAAGTCTGGGTATGTCATATTGAAGATATGGTAATTCATAGGAATTCTCGGTAAGTGGTTAGTCGGTAAACGATTGCGAACGTTGGTGATGGTATGGAAATCTAAAGATTATATATATATATATATATATATATATATATATATATATAACACAAAAGTTGAAAGCCATTTTATCTATGCATGATTTATTTAGTGGTTATTCGATGGTTTTAGATTCCGACTAGTCGTTAAACCTATATGAGCAATTTCGTATTTTAAAGATTTGATTTAAAACGCATACGCTCTTATAAGTATCTATATTTATATAGGGTCGGGATTTAGAGAAAACGGTAGAAAGTGTGAGAACGGTGAGAACGCTTATGGATCGTCCGATCAAAACAATCTATGGACTAGATTGGCGCGGTGACGTTTTCGTAAATAACATCAATTTTATTACGTGGACGCGCTTCATTAAGGGTAAAAGGGTCTTTTGACTTCTCCACACAAAACGCCATCTCATGAAATAAAACGGCAAAACAAAAATCACACACCATTCTAACTAAAAACGCCATTAGATATAAAACGCCAAACTTAATTATAATAAAATCCCGCCTAAAAAAACCGCCAAAAAAATCCTATATATACAACATCTCAGACCTTCAATTAAAAACACACACAAAACCCAAAACGCCATATTTAATATATACCATTCGTCTTAGAAACGCCAAAAAACCCAAACATCAAATATCTTCTAAACCAAAACGTTTATTTGAAATTCAGTTTGGTTGTCTGTAAGCTTTGGCTCAATGTAATGGACAAAATCCTTAAGTAAGGATATTGCCCATTTCATTGACTAAAATTTTATTGACTTTATCCTCAACTTCCATCCAATTTATAACGTCAAAATATACAAAAACATTATTGAGGTTTGTTTGTCAATAAAGTTTAGCTGTATAGGATGGACAACATTGTCAGACATCTTTCTTAACTGAGGATTAACAATGTTGTCCATCACCATACAACAAAACATTATTGATTTTATCATGATCAAATTTAGAGTTTTAAGGTGATTTATTTAGTGGCGTTCTTTTTCTCGGTAAAACGCCAAAAAAGTTAAAAAAATCAAACATCGTTCGTTGGAAATTCAAGGATTGTTGGCTAAAGGGTGTAAACTCAGTAAGTTTTGTTGCATGAGATGGACAAATATTCTAGAAAAAGAGGCTGATTTCAGACTTTGTGCTTCCACACGGCGACAAAAAAACTACTTCGAAAAACAAAAATAAAAAAAAAATCATACGAAAGTCGGACAGCCAGTGAAGATGCTTCAAAAGAAGAAAGAGACTGGTGACAGTGAAGATTTGGAAGATCAATATATATATATATATATATATATATATTTTAATTTTCTTTTTCAGTTGATTGTAATATAATAACAACGCCATATCTAATAAAAACGCCACACAACCAAATGCTTGTCAAAACGGCAACATGTCATAAAACGCCCCAAAAACTACCAAACCATAATAAAATTAACTTTGGACAAGTATTATAAAAAACCCAAAAAAATAAATAAATAAATAAAAACCAAACTTGAAAATATAACTAGAAACAGTAACTACAAATCAGTAAAACTGAAGAGAGGGAAAATTTATTATATTAGAAT
The DNA here is from genome assembly GCF_002127325.2 of Helianthus annuus. Taxonomy (NCBI): domain Eukaryota; kingdom Viridiplantae; phylum Streptophyta; class Magnoliopsida; order Asterales; family Asteraceae; genus Helianthus; species Helianthus annuus. The sequence continues at coordinate 73,757,893 of NC_035440.2, read as the reverse complement.
CTAAAACGCCAAACTTGAAAAATGGGATGTGTTACAGACTTCAGAGATAAAGCTTATAAAAAACAATAATTACAAACAGTAAATGAAACGACGAATACTTTATTATAATAATGCACTGCCTAACTTACACGCCAAAAAGACATCCTATAAAATGATACGTCTCAGCAACTTCCATTTAATCAAACCATAAAAACAAACGCCAAATACTACTAAATACCACTCACTGTAAAACGCCAAAAAATTAAAGATGACTAATATGCTATCTTGGATATTCAGTATTGTTCTTCGTGAAGTTTCATTGAATGAATTGTTAGCTGAGGGGAGTAACTCAGTAAGATTTTGCTGCATGAGATGGACAAAAATTGAAGAAAATGTTGGTGCAGTTTTCTGTCGACTACATCTTCGTTCGAGTCTTAGGGTAGGGCTGATTGTATTGTGAACAGTAAACGAGAAATCTTGTATTAGATAGGATCGCTTATTGGGCTTTAGATCGCTCTTATGGCCCAATTAGCTAGTAGGATCGCTCGAATGGCATATCATCTGGACCGCTCGAGTGACTTTGTGATGGATCGCTCGAGTGGCAAGGGTTTGGATCGCTTATTGGACCATGTCATATAAGCGATCCCAAATGCCTATATATAGGAGATCATATGAGCGATCCATGTGTGTGTTTTTCAAGGTGTAACGGCGAAGCTCTGCCCGTTTGTCTCCAAGAGCTTGTAATTTGACATTTAATCAATACAGGAGACGTTAAGTAGTGAAATCAAGCTTTACGAAGACTAATTCAATGAATTCCGCCTCTGAATTAGTCTAAGCACTCTTCTAAACGACTCGTCAGGTCAACAAACGATCCTACAAGTGGTATCAGAGCTCAGGAGGAAGAGTTCTTACCGTTTAGCTCGATTTTCGCTCAAATTTCTGGTTTCTACACCTTCTTTTCTTAGTTCGGGAAGTTTTAACGGTCTGAATCGTCTCAAAATCTCAGGGATTGTGCGCAACTACACAGAGACAAACCCTTGAAAGTTTGGTGCTAAAATTCGAAGTTTAAGTGGGTCAAAATGATGTCCGAAGTCTGTCCGCTTTTCTGAACATTCCTGGACCGCTTATTCGGACACTTCTTGAACCGCTCGTACAACCATAGTTGAACCGCTCGTACAACACGCTTGTGAACCGCTAGAACGAACAGTTCTGGAACCGCTCGAACGGACAATTCTTGGTCCGCTCGTTCGAACATCCTCTGGTTCGCTCAAAGGATTCTCTTTGGACCGCTCATTTGACAAAGTCTGGACCGCTCATAAGTACAATTTATCTGAATCGCTCGAATTGTAATTGTCTGGATCGCTCATACGAATAGCATTTGGACCGTTCTTTCGGACATTGCTTGGTTCGCTTATTAGACAATTATATTGGACCGCTGATTGAACAGTTCGCTCGAACGACTTGTCTAATTGGTTCGCTTATTGATAAGATTGATTGGATCGCTTATAGAGCAGTCCGCTTATTTGAACAAGTTGTCAAAGTTGGGAAATTGTTAGTGAATTTGTGAAAAATGACGATGGTATTTGATGAACAAGAAAACAATATGCTAGAGGATTTCAATAATTGGTATATGAGAAATTTGGATACCAATTATAGAAATGTGAGTACGGACACTTGGGTTAAAAGCTTTGAATTTTTCATATGTCAAAAGGATGAGACTTTGAATGAGTTGGAAGCACGGTTTAAAATTCTAACGGACAATATGAGGAGAATGGGTATTAAGATGTCAAATGATGAATATCTATCAAAATTGACAACTGCATTACCTGCTAAATGGGATGAGTTTATGGTTGAACTGAAACAGAAAGATTTCTTTCCAGAGCTTTTTCCATATCAGTTCTTTAACGAAGTTAGAGGAGAGTTTTATAAGGAAGAAAGGAAAAGGAAAGAGTTTTTAGCCAAGATGGAAAAGAATTTACATAGACTGGAGCTGGATGTACTCATTGAAGTTGATAGAAGAGTTTGTGTATTTCTTGCAACAAAGAGTACTCTGAAATATGATATCAAAAGGAAATGTTATATTGATGATAATATGAATCTTTTTGATTTTGTTAAACTCTTTCGTGCAGGAATCGACAAGATGGAAACAAAGGATACTCCAAAGACTGAAGAATCTGTAGAGTTTGGATCTTCAAGTTCTGCATCAGCATGCTCAAAATGTGACCGCTTCAAGACTGAAAATGACAAACTCTTGAAAGATGCGGAAAGTTTGACATCGGAAGTCAAGAAGTTAGAAGATGTGAAGCAAGCTGATGATAAACAGATTCTTATGGTTCAGGAAAATTGTGAGAAGTTGAAAGCTGAAAATGACAAACTGTTAAGTAATTTGAACAGTTTGACATTTGAAAACAAGAAGTTGAAAGAAAAAGAAAAGGTTTTTGAAGAAAGAATTAAGGATTTTGAAATTAAAAAATTGAAAAGTGAAAAAGAATTTCTAAATCAACTGAAAATTCTTGAAGATGGGAGAAATGTTTTTAGCCAAAACAACATTGAGAAGCAAAAATTGATCAATTCACATCTTCAGAAAATTATAAATTTGGAGAAGGAATGTGAAAGTGCTCAAAAGAAAATCAAGGAGTTAGAAAAAGAGTTTGAAAGCAAAAAGAAATCGTCAGAAGAAGAGGATTTCTGGATTAAGCTTGAAAACAAGAATCTGAAAGCAAATGAATCAAAATTCCAAGAACAGATAAAAATTTTGGAAAATGAAAAATCTGTTCTTGAAAATTTGAAAAATGAAAATGAAAATGAAAATTCAATCAAGTCTCATCTTGAAAGAATATCTCAGTTTGAAAAAGAAGCTGAGAATTCCAGAAGCAAGATTGATGAACTTGAGAAAAAATTGATAGGTTTTGTGACTTCATCAGACAATTTGAAGTTTCCCTGTCTAAAACCAATCAATTCTGTTCCAATGAGTGACAATGTCACAAACTTTGACAATGTCAAAGTTAAAGATTGTGGTGAAGAATCTGATGATAAAAAGAAAAAATTTCAGAAAACTGTTCTGCAATCAACTGAAAAGGGTGAATGCTCGAAGCAAAAACCTTTGAAGAAGAAAGCAGAACAGAAACAAAAAATTAAAAATGAGAAAATTGTTCAAAAAGATTATAAAAGCTCATCAGATCGATCATCCAATCAAAAAGAAAAATTACAAAAAGTGAAAAATGAAAACTCAAAAATTGTTGGTAATAAGTGGTGCAGGTCGGATCACAGTGCTTCAAAGCAAAATCCAGCAAAATTGAGGAAAGAATATCACCAAGCCAAACAATGCTTTGATCTGAGCGTTTGGACTCAAAATGGTGATTGGTACGATAACAGAGTGTGTTACAGCTGCGGATATCATGGACACATTGTTGTTAACTGCCAGTATTGGAGTTATGAGACCAGGAGGTGCTTTAACTGCAACATCAAAGGTCACATTGCCAGAGATTGCCCAAGGAGATCGAATGAAAGATTGAGGGCTAATTCTCAGAGATCGGCAAAGATTCCAGTCAAAGTCAAGCCCCAGGAACAGAAGGTTCTGAAACCTAAAGTTCAAGAACAGTCAATTCAGGAAAAGAAAGTTAAACGTTCACAGGGGCAGAAAGACAGACTGAGGAAAAAGAGGAAGAAGGCAAGAGAATATCTCGAGAAGATATTGTCCTCGGGTTCACGGGACAAACAGAATAACAGTTCTGATGAATCTACTTCCTCAGTTGCAAAGACAAGCAAAAAGAATTCATCAGATACAAATCTGGGGACAAAAGAGGAGAAGAAGAAGGAAAAGGTCAGCGATGAATCTGATGTGCCAAAGTCAGACAAGCCACCTTCAGGCAATGAATCTGACTCATTAAAGTCAGACAAGCCACATTCAGGCAATGATTCTGGTTCGTCAAAGCCAGAGGAGCCATGTGTTGAGGTAAAATTGTCGAAAACACCCAAGGCTGGTCGGGCTTGGGTGGATCTTTTTAAATGAAAAACCTGACTTGCCGGAGATCCCAAGTTGGTATTGTGGATCATGAATCGGCATCTTTTTAAAATCTGTGTTTGAGGTGTTTGCAGGACTTGCCGGAACTCCCAGGTTTGTAAGCGAGGAGTAGGAATCGGCACCTTGAGAATTCAACCAAAAGATGGTAATTGGTTGAAAAACAGGTTTGATAAGCTTAATTGCTAAATCTACAAGTGGTTGTATGTTGGTGGATGTTATAAATGGTTCAGAACGAGAACCAGTTGATCTTTCAAGTGGTTAAATCGGGGTCATTAAATTGGACTTGATTTAATTATCATTCAAGAATTTGGTAAACAAAGTGATGATTTGAACCCCATTTTTTTTACAAAAGGTAAAAACAACTAAACTTATTTTCCGGAAAAACCATTCTGATTAAATACAAACTTAAGTGTTTTGAAATCATTATGGGAAAATAGTTTTGTTGTGAGGGGGAGTTCTGATTGTTTAAGCCAAACGGATGGAGAATTGAAGTGTTTCGATATCAGTTGTCATGTTCTGTACAGTTTGTTTTCAATTTTCTTTGGATGTATTTGAATTTTAGGGGGAGTAAGAATTTTTAGAAAATCCAAAAACATCAGAAAATTTGAAAAAGCTAAAAACATGATAAAATTTAAAAATGAGTTTTGTTGCGTAAAAGAGGAAATGATAGTAAATCAGTGGACTATCACAGCACGCTAAAGATATGTAATGTCAAATGTGATAAACGGTCTCACTGATGATGTGACGATAGGTTTTTGTACATTTAGTAGATTTATTCGGGATATAAACATAAAATTTCAAACTTGTGAAATTCGTGGGGAACACTACTTGGATATATAGGTAACCCCTGAAATCTTGTTTGAAAGGTCTCGTATTCTGATATACTAGGTGTTTATACTCTATGATGTCTGGGGTATTATTCCGGGACTTCTGCTGAACGGTAGTTCTGACCTAGTCCTTGGCTAATACTTTCCGCAAAATGCTTGAAATATAGCATAAAGCCCTCAGCTGATTAGACAATAAAATTGATAATCATCTGTTGTAGCTGAAAAGATCCTCTAAAGGGGACACACTGCTAAGTCGAAGCTGATATCTCTCTGCTGAACGAAAGTTCTGACCTGAGATCCCTCAGTTCTCGCATCTTTCCCCTAATATATGTACAGACATCATTGTAGTGTTCATACCTGTAAGACTGAATATTGGGATTCTGGATACGAGAGTATATTCAAGAGGTGGGACACATGAATTGAACTAAGTTCATAAAATACCTAAATAGTATCCTGAATAGATTGAAAATTGTATGAAAATTTAAGAGGACAATTATATCGTCAATCTATGTGAATCGTTTAGAACTTAAAATGAAATGAAGCTTAACGGTGTTGGTGATTTGTCTCATTAGCTGATATGATCCTCTTGCACAAACTCACAAAAATATGTTTGTATATATTTCATTTCTGCATTTAATTTCTGTCTTTGCATTTACGTTTCATATTTTGAAAAATCCAAAAAGATTTTCGACAACTGATGTTGGAGAGCTGATTTTCAAAATCTCAAAGGCTAAACTTGATGAACAGACAAGTTGGTTAAGTCATTTGAAATGTTTAAAATGATTCATTAGGTTGAATCAGAAATTGGAATGTTTCGAATTTGTAATCAGTGTTTAATGGTAAAAAGTATCAGATGATTAGTTGATTCATTAAGTTGAATCATAATTGTTTTTGTATTGAGATAGTGTGTCTGAGTTTTGCAGGTTTCTGATCCTATTGCTACAGATAGCCAGGAGACACATCAGAACCAGAGAAGAGCTTAAACAGAGAAAGCCAGGAGTTGATTTCAATGGTGATAACGATTTCCAGACAGAGATCCCAGCATGATGATAGGGGGAGTCTGACGAAAGTTAAAACCAGAGAAAGATCCAGGCATATGGTTTCAGGAAGGAATTTCTGAAGAAGATTTGATTCCAGGCAGAGTTCCTGAAGAAGACCGAACAAGATTGAAGAGCTGGGAATGATTGAAGACTCTCACTGAAGATTCCGTCAACATTCAAGGGGGAGTCTGTTGGTGTAGTTGTCTGTCGACTACATCTTCGTTCGAGTCTTAGGGTAGGGCTGATTGTATTGTGAACAGTAAACGAGAAATCTTGTATTAGATAGGATCGCTTATTGGGCTTTAGATCGCTCTTATGGCCCAATTAGCTAGTAGGATCGCTCGAATGGCATATCATCTGGACCGCTCGAGTGACTTTGTGATGGATCGCTCGAGTGGCAAGGGTCTGGATCGCTTATTGGACCATGTCATATAAGCGATCCCAAATGCCTATATATAGGAGATCATATGAGCGATTCATGTGTGTGTTTTTCAAGGTGTAACGGCGAAGCTCTGCCCGTTTGTCTCCAAGAGCTTGTAATTTGACATTTAATCAATACAGGAGACGTTAAGTAGTGAAATCAAGCTTTACGAAGACTAATTCAATGAATTTCGCCTCTGAATTAGTCTAAGCACTCTTCTGAACGACTCGTCAGGTCAACAAACGATCCTACAGAAAAAGATACTAATGACAGTCATATGTCATTTTGTATTCTTTGTTCTTGAAAAAGGCTTGGATAAGGAGAAGAGATCAATGACACTGAAGAGTGGGATGATTAAAAAATGAAGATCAAGATGATGAAAAAAGCGAAAAACCCACCCACACGTCATAGATCTATGTACCCAAACATCCACGAAAAGCCAATTCAACAGACGAGCATGCAAAATAATCAAACCGATGGGTTTGTTTAGTTTTACATAAAACGTCATATATTTGGTGACAACTCTTGTACTATTAAAGAAGAGAGAGACTGATGACAGTGAAGATTAGGGCTGTTCAAATTGCTCGACGATCGAGGATCGCTCGACGATCGCTCAAAAAATGCCCGAAAAATATTCGTTCGATTCCCGCTCGGTTTGTAAATGAGCCGCTCGGATCGGTTCGATTCAAATTCAATCCAAGCATAAGCAAAGGTCCGCTCGCTCGTCGATCGCTCGGTTTTGCTCGAATTATTTTTATTAAATAATTAATATATATATATATATATTATAGATTTTAAAGATTTATATATATATATATATATGAAAAGCATAACCCAACTTAATACCAAAATTAAAAGCCCAGCCCAACTTAATACCAAAATCTAACCCTAAATCCCTAATTCCTAAAACAATCACATTAACTGATTGTTCGAATGTTCGATCTGCTTATCGCCGCTTCGACACACCAAAATCTAACCCTAAAATCGTAATTCCTAAAACAGTGACATAATCTGATTGTTTGATCTGCATATCGCCGCTGCCACACAACACAATCACATATAGCTGCCACGTCCATTCTTATATCGATCATGATTTTAGATCTGTATTGCTTTTGTTAGTAAGGTGTTGGACATGTTTTAATTAAGTGAGGATTTGTTTTTGTTGAATGCAACCTTATAATAGTCATGATTTAAGTTTTTTTTGTTTTGCTACACATGTTTTAATTTTGGTGCTGAGAAAAACCGAGCGAAAGTGAGCGAAAACAATCCGCTCGATTCAAATTCAATCCGAGCATGAGCATCACTTTTGTGCTCGGTTTTGCAAATTTGATCCGATCGGATCAGATCGGTTGTAATTGTAACACCTCGTAAAATCACGTCCAATGATGTATTGACACGTGTAATAAACCCTAATAAAGTCAACCAGTGAAATTTAGGGACTAATTTTTCGAAAAATCGAAAACTTTGATTTTGAAAGGACTGGAAGTATTAGCATACCTAAAATAAGTTTCTAAATAACCTCTCATGATGGTGATATTCACAAATGTGCCACTTGATGATAAAGTGTAGCTGTTTGCGTAATTAATTGAAAGTTTGCGCAATGAAGGGTTAAAAGCGTCAACATGTTAATTCTTACCTCTGAGTGACCTTTTAACCAACCGGGAGCTTCATGATATTTAATTATACTCTCGGAAATGCCAAGTAATGGCCAACTAAGGTTTTTATGCCTATAAGTAAAGTTACGCGCAACTTTGCAAGTTAGAGGGACTAAAAGCGTCAATATGTTTAATTATACCTCTGAATGGCCTTTTAGCGAACCCGAAGCATCGTGATGTTTAATAATACTATCAAGGATGTCTAATATGGATTAGATGAGGCTTCAATGCAATTAGACGATGAGATGCGCAAGTTTGCGCAATAGAGGGGCCTAAAGCGTCAACTTTTGAATCTACGCCATTCGGTGACCATTTAAGTGAACGAGAGCATAGTAATATTTAAGTATATGCTTGGGAATGCCTATTATGGGCCATGGAAGGCTTGGATGTCATTAAATGGCATTCCACGCTACTTTGCGCAATTAAGGGACTATTTGCGTCAAACTGCAAAAGTCTATCGATTCGTATTGTATCGGACCTTCCGGAATATGACCATGAGTTAAACATACCCCATTTATCCTTTATATAGCTTAGATATGGGCTTAGAGGTGTTCGGTGCGCAAAAATAAACTTTTATGTCATGCAGGGACTAAAAGTGTCAAAAAGTGCACAAGTTTGCATTTTCGCGCATATCTCACATTCTGAATATCCCCGGACATCCAAAATTTTTTGTAAGCACTAAAATATTTTATTTTAGTGTTTGGCTTGATAAAATTCCATTCGTCGCGTAAATTGGATCGTTTTTAGCGTCCGTCCGTGTTTCGTCGTAATTAGCCGAACAACGGGACCGTACGACCAAACGAACCGACATCCGAGACGTTTTTGAACAAATTTTAAGTTCCCTATACTTTAACTTCATTTTAGAGCTTTGAAATGAGGTTAACGGGGCTTAAACGTGTCAAAAAATGCATCGAAAACCAAGTTTGGGGGTGCAGGGGCCTGTTTTGCCATTTTTGAAAGTTGCTGGCCTGCAAGGCCCTTACGGTCCGTATGGACCTTTTCTTACGGTCCGTAAGGCATCCCCAGACCAGCAAAATCTATTTCCAGCTATTTCCAGCTCATTCCAGCTCTTGCAAATGGTTTTTGATCAATCTATGGGCCAATTTTGATGGTTTTCAAGTGCCCCTTGTATTTGTAAACCATGTGCCCACATGGATGGTTGAGATTGAAGCTCGGTTTTCGATAAACGATCCTAACAGTTCTCAAAAACCTATAAATACCCCCCCTTGTTTTGGGTTTCACTTGCACCTTCCCTCCATTCTGAATTCTCTGCATTCTTTGAGGGTCTTGAGCTTCTTGAGAACCTCTTTCAAGTCCTTTGGACTTTTGTAAGTGACTCCTTTCATGCTTAGTTATTTGTTTAACGTTTAAACCGAAAAGTCAGGCGTTATCGATAAACACTTTGACTTTTAATCGGTTGATCCATGGTTCGCGTTGAACATGGCTACGTGATCGTAATTAGGTAGGTGTTTAACCCTCTGGGCATCTCCTAATTACCACGTTTACTTAGTTTAATTGTCGGGTCAAATTAAAGTCAATCGGGTTTGTTTTAAATAAAATTCATAACTAATGATATAAAATCTTTAAAATCGGTTTTGTCACTTTAACAACTTGGTAAATATTAGTTGAACATGTCTAAGCATGTTCAATCCGACAATTCTAAGTATAGGCCGGTTCGGAGCCGAAAGTCGCGAAAGTTGACTTTTGCTTTGACTTTCAGTTCTGACCCGAATTAGACTTATTTAGATATGCCTTAGGATTCCTTTAGGATCATGTTATAGGTTAGTATAACCCTCTGAGGTTATACAACCCGAATCCTTTGTTATCCTATTCATTTGCATGTATCCGTTATATGCCGAATTGTTGACCGTTATGCCCTTTTGACCTTAAAACAATATTTATGAAAATGTGAGAGGATAGAAACCTTCACTACTGAATTATAAACTTGTCCATAAAAATTTGACATCAGTTTGAGGTCTAGATTAGGAGTTATGCTCAATAGCGTAATTAGAAGCTTCTTTAGTAATTAAATAGCGTAAATTGCATATAGCCTATCTAAACCCAAATTTTTATACAAAACTTTGTACCTAATGTATTAAAATAATATTTTGGGATTTTTAGAAATTTTTATTTAATTTTAGGCTGAGCATAACTTAGTGTTCTAAGCTTAATTCGGCTAATGCCGGTTTTGCCCTTTTGGGCTATAAAATGAGTTTTATATATCCGATTGACCCCAAACCTTTTTCTACTGATCTAATATGTTAAATAAATTATTTTGAGCCTTCCGGAATTTTAAAAATATCAGCTTTCTATATAAAACCCGGAAATGGCTCCAAATCGCCTTTTTAAGCGTTTTTGACGCATAAGTATGTGCTAGAACCTATTTAAGCATATGAGGTTGAAACCTACTGATGTATTCAGTAAAACTTTATATTTTAAACAGTAGGAGAATATCTTAAGATCAGAATTCCAATATTGACCTTTTAAGCATATGTGAAATTACCAAAACGCCCCTACGGAGTCTAGGAGGATTAAGATTGATAAATTTCACATAAGGACTTATACCCTACTGTTATAACTTGGTAAAATGAGTAGGTTTACTGATTTAATCAGATTTGTAACTCAGGTTATTATTTAAACCCTTTTACACCCTTTAAAATGACTAAAATGCCCTTATGAGGCATAAATTGGGTTTAAAACCATTTTGGGCATAATGGAAGGTATCCTTCTGATATCACAACATATTTAAGGCATATCAACGTAGGAAACTTGTATTTGACTCTTATGGTTACTCGTTACGCACTTTATGCGTTCGGATAGGCGTAGGTAACTAGTTTACCCATTATAGCCGAAACGGGTCAAACCATATCATTTCGGTCTCAAAATTCAGAATGTGATTAAGTTACCCATATTAAACAAGTATGCAAGCTTGTTGGGTCAAAACCACATTCTAAGACGGTCTTCGCCTTATCGTGCGTTTAAACCGTAATCTCCATTTAAGAACTAACCGGTCTAGGCTTAGGCCAAATTAAAAGACCCGTTAGGATTCTAATAGGTTATTAAAAACCTTCGTTCCAGATTTAGGAGCCCAGTAAAAGCTATCTGTACTTGCTTGGTGGTATACGGCTGGGATTAAATTTATATTTAGCTCAGGTAAATACTTTTAACTTATTTTCCCTTATACGGGCTTGGGGGTACGGTATATAAAATACCGCTTGGTCGGGCAATTGACCCCAACTCATTAGTAGTTGGGTACTATCAATGTGACCCGTTTGAAAAATTGGTTTTGTTTGTTTTTACGCCTTTGGGAGTTTAATGACCATGTCCCGGATATCCTTGGCATCATTTTTGGCCACGACCTTGACACCCGGGTGTAGGCGTACACCCGGTATTATGTCCATATTATTAAGGTATAAACGTTGGCTTCCCGCCGTGGACTTATACTGAGTGGTGTGTCAATTAACCTTAAACCCGACACGACTCGGGCGACTGAACGCATAACGAACATGTAATTCTTTTACAAGTTTAACTTTGATTAATTATTCCCAAGTTATAAAAAGTTTTGTGCCTTGTGCATTCAAATCAATTTTTAAAATGTTTTCAAAATGAGTCAGTTAAATTGTATTTACCAGTGAAAACTGACGTATTTTCCCAAAAAGACTAAGTGCAGGTACTACGCGTAATAGGCTGGTTACTCCTAGCATCAAATAGAAGTCTCGCAAGCTTAGATGCCTGAAGTCTGTTGAACAATGTTTCATTTATCTTTGATCCGCCTGTGGATCCTTTACTTTCCGTTTGTAATACTTTGATATTACTTTATATCGGATTGTAATATAATCATCTTTTGCTTCCGCTGTGCATTTTAAATTGTGTTGTTTGACTATGATGATATCAACTACGTCACGATACTCCCCACCGGGCCTACCGGTGACACGTGGAAAAATTGGGGTGTGACAGTAATTCAACCCGAGCACGAGCAGACCCTCGATCGGATCGGATTGGCTCATGAACACCCCTAGTGAAGATTGGGAAGAGAGATCTGATTACGATTTTTAATTTATTTTCTTCGCTTCTATTTTTTCCCTATGGTTGTAATATAATCTTACAATTGTAAAACGCTAAGATACCACAAACGCCAAAATGTGTATAAAAAATAATAGAGCAATGGGTCATCTTGTTTAAAACGCCTTGAAAAAACACCATTCAGATAGATTTCCTGACCCCCCCCCGGGGTTCCAATGGCATACGATTTGAATAAACGCCATAAACGCTATAAAAGCCATAAACGCCAAAATGTTAATACAATGAAACCATTAAACGCTAATAATTATTGAATTTGGTTAACGCCAAAAATCTTAAACCCCAAAAATAAAACAATATTGGGAAAAGCGGAACTGGAAAAGCAGAAGATAAAAGGACAAAAAAGCCCCTCCGCCCTTCTCTATGCCGCATGACACGTGTTGGGCCAGGATGCGTTCTCACCGTTCTCACACTTTTGAGCGGTTTCTCCTTATCCCGTTTCTATCTATATATATGCACAACACACCTTCGTACACTCATATATTTTGAATACGTTGATTCAGTTCGATCAACATTTGAAGCATTAGTATGTCAAAGAAACTCTAGTTCATGAGTTTATATTAATCTTGGGTTTGCCATCCAAATAAAAGTCGGCCATGTCCCTTCACTCCCAACCGATTGTTTTTGAAACCAAAGACAACCCCACATGTGTTTTGAAATATCAAATCCATAATATGATTGTTGCTTCTAATTTGAACAACCTAGTACACCCTATGACTTATTTAGCTTAAATAATTCAACAACCCATTTAAAGAGAATATCAAGCTCAAGAAACTCAATCTCATATCAAAAGTGGTAAGAATATCAATACAAGCACCTCTATATATAAGAGAACAACTATACAACTAATCATGCTACCTAACTCAACTAACTCACATGCTCTAACTACCTAACCACCTCTGTATACTCTAATATGCCCCCTCAAGCTGAACGGGGAGCATCCACGTGAAGCTTGGACCTCAGACTGTCGAAACGATCACCAGACAATCCTTTGGTCAAAATATCTGCAATCTGAAATGTAGTGGGAACATACCGAACATGTAAAGTACCACCCAAAACCATGTCCCGAATAAAATGCAAGTCAATCTCCAAGTGTTTGGTGCGCTGATGAAACACTGGGTTGACTGCAAGATATGTAGCTCCATTATTGTCACACCAAAGAGACGGTGGAAAAGTCATCGTGATATGTAACTCATGTAGTATAGATGTAATCCATCGTAACTCAGTAGCTGTATGAGCAAGAGCTCGATACTCAGCCTCAGTACTCGACCTAGTAACTTGTAGGATCGTTTGTCGACCTGTTTGAGTCGTTCAGAAGAGTACTTAGACTAATTCAGAGGCGGAATTCATTGAAATAGTCTTTGTAAAGCTTGATTTCACTACTAAGCGTCTCCTGTATTGATTAAATGTCAAATTACAAGCTTTTGGAGACAAACGGGCAGAGCTTCGCCGTTACACACTAGAAAACACCTCCTTGGATCGCTCATATGATCGTCTATATATAGGCATGATGCATCGCTTATATGGACATGTCCATATAAGCGATCCACTCATCATGTCACATAGGCGATCCACCTTAGTGACAGATAAGCGATCCAACCTTTCTACCCTATAAGCGATCCTATACAAAACAAGATTTCACGTTTATCGTTCACTATACAATCAGCCCTGCCCTAAGACTCGAACGAAGATGTAGTCGACAGACAACTGCACCAACAGACTCCCCCTTGAATGTTGACGGAATCTTTAGTGATAGTCTTCAATCATTCCCAGCTCTCCAATCTTGTTCGGTCTTCATCAGGAACTCTGCCTGGAATCAAATCTTCTACAGGAACTTCTCCCTGGAAATATATGCCTGGATCTTTCTCTGGTTTTAACTTTCGTCAGACCCCCCCTATCATCATGCTGGGATCTCTGTCTGGAAATCGTTATCACCATTGAAATCAACTCCTGGCTTTCTTTGTTAAAGCTCTTCTCTGGTTCTGATATGTCTCCTGGCTATCTGTAGCAACAGGATCAGAAACCTGCAAAACTCAACCACTCTATCACAAACCAAAATAATTGTGATTCAACTTAATGAATCAACTAATCATTTGATACTTATTTACAAATTTAAACACTGATTACAAATTTGAAACATTTCAATTTCTGATTCAACCTAATGAATCATTTTAAACATTTCAAACGACTTAACCAACCTGTCTGTTCATCAAGTTTAGCCTTTGAGATTTTGAAAAATCAGTTCTACACCATCAGTTGTCGAAAATCTTTTTGGATTTTCAAATCATGAAACATAAATGCAAAAACAGAAATTTAAATGCAAAACAAACATATTTTTGTGAGTTTGTGCAAGAGGATCATATCAGTTTTTAAACACATCACAAGCACCGTTAAGCTTCTAATCGTTTTAAGTTCTAAACGATTCACGTAGATTGACGATATAATTGTCCTCTTAAATTTTCATACAATTTTCAATCTATTCAGGATACCATTTAGGTATTTTATGAACTTAGTTCAATTCATGTGTCCCACCTCTTGAATATATTCCCGTATCCAGAATCCCAATATTCAGTCTTACAGGTATGAACACTACAATGATGTCTGTACATAAATTAGGGGAAAGATGCGAGAACTGAGGGATCTCAGGTCAGAACTTCCGTTCAGCAGAGAGATATCAGCTTCGACTTAGCAGTGTGTCCCCTTTAGAGGATCTTTTTAGCTACAACAGATGATTATCAATTTTATTGTCTAATCAACTGAGGGCTTAATGCTATGTTTCAAGCATTTTGGATAAAGTATTAGCCAAGGACTAGGTCAGAACTACCGTTCAGCAGAAGTCCCGGAATAATACCCCAGACATCATAGAGTATAAACACCTAGTATATCAGAATACGAGACCTTTCAAACGAGATTTCAGGGGTTACCTATATATCCAAGTAGTGTTCCCCACGAATTTCACAAGTTTGAAATTTTAGGTTTATATCCCGAATAAATCTACTAAATGTACAAAAACCTATCGTCACATCATCAGTGAGACCTTTTATCACGTTTGGCATTACATTTCTTTAGCGTGCTGTGATAGTCCACTGATTTACTATCATTTCCTCTTTTTCCGCAACAAAACTCATTTTTACAATTTTTCAATGTTTTTGACATTTTCAAATTTTCTAATTTTTTAAAAATTTTTCTCCCCCTAAAATCAAAATATGTTTCAATTTTGATTTTCTGGGAAAATTTGAAACAAACTGTACAAAATTGACAACATGATGAGAATCACTTCAATTCTCCATCCACCTGGCATAAACAATCAGAACTCCCCCTCACAACAAACTATTTTTCCATAATGATTTCAAAACACTTAAGTTTGTTTTAATCAGAATGGTTTTTCCGGAAAATAAGTTTAGTTGCTTTTACCTTTTGTAAAAAATGGGGTAAAATCATCACATTGTTTACCAATTCTTGAATGATAATTAAATCAAGTTCAAATTAATGACCCTGATTTAACCACTTGAAAGATCTACACCAATCACTACCATACAACCACTTGTAAGTTTAGCAATTCAAGCTCTTCAAACCTGTTTTTCAACCAATTACCATCTTTTGGTTGAATCCTCAAGGTGCCGATTCCTACTCCTCGCTTACAAACCTGGGAGTTCCGGCAAGTCCTGCAACTTCACAAACAGATTTAGAAATATGCCGATTCATGATCCACAATACCATCTTGGGATCTCCGGCAAGTCAGGTTTTTCATTTAAAAAGATCCACCCAAGCCCGACCAGCCTTGGGTGTTTTCGACAATTTTACCTCAACCAATGGCTCCTCTGGCTTTGACGAACCAGAATCATTGCCTGAATGTGGCTTGTCTGACTTTACTGAGTCAGATTCATCGCCGACATGTGGCTCCTTTGTTTCCGAAGAAACAGATTCATCACCACAGAATGTTACCTTTTTCTTCTTCTTCTTCTCCTCTTTTGTCCCCAGATTTGTATCTGATGAATTCTTTTTGCTTGTCTTTGCAAATGAGGGAGTAGATTCATCAGAACTGTTATTCTGTTTGTCCCGTGAACCCGAGGACAAAATCTTCTCAAGATATTCTCTCGCCTTCTTTCTCTTTTTCCTCAGTCGGTCTTTTTGCCCCTGTGAAAGTTTAACTTTCTTTTCCTGAATTGACTGTTCTGGAACTTTAGGTTTCAGAACCTTCTGCTCCTGGGGCTTGACTTTGACTGGAATCTTTGCCGATTTCTGAGAATTAGCCCTCAATCTTTCATTTGATTTCCTTGGGCAATCTCTGGCAATGTGACCTTTGATGTTGCAATTAAAGCATCTCCTGGTCTCATAACTCCAATACTGGCAGTTAACAGCAATGTGTCCGTGATATCCGCAGCTGTAACACACTCTGTTATCGTACCAATCACCATTTTTAGTCCAAACGCTCAAATCAAAGCATTGTTTGGCTTGGTGATATTCTTTTCTCAAACTTGCTGGATTTGGCTTTGAAGCACTGTGGTCCGACCTGCACCACTTATTACCAGCAATTTTTGAGTTTTCATTTTTTATTTTTTGTGTTTTTTTCTTTTGATTGGATGAACGATCTGATGAACTTTTAATATCTTTTTGAACAACTTTCTCATTTTTAATTTTTTGTTTCTGTTGTGCTTTCTTCTTCAAAGGTTTTTGCTTCGAGCATTCACCCTTTTCAGTTGATTGCAGAACAGTTTTCTGAAATTTTTCCTTTTTATCATCAGATTTTTCACCACAATCTTTAACTTTGACATTGTCAAAGTTTGGAACAGAATTGATTGGTTTTGGACAGGGAAACTTCAAATTTTCTGATGAAGTCACAAAACCTATCAATTTTTTCTCAAGTTCATCAATCTTGTTTCTGGAGTTCTCAGCTTCTTTTTCAAACTGAGATATTCTTTCAAGATGAGACTTGATTGAATTTTCATTTTCATTTTTCAAGTTTTCAAGAACAGATTTTTCATTTTCCAAAACTTTTATCTGTTTCTGAAATTTTGTCTCATTAGCTTTCAGATTTTTGTTTTCCAGCTTAATCCAGAAATCTTCATCTTCTGATGATTTCTGTTTGCTTTCAAAAACCTTTACATTTTCTTTCAACTTCTTGTTTTCCAATGTCAAACTGTTCAGATTACTTAACAGTTTGTCATTTTCAATTTTTATTTTCTCACAATCTTCTTGTAATATAAGACTTTGTTTAATATCAGCTTGCTTCTCGTCTTCAACTTCTTGACCTTCGATGTCAAACTTTCCGCATCTTTCATGAGTTTGTCATTTTCAGTCTTGAAGTTGTCGCATTCGAAGCATACTGTTTCAGAACATGAAGTTTCATTTTTCACAGATTCTTCAACCTTCGGCACTTGTTCTTTCTCTATCTTATATGTACCTGCACCAAAGATTGTAACAAGATCAAGAGGATTTCTATTATCATCAATATAACAGCCTCTTTTCATATCATACATCGAATTTCTTTTTGTTCCTAAACAAACATTGATTCTTTTGTTTATTTCTTTGATCACTTTTAAATTCAAATCTTCCAAATTTATTTTTATCTTATCCAATATTTCTCTCTTCTTTTGATAACTTTCATAATCGTGATTTTTAAGTTCGCCGATGAATTCATTCAGAGTTAATTTTGAAAAATTAGAATTTTCTTTCAAATTTTTCAAAAAATCATCCCATTCAACTAATAAACCATTAGTGAACTTTGATACCATCTCAGCTTCTGATATCACTATTTGATTTTCCTTCAAATAGTCTATCAAACGATCGAAACGTTTCTCCAAATCATCCAATTTTTCATCTTTCTTACTCAAAAAGCCTTTGAAACGTTCATACCAAATTTCTTTTGATATTTTCTGATAAGAACTACTAAGATATCCTCGATACCAACTATTCATTCTCTCAAGATCATTGTTTTCTTGCACATCAAACCTCATTGTCATTTTTCAAAATATCCCGACAAATATTTTGTGTACACAAACGTGAACCAGATGTCCGAATCAGCGAATCGAATGAGCGAACCAAACAATCTGGACCAAATAAGCGGACCAGATGAGGTGTCCAAATAAGCGATTCAAGATTGTTCTTTTGAGCGGTTCCAAATATTCGTTCGAGCGGTTCAAAACTGTTCGATCGAGCGATTTAAATGTTGTTCAATCGAGCGATCCCCAACTTTGTCCGGATGAGCGATTCAAGAACTGACTAATGAGCGGTCCAAACAACAATTTTGAGCGAACCAGTACCAAAATTGTACGTAAGAGCGATCCAAAACTTGATCTAAACGCGGTTCATGATGATGTCACTATAAGCGGTTCAGATTTCGAACATGATTTGACCCCTAAAAACTTCGAATTTTTGTTTCAAATTTTCCAGGGTTTGTCTAAGTACAATTTCGCACAATCTGTGAAAACTTGATCGAATTCCGACCGTGAAATCTTCCCGAATCAGAAAAAGAAGGTGTAGAAGTGAGAATTTCGAGCGAAAATCGAGCTAAACGGTAAGAACTCTTCCTCCTGAGCTCTGATACCACTTGTAGGATCGTTTGTCGACCTGTTTGAGTCGTTCAGAAGAGTACTTAGACTAATTCAGAGGCGGAATTCATTAATAGTCTTTGTAAAGCTTGATTTCACTACTAAACGTCTCCTGTATTGATTAAATGTCAAATTACAAGCTTTTGGAGACAAACGGGCAGAGCTTCGCCGTTACACACTAGAAAACACCTCCTTGGATCGCTCATAAGATCGTCTATATATAGGCATGCTGGATCGCTTATATGGAAATGTCCATATAAGCGATCTACTCATCATGTCACATAGGCGATCCACCTTAGTGACAGATAAGCGATCCAACCTTTCTACCCTATAAGCGATCCTATACAAAACAAGATTTCACGTTTATCGTTCACTATACAATCAGCCCTGCCCTAAGACTCGAACGAAGATGTAGTCGACAGACAACTGCACCAACACAACTGTTGTTAGTGCATTATGTGTCTATCACCTCCGTCAATCTAGTCCGTAGCAGAAACCGAAGAATGCAAGACTTTATGATGTTACTAGTTAAAAAGGCAAGGTGGCAATTTTGTAAATAATGAAATTTCTCATTATATCCCTTGGCCTATAAATAGAGGAGTTAGTGGTAGAGTTTAAGACTTTTGCTCATTTGGAGATTTAGAGATCTAAGCTTAGAAAGAGAAAGTCTAGAGAGAGAAAGTTCTCTCACGTGATTCTCAGCTTTGTACACATCATCTTATTCAATTGAATCACGGTTATAGTACGTTCTTGTGTGTTCGGTCACGCACGTTCACGGATTCCGCACGTCGAACGTGTCGTTACGCAATCGTACGGTGTCAAAACCGATCCTACAAGTGGTATCAAAGCAGGAGCTCGATTTCACTGATCAAACACATAGATTTGCACAGGATTTCATCGATTTCAGATCCGAATTTCATCTATTTCTTCATCTTTTTCATTTTTATCATGTTTTCACTGAAATTCGTCAAATTAAACGGGGTTTTACGGTCCAAATCGGCTGATTTTTTGATATGTTGTGTGAAAACACTTGATTTACAACCCTACCAAATTTCAGATTCAAACTCCTAGCCGTTTAGGAGAAATTTGAGTTTTTAGGTCCGATTTCGCGTCAAAAAACCTGATTCCGCTCGAAATCGTCATTGTTAGTTCAAATGGAATCAGATTCCGCTCCAAAATTGATGATTCCGCTTGAAATTATTTGCTGATATCGCTTGAAATCGAAATTGGTGATTCCGCTCGAACGTTATCTCGCCTGATTTCGCTTGAATGTGAACATAACAGTTGTTGTGTCGTTACTTTGATTGTGTCGATCCATTGCATGTTATCTGATCAAAAGACATTAAGTCTAACAAATCGGTCCAATCAATTCATTTCAATTGAAACTCATTGAACGACCACATGACATACTGAATTCACATAGGACGGCCCAATCGGATTTGTATGAAATATATGCTGTCGGCTCATTAATCAATTGTTAAAGTCATCGATAATCACAATTAGAATTAATGAAGTTGTCGGCCTAGTGGTTTATTTGGTCCAATCACAATTGAATTCAATTTAGTTCATCAAGTGAACATTAATTCGACGGCCCAATCATAGTTTGATGTAACAAATTGTTGTTGGTTAGTGGTTTAATTGGTACAATCATTTGGAAAGTGTTGTCAGCCCAAGTAAGTCATCGGCCCAAGGTCTAGTTGTTGTCTGCCATATACTTTTGGGGTCCAATAGGATTAAAGTGAGCTTGTGACCATACCACGTGAAATCTGAATACATTTACTGTTTATCGGATTTTGCATGATTATCTGATCAAACATCACTAAACAGTTAAAGCAAATTGTTTGGCCCAATCAAATTGTTGAGTGATTCTAAATTGTTGGCCACATTTAATAGAATTCAAGACGTTTAACAAAGAATTTGAATTTGTGGTTAAAATGTTTGACGAGAAGGAAAATGTTAGTTTTGAAAGATTAAATAATTCATATTCTAAATATTGGGATATGGGTTATGATAATGTGAAAAAAGAAGATTGGGTTAAAAGATTTGAATGTTTCTTGTGTAAGAAACATGAAAGGTTTAATGATTTGAGAGAGAGATATGATCAATTACTTGACAATTTAAGGAAAAAAGGAATATTGATATCAGATGCTGAAAAGATATCTAAATTTGCAGATGCCTTACCGTCAGAGTGGGATGAATTTTTAGGAAAATTGAAAAAGGATTCTAGGTTCTCAAGATTTGATCCATATGATTTCTACATAGAGCTTAGAAAACACAATGATGAGATTGAAGAGAAAAAGAAAAAAATTAATAAAAGAGTTAGAAAAGGCTTTTGAATACATAAGTTTAGATGTGCTTCTTGAAATACTCAAAAAAATTAGAAAAGGTCAAAGCGCAAGAGATAGATTGAAATATGATTTAAAGATAGGTTGTTTTTTAAATGAAGATTTGAATCCTGCTGATATGGTTAAAATTTTTCTTGCAGGAACGTCAAAGATTGAAGAACCCAAGAAAGATGAAACTTCAAAATGTGAAGTTGTGTGCTCAAAATGCGAAAAATCTGCAGCAGATAATGTTAAACTCTTGAAAGATATGGAAAGTTTGACATTGGAAAACAAAAGTTTAAAAAATGAAAAACTGAAATTGGAAAAAGATTTTGAAGAAATTAAAATTGAAAATGAAAATGTTTCTTGGATAAAATTAGAAAGTAAAGTTTTAAAAGAAAAAGAAACAGAATTTCAAGATCAGATAAGAGCGTTTGAAAATGAAAAATCTGTTCTTGAAGAGAACAAAATTGTGAATGGAAAGTCAATCAATTCTCATCTTGAGAAAATCTCTCAGCTTGAAAAAGAAGCTGAGAATTCAAGGAACAAAATTGAAGAACTTGAAAAGAAATTGAAAGGCTTTGTGACTTCATCATCATTACCAGATCTTGTATGTCCAAAAGCAATCAATTCTGTTCCGATAAATGACAATGTCACAAATGTTGACAATGTCAAAATTGAAGATTGTGATGATAAAACTGATGATGAAAATGAGAAAAATGAGAGAAGAAAATTGTTTTTGGAATTAAATGAAAAATTTAAAGATACTGTTTTCCATTCTACTGAAGTAGGTGAATGTTCAAAACAGAAACCTGTTAAGAAGAATGTAGAACAAAAACAAAATGTTAAAAATTCTAAAAATTCTCAAAATAACAAGAAAGTTCATTAGTTCAATCATCCAATCATTCTAAAAACTCACCAAAAGTTGGCAATCAGTGGTGCAGGTTTGACCACAGTTCTCAAATGCCAAATCAAGGAAACAAGAAAGGATATGATTACCATAAGGCAACTCAATGATAACAGAGTGTGTTACATTTGTGGCTATCAAGGACACATTGCTGTTAACTGCTAAAGCCAGAGATTTGAAACGAGAAGGTGTTATGAATGCCAAATCAGAGGCCATATTGCAAGAGATTGCCCAATGAGATCAAAGGGAAGATCGAGGGCTGATTCTCAGAAATTGGCAAAGAAACCAGTCAATGTCAAGCCCAAAGCACAGAAAGTTCAAGAACCTAAAGTTCACGAACAGAAAGTGAAGCTTTCGCAGGGACAGAAAGACAGACTGAGGAAGAAAAGGAAGAAGGCGAGAGAGTATCTCGAAAGGATTTTGTCCTCGGATACAGCAAGAAAATCAGAGAAGAGTTCTAATAAATCGTTTTGCTCTCCAAAGAATGATCAGTCAAGTAAAACGAATTCATCAGATACAAATCCGAGGACAGAAGAGAGAGTAAATGGCGATGAATCTAGCTTATCAAAGTCAGACAAGCCACATTCAGGCAATGATTCTGGTTCGTCAAAACCAGAAGAGCCATTTGTTGAGGTAAAACTGTCAAACTCAAGGCTGGTAGCTTGGGTGAATTTGTTCAAATAAAATCCTGACTTGCCGGAGTTCCCAGGTTGGTAAGTGTGGAGCATGAATCAGCATCTTTCTTGAGAAATTCACAGGTTGGTAACTGTGATATTTCGAATTACAAAAGACTAATCAAGGACATTAAGTTGTACTTGATTTCTCTTTTCGACAAGTGGTTAAAGAAGAACAAAGTGATGAAGTAAACCCCTAACCTACAAATGGTTTGTGAAAATCAACAAAACTAATTTTCACGAAAAACCATTTTGATTAAAACAAACTTAAGTGTTTTGAAATCATAATGGGAAAATAGTTTGTTGTAAGGGGGAGTTCTGATTGTTTAAGCCAATTGAATGGCGAATTGAAGCGATTTGATATCAGTTTGCCACGTTTCTTGTACAGTTTGTTTTCAAATTTTCCCAGAAAATCAAAATTGAAACATATTTTGATTTTAGGGGGAGAAAAATTTTAAAAAATAGAAAATTTGAAAATATCAAAAAGATTGAAAAAGCAAAAATGAGTTTTGTTGTGAAAAGAGGAAATGATAGTACATCAGTAGACTATCACAGCATGCTAAAGAAATGAAATGTCAAATGTGATAAACGGTTTCACTAAGGATGTGAAGATAGGCCCAGCTAGACTAGTAGATTTGCGATAACGATACAAACTAAATGAAAAAGCCTAGTTCTAGTGGGAAACATGGTTGAAAGCATAGTACTTAGTTTTGTCCTTCGTGATTGTGTACCTACTCAGTAATCGCTGAATGCTAAAAGAGCATAAAAACCGGTCAATTTGTGAACTTTCACAACTTGCTGAAAAAGTCGCTGTGATTGTGCATTTTATTTTGCAAAGATTTAAACTTGTTTTATTTCTTTATTTTGTTTAAGCATTGGACATCCTCTGCATATACGTGAGTATCGAACTGGATGTTAGGGCCTAAACGTTCTGCTTTATTTTTTTTTGGTGTTTCGTTTAAGCTTTGGATCACCTATGCGTATACGGAAGTATCGACCTGGTGGTTAAAGCCTAAACAATTTCAACTTGTTTTTGTTTTCTTATTTTGTTTAAACATTGGACTTTCTCTGCGTATATGGAAGTATCGACCTGATTGTTAATGTTTAAACATTTCTGCTTTGTTTTTCGCACATATCACAGTTGATGAAAGTTTAAAGGCATTACTTGAGTTAGTGTATTGCATGATGAGGGGATATGCTGAGATCATGGGGTCCATAAGAATTTAGTGCAAAATTAATATACCTTAACGTATCGGTAAGCATTTCGAAAGTTTTTAGATTGAGTTTAAGAGGACAACTATATCGTCAATCTATGTGAATCGTTTAGAACTTAAAATGATTAAAGCTTAACGGTGCTAGTGATTTGTCACAAGAACTGATATGATCCTCTTACACAAACTCACAAAAATATTGTCTGTATATATTTGTTTACTGTATTTTATTCATAAACAAAAATCCAAAAAGATTTTCGGAGTGTTTTAGCATAAATTTTTGAACATTCAAAAAGATTTTCGACAACTGATGTTGAAGAGCTGATATTCAAAATTCTGAGTGCTAAACATGATGAACTACATTGGGTTGGGAGAATATGTTGAAAACTTTGAATGTTATATACAAATGTTTTGAAAGATTGTGTGCTTAGTTAATCAAGATCATTCATTTGAACTTGATGTAACTATACAGATTGATGAATGAATGATTTCTACCAGTAAGTTTCTTAAATCTAAATGTTATAAATTTGTGAAACTTATGTTGAGGTGGAGGATGTGCAGGTTAACCAGGTTTCAAATCCTGAGCAGATACAGAATAGAGCCAGGAATTAATCCTGAACTTGTGAACCTGTGAAAGCCAGACTACGATCCCGACAGCTGAGTCTAAGGGGGAGTCTGAAGACGAGCTCAACGCAAGAGGAAGCGTGGATAAAGAACCAAGTAATTATCCTAAAGGAGCTTGTATACGGAAAGCCAGGCGTCGATCCGAAAAGCACGGAAGCTTAACGAAAGGGGAGCCTGAAGGAAAAAGAGTCTAAGAAGAAGGGGAGCAACGGAAGCTTGAAGACAGATCCACGGGGATTCTGTTCGTGAAAGAGAAAAGACAAGACGCTACGAGATTGACTACGGCAATATCCAAGGGGGAGTCTGTTAGTGCATTATGTGTCTATCGCCTCCGTCAATCTAGTCCGTAGCAGAAACCGAAGAATGCAAGACTTTATGATGTTACTAGTTAAAAAGGCAAGGTGGCAATTTTGTAAATAACGAGTTATTGCTTACCCGCGCGTTACGGCGGGACGCTGTTTATGAATGTATTTAGCATCACTATATCAGACGTGAAAAATCTTATGTTTGTCTAACGCCTACCAAATCATTTTACTTGGAAAGATTCTTTTCATTTTCAGAAGAAAACGTAATGTCATTAATGTACTAACCAAGTATTTTTATAAGTGAAGAAAAAATTATAGAAAACAATATAAAATATAAAGTTTGCCATATCTAAAAAGATTAGCATATGTATTATCAATTTTGTCTCCTACACTATATGTATAAGCCAGCATTGTAGGCAATATATTTGACCGTTATCCACACCGTAAAATCCGTTATGCTACCGTTAGTCTATCGATTGCAACCTTGAAGTTTGCCGGAAACTGGTCGGCTGCCACGAAGGATGCCATATACTGTGCGGACGTTAGCATTGTAGTTGTGCGTTATTGTTGTTCTCCTAAGTTCTAAAACATTGTAACCTTGTTTCCCCTACCGTTCGCAGGATGATTTTGATCAACACACAATTTTTCTTGTTTGAATTTGAACGGAGTAAACATATACTTTTGGGAAGAAGAAAATGAATATTTTTAAAGACAAAAAATAACAGACTTTGATTACACCGGATTTATTCAAAACATGTGTCAATAATGTTGTGTAACTGGGAGTCTTGTATATTTGGTGTCGTAATGTTTAATGAAGTGGCCCCCTTTTTGTTAAAAAAAAACATTCAATTTTGCCTTGTTGAATTTGAAGCCACATTTGATTTCCTGTTTTGAGATCTAAGGATAAAACATAAATCATCATCTTGATTCTTGAATCCCACAAAAAGTACATAATCTACTTGTTCAAAATATAGACACATCTCATACCCGATTTAGATATCATCTACTTATTTTGATTCTCGCTCAAATCGTATCTAAGTCTGCGACTACGTATTATATAAATGCCGGAGTTTGTTTGACTGTTTACATTCCTCGGTCGATAAAAAACCACTTCTTCATTTGATGTCCACAGTCCACACCATTGTTAGACTAATTCTTTGAACACCACATTAATTAAACCATGAATCTATCTTGAATAGTTGAATCTGGGTAACATAATAGTGGTAAATGAGCCTTGGATAAATTTGCATTTAACCTCGAGCAAAAGCAAAATAAAATCATTTACCATGCAAGTTCATCCTACTCGAACTTTATCCTTAGATTTGCAACTTCATCCTATATACTTACATAGCCAAATTAACAAACAAAATTAAACTTACAAATCGAACGTCTTAGGCATCAAAACAAAATTAGAAAAACCAAATTTGGTGTTTGAGATTGAAGTTTGTTACCACCAAATTCGCCATTAACAATGAGACATAACTCTCGGCAAACCATCAGGATCATTGCTCTGTTTTCTCTGTGGGTAATTGATAATATTAGCATGAGTGAGTGTGTCGGTGGCGTAACGCTGTAGAGGGTTATAAAGGGTGTGAAACGGTGGCAGATGACGCCATGATGACGACGGTTGGAGAGGACGCTTCGGAGTACAAAGTTACGACGGTTCTTGAATATTTGCGACCGTTTATCATTGTATGCACATCGATCTGAGATTCGAGTTTAAAATATTATTGTTTTTTTCATCGGGCTGTCACCGATTTAACTTCATCGGGCTATCATCATCGTAGAAGACTGAATCTTCAAAACAAAATTTGATGTTTCGTGTTAAAGAAATCGGTTGATGGTTTCGTGTTGATGAAATCTGATATTTCATAGTTACAGTGATTTGAGATCAAATGGATCTTTTTGTGTTAAAGAGAGAATCTGAAAGGTTTGATAAATCTGGGTTAAAGTTTTAGAGAGAAGAAAAACAAAATTATGTTTTTTCTAAATATAAAAAGAAAAAAGAGACACAGTAATGCACAGTATGCGTGTTCTATATCTGAGATTGCACGTGGAAACATGTGGACGGTTATCAAATATACGGTTATCAAACATGAACCGAAACGACGTCCTTTTTAAACCGACGCGAGTGCAACTGTATTTATTTTCAACCGACGGGAGTTGGTTTTTGTATAAGTATATAATGAGATTTCTCATTATATCCCTTGGCCTATAAATAGAGGAGTTAGTGGTAGAGTTTAAGACTTTTGCTCATTTGGAGATTTAGAGATCTAAGCTTAGAGAGAGAAAGTCTAGAGAGAGAAAGTTCTCTCACGTGATTCTCGGCTTTGTACACATCATCTTATTCAATTGAATCACAGTTATAGTACGTTCTTATGTGTTCGGTCACGCACGTTCACGGATTCCGCACGTCAAACGTGTCGTTACGCAATTGTACGGTGTCAAAACCGATCCTACAACTGTATGTTGTTATTTGGAACTCCAACTGATAAGGTTGGGCCCAAGAAAAACACAATAACCTGTGGTAGAACGTCGATCATCAGAACACCCAACCCAGTCAGCATCACTATAAGCATGTAAATCAACACAAGTAGACCGATGTATACACAACCCATGAGAAATGGTACCCTTAAGATACCGCAAAATCCGTTTGACAGCAACCCAGTGTCGATCAGTAGGTGTCTGAAGAAACTGTGACACCTTACTGACCGCATAAGCAATCTCTGGTTGTGTCAACACAAGATACTGCAATGCACCGACAGTGCTCCGATACATAGTAGGATCAGACAAAGGATCACCAGTGTGCCGAGAAAGTTGTCTACCAGAAGAGACATGTGTAGATAATGGACGACAATCGGCAAGACCCGTGCGCTGTAACAAATCAAGTAAGTAGCGCTGCTGTGATAAATGTAAGACATCCTCAGAAAATGTAGCCTGAATACCCAGAAAATATGATAACTGTCCCAAATCCTTGAGCGCAAACTGAGAGTGCAAGCGCCCAATCAAACCAGTAACAAAATCAGATGAGCTCCTAGTAATAATGATGTCATCAACATAAATCGAGACATAACAGAGTATCAAATCTCGACTGTGAACAAAGAGAGATACATCTGAAAGACACTGGGTAAAACCATCAGTAAGGAGAGCGGTGGATAGCTTGGAAAACCAAGCTCTAGGAGCCTGCTTTAGGCTATAAAGAGCCTTCTGCAGGCGACAAACATAATGTGGTCTAGATGAGTCAACAAAGCCTGGGGGCTGGGTCATATACACAGTCTCAGAAAGATCCCCATGTAAGAACGCATTGTTGACATCAACCTGACGAATAGACCACCCTCGAGAGAAAGCGACTGAAAGAACTAGACGAATAGTAGTAGGTTTGACCACAAGACTAAAAGTCTCAGTGTAGTCAATACCCTCAGTCTGATGAAAGCCCTTGGCAACAAGCTGGGCTTTATAACGACTCACTGATCCATCAGGATTATGTTTAATCCTGTAAGCCCACTTACAACCAACAATGTTGGCGTCAGTGGGAACCTGAACCAGACGCCAAGTCTGGTTGGCATGAAGAGCATCAATCTCAGCACGCATCGCATCCCACCAAACAGAATACTGCTGAGCCTGTCGAAATGTGGAAGGCCCAGTGGTGGGAGTAGTAGAGACATGAAAAAGAACATGACCAGGAAACTGACGCGGCTGCCGTGTATGCTCACGAGATCGTGTAACCATCGGGTGAGTTGGAACAAGAGTAGTAGTAGGAGGACGAGGAGGAGGAGAAGGAGGAGGAGGAGGATGAGGAGAAGGAGGAAAAGAAGGTGAAGCAATATCAGGAGAGGGAATAACATGAGAAGATGAGGAAGGAATAATAGGAGAAGATGAAGAAGAAAGAGAAGAAACGGAAGTAGAAAGCGAAGGATGAGGAATGGAGAAAGGAATAGAATCTGAAGAAGCTGTGGGAGTAATAGAACTCCCCGGAATGTCAAAAATCGACTCATGGAACCGAATATGTCGAGAAGTATACGTACGAGACGTATAAGGATCATAACAAAGATAACCAAGATGAGATGGAGCATAGCCAACAAAGATACAAGGAGTAGACTTGGGTGAAAGTTTATCCGCTCGAGTATCACCTAGAAACGGATAACACAAACACCCAAAAGTACGAAGAAGAGAGTAATCGGGACGAGATCCAAAAAGAACCTCATAAGGAGATGAGTGATGAAGAACCGGTGATGGTAACCGGTTAATAAGGAAGGCAACAGTGGTATATGCATCATACCAGAAATTCTTTGGTAACCGAGCATGAAACAATAAAGCTCGAGCTACCTCAGAAAGATGGTGGTTTTTCCGCTCAGCAACTCCATTTTGTTGGGGAGTATAGGGACATGAAATGCGATAAGCGATGCCAGAATCTGAAAGAAAACGAGCCATAGATCCACGAATGAGCTCAGGAGCACCATCACACTGAAGATGCTTGATGGTGCAGGAGAAAAGGTTCTCAACAAGCGGTTTGAAATGCCGAAAGCAATCAACCGCTTGAGAAAGACAAGTCAAAGGATACATCCATGTAAATCGGCTGAAATCATCAATGAAAGTAATGAAATATCTGTATCCATCTCTAGACATTACAGGCGAGGCACCCCAAATGTCACAATGTATAATATGTAACGGTGAAGTAGAATGAGATACAACTGATGTAAAAGGCAATCTAGTCAATTTTGAAACACTATAAGCAGTACAATGTGTGTGTGTGGGTTTGTTTGTCAGATGTAAGAACGAACATCTAGGCAAAACATCATCAGACGGATGACCCAATCGAGAATGCCAAGTCTCACGAGATACAGAAGTAAAAACAGCAAGTGAATATAGCTGATGCGGACTACCACGTGTGTGATGAAAAAGCTGTCCATCAAGAGTCTGAATGGACAGACCTAGATATGAGAAAACAACAGCTATGGGATGATCAATCACTAACTGCGTGATCAATAAACGGTTCTTGGCTAAGCCAGGAACCACAAGAACATGTCTAAGAGTAAGAGTACGATCTGATAAATGAAGTAAAACAGTGCCAATATGAGAAATAGTAAGAGCCATACCATTACCTACAATGACTCGCTCAGAGCCAGTGTAGGGAGAAGCATCAAAAACAATAGAAAAATCAGCGGTCATATGCGCAGTGGCACCGCAATCGGGTATCCAAGAATCAACACGCTCACATGTACCCGATAAATCAGCCATCAATCCAAAATGAGGAAAAATCTCGTGACTGACCGGGCCCAAAACAGACGATCGAGTTTCATTATGTGAATCAGTAGAAATTGGCCCAATAAATCCTTGTGAATAATCAACTGAATTTGTAGAAATGGTAGAGTTTGGGCCTGGCCCCAATATCGATGTCTGATCAGTTATCCCAATAGATTCACATTGAGGCATGTTTTCACCATATTTAGAAGAAACCCTAGCTTTATGATTCAACTCCATTAAATCATTCGAAACTCTAATTTCACAATCATCGTGCACAATTACATCATCAGAAACCCTAATTTCACCGCATTCCTTGCTGAAAAACCCTAATTTCACCGAATCAACACTCGCAACACGATCTATCACCTTCAATTTCACCGAATCATGAACAGCAAACAGATCAGAGAGAGTATTACGAGCCCTAACCATAACATCACACCAATTTCTCTGTAAATCCACAGCAAAATCACTCACATCCTTACACCTCTCACCGGCAATAAATTTAAAGATTGACGGAAAGATTTGAAGTTTAATCCACATAATACTTTGTTGATTCGATAGTTATTGGAACAGATTTGAAGATTGATGAAGAACAATAGAATGAACAGATCGAAAAGAAAGAATAAGAACGGAAATAATGAAGATTTGAAGATCGATGAAGAATCAGAATGAAGAAATGAGATTTAGAAAGAAATCAGAATGAAGCAGATCAGAAATAATGGAGAATGGCCGGAATTTTCGCCGGAGATGTAACAGTCTGCCGGAATCAAGCCATCAGGATCAAGAGCATATGCTCTGATACCATAAAGAGAATATCAAGCTCAAGAAACTCAATCTCATATCAAAAGTGGGAAGAATATCAATACAAGCACCTCTATATATAGGAGAACAACTATACAACTAATCATGCTAACTAACTCAACTAACTCACATGCTCTAACTACCTAACCACCTCTGTATACTCTAATACCATTTCTTTGCTTCTTGAACCCACAGTTATCCAAGGAAAAAAAGGGAAAGAGGAAAGTCAAACTTGGATCTATCACATCCCTCCATGCATGCTTATTATTCTTTAATATTTCATACATACTTGATCTAATCCCCATGCAAACAAATACCCAACACCATCATTATGCATAACAACAATTTTAGTCAGGGTTGAGAGAACTAGTTCCTACACGTTGGGATTTAACTCAACAATTTCTCTTATGGTTATAACTAGTTAGTTAGCAAACAAGAGTGTTCAACACCCAAGACCACCCTATTTAAATGTAACACCTCGAAAAAAAATTCGTCCAATAATGTCTTGACACGTGTCATAAGGTTCCGTTATGTGAAAACATACTTTAGAGGGACTAAAAGTGACAAACAGTGAAAACTATGGAACGTAAGGGTCCAAAGTGTCAACAATGGATAAATAGGCTCTATGATAACCCCACATAATGTTTATAACCTTTAACGGATGGTTCATGGATCATACGACGCGGAAATTGCACAAAAGTGAAGTATTGTAAACTATAGGGGCCAAAAGTGTCAACATGTTTAATTTATACCTCTGAGTGAACTTTTGGCAGACCCGAAGCTTTGTATAGCTAAAATATACTCACTAGAATATGTGGTAAAAATTTCATGAAGTTTCGTCAACGTATGAGAAAGTTATGGCCAAAACCGTACTTAAGGGACTAAAAGCGTCAACGTCGAATTTCATGGCTTTTCGGTTGAGCGCAAAGTTATCCGAGGGCATTACCATGTTGGTAAAAGTCCTAAGGTTCTTAAAAACCAAGTTTGGGGGTTTACGGGTCGAGAAAAGTAGCCGAAACATCGCGTACAAGTTCAGGGGTCAAAGCTGCCAAGTTTGAAACTTGTTTTGGCTGAACCAGGGTCAGGCGACCCGCCTGGGAAGGCCCAAGCGGGCCGCGTGGGTTGCCCAGCGACAGAATTCGCAAATATGGATGGTTTGGGTCCGATTTTAAGTGTTATACAGCTCATTTGCACCTCCAATTGCACCAATTAAGAGCCATGCATGGCTACTACTACAGGAACCTCGAATTTGTACCTTTAAATCAGATTATTGATCATTTTCTTGGACATTTGCAATTGATCAAGAACACATTCTCACAAGAGCTCTCAAGAACTCTCAAGGCAAGCTTTCTGGAGGAAATCTGATCAACAAGGCCGACTCCTAGTGTTCACTAAACATCTATAGGACTCTTGTAAGCCTTCAATTCGTTCTTTAATCCGTTTTTGCTTTGATTATTAGTAAAAGTCAAACTGGGTGTTCATAACCTTTGACTTTCTGATTAAACGGATTTCTTTCAGTCATTTCTCGAATTGAAACTTGTTATAGATTGGTATTTATGTGGGAAACAAACCCTCTAAAGGGTACTAACTGATTCCCACTACATGCATGCTTAATGTCGAGTCAAACCTATTTCTAAAAAGTCAACAGAAGCGATTTTTGTGAAAAATGACATGATTAATGATATAGATGACATGCAACCTGATTGATCATTAAAAATAACTTGTAATATATATAAGAATGTGTTTTAATCATCATCAACCCGACAATCTATAGTATAGCCACGAATCGGAACCGAAAGTCTTGTAAAACGATTATTTCGTAGACTATCGATTCGGATTCGTACATGCATGTTCGAGATCTGTATTGGAAAGTATTTTTGACTATTTTTATTTTAGTTAAACTTGCTGGAATTTTCTTTGATTGAGTCTATGCTTAGCCTATTCGAATGCATGTTCCGGTTTATGCATAAAGTTGACTATTTTGCCCTTTTTGATTTAAAACGGGATTTTTGGAAAAGTGAAAGGATAAAAATCTTTATTTTTAATATATGAACTTGCACCGAAAATTTCGGATCAGTTGGTGGTCCAGATTGTGAGTTATGGCCATTAGCGTAAAACTATATTATAAATTTACATAAACGGTCCTTTTTGCGTAGAACCCGTTTCTGGCCACGTTTTGGTACAAAACTTTTTACCAACTGATATATTATAATATTCTGGGAATTTTGATGATTTTTAATTAATTTTTGGCTGAACGGATCCTAGATCACCTAGTCATTTCGGCTTATGTCGGTTTTGACCGTTTTAGCCATAAAATGAGTTTTACACATCCGTTTGACCCGAAACCTTTTTCTACTGATTTTATATGATGAATAAATTATTTTAAGTATTCTGGAAATATAAAAATCTCAGATTTAATTTGAAAACCCGAAAACGCCCTTAAATCGCATATTTAGCGTTTTAAGCGCATAGTAAGCGTTATACTTGTTTTGAACATATAAGACCTATACCTACTGATGTGTTTAGCATATTTTCATATAAAAACAGTAAGTATAATATTTTGAACTCAGGTTTCCAGTTTTGGCATTTTTAGCCCTTGAGAAATTACTAAATTGCCCCTACGGTGCATAGTTTAGTTTTAAATGATAAATTTGGTATATGGGTCATACCCTACTGATATAATATGTTATATTAAGTATATTTACTGTATGAACCAGACCCGAAACTCAGATTTCTAATTTTACCCTTTTATTATCTTTTAAATGACCAAAATGCCCTTCTAAGGCATAAATTGGGTTTAAAACTATTCCGGGCAATATAGAACATAACTTACTGATATAATATCATATTCTAAGCATATTACTTCAGGGAACTTGCATTTGAATCATTTGGCTACCCGTATCGCCCTTATTGCGTTCGGTTCGGTTTACGTAACTAGTTTGCGTAAATTGACCGAACCGGGTCAAACGTCATCATTTTTATTTCAAAATCCAGAATGTATTTAGTATACCCATATTATACAAGTATTCAAACTTGTCGGGTCTAAATCACATTCTATCCGGTCCTTCGCTTAATCGTGCGTAAACCGTATCATTCTTAAAACTAACCGGTCAAAGCTTAGGCTTGAATAAAAGACCCGTTAGGAATCTAATAGGTTAATTATAAACCTTTGTTCCAGATTAGGAGGCCCGGTAAAAGCTACCACCACTTATCGTTTGTGACTTATACTTGCTCAGGTAAATACATTTTGACTTATTTTCCCTATACGGGCTTGGGGTACGGTATTTAAAATACCGCTTGATCGGGCGCACAAGTCCTGCGCCCTATGGGTGTACAGTCTTGAATAGCTTGTGTGATTTCGTTTAAACAGTCTTGTCTTACTTAAAGGCTTTGGGGGGTTATTGACCATGTCCCGGATATCCTTGGCATTATCTTACGAGATGGCCACGACCAGAGCACGGGGTGTAGGCGTACACCCGTCGTGTATAACTCTTTGATGTGGTGTGTCAATTAAATCTCTAGCCCGGACAGTAGATCCCGGGCCACCAGAGATATAAGTGCATGTAATTCGTTCACAAGTTTATATGATATAATTATCCCAAGTTAATAAAAATATTTATGCCTTGTGCATTTAAATAAATTTTCAATCATTTTCAAAATGAGTCAGTCGACTTGTATTTACCAGTGTAAACTGACGTATTTTTCCCAAAAGATTAAGTGCAGGTACTATACGGAATTAGGCTGGTTGTTTCCTAAGAGCGTCCACTATAGTCTCGCAAGCTCGGACGACATATATCTGTTGAACTATTTTATTCTTATTTTATTTGATCCGCCTGTGGATCCATTTCAACTACTGTGATATTTATTATTACACTTTATTTAAAAGTTGAAATGTTTCTATTCTGCTTCCGCTGTTCATTATTATATTGTGTTGATTGTCTATGACGATGCCAACTACGTCACTGTACCCCACACCGGGCCCACCGGTGACACGTGGAAATCGGGGTGTGACATTAAACCCACCATATTACTAGTTAATACTTTTGGAAAAATACAACACTTTCATTTCTCAAACACCCATGTCCCTCTTGGTTCTGTAACTTCATCCAAAACCACCAAAAAAAACTTTAGCCCATTCAAGTGATTCCAAGGTGTTCAAGTGTGGTTAACCTTCATCAATCAATCTTGTTCATCACCGAGCATCATCATGGTGTTCATTTGGCACCGTTCTCCCAACTTCATCAATACGTTTTTGGGTGTGACAATATGCACCAACAGCCACCACCGCACACCACCTCCTAAAACTGCCTTACCACCACCATTGAAACCACCACCCTCCACTATCACCCTTTCTCCACCATCACCACCCTAAAATCAACTACCACCTCCTAAAAAAACCCAAACCTGCAGGTGAGCCATGGATATCATTAAATCACCCACAAAGAGTTAATCTTTCACAACAAAACCAAAACGACACATGCACAATTTGAACATCATCGCCAAATTAAGAACAAATCATGAACACCTAAATCACGTCAACCGATGTGGAAACTCAGCGAATGTGAAAACAAAATCAGGCCAAATCAAACCTGGATCAGAGTAAAATCGGGCCAAAAAGAAGCTGACACCTGCAAAATCAGAGCAAAATCAGGACAAATCAGACCACTCGGTGACCTTCACCTGGTTCGGATTCGACTTTTAAGTTGTTGCAAGTTTCAGATTCAATGGATGTTGCAGCTTTCAGATTCGACTTGTTTTTCTGACGACCTCACGTTACCCACTTGGTTCAGGGTTTGGGGGCAAATCAAAACAAAGTAAAAAAGATTTTGCTGGCGCTCACCGGAGTGGTGTGTTGGGCGGAAAACATGAGAGGGTTGACCGAAGGTGATGAATGATGTGGTGGGGGTGATGAATGGTGTGATTAGTGGTGGAAGATCGACATATCTGGTTTGGCATTAAAAATTTGAGTTTAAAGAGTTGTGGGGTCCACCACTACTCATTTAATTTCATTTTTATATTTTAATATTTTTGTTTTAATTCAAAAGGAAAGGGTAACTTTGTAATTTCACACACACTTAACATTCAAAACTAACCTCCATCTACGTTAGGGACTATCTGAGTAACAAATCGGCAAACCATAGGGAGCATACCTGTAATTTTGAAAACTTAAGGACTAAAGGTGAAATTTCATCAAACCACAGGGACTATCCAGACATTTTACTCTTTCTTTCTATTTAATTAATATTATTTTTAAGACTTTAAGCATAAAACCATAATATTAAGGTAAAATATATTTTCCAGATTATTTGATTAATTATATAAACTTTAATATTTTTTGTTCTATCTAAAATTAACCTTTTAATATATAGGGGATGGATCATGAGAAAACTAGTTTAAATGAGAAAACCAAAAAACTAACTAAAAAAACCTAAAAAAATACCAATTTTTTTTACAATTTTTTAAAGAAAAATCGCTACTTTTTATGTATGGAAAAAAATTTTCAAAAAAAAAAAAAAAATTTTGTTGTACTGCACATGTGCACTAATACGGAAAGCCTAAACCACTTAACCCACCCCCCACCGACACCCCCCAAAAACCTAACCCCCCCCACCCCCACCCCCCAAAAACCTAAATTCACCCTCCCACCAAAAGCCTAACCCCCCACCCCCAAAAACCTAAACCCCCCACCCCCAAAAACCTAAAACTAAACCCTAAACATAAACCCGAAAAAAACCTAAACCCCCCCACCCACCCCCCCCCCAAAAAACCTAAACCCCCCTCCCCTCACACCCAAAAATCTAATCCTAATCCTAAACCTCCAAAAAAAACTAACCCTAAAAGCTAAACTAGACTCAAAAAGCTAATTTTAAGCATGTAATGCAATTGTAGTACATGTTATATTGCACATGTGCACTACTATAATAATAGTGTTGAAAACAAGACGACACGATAAATCTTTTTTTATGTCATAAAAAATATGCTCGAATATACTTAAATGAAAGATAAGAAAATTTGTGATCTTATGGTGCCATTTTTGTTTTAAAATGATAACGTATGGAGAAATGAGAAATGGGAAATGTTTGAAAAGTTATATATTTTTTTTCCAATTTTACCCCTCCTTCATTAAAAGTCCCCCCTCCTTCAGTAAAAGTCTCCCTCCCCCTCCTTTTTAGTGGATTTTAGTTAGTTTTCTAGTTTTCTCATTTATATCTAGTTTTCTCATGATCCTCTCCCTTAATATCTATCTATACTTTATATAAAAGGAGAAATCTCAATAACATAAGAAAAGCTGATGTGGCAGCCAGAGAGGCTGTCCAACAATGCTTTTCTTATGTCATCAACGATGAGGTGGCAGCCATAGAGGGAGCATAGTGACATCATAAAGCTTAGTTTAAAATACATTTAAAATTCAAACATCTGCCATCAAACCACTGCCCCACTTTCAAATTTCAAAGGTCTGGCCCACATTCAAGCTCTGCCCACATTCAAATTCCAACCTCTACTCTCCAAATTTCAAACCTGGTCCACAATCTATACAAAATTCAAACCTCTGCTCTCCATTCCAAATTCCAACCTCTGGCCAATTTCAAAATTTTGGCTCTAGATTCAAAATTCAAACCATATATGTATAAAAAGTTCTTTTTAATTTCTTTGAGAGCTTAATCAACTCAAATCTCTCTCTCGAAAACTCACTTTCTCTCTCTCAAATCCAGACCTCTCTCTCAGTTCAGTTCCAGTTCGTCGGAAAATGGCGTTGTCACCACCACCGTAGCCTCATTATCCTCATGCCAATCAGGTAAACCCTACAGTTGAATTGAGATGTTTGTGTAGTTTTATGAAATTTTGTAGCTTTTTTTGTAATTTAAGCTTCCCTAAATCTTCTTCTCTGAGTACACTCCGCACTAAAAAAAGTGGCCGGATGAAATCGTGTGTTCTTCGGTGAAAGAGCGGAGTTTATAAATGCGACCAGTTTAATTTCATCTCATTATCCTCATGTCAATCAGGTTCACACCATTTTCCCCTAGTTTAATCGATCTATTATACCTAAAGCTGTAATTAGGGTTTCATAGTACCAAATTTCATTATTCACTATTGTCGACCCACCTACTCATTGATGTTCTTCACATGTAAATTACACAACTTCAGTGGAAATTATGTTCATTTCAAGAAACAAAGAGCACCCAAATCTTCATTACAAGGTTAGACATTCAAATTTCTTCAATTTGAATATATAAATTGCTTCTGTTTATTTTTATTAAATTTTTGCTTATGTTTTTTTTTCATTTTATTGCAAAAATTGACTTTCAGCATTTAGTTCTGGGATGGGGTTTGGATCATATGATGGAAAGATGTTTGCTTTCACACAAGGTAATCTTGATTTCTTGATGCTTAAAGTTTTTACTTTTTGTTTCTATTGAATTTTGTTTTGTTTTGTTTTAAAGAAGCTATATACAAGGTCAAATTTTAAGGTTTTTCAAGTGGGGAATTCGTATGGGTTTTATGGTTAATTTATGCCAACATTGTTTTGTTAATGATGGTTACTCTAATGGTGGATTTATTTTGCATTTTGTCCAGAAAAGATTAGAGTAAAAGTATCAATTTTGATGTTAATGGTAAATCATTTGACCTTAAAAGTCAACATCATAGATAAAGGGAGTGTTCTTAACTAGGGTTGTAAATGAATAGTGTGACACCCCAGGAAAACCAGTGAACGATTGAACTTACCTAGCTTCCTCAGTGAGTGCATACCAAATTTCGGGACGAAATTTCCAATTAGTTGGGGATAATGTGACAACTCGCACTTTGGACCTATCCTGTAACGTTATGTGCTTATGTGAAACGTTATGATTTTCTTAGTGAATGATATATTTGTTATGTGCTATGTTGTAAGTATGTATATTGTGTATGTAATATATGAATGTATGTAATGGTCCAAAACGCACATCATGATCCGAACCGCACAACTATTGCTCAAGCGCACAAGGCCGTTGGGCCACTTCCTTGTAATCGGACCCTTAGGGCAGCCCATTGAGGGTTCGGCCCATTCTTTTGGATTGATTATCAATTAGGGTGTTTGTAACCCCCAATCATTGTTACCAAAACACCCTCACACAAGAAACCCTAGCTATTCTCCCTCTCTTCTTCGCAAACCGAAGGCAGCCAAGGATTCCCCTTCATCGAAGATTATTGTGCACGGATCAATCCCACTCCCCTTTCCATCGGTTAGTGTTGATATTGGTGTTGTGTTGAATGATGTTATGTGCTTAGGATTGATTGATGATACATATGTTGAAATCGGATAGTAGGAAAATATTTATGAACCTAAGAGATGTTAATTGGTCACCATGCTATATATTCAGATTATTGTATGCTAATGTTAGATTGAATGTTGCTAATCAATGATATATAAGGTTCACGTAATCGGCTTGCACATGAATCAGATATATATGAATGTATGATGGATCGGCTATTGTGTAATGTTATACGGTTGGATATTGTTCACATGTTCGGTAGCTAGAACTCGAAGCTAGTATTAGATGTTAAATGTTTTGAGTTGTTAGTTATTGCTATGATTTGAATCAAGATTAGGGTTCATAAGAATCGATGCTCAAAATCCCTGTTTGATCGAGTTTGTGTAAACTGGTTTGTTGGAATTGTATTAATTGATAGAATGTAATTAAGGGAACTGTTAAATGAATTGTAACCGAATGGCTTAATAATCGGATATTGAACTAATCGCACACGACACCTCTTGGTCGCATAAGGGGCTCATTCGCACAAGCTTAACCAGATCGTACAAGAACCCTCTGGACCGCACAAGTTATATTAGTGACTAACTATTGGGCCGAGGGCATGTTGGGTTGGGCTGGTCAGTCGCACAACCTAACCGGGTCGCACAAGTTAATTAAATCGCACAAGTTGTATTCCTTGATAGCTTTTGGGCCGCTCATGCATGCTGAATGTTTACATACGGATGGGCCTTGAAGCCCGGGTCACAAGCGCACAACCCGATCGGATCGCACAAGACCGTCCGACCGCACAAGAGCACCACGGGTTGTTGGGCCGAGACCTTTTATGTTTAATTTGTTATCTGTTGGGCCACTTTCTGATGGGTTTAATATTTGGGCCGGGTATGTTTGGGGAACATATGATGGATCGCACAAGACGGCTGGGCTTGTGCGAGCCCAATCTTGATTATAATATAACTGTTGAACATGAGGTTACGTATTTGCCATGATCCGTGTGTGGTTCCTATATGCTATCTTATGTGACACATACGTGCATTACCTTAGTCAAAACCTGACTTGTATTATAACCATGATAGGACGTGGTTGACCATTTACTAGCTTATCTGTACTCTTTGTGTATCTGCCGAGCAATCCAAGGTGAGTTCACACAGCCAAGGCATGGGATTCCCGGGTTGGGAATTGGGTTGGAATGTTGATATGATACGATTACTCATACTTACGCAATCACTAGACTGTAGACCATCGTCCTCAGGATAGTCAGGACACGTTACGTAAAGCCTACGTAACCCAGTAATTATCATTTGTCTCCCGGGTCGGGAGGACACGTTACGTAAAGCCTACGTAACCCAATACCATCTACTGTCTTCCGGGTCGGAAGGACACGCTGCGTAAAGCCTACGTAGCCCCCACGCGTACCACTGTCCTCGGGGAAGGGCACGTCACGTAAAGCCTACGTGACCCAGTACGTATTCCTGTTCTCGGTTTAAGAAGAACACATGGTTGCACTAGTCTAGTAAGTACTATAATGGGAATCCCCCATTGTTAAGGATAAACTTGAGAATCCCTCACAAATAGTTTATACTATAATGGGAATCC
Source organism: Helianthus annuus (assembly GCF_002127325.2). Taxonomy (NCBI): domain Eukaryota; kingdom Viridiplantae; phylum Streptophyta; class Magnoliopsida; order Asterales; family Asteraceae; genus Helianthus; species Helianthus annuus. The sequence continues at coordinate 73,717,381 of NC_035440.2, read as the reverse complement.
CCCATTGTTAAGGATAAACTTGAGAATCCCTCACAAATAGTATATACTTGTATGGGAAGCCCCCACTAGATGAACTTACGCATTACTGTTACGAACTTACTTTCTGTGAACTCGCTCAACTAGTTTGTTGATTATTTGTTGCATGCCTTGCAGGACCTTAGGTACTTTATGGAGCTTGCACAAGGAGGAGCGGGTCGTTGTGGACAAGGATTTATGAATGTTTACTAAACACTTATGATATTTCATACGTTAACACTTATGATTGGGTTTTACTTAAATGCTTCCGCTACATATACAATGTTTGGTCTTGAACATCAATTATGTTTATGGTTATTATTAAATGTTATGTTTGATATAATTGGTGGCTTGATCCTGGTCATGTCACGCTCCCAAGCGGTGGTACTCCGCATGTGGGATTTTGGGGGTGTGACAGATTGGTATCAGAGCCATTGGTTATAGAGAACTTGGTTTTAATATGGGGAAAACGTTTTTATTAAAAACCAGACTATAACCAGAACAGTGCTCTCAACGATCCACAACGATGCTTCGCTCCACGTGCAAGACTCGACATCCTAGGTAATAAGGTTTATGTTTATTGCCTGTTTGCTAGAACTGCTTAGAACCTTGCTCGCATTACGTTTAGACACACATGATACTATAGCATGAGAATCCCTACGTGCTTACACTTTTCTGTCATCGCCCTACTTGCGAACCCCTCTCACTCACGTTACTTTTTACTATGAAGATCATGTCTGGAAGAATTAACATGACACAAGCCCAGCTAGAGGCTCTCGTTCAAGCTCAAGTCGCTGCGGCACTTGCAGCTGCTCAAGCAGGTAGTATATCCTGCAGTATAGGCACACACTAGGATCTCTAGATCCTACATTAACTCTCGTATTTAACTTCGTCCTATTCGTACACAATAGGTCAACACGCGCAGCAGCCTGTCTGCACATTCAAGAACTTCATGGACTGTCGTCCAAATTCTTTCAGTGGCACCGAGGGGGCAGTGGGACTCCTCCATTGGTTTGAAAAGCTAGAATCAGTATTCGAAATGTGCGAGTGCCCTGAGGCTCGCAAGGTCAAGTATGCAACTGGCACCTTGGAAGGAATCGCGCTAACCTGGTGGAACGCGCAGGTGCAAATTCTGGGGTTGGCAGCTGCTAACGCCACACCCTGGAACGATTTTAAGGAACTTATCAAGAGGGAGTATTGTACACGTGAAGATATTCACAAGTTGGAAGACGAGCTGTATAATTTGAAAATGGTTGGATCAGAGATCGAAGCGTATACTAAACGGTCGAATGAGCTGGCCGTACTGTGCCCAACCATGGTGGACCCCCCATACAAGCGCATTGAGATGTATCTCAAGGGATTGGCGCCAGAGATCCAGAGCCATGTTACCTCGGCTAATCTCGATAACATCCAGGATATTCAACGTCTCGCTCATCGCATCACCGACCAGGCAGTGGATCAGAACAAACTGCCTAAGCGTGTCAGCGCTACTGCTACCGTCGCTCCTTCAGTTACTCCCGCTACTACTAGCGACAGCAAAAGAAAGTGGGATGGAGATTCTAGTAAAGGTTCAGCATCCGTTCAGTCTCAAGCTCAGCAACAGAAGACTGACCACTACCAGAGTCCTGGTCAACAATCCTCTGGTGGTCATAGACGGGGAAGATATCAGGGATTTCACCCCAAGTGTCACAACTGCAACAGGCACCATAGCGGCCCATGCAACAAGGGTCGTTGTCAAAGGTGTCTCAAAATGGGGCATGAGGCCAAAGACTGTAGGAGTCCACGGCCTGCAAACCAGAACCAGCAACCGCAACAACCAGCTCCACAGAACCCACAGCAGCAACAGCAGCCACAGCGTGGAAACCGGGGATGTTTCCAGTGTGGGGCTGAAGGTCATTTCAAACACGACTGCCCTCAGTTGAACCAGAATCGCAACAACAATAACCAGGGCAACGGGAACAACAACGGTGGGAACAACAACATTAATGGCAACGAGGCTAGGGGACGCGCTTTTGTGCTAGGTCGAGGTGACGCAGTGAACGATCCCAATGTGGTTATGGGTAAGTTTCTCCTCGACAATATTTACGTTACTGTTTTGTTTGATTCGGGTGCGGATACAAGCTATATGTCTGTGAAAATGTGTCAACTGCTAAAACGTGCACCAACACTTTTACCCACCAAACATGTATTAGAGTTAGCTAACGGTAAAAGTCTAAAAGCCACGCACGTAGTTCAGGGTTGTAATCTTATCCTAGTTGGTCAAGCTTTCTCTATCGATCTCATTCCCATAGTTTTGGGTAGCTTCGACGTCGTGATTGGGATGGATTGGTTGTCCCAACATCAGGCAGAGATCTTATGCAGCGAGAAGATTATTCGCATTCCACGTTCTGGTCAAGAACCTCTCGAAGTCCAAGGCGACAAGAGTGGTGCTGTGGTTGGCATCATCTCTTTCTTGAAGGCTCAGAAGTGCCTGCGGACGGGTCATACCGCAATCTTGGCACTCGTTACAGACGCATCAGCAAAAGAAAAGAAATTGGAGGATATTCCAGTTGTACGCGATTACCCCCAGGTGTTTCCTGAAGACTTACCTGGCTTACCGCCTCATCGTCAGGTCGAATTTCAAATCGAGCTCGCTCCAGGAGCAGCACCCATAGCTCGCGCACCATATCGTCTAGCTCCATCAGAATTGGAAGAATTGTCAAAGCAGCTACAAGAGCTCTTGGAAAAGGGCTTCATTCGTCCAAGCTCTTCGCCTTGGGGAGCTCCAGTACTTTTCGTGAAAAAGAAGGACGGTACGTTCAGAATGTGCATCGACTACCGTGAACTCAACAAGGTGACGGTGAAGAACCGTTATCCTCTTCCGCGCATCGACGACCTATTCGACCAGTTGCAAGGGTCGAGTTACTATTCGAAGATAGACTTGAGGTCAGGGTATCATCAGCTGAGAGTCCGGGATGAGGACGTCTCCAAGACAGCATTCAGAACTCGTTACGGTCACTACGAGTTTCTTGTCATGCCGTTCGGGTTAACGAACGCGCCTGCCGTATTTATGGACCTTATGAACAGGGTGTGCAAACCCTATCTTGACAAATTCGTCATAGTATTCATCGACGACATTCTGATCTACTCCAAGAGTCAGGAGGAACACGAGCAGCATCTTCGTCTTATTTTGGAACTCCTTCGGAAGGAACAGCTATACGCTAAGTTTTCGAAATGCGACTTCTGGCTTCGTGAAGTCCATTTCTTAGGCCACGTAGTAAACAAGGATGGGATCCATGTCGATCCATCCAAGGTAGACTCGATCAGGAACTGGCCTGCACCACGAACGCCAATGGAAATACGCCAATTCTTGGGTTTGGCAGGTTACTACAGACGGTTTATCAAGGATTTCTCGAAGATTGCGCAGCCGCTTACGTTACTGACACAAAAGGGTGTTACCTATCGCTGGGGAGAACCCCAGGAGACTGCTTTTCAGCACTTAAAGGATAGACTTTGCAGCGCACCTATCCTCTCTTTGCCAGAGGGCACAGATGACTTCGTGGTTTATTGTGATGCATCCATTCGGGGACTTGGATGTGTGTTAATGCAGCGCGACAAGGTTATTGCTTACGCTTCACGCCAACTTAAGATTCACGAATGGAACTACACGACGCACGATTTTGAGCTGGGAGCTGTTGTTTTCGCGCTTAAGATATGGCGACACTACCTGTACGGTACCAGGTGCACAATTTACACCGATCACAAGAGTCTCGAGCATATCCTTAAGCAGAAGGATTTGAACATGCGTCAACGGCGATGGGTTGAATTACTGAACGATTACGAATGCGCTATCAAGTACCATCCAGGCAAGGCCAACGTTGTGGCCGATGCCCTCAGTCGGAAAGACACTTTACCTCGGCGCGTGCGAGCGCTACAGCTTACGATTCAGTCTAGCCTTCCTGCACAGATACGAACTGCTCAGATCGAAGCACTAAAACCAGAAAACGTCAAGGCAGAAGCCCTACGCGGCTCACGACAGCGGTTAGAACAGAAGGCAGACGTCGCCTACTATGTAACGAGGCGTATTTGGGTCCCACTTTATGGCGGTCTACGCGAACTTGTAATGGATGAAGCTCACAAGTCTCGCTATTCGGTACATCCAGGGTCGGACAAAATGTACCACGACATCAGAACCACTTATTGGTGGCCTAGCATGAAGGCCCACATCGCTACTTATGTTGGCAAGTGTTTGACCTGTGCGAGAGTCAAGGTTGAATACCAGAAACCAGCGGGCCTACTTCAGCAGCCTAAGATACCTCAATGGAAATGGGAAGAAATTTCCATGGATTTCGTTACAGGCCTACCCAGATCCCAGCGTGGGAATGATACCATATGGGTGATCGTGGATCGACTCACCAAGTCTGCACACTTCCTACCCATAAAGGAAACGGATAAGTTCTCCACTCTCGCAGACGTCTATCTTAAAGAAGTTGTTTCGAGGCACGGGGTGCCCACATCCATCATTTCGGATCGCGATGCACGATTCACGTCAGAACTTTGGCAAGCAATGCACAAATCTTTCGGCTCAAGATTAGACATGAGCACAGCATATCATCCTCAGACGGATGGGCAGTCTGAGCGAACGATCCAAACTCTAGAAGACATGCTTCGGGCATGCGTCATCGATTTCGGCAACGGCTGGGAAAAGCACCTCCCTTTGGTGGAGTTCTCATACAATAACAGCTATCACACCAGCATCCAAGCCGCTCCATTCGAGGCATTGTACGGGCGTAAATGCCGGTCACCTCTCTGTTGGGCAGAGGTGGGGGATAGTCAGATCACGGGTCCAGAGATTGTAGTGGACGCCACAGAAAAGATTGCACAGATACGACAACGCATGGCAGCAGCACGCGACCGTCAGAAAGCCTACGCGGACAAGCGTAGAAAGCCTTTGGAATTTCAGGTCGGGGACCGGGTTTTACTAAAAGTCTCACCCTGGAAGGGTGTGGTTCGTTTTGGCAAACGGGGCAAACTGAATCCGTGATACGTCGGACCATTCGAAATCATAGAAAAGATTGGCAAAGTAGCCTACAAGTTGAACCTACCAGCTGAACTCGGGGCAGCAATGTCTTTCATGTGTCAAACCTAAAGAAGTGCCTATCAGATGAAACCCTCATCATTCCTTTTAAGGAACTCACTATCGACGAGCGGTTGCAGTTCGTCGAGGAACCAGTTGAAATCACGGACCGGGATGTGAAGGTCCTCAAAAACAAGAGAATCCCTCTTGTTCGAGTACGTTGGAACTCCAAACGTGGCCCAGAGTACACCTGGGAACGCGAAGACAGGATGACAGAAAAGTACCCCCAGTTATTCGAAACCAATGCAACCACTGTTGAGGCTGAAGCTACTACTTCGGAATTTCGGGACGAAATTCCAGATCAACGGGGGGAGGATGTGACACCCCAGGAAAACCAGTGAACGATTGAACTTACCTAGCTTCCTCAGTGAGTGCATACCAAATTTCGGGACGAAATTTCCAATTAGTTGGGGATAATGTGACAACTCGCACTTTGGACCTATCCTCTAACGTTATGTGCTTATGTGAAACGTTATGATTTTCTTAGTGAATGATATATTTGTTATGTGCTATGTTGTAAGTATGTATATTGTGTATGTAATATATGAATGTATGTAATGGTCCAAAACGCACATCATGATCCGAACCGCACAACTATTGCTCAAGCGCACAAGGCCGTTGGGCCACTTCCTTGTAATCGGACCCTTAGGGCAGCCCATTGAGGGTTCGGCCCATTCTTTTGGATTGATTATCAATTAGGGTGTTTGTAACCCCCAATCATTGTTACCAAAACACTCTCACACAAGAAACCCTAGCTATTCTCCCTCTCTTCTTCGCAAACCGAAAGCAGCCAAGGATTCCCCTTCATCGAAGATTATTGTGCACGGATCAATCCCACTCTCCTTTCCATCGGTTAGTGTTGATATTGGTGTTGTGTTGAATGATGTTATGTGCTTAGGATTGATTGATGATACATATGTTGAAATCGGATAGTAGGAAAATATTTATGAACCTAAGAGATGTTAATTGGTCACCATGCTATATATTCAGATTATTGTATGCTAATGTTAGATTGAATGTTGCTAATCAATGATATATAAGGTTCATGTAATCGGCTTGCACATGAATCGGATATATATGAATGTATGATGGATCGGCTATTGTGTAATGTTATACGGTTGGATATTGTTCACATGTTCGGTAGCTAGAACTCGAAGCTAGTATTAGATGTTAAATGTTTTGAGTTGTTAGTTATTGCTATGATTTGAATCAAGATTAGGGTTCATAAGAATCGATGCTCAAAATCCCTGTTTGATCGAGTTTGTGTAAACTGGTTTGTTGGAATTGTATTAATTGATAGAATGTAATTAAGGGAACTGTTAAATGAATTGTAACCGAATGGCTTAATAATCGGATATTGAACTAATCGCACACGAGACCTCTTGGTCGCACAAGGGGCTCATTCGCACAAGCTTAACCGGATCGTACAAGAACCCTCTGGACCGCACAAGTTATATTAGTGACTAACTATTGGGCCGAGGGCATGTTGGGTTGGGCTGGTCAGTCGCACAACCTAACCGGGTCGCACAAGTTAATTAAATCGCACAAGTTGTATTCCTTGATAGCTTTTGGGCCGCTCATGCATACTGAATGTTTACATACGGATGGGCCTTGAAGCCCGGGTCACAAGCGCACAACCCGATCGGATCGCACAAGACCGTCCGACCGCACAAGAGCACCACGGGTTGTTGGGCCGAGACCTTTTATGTTTAATTTGTTATCTGTTGGGCCACTTTCTGATGGGTTTAATATTTGGGCCGGGTATGTTTGGGGAACATATGATGGATCGCACAAGACGGCTGGGCTTGTGCGAGCCCAATCTTGATTATAATATAACTGTTGAACATGAGGTTACGTATTTGCCATGATCCGCGTGTGGTTCCTATATGCTATCTTATGTGACACATACGTGCATTACCTTAGTCAAAACCTGACTTGTATTATAACCATGATAGGACGTGGTTGACCATTTACTAGCTTATCTGTACTCTTTGTGTATCTGCCGAGCAATCCAAGGTGAGTTCACACAGCCAAGGCATGGGATTCCCGGGTTGGGAATTGGGTTGGAATGTTGATATGATATGATTACTCGTACTTACGCAATCACTAGACTGTAGACCATCGTTCTCAGGATAGTCAGGACACGTTACGTAAAGCCTACGTAACCCAGTAATTACCATTTGTCTCCCGGGTCGGGAGGACACGTTACGTAAAGCCTACGTAACCCAATACCATCTACTGTCTTCCGGGTCGGAAGGACACGCTGCGTAAAGCCTACGTAGCCCCCACGCGTACCACTGTCCTCGGGGAAGGGCACGTCACGTAAAGCCTACGTGACCCAGTACGTATTCCTGTTCTCGGTTTAAGAAGAACACATGGTTGCACTAGTCTAGTAAGTACTATAATGGGAATCCCCCATTGTTAAGGATAAACTTGAGAATCCCTCACAAATAGTATATACTATAATGGGAATCCCCCATTGTTAAGGATAAACTTGAGAATCCCTCACAAATAGTATATACTTGTATGGGAAGCCCCCACTAGATGAACTTACGCATTACTGTTACGAACTTACTTTCTGTGAACTCGCTCAACTAGTTTGTTGATTATTTGTTGCATGCCTTGCAGGACCTTAGGTACTTTGTGGAGCTTGCACAAGGAGGAGCGGGTCGTTGTGGACAAGGATTTATGAATGTTTACTAAACACTTATGATATTTCATACGTTAACACTTATGATTGGGTTTTACTTAAATGCTTCCGCTACATATACAATGTTTGGTCTTGAACATCAATTATGTTTATGGTTATTATTAAATGTTATGTTTGATATAATTGGTGGCTTGATCCTGGTCATGTCACGCTCCCAAGCGGTGGTACTCCGCATGTGGGATTTTGGGGGTGTGACAAATAGAATGTTCGTGAATCGTTCGGCGGGAAGTTCGTTTGCGTTTGTTCGTTTAACAAATGAACGAACATAAAGAGAGGCCGCATTCGTTCAGTTGTGCTCGTGAATGTTTGGTAATTTGTTCGTTTATGTGCATTCGCTAATGTACACCCATTTACATTTGTTCGTATTCGTTTGTTTATGCTTGGTTACTAATGATTTTTTATATATTTTTTATGTTTAGTTTTTAGTCTAATACCCTAACATTTAACTTTTTATATTTTTTAAATTTAAGTTTTAGTTTTAGTTTATTTTGGGATAACTATGTTTATGATTATTATGTCGAATTATTTCAAGATAATCATGTCTGATGCATGAGATTAAGAATGTTGACGTTTATTTTCTAAAAAAAATATATGGCTAAGTGCATTAATGTGAACCGGAAGTAAAGGTTGAATGGCCAAGTGCATTAATGTGAAATTTCAGTTTAAAATAACATGCTTTTTGTAAAAACTAAGTGCATTAATGTGAAATTTCAGTTTGTATGTTAAGTATGTCGTTTAAAATAACATTCCGCTCATTTGAGCTCCTATATTGATCACCGAATGTACATTTTCTGCAGTTGAGAGTACACTCATTGTAACAACCCGAAAACGGGTTTGGTAACCGTTAATACTAGATAAGGGTAAAGCACCGTTAGAGGTAAAAGCAAACCGATGAATATTAAGATTTTAATTAAATGAACCTAATATTAGATAAAAACGGTATAAGGGCTTTGAGGAAACAAAGCATATAGAAGGCCCAAGATTAACGGGACTTAAAATAAGACGGGATATGACTTCCCGAACCCATTGAACTAACTAGGAATAATTAACCTAGTTAGTGATAGGTGATTAAGTTATAAATAGTGAATTATAGATTCATTCGATCAAAATAAAACACAAGGGACTAATATTGTCAAGAAGGCAAACTAGTTTTATTAAAAACAAAAATAAAACACACACACCCACTTGGTGTGTGTTTGTTCGATCGACCAGGAGCAAGAAAGAGGGGTTGTAAACCCTAACTCTGCAATATCACCAAATTGAAGATCAATTCGAGCCCTAAATCAGTGCATGAACACGGATTAATGATCACCCGAACTAGGGGATCATAAGGTATGTAAATATTGATATTTAGTGAAGTTGTGAAGATTTGATAATCATCCTAATCGCGAATTAGGCATGGATTAGAGAAGCTATGGCTAGATTAGTGATGTATACTTGCTTAGGAACGAAACCCCAAGTGAAAATCATACATAACATGCTATGAATTGAAGAAGATGATGAATTAACACACTTAGATAAGTGGGTTTTAATGTTATGATAAAATTGATGATATAGCTATGCTTAGAATCAACATGCATGATAACGAATAGAAGGTGTTTGATTAAACCATGAATTTGGATACAAGATCATACATCTCACAAAATGGGTTTTTGTATGATATAAAGGAATCGATGTTAAGATCGTGACATAAATGCTTGAAATCATGTTACCTAGTAGTTAGTGCGTAAAATTTGATTTCGTTAAGGGTTCGGACGAAATGCCTAAGTGAAATTCAATAAACCAAATGTGCATTGAATAAGATGATAAGTCAACTGACTTAAAAAGTCAAACTGACCAATTATATAATCGAGTGATAAATTTGACATAAGAAGCGTAGGATGGTATAGTCGTAAATGATTATGACTAACCTAACCATCTTACAATTACAATGATAGTTTGACGCTTGGCAAGCTAGGTGAAGGCTTGGGGAAGGAAGCGGGTCAAACGAATCAAGAATGAAGGAAAAACATAATTCGGATGTAAGGTAAGTAAAGCTTACACTCTTGTTAATTCTTAGAAAATGTCTTATTGTATTGATTTCGGATAAGATAGACAAACAATTGAAAAGTGATGTTTCCGACATGTAGTGGTATGGAACGATATAAGTGAAAATGATAAGAAACCACATTGATGGTTAAAAAGGATTAAATTGATTAATCGTTTATATACTATAACGATTATAAAGATGAAATTTTTATGGTTACCTTATAAGGTAAGCCAAAAAGAATAATAAGGGCAAAATAGTAATTTGGTGACGTGTTAACAATAAACATTAGTTTTTTTTTTTTGAAAGACACTTTATGGCATAAGCCATAATGGGTCAAAAGAGTTGAGAAATGGGTTATAAGTAAACAACCATACGGTGTAAACCGTAATGAGTCACTTTGATGAGATGGAAACAAATATCATCTTGTAGAAATAAACAGACATTTAAACCAAATGGTCAAAAGGTGAAGATATCACCCTTTGACAATATCGACTAATGATTACCGTTGAGTTATATGATTTCAGGATTCTATATAGAATGGATATTTGCATCGCTATTAATTAGTGATTTCTAAATCAAGGTATTAAAACGGGTTAATGCATTAACCCGAGCCAGGTATGTAAAGTGGTCCAACTCATCATTTAGAAAATGAGGTTCTCTAAGAGTTAAATAAGGTCAAAGTTTGATAATCGGTTATTATAAAGGTAGACCGAATAATTTAAGTTATAATCGTATTGTTTTAGAGACATATGGTTTCTAAACAAGGTTATAGCTAAAAGATCGGATTTTGGGTCAAACAAGTATCTAAAAGTCCTACGTCGTAAAAGAAGGACCAAAATTCACCAAAACGCCCTTGTAGGCTAAATTGAACAAACAACCCTTAAGGGTTGTTTGGAAACGAGTTTTATGGTTGAATAAATATTTAAAATAAGTATAGAAATCGAATGGTATAAATCTTTATTCAAAAGACTCTATATGAGTCTTTGCCGTAACATGAAAATCCGAGGAGTAAGGCTCGGAACAAATATATCTCCACATTAAATACTCCACACATATAGTTGTGGTGAAAGATCATACGATAAATATTGCGAAAATAGGATGCTAGAAATAAACAAATATGAATTATGCGGAAAAGTGCTTAAATACCCTTAACGGGTCAAAACAAGCATTTAAGTACAAACGGGTTTAAGAATATACATAAACTCGTGAATTGAACCTAATATGATAGACAATATTGAAATTTTAAGATTTATGTGAATTTGGGATCAAACAAACATGTTTGTTTGATAAACGCATGAACGGGTCAAAACATTGTAAAAAGGCATTAAGTCGACAACTTAAAGGTCTGAAATTTTGTTATGCCGGATGTTGGATTTAAACTCCATAAGATGGAGAATTAAATTACGGACGCGTAGGAAAAAGAATCGGGTAAAACGGATTAAAAACGAGAGAGTTATGCTTGTTTCCGCGAAATCGGGTCAAGCTGGGAATATGCAGCAACAGTTTAAGCAGCTTGCTGTGAAAAAAGGGGGCTAGGCGTCACGCGACGCCCCCTAATTCCGAAAAATTGTTAAATTTTGTTTGTTTAACCCATGTAACTTGTATAAACTTATTATTCAACTACCGAAACTAACTTTTAAGTTGGTTTTGGATCTTAAGTGAATGTCAAGAGTGCCCGGATGAAGATCAAGCTCGATGAAGAACCGAACACGAGATTAAAGCTTCCGCACGGCGTTATGTCGTATCTTTTAAACGACGAATTCAATTACATTGAGTTGTTCTATTTTTTTTAAATTGTAAAAGTTTTAGTAAACTCGTATTGTCATACGTACGTGTAATCGTATAAACATGTATTTATACGAAACTTATATAAAATATTGTATTAAACAAGCAAGGGTGTTACAAGTTGGTAATCAGAGCCCAAGGTTGAAGGGTAAATTGTTCGGTTCGAGGCTTGATCGCAAATCCGGTAAGTACATGTATGTTAATGATTTAGCATGTTAAAGTGTTGTAAACAACACATGTGGTTATCTTGTAATACACGTTACACCAATAAAAACGATATAGAGCAGATATAGTCGACGAAATTACACGCGTTGATGCATATAGTAGAAAAGCCTTGTATTATAATGCGGGCATCCATTAATGTCGAGATTGCTAACTTTTGTGAATGTTTTAATTGAAGGATACTCGCATATGAAGATGACGAGAGTTGAATGAATTGTGGATATGACGGTGGAACGGTCCGAGGTATGACGAGAAAAGCACACTCATCAAGGACCTAAATCGCGTAGTGATCGCGAACAAGACTAATGGCAAGAGAAGCCCGTTAGGGCAAGCATTACCAGGTGCACATTTTAAATTTAATTGCACAAATAGTAATATGCAACAAATATGTAGAAATTGAAAGTTGCATATGTAGATAAAAAAAACTTGGAAAAACCCGAATAGAAAATGTATTCGGGATATTGTTTCCAAGAGAAACAAATAGAGGCATTACTTACATAGGGCGTGATGTGAAAACTATAAAAAGGTCATGCATGTCATGTGTTAATCGCTTACTCTGGCCAAGTAAGTAGTGGCATATGATACCATGAACTTCTTATAGAGGACACATTTACATCCGATGTAGTAAGGACGGGGTGAATGAGACAAATTAAAAAGTACCCAAATGAAACAAATGAACAAAATAGTTGATAATAATGTAAACGCATAGCCGGGTGACGGAAGCGTATTACATTAGGATAATGAGCCCGAGAGAAGGGACAAGGGTTAATTTAAATGATGATATAAATGAATGATCAAAAGAAAATTCACGAAAATAAGTCATCTTGGACGAAAGGGCCATGGTGAACAAAATGGGCAAGTAAAACCAAAGTATAGATGATCCGCCGGGTCATAAAAACAAAGGTGTTGCCCACACGAAAAAGATAATCAAGGTTGTTAACTTTAGTCATAGTAAAGAAAGGATAACGATGATAATCGTCACTCATAATTAATAAGGCCGTCAATGGTGGTCACGTAAAGAATAAAAGACATGGTCGAATAAAACCGACGAATTTCGCTAAGATGACCAAGTAAATCGAAATGAAGTCTTAATGCATACCGGAAGGGGTGCAATGATAACGATTTCGGTAAAACACACGGTTGATGGGTAAGGAACTAAACGCATGCGTAGACTGAGAAACAGGAACGCGAAATAGAAAGTCAAAAGACTCGGAATATGAGTCATGACTAAAAGATGACAAGAATTTTCGCAAACATAAATTTTGGTAATTACGTTCAACCATTTCAAAGTTGGACGGGTCAAATAAAGAATGAAGTTTGACATTCATAGGTGATGAAAATTCACCCAAAATGAGTCAAACGAGTCAATTAAGGAATAACGCTTAATATAATAGGAAAACGCAAACCGGTGAAACCGGAAAGCTAAAAAACAATAAGATAGAAGGACCCGGGTAATGGGTTGTAAAGGAGTATAAGTATGAACCGGGTAACGGTAAGCGTAGAACAAACCGACGTGTAAATGACGTTAGAAGTCGGAAAGTCGGAAAGATAGTCCAAAAGTAAACAAATGAAACCTTAGACTACGGTCAAGGTCAACTAAAGTTCAAAAGCAAAATTAAATGATTCCAAACATAACAAAGGATGCTTTAAAGCTATATATGTATAAACAGACAATTGAATAAAGACTAGAATAAAAGATGATCTACGGGATCATCATAACCTACGGGATATTAATTAGTGTAAAGGTCTACGGGGCCAAAATGACCCACGGGTCATGAATTGAAGCAAGTGGATCATAAGGGCCTCGCCTTAAAGAGATGAAAACTTAAGGAAATAGCCTACGAGGTTAAGTGAAGGAATCTACGGGTCAATAGTGTAAGGTGAGGGAACTTGTTATGATTCCCGGCGTAAAACGAGAACGGAAAACAATAAATCATGGGTTGTCAATTTCCTTGATATGAGTAATTGACATAGTTAAAGAGAAAAACGTTAAACTAAAATTCAGTTTTAGTGAGAAATAACATTTTTACAAATATAAATTCTAATAGGAATTTGAATAGTAAGCATGAAAGATTCAAGTCTTGACGCTGATAGGCGCAAGAAGATATATTCGAAAAGTGATCTTTTCGAAAATGAAAGGTAGATATATAAATTAAACATGATGTGACACGATCACGGTTAAGAAATGTAATGTGAAGTAGAATCGCATTATAACCAAGCGAGCGGTAAAAAGTAACTGGACTAATAAGTCTAGTTAGTGAGACCGGTGAAGGTCAGCAATTCAAATCGAGAAATTTGGTTTGCTCGTAAGCGGAAGATTCGGAGTAACTGAACCGAATAAATGAATTTGAAAACCAAAGAAATAGTTGCTAAAAGTGAAAGATTTCACTAAAGACCTTTAAACGGGTCAAGGTAACGGATTCACAAAGAGTTCGATAATATATAAAAGAGATGGATATCGCTAAGTTAACTAAACTAGTAGAAATAACGGAATTGCGTTATTTCAAATTATATTATGTCGTATGAGGTACGTAGATGTTCTGTAACCAAAAAGATATTACCATAATTTTTCTGGTAATATTAACAATTGGTTAAAGTATGAGTAATGCTTAAAAGATTACTCAGGTCAAACGCATTGAGTTTAGAACTCGATGAACTATGTAAGAAAGGTTTCGAGGACGAAACCTCTTTAAGGGGGTGGACTTGTAACACCTCGAAAACGGGTTTGGTGTTGGGATTGAACCCTACCAGAGGAACAGATGATGTAAAGCCAAAACTGGTTCAGAACAGTGGATTCATCATAAGCAGCGGTTTACACTAAATTTTCCCCTTGACAGTGGCTCCAACATCTGATGCAACTCAAAGTACTGATATTCTACAACAAAGGTTGACCTACAACAACTGCTGATTCCTAAAGACTGCTGGAGACTAAGCACTGATGTCCAATCTACTGATGTCTCAAATACTGCTGAGGACCAAAGCCCTGTTGAAGACAAGCACTGTTGAACCAAAGGCCTGATCAACCAAAGGTGAACCACTGCTCAACCACAACAATGGCTTAGTATCAACAGCAGATTCACCAGCAGCAGTTTAACTTATATCTTGTAATCAGTTGTTTAGTAAGCAGGGCTTGTACTAGTCAGTAGTTACAGGTTGTTAGGTTGTTAGATGTCACTTTCATGGTGACGTCAGCTTTGATTCTCAGTGGTTTGATCTGCACTATAAATAGAGCAGTACGTGTACTGTTCTATTTGAGCTTGGAGCTTTTTGCTCATCTCCTTTCATCTTGTACGATCAACCATGGAGTATCAGGCTGAGGGGGAGCTTAGTTCTGTAAACATGCTGTAATCATTTGCTTTGTATTGTTTAATCCTTCAACTTAATGAAAAGCAATTGTTTATCAAACTATATTCTCCTTTGATTGTGTTTAACAAAGTTTGTATTCATTTCCGCTCCACTTTACATCATTTCATATACTCTGAATGTTCAAGTCATACAAACAAGCACAATCATGTCAGCCTCGGATCCTAACATTTGGTAATCAAACCCCGTTAATACTAGATAAGGGTAAAGCACCGTTAGAGGTAAAAGCAAACCGATGAATATTAGGATTTTAATTAAATGAACCTAATATTAGATAAAAACGGTATAAGGGCTTTGAGGAAACAAAGCATATAGAAGGCCCAAGATTAACGGGACTTAAAATAAGACGGGATATGACTTCCCAAACCCATTGAACTAACTAGGAATAATTAACCTAGTTAGTGATAGGTGATTAAGTTATAAATAGTGAATTATAGCTTCATTCGATCAAAATAAAACACAAGGGACTAATATTGTCAAGAAGGCAAACTAGTTTTATTAAAAACAAAAATAAAACACACACACCCACTTGGTGTGTGTTTGTTCGATCGACCAGGAGCAAGAAAGAGGGGTTGTAAACCCTAACTCTGCAAAAATCACTAAATTGAAGATCAATTCGAGCCCTAAATCAGTGCATGAACACGGATTAATGATCACCCGAACTAGGGGATCATAAGGTATGTAAAATCTTGATATTTGGTGAAGTTGTGAAGATTTGATAATCATCCTAATCGCGAATTAGGCATGGATTAGAGAAGCTATGGCTAGATTAGTGATGTATACTTGCTTAGGAACGAAACCCTAAGTGAAAATCATACATAACATGCTATGAATTGAAGAATTTGATGAATTAACACACTTAGATAAGTGGGTTTTAATGTTATGATAAAATTGATGATATAGCTATGCTTAGAATCAACATGCATGATAACGAATAGAAGGTGTTTGATTAAACCACGAATTTGGATACAAGATCATACATCTCACAAAATGGATTTTTGTATGATATAAAGGAATCGATGTTAAGATCGTGACATAAATGCTTGAAATCATGTTACCTAGTAGTTAGTGCGTAAAATTTAATTTCGTTAAGGGTTCGGACGAAATGCCTAAGTGAAATTCAATAAACCAAATGTGCGTTGAATAAGATGATAAGTCAATTGACTTTAAAAAGTCAAACTGACCAATTATATGATCGAACGACAAATTTGACATAAGAAGCTTAGGATGGTATAGTCGTATATGATTATGACTAACCTAACCATCTTACAATTACAATGATAGTTTGACGCTTAGCAAGCTAGGTGAAAGCTTGGGGAAGGAAGCGGGTCAAATGAATCAAGAATGAAGGAAAAGCATAATTCGGATGTAAGGTAAGTAAAGCTTACACTCTTGTTAATTCCTAGAAAATGTCTTATCGTATTGATTTCGGATAAGATAGACAAACAATTGAAAAGTGATGTTTCCGACATGTAGTTGTATGGAACGATATAAGTAAAAATGATAAGAAACCACATTGATGGTTAAAAAGGATTAAATTGATTAATCGATTATATACTATAACGATTATAAAGATGAAATTTTTATGGTTACCTTATAAGGTAAGCCAAAAAGAATAATAAGGGCAAAATAGTAATTTGGTGACGAGTTAACAATAAACATTAGTTTTTTTTTGAAAGACACTTTATGGCATAAGCCATAATGGGTCAAAAGAGTTGAGAAATGGGTTATAAGTAAACGACCATACGGTGTAAACCGTAATGAGTCACTTTGATGAGATGGAAACAAATATCATCTTGCAGAAATAAACGGACATTTAGACCAAATGGTCAAAAGGTGAAGATATCACCCTTTGACAATATCGACTAATGATTACCGTTGAGTTATATGATTTCAGGATTCTATATAGAATGGATATTTGCGTCGCTATTAATTAGTGATTTCTAAATCAAGGTATTAAAACGGGTTAATGCATTAACCCGAGCCAGGTATGTAAAGTGGTCCAACTCATCATTTAGAAAATGAGGTTCTCTAAGAGTTAAATAAGGTCAAAGTTTGATAATCGGTTATTTTAAAGGTAGACCGAATAAGTTAAGTTATAATCGTATTGTTTTAGAGACATATGGTTTCTAAACAAGGTATAGCTAAAAGATCGGATTTTGGGTCAAACAAGTATCTAAAAGTCCTTCGTCGTAAAAGAAGGACCAAAATTGACCAAAACGCCCTTGTAGGCTAAATTGAACAAACAACCCTTAAGAGTTGTTTGGAAACGAGTTTTATGGTTGAATAAATATTTAAAATAAGTATAGAAATCGAATGGTATAAACCTTTAGTCAAAAGACTCTATATGAGTCTTTGCCGTAACATGATAATCCGAGGAGTAAGGCTCGGAACAAATATATCTCCACATTAAATCCTCCACGCATATAGTTGTGGTGGAAGATCATACGATAAATATTGCAAAAATAGGATGCTAGAAATAAACAAGTATGAATTATGCGGAAAAGTGCTTAAATACCCTTAACGGGTCAAAACAAGCATTTAAGTACAAACGGGTTGAAGAATATACGTAAACTCGTGAATTGAACCTAATATGATAGACAATATTGAAATTTTAAGATTTATGTGAATTTGGGATCAAACAAACATGTTTGTTTGATAAACGCATGAACGGGTCAAAACTTTGTAAAAAGGCATTAAGTCGAAAACTTAAAGGTCTGAAATTTTGTTTTGCCGGATGTTGGATTTAAACTCCATAAGATGGAGAATTAAAATACGGACGCGTAGGAAAAAGAATCGGGTAAAACGGATTAAAAACGAGAGAGTTATGCTCGTTTCCGTGAAATCGGGTCATGCTGGGAATATTCAGCAACAGTTTAAGCAGCTTGCTGTGAAAAAAGGGGCTAGGCGTCACGCGACGCCCCCTAATTCCGAAAAATTGTTAAATTTTGTTTGTTTAACCCATGTAACTTGTTTAAACTTATTATTTAACTACCGAAACTAACTTTTTGTTGGTGCATGTTTTGTGTCAATAGCTTAATAGTTTGTTTATTTAGTCTTTGGATATTTTGTATCGGGCTTAGCAGTATTGGTTAGGGAGTTATTTAGTGTTATGGGCTTGGAGAATGGCCTGGCCCAGACTAAAGCCCATGTGCAAACCTTGTCCTATATAAACAAGGCTTAGCATTAGGGTTTAGGTTACACACTTAGAGGGATTGAGAGAGAGTTAGAGAAATCTACAGAGAGTGGCCGAGAGATTTCTTGTGGGTCTTGAATTGATTGTAAACCTTGTGTTGGATAATCAATAGAAGACCGGATTGAAAGTGTATCGTGTTCTTGATTCTTGTTCTACTCGTTTTTCTGTGAAATCTGATCTAGGGGATTCCGCACTCTAGGTTAGATCGACGATTCTGTTACGATCCGCATGGTACGGGGACCTACAATTGGTATCAGAGCGTTCGGCTCTTGTTTTACTCGGTTCAGAATTGTTTTCTGCAGAAAATCGAAGGTTTGGACGTGTTTGACGGTTGTTTTAGGGTTTCTGCTGTTGATTTCGGATTAGCTGCTTCAATTCTGGATAAACTTCAAGCATTTCGGACCATTACTGATCAAAAGGCTTGGATTTCAGACCAAAAATCAGTCATTTCGGATTATCAGCATCAATTTCGGACCAGAAACTAGCAATTTCGGACCATAAACAAGCATTTCGGATCCATTTCGGATTGATAACTTGGATTTCGGATAAGCATACTACATTTCGGATCATTTCGGATTCACAGTCTTGCATTTCAGATCATTTACTTGCATTTCGGACCAGATTGAACTGCATTTCGGATCCACAGGCTAGCATTACGGATCAGACTGTTCCATTACGGATCAGAAGGTGTTGATTTCGGATCAGGCAACATTATTTCGGATCACACTTGTTCATTTCGGATAACCATAACCATTTCGAGCCATTTCGGACCCTTTCTGCTCATTTCGGAGAAGGTGGAATTTTTAGTGGCTTGTGTAAGAAAAATTTTACTGTTTTGCGTTTAGAGAACTATCCGTAACTCATCTGGACAAACCGTTTGCACCGTTAGGATCCTTGGATTTTTAGGACAAAAAAAAAGACTCTGGAGAATCCCGAAAAAGGTTTTCGACATTATATATCATTGGAATCGTAATCTCGAGACGAATCTAACGGTATAATTTATTTGGTAAAAACAGATTTCAGAATATATTTGTACGGTTTTATCAGTTCGCTAACAGTAAAAGCTTGAAAAGGACCAGTAGAGAAGTTAGAGTTGGATTTTGACACAGGTTACCAGAATCCATTTAAACTTTTACGCTGCGTGATGGCTAAGATGAATAATGGAAGTGAGGTTGTTAAAAACTGGCCTAAGCTTAAAAACATCAAACAATATGCTGACTGGAAAGAGCGGTTTGAGGCATTTGTGAAGAGTGAAGATACAAGAGTGGTTTAAGGTGATTTCTTATGAGAAGATGGATGAATCTGAGAAACAACTGGTTATGATGAGAAGAAAGCTTTCGCAACAATAAAGGTGTCCTTGCCTGAGGGTGTTAAACATACTTTCAAGACATATGGGACTTCTAAAGAGCTATGGGAAGCCTTGGAAAAACGTTATCAGATCTCTTCCAAAGTAAATACTTGTCATCAAGCATTGATAGCTGAGCTTGCAGCGGTGAAGGTGGGAGAGATAGCTGCTGAGGTAGAAGAGAAGAAGGAGAATGCTGAAAAACAGGGTGAAGAAGTTTCAAAGAGCTTGACTGATGTGAATGGACTTACAACAGAGGTAAAGGTATCATCAGAATCTGTAAGTTATACATGTCATAATTGCACTGAACTACAGGGTAAAGTTGACAGACTATCGGAGCAAAACAAAATTCTGTTAGCTGATTTGGAAAACCAAAAAGAGTTAAATGTTCTTTTGATTAAAAGAGAGTCAAACTGTTTAGAAAAACTCAAATCAAATGAACAAGAAATTAGCAGTTTAACAAGCAAAGTCAATGAACTGTTACAGATCATTGATTTGGCTCGTGAAACTGTGAAAGAAAAGACTAACGAGTTTTCAGAAAAGTGCACAGAATTGGCTGATGCTCAAGCCAAAATTGTAGAACTTCAGGGGAAGTTAGACAATTTTGGAAACTCTTCGTTAGTCAGGACTCATATTCAAAAGGGTTTAAAAAGGAGTAATGATAAAACAGGGGTGGGGTATACTAAAGCTTCATCTTCTGAAAATCAAGACTACTCATTTTTACCAACTGAAGATGAGATAACTGATTTTGTAACCACTGCACAAGTAGTAGTGGATCCGATAGCTGTGGACTTGCCAAATAGTCCAGTTTCTTTGAAAGAATCTGTTGGGTCTAACAGTACACCTCATAAAGTGGATGAGGATACTGAAGACAAAAAGACCAACACATTTAAAAAGGGATCAAACAAAAAGAAAACTTATAAGAAAAGATCATGTTTTAAATGTCACAACAAAGGGCATGTGGCGAGTTATTGTCCTTTGAAGAAAGGTAAACGAAAGGTTGATGACGTTAAGAATGGGAATCAGGTTGGGTCAAGCAACAATGTAAAAACTAGTTGTCAAGCTAAGAAACCTGAATCTCAATCAAAACCCGCAACTTCGAAAAGATTTGATAGACCAAGAAGTATTTCTCCACAATTTAGTCAATATAATGGTAAATCAAATCGTTTTCAAAGTCAAAATAGAAATTTTGGATATCAAAATCGATACCAAACTGCTGGTAATCGAAAATTTCAACAAAGAAATGGACATAGGGGTCTTAGTAACTCGAATGTTCAACAACATCCAAATTTTTTTCAAAATTCATGGTATAATAATTGGAGAAGAAGGTATCAAGATAACAATTTTCAAAGGTCAGAAATTCCGAGAGTTTATTGGAACTCTCGGAATCAAAGACCTAGTGGAAATTATCAATCTTGTTCAACAATGGGTAAGCAATCCAAGACTCCGTTGAGGAGTGATGGATATTGGATGGATGTTCCTGTAATGGATGAATATGGAAAACCCAAGACCATCAGGGCTTGGGTTCTCAAAACTAATTGAGTTGTTGAGTGAACGCAGGATGACCAAGAAGGACTGTTGATGTGTTCGACAATGGTTATTCCTGTTAAGCATCTGAGGTGAATAGTCGGTTAACATGGGTAACGAACTATTTACTTTTGTGATTGTTTTGATTATTCTAAACTTTAACCGTGAAAAACTTTTGTCAGATTTAAAGTGGGGAGTCTGTTTGTGTTTAAAATTTGTGTTTTTAAAACTTACTCCATAAAAACAAAAACTTAGGGGGAGAAATTCCTCTAAGCCAAAAAGAGTTTAGATAGTGCGTGAGTTTAGGGGGAGTAAGTTGTAAATTTTTAAAAATGAAAAACATAAAAAATAGAAAATAAAAAATGAGTTCATGGTGTGAAAAAGAAGAAATGATAGTACATCAGCAAGTTAGACTATCACACTCAAACTGAATTAAATTGCTTAAGTGTGATAGCAGCTTCATCATATGATGTACCAGTAGGCAAAAAGCATGAAATAATCAACTTACCAATGTGATATAAACCTAAATACACTGAGTATGAGTGGGGAACACATCAGTGGTGTACGGTTTAATGACCTTAATTCTTGCGTTGATAGATTGCCAAAATCTGAAGTTTTGGGTCTTTATACTGTTATTTCATCTGGGGATATCAGGGGTGTCCTTCTGCTGCATCCAGATACATGCTGACCTAGACACACCCAAGATATCTTAAAAGAGCTAAAAATGCCAAAACCCTGAAAATGAAAAAGCTCTCATAGAGAGTCATTCAATAAGTGCAAAATGCACAATTCGTACCAAAAATGGTATTTGTCTTAGCCCTCGATAAGATATTTTGGTCTCTCTGCTGTACGGAAGTACTGACCTGTTCACCAATTATCTATCGTTGAAATACAAAACGGATGAATTCAATATACTCACCTACTACGATGAATCTTTGTGCATACCTTGATCGTGGAGGTACATCCTGAAGTGGGACACGCTCGTATTTCGGTATAATAATATTACCTTAACGTATCATACGGTAATGGTACTTGAAATGTTCATGCATTTTGTTTAAATGGACAAACATACTGGTAATCGTCTTGAACTGCTTTTCACGAGAAATTACATAAAGAATTATCCAATAGTGTGAAACAGTTTGATTTTGCTGATATGATCTTCTTGCACGTGATACTCACAAAAAGAGATATTGTAAATACTTTTGTTAGTTTAGTTTGTGTTGAAAAATATCAAAAATACCAAAAAGATTTTTAATTTTAAAAGATCTCCCATTTTGAACTGACAGGTAGTTGTTTTTGCATGATAAGATAAAATATTGGTTTATCTTTAAATGTGAAAAAGGCTAATGGTTTTTCGAGATACTTGCTTGTGTTTCTAAACAGATTGATGCAGTTATCAAAATGAAGTGCAGAATACAAGTAAAGTGCAGATTGAGAGTGAAGTGAAGATGTGTGAAGATACATGGTAGGATCCTTCTACTACTTTGCAGAGAAAGAGATATGGAAGATTTGAAGATACTTGCTTAACCAAAGATTGCTAGTTCGCTGATCTACATCGAATGAAAGTTTTGGAGATTGGAAGCATCAGCTAAGGGGGAGTTTGTTGATGTCAGAAACTGTGTAGCTGACGCTATCCAAAGACCAAAAGACTGCAAGATGTTTGAAGAAAAGTTACACTATGAAGCTATTGTCAAGGGGGAGTTTGTTGGTGCATGTTTTGTGTCAATAGCTAAATAGTTTGTTTATTTAGTCTTTGGATATTTTGTATCGGGCTTAGCAGTATTGGTTAGGGAGTTATTTAGTGTTATGGGCTTGGAGAATAGCCTGGCCCAGACTAAAGCCCATGTGCAAACCTTGTCCTATATAAACAAGGCTTAGCATTAGGGTTTAGGTTACACACTTAGAGGGATTGAGAGAGAGAGTTAGAGAAATCTACAGAGAGTGGCTGGGAGATTTCTTGTGGGTCTTAAATTGATTGTAAACTTTGTGTTGGATAATCAATAGAAGACCGGATTGAAAGTGTATCGTGTTCTTGATTCTTGTTCTACTCGTTTTACTGTGAAATCTGATCTAGGGGATTCCGCACTCTAGGTTAGATCGACGATTCTGTTAAGATCCGCACGGTACGGGGACCTACACTTTTAAGTTGGTTTTGGATCTTAGGTGAATGTCAAGAGTGCCCGGATGAAGATCAAGCTCGATGAAGAACCGAACACGAGATTAAAGCTTCCGCACGGCGTTATGTCGTATCTTTTAAACAACGAATTCAATTACATTGAGTTGTTCTATTTTTTTAAATTGTAAAAGTTTTAATAAACTCGTATTGTCATACGTACCTGTAATCGTATAAACATGTATTTATACGAAACTTATATAAAATATTGTATTAAACAAGCAAGGGTGTTACAAGTTGGTAATCAGAGCCCAAGGTTGAAGGGTAAAGTGTTCGGTTCGAGGCTTGATCGCAAATCCGGTAAGTACATGTATGTTGATGATTTAGTATGTTAAAGTGTTGTAAACAACACATATGGTTATCTTGTAATACACGTTACACCAATAAAAATGATATAGAGCAGATATAGTCAACGAAATTACACGCGTTGATGCGTATAGTAGAAAAGCCTTGTATTATAATGCGGGCATCCATTAATGTCGAGATTGCTAACTTTTGTGAATGTTTTAATTGAAGGATACTCGCATCTGAAGATGACGAGAGTTGAACGAATTGTGGATATGACGGTGGAACGGTCCGAGGTATGACGAGAAAAGCATACTCATCAAGGACCTAAATCGCGTAGTGATCGCGAACAAGGCTAATGGCAAGAGAAGCCCGTTAGGGCAAGCATTACCAGGTGCAAATTTTAAATTTAATTGCACAAATAGTAATATGCAACAAATATGTAGAAATTGAAAGTTGCATATGTAGATAAAAAAAAAACTTGGAAAAACCTGAATAGAAAATGTATTCGGGATATTGTTTCCAAGAGAAACAAATAGAGGCATTACTTACATCGGGCGTGATGTGAAAACTATAAAAAGGTCATGCGTGTCATGTGTTAATCGCTTACTCTGGCCAAGTAAGTAGTGGCATATGATACCATGAACTTCTTATAGAGGACACATTTACATCCGATGTAGTAAGGACGGGGTGAATGAGACAAATTAAAAAGTACCCAAATGAAACAAATGAACAAAATAGTTGATAATAATGTAAACGCATAGCCGGGTGACGGAAGCGTATTACATTAGGATAATGAGCCCGAGAGAAGGGACAAGGGTTAATGTAAATGATGATATAAATGAATGATCAAAAGAAAATTCACGAAAATAAGTCATCTTGGACGAAAGGGCCATGGTGAACAAAATGGGCAAGTAAAACCAAAGTATAGATGATCCGGCGGGTCATAAAAACAAAGGTGTTGCCCACACGAAAAAGATAATCAAGGTTGTTAACTTTAATCGTAGTAAAGAAAGGATAACGATGATAATCGTCACTCATAATTAATAAGGCCGTCAATGGTGGTCACGTAAAGAATAAAAGACATGGTCGAATAAAAGCGACGGATTTCGCTAAGATGACCAAGTAAATCGAAATAAAGTCTTAATGCATACCAGAAGGGGTGCAATGATAACGATTTCGGTAAAACACACGGTTGATGGGTAAGGAATTAAACGCATGCGTAGACTGAGAAACATGAACGCGAAATAGAAAGTCAAAAAACTTGGAATATGAGTCATGACTAAAAGATGACAAGAATTTTCGCAAACATAAATTTTGGTAATTACGTTCAACCATTTCAAAGTTGGACGGGTCAAATAAAGAATGAAGTTTGACATTCATAGGTGATGAAAATTCACCCAAAATGAGTCAAACGAGTCAATTAAGGAGTAACGCTTAATATAATAGGAAAACGCAAACCGGTGAAACCGGAAAGCTAAAAAACAATAAGATAGAAGGACCCGGGTAATGGGTTGTAAAGGAGTATAAGTATGAACCGGGTAACGGTAAGCGTAGGACAAACCGACGTGTAAATGATGTTAGAAGTCGTAAAGTCGGAAAGATAGTCCGAAAGTAAACAAATGAAACCTTAGACTACGGTCAAGGTCAACTAAAGTTCAAAAGCAAAATTAAATGATTCCAAACATAACAAAGGATGCTTTAAAGCTATATATGTATAAACAGACAATTGAATAAAGACTAGAATAAAAGATGATCTACAGGATCATCATAACCTACGGGATATTAATTAGTGTAAAGGTCTACGGGGCCAAAATGACCCACGGGTCATGAATTGAAGCAAGGGGATCATAAGGGCCTCGCCTTAAAGAGATGAAAACTTAAGGAAATAGCCTACGAGGTTAAGTGAAGGAACCGACGGGTCAATACTGTAAGGTGAGGGAACTTGTTACGATTCCCCGCGTAAAACGAGAACGGAAAACAATAAATCATGGGTTGTCAATTTCCTTGATATGAGTAATTGACATAGTTAAAGAGAAAAACGTTAAACTAAAATTCAGTTTTAGTGAGAAATAACATTTTTACAAATATAAATTCTAATAGGAATTTGAATAGTAAGCATGAAAGATTCAAGCCTTGACGCTGATAGAGAAGCTATGGCTAGATTAGTGATGTATACTTGCTTAGGAACGAAACCCTAAGTGAAAATCATACATAACATGCTATGAATTGAAGAACTTGATGAATTAACACACTTAGATAAGTGGGTTTTAATGTTATGATAAAATTGATGATATAGCTATGCTTAGAATCAACATGCATGATAACGAATAGAAGGTGTTTGATTAAACCATGAATTTGGATACAAGATCATACATCTCACAAAATGAATCGATGTTAAGATCGTGACATAAATGCTTGAAATCATGTTACCTAGTAGTTAGTGCGTAAAATTTGATTTCGTTAAGGGTTCGGACGAAATTCCTAAGTGAAATTCAATAAACCAAATATGCATTGAATAAGATGATAAGTCAATTAACTTTAAAAAGTCAAACTGACCAGTTATATGATCGAGTGATAAATTTGACATAAGAAGCGTAGGATGGTATAGTCGTAAATGATTATGACTAACCTAACCATCTTACAAATACAATGATAGTTTGACGCTTGGCAAGCTAGGTGAAAGCTTGGGGAAGGAAGCGGGTCAAACGAATCAAGAATGAAGGAAAAGCATAATTCGGATGTAAGGTAAGTAAAGCTTACACTCTTGTTAATTCCTAGAAAATGTCTTATTGTATTGATTTCGGATAAGATAGACAAACAATTGAAAAGTGATGTTTTCGACATGTAGTTGTATAGAACGATATAAGTGAAAATGATAAGAAACCACATCGATGGTTAAAAAGGATTAAATTGATTAATCGTTTATATACTATAACGATTATAAAGATGAAATTTTTATGGTTACCTTATAAGGTAAGCCAAAAAGAATAATAAGGGCAAAATAGTAATTTGGTGACGTGTTAACAATAAACATTAGTTTTTTTTTGAAAGACACTTTATGGCATAAGCCATAATGGGTCAAAAGAGTTGAGAAATGGGTTATAAGTAAACGACCATACGGTGTAAACCGTAATGAGTCACTTTGATGAGATGGAAACAAATATCATCTTGCAGAAATAAACGGACATTTAGACCACATGGTCAAAAGGTGAAGATATCACCCTTTGACAATATCGACTAATGATTACCGTTGAGCTATATGATTTCAGGATTCTATATAGAATGGATATTTGCATCGCTATTAATTAGTGATTTCTAAATCAAGGTATTAAAACGGGTTAATGCATTAACCCGAGCCAGGTATGTAAAGTGGTCCAACTCATCATTTAGAAAATGAGGTTCTCTAAGAGTTAAATAAGGTCAAAGTTTGATAATCGGTTATTTTAAAGGTAGACCGAATAATTTAAGTTATAATCGTATCGTTTTAGAGACATATGGTTTCTAAACAAGGTTATGGCTAAAAGATCGGATTTTGGGTCAAACAAGTATCTAAAAGTCCTTCGTCGTAAAAGAAGGACCAAAATTGACCAAAACGCCCTTGTAGGCTAAATTGAACAAACAACACTTAAGGGTTGTTTGGAAACGAGTTTTATGGTTGAATAAATATTTAAAATAAGTATAGAAATCGAATGGTATAAATCTTTAGTCAAAAGACTCTATATGAGGTTTTTGCCGTAACATGATAATCCGAGGAGTAAGGCTTGGAACAAATATATCTCCACATTAAATCCTCCACACATATAGTTGTGGTGGAAGATCATACGATAAATATTGCGAAAATAGGATGCTAGAAATAAACAAGTATGAATTATGCAGAAAAGTGCTTAAATACCCTTAACGGGTCAAAACAAGCATTTAAGTACAAATGGGTTTAAGAATATACATAAACTCGTGAATTGAACCTAATATGATAGACAATATTGAAATTTTAAGATTTATGTGAATTTGGGATCAAACAAACATGTTTGTTTGATAAACGCATGAACGGGTCAAAACTTTGTAAAAAGGCATTAAGTCGAAAACTTAAAGGTCTGAAATTTTGTTATGCCGGATGTTGGATTTAAACTCCATAAGATAGAGAATTAAATTACGGACGCATAGGAAAAAGAATCGGGTAAAACGGATTAAAAACGAGAGAGTTATGCTCGTTTCCGTGAAATCAGGTCATGCTGGGAATATGCAGCAACAGTTTAAGCAGCTTGCTGTGAAAAAGGGGGCTAGGCGTCACGCGACACCCCTAGGCGTCACGCGACGCCCCCTAATTCCGAAAAATTGTTAAATTTTGTTTGTTTAACCCATGTAACTTGTTTAAACTTATTATTTAACTACCGAAACTAACTTTTAAGTTGGTTTTGGATCTTAGGTGAATGTCAAGAGTGCCCGGATGAAGATCAAGCTCGATGAAGAACCGAACACGAGATTAAAGCTTCCGCACGGCGTTATGTCGTATCTTTTAAACGAAGAATTCAATTACATTGAGTTGTTCTATTTTTTTAAATTGTAAAAGTTTTAGTAAACTCGTATTGTCATACGTACGTGTAATCGTATAAACATGTATTTATACAAAACTTATATAAAATATTGTATTAAACAAGCAAGGGTGTTACACTCATAGGGTAAAGTCAGCAGCCGAGATATGTATTTTATCCTTAATCATGACGAGATATGTATTAACTGCTACATAACATGTGCTAAAAATAGTGTAACTTATCATCAGGACAAACAAAAGCTGGAATGACATCAGCAGCCTAGAGCATTACAGAGAGTCTTCGTCGCACGAGGCAATTGATGGTTCAGGTAGTTAATCATAAACATTTATTTTCTGTGTAACTTATGATTATTTACAAACAAATTTTCAAAAAAATATAAAATGGATGTTTACAGGAGGTTGAACGGAGTGGAAGCACACTTATGGCTTTTGGTTAGTCTTATCTTCATATTTTATTTTATTTTGTTTTAGTGTGGTGGTTATAATGAAGACGTTGATATGATTTTTGTGTTTGGATGTGCGTTTTGAAATAATTAAAAGCAGAAACTGTTTATCACTCACAGGGTAAAGTCAGTGTCAATGGCCAAATTTACTTCACAGGAAGTTAGTGCCCTTCAAGGAGGCAGAAATGCGGTAATATTTTTATATAATATACTAATAAATTTTTTCACAACTTGATGTTATAATATGACTCCTTAGGGTTGTGATATCAGAGTGCGAAGGAAATTTATTTCAAAGAATGGGATCCTCAACGACAATCTTTCCCAGACAGTAGGTCTGTAATTAATTAATATACTGTATTATGATAATAGTTCAATTCTGAATTCGATCCATGTGACAGTAATGTTGAGAGGCTTCGGGACATCATTAAACATGTGTATGTGGATAGAAGATATTCTGATTTGAAATACCCTGAGGTCCCGGTTAATGAGTTAGAAGTTGGATCATTTATCTTGGTCAAAGTTGGAGAGTCGGTCCCTGTAGATTGCGAAGTTTTCAAAGGTAGGTCAACAATCATAATTGAGCATTTGACCGGTGAAGTGAAACCAGTAGAAATCGACGTCAGTGACAACATTCCTGGCGGCGCAAGAAATATAGACGGTATGATGATTCTCAAGGCATTGCTTCTCAACTATTTTAATCTCTTTGTATGTATGAATTGTGGGCCACGTATTCGAAAATAATCTTAACTACGAGTGCTATGTGACAGACAAAGCTGACAGAAGAAGCTCAACATAGGAAACCGAAGCTTCAAAGGTGGTTGGATCAGTCTGGTGAGAATTACAGCAATGCAGTTATCATTCTTTCAGTTGCGATTGCCCTCATTGGCCTTGTGAGACTAGCTCGGAAAGTAGTATGGGGTAAGATCTGTATAATTTTTTTTTTTTTAAATTATAATTCACCATGATTTTTTGGATGCTTATTTGTGTGGACGGACTTGGTTGGATACAGGGAAATATGCTCAAGTGACGAATAATCCCGAGAATGATGGGTGCATCAATGCAGTTTTGCTTGTGTAGTACAATGCTTGGTTTACAGTATTTTCAAAAAGTTGTTTTAAATTTAATGTACTGTATGGTATGGAATTTTGTTGGTGATGTAATGGTATGATTGCATGGTTGGAAAAGATTATTTAGTCGTCTTTACTCTTGAAACAGTTTTGTGAATGCATAGTTGATACATCTTCCACCAACTCCATATACAGTGATTGATGCATCTGTTGACTTTGGTCAAAAGATGGATGAAAACAGATGCTTGAAACCACTGTTGGGTTAAAGCAGTGTTTTATGGAGAAAACAATGGTTGCCTTTTTTTTGCAAACAATTGTTTGACTTTGGTCAAACAGACTTTGGTTAACAGTCGTTTGACCTTAGTCAAACAGTGGTTTGACCAAGGTCAAACGACTGTTGACCAAGTCTGTTTGACCAAAGTCAAACCACTGTTTGCAAAAAAAGGAAACCATTGTTTGACCCTGGACAAACAGTGGTTTGACTTTGGACAAACAGAATTTGGTCAAACAGACTTTTGCTCAAACAGACTTTGGTGAAATAGTGGTTTGACTTTTAGGTAAATTAGTTTTCTATTTTTATGCATTTAGTGGTTTACTACAGCTGGAAGTTTTGTTTATGCTTATTTCTGAGAAGATACATTTAAATATGCATGAATTTTCTGTATGTAATAATATAATCAGTCATGTATATTTTCATTTGAAGAAACTGTAGAGTATTTGGACATTGATTTAGTTTGATTGTTGCTACTTGAAGTCATTATAAACTTATTTGAGTGTTAATTATATAGTTACGTTTTTTTTATCCATGGCAATATAGCTTTTTTTTACACCAAGGTGATCAGGATTGTGGTTTGTACAAAAGCCATTCCAGGATCGCTTTGAATTTGTGCTTCAATGAATACTTACGAAAATGTCAAAGCTGATTATCCGAAGAACCAAAATATTGTTTTTGGTGATGAACTTTTGTTTTGGATAGGAGAATCGAAATAGTCGTATGTAACTGATATATTACAATTTCTATAGACCTATCTATACTTTCTATTAATATGTGTTATGCATGGTTTCTAAGAAACCATCCGTGTTTGCACGCAGGTCTTACCCCTAGTACT
Organism: Helianthus annuus; assembly: GCF_002127325.2. Taxonomy (NCBI): domain Eukaryota; kingdom Viridiplantae; phylum Streptophyta; class Magnoliopsida; order Asterales; family Asteraceae; genus Helianthus; species Helianthus annuus. The sequence goes on along the minus strand of NC_035440.2, from coordinate 73,686,444 downwards.
ATCTAATAAAAGAAACCAACAAATGAACACTTGTCATTTTTTTAGTCCATCTGCTCTTACTTAATTGTAAATAATTATTATTTTAAATTATTGAATTAAATATATGTTTCAAACATTTAAAAAATTAGGGATGTTTTATTAACTAAATATATATAAAGAAGATAGATGCGTATTGTTTAAATTTTAAATGGATTATGTTAGAGCTCCTTTTAAAGTAAAATAAAATTACTTCATATCCTTTTATATTAGATAAATAAGTAAAGATTTAATTTGGCTAAAAGCAAATTAGTTATGATTCGGTTTGTTAACTATATTTATGAACAATATAATTTAGTTATATGTATAGTTAATATATATATATATATATATATATATATATATATATTTCACTTTGGTATATAGAATTACATTTATTTAACCCGTCTAATATACATTATTTTTAAAGATATATATATTTTTTTATTATTTGGTATATAAAATTACATTTACTCAATCCGTACAATACATTGAGCTCTTAAAGATATAACTTTTTTATCATTTAGTATACAAAATTACATTTATTTAACCAACGTAATTTACATGGTTTTTAAAGATATTTTTTTATTATTTGGTATACAAAATTACATTTACTTAACCGTTATAATACATGGAGTTCTTAAAGGTATAATTTTTTTATTATTTAATATATAAAACTACGTTTATTTAAAATGGGTAATAATGAGATTTTAAAGATAAATTATTTTATTATTTTGTATATAAAAATTATATTTATTCAACTTGTGTAATACACGAGGTTATAACCTAGTTGAGTTAATATTGTAACCTGTTATAAGTGAAATTACTTGTACTTTTAAAATTATATAACTTGTGAACATTCTTTTTATGATTTAGGGTGTGTTTAAAAAAGTAAATGATAAACTTCCTTTGAGTTACAGTGTTAAAATAAATTTCTACTAGGACTCCCCGGTTAAAATATTATGGTTCCGACAACGTCTCTGGATGATTTTATGACTAGATATAAAAAAAAGACAACTCATATAGAAAAACTTTATTTATGTATATTGTACTTTTATTATGCATCTATAATGTTATTTCACGTATTTTTGTTGATTATATTAAAGTTGGTTTGATTATCTTTTTTTTTTTTTTTTTTTAATATGACCACACACAAAGTGGATAAAAAAATATTATATAATGATAAGCAAACCCTTAAAAAGGTTTTGAACCCATGAAAATTTTTCTGAGCCAGCCACCGAATATAATTATCTGAAACACATTCAAGGGCGAAGTATAGAAGGGGCTCGAGGGGGCGCCCGACCCTCCCGAACTTTTCGCTCAGTAGTGCTATTTATGTAATTTTCGTATAGAAACTTTTGGGTATATACGTTTTCGACCGTATAGAAACTTTTGGGTATATACGTTTTCGACCCCCTGGTTCTATAGAAATTTTTGGGTATATACGTTTTCGACCACCCGTCATTTGGGTCAAGCTTCACCACTGATTTTATTAAAACTACCCCACGATTTACTTCATATTTTATATAAAGTGACGTTCTATTTTCATCATTCTAAAAATATAGTATAATGATTTATAGAATCCTATATATACCCATACATCATACTTATTTTTATCTACATTTTTATAAAAGTTCTATTCAAAATCGAGCGGGTCAAATATATTAGTTTATTGTACTTTACTAGTTATGAAACGAACCGACACCATCCAAACAACATCAGTACCGATGTATGTTTTTGTGGTATTCTCGACGTTTCACCCAAATTTCGTTGTAAAATTGAGTTGTATTTGCAATAAAATACCTTTTTGATATCGTTAACTATAGCGAGTGCCGGTAACGTGAGGAACGAAATGATACCGCACCAACCAGGGGCGGATGTATGTAGTGGTTAGGGTTTGCCCGGGCTACACCTCAACTTTGTCGGCGGGGTGTAAAACTAGTGCAGTTTTTTTTTTCGTTTTATATATCGGGATACCCTATTGAATATTAGGGTACCCTAGGTCCAATTTTTTTTTGGCTAACCCTGAATTTTTCTTCTAGATCCACCACTAGTCCCAACAATATTAATACCATGTTGATTCCAACTAATGTTTTAAAACCGGTAAATACCGGCCGGTTATACCGGTATACCGTTTTCAGATGTAAATCCGGTACGAAACGCCCCGGTAAATAAGTGAAACGGCATAAGGTTTGTACCGGCGGTAAAATCCGGTATACCGGTTTGAAACGTAATACCGGTACCGGCCCAGGGTTATTTTAGTTTTGGTTGTTACTTATTTTTATTATATATGTTATTTATCTTACGTAATTATTATATATTATGATTATTCGTAACTAAAAGTTCTTATTTAATATTGTATGAAACGAAAATAGTTATCCTCTAGTTGATGAGGATGTCGATAATAGTGAATTTCATCTTTTATGCGATCGTGAACTTTATTCAACACCCAAATGGCTTAAACATATAATACACTTTCACTTAAAAGAACTTGTTGGAAAATTGAATGATTTCCGATTATCTTTTGGATTATTTTTTATTAGGATTCACTTTTGGATTATCTTTTAATATGTAATCATGTATTTTTGGATTAACTTTTGAGTTGATGTTGTAATTTATGAAATTATAGAGTTAGCTAGTCAACCCGGTTGAACCACTCGGTACAACCTGGTTCAACCGGTTGAACCATTTTTTAGCCTAATCCGGTTTGATTTAAAAACCGGTTTTTAAAACATTGATTCCAACCGAAAACATTGGTACTAGAATAGTATCCATCAGTTGCGATTGCCGGTACTGTATTGTTAGATCATGCGTAGTGGTAAGGGTGAATAATGCGGCAGTAAAGTCAGCAAGGTGCATTATTGGGCGTTTTTCTAAAATGGGTGTAATAGGGATGTGGGCATTATGTTAAAGGGTGTAAAGAATTAAATAAAAATAAAAAAACCAAAAAAAAAAAAAACTATTGGACTAAAAATGGAAGATTAAATGCTATTGACCAAACAAAACTCTTTAAAGCGTGATTCAAAACACGCATGGTTTTTTTTTTTTGCCAGATCACGCCCAAGAGGGTGGAGGATTGGTGTTTTCAGGCGTGTTTGGGGTTTTTTTTGTTGAAAAAATCACGCCCACTACGGACGGTCTTACCGACCAAATACTTCGATAACGCCCTAAAAATACCACTAGTTTATATTTAAGATGTGTGTTTGACTTCTATGTGGTTGGTGAGTTAAATTTAAATACTACAAGTTGGTTCGATTGACCATATGAGGCTGAGCTTAAACCGAGTATGGTTTGCAACTTGACGAATATAATTACCATAGTCTATGAATCTGCAGGTATAATAATAAAAATTTATATATTTATATATTTAACGGCAGGGGGTAAAATTGGGACAGAACATCAACGTTGGGGGGGGGGGGGAATTGCAATTATTTCATTAGAGGGGTCAGAGTGCCAATTGGCCTAAACCCCAGAGAGTAAAATTGCAGTTTACTCTAATAAAAATTTATATATTTATTTATTTATTAAATAAGTAGGGCGGAAATTATGGAATCAAATGGACAAAAATAGGGTTTTCGATTTTCTATTAGCTCGTTGAACTTTGCTTTGGCTATCAGTTGTAAACCACATTAAGGTCAAATGTATTAGAATTATAAAAAAATGCACCGACTTAATATTCTAAAATAAACCGACTATGTGTGGGGTAATGGTTAAGACATGATTCGCCACATAGGAACATAAATGGACGGCTACACCATCCACTTGACTGGATCCACAATGGTTCATGTGGATTAAATCATGACAACCATGATACTTTTTTTCATTTTCCAAGATTTCCTTTATTTTTTCTTTAGACAAAAATAAATTAAAATAAATAAGGGTATAGTGGTTTAGGTTATGACCACATCCTTAGGATAGTGGCTTTCGATGGTGGATTTGAGGTGAGTAACAAACGAACTGTCTAAAAATGGAAGATTTCAAAAAATATAAACGATTCGAATAATGCTTTAGCAATAAAAGGAACGTTTTACAAAAATGGTTCTAAAATGACGCTTTAAAAAATTAACTGTCTTAAAAATGAACGACTTTAAAAAATGAATTGTTAAAAGACATATGATTTTAAAAAGAATGGTAAAAAACGAACTGCTCAATTTAAAAAAAAAACGAAGGACTTAAAAAAGAACGATTTTAAAAACAAACAGTTTAAAAAGAAACGATTTTAAATACGATAGACAGTTTTAAAAAGGTTAAAAACAATTTCTTTTTAAAACGGCATATATAAAAAAATAAATTGTTAAAGAAATATGTGTTTATTTGTATATTTAAAATTTATTTTGTTTTTTATAATCGTAAAATAAAAAAATTAAGTAATTACAAAAATATAAAAATAATAAAAGAACTTTATAACTTACATAAACAACCACTAAGCTATAAAAGAACCAAAATACCCTTAAGCTTAACTAGAGAAAAGTAGCATTGTTAGTGTTAGGGATTAAAACCGTTATAAAATGCAACCTCAGGGTCTAATATTTTAAAAGATTTTTTTTTGACTGGAAGGGTTAAACTATGGGCCAAAATAGTAATTTACTCTTATTATTATTTGGTTTCCGTTTTTTAACACCCCCATGGGGTGGAAGATAGATTCACATGTGAACCAACTACCTGTTGATTCATATCACTACCGTCTACCACATGTTCAGATTCATGGGAAGCGAATATGATGTGAAAACAATGTCTATGAAGGTATTTCTTGTGAAAACTTGCAGCGGATCAACACTAGACTGTTTGTCATATATATGAAGTCATCTACAAAGATTGAAAAGTTGGGATGAAATCTTATCATAATTCTTATCCTTAATATCCATTTTGTAATGCGTCGGTAATCATTAACAATGATTACAATTTGTTTTAAAGATTTACTTATACATGTTAGTAATCCGTGGATAATTATTATTAAAATAATGACAAAGAATTAAGAAAAAATGGACTTGTGACGTATTCGTAGATTATTTATGGTAAATTTTTACCTAAAATAGGAACAAATCTGGTAAATTTTTTACTAAAAAATCGTTTTCATTTTAAAAAAAGATATGCGCAGACTCTTCAGTCCGCGTCGCACAGATCACGGCAGACATTGTCATCTGCAGACTGTTTTTTTTTTCCCGAAGACGTTTCAATAAAAAATGTTTGCGCGAGATCTTCTTGTTGCAGACTTGGTGCAGCTACTTTAATTAAGATCTTCTAATGTCTGCAGAGGGTTAAACACCACCACCCACCACCATCGTCTACCACCGTCGTCCACCACCACTAGGGGTGTTCAGAATTCGTTTCGAATTCGAAAAATTCGAAATTCGTTTAAATTCAATTCGATTATCAAGAATTCGTTTCGATTATAAGAATTCGAATTCGCATTCGATTCAATTCGAGTCAAGTAAATCGAATACGAATTTATAATTTCAAATTCGATTCGATTCGAAATCCGAATAAAAATTATATATTTTTTATTATTTTTATATATAATACTTATGTAACTTTTATTAGGCTATACTATAAAATATTTTCAAAATTTATTCCAAGTATTAAAATTACCCATTACCAAACCAACTACATGTCCCATAACTAAAACTTAAGTAACAAATCTATCAATAGATTTCTAACCCTAAATATATTAACTTGTAATGTGAAGTGGTTATTCCTGACTTCTCGTTTTGAATTTCATGATACTTTATTTGGAACTGTTTTAATATGATTTCGAGCTTTATGGTTACTTTAAAATTTCTATTTCATTTTGATAGTTTTTTACATGTTTTTAAAGAATCTAAATAAAATCGAATTTATTCGAATTCGATTCGAATTCGAATTTTTAATCGAATACGAATTGGGTTTTTTATTCGAATACGAATTCGAGTCGAATTTGGTAGATTTTAATCGAATTCGAGTCGAATACGAATTCAAGGGAAAATAAAAATTATTCGAATAATTCGAAAATTCGATATTCGATTCCATGAACACCCCTAACCATCACCCGTACACCACTACTAGTTTATTTTAGAAGTCTACATACGTTAAAAAAAATAACTTTCTTCTTACTGATTGTAGAGGTTTGATCCACTTTTTCTTCTGTAAATGTCTGTAGATAAGGTCCACAAACTGAAAAGATTTTACCTCTTAAAATACAAACTGCACACTAATTCAAATGGCTTCTTTGCAACCTTGCATATCTTACTAATTCAAATGGCTTCTTTACAAAGTCAACTGTGCTAGGAATACTAACATGTCCCCCTTCTAAAAATAGATTCTTTATAGAGTTGTTGGATACATGATCTTATTATAATATATTTCTTTGACGATTGATGATGAAAATGATTAAAAACATATTGATGCATTTTTTAGTGTTAAATTTGCATACCATATGGATTAAACCTATGACCTCCTACTACCCTAAACCTTATCTAATTAACCATCACCACTAGACTATTCCTAAATAGATAAAAAAAACATTGATGTATTATATATCATTTTAATTAGGTACTAGCGGACTCCACACTCGATACGTCCGAAATTCGGTGTTAGTTAGTGTTAGTTTGGGTTGTTACGTCACTATCACAGTATCGATACTCAATATAGTTTACAATACCAAATTTGAATACAAATACACTCAAAAGGAAAACCAAAATAGTAAAGGCGTCTCTGTACCTTAATGTCGAGATAAAAAATTAAACAGACATTTGTATTCAATTTTTAAAAAAAGAAATGTTAAAAAAACGCAGGTTATTATTAAAAAATTAAATTAAATGAAAACTAAATGTGATAAAGGTATATATTATAGAGTATGATATCTCATACTAAAAACACTATTAATATCTCATACTAAAAACACTATTAATGGCATATACAAAGTAATTATAAGATTTCATCAACCAAATCGAATGAGAGAGAGAAAAAGAGAGCTGATGTGGTTTTACCAGTGTGGTTCAGGCTATTGATGTTTCAATGGTACGATTTTTGGTTCAAGAAGGTGCCCCCTTCTAAAAATAGAAACTTTATAGAGTAGTTGGATACATGATCTTATTAGTATATATTTCTTTGACGATTGTTGATGAAAATGATTAAAAAAACATTGATGTATTTTTTTAATGGCTAAATTTGCACACCATAAGGATTGAACCTATGACCTCATACTACCCCAAACCTTATCTAATTCACTAACACCACTAGGCTATTCCAAAATGGATGAAAAACATTGATGTATTATATATCATTTTAATCAGGTACTTGCGGACTCCCCATCTATGCATCCGAAATTTGGTTTTAGTTAGTGTTAGCTCGGGTCGCTACGTCACTCTCACAGTATCGGTACTCAATTGTAACACCCCGAAAATATTAATGTTATAATTTAAATAAAATACTAGTAGTAAGTTAAGATAAAAGGCTATGAAAAATAACCTAGTTAGTAGAAATCTTAACAAAATATGACAAAGTATGATTGAAAACCCTTGATTTATAGCCCATGTATAATTGAGGGACCAAATGTGTCAATTCTGAAACTTAATTTACTAATAGTAAAATAACACACCAAACACACACCTAAGTGTGTGTTTGATCGATCAAAGCCAGGCAACAAGAGGGGATTTCCCTCAAACCCTAAAATTCACAAAAATCCATCAATTGAAGGTGCAAATCAAGTCCGAATTGAAATCTGAATATAGGGTTGTGATCATCTTGACTAAGAGATTGTAAGGTATGCAAAAATTTCATGATTTGGTTCTACCTTAGATTTTGGATAAAATCATAAGATTGAAATCTGGTCATGCATGATGTTTGTTTTACTTGAAATAGTGTATAAGGATGAACCCTAGTAGATTTCTTGTTGAAATTTGGTTTAATTCTTGTAAAATTCATGATCACCATTAGAGGTGATATGTGGGTTTTGTAGAAAGGTATGAAACAGTAGGATTTTGATGTTTCCTAGAGTAATTCAAGTTTTATGAACAAGAATTCAGAAATTATTGATGTAAAATTTAGCAAAATCGCTTAATTTGATGTTTGCCATGGCTAAATCATGAATGTTAAACTTAGTTAAAACTTGTAAGAAATTATGCACACAAGATGCTTGATAAAATGCCTAAAAGACATTGATCGACACAAATGTGGTGTTGGTAAAGTGACAAGCTTAATCATGAGCCGAATGGTTCTAATGATAAATTGGCTTGTATGTTTTAGGCAATACGAGTGAGGCGTCGGGAAGTCAAGCCGGTGCGGACGCTCGCCAAAAGGGAAAGCTCTAAGGTATGTAGTTGACGCTACTTTAATGATGATGATTTGGGTTTCTTACTTATGGGTGATAGATTGAACAATTTAGAATCATGTTGGTTGGTTGTCTAAAATGATGGACTTCATGATGACAACCCAGACGAGTAGATAAAAGATGGGTACAAACCGGGTAACGGAAGTACCCCATCCGTAGACCATAAGCCCGGGTGTGGGAAATGGGAAAAATATTAGAATCACGCAAACCGGTAATGGGAGCGTGTGTGTTGAAGCAAGGGATCCAAAATGGGTCGTACTTGTTGCGAGGAAATACCCCGTGCTGCACTTTGATGGCTGAGAAGTGCAGGAAATGTTTTAAACGGGTCAAAACAGCAAAAAGAAAGGAATTGCAGAGTCTATCGTAAATTACGGTATTACCGTAATTTACGGTGGAGGGCAAACTCTTACGGTGGTTTTCTCCTGGTTTACGGTGAAACCATAAACTCCCAGCGCCCACCGTAAATTACGGTGACCACCGTAATTTACGGTGGAGCCCTGCCAAAATTGTTTTGTTTTGCAAAAACGGTGTATATCGAATTCGTTTTACGCCACACTTATTTATATGAAAATTTAAGGATCCTAACATTATTGTTTTGTTAAAATTTCAGATTTCAAGTAAGTCAATCGAGCGGATGGTGATCAATACAAGACTTATGAACCGAACACTCTCAAGATGATGATTTTCACTTTTGTTTTAGAAGTTCTTTTTGAAAACTTTGTAATGAATGAATTACACAATTGTCCTTTAAGTTTAGTGGTTGTTCTCAAACACTTATGGACTAAATGTTTTAAATAATTATGAACTTTCTTATTTAGTCGGTTTAAAATATGACGTATTTTAAGTAGAGTGTTACAAGTTGGTATTCAGAGCTAAGGTTAAAGAGGATTGTGTTCGGTTCAAAGCTTGATCAACATCCGGTAAGAATTCATTTAAAGCAAATTAAATTTACAAAGATTAAAAAGGGTAATGATTTGTTGTGTATGGGAGGAGTATAGTGATATACTCGAACCCGGGAAGTACACTTAGTATAAATGATAAGGCAAAAGTTATATACTTGGCCGAATAATGAGTACGAAGTCTCATGTAAAGGCATGGGAGCGATTGAACAAGATTATTTATTGAATCATTTTAACATTTCAGTAAGAAGATGTCGGGAGGTGCTAGTGACAATGTTCTATCCCTCACTACCGACGAGTTGAAAGAGAAGATTGCCGAGGAAGTTGGTAGGGCCATCGAAGTCAGTCTACCAAGATTTGTGGAAAGAATGCAAAACACCTTACTTTCGACTATGGAAGAAAGAATTGGTGAACTAAGAGAAGACCTTACCAGTGATAGGGGCAAGGCTAAGGAAAAGAAAGGTTGTTCTTACAACAAGTTTATGGCGTGCAAGCCCCCGGTTTTCAATGGAGAGGTAGATCCAATTGCTTGTCAAAGGTGGATAAGCGATATTGAAGGTGTTTTCGAACGTACGCATTGTGATGAAAGTGACTTCGTGGCGTATGGAACTGGCCAACTTAGAGGCCAAGCCAAGGATTGGTGGGACAACCTCAGAAACGAAAGGGGTGTTGAAACAATAAGGGCGATGACTTGGGAAGCTTTCAAAGTACCATTCCTCAAACATCACAGCCCCAAGGCGGTGATAAATAAGATAAAGGAAGAATTCATGCAATTAAGGCAAAAGGGTGAAACCGTTGATAAGATTACGGGAATGTTCATGGATAAGCTCAAGTTTTGTGATGACTTGGTCAAAACTGAAGAACAGAAAATTTATTATTACCACACCATGCTTAGGGCTGAATATAGGGAGTTCATGACTCCCTCACATTATGAAAGCCTTACTGATATAATCAATGCGGCGCGGGAACGCGAGATTGAACTGAAAAGACAAGTTGAAAGAGGTGAAAGGAGGGCCTTGGATGAAAACCCGAGTCCCACAAAGAAGCCGAAGGTAGCTGAATCTTCGAAGAAAGGAAGTGCAAAAGGAGGATCTCCGAGTTGCAAAACATGTGGACGCACTCATAAAGGTGAATGCTATTTCAAGAATAAACCTTGCGTGGCATGTGGCAAGATAGGGCATGGGGTTGCAAATTGCCCCGACAAAGTAATGGTGTGCTATAAATGTTACCAACCGGGTCATAAAAAGTCAGAATGTCCGGAATTGGTGGGAAACAAAGAGAGTGCCGGTTCTAGGGATGAGACCCCAAAGGCTAAGGCAAGGTCGTTCCAAATCACTGCTGCGGAAGCAAAAATGGAACCCGATGTGGTTACAGGTATATTTACTATAAATTTGATCCCCGCACGTGTTTTATTTGATACAGGTGCGAATAAGTCTTTTGTTTCACATAGATTTATTCAAAACCCCATGTTTACATTAACAAAATTACCTATGCCAATGGAAGTAGAAGTAGGTAATAACAAATGTTTTCTTGTTTGTGATGTATGCCGGGAATGCAAATTGAATATCGATGGTGAGGAATACTCCATTGATTTAATACCCATGTCCATGGGTGAATTTCAAGTGGTCGTCGGAATGGATTGGCTATCCCGCTACCATGCTAAGGTGATATGCTTACGTAAGGAGATACACCTAACGTCTCCGAGCGGAAGGCGTGTCATCATTTATGGGGAGAAGGCTTGTAATCCCGTGATATGCTCAATAGTAGAAGCCCGCAAGTGTATACTACACGGGTGTAAGGCATATCTAACTTATGTGCGGGACGTCGAAAAAGAAATGCCCAAAATTGAAGACGTACCTGTGGTGCGTGAATTTAAAGATGTCTTTCCCGAGGATCTCCCGGGAATACCACCAGAGCGAGAAATAGAGTTCGGGATTGAACTAACCCCGGGTGCTAAACCGGTTGCTAAGGCACCGTATAGGTTGGCACCTTCGGAACTGCAAGAGTTAATGTCTCAGTTGCAAGATTTACTAGAGAAGGGATTCATCCGGCCTAGCGTGTCTCCTTGGGGGGCTCCCGTGTTATTTGTAAAGAAGAAAGACGGGAGCACGCGGATGTGTATTAATTACCGGGAGTTAAACAAACTCACGGTAAAGAATCGATACCCACTCCCGAGAATTGACGATTTATTCGATCAATTACAAGGCGCTAGCTGGTTTTCAAAAATCGATTTGAGATCGGGTTACCACCAATTGAGGGTGAAGGAAAGTGATGTACCAAAAACGGCATTCCGGACACGATACGGACATTTCGAGTTTCTCGTAATGTCGTTCGGATTAACGAATGCGCCCGCGGCCTTCATGGATCTCATGAACCGGGTATGCAAGCCGATGCTCGATAGATCGGTGATTGTTTTCATAGACGACATCCTCGTTTATTCAAGAAACGAGGCGGATCACGCTGACCATTTACGGGAAGTATTGGAAGTATTAAGGCGGGAAAGATTGTATGCTAAATTCTCAAAATGCGCCTTCTGGTTACGAGAGGTGCAATTCCTAGGGCACGTCATAAGTGCCAAAGGAATATTGGTGGATCCGTCAAAGGTGGAAGCGGTGTCAAAATGGAACCCTCCAAAGAATCCATCCGAAATTAGGAGTTTCTTGGGGTTGGCAGGTTACTATCGGAGATTCATTCAGGATTTCTCCAAGATCGCAACGCCGTTGACCAAATTGACCCGCAAGAATGAGAAGTTCGCCTAGGGAAGCGACCAAGAAAAGGCATTTCAGACATTAAAGGAAAAATTAACCTGTGCACCGGTGTTGACTTTACCGGATGGTACGGAGGATATGGTAGTTTACTCGGATGCATCGCACCTAGGCCTTGGGTGCGTACTAATGCAAAGGGGAAGGGTGATCGCCTACGCCTCTAGGCAACTTAAGCCGCATGAAACAAAGTACCCAACTCATGATCTCGAGTTGGCGGCCGTGGTCTTTGCCTTGAAAATCTGGAGGCATTACTTGTATGGTGTGAAAAGTACTATTTTCACTGACCATAAAAGTTTGAAGTACTTTTTCGATCAAAAAGAGTTAAATATGAGGCAGAGACGCTGGTTAGAAGTGGTGAAGGACTACGACTGCGAGATCCACTACCACCCCGGAAAGGCTAATGTGGTGGCGGATGCCCTTAGCCGAAAGGACGAATGCGTTCCAATACGAATATGATCTATGCAGTTAGTAGTAACTTCAGGTCTGCTCGACAGAATCCGAGAAGCCCAAACCGAAGCGTTAAGGGAAGAAAATTGGAAGAAAGAACGCATAAAAGGGATGGTAAAAGACCTTACGGAAGGAAGTAATGGGATGAAATGCCGAAATGATCGGATTTGGGTCCCAAACACATGTGGTGTTAAGAGCCTTTTGCTTGATGAGGCACATAAGTCTCGCTATTCGATTCATCCCGGGGCAACTAAGATGTATAGGGACTTGAAGCAAAACTATTGGTGGCCGGGGATGAAAAGGGATGTGGTTAAATACGTGGAGAAATGTTTGACTTGCTTACAAGTCAAAGCTGAGCATCAAAAACCCTACGGCAAGTTGCAACCATTAGATATTCCGGTTTGGAAGTGGGAACAAATTACAATGGACCTGCTAACCAAGCTGCCCAGAACTAGCCGTGGTTTCGATGCCATTTGGGTAGTTGTGGATAGGCTAACCAAAAGTGCCCATTTCATCCCTATCCGAGAAACTTATACGTCAGAGAAGATGTCAGAAGTGTACACTAATGAGATAATAGCACGCCACGGAGTGCCGATATCCATCGTGTCCGATAGGGATACCCGGTTCACTTCAAATTTTTGGCGCGATTTCCAAAAACAAATGGGAACCAAATTGTTTCTTAGCACCGCGTACCATCCTCAAACGGATGGTGTAACGCCCTGCGTTTTCAAACATCCTACATTTAGAAACCTTACGTGAAATTCTATCTTTGGAAATCTTGTGTTCTTATAACCATTCTTTCATCGTAATCGTTGTAAAATACGGAACTTGCTTCGTAAATAAAACTTGTACATTACACTTTTTACCTAGTTAAATCATGTTTTATTTCATATTTCACCTTGTTACAAGTTAGGGGAAACATTGTTGCATATTATTACACAACTTAACTAACAAAATTACTCATTATAATGTTTTAAAAAAATAAAAAAATAAAGAAATATGGCAGCCCAAATTCAGCCAAATTCAGCCCCATATAGTTGGGTTTTGTGGGCTAGTTTCAAGGTGTAACCCCTTCTAAACACTTCCAAAGCCCAACCCATTGAAACCCTAATCCTTCCCCCTATAAATACCACTTATAACCAGCCTCCCTACCACTTTTGCAACACTAAAAACTCTCAAAACATCCTCCAAACCGTAGCTGAAAGCAAGGGTTCGAGTAGATTGACACCCCTTCACGAAAATGGGCATAACTCACTCAATTCTTATCCGATTCACTCGATTCTTTTTCCTACTTGCTTGTATAATCATGGGGTTCGATTCCTAGACTTCTCCTTGGAGAAATCAGACCTGGAAATGCCCCGAAATAGTCCATAAACTTTCTGTTTGTTTTTATGTTCATCAAAAACTTGTTTAAACCTATGCAACTTGTGTCCAACACATCTCATACCTATGTCCTAATGCTTACAACTTATCCCATGGTTGGTTAAGCTTAAAAACAAGGTTGAGACATTTAAAATCAGAGGATTAAACCTCATAAACTTGGTGTTTTGTTTAGGGTTTTAACCCACAAGTCATGTCAAACTTTGTCTTTGATACATGAGTGATTATGGAACAACTTGGGTTGTCCAAACATACAATCCTCACATGATTTGATGATTTCTCTTAGTTAGTGTGTATATTTCTTATTCTTTATTGTATGTTCATGACCCTCCTTGGTTGTTTTTTTTACATCAAGTGTAGTGGTGAACACATAGAGGTGCCTAAATGGAAGACTTGATCTTCCTACCTCCTACATGACTTCTATGACATTTAGAGGTACCAAAATGAAGATTTTAATCTTCTACCTCATGCTTGAACTATTGGACATATATTATATAACCTAAATATATTATTCGAATAATCGAATCTTTGATGATGAACTAGTGTTCATATGTCGGGGTACTAGATTACATCATCCTAGACTATGATAACTTGTCACGATTCTAATGGAACCTTGTTCCATGAAAACATCTAAACTCCTTCGAGTTTCCTAGTGTCAAGAACAAGCATCATATGTACTAAATGATTATTTTCCATGTTATTCTCATATCTTATTTTTATGTTGTTTTAAACACCGAATCTCGACTCTAAACATACTTGAACTTTAACCCTTATACATTCGGACTCTAAATCTCTACTCGTCAACAATTGGATAATCGGAAAACATATGCAAACTTTGTGAGTATACTCGTACTTTTCCCCTTTTACTTTTACCACTTTTGGGGTGTAACATGTTTACCTATTGAAACTTACACATGAACTTTTGTCTAAACACACGAACATTCCTATAACAATGCTTGTATATGTGATGGCTTGATACTTTAAATTTGGGTGATTCTTATGTGTTGAACTTATCATTAACTTCGTACGAGCCAAACCTTGACATATGTAGCGCTATAGGATTAACGACCCGCCTCTACTGAAACTTTGGTTATGTCATGAGCAAGTTGCGTTTTCTTGGTTTGATATGTTAGACACATGCCATATTTAATGTTTATCTTGAATCGCATGCTTGCTATGAGGGATTGTTCACACTTTTATCTTATGCTATGTATGTACCAAACTTGTATACTCGCCTTTGCTTTTGCATTGAATAGTATTTTTAAACATGTTACAGGTTGATGATGATGAAATGAAAGAGGTAGCACGATGCCTAGATACACACTTTAGACGTTAGATTTAAATATGTTGTATCGAATTTTGGTTATGTTGGTTTGTTATTTTGATTAAACTTGTTGTTATTTGGGATCTTGTATTGATGACTACTTGAAGTTTGGAAATGAAATTTGGATTATTAAATTATTGTCACAAATAGCGTTATGATGTCTCGAGCAATCTTCACACTTCGTCTCATCCCGATGTTTCCGCCATTGGTTGGGGTGTGACAGATTGGTATCAGAGCCATAACTATAGGGAATTAGGAAAAGTAGGAATGCTTTAGCCTAGTCTATAGTTTTAGAACCTTATTCGTATGCTTTGCTTGGACTACTACATGATACTTTATTTGTTACTTATTTATGCTCTTTTAAACATGTATGTTACTCATGTGTAATATTCGACATGTTATTCTTACGCATTAATGCTTGTTTTATTATGTGTTAACACTTGTTTCGTTGTTCGATTCTTTATGTGTTATTCTTGACATATTTCTCTATGTGTTAATACTTGTTTTATTTCATTATTTAAGTATCATCCTTGATATGCTTTCTTATGTGTTTATACTTGTTTGTGTATCTCCTTCGACATACACTTCCCTCATGCATTTTACTCGATTATTCTAAATCCGACAACACTCATATTGTACAAATGAGACGAATTCACCAAAATAGGCGTGAAACCCACAATTTAGTGAACGACTCTCAATCTATCTATTCTTCTTTTTACACGAGATATCGCCATTGAGCTAGGAGTGAAATCCACATCTAAATGGCAAATCTCAAATTTCAAATTCTAGTGGACCCTCGTCAACATGTCGAAATTTAAATTTTGACCCGACGAGTACCAACCACACTTAGGATACGAAATCGTCAAGATAGGGGTGAAACCCGCACCTTGTCGACTAGTTCCACTCCTTGATTTTTTCATAAATCCCGCCAAGTCTCGAAATTTCGATTGATTTGGGACATGTAGTAACCGGAAGGGTAAATACCGTTAACCGACTTGTCGGCGAGAGTATTTTACCTATTAGGCCAAAGCATGCTCCTCAAATTCAAAAGACTTTTCGACCACTTTGGTTAGTCAAAGTTCCGTTTGGAACACTCCAAACTTTGGTCAAACATGTGTTTCTATTATTCATTTTATACGATGCAATCTTTCAACCTCGAGTTTACCTTTGATTTCTCCTTTCACACGCACAACATATCGAACCTTTTCGATACATTTATATATGCATGATTTTCATATAATTTAAATTCATATTCCTTGTAACAACTAGTGGAGAGGTATCATCGAGATTGGAGTGACTTCCTTACCTTGACGATTGACTCCACCCCTCTTCCCTTAAAACGACCTCACCAACGAGTTAGGGGTAATTCCCTTACTTAGGTGACCGTTACCCAAAACTTCTCTTTCAAAATATTTTATTATGCAAACCCGATCATGTTTTATACCTAAATCATTTATCATTATTCAAAATACCTACTTATACCGATTTCAAAATACATTGTTTATCAAACGTACTTCTTATTCTACCATCCATTTTCACTCAAATCATATACACGAGATTCTTAATCATGTCTTTACCGTTTTACTACACGAATTTCCAAACCTTACGAAATGCTACCTATTAATTTAATCGGTCTAATGAATCTCTTGCCCATGAACTTCACATCTGATTTATTAACTGAAACACGTTCACATTATATCATCATACTAGAGACTTCCACTCTTAATCGAAATCAAACTAACCTTTCTCAATTACTTATAAGACCTCATAGATGTTATATGACCGTTTACCAAATACTCTTTCCAACATCAATAAATCCTTTGTTAAAATTATTTTTAAACAATCACTAAGTTCTTTTACTAAATTTCTTTTGTAAGGGTCGACGTTTTCACAAGAACTTTCAAAGTCCAAAATTTTCATGTTTTGATGCAAATGAAACAAACCCGTTATATAAAAAAAAAAAAAAAAACCTTCTCTACAACGCTTAACTCGTCATCCAAATTTCAAAACACGTGGGCTAGAGGACTTTATGGGGACCGACAATTTTCAACATACGTGAACTCCTTTTTTTTTAAACAAAAGTAGCATTTCAATCATTACAAAATACGTTAAGCATGACCAATGAGTACTTTATGTTCCTTTACATATACAAACTATATTCTACCTTTCAAACCAAGCTCAATCTAATTTTGATTCGACAAACTCAACGTTTTGTTTAAACAACTATACATGCACATCATCATACACATTTTAGTCGATATCTCGCGATAACATCATTTATATCGTTCGTATCTACATACTTAACCTTTTTTTTTTTCTCCGCAATGTCTCAACGTACACCATATACGCAATATTTATTTTTCATACCTACACCTATGTTCATACGTTTTATGCTTGTACTCATACACATACTACTTATACGTTTTACGCTTCTGCTTGTACACATACTACTTACACGTTTTATGTTTATGCTCATACATACATGCGTATTCATACTTAAACTTATGCTCATACTTTCATCCTTACTCATGATTCGTACATTCGTACCTATACGCGAGCGTAATCCGAGGGATTCGCTTACGTGGGTCCCATACATGCTTAAACATAAACATGCTTACATACGACATTCTTCTATGTACACATTCTTATTTTCAAATTCATGTATACCTTGATTCATACATAACTAGTACAAGCTATGTGGATCATGCGACAATCAGTATAATCGCGGGTGCACACGGGATTATAGTGATAGGCGTATGAGAACCATAGAGTGTACTACTGTGTATGGTAAGACACGGAACGTAACATGACCCCGAGTAACGAAACGGACGTAATGTGGTTAAAACATGGTGGATACGCCGCTGGTACTTCCTATATATAAGTGTTTTCACCATGTTACCAAACTTTCGTAAAACGTGCCATGAGAAATTCAGTGTGTTGCAGACCTTTTGGACCTAATACAACTTCACGCAACTCACAAACGCATTATATCCGATTATTCATGACGAGACTTCATCCTTAACACACTACGTTCATCTATCCAACACTTATGCTATTCACATACTTGTACTCTTTAAGAGTCATTCGTTCATTCTATACTCGTATTATTTTGTACAAAACTCGTTCGCAATCCAGCTTGTTTAAACATTTGAGTCCTAACTTACCTCGTTACCTATAAAATAGCCTCCCTATTCTTGATTCTTGTGTAACTATACTTAGTATCTCTCTATTGCTTTATTTAAAGTAACAAACCTTTTCGTCCCTCTCAATAAACAGGTTTTACGAAAGTATGATTTTTTTATACTATCCTTAAAAACTTCCCCTTGCAAATCTACCTTGATGTTCTCCAAAATTTGGTACTTTTCAAAACTTTCAAACTTCCCAAGTTACAATTCTTAATGATCACCTTTATGCCAAAAACTCTTTCAAGCCTTCCTCTTGAATAAATTTCGGGACGAAATTTCCTAAAGGAGGGGAGACTGTAACGCCCTGCGTTTTCAAACATCCTACATTTAGAAACCTTACGTGAAATTCTATCTTTGGAAATCTTGTGTTCTTATAACCATTCTTTCATCGTAATCGTTGTAAAATACGGAACTTGCTTCGTAAATAAAACTTGTACATTACACTTTTTACCTAGTTAAATCATGTTTTATTTCATATTTCACCTTGTTACAAGTTAGGGGAAACATTGTTGCATATTATTACACAACTTAACTAACAAAATTACTCATTATAATGTTTTAAAAAAATAAAAAAATAAAGAAATATGGCAGCCCAAATTCAGCCAAATTCAGCCCCATATAGTTGGGTTTTGTGGGCTAGTTTCAAGGTGTAACCCCTTCTAAACACTTCCAAAGCCCAACCCATTGAAACCCTAATCCTTCCCCCTATAAATACCACTTATAACCAGCCTCCCTACCACTTTTGCAACACTAAAAACTCTCAAAACATCCTCCAAACCGTAGCTGAAAGCAAGGGTTCGAGTAGATTGACACCCCTTCACGAAAATGGGCATAACTCACTCAATTCTTATCCGATTCACTCGATTCTTTTTCCTACTTGCTTGTATAATCATGGGGTTCGATTCCTAGACTTCTCCTTGGAGAAATCAGACCTGGAAATGCCCCGAAATAGTCCATAAACTTTCTGTTTGTTTTTATGTTCATCAAAAACTTGTTTAAACCTATGCAACTTGTGTCCAACACATCTCATACCTATGTCCTAATGCTTACAACTTATCCCATGGTTGGTTAAGCTTAAAAACAAGGTTGAGACATTTAAAATCAGAGGATTAAACCTCATAAACTTGGTGTTTTGTTTAGGGTTTTAACCCACAAGTCATGTCAAACTTTGTCTTTGATACATGAGTGATTATGGAACAACTTGGGTTGTCCAAACATACAATCCTCACATGATTTGATGATTTCTCTTAGTTAGTGTGTATATTTCTTATTCTTTATTGTATGTTCATGACCCTCCTTGGTTGTTTTTTTTACATCAAGTGTAGTGGTGAACACATAGAGGTGCCTAAATGGAAGACTTGATCTTCCTACCTCCTACATGACTTCTATGACATTTAGAGGTACCAAAATGAAGATTTTAATCTTCTACCTCATGCTTGAACTATTGGACATATATTATATAACCTAAATATATTATTCGAATAATCGAATCTTTGATGATGAACTAGTGTTCATATGTCGGGGTACTAGATTACATCATCCTAGACTATGATAACTTGTCACGATTCTAATGGAACCTTGTTCCATGAAAACATCTAAACTCCTTCGAGTTTCCTAGTGTCAAGAACAAGCATCATATGTACTAAATGATTATTTTCCATGTTATTCTCATATCTTATTTTTATGTTGTTTTAAACACCGAATCTCGACTCTAAACATACTTGAACTTTAACCCTTATACATTCGGACTCTAAATCTCTACTCGTCAACAATTGGATAATCGGAAAACATATGCAAACTTTGTGAGTATACTCGTACTTTTCCCCTTTTACTTTTACCACTTTTGGGGTGTAACATGTTTACCTATTGAAACTTACACATGAACTTTTGTCTAAACACACGAACATTCCTATAACAATGCTTGTATATGTGATGGCTTGATACTTTAAATTTGGGTGATTCTTATGTGTTGAACTTATCATTAACTTCGTACGAGCCAAACCTTGACATATGTAGCGCTATAGGATTAACGACCCGCCTCTACTGAAACTTTGGTTATGTCATGAGCAAGTTGCGTTTTCTTGGTTTGATATGTTAGACACATGCCATATTTAATGTTTATCTTGAATCGCATGCTTGCTATGAGGGATTGTTCACACTTTTATCTTATGCTATGTATGTACCAAACTTGTATACTCGCCTTTGCTTTTGCATTGAATAGTATTTTTAAACATGTTACAGGTTGATGATGATGAAATGAAAGAGGTAGCACGATGCCTAGATACACACTTTAGACGTTAGATTTAAATATGTTGTATCGAATTTTGGTTATGTTGGTTTGTTATTTTGATTAAACTTGTTGTTATTTGGGATCTTGTATTGATGACTACTTGAAGTTTGGAAATGAAATTTGGATTATTAAATTATTGTCACAAATAGCGTTATGATGTCTCGAGCAATCTTCACACTTCGTCTCATCCCGATGTTTCCGTCATTGGTTGGGGTGTGACAGATGGTCAAAGTGAAAGAACAATACAAACGTTGGGAGATATGTTACGAGCGTGCATAATTGACTTCGGGGGTAGTTGGGATATTCACCTACCGTTGGTTGAATTCTCATATAATAACAGTTACCACGCAAGCATCGGCATGGCTCTGTATGAATTGCTATACGGAAGGAAGTGTCGAACTCCGGTATGTTGGGGTGAGGTTGGTCCGCGTGAACTTGAACATAAAGATGTAATCGGACTCACTAATCAAAAGATCGATATAGTCCGAGCTCACCTAAGGGCGGCCCAAAATCAACAAAAGGCGTATGCGGACAAACGAAAAAGGCCGATTGAGTTCCAAGTTGGTGATAAGGTTATGTTGAAGGTATCACCATGGAAAGGAATAATCCGGTTTAGAAAAAAGGGGAAATTAAGCCCAAGATTTATAGGGCCCTTCAGAATCATCGAGCGAGTCGGTAGGGTGGCTTACCGTCTCGAGTTGCCCCCTGAATTGAGTGGGATACATAGTACGTTCCATGTATCACATCTCCGGAAATGTCTAGCCGATGAAACCGCGTATATTCGTTATGACGACATCGAGATAGATAATAGTCTCAACTACGCGGTGAGACCAATTGCAATTCTAGACCGTAAGGTGAAAAGCTTAAGGAACAAGATGGTCTATCAAGTAAAGGTCAAATGGGAACACCGAAAAGGGTCGGACACTACTTGGGAGTCTGAAGAGGAAATGAAACGACTACACCCTACACTTTTCGGTACGTATAAGAACTTCTGTCATATACATAAACAGGTTTCGGGGACGAAACCCTCTTTAAGGGGGGTGGACTTGTAACACCCCGAAAATATTAATGTTATAATTTAAATAAAATACTAGTAGTAAGTTAAGATAAAAGGCTATGAAAAATAACCTAGTTAGTAGAAATCTTAACAAAATATGACAAAGTATGATTGAAAACCCTTGATTTATAGCCCATGTATAATTGAGGGACCAAATGTGTCAATTCTGAAACTTAATTTACTAATAGTAAAATAACACACCAAACACACACCTAAGTGTGTGTTTGATCGATCAAAGCCAGGCAACAAGAGGGGATTTCCCTCAAACCCTAAAATTCACAAAAATCCATCAATTGAAGGTGCAAATCAAGTCCG
The DNA here is from genome assembly GCF_002127325.2 of Helianthus annuus. Classification (NCBI taxonomy): domain Eukaryota; kingdom Viridiplantae; phylum Streptophyta; class Magnoliopsida; order Asterales; family Asteraceae; genus Helianthus; species Helianthus annuus. The sequence goes on along the minus strand of NC_035440.2, from coordinate 73,664,459 downwards.
AATTGAAATCTGAATATAGGGTTGTGATCATCTTGACTAAGAGATTGTAAGGTATGCAAAAATTTCATGATTTGGTTCTACCTTAGATTTTGGATAAAATCATAAGATTGAAATCTGGTCATGCATGATGTTTGTTTTACTTGAAATAGTGTATAAGGATGAACCCTAGTAGATTTCTTGTTGAAATTTGGTTTAATTCTTGTAAAATTCATGATCACCATTAGAGGTGATATGTGGGTTTTGTAGAAAGGTATGAAACAGTAGGATTTGATGTTTCCTAGAGTAATTCAAGTTTTATGAACAAGAATTCAGAAATTATTGATGTAAAATTTAGCAAAATCGCTTAATTTGATGTTTGCCATGGCTAAATCATGAATGTTAAACTTAGTTACAACTTGTAAGAAATTATGCACACAAGATGCTTGATAAAAATCCTAAAAGACATTGATCGACACAAATGTGGTGTTGGTAAAGTGACAAGCTTAATCATGAGCCGAATGGTTCTAATGATAAATTGGCTTGTATGTTTTAGGCAATACGAGTGAGGCGTCGGGAAGTCAAGCCGGTGCGGACGCTCGCCAAAAGGGAAAGCTCTAAGGTATGTAGTTGACGCTACTTTAATGATGATGATTTGGGTTTCTTACTTATGGGTGATAGATTGAACAATTTAGAATCATGTTGGTTGGTTGTCTAAAATGATGGACTTCATGATGACAACCCAGACGAGTAGATAAAAGATGGGTACAAACCGGGTAACGGAAGTACCCCATCCGTAGACCATAAGCCCGGGTGTGGGAAATGGGAAAAATATTAGAATCACGCAAACCGGTAATGGGAGCGTGTGTGTTGAAGCAAGGGATCCAAAATGGGTCGTACTTGTTGCGAGGAAATACCCCGTGCTGCACTTTGATGGCTGAGAAGTGCAGGAAATGTTTTAAACGGGTCAAAACAGCAAAAAGAAAGGAATTGCAGAGTCTACCGTAAATTACAGTATTACCGTAATTTACGGTGGAGGGCAAACTCTTACGGTGGTTTTCTCCTGGTTTACGGTGAAACCATAAACTCCCAGCGCCCACCGTAAATTACGGTGACCACCGTAATTTACGGTGGAGCCCTGCCAAAATTGTTTTGTTTTGCAAAAACGGTGTATATCGAATTCGTTTTACGCCACACTTATTTATATGAAAATTTAAGGATCCTAACATTATTGTTTTGTTAAAATTTCAGATTTCAAGTAAGTCAATCGAGCGGATGGTGATCAATACAAGACCTATGAACCGAACACTCTCAAGATGATGATTTTCACTTTTGTTTTAGAAGTTCTTTTTGAAAACTTTGTAATGAATGAATTACACAATTGTCCTTTAAGTTTAGTGATTGTTCTCAAACACTTATGGACTAAATGTTTTAAATAATTATGAACTTTCTTATTTAGTCGGTTTAAAATATGACGTATTTTAAGTAGAGTGTTACATCAATATAGTTTACAATACCAAATCTGAATACAAATCTACTCAAAAGTGTAAACCAAAATAGTAAAGGCGTCTCTATACCGTTATGTCGAGATAAAAAATTAAACATGGATTTGTATTTAGTTTTATAAAAGAAATGTTATAAAACGCAAGTTATTATAGAAAAATCAAGTTAAATGAAAACTAAATATGTTAAAGGTATATATATTATAAAGTATAATAGGTGAAAATGAAACTTAAAAAAGTAATATCTTATAATCAAAACACTATTAATGGTATATACAAAGTAATTATGAGAGAGAGAGAGAGAGAGAGAGAGAGAGAGAGAGAGAGAGAGAGAGAGAGAGAGAGAGAGAGAGAGATGGATGTGGTTTTACCAATGTGGTTAGGGCTTTTGATGCTCCGATGGTGCGATTTTTGGTTTAAGAAGGTGTGAATCGAACAACAAAAATCGAACCACCAGGCCCGTGTATGGTTCAGCCGCCAAGATCTGAAACAAATGAATAATCGAACAACCACCAAGATTTGAATCGAACCACCATCTATGCGTTTTAGCCACCAACATATGATTTTTTTTATGAGGTTTAGCCACCAAGATTTGAAATTAACAACCACCACCAAGATCTAAAATCGGACAACCACCACCTCCAAGATCAAGTATGTTTTTAGGTTTAAGAAGATATTGTTTAAGAGGTCTAGTTTTTTTATACGTATTTGTTTAAAATTTTAATTTTGTATGATTTTCTTGGTTGATTGATTTTGGTGTATATGGTGGATTGAAATGGCTCAAGAATAAAAGCAAAGTAGACTTGTAGAGAAATAATGATACAATGGTAGTATACAGGTGATGTAGTCTTATTCTATCACATGATCTAATCATTATTTTAATTTGGTATCAGTTTCCTTGGTGATTTATTTTTGGTGTTTATGGTGGACTAACTTTATTTTTTCGTGTTCATGGTAACAACTATATTTCATTCTATATAAATCTTTTAACTAGTATTTGTGTTATTTTCTTGAATGAATTGCAAATTTTGTCCTTTATATATATCCTAAATTTCAGGCGGTGTCCTTTGTTTTTAATGTCACACTTGCAAAGTTAGAGTTGGACATAACGACTGGTATCTTCACTGCACAGCAGAAGTATAATGCTAAGACTTCTAGAAAGTTGAACGCCTGCTAAGTACTCGAATCTCAAAGGGTTCTCCTATTCCAACCGCGCCATAGTTTAAATGTGAAACCTGAGAAAGAACATACTAAAAAGTCAATATAAAGTTGGCGAGTTCATAGTTGGTTTGAAAAAGGTTTGAGATAAATCTTTTTGGTAACCGGTTTAAATAATGTTTATAAAACATAATAAAACTATTTTCCTCGGCATATCATTTAAAACCTTGTACTTGAAAAACTTGTATAACAACTGTCATTGTCCACATAAGACAAGACAACATGCCCGCATGAGCCTATAACCAACCTCGCGCTAGTGAGTGTCTCGCTAAACTATGTACTCAAAACGGTAGACTAGCAGTCGGTTATAGTTCCGAAATGTAGCGAGGACTTCACTGTACAGTTGTAAGGACCCTACGACACTTAAGGTTGAGTAGAGGACAATCCAGTCCTTATGTTTGTACGTATTTAGTCCCGGTGTTTGTATGTAGGATAACCTAGTCCCTTCGTTTGTATGTAGGACAGCCTAGTCCCATCTTTTGTTGTAGGACAACCCAGTCCCGTTGGTTCGTATGTAGGACAATCCAGTCCTTAATTGTAACTAGGACAATCCAGCCACTGGTCATGAAACTCATGCATGTTTCGAAAAACGCGTATGTTTTTCTAAAACCGGTATGTTTAGCATAAACCTTTCATAAACCATTTGTGTTAGTTGGAATTCATTTGTAACATGATTTAGAAATATGTAATTTTTGTTTAGCGAAATATTGTATGCTTTTGCAAAAGTTGCATGTCTTTCCACCCCTGGAAACATATAGAAATGTAAAACTGTAACAAGTGGGGTTATGAATTCACCTCGATAATTTGTGCAAAGCTAGCATAATACAATCCATAATGTCATTTCCAAAACGTAAACCCGCTAGGCATGCAATCTATACCATTCCTATCAAGGAACAAACTCATAAGTTTCTACTAAAATGTAGTTAAACTTCGTGTTACCGAGCTCTACCGAATCGTTAACCAAAAGATTCGATGGGGAGATGTTGTTAACTTGATGAAAACAATAATGCTATACTTGTTTAATCCCATTTATAGTCGGGATAAATACCAAGTCTTGGAACAAGTTAGTTTCCGAGAGATTCAAAACACTAATCTCGTATCTTGAATCAATTGAAGTTTGTGTGAAAATTTAAGTGGATCAGTATACTGACAATCTGAGTGAATCGTTTAAAACTTAAAATTTATATAGATCAACGGTGCTAGTGATTTGTCATAAATCGATATGATCCCTTGACGCAAACTCAACAAAAATATGTCTATAAATATTTCGTTGTTGCATTACTTTACAGATAAAATCTGTTTGGATCTGAGTTTCTTTTTGATTGTGTTTTTGTTTAGAAATTGATGAAGATGAACAAGTAATTGCAGCGGAAATAAAATGGAAATAAACTTTGCACACAATCAAACAGGAGAAATGCTTTTAACATACATGTTTGAACTTTGAACATTGAACCAAATGATTAAATTTATTCCAATCACTGATTACAACTTTGCATGCATGTAACAAACTCCCCCTCAGCCTGAGCTCACAGTATTTGCTCGTACAGGAAGACAAGTGGTGAAAGAGCTAACAGAACAATACATGGTACTGTTCTATTTATAGGCACGAGCAAACCACTGAGGCATCTTGGCTGACGTCACCATGAAAGTGACATCTAACCTCCTAACAACCTGAAACTACTGATCTAATACAAACATTGTTTAGCTATCTACTAATTACAATTCATTACAAAAGGAAAGACTAAACTACTGCTTTATCCTTCCACTGTTGTGACTCCAGCAGTACTTGGTTTCTTCAACAGTGCTTGACCCATAACAGTAGATTGATCAACAGGGCATTAGTCTTCATCAGTCTTTATACTTGATCAGCAGTTGTAATGCAGCAGTTGTTGTAAAGGATCAGTGGATGAAGGTCATCAGATGTTAGAACCACTTTCAAGGGGTGAGAATGAAATACAAACATCTTCTTATTTTGGATCCACTGCTCTGATCTGGTTTTGGCTTTAATCAACTGTTCCTTTGACAGGGTTCAATCCCAACAATCTCCCCCTGGAACAGATGATGCCAAAACCCTTCATTATTGTAGATCTTTATTGCCTCATCAACAGTTCCCTTATTTTCCCTTTGAGTTGTAACTCAAAGTCTAAGGCATCTGTGTCATCTTCATCCCTGCACAGTGTAAGATCAAGGAGATCTTGCAGATCTTCAACACCCAGGCCTAGTGCTTGTTCCCTTGATATTTTCTTCACTTCTCCACTGGATTTGATGAGAGTCAATACGTGGGTCTGTTTGTCAGTTTTCCACTTTAGTATTTTTGAATCCAGTGGGTTTCTTGGGAGATTTTTATTTGAAGAGGAGTTTGGAGATGGTGGCCTTGTAATAACTGGCTGAGCAGTGTTTGAAGTTTGCGCAGACTCAAGTCTTTCTTCAATCATCCGCTTAAGCCCTTCTTTCACAACAAAATCCCCTGCTTCTTTATCTGCTGCTGTTTCTTTATCCATCTGCTTTTGTTTCCTTCTTTGGTAAATGAAGGCAGCAGGTGGAGCAGTGGATCTTTTGAATTGTTGCTTTTGTGGCTTTTCTGGAACCACTGCTTCAGGGTAGTTATGCTTTTGTGGTACATTTGGATTTTTCTTTCTTAATTCTTCCAACTTTTTGTAGCTGGCCCTGACTTTGTCTTCTTTCCACCTTGTCACCTAATTTTTTGACCCAAAATCTGCAGTGATAAGTTCCTCTTTCATTCTCTTCAGTTCTAACACTTTATCTGGTACATTCTTCTTGTATTTTGCCCAATCTGGAGGAGTATATTTAACCTTGTTTTTGATCATATCTTGAATCCTGGCTACTTCACTTTCAAGCTCTTGAATGGTCCATTCTTTGTACATGTACTTTTCTCCCTTGTATTTCTTGTAAGCCATGATGTTATCAAGATAGTCTTTTCTCAAGGTTTCATCTGCTCTTTCTGATAATTGCTGACAAAGGTTCTTTGCAAACTGCTCCAAAGTTCTGACTTGTGTGAGCAGGAGTTGACAGTGCCTTTGAATTTCCTTGTCAGATTTACCATGTGAATTTCTTTTAGAGATATCCTCTGCTTGTTGAGCTTTGACCTTTAAGTATTCTTCAATATTATTAGGTCTTGGATATCCTTGAACATATGGTAAACTCCTTTTAGCAGGGTCATCTTCAGTATAGAAGGATTTGATCTCCTCTCTAACTGCTATAAGCTCTAAAGGGTACTGAGCACCTGCAGGAGTGATGGCAGTGTTTGGTTTTTGAACTTGGACTGAAGAGAGAGGAACAGGGTTTGGTATAGTAACAAGTGACAAAGGTTGTGAAGTTGTTGGTGGTGGTGGTGGTGGAGAATCATCATCTTTTAAAATTATCCTTTTCCTTTTTGGTTTAGGAGAGGCTGGTGGTGTTTTGGTTGGTTGTGAAGTGGTGATTTGAGTGGTGGTGATTGAAGTGGAAGTTGGCTGATTAACAGCTGTTGAAACAACTGGTGTTTCAACCTCTGTTGTCATTACAACTGATGATGTGTCATCAGCTGTCTTCTGCTTTTTGGCAGGAGGTGATGGTGGTGATGAAATCGTTTTTGGTGGTGATGGTATTTTTGGTGGGGCAGTGGTTGAAGTGGGAGCAGTTGTTATAGTTGAAGTGGTGGTTGTTGGGTTAACAACTGCTGAAACCACTGAAGTACCAGTAGTTGATACAACAGGTGTTACAACAGCTGTTTGGGTGGAAGATTGATATGTGGAGGTTTTGGTAGGTTTGGAAGTTTGCTTTGTGGGTCTGAATGGTGTGTTTTTGGGTTGCCTCACTTTTCTAGTGGGCTGCTTTCTTTTTGGCTTAAGATTTTCATCATCCCGAGGCTCAGAAATACCCTGCTCATTCAGCTTCATAAAAGCTCTTTTCTCCTGTTCCCACCTTGCTTTATCCTTAGCCTCCTTATCCCTTTTTACACTTGCTTTTGCCTCAACAAGGGCATTTGTGGTTACATCAATCTTTTTGGACCCAAGGGATGTCTGCAAGCATACTATCTTTTTGTGGTTCAATATACAGGTCATCTTCATATCCCCTCTTTTTCAGCTGCTTCAATTTCTCCCCCTTTTTGGCATTATCTGGTGGTGGGTTATCCACAAAGATAACAGAGGGAGGAGTAGTGCCAGTGATGTTCAGTATATGGGCCTTGCCTTGATATCTGCCTGAGTGTTTTAAACCTTGCTTCCATGAGATTTCTGATCTTTTGAACTTGTATCTCATGTTGTTGATCAGCTAATTCTCTTTGATGATGTAGCAAAGGTTGAAACAAACTCCACAACTCATCTGGAGTAGAAACAGATGATGGAGCAGCTGTTGGAGGTGGTGTAGCAGTGGATGGTACCTTTTGTACTTTCAACAACTGTTGCAGCATTTCTTTGATTTCTGCAACAGAAGTATCAAGTTTGTCAACTCTAGCCATCAATTCTTGGTACATTAAACCATCACCCAACTTAATAGGATCATCTGATTTCCCACCAACAGTGGTTGTATCAGTGGTTGTCTTAGGGAAATTTTCCCAAAATTCACCCAATGATGCCCCTTGTTCTCGGTACTGGGGACTTCTTTCCTCAGCAATTGATAACCTTTTAAATGTACCAGTGGTTGGAACAAACACACCAGTGGTTATCAGAGTTGCTGGAGAGGAAATTGCCTTCAAGGAAGTCTGATTGATGAAACAACTGGCCAGGTGTAGATCTGTGGATCCAACATCTGTAGTTGCTGCTTCACTTGAACCACTGACAGGAAGTACTTGTACATCCTGCAGTGTAACCTCCTCAGGTGTTGTTGGTGGGTTAGCAATGATTGATACATCAGACCCAGTCACTTGTTGGGGTATATTCTCATTTACAGGTGAGTGAGAAGGACTGGGTTGTGCCTGGTTTAAATCAAGAGCATCCAGCAAAAGTTTTGTTTGTGGGGGAATTGTGGCAGTGAGTATGGGTGTAGAAAGCGAATTTGCCCCGGGCAGTGGGCTGTGGATGATGGAAGCAAGTGATTCCAGAGCATCATATTGTGGTGTCCCTGTTCTTACAACCTGTTCTTTTTGAGAAGAAGCAGGAGGAGTTTGAGGCATGGGTTGAGATCTTTCTACCGTCTGCTGTGAGGAAGTAGCAGCAGTGGTTTCTAGTGACTTTTGTGTTGTCACTGGCAGTTGCTCTGGGATCTCATCTTCCAGAGTTTCCTTTTTTGTAGGTTTGGGGGGCTTTTGAGTTTTCTTTTGTTTTGGTTTTCTGGTGGTTTTAGGTGTGGGTTTCACAGCAGTTGTTTTACTGCTGTGATCACCTAAAGCAGTGGGCTCAGCAGCAGGTGCCTGAGGAGCAGTGGTAGCTGCTAAATTCTGCTCAGGAGCCTCTGCTTTTGTTTTAGAAGGCTTTGATAATCTTGTTAAAGTTTCAGGAGTTAAGCCATTTATTTGAAAAGGTTCACCTTGGATGAGCACATGAGCATCATCCTTTCCAAATTTCTTTTGAAAGTAAAAGCTTAGGAACCTTGGAAATAGTAAAAATAATTTATTAGTGACATTTTTGATCAAATCATCAAAAATCTCCTGGGAGTAGTTAAAATTTTCGTTATGTAAAATAGCATATCCCAGGTATTGGATCTTTAATGGTATTTCATTAAAAGCAGTGGTCTTATTTGAAACACACATCAAGAGGGTATGGAATAAAAATCTTGGTGCAGGAGGAAAGTTACCTTTTTGTAAGGTATCCTTTTTCATTTCCTCGGCATACCCCCTCTCAATAAAATCAGTTTGATACTCAATTGTAGGAAAAAGAAGTTTTACCTTGCAAATCATTGAGTTCAAATACTTCTGAAATGGATTGTGGTGTAATTTTCACCTTTTTACCCATTATTGATGAATTGATGGCTATGACCATCTCACCTTGAGATTCAAGTGTAGCATTTTTCCAAAATTCTCTCTGGGTTTTAAGGAAAATCGGAGCATCAGTAGTCAACAAAATTTTGTACTTTGAAGACGAAAGTGCGTCTATGATGGAATCGAAGGTTTTAGTGTTTGTGGGTTTTTTAGTAAACCCAAGTAATTGTGGGGAGCTTTGTATGGAATTTCATTGGCCTTTTCAGTGGGTTTTTCAGATGAAGAAGATGGTGATTTAGCCATGTTGAGGAAGAAGATTGAAGAATGATTTGGGAGAAATGGATGATAACTGCTTTGAGAAAGGAATTTTTTTGAATTCGATTCGACAGTAAAAACCCTGTTTGGGGGTTTTGATCAGGGTTTTATAAGGGGAAAAAGTGAATGCTGACGTGGCAGCGGTTACAAAAGATCTGACCGCTATGTACTGTCCACGTGCCAACCCCTGATGAGTAATGGAAGACAGTTGTTTTATGAAACCACTGATGGAGCAATATCAGTGGTTGTGCCGGTACAATGAAAACAGTGGGTGATTTTAACTAGCAATGGATAGCTTATCAGTGGATGAAAACACTGATTTTGAACAACAGTGATTACCAAGGAAATGAGAGAACAGGGGTTGACTTTCAGCAGTGGACAACTTTTAACAGAATAGATGTTTTAACAAAATAGTGGTTATGGCAGACTTTTAGGATTTAATGAAAATTTCATTTTTAGCTATTTTTACGGATGGATTTTTGATTTTCTGAAAACATTTTAATGCTTTTATTCATAGAAAAACAAGATTTTGCTTGTTATTCCATGTTCAGCATGCGAATCCTAGAGATCAAGCTTTCAAAGGTGGATGTGTCTAATGCTTTGGTTAGCACATCTGCCAGCTGATCTTTAGTTGGTACATGGTGCAGAGAAATCAAACCTTTTTCATAGCAATCCCTCACAAAGTGATGTCTGATATCAATGTGCTTGGTGGTTGAATGGGAAACTGGATTTTTGATGATATTTTCTGCTGCCTTGCTGTCCAACATGAGTGGTGTCTTTAGGGCAGTGATACCAAAATCCAGCAACTGATTTTGAAGCCAAAGCAGTTGGACTGTACAGCTTGCAGTAGCTATATACTCTGCCTCAGCAGTGGATATGGAAACAGGTGCTTGCTTTTTGCTTTGCCAAGACACTAAGCAATTACCTAGGAATTGGCACCCTCCTGAAGTGGACTTCCTTGTCTTGTCACATCCAGCAAAGTCACTATCTGAGAAACCTGAAAGCTTGATATTTCCATCAGCTGGATACCAGATACTAAGTGTGGGAGCACCTTTTAGGTATCTGAATATCCTTTTTACAGCAATAAGGTTTGACTTTCTAGGGGCTGATTGGGATCTTGCACAAACACATGTTGCAAACATGATGTCTGGCCTAGTTGCAGTTAGGTACAATAAAGACCCAATCATGCTTCTATATAAAGTTGGATCAACCAAATCATCCTTTTCATTAGACATGACTATTTTATTTGTTGCAATGGGTGTACTGCATGGTTTACAATCATCCATCTCAAATTTCTTTAAAAGTTCTTTGGCATATTTGCCTTGATGAATGAAGGTGCCATTTTGCAGTTGTCTTACTTGGAGACCAAGAAAACACTGGAGTTCACCCACTGCACTCATTTCAAACTCAGCTGTCATGAGTTGCCTAAACTCTTCACACATTTTATTACATGTGCTTCCAAAAATGACGTCATCCACATAATCTGGACAATCATCAAGTGTTTCCCTCTACATTTTAAAAACAATGTTTTATCTATTTTACCTCTTGTGAAACCAATGGAAAGTAGAAAAGTGGAAAGAGTTTCATACTAGGCTCTTGGTGTGTTTCAGGCCATACAAAGCTTTATTTAGCTTTTAGACATGATTTGGATTAAATGGATCCTCAAAGCCTGGAGGTTGACATACATAAACCTCTTCTTGAATCTTACCATAGAGGAATGCACATTTGATATCCATTTGATACACCTTGATGTTGTGGTTGACAGCAAAGGCCAGGAATAATCTGATAGCTTCTAATTTTGCTACAAGGGCAAATGTTTCATCATAATCAATGCCCTCTTCCTGTCTGAACCCTTGAACCACAAGCCTGGCTTTATTCTTGACAACAATACCCCTTTCATCAGTTTTATTTTTGAAGACCCACTTTGTGCCAATAGGACTCACACCCTCTGGCAGTGGTACAAGCTCCCAAACTTGTTGTCTTCTAAACTGTTGGAGCTCCTCTTGCATGGCTTTTACCCAGCTGTTGTCTTTTAGTGCCTCTTGGTACTTGACTGGCTGATGAAGAGATAGGAAACCAGCAAAAAGACAGATGTTTTGGGATTGACTTCTTATGAGCACCCCTTCACTGATGTTGCCAATGATTTGGTCAGGTGGATGAGACTTCAAGAAGATAAGATATCCTTTGTATGGAACAATGGCATTTAATGGTGAGGGCTGCAAATGTGATTCACCTAAGCTAACCACTGCTGGTGACTTTGATGATCCAGCAGTGGCTTCAAATGGAGGTGGAATAGGAGGAAGTGGTGTCCACATGCTGACTTTTATCCACTGATGGGCAGCTAAAATGATAACCACAATCAATTTTGGCTGCAAACTTTGAGATAGAATCTTTTAAGTTTAGAATGAAGCATGGGCAGCTAAAAACTTTAAAATATGAAATCAATGGCTTTATTTTATACAGCAGTTCATAAGCAGTCTTTTGATATCTAGGGTTGATTAAAACTCTGTTCTGAACATAGCTAGCAGTGTTTACTGCCTCTGCCCAGAAATTTAATGGCAAACCTGAATCTGCAAGCATGGTTCTGGCAGCCTCAATCAAAGTCCTGTTCTTTCTTTCAACAACCCCATTTTGCTCTGGTGTTCTTGGAATGCTGTACTGCCTTACAATTCCTTTTGACACACAGAAATCATCTAACTCCTTATTTCTGAACTCTGTGCCATTCTCACTCCTAAAGATTTTTACTGGAAGATCAAACTGTTTTTCAACCTGTGTAACAAAGTCTTGCAGAATGCCTGCAGTCTCATCTTTGGAATGTAAAAAATAAGTCCATGTAAACCTAGAAAAGTTATCAATAATAACCAAACAATATATTTTCTTCCTAAGACTCATTACTTTATTTGGGCCAAACAAATCCATGTGGAGCATTTGCAAACACTTGGTTGTTTTCGTCTCTTCAATTGATTTGTATGAGCTTTTATGTTGTTTTCCTTTTAGGCAGGAAACACAATGCTCAGGACAGGTGAACAGCTTTTGAGGTAAGCCTCTTACTAACCCCTGTTTGGATATAGCAGTGATTGTCTTGAGATTTGTGTGCCCCAATCTCCTGTGCCATAATTCTGTCTCTTTCTTAGAGGCAGATGAGAACAGATAGGCATCAGTCCTGGGACTCTCTTTTGAAAAATCAACTACATAAACATTGCCACTTCTTTGAGCAACAAGTTGAGTTTTTCCACTTTTTATTATTTCTTCAATCTTTTAACCATTTCTGGTCCAACAATCCCACAACAATCCTTTGGAGGTTGAATTTTAGATTGTCTATTAGATTGACATTTTCAAATTTGACATTACCAGACTGTACTGTACCAGACCCCAGAACCTTCCCTTTACTATTATTACCAAAGGATATATCACCCCTCCATGGATTTTGAAATCTTTGAGTAGGGCTTTACATCCTGTCATGTGCCTGGAGCCTCCACTATCTACATACCAAAGGCTATCTAAGTATGCAGAAGCTCCCTGCACATGAAGTAAAAGAATTAGTTCATTAGGGTCTCCAAAGCCAATAAGGCTTTGGATGGGGTCTCAATAGTGTCTGTGTTTTGTTCAGGTGGATGAACAATGGTTAGCTCAGGGGTTTGGACAGTTTTGGTAGTTTTTTTCTCTAACCACTGCTGGGGGTCTTGCCCAATGATTTGCTGGTACCCAAAAGGATGCCTGTTCACTCTTGGTTTAGAAGGCTTTTTGTAAACCTCATAAACATGTGGGATCCTTTGGTATGGTGGTTGACCTTTACCTCTTCGGTATTGGTTGGCAGGGGTGAATCAGTCACCTGAACATCTCTTTTAACAGAGGTTTGGTTCAGCTGTTTTGTAACAGCTGTTTGAACTGGCACAAACAGTGGTTGATTCTTGGTGAATTTGACAGATGATGTTGATGAACTCAAGGATGTTTTTGAAGTATACTCATTCTTTTTTACATCAAAGGATTTGAGATACACACATTCCTGAGTTTTGTGGTTTGATTTACCATAGATGGTGCAATTCTCAGCAGGTACAATAACACTTGTTTTGTTGATATCATATGCTTTTAGATGAAAACAGTCTTTTGTTAGATGATTCTTCTTTTCATAGAAATCACAAAACAGGTTTTTAACTTTTTATCTTCTTTTCTTCTTCTCAGACTCCTTAGCAACAGAGTTTTGAACCACTGTTGGGATGCCTTTAAGAGGAATGACCTTTGCTTAGGAGCTTTTACACCATCAGTGGTTCTGAAGTCCATTGGTTTGAAATTTTCAAGGATGTCACACTCATCAGACCATGTGGGTTTAAATTGGTATTTCTCAATTTCCTCAAAAGTTGAGGACCCCACAGATCTTTCTAAAGTGATCTTGTTACCAATTTTGTCAGTTATTTTAACCTCTTGGCCATCCTTGTTTGTGGGAATGATTTCAATAGTGGATTGAACATAATCATTTAAAGCATTGTTTTCAATTTCACCATGTTTTCTAAAACCAATTCCAAATTTTACATTGCTTTTGATCTGTTTTTCAAGCATGACCTCATAACCTTTGCAAGATTCCACCCATTTTTCACAAGTGATTTGGGTGGATTCCAACTCCTTTTTGCAAACCTGATATTTTTCTATCATAGTTTGGAGTTGGTTCTTGGTTATGCTCTGCTCTTCTTTGAGACTGTAGATTTCTTTATCCTTTTTAGCCAATTTGTTTTTAAGTTCTTTTAAAGACTTCTCAAATTTGACTTCATCATTCAACACTCTATCCCTAAGGTTTTCGTTCACCTCTTTAATGTTAGCAAATGCTATGATGCATTTGTCTGAACACAGATTTTCAAGAACCTGAGATGATACCTTAGCTGCAGCCATCATGGCACAGTCACAAACATGCTCTTCCTCATCAGTCACCTTCTCTTCCTTTTCACCATGCTTTTCTTCTTCTTTAGACCAGGGGTCAGTCAGTGGTTCCAACAGAGGTTCTGAACTTTCTCCCAACAGTATTTCATCAGCAACAACAGTAACCACTGCTTCAGCAATTGCATCCACTGTTTCAACACTTGACTGTCCATCTTCAGTTTCCAGCCCTTCTGGTATTGACTCTAATGTCATGAAACAAAATTCATCTTTAGAAACATCAGGATTAGTACAGAGTGCAAAATTTTCATCACCTGGCTCATCAGGTAAGCTGCTCCAGTCAACAAAGCCTTGGGTGAAAAAGCTTTGCTGGTCTGGTTAAACCACTGTTGGTGGTGCAGCTTGTTATGGTGCAACTGGTTGCACTTGAACCTGAGGGATAGGAGCTTGGACATACTGAATTTGTGGGACAGTGGTTTGAACATAATGCACAGGAACATGGTTTGCATAATGAGCAGTGTTTACATGGGTAGCAGGGGTATAATGGGAATAGTGCATAGTGCTTGGGTTTTGTGGTCTAGGGTTTGAGCTGGGATGGACTAGTGGTTTGACTCCTACACTCCCTAGCAAAATGTCCTTGCCTATTACAATTATAGCACTTGATCTTTGACTTATCCAACCCCACTTTTAGATTTCCATGTAAACCTGGGAATTTTCTTCCTGTCCTTTTATAGAATTTGCTTGTTCTTACACTAAGCAAAGCCAATTGATGCAAAATATCCATTTCTTCAAGATCAGTTGGATCAAAGAGCTGTAAGTCATTGAGTTCAAAGCACAGATTATCTGACATCGGGTTTTCACAATTAGCTGTAAAAGCATAATTTGCAGAGTGAGGATCAGAGTTGCTAAAGGCTCCACCAGCAGTTATGTCAATGTAATGATCATAACTCTGATCCTTACTACTGCTACCAGATTCTTCCTGACCCAAAAGAGCTGTGCTGCCAAATGAGTAGTCATCGGCAACTTTTCAAGACTCTTGTAACTTCTTTTTCTGGTTCAACTCCCTTTCAAAGGTCAGGAGTCTACCATGAAGTTGGGTCAGTGTCAGATCTTTGAACTCAACACAGTTTCTTGTTAAAAAGCAATTGTATCCCATTTTTCAGGGAGTGACCTAAGGAACCTGCTATTTTGTGTTGATTTGGTGAATTCAACATTATGCAGGTATTCAAATCAAAATCTGAAATATATAAGAAACTGCATGAATGAGAAACAAGAGCAGCTTAAAAAGAAGGGAAAGAACAATGAACAGCTGAGAAAAACAATTGAAGATTGCATTGAAAACTGGATAGAGTCAAGAGGATGGTACAAAGAAATGTATAAGGAAACTCAAAAGGCAATTGATCACAAGAAAAGGCTGAAACCAGGGGATAAATACAGAAGTGGAGTAAAGATCAATTAATGAATTGATGAGATTAAATTTCTATTTTTGAACAATATTTTAAGTTTTTTTCCTGTTTTGAACAATGGCTGGTTTGATTATGTTTTATGTTTTTGAACTTAGTTGCTTGATTTTTCTTTTCAAGGATTAGTTAAAAGTTGTTTATGTTGACATAGGTAGTTCATTTTCTTACAATACTTAGGGGGAAACTGTTAGGAAACTTTATTTGTAAGTATTGAAGAAAATCACAATCAACTAGATCTATGAAGAGATAACAGTCCTGAAGATCACAACAAGAAAAAGAAGATCAGATAGGACAACTGAAATGCACAGCATCTACTTTAAAGAATCACAAGTTAATCAAGAGCTGATTTAGATTATCAGAGAAGGTCATTTCTGATTGATCTGATGATATTTCTGATGAAATATCATCAGTTTCTGACGATTCTGATCATCAGATTTTCTGATGATTTGTTCACTTGAATTTCTGATGAAGTGGTTTATCAGAAATTCTGATGAATACCCCACTTGTCTAAAACTCAACTCTATCCTGCCACAATGATCGAAGCAAGTTGATATTATTGGATATCATGATTACAAAGGCAACTTGAATGTTGGATTCAATGAATATGTCAAATTGCTACTTTTTGCAGGACTTATTGCACGAATAAACTATTGTTTATTCATGTACCCAGCCTTCTATAAATAGAAGTGTAACAACTCTCACTAAAATTAATACTTAGTGTGTTAATTATCTATTAAGGAAACCCTAATTGAGGAACCCAAGTATTTCCGCATAAACCCTAAAATTTTTAGAACAATCGGAATCAGGATCAGGGCCCCTAAAACTCGGGGGGGGGGGGGGGGGGGGGTAAAACCTAGTTGATGATTATCCTTTGAATTCGTTGTCTAAATAGAATTTATCGAGATTGTTGACTCAGCAAGGCTAGGCAGGTGACTAACCTACCCTACCCTACTTTGTCACCCCAGGCGATACGCGGCACAGGCCACGTATTCTTCCGCGACACGCGGGAGATGCAAATTTTGGGTATAAATAGAGGGCCTTGGGACTTGAATTCTGACACAAAAACGACGTCTAAATTCTCTGTAACCATCGAGTTATAGCGAATATCGTTCACAACACACACCAATCACGAAGTGCTGCCGCAATCAGGGTAATAACTCGATCGCTATTACGATTCAACGTCCGATCGATTATAACTATCCAACGATTGTCCGAGTGCTGCTCAAATTGAGCTTGTACTTTGATTATTCATCGTGATTTCGACTTGAATATTTGAGTGCTGTTCAAATTCAGACTATGCTCTGTTATTCGTTGTGAATCCGATTGAATTATTAAGTATCGCACTTGTTAATCGATGTGAAGGTTTGATCTCGTGAATTGACGTAACTGCTGAATTAGTTACTAACCCGGTTGTGTGTGTGTATTATTATTTAAATTAGGTTAATCACAGGCAAATCAGTAGGCTTATATCTTGCTCGTTAAATCTACAAAGTGAGTCATTCTCTTTTATCAACTGTTTTACAATACTCCAAATTTATTTTCAAAAAGTTATAATTACAGGGACTAAGTCGTGGATATCTTGATTTATTGGTTAGTGGGGTATTGTGCACATTACTATTTCTCCCAGTTAGGTTCATTGACCTACTAGGGAGGAACGTCACTATTAGAGTTCATTGACCTAATAGTGGTATGACCATCGTCACCATTGTGACTTGTCACCATTGTGACAGAAAGCCAGATAAAAATAAGATATGAACCATTGTAATCGCTCTTATGCTGTAATTTAGAACTATGGGTCATTTCCTAAAACCTGAATGAACTCACTCAGTATTTCCTCGCTGACAAAACCTTTTTCAAACATGTTTCAGGTGATATGTTATGAGCAAAGAAAAGTGCCAGGAAGCACTACCAGCTTAGAAAAGTGGCTCAGTGTAAATAAATAAAGAATCATGTTTTGAAAATAAAGATTTCCCGGAGAAATCACATTATTGTAAATTATGGGATTTATCCCTCAGTTATAAAACGAGCAGTTTTAATAATAAAAGATCCTGTTTTAAAAAGACTTCCGCTGTTGTCTAAAATTTAAATACCGCAGGATTTCTGTCCTGCGGCTCCTGAAACGGGTCAAACCGGGTCGGGGGCCGTGACAGAAAAAGGTGGTATTAGAGCCACTTCTCAAGCCACTGATTTACGCCAATTAAGTATTTAGAAAATACTTAATTTCCATTAATTGCTATTTCGTGATTATTTGTTTATTTATCTGACTAATTGTGTACAGTATGAGTAGATCTTTATATGCTAATCAATGTAGCAAGTAATACAAATTCTTAAATAATTTGACTCAAGTATTAGTACCTTTATTATCTACAGTCTAGAAGTCTTATCAAAGAAATCATAAAATTTTCAAATAAAACCTCGTGTGATGTAAAATTTTAATAAGTACCCAGTAGGAACTAATATTTAAAACGTTTTCTATAAATTTTATGAATTCTGACTATGTCTATTTTGCTAAACAGCATGAGTAACTTGTCTGAGGCCCTTCAGAATTTAAATCTCTATCCAGTAAGAGTAGAGGTTTCCAGAGATTTCAATAGATATATACCAGACATAGAAGAACCTATAGAATTTGATGCTTTACCTCTCAAGATATATACCAGACATAAGTACCCAGTAGGAACTAATATTTAAAACGTTTTCTATAAATTTTATGAATTCTGACTATGTCTATTTTGCTAAACAGCATGAGTAACTTGTCTGAGGCCCTTCAGAATTTAAATCTCTATCCAGTAAGAGTAGAGGTTTCCAGAGATTTCAATAGATATATACCAGACATAGAAGAACCTATAGAATTTGATGCTTTACCTCTCAAGAAACTCAAGCCCAAGAAAATAGAAATTGGGGAAAGTTCTAGGCAAATTGAAAAGTTACCATCTCAGGAAGAGTTAGATTCTATAATGGCAAGCTATAATACTATTAAGCCTGTTAATGAAAATATTTTTAATCGCTCTCTTGAAACACAACTACCAATGAACTTAGAACCAACTATTCCAAACCCTTCAATCCATTTGCAAATAAACGAATGGTTGATTAACGAAATACAGTTACAAAACCATCCCTATAAGCTTTTTCCTCAAGTCCCATCTAGAACCTTTACCAAATCCCCCAATGAGTAATAAGAATATAACTGAACTCCGCCAGTTTGACCAAAAACTAATGAATGTTGGGAATAGGATCCAAGAGATTGGGAAACAGATCTCCTGGAAATATGATAAGAGGGAACACCGTTACTAGAATATCGTTGACAAAAGGATAGGGGATTTATGAAACTGTTATTGTGTAATAGTAATAGTAAAATCAGTATGTGTAAGATAAACAATAAAACGGTTGTATATAGAAGCATGAAATTTTAGAAAATTTACAAATTTTGTTCGTATACTTGATTATGTGCAATTAAGTGTGATATTGGATTATTTCTTGTATACTAATTATTTATCTATAAATTAGTTATCAAATGGAAAACGCTAATAATGAACCAGTTAATGATTCTGAGCAACAACCGGGGGATCAATATATGACTAGGCAGGATATAGAAAATATCGTTGCTCAAGGGATAGCCAACACTATTCCAACAATGATAGCTCAAGGGATAGCCAACGCTATTCCAAATCGTTGCTGCTGTTAAAAATCCAATAGAACCACAACAACTCGTTCCTAGCAAACGTATTTCTGAAGATAACTTCAGTAGTAGCGTAAACGGAGGCAATGATCATGTTAATCATGACAGTGAACCACAACAAGCGCCGCTCCCTAAGAAAATGAAAGTTGCAATGCCTGGTTGCACTTACAAGGAATTTCTTGCTTGTAAACCATCTGAGTTTGCAGGCAATGAAGGAGCAACTGCGGCACTACGTTGGTTAGAGAAAACTGAGGCAGTAATTGCCATAAGTAAATGTGCTCAGGATGATCAGGTCATGTACGCGTCAAATCTTTTCAAAGAAGGGGCGCTAGAATGGTGGAATACGGTGTTACAATCAAAAGGAAGAAGGATGGCGTATGCTATGAACTGGGAAGAATTTAAGAGCTTGGTAGAAAGAAAATTCTGTCCCGAATATGAAAAGGAACAAATGACAAACAAGTTTTTAACCCACCGAATGGTGGATGTAGATTGTCGAAAGTATACTACGACATTCTTCGAGTATGCTCGAGTAGTACCAACCCTGGCTTCGCCAGAGCCGGTACTTATTTCTCGATATATTTGGGGATTGATTTCTGAAATCCGTAACATCGCCAAGGCTGCGAAACCTCGCACGATTGATGATGCGGTGGATTTAGCCAATACTCTGACTGACGAACTAGTACGGACAAGAGAAGAAAATAGAAGGAAGGAAGTAGCCCAAAGATTACCCAGGTAATCCATTCGGATAACCATAACGATTTCAAGAAAGGAGGGAATGGGCAATCTTCCACTAGTCCATTTTGCAATTTTTGCAAAAGAAAGCATTTTGGAAGATGCAAAAGGATACTGCAATTTTTGCAAAATTCCGGGGCATCAGGAAGAAGACTGCAGGAGGAAGAAATTTTCAGTTTGTTACAACTGTGGAGAAACAGGACATCTTAGGCCAAATTGTCCAAAACTAAACAAACCATCTGACACTAAAGCCAAACCTGCAGAAGAAGCAAAAAGGAATGCAAGAGCCTTTCAATTGACTGCTCAGGAAGCAGAGCTCATTCCAGATGTAATAGCCGGTACGTTCGAGGTTACAGCGTTTACACAAAAAGTATTATCTGACTCTGGTGCAAACCAAAGTTTTATAAATACTTTATTCTGTCAAACTCTTAACTTATCATTAATCGAACTTAGGCAAATCTTTACAGTCGAAGCAGGCAAAAAGGAAAATATAGAACTCTCAGGTCATAGAATTCTTCGCACATCTAATTCCTATGAAATTAGCCGAGTTTGATGTTGTAGATTGGTTAGTAGCCACCCTGCTCGAATTCTCTGTGATAAGAACTTTATAGAAAATCCAGGCACTCGCCGGAAAAGTATTTATGATTACAGGAAATAAACCACGTAAGGTCACATAATGAATCATGAAGGTATTCACTTAGATCCTGCTAAGATAGCAGCAAATTACTAAAATGGAAGATTTCGCAAATCCCTAAATGGAAATTAGGAATCTTGTAAATTTAGCCAGATACTATACGCAGTTTATTAAGGATTCTCTTAGATAGATATATCCTTAACTAAGCTAAAACAATTAATTCTAAATAAGAACCTAAACAAAAAGAAGCCTCTAGCATAAATTAACAAATATTCCAATCCTAGCCTTACCAGAAGGAACAAAAGATTTTAAAGTATACAGTAATGCTTTAAAGCTAGAATTTGGATATATGCTAATGCAACACGAAAAGTTAATTGTGTATGCATCAAGGCAATTGCAAAAGCACGAAGAAAGCCATACCACTTGTAAGCTTAAAAATTAGAAACCACAAGTTACCCTTAAGATTAGGAAACATTATCTAAGTAAGTTTACTAACCATTCGGGTCATAAGAATTTAAGATACATATTTGAGCAACAAGAATTAAACATGAGGAAAAGGAAATCCTTGGTGACTACGACTGTGATATTTAGTATCACAAAGGAAAGGCTGAAGACAGTTAGAAGAGTATACAAATAATAAACAAGAGCCGTAGGAGTTCGAGTTGGAGACAAAATGCTATTGAAAGTATTTCCTTGGAAAGGAATTTAAGAAGCTAAGTCCAAGATACGTAGGACCATTTCCAGTAATACAACGAATAGGACCTGTTGCTTATTGTTTACAACTATCAGAAGAACTAGTTGGAGTACATGATATATTTCATATATCCAATCTCAAGAAATGTTTATCAAACGAATCCATGGTAGTACCTCTTCAAGATGTAGAGGTAAATAAAAAGCTGAATTTGTAGAGAAACCACTACAAATTGAAGATAGAAAGATCAAGTTTCTCAAAACCAAAACGATTAGTGTTAGTTCAAGTAAAGTGGGATTCAAAGATAGGACCCTAATACACTTGCAAACGGGAATCAGAAGAGAAGAGAAAGTATCCTCAACTATTCCAATAAATCTCGAGGACGAGATTTTTCTTAAGGTGGGGATGATGTAACAAATCTCACTAAAATTAATACTTAGTGTGTTAATTATCTATTAAGGAAACCCTAATTGAGGAACCCAAGTATTTCCGCATAAACCCTAAAATTTTTAGAACAATCGGAATCAGGATCAGGGCCCCTAAAACTCAGGGTGGGTAAAACCTAGTTGATGATTATCCTTCGAATTCGTTGTCTAAATAGAATTTATCGAAACTGTTGACTCAGCAAGGCTAGGCAGGTGACTAACCTACCCTACCCTACTTTGTCACCCCAGGCGATACGCGGCACAGGCCACGTATTCTTCCGCGACACGCGGGAGATGCAATATTTGGGTATAAATAGAGGGACTTGGGACTTGAATTCTGACACAAAAACGACGTCCAAATTCTCTGTAACCATCGAGTTATAGCGAATATCGTTCAAAACACACACCGATCACGAAGTGTTGCCGCAATCAGGGTAATAACTCGATCGCTATTACGATTCAACGTCCGATCGATTATAACTATCCAACGATTGTCCGAGTGCTGCTCAAATTGAGCTTGTACTTTGATTACTCATCGTGATTTCGACTTGAATATTTGAGTGCTGTTCGAATTCGGACTATGCTCTGTTATTCGTTGTGAATCCGATTGAATTATTAAGTATCGCACTTGTTAATCGATGTGAAGGTTTGATCTCGTGAATTGACGTAACTGCTGAATTAGTTATTAACCCGGTTGTGTGTGTGTATTATTATTTAAATTAGGTTAATCACAGGCAAATCAGTAGGCTTATATCTTGCTCGTTAAATCTACAAAGTGAGTCATTCTCTTTTATCAACTGTTTTACAATACTCCAAATTTATTTTCAAAAAGTTATAATTACAGGGACTAAGTCGTGGATATCTTGCTTTATTGGTTAGTGGGGTATTGTGCATATTACTATTTCTCCCAGTTAGGTTCATTGACCTACTAGGGAGGAACGTCACTATTAGAGTTCATTGACCTAATAGTGGTATGACCATCGTCACCATTGTGACTTGTCACCATTGTGACAGAAAGCCAGATAAAAATAAGATATGAACCATTGTAATCGCTCTTATGCTGTAATTTAGAACTATGGGTTATTTCCTAAAACCTGAATGAACTCACTCAATATTTCCCCGCTGACAAAACCTTTTTCAAACATGTTTCAGGTGATATGTTATGAGCAAAGAAAAGTGCCAGGAAGCACTACCGGCTTAGAAAAGTCGCTCAGTGTAAATAAATAAAGAATCATGTTTTGAAAATAAAGATTTCCCGGAGAAATCACATTATTGTAAATTATGGGATTTATCCCTCAGTTATAAAACGAGCAGTTTTAATAATAAAAGATCCTGTTTTAAAAAGACTTCCGCTGTCGCCTAAAATTTAAATACCGCAGGATTTCTGTCCCGCGGTTCCTGAAACGGGTCAAACCGGGTCGGGGGCCGTGACAAGAAGGCTCAACCAGCAGAAGACAATTGAGTTTGAAGCTTAGCATTCATATACAATACACAAACTCCATTGCCCTTCTCACCCACAGAATTCAAGTTTCATTTGTATTAGATAATAATCTTAAAATCACCTTGTAAACTATTTTGTTTCAAAGTGATATAAACTTGATAATTCTGTAGGTCTTGTTTCTGAAAGTCTGATTTCCATTTCCACACATCTTTTCACATCTACTGAAATCACTTGCCATATTACGTGAAAAGAAGTTGTTTAGGCCATACTGGGTCCAACAGTCGTCATTCCCGCAAACAAGATTCACATCAACGACAAACTTCAATCTACTAAAGAACCTGTTTAGGTTACGGACTGGAAGTCCACAAAACACGGAGAAGTCGTATTAAATTTGTTAAAGTTCGTTGGAATTCACATAATTTACTTGGGAACATGAAGGCCAAATCAAGTCTAGGTATTCATACCTATTTCACAACTCCCCTGCAATCTATAACAAAGCTTGAATTTCGGGACGAAATTATTTTAACGGGGGGAGAATGTGAGAACTGGCACTTTTCCATGTATTCCGTACAATAATGAACAGTAATCTGTGCTTTAATGACTGTGTATGATTAAATTAACAAGACAAATGATTTCCTGATTACTGTCATAAACATACAAAGGCATTTCATGTTGCAAGATTTTTATCTTTATTGCATACAACACAATATGGTTCAATAAGTGCACAGAACAAAGTTAGCACAGTTATTAGACAAACTAGAAGTGCTGACGGGAGTTTAGTACTTAGATAGACATGATGCTAAGACACAAAATGAGCCTGAAACCAAGTGTTACACTAGAATAGTGTGTAGGAAAGTAGGGATTACAAAACTGCCTTCCTAGGGATGATTTAGGTGCCGGAATTCTGCAGAAAATAAACAAATTCAGCAATTTTCAGCATTTTCACAACTAAATATAATGCAGAAATGTGGTTTAATGGCCCAGAATACTTTCCTAAGTGTCGGGAATCAAAACTGTCATAAAAGGGAACATAAAGCACACTAAACTGCGTAATTTAGCACCTTAACGAACCGGTAACCAACCGGACACTACCTGAAACACCAAATTTTCACTAGAAGCATTGTTTTAGCATTACGAAGCTAGTTATGGTTACCGAACATCATAACACACCATAAAACACTACAACACACTAAACACTAAACTTTATACTTGAAATCTAACCAAACTCTTTAACTAACATTACCATCCAACTAGACCCCCCTCATAACCGGTTATACATGGGCCCCACAAGTAGATTTTGTTTTAATATTTTATTAGATCATGTTTACTTCTTTAGAAACACAAGGACCTTTATAGAATTTGATGTTGGAAGGTTATTATTTAAAACACTAGATCTTCATCCATTACATTCCAACACTTGAAAACTTCACAATTTCCTTTCTCTTCTCCCCTAATACCTACGGCCATACACCCCTATCCACCATCATTCTTTTTCAATCCATTCCTTCATAATCTAAGTATCCTACAAGATGTCTTAAGCATATTTATGAAGCTTGGAAGCATTGGAAGTGGAAGTACCTCATCTAGGAGCTTTTATCCACTCTATTTCTTCATCATCTTCATACTTGTTCTTCCCAACCCTTGTGCTAGTATTAAGACTCTCATGATCTCATTTTACTTCTTATTATGTTGGTTAAAAGTATATGTAAGTGGTTAAACATGAAGATCATGAAGAAACATAATCATGAACATAAACATAAAGCTTAAATACATGAAGAACAAGTTGTTTTAAGTGTATGTAGTATACTTGATTGTTGATTTCTTGTGTTTATGATGTTGATCATCATAAGAACCTTGCTAGATGATGATTAAACACATGATCTAGCAAGTATAAGGATAGATCATGAGAAAATCATAATGATCATCCTTTATGTAAACATGAACTTGAAAAATGAAGTTGTTTTTATGTATGATGAAGTATGAAACATGTTATGAATCTTGTAAATGGGTGATTTCAAAACTAGTTTTCTAAAGAAACTAAGTTAAATTACAAGATTTACATAAACTTGATTTTTAAAGAAACTAATCACATTTTTAGTGGTTAATCAAGTGTAGAAATGTCACACCCTGATATTTCCACGTATTACCGGTGGGCCCGGTGGGGAGTATCGTGACGTAGTTGATATCATCATAGTCAAATATTCACAGTTCAATGCACAGCGGAAGTCTAAAGTAATTATACAAACTGAGTTTGAAAGTATAATGAAATATTACACAACGGATTGTAAGTGGATCCACAGGCGGATCTATAACATAAAATAAAATAATGTTCAACAAACTTAAAGTATTAAAAGCTTGCAAGACTCTTTATTTAATACTCGGAGTTTCCAGCCCATTTCGCTTAGTACCTGCACTTAACCTTTTTGGAAAATACGTCAGTTTACACTGGTAAATACAATTAACTGACTCTTTTGAAAAGGGTTTATAAAATTGGTTTGGATGCACAAGGCATATAATCTTTTATAACTTGGGACAATTATTTAAAAATAATCTTGTATACAGATTTATATGTTTGTCGTCCGTTCAGGGCCGGTTAGAAGAGCCGGAAAAGATTAATAGACACACCACAAGTATAGGCCCACAAGAGAGTGAGATACCGTTTATACATACGCAACTGTCAGGTGTATGCCTACCCCCCGTGCTTAAGCCGTGGCCATTTCTAATGAATGAGCCGAGGATATCCAGGACATGGTCATTAACCCCCAAAGGCATTGCATCAAACAAGACAGATTAAAACGGGTTATGCTATTTATTAATCACATTCCGATTAAATGATTTCATACCCGACCAAGCGGTATTATTATAATACCGTATCCCAAGCCCGTATAAGGGAAAATAAGTTAAAAGTATTTACCTGAGCTAAAATATAAATTTTATTCCCATCCGTATATCAAATTAGCAAGTACAAGTAGCTTTTACTAGGCTCCTAATCTGGAACGAAAGTTTTAATAACCTATTAGATTCCTAACGGGTCTTATTTAAGTCATAACTTAGACCGGTTAGTTTTAAAGAAAGGTATACGGTTTAATACGCAAGATTAAGCGAAGACCGTATTAGAATGTGATTTAGACCCAACAAGTATGAGGACTTGTATAAAACGGGTAAACTAAATACATTCTAGATTTTGAAGAAAAAATGATAAGGTTTGACCTGTTTCGGTTAATTTATGCAAACTAGTTACATAAACCGTACCGAACGCGTATAAGCATAACGGGTAATCAAATGAGTCATGTACAAGTTCCATAAGTTAATATGCTTTAAATATGATATGATATCAGTAGGATATCTTCCATTATGCCCAAAACGGATTTAAAACCAACTTAAGCCTCGTAGGGGTATTTTGGTCATTTTAAAGTTTGTAAAAGAGGTTAAATAGTAATCTGAGGTTCTGGTCTAAAATAATCAGTAAAAATATTTATTTTAATGAGTTACATCAGTAAGATATCACACATATGTGAAATTTATCATTTATGGCCCAACTATGCACCGTAGGGGCATTTTGGTCATTTCACATATGCTTTAAGGGTTAAATTTGGAAATCTGAGTTCAAAACTTAAACTTATTGTTAAAGTATAAAAATTTGTAGGATCGTTTTCACGACCAAAATGAGTCATTCAGAGGTGCTCTTCTCAATACGAGAGGCGGAAACTAACGTATCGAGTTCGAAACAGCTAGATATTTATTTTAATTGTCTTGTTTATTGATTTGACAAAGATTTACAGCGAGTAGACACTTTGGCAGCGGTTCGGCACTGAAACCGGAAAGTTACAAATGACAAGGCACACCTAGTATTTATAGGGCTGGCTATTTCGCACGAAATAGCCCATACGAAATCAGTTTCATGCGAAACAGTCATTTCGTGCGAAATTGTAGGATCGAATTTCGACCTAAACGAGTCGTTCGGAAGAGCTCAACTCCGTTTCAGAGGCGGAAACAAGGAAACGGATGCGTACACAGCTAGATTCACACTTTAAACCTCTTGTAGATTGATTTTACACTGTTTACATTCACAAGGAAAAACCGACAATACCTCGGTACCAGATCTGAAAACTGTTACAAATGAAATGACAATGAAGCCTATTTATACTAATCTAGAACCTCTCATAAGACATTGCCATAAAAGCGATCCATGTTAAATCCGTATAAGCGAGCCGTCCATTTTGACAAATAAGCGATCCCCACTTGTTGCCATAAAAGCGATTCCAACAATTGACCATAAAAGCGATCTGCTTCAATGGACTTTTGTCTTCTTGTGAACCTCCATAATGAACCTTATTGGACCAATTTCATGGTTGTCTTCTTGTGAACCTTCATTTCATTGGCCCTTTGAATGGTGGATCCTCATTGGACCCTCATATGGTCCAATCAAAACCAAACCATGTGTTTAACTTTTGTGAACATGTAAGTTATTATGTAAACGGCCATAGTATTTTTATCATGACATCACTTGTGATGTCACCTAGGTGATGTCACTCGTGATGTTATGCCCGATCGGATCCGCAACGAGACCGAGACTCGATATTAGACGAAGACGACAGATGACTGCACCAACAGACTCCCCCTCAGATGTTGACGAGTCTAAAGTGTTGAGTCTTCAACGACTTCAGTCTTTCTTACAGTGCAAGCATCCTCAAATCTTTCTCTTCTCTTTACATCATCACCAATAAACTCTCCACGAACAATCTTTAATCGGATGTCTTCAGACTCCCCCTTTTGATATGCTGGGATCGCAGTCTGGCATGTTGTAATCACAAAAACTTCAGGTATCGGAACCTGGTCTTCAAAACCTGCACATTCTCTACCCAAATATAAATTTTCTGATGATAACATGTAAAGATCTAATGAATCATTCGCAGACAGTACACACACAAAAAATTGATTTTACAATTTGAAGAACCACTTGAAGATATATACCATTTTTGTTTTCAAAATCCAACACACTCTCCCAAATCATTTGTTCATTCATGTTTAGCACTCGGAATTTTGAAAATCAACTTTTCAATACCAGTTGTCGAAAATCTTTTTGGGTTTTTCAAAAATTTATGCTAAAATACACTGAAAATCTTTTTGGATTTTTTTTACATAAGAGAAATAAAATGCAGTAAAGAAATATTTACAGACAATATTTTTGTGAGTTTGTGCAAGAGGATCATATCAGATTATGAGACAAATCACCAACACCGTTAAGCTTCATTTCATTTTAAGTTCTAAACAATTTACCTAGATTGTCAGTATACTGGTCCACTTAAATTTTCACACAAAGTTCAACTGATCCGAGATACGATATTAATGTCTTAGAAACTAAAACTTATCCGTGTGTCCCACTACTTGAATATACTCTCGTATCCAGATCCCAATATTCAGTCTTACAGATGAGTATACCACAGCTGATATCTGTAAGGGGTTAGGTGCGAAACCGTGAGAGCTCAGGTCAGAACTTCCGTTCAGCAGAGAGATGACGGCTCGACTTTTGGTGGGTCCCCTTTAGAGGATCTTTTTTACAACAGCAATGACTATCAATTTTATTGTTTCATCAATTTGCTGAGGGCGGCGCTTTTTCAAGCATTTGCAGAAAGTATTATTCGGGGACTAGGTCAGTACTTCCATACAGCAGAAGTCCCGGGATAATACCCCAGATATCACTAAGCATAAAGACCTAGTATCTCAGAATAAGGGACCTTTCAAACAAGATTTCAGGGGTTACCTATATATCCAAGTTTGTGTTAACCCACAGAACAAGCAAGTTTGAAATTTAGGTTTATATCTCGTCACAGTTTATTAAATGTGCAAAAACCTACTGACACATCCGCAGTAAGATTGTTTAACACTTTTAAACTTTCCAATTCTTTAGCATGTTGTGATAGTCCACTGATGTACTATCATTTCCTCTTTTTCACAACAAACTCATTTTTGGTTTTTATCATGTTTTTGTCTTTTTCAAATTTTCTAATGTTTTTGGATTTTCTGAAATTTCTACTCCCCCTAAAATGCAAACACATTAACGAAAATTGAAAACAAACTGTACAGAAACATGACAACCGATATCAAATTGCATCAATTCGCCATTCTCTTAGCATAAACAATCAGAACTCCCCCTATCAACAAACTATTTTCTCATTTAGATTTCAAAACACTTAAGTTTGTTTTAATCAAAATGATTTTTCCGGAAAATAAGTTCGGTTGATTTTACCACTTGTAAGTATATCAATACTAAGTTCGGGGATGTGGTTCATCATCTTGTCTCTCTTTTACCCATATGTAGTAAATCAAGTACAACTTAATGTCCCTGATTTACCATTTGCAATTAAGCAATCTCTAAACCAATTGTAAAAATAACCACTTGTAGGAATGTTACGTCTACATCACCATTTTACCAATCAGGATGCCGATTCCTGCTTCGCACTTACCAACCTGTAAGCTCCGGCGTAGTCCTCTCACCTGTAAACATTCAAACACTATTCAAAATCTTTCAAACAAACTTTTCAAACACTAGAAAGATGCCGATTCCTGATCCACGATTACCAACTTGGGATCTCCGGCAAGTCCGGTGTTTTACTCAAACATAATGTCCACCCAAGCCTCACCAGCCTTGGGTGACTTTGGAACACATCTGTCCCACCAACATTTTGATTTATAAAATTCTTTAGCATCTTTTACCTTTTTATCAACCATTTTCCCAAAAATATGTTTGACTTTCCCGTTGAAAGCCTTATCAACATCAAATTCTCCTTTATCGGCGAAGAATTGATTTGAGATTTCAACCTTTCCAACTTTCTTCATCAAATTTTCTTTTGTCAATTTCGGAAAATTCTCATCGTTCACCACTTGAACGGAATTCACAATCTTTTTCTCAACACATGACTCCTCTGATTTTATGGAATCAGATTCATTGTCAGAATTACCGTCAGATTTAACAACCCATTTTTGTTTACTTAAATCACCTCTTCTTTTGTAAAACCTTTTTGAACTTTCTCCTTCCTCAGAAGTAGAATTTTCAAACTTTTTAATAATTTTTACAGATTGTTCTTTCTTATCAACACAAGTTTTTCTCAAAACAGAGTTAGAAGAAACTCCCTGTTTTTGGTAGTTGGACTTGGGGCAATTCCAAGCTATGTGTCCAACTTCTTGACATTTGAAACAGGTTCTTCTATCAACTCTCGAAGCAAACTTCCTCACATTCTTCTTTACTTCAGCAAGAAACTCTTGATTCGACTGCTTCCAGAACGGTTTCTTCTGTTCATCCTCTGAACTTCCTCCTGAAATAAATTGTGTTTTTGGTTTATAAGTTTTCTGATTTTTATAATTTTCTAAAGAATTAAAACCAAGACCTTTCTTTTTTAGATTACCATTATGGTTTGGTTTCTTTCGATAACCTGAACCATAATCGTAACCCTTTTTCTTGTTCAATCTCTGTTGAACTCTTGAAGTGTACTTTTTAGGTTTTTCAGTAAGATTTACATCTTTTATTTCAGAAATATTAATTTATGTTAATTTGAAAACCTGTTTGAGCATTTCAGTTTTTACACTTCTTATTGGGAATTCCTCATGAGAATATAATTTGTCTGAATCAATCAAAGTATATGCTACTTTAATCGATTCGTCATTCAAATTAGATTTTGATAACATGAATTCTTTATTGTAAACCCTCTTAACCGGTGAACTCGGACTTTTCTCAGACGAACTCGAACTATCTGACTTAGACTCCTGTTTTGACTCTTCATCCATATCCAACACCTGATCGACAACTCTTTTAACTAACTCGGACTCATGATCAGTGTCAGACGCTGTGAATGTAACATCAATATTGTCTGGTAATTCATCAGTGATTTCAGACTTTAATTTGATGTTTAGAGCCTTGTCTACTTGTTCCTCGTTTGGTTTCCTGGGGGAATAACTCTCAAAGATAGGAGGCGGACATCTGTTGTCACAACCCCCGATCCCTATTTCCCGGGAACGGGCGGCCGTGAGCCAGTTTCGGTGGTATCACGTTTATTTATCCAATTTGGCAGCGGAAATTTTCATCAGGACCGTAGTTAGGAAATATTAAATCAGAGTAAACCACCATATTTTATAATATTAAACACATGGGTAAAACCCAAGTTTTTTTTATTACAAACTGAATTACAGGGATAAATCCCACTTTATTGAAATAAACGCTTTCTTTTATTTAGGTAACTTTTATTGCCACTTTTCCAAGCCTCCAGTGCTCTACAGCTGGCTTCTATTTGGCTTTCACATTTCGTTACCTGAAACGCGTTTTAAAAACATTTTGTCAGTGGGAAATACTGGTGAGTGAATCCCAGTTTAATCAAGTTTAAATAGAAAGTCACAGTGAACAGTATTGAGGGCGCATCCGCAATTACATTTGTTTCCAAGTTATATCAATTATCACCCGTGGTACTATCGACACCCGACTTGTGGTAATGTTACTCCATAACCAGGTTGTAACAAATTTTGTATACAAAACCCCAACATACCCACGATAATTGTATTCTTACAAATACTCAATAACTGTCGTTCGCAGGGAAAAGTATTTAAGGTTTTGTAAAAGCATTTAACAAAAAGAGGATTACTCACATTGCTATTTTAGGTTATCCTTTATGGTTTCCTGGTGAATATCTATAATTTACACAAATGCACGTGTGTTAGTATAATAACCCATTTTAACATTAGTAATACCCTCCCCGAGACGGCATTCCAACGACTACGTCGGGCAGAACCACGACAGCCGTTACGGAACCCTAGATCAATCGGGCAGAGTACCTAATACGTATCCAGGGGTTATAATACTTACAACAGAGCAGAACCTCGCTAATTTAGGGGGTATTGGACTCGGGTATAATGCCCACTATTTAGAATTTAGAGAGACAGAAAGAAAGTTGAACGAAATGGACTGAAGGCCGTTGGCCTCCATTTATAGGGCTGTAATCGCGATCTCTCGCGGCCCGCGTGACATATGGGCTAAGCTTACGCGGCCCGCGTCAAGGCTGGGTCAACACGTAGCTTGGCCCAGTCATCGTATAGCTTCGACGGGTGTTGGGCCAGGTGGCGGCCCAGGACGTTGCCAGATTTCAGGTGCTCGCGGCCCGCATGGACTTAACCAAACTTGTACGCGGCCCGCATTAACTTATAGTTTGGCGAAGTCTGGTTACACACTCGCGCGGCCCGCATGAACTTGAGTTGAGGCCCTACGCGGCCCGCCTCAACTTAATAATTATTGTTTTTATTTATTTTATATAGTATAATCTATTTTGGGGCTCGGTTTTCACATACGGGGTGCATATAAAGACATATTGATATATTTAAAGATATATTAAGGTGTCAGAATTATTATGAGGATGTCGGTTTTACCGAGGGTTGTTATATCCTCCCCACCTTGTTTTAGAGCTCGTCCTCGAGATCTACTGGAACAAGTGTGGATATTTCTTTTTCATTTCTGATTCAAGTTCCCATGTGTACTCGGGTCCTCTTTTGGAGTCCCACTTCACTTTGACCAAAACTAGTCTTTTATGTTTGAGATTCTTAATTTTCCTATCTTCAATTTGTAGAGGCCTCTCCACAAACTTGAGTTGTTCATTTACCTCTATATCTTTGAGAGGTACTACGAGTGATTCGTCAGCTAGACACTTTTTGAGATTAGATATATGAAATACATCATGTATTCCTGCCATTTCCTCTGGCAGTTGTAGCTGATAAGCTACAGGTCCTATTCTTCTGATAATTTTAAAAGGTCCAATATACCTGGGACTTAGCTTTCCTCTTTTGATGAATCTTACCACTCCTTTCCAGGGAGAGACTTTCAATAATACCTTATCTCCTACTTGAAATTCTAATGGTTTACGTCTGTTATCGGCATAACTCTTTTGTCGATCACGTGCTGCTTTCAGTCGTTCCTTGACTTGAATGATTTTGTAAGTTGTTTCTTGTACTACTTCAGGCCCGGATAATTGTTTTTCCCCAATTTCTGCCCAACAGACTGGGGTTCTGCACTTTCGTCCATAAAGTGCTTCGAATGGTGCAGCATTGATACTTGTGTGGTAACTGTTATTATAAGAAAATTCTATTAAAGGTAAGTGTTCGTCCCAGTTACCTCCAAAATCAATTACACAAGCTCTAAGCATGTCCTCCATTGTCTGAATTGTCCTTTCGCTTTGACCGTCCGTTTGAGGATGATAAGCTGTGCTTAGATTTAACCTGGTTCCCATTGCTTTTTGGAAACTTGACCAAAAATGAGAGGTAAAACGGCTATCCCTATCAGAAACAATTGATAAAGGAATGCCATGTAATGAAACAATTTCATTTACATACAATTTGGCTAATTGTTCCATACTAAAGGTTTCCTTCATTGGTAAGAAATGAGCTGACTTGGTTAATCTATCTACAATCACCCAGATTGTATCATTACCTTTCCTTGTTTTAGGCAATTTGGTAACAAAATCCATTGATATCAATTCCCATTTCCAAACCGGCATTTCTAACTGCTGTAACAAACCTGAAGGTTTCTGGTGTTCAGCTTTAACTTGTGAGCAAGTCAAACATTTAGAAACATAAGTTGCTATGTCCTTTTTCATTCCTATCCACCAGAAATTCTTCCTTAAATCCTGGTACATTTTATCACTTCCTGGGTGCATCGTATATTTAGATTTATGGGCTTCTTCTAATATACAGTGACGTAAGTTTCCTAATTTAGGTATCCAGGTTCTCTTTTTATGGAATCTCCAAATTCCATCCGTTCCCTGTTCTAATTCTTTAATCATTCCTTTTAATTTTTCAGTATCTTCCTTGATTACTGATTCTTGTGCTTCTCTAATCTGTTCATTTAAATCTACTTGCAGATTTAATTTAAGAGAACGTACCCTTTTTGGTTTTTCATAATATTTTCGACTTAAAGCGTCAGCCACCACATTGGCTTTTCCTGTATGATACTGGATATCACAATCATAATCACTAAGTAATTCCATCCAGCGTCTCTGTCTCATATTCAATTCTTTTTGTCCGAAAACATATCTTAAACTTTTATGATCTGTGAATATGGTAAACTTACTACCATAAAGGTAATGTCTCCAAATCTTAAGGGCAAAAATTATAGCTCCTAATTCCAAATCATGGGTTGAATAATTTTCTTCGTGACTCTTAAGCTGTCTAGAGGCGTAAGCTATAACCTTTTGACGTTGCATCAATACGCATCCATAACCTAATTTAGAAGCGTCACAAAAGACTACAAAGTCTTCAGTTCCTTCTGGTAATGCTAGTATCGGTGCATGGGTTAATCTTTGCTTAAGGATTCTAAAGGCTTCTTCTTGTTTTGGTCCCCATTCAAACTTAACAGATTTACAGGTTAACTTAGTTAAAGGAATGGCTATTCTAGAAAAATCTCGAATAAATCTTCTATAATAACCGGCCAATCCTAAGAAACTTCTAACTTCAGTTGGTGACTCAGGGGTTTTCCATTTAGTGATTGCCTCGATTTTTGTTGGATCTACATGAATTCCTTCATGATTCACTAAATGTCCGAGGAATTGTACTTGTTCTAACCAAAACTCACACTTTGAAAACTTAGCATAAAGCTTCTCTTTTCTCAATAAACTTAAAAGTAAGTGCAAGTGCTTTGCATGCTCATCTTTACTTTTAGAATAAATGAGAATATCATCTATGAAGACAATTATGAATTTATCCAAATATGGCTTACATATTCGGTTCATCATGTCCATAAATGCGGCTGGGGCATTGGTTAAACCAAATGGCATGACAGTAAATTCATAATGACCATACCTTGTTCTGAAAGCGGTTTTAGGAATATCCTCTTCCTGTACTTTTAATTGATGATATCCTGATCTTAGATCGATTTTAGAGAAAAATCGAGCTCCTTGAAGTTGATCAAACAAATCATCGATTCTTGGTAATGGGTACCGATTCTTAATCGTGACTTTGTTCAATTCACGGTAGTCAATGCACATACGCATTGATCCGTCCTTCTTTTTGACAAACAATATCGGTGCTCCCCATGGCGATGAACTTGGCTGTATAAATCCTTTTTCCAATAATTCGTCTAATTGTTTCTTTAGTTCTTGCATTTCAGCGGGTGCCAAACGGTAAGGTGCTTTGGCAATCGGTGCTGTTCCTGGTAGCAGATGGATTCTAAATTCCACTTCTCTGTCTGGTGGTAATGCTGGCAATTCTTCTGGAAAGACATCTGAAAATTGGGACACTACTGGAATGTCTTTTAATTCCTTTCCTTTAGTGTTAGTGATTATAGAAATCAAATACACTATAGATCCTTTCCTTATACAACTTGCAGTTTTCATTACAGAGATGAATTTAGTGGATCTAGAGGGTTTATCTCCTTTAATTGTGATCTTTTCACCTCTTGGTGATTTTATCTGTATTGACTTTTGATCACATAAGATATTGGCTTTATTGGCTATTAACCAATCCATTCCTAATACGACATCAAATCCTACTAGATTCATTGGGTAAAGGTTTGCAATAAATTTTTGATTAAAAATTTCTATTCTTGCTCCTTGCAAGATTTCAGAAATCTTAATGGTTTCTCCATTTGCTGTTTCTACTAGACATTCTTGTGGTAGTTTAGTTAATGATTGATTTAGGAGTTTGCAAAATGAAGTATTAATAAAACTTTGGTTTGCACCAGAGTCAAATAATACTTTAGCAAAAATATCATTAACTAAAAATGTACCAGCAATGACGTCTGGAATCATCTTGGCTTCGTCTGCAGTCAAAACGAATGCTCTAGCATTTTTAGGGTTCTTGTTGTTTGCAGCTGGAGTCAACTTTGGGCAGTTTGTCCTAATATGACCTTTTTCTCCACAGTTGTAGCACATTCCATTACTGTCTTTTCTTCTGCAATTTTCTTCCTTGTGACCTGGCGCCTTACAGTAATTGCAGTAAGTAGAGCATCTTCCAGAATGCTTCTTCTTGCAGTTCCTGCAATATGGAGCAGAGGTAGAACCTATATTTCTACGGTTGGAATTCCCAGAACGGAATTCTTGGGTAAGTCTTTGAGTTAGGTTTCTCCGCTGATCTTCTTCCCTAGTACGGATTAACTCGTCTGTCAAGGTATTGGCTAGTTCTACAGCTTCTTCTATGGTTTGGGGTCTAGCTGCCTTGACTACATGCCTAATCTTCCCAATTAATCCCCAGATATAACGGGAGATTAACACTGGTTCAGGTGATGCAAGGGTTGGTACCATCCTAGCATATTCGAAGAATGTGGTAGTGTAACCTTTACTGTCTACCCCGGTCATTCTAAGATTTAGGAACTTATTTGCTATCTGTTCTTTTTCATTGGGAGGGCAGAATTTCCTTTCCACCATATTCTTGAATTCCTCCCATTCCATGTTATAAACCCTATCACTTCCTCTTGACTGGAGGATAGTGTTCCACCATTCTAAGGCTGCGTTTTTAAACAGATTTGAAGCAAACATGATTTTATCTTCTTCAGCACACTTGCTTATTTTCAGAACTGCCTCAGTTTTCTCTATCCAGCGTAAAGCTGCAATGGGTCCTTCATTGCCTGAGAATTCTATTGGTTTGCAGGACCAGAATTCTTTGTAAGAACAACCATGTGGCATGGTTCTTCTTCTTTTGGGAATGGGCGCTTGAAGCACGGGTCCATTGTTCACGCTGTGTTCCGGTTCACTTGGTCGTTTACTGCTATGCTTACTTTTATTATTCGCTTCTTGAATCGTTTGAATAATAAATGGCATTGCATCTATAATTCCTTGTGCCACAATATGCTGAACGGCACTATTATCCATTTGGTTTCCATTGTTATTGTTGTCCGAATTCTCATTAACCACGTTATTGTTACTCTGGTTATCGTTATTCAGATTATCTTGATTTCCCTCGTCGGCCATCTGAATTTTAGACATTTACCAAATATTAATATCACAAATAATATTTGAATATAGCTAATCACATGACACGCACTTTTTAACCAAAAGCGTCGAGCATTGCGACATTTACTCTATTTATATAGTATGCATCAATACACACCAGTACAGAAATTAAAATTACAGTACCGACTGAAATGTAAAGCTACAATACTAATAGTATGCATCCGTAGTTTTTTTTTTTTCTAACACATACACACATATATTATTTTATTGTTATTATTATTACTACTACCGTTTCTGCCATCACTTTCACTGATATGGAATCATCCAAAAATCCATATTACGCTCATCGTATTTCCATACGAGGCGTTCTCCCACCTGTCGCATACGATCACTGCTTTCTAAAATTTCCTCCCCAAAAGTCCTAAGTTCCTGGACATTTTCTGCACTCATTAGGGGTGCAGGTTCTAGGACTGGGTTTGGAAACTGAGGTACGGGTTCCTGATACGGAGGCATAGGGGCCTGGTACGGGTATGGATTCTCTAAAATTTCCCTAACGTATGCATCACTAATGTTGTAGGGATCTTGAGGATCTAACCCTGGATAAGCTCCTAAGTTGGGCATTGGCACATTTTCCTGTATTGGGTTTTGTTGCACGTAGTCCCTAACATCGTCCCACCAGGGGTCGTAATTGTTTGGGTCTAGAGGATCAGGTGCAGGTACCCTAGGTATCTCCTCCAGGTTGTAATCAGGCATTTCTATCTGGTATTCTACTTCCATGGGTTGGTCAGGATTTTGTGGTTGTGGTGCTAGCATTTGTTCCAGGTTTGGGTCAGCAGCAGTGGTTGCTAAAATATGGATATTAGCAATACCCCTATTGAGCATATCCTGATTATAAGCATCAGTTTCTCTTTTTGCTGCGGCTAACACTCGCTGTTCCTGCAACTTTTTCATTCTTTTCCTACGCTCGTGCACTCCCCTACTGAACCATCCCCTCTTTTTCTGAGGAAATGGCTCTTCAGACTGAGCCTTAAACACAAAGATCCCTTCTTCTGTGTCAGCAGAATACCCTGAGAGGGCAGGCTGAGAAGAGGAGGTGCCTTCGCTCCTAGGCGAACCAGACAGTTGACGATAGGCGTCAGAAGGTCCTTGGTCACTCATACTGTAAACTAACAAATAGTCAGATAACACATAACAAGTAAATACAATTATGCACGTATTTCCGTAATTTATTTCCTAACAATTTAAATTTTGATGTCAGCAGAACACTTCTGCGGCTGAATCAGTGGCATAGCTCTGATACCACCTTCTGTCACAACCCCCGATCCCTATTTCCCGGGAACGGGCGGCCGTGAGCTAGTTTCGGTGGTATCACGTTTATTTATCCAATTTGGCAGCGGAAATTTTCATCAGGACCGTAGTTAGGAAATATTAAATCAGAGTAAACCACCATATTTTATAATATTAAACACATGGGTAAAACCCAAGTTTTTTTTTATTACAAACTGAATTACAGGGATAAATCCCACTTTATTGAAATAAACGCTTTCTTTTATTTAGGTAACTTTTATTGCCACTTTTCCAAGCCTCCAGTGCTCTACAGCTGGCTTCTATTTGGCTTTCACATTTCGTTACCTGAAACGCGTTTTAAAAACATTTTGTCAGTGGGAAATACTGGTGAGTGAATCCCAGTTTAATCAAGTTTAAATAGAAAGTCACAGTGAACAGTATTGAGGGCGCATCCGCAATTACATTTGTTTCCAAGTTATATCAATTATCACCCGTGGTACTATCGACACCCGACTTGTGGTAATGTTACTCCATAACCAGGTTGTAACAAATTTTGTATACAAAACCCCAACATACCCACGATAATTGTATTCTTACAAATACTCAATAACTGTCGTTCGCAGGGAAAAGTATTTAAGGTTTTGTAAAAGCATTTAACAAAAAGAGGATTACTCACATTGCTGTTTTAGGTTATCCTTTATGGTTTCCTGGTGAATATCTATAATTTACACAAATGCACGTGTGTTAGTATAATAACCCATTTTAACATTAGTAATACCCTCCCCGAGACGGCATTCCAACGACTACGTCGGGCAGAACCACGACAGCCGTTACGGAACCCTAGATCAATCGGGCAGAGTACCTAATACGTATCCAGGGGTTATAATACTTACAACAGAGCAGAACCTCGCTAATTTAGGGGGTATTGGACTCGGGTATAATGCCCACTATTTAGAATTTAGAGAGACAGAAAGAAAGTTGAACGAAATGGACTGAAGGCCGTTGGCCTCCATTTATAGGGCTGTAATCGCGATCTCTCGCGGCCCGCGTGACATATGGGCTAAGCTTACGCGGCCCGTGCCAAGGCTGGGTCAACGCGTAGCTTGGCCCAGTCATCGTATAGCTTCGACGGGTGTTGGGCCAGGTGGCGGCCCAGGACGTTGCCAGATTTCAGGTGCTCGCGGCCCGCATGGACTTAACCAAACTTGTACGCGGCCCGCATTAACTTATAGTTTGGCGAAGTCTGGTTACACACTCGCGCGGCCCGCATGAACTTGAGTTGAGGCCCTACGCGGCCCGCCTCAACTTAATAATTATTGTTTTTATTTATTTTATATAGTATAATCTATTTTGGGGCTCGGTTTTCACATACGGGGTGCATATAAAGACATATTGATATATTTAAAGATATATTAAGGTGTCAGAATTATTATGAGGATGTCGGTTTTACCGAGGGTTGTTATATCTGTTATACTTGACACTTGGTTTCTTACCAGTATCCTCTTCTTTTCCTTTCTTCTTGAACGCTTCAAGACCTGCGACAGTAGGATAAACACGATCAATTAGATAATCACATGTAGTATAACTCAACAACAATCGGTTAATCCTTTCACTTTCTATCTTCTCAAGTTCCAACTCCTTCTTCAAGTTAGCACAATCTTCAATGTAATCATTTATGACGCTTTGCTTTGTCATCAAAGTTGCAC
This sequence comes from Helianthus annuus, assembly GCF_002127325.2. Taxonomy (NCBI): domain Eukaryota; kingdom Viridiplantae; phylum Streptophyta; class Magnoliopsida; order Asterales; family Asteraceae; genus Helianthus; species Helianthus annuus. Next base: position 73,624,748 of record NC_035440.2, on the reverse strand, counting down.
TCATTTTGTCATTTGCCTTTTCAAATTCTGCATTTGCTCTTTTCAAACTGTCAACTGTCCTGTTCAATACGTCATATGACTCTTTCACATACTTCACATCAAACAGTAAATCTTCTTTCATTTTCTCTAGCTCAGCAATCTTTCTATCTTTTTCTTCACAATCTTTGCAAGATTCTGAACATTTCTCACAAGGCTTAATGACTTCAACCACCTTTTCAACTATCTTTTCAACTTCGACAGTCTTTTCAACTTCAACAAGTTTCTCGACATCCACTAATTTTTCAACTTCTTTCTCAGTCACTGGTTCATCAGATTCTTTTTCAGCTTTCTGTCCTTCAGCTTCCTTTGTTGAACTTTCTTCAACTTTTGCTTTTTTCTGGATATCCAACTCATGCTCTTCAATTTTCTGAATAAACTGTGCCAGATTCATAACTTGAGACTTCCTCATGTGTTTTACAATCAACAGATAGGTTCCCCACTTCTGTTGGGGTAAAGCCTCAGCTAGCTTATCGATCCACTCATCATCCTCTTTCTTAATGTTCAATCTATCCATTTCCAATACCAGATGACAATATCTATCAATTGTCTGCTTTGTTGTTTCATCTTCAAAAGCCACAAACGTATCAAATGATTTCTTCAATAACGCAACTGAAACTGTATCAACCGGTGTAGCAAGAGCATTGTAAAAGTTCTCTTCCATGTTTCAAAAATCAGATGATACTTCGGGAAATACCTGAAAACACACAAGCAAAAAAAAACACAATCAGTTTTAAAGACTTATCAATTCAATGGAAACAAACTGGTACTCGAACTGATGATTTTTCTGTGCGGACTGAAAGTTGACACACTGAGCGGACAGAACGTTGACCAATTGTGCGGACTGAATGACTTTTTCAAGGACCTGGCAAAACCACACAACCTGACAACTTTACAATACAACTAGCAAACAAATAACGTAGTAATACACGAATTTAATGAATCAAACACATAAGATGGCCGATGATATACAATGAGATTAGGCCGAACTTCAAGTATATATGTTCAAAAAAAATATCAATTGGTTTAATATTCTAAAAAATCTGATTTGACCAAACACTTACATCAACTTTAAGACATATCTATGACATCAGTTTTTTTTTTAACATGCAACTTTACTTGATTAAACAATGATAATGGCAGACAAACACTGTTATCAACATCACATTATTGGACCTCAATATTCAACCAATCATATTCAGTTTGGGCGGCCAAAAGATAGTGGACGGTGGCTTATTGGCGGCTAGATGTGGGCTGGTTAGTGGGCCGTAATTGGGCCAACCTTTAGCTAACAACAATACAAATAATTTGGGCAAAACTTTTGATAGGACCTTATTACTTAAGTTGGGCGATGATATTAAAGGGGGCGGTTATGGGCAGCAATTCATATGATAACCTAATTAATGAACTGACACAACATATTCATCGGACCAAGATACTAAATGTCAGTCAAAAGATACTTAATTGTCAAGCGGTGTACAATATTCAACTAACAATCATGTGAAGACTTAATTGTCAAGCGGTGCACATTAATGTCTTAAGAGCGAAACACCAATGTTGTCTCAAAAGCGGGCCAACAATTTTACGATGATGCCATATGAGCGATTCACAATGTAACGTAACAAAAAGCGGTCCATGATGTATTATAAGCGATCCACGACTGACTTAAAAAGCGGTCCTAAAATATCTAAAGAGCGGTCCTCGGTATTACTTTTGACACAAAAGCGGTTCAAGATTTCACCAAATGAGCGAACTACAATCGATAATTTGGAGCGGACCAGGATGATGTCAGCGAAACACGAACAACTTTCGAGCGAAATTTCAATTTTAATCAATTTTAAGCCGATTTTAGATCTGAAAATCTCAAAGTTTTGTTAAAATATGATTACGCACATACTGTGTGAATTTGGAGCGATTTTGACCGTAAAAAGTTGCGTTTTTCGAAAAAGAAAGGTGTAGAAACAGAAAAAAGATGAAAAACGAGCTGTATATGTGAGATCTCCTCCTCCTTGGCTCTGATACCAATTGTAGGATCGAATTTCGACCTAAACGAGTCGTTCGGAAGAGCTCAACTCCGTTTCAGAGGCGGAAACAAGGAAACGGATGCGTACACAGCTAGATTCACACTTTAAACCTCTTGTAGATTGATTTTACACTGTTTACATTCACAAGGAAAAACCGGCAATACCTCGGTACCAGATCTGAAAACTGTTACAAATGAAATGACAATGAAGCCTATTTATACTAATCTAGAACCGCTCATAAGACATTGCCATAAAAGCGATCCATGTTAAATCCGTATAAGCGAGCCGTCCATTTTGACAAATAAGCGATCCCCACTTGTTGCCATAAAAGCGATTCCAACAATTGACCATAAAAGCGATCTGCTTCAATTGACTTTTGTCTTCTTGTGAACCTCCATAATGAACCTCATTGGACCAATTTCATGGTTGTCTTCTTGTGAACCTTCATTTCATTGGCCCTTTGAATGGTGGATCCTCATTGGACCCTCATATGGTCCAATCAAAACCAAACCATGTGTTTAACTTTTGTGAACATGTAAGTTATTATGTAAACGGCCATAGTATTTTTATCATGACATCACTTGTGATGTCACCTAGGTGATGTCACTCGTGATGTTATGCCCGATCGGATCCGCAACGAGACCGAGACTCGATATTAGACGAAGACGACAGATGACTGCACCAACAGAAATGACTTGTTGATTTCGTGCGAAATGACATCCATGTCGTTTCGTGGGAAATACCCTCCAAACTCATGTTTGACATTTTTCTTAAACTACGTCCTGATCTATACAATCTAATACAAGACTCGATACAAGACGAAGTCGACAGACGTATGCACCAACAGACTCCCCCTCGGATGTTGACGAAGTCTTCAATGTCGAGCCTTCAACGTCTTCAGTCTTTATCAGTCTTCTCGTTCTCTCTCGAAGTATCTGACAGTGTAAAACATCCTCATTCTTCTCTTTTCTTCTCTTTATCATCCCAAGATCTATAACTGGCTCTTGTTCAAGGATCATGACCTAGTTTTCACTATGTTCAGATTTAGCCATGAAAACCTGCACAAATCTCTACCTAACAATAACTTTCATAAATTTAAAATTTGACAAATTTATAATCTATATGCAGGTATCTTTCCAGAATGATTTAACATTTTAAAAACTTCTGATGACTACTTGTAGGCAAACATTCAAAATCTTTTCTCATTATACACATACTCCCCCTTACGAAATGTTCATCATGTTTAGCACTTGGAATTATGAAAATCAGCTTTTCAATCAACAGTTGTCAAAAATCTTTTTGAATTTTTCAAAATTTATGCTAAAACACACTGAAAATCTTTTTGAGTTTTTGATTTTAATGAAATGCTGACATATATACAAACAATATTTTTGTGAGTTTGTGTAAGAGGATCATATCAGTTTTTGAGACAAATCACTAACACCGTTGACCTTTTTAGACTTTAAGTTCTAAAGATTCACTTAGATTGTCAGTATACTGATCCACTTAAATTTTCACACAAAGTTCAATTGTTACGAGATACGAGATTAGTGTTTTAAGCACTTAAACTTATTCGCGTGTCCCACCTCAGAATATACTCCTGTATCCAGACTTCTATATTCAGTCTTACAGGTGAATGTACACTAATGATATCTGTAAACGGGTAAATGCGAGACCATGAGAGCTCAGGCTAGAACTTCCGTTCAATCAGAGAGATCATGGCTCGTATTTAGGTGTGTCCCGTTTGGGGATCTTTTCTTCAATAGCACATGATTAACATTTTTCAATGTTTCATCATTTTTTATGCTGAGGTTGGGCTTTAAGATTAAAGCAGTGCAGAGCATTATACGAGGACTAGGCTATTGCTTCCGCAAAATCAGAAGTCCAGGTATAATACCCCAGATATATCACGCACAAAGACCTAGTATGTCAGAAATAGAAAGTCTTTCAGACAAGATTTCGGGGGTTACCCATATATCCGACAGATGTTCCCCACAAGATAAGTAAGTTTTAATATTTAGGTTTATATCTCGAAAACAATCTACTAAATGTATAAAAACCTACTGGCATTTCATCAGTGAGACCGTTTATCACATTTTTATCTTTCCAAATCTTTAGCATGCTGTGATAGTCCACTGATGTACTATCATTTCCTCTTTTTTCACAACAAAACTCGTTTTTGAATTTTCAATGTTTTTGGATTTTAGATTTTATCATGTTTTTGAGTTTTTCAAATTTTCAAAATTTCTAAATTTTTTACTCCCCCTAAAATCAAAATATATTTCAATTTTGATTTTCTGAGGAAAATTTGAAATTGAAACTGTACAATAAAATGACAACTGTTGTGAATTGCTTCAATTCGCCATCCACATGGCATAAACAATCAGAACTCCCCTTGACAACAAACTATTTTCCCATTATGATTTCAAAACACTTAAGTTTGTTTTTATCAAAATGGTTTTTCCAAAATTAGTTTTGTTGTTACCACTTGTAAGATAGGGGATTACTTCATCACTTTGTTTTCTCAATCACTTTGTTTTAATCAAGTACAACTTAATGTCCTTGATAAAACATTTTTCAAGAAAGATGCCGATTCTTACTCCACACTTACCAACCTGGGAGTTCCGGTAAGTCAGGTTTTTCATTTGAAGAGATCCACCCAAGCCTGACGAACCTTGGGTGTTTTCGAGTTTTCATCACTCGGTTTCTTTTCAACTTTTTGTTTTAAATTTTCGTTTGACAATGATGGAAAACTTGCATCATCCATTGTCTTAACAGAATTATCACCTTTTACCTCAACAAATGGCTCTTCTGGCTTTGATGAACCAGATTCATTGCCCGAACATGGCTCCTTTGACTTTGACGAGTCAAAATCATTGCCAACAGGTGGCTCCTTTGTTTCCAAAGAAACAAATTCATCGCCAGGCAGTGAAAATTTCACTTTCTTTGTTTTGTTAATCATTTGAATAACAACTTTTTCTTTCTTCATTATCCCTTTTGTTCTCAAATTTGTATCTGATGAATTCGTTTCACTTGACTGATCAGTCTTTGGAAAGCAAAACGATTTATCAGAACTGTTGTCTGATTTTCCGGTTGTATCTGAGAAAAAAATCCTTTCAAGATACTCTCGTGCTTTCTTCCTCTTCTTTCTCAGTCTATCTTTTTGCCCTTGAAAAAGTTTCACTTTCTGTTCTTTTTCTTTTTCCTTTTTGGGCTTTTCTTCGACTTTGACTGATTTCTTCATCTTTTTATGAGATTCAGCCCTCGATTATCCCTTTGATCTCATTAGACAATCTCTTGCTATATGTCCTCTGATATGACATTCAAAACATCTTCTTGTCTCAAAATTCTGATATTTAAATCTTTGGCAGTTAACAGCAATGTGTCCTTGAACACCACATGTGTAACACACTCTGTTATCATACCATTCTTCATTTCTAAACCACACACTTAAATCATAACATTGTTTGGCTTTGTGGTAATCATCACTTCTCTTGTAAGCTGGATTTGACTTTTGAGCACTGTGGTCAAACCTGCACCACTTATTACCAACTTTTTGTGAGTTTTGATTTTCCAATTTTTGTGATTTTTATCACGATTGGATGATTGAACTGATGAGCTTTTATTTTTGTTTTGAACATTTTCTGAATTTTTAACACTTTGTTTTTGTTCTACACTCTTCTTCGAAGGTTTTTTCTTTGAACATTCACCTTTTTCAGTAGAATGTAAAATAGTTTCTTGAAATTTTTCTTTTAATTTCAAAAATATTTTCTTTTTCTCATCTTCATCATCAGATTTCTCATCACAATCTTCAATTTTGACTTTGTCAAAATTTGTGACATTGTCACTTATTGGAATTTCATTGATCGGTTTTGGACACAAATGATTCATAAACGCTGACGAGGTCACAAAACCTTTCAATTTCTTTTCTAATTCATCAATTTTATTTCTAGCACACTCAACTTCACTTTCAAGTTGAGTGATTTTCTCAAGATGAGAATTTATTGCTTTTTCATTTTCAATTTTATTCTTTTCATGAACAGATTTTTCATTTTCTAAAACTTTTGTTTGACTTTGAAATTTTGTTTCATTTTCTTTTAAATTTTTGTTTTCTAATTTTATCCAAAAATCTTCATTTTCTGAAGATTTTATTTTGTTTTTAAAATCTTTTTCATTTTCTTTCAACTTTTTGATTTCCAATGTCAAACTCTCCACATCCTTCAAGAGTTTGACATTTTCTGATTCAAATTTGTCACATTTTGAGCACACAATTTCAGAACTTGAAGTTTCACATTTCTCGGATTCTTCATTCTTTGAAATTTCCTTTGTCTCTGTCTTGTATGTGCCTGCACAAAAAAATTTAACAAAATTAAGAGGATTCATATTCTCATCAATATAACATCCTCTTTTAATGTTATATTTCATGACATTCTTTGATGCAAGACACACATAGACTCTTTTATTTATTTCAACAATCACATCCAAACTCATTTTATCTAGATTCTTTTTTATTTCATTTATCAATTCTTTCTTCTTCTTATCATTTTCATACATGTGTGTTTTAAGCTTATAGATGAACTCATTTGGATGTAATTTTAAGAACCCAATATCCTTTTTTAGGTTTTTCAAAATATCATGCCATTCCGTAGGTAGCGCATCTGCAAACTTTGATATTTTTTCAACATCTGACATCCTTATCTCAAACATTTTCAATTTATCCAGTAAATAATCAGATCTGCTTTCCAACTCATCTAATGTCTCATTTTTCTTACACAAAAAATATTTAAGTCGGTTAATCCAAACCTTCTTATCCTCTTGTTCATATATGCTTCCTCTACACCAACCATATCCATTATTTAATCTTTCAAGATTATAATTTTCCACTTCGTCAAACATTTTTACCACACTTCAAACAATCTGATATGATGTTTACACAACCTGTTATAAACCGTAGTACTACTCAAGCAAACTGACAAGTTTCACACGAAATGAAACTTTCAAACGAAATTAATAGTATGATGCGAAATAGTAACTTCAAGCGAAATGACCTCTTCAAACAGAATGAATCCTGTAATTTGATTTCGTGCGAAATCAAATATATGCTTCACACGAAATGAAATTTTCAAACGAAATCACACTTTGGTGCAAAATGAATACTGGTTTCGTGTGAAATAAAGTGATCTCGTATGAAATGAGAATGGTTTCACACGAAATGGGTGTTTCGTGCGAAATGAGATTCAATTTCAAGCGAAATAACACTTTTGAAGCGAAATAAGCTGATTTCGTGCGAAATAAAGGTATTTCGTACGAAATGAAATGTTGTTTCACATGAAATAAGCTATTTCGTACGAAATAAGATACTGATTCACACGAAATGGGCTATTTTGTATGAAATACGGCTGATGTCACCTGTTCGATCGGTTTTTGTCAAAATTGATCAAGTTCTAGGTCGATTTTAGGTCTGATTCTTTCAAGGATTTGTTAAAACTGTGTTTTGCACATGATATGTGAAAATCAGTCCATTTTAACCGTGAAAACTTGATTAATTTTGAAAAGAAGGTGTAGAAATCAGAATATTCTAGCGAAAACGAGCTAAACGGTAAGAACTCTTCCTCCTGAGCTCTGATACCACATGTAGGATCGTTTTCACGACCGAAACGAGTCGTTCAGAGGTGCTCTTCTTAATACGAGAGGCGAAAACTAACGTATCGAGTTCGAAACAGCTAGATATTCACTTTAATTGTCTTGTTTATTGATTTGACAAAGATTTACAGCGAGTAGACACTTCGGCAGCAGTTCGGCACTGAAACCGGAAAGTTACAAATGACAAGGCACACCTAGTATTTATAGGGCTGGCTATTTCGCACGAAATAGCCCATACGAAATCAGTTTCATGCGAAACAGTCATTTCATGCGAAATGACTTGTTGATTTCGTGCGAAATGACATCCATGTTGTTTCGTGCGAAATACCCTCCAAACTCATGTTTGACATTTTTCTTAAACTACGTGCCCTGATCTATACAATCTAATACAAGACTCGATACAAGACGAAGTCGACAGACGTATGCACCAACAAAATTTATTCATAACATCAGTAGGTAACAAGTCTTAGGTGCCAAATATGGTTTTAAACCATACTATGCGCCTAAATCGCATAAAAGTCGGTATTTGACGATATTCGGGTTGTTTAAGGAAATTTGAGTTTTTGATCAGTCTCAACAGTTTAAAATATCTTATTTAATGTATAAAATCAGTAGAAAAAGGTTTGGTATCAAAATGATATGTAAAACTCATTTTATTAACAAAAAGGGCTTTATCGTCAATTACCGAATTTAAACGAGAACTCTATGTTATGGTCAGTATAAAATATGAAAAAAATTTCTAAAAACCCCAAAATATTATATCATAACAGTGGGTAGAAAGTTTGGTGTCAAAAATTGGGTTTAAATATGATTAATGCCAAAAATGCTATTTAATTAATAAAAAACTTTCGTTTTACGATATCGTGCATAACTCTTATTTCAGACCATAAACTGATGTCAAATTTTTAGGACAAACTAAAATATCAGTAATAAAGGTTTTTTTCCTCTCACATTTTCAAAAATCTCATTTTAATGATAAAAAGGCATAATGGTCCATTTTAAGCATTTAACGGGAACATGCATATGAATCAGATTTTTATGGAACCATATAGTATAATCTCAGAGGGTTATACTAACATGCAATGTGGTCCCAAAGGAACCCTAAGGCATATCTAAACTAAGCTAAATCAGGTCAGAACTGAAAGTCAAAGGAAAAGTCTACTTTTGCGACTTTCGGTTGCGAACCGAGCCTAAACTCAGAATTTGTCGGGTTGAACATGCTAAAACATGTTCTTATATTATTTACCAAGTTGTTTAAGTGTTAAAACATGTTCCATAACCTCTGTATTATCAGTTATGAATTATTTTGTAAAAACTGACCCGTTTGACTTTTTGTTCATAACTTTGACCCGACAATTGACTGAGATAATGTGATAATTAGAAGGTGCCCTTTTAAGGGTTTAACACCTACATAATTACCAACACATAGCCACTTTCAATTCGAATAATGGTTGGACCGTTTGTGATTAAACACAAAGTCAAAGCTTAATTACGATAACTTTGACTTTCGGTCATTAAGCTAATAAAACTTTAACTAAGGAAGCTAAGAATACTTACTATAGTCCTTAGCACGAAATTTGAACTAGAGAAAGCTTTCTTGATCAGCAGGAGGCTTCAGAGAGTGAGTTTGAGTGAAAATTGAAAGTATGCAAGTTCTAATGAAACAATGCATGGCCTTATATAAGAATTTGGAGTCTTTAGGATCATTGCAGCTGTACCTATGATGTTTTCAGATGTTCCCAAGTGTCCCTAGTGCATGAAAAATCATTTGCTCAGTCCCTGGTATCAAAAACAACCATGCAATGGCGGTGGAACAGGCTGCAACATGCAGCTGTGTAGGGAACTGTCACTGGCACTGCTGTCGCGGGCCGCGTAGACCCTAAGGGATGTCTATGCCGCCCGTGAGGACCTGTAATTCCGGTAAAAAGTTACCAAACTTTGCAATTTCAGACCCTGGTCCATTTTAAGTTTATTTAACTTTTTTTATTGCACTTATGACCCCCATAGTTAACTTTCAAGTGTCTTGGGTCATTATTTAACTTCGTTAAACTCCCGGTTAGTTACGAGATCACCCGAAATGCACTTTTGTGCATCAAAACTCCACGAAATTATTATCCAATATCCATGGAAGTATAAGGAAGTATTAGAAAGTCTCGGAAATGTTAAAAGGTTACTCAGAGGTAACTATAAACATGTTGACACATTTAACCCTTATGCTTTGTAAACTTTTCAATTTAAGCACAAATGGCTTCTTATGTTCATCAATTCATTCACTCATGAATACGAACATCTCATGACGTCATTTAGAGGCACGACTTTGGCATGTTGACACTTTTAGTCCTTCCACACACACATAGTTTCTTCCTTTGTCATATTTAGTCCCTCAAGTTATCAATTTAATATAATAGGGTTTATGACACGTGTCGCCACTGTATTGGACATGATTTTGCGAGGTGTTACAAGAAACATGTTAATGGCAAGAAAAATTCAAGAAGAAATATTTTTGGAAAATATTTTTACAAGTTGTGAAGATCTAATGTCACACCCCCAAAATACCACTTAGGGAATGTCCCTGTTAGGCGTGTGACGTACCAACAACGAGCCACTAATTACATTGAACCCATATGAGTTTCCAAATAAAATCATCAATCATTAGTTAAAAATATCATCAACAAGTTTGAGTGAAAGCCAAATGTGTTCAGCGGAAGCAAATAGTAACCCAAAGTTAAACTGTTCACAACCAATGTATGATAACCATAATCAATCGCATAAGCCCCTCCAGACGACCCATGACCACTCCAGCTACTCCAGACAGCAAGTTCCCAAATCCAAGATATCTTATGACCTGCGAGCATGCAACAAGTGTATCAGACAAGGCTGGTGAGTTCACAGTTTTACGAAAACATTGGTTACCAAGTGTTTAATCCAGTTTGTTTACAATTCCGAAAGTAATGTTGATAATATCTCGATACTGAACAAGACGGCTCCTGATGTATGTTTTGCCCGTTCCCCAGTGCTCCTATCAAAGCAATGGGCTTGACTGGGTCATTAGTTCACAACCGTCCTCCCCGGTACGGCGTGAGGGTGCCAAACCTAAGTAGCGCTACCAACTAATACCCGTTACCTCCCCGGTAACAATGAATGGGACTTAAAGGATAGAGAGTGAGAATATTATCCAACATCCCAGTTTTACCCAAAAGATTTATCCCTCCCCGGGATACCCACTGACTGTCCCAACCACCGGGACGCATGCTCAAAAGTAATGAACTCACCTTTGGTTTGCTCGGTTAGGTTTATTACTCGTTTACGTTTACAATTTGGTCAACCGAGTCCTAACATAATCACAAATGATCATTAGGTCTATGCTTGTTCCAATCATATAGTAAACAGATAGTACACACAAGTTAGGTTATCACATAACATGTAGCAGACCTTTAAGTCTTCTATTGATACACCCCAATTCATGTTTTCAACAAAATCCTTTACTGTTATTCATGCTTGACATTCACAACATAATTCAACTAGTACCAGATTACATTCTATACAAGAAATTATTCGATTAAACGTGTGATCCAAAACAAGGAAGCCCAATGCAAATACCCATATTATCTAACCGGCTAATCGAGTTCATGCATATTAATGCTTCGATCTATAACTCCAACTTATACATTGCGCCTACACCATTCGTCAAAGCTGGTGCGGCCTAACCAGACCTCGGCCCAATCTATTGACAGTCCATGAGTTTATGTCATAAGATATCATTTATTAAATGCAACCCACTTAGTTGCTAGCCCATATGCATTTCACTAGTACACAGCCCAACCGTCAAGGCCCAGCACAACCCACAAGTGGGCTGTGACCCGTGCGCCCCATCCAAGCCCATAATCAATTTAATCTAAACTCACAATCATCATCGAACAACCTTGAAGTCATAAACTAATACTGGTTACACATCATTGTTACATTGCACATGCACAGTTCATATTGCTATAGTAATCCCATCTATACTACCATCACCTAATACTTTCATGCATGAACATAACACACCAACTTCATCGGTTTATTACTAAAGTTCGTTGACCAACTCTTAGTGCTTATGTATATATCTATGACCCTAACAGATCACGTCCCACATGTACACATCATCGAATACCCAAAAGACAAACAAGACTAATAATTACTCAACATACCCTAGACTAACAATGACATTCATATTCGATTAGATTCAGACTATACATGGCTGCCACTTTTAATAAAGGTTATCATATTAACTTGGGAAAAATTACAAGTTTTGCCCTTTATCTTTATAGTACTTTACAGGCGGTGTCCTTTTTTTCAAATGTTGACAGGCGGTGTCCTTTATAGGGAATTTTGTTGCAAGTTTTGTCCTTTGAGCCTAACTCAGTTAGATTTTTTTGTTAAATCTGATTACCCAAGGGTATTTTAGTCTTTTTACTTATTTAAAGGACAAAACTTGTAATTTATTCTTTAAAAAATATTTCAAAAAAAAATTATATATCTGAAATCAAATTACCCTAACAATCAGATCTAAAATTAAAAATATAATAATGAATAAACACACACTCTACTATGTTCTCTCTCAGGCCACCACCACTGCCGATCAAACACTGTCACCACAAGCCTCCACCAAACCACCATTAACAACCTTACAACCATCAACTGATGAGATAAACTATGGATTTTATACACAGAAGAACCAATTTAAAGCTTAATAATGAATGGATTTAAACAAAGATAAACCAATTTAAAGCTAAATAATGAAATAACATAATCGGATTCCTGAAACACATGATAGTTGACTTTCCAAAGTCGTACAAACAACTATCCAACATCTATAGCATACCAAACTCAATCCAAAGCCTACAAAAACCAAATCTATACAAAACGATCGATCAATATGCAGATCTGGAACACGAAACCAAAAGGGGAAATAATACCGGAGTCGTTGAGGGTTTCGTGACGGAACCATAGATCGGTTAGAGATATGATGCGTACACGTCGTTGAACCATACAAACTGCCAAATCAAGGTCATCGGAACACCACTATTTTCCGCTAGATCAAGGTCGTCGGAGGTCTAGATGAGTGCAGATCTGTAAATCGCTGCACATTTGACTCCCACCATCAAATTCTTTGACGAAATCCGAAGAACGGAGTGGTCGCTGGAGTGGTGTTGACCGTATCAACTCTCTCTCCAACAGGTGAAATCAACACAAAACCCTAGCCGTTCATGGTGAATCAACAAATCACCGCACCCAAACCCCTCTGTCTCGTATCACCCCAATGTTTGGCAGTGGTTGCAGTTGGTGGTGGTTGTACGGCGGTGGAAACACAAAACGGAAGGGTAGTGGGTGGTTGTTTTGGCGGCGTAAGGCGGTGAAGATGGTGGCGAACCGGTGGATGGATGGTGGTGGCACTAAGGCGGTGAGAGAGTGTGGTAGACAGAGGGGCAGAGAGTTGTAGAGAGAGAGGCAGAGAGTTCTAGAGAGAGAGAGGAAGGGAGTTTGATATATAATCTAATAATAATAATAATAATAACAATAATAATAATAATATTAATAACAATAATAATAAAGAGGTAAAAAGACTAAAATACCCTTGGGTAATCAGATTTAACAAAAAAATCTAACTAGGTTAGGCTCAAAGGACAAAACTTGCAACAAAATTCCCTATAAAGGACACCGCCTATCAACATTTGAAAAAAAGGACACCGCCTATAAAGTACAATAAAGATAAAGGACAAAACTTGTAATTTTTCCATTAACTTGTAAGCCCACTCATCCTCAAATGTATTGGACCACCATAACCACTGACATAACATAATTGATTTGCTTGACTTGTGGTGAATTATTGAACATTCTAATTGGACCAAATACACTTTGGTCACATGAGAGCTGACAAACTAATTATGAATTCTAAGTCATCATTCAGGCTATTTATTGACAATATCCTAGGTCATGTTTAGTCTATATACATCCACTGTTACCACAATATTCACAATTCGTTTCATGTGTATACGGATCAAGATAACATCACATAACTATGTTCCAGTTTCTTACCACTGCTCTATTCCTATTCGAAACCCAACATCCTGAGATCTAATCGGTTTGTTAATTTAGATCATACCATAATCTTTTGTGTATCAACAATTATTCTAACTCTAATCGTTGTTTAGTATCAAACCACATCACTCACTTAATATTACAAAAATACATGCATACATACAGATTGTCAATCAAAGTTTCGCACAATAAAATTGCCAACTAATTATCAAATTAACATAGAATCACTAACCAAAGAATTGATGTCTCAAGCGGGGAATGATCTTGAAGTCTGCCGACGTGAATAAGGAGTAATAGGGTTTGGTTTGATAAGTTGTGATTTTGAATAGACATCAAGGTTTACGTACACACAAATATAAGGCCAAAACCTAACTCATTGGGCCGATCCTTGGACCTTATTTGGTGCGGCAACCGGGCTCAGTTTGGTCTAAGTCTACGCAGCCAAGTTGGGCTCGGTTGTGCTTGTTCGGGCCCGGAATAAAATGTAACATACTTGCTAACGTGGCCCGATTGCTTGCGACCCGATTGCTTGTGGCCCAAACGCGGTGCTAAATAATGTTAGTTCGGTAAAGTTGTCATGCACACTAAGCAGATTAATAGGCAAACACAAACGCAGAACGTATAACACATCCGGGGTGAAATAATAAAGAGTGCTATTTAGAAAGTTAGATGTTACTAACCTTAAATGTTCGGGTTGTCACATCATCCCCAACTTGAAAGAAATTTCGTCTCGAAATTTGTCAAGTAAGCACAAAAGAATGAAGTGAGAAATCAAGGTTGCTACGTATTTTGCTCGGGTGCCACATCATCCCCCTGTAGGTTTGGAATTTCGTCCCGAAATTCCGCTGTAGCTTGAGTGTTGGGAGTTCTGTGTGCAAACAACTGGGGATACTTGCGCATCATCTGGTCTTCCCATTCCCAGGTGAACTCTGGGCAACGGCGCGAGTTCCAACGAACTCGTACGATAGGTATCTTGCTACGTTTGAGGGTTTTTATTACTCGGTCCACGATCTCAACCGGTTCCTCAACGAAACGTAGTTGGTCCTCAATAGTGAGTTACTTAAAAAGAACGATAAGCGTTTCATCCGACAGACACTTCTTCGGATTTGATACATGAAAAACGTTGTGTACCGCACTTAGCTATTCAGGTAGATTCAGTCGGTAAGCTACCTTACTGATCTCTCGATGATCTGGAAAGGTCCAACGCATCGCGGATTAAGCTTGCCCCTTCTGCCAAAACGTACCACGCCCTTCCAAGGCGAAACTTTTAGTAGAACCTGGTCCCCGACCTGGAATTCTAGGGGTTTCCTACGATTATCAGTGTAGTTTTTCTGACGGTCACGCGCCGCCGCCATTTGTTGTCTAATCTGGGCAATCTTTTTCCGTTGTGTCGACTACGAGTTCCGGGCCAGTAATTTGGCTTTCACCAACTTCCGCCCAACACAAAGGAGAACGGCACTTTCCACCGTACAATGCCTTAAAAGGCGCTGCCTGTATACTAGAAAGGTATCTGCTGCAGTATGACTCATCCAAAGGCAAGCGTCCTTTCAGTTTTACTAAAGTTAATCATACACATGCTCGCAACATGTCTTCGAGTGTCAGGATGGTTCGTTTACTCAGACCGTTTGTCCTACGGTGATAAGCAATGCTCGTGTCTAGTCGTGAGCCAAGGATGTTGTTTTGCCTGTCATAAATCAGATATAGATCAAAATCAAAGGTAGCAGGCGTTGGCACCCCGTGCCTAGAGACCGCCATTCACAGGTAATTACTCACAGGATGCGAAGACTTTGCCAATTTTACTTGTTTGCAAGGAAGTGTACTGCTTACAGGAGACAATCAGTGATCGCCCAAGTGATATTGTTTCCGTTTCGGGTTCCAAGAAGGACAGTGACAAAATCCATGGTAGTCTGTTCCCATTTCCATATGGGTGTCTCGGGTTGCTGGCACGAAGGTTTTTGATATTCCACCTTGACTTTCTCTCAAGTCAAACATCGTTCACATACTCGCCTATGTGGGCCTTCATGCCCAATTGCCAGCGCAAGATTTATAAGTCCTAGCATCTCTTATCAAGACCCGAACGACTAGAACATCGAGACTGGTGTGCTTTGCTCCACTCAAGTTCCCTACGGTTGCAGTATAATGGAGATCATATGCGTTCCATGAAGTAGCGAATATCGTCCAACTTGCCAAAAGTTGTTCCTCCATGCCCCGCATGGACCCAACTTGAAATTCTCTTCCTTTAGTACTTCGGTTTGAACAGGGCGAATCTGGTCGGGTAGGCTAGAGTCGATGGTGGGCTGCATGCTCATACGTGTTTAGGTTCCATAATCGTAATCGCTCGAGAGTTCCATCCAGTGATGCCCTCACATGTTTAGCTCCTTCGAAACAAGGGTACTCGGGAGGCCCTTGTGATCGGTCTAAGTAGTTCATTTGGTACCGTCCAAGTAATGCCTCCAATTCAAATCCAAAAACCAAGGTTTCCATCGCTGGTTGTGACGCGTGCAAATCCCCTTCGTAAATCTACTACGTAAGTCAGCACCCCCTCGTGTTGCATCGGCGTATAATTGGGACTCTGATTCGAATAATCATGGTATACCCTCGGGTAAAGACGATACTTAGTGGATTGTAGAGTTGGATTTCAAAAGTTGAAAAGACGTTCTCATGTTTTATCTCTCATGAATACACAGCACCCCATTGTGCTAAAGAGGTTAAAGATGCGCAATCTTCGTAAAACCTGCGACGAAACAAAGGAATTGATGTATCCCCGAAGGAATCTTTGGTGTCGATCAATTTCTAACAAAATGGATCTTAGCGAGATCCACGCGTATTCCCACTTCGTTGATTACATGACCAAAAATGTACCTCTCGAATTCAGAAGTCACATTTAACAAGACTTCGCGCGGAGTGGCTCCTCCCTCAGGAGCTCTAAAATAAGATACAAATACCGCCCATGCTGTTCCTTTCTCCAGAAATGATTCAAAGCATCATCGATAAACACGGTCGATTCATGTGATCCATAAAGCTGTTGGTGTGTTGATTTACCCAAAGGTCAGGGAACACAAAGTCGCAATGACCGCATTGCATTCGATATGCCGTTTTAGGAACATTCTCCCCTTGGACTTCCATTTGATGATTGTTCGCTTGTTAGTCAATCCTCGAATGAAAGCTCGTCCCTTGCAACTAGTGGACAGGTTGTCAGTACATGGTCGAGGCAAACGGTTCTCAACTGTCGCCTTGATGAGTTCTTGAAAATTAGTACACACACAAAAAAGACTTATCTTCACCGATATAACTGGGGCTTCCCAAAGCAAGAACTAGGTCCACCAAAGCTCCTGTCCAACAGTC
This sequence comes from Helianthus annuus, assembly GCF_002127325.2. Lineage (NCBI taxonomy): Eukaryota > Viridiplantae > Streptophyta > Magnoliopsida > Asterales > Asteraceae > Helianthus > Helianthus annuus. The sequence goes on along the minus strand of NC_035440.2, from coordinate 73,607,619 downwards.
CCTGTTGCTGATTTGACAACTCTCGCAACCCTCCTGGTGCAAGACGATAAGAGATACGAAGAATAAGGGCTGCCTCTGGCGTGAGATCAAACTGAGAGTCTGTTTAATAGTTGAGGAAGTAAACTGGATGGTTCCTCCCGTAGCCTGCTGGGTGGAATCTCGAACAATTGGTGGATCCTCGATACTCTTTTCCTTAGGCTTGACATCAGTAACGAGTGCTATCATAGCGGGATAATCCTCCCGTGGACACTTCTGGCCTTCACTGTTGAATTGATGCTATCCTCTGCACCACTCGGATACTTTATGACAGACGACAACTTTCCCCTCACATGGTACATCTATCAAGAACAACCGAAGAAAGGTCGATGTCGAACCCTTGTCCCACATGGTCGAGTTTGCATCCCAACGTTCGTATGAAGTTTCCGTAACAGGTTGGGTTTCAAGAAGCATCAGGGTTATATAGAATGAAGACGAAGTGATTCATCACCTAGAACGTGTATGCCACCATGTTATAATAATCCTGGCGTCGCCCACGCCAATCCTAAATGCCCCTTCATGAGCATCATTTCCAGTGCTGCTGTTCTCATTACAAAGATTTCAAGTACGGTCGTTGTTCCTTTGGTCGTTGTCCTCTTAACTTAACCACGGCCAATCCATGTTGTAGACACCTTTATTTCCTCACTGTAGGCTAGGGTTACGAATACCTTGTTGTCGCTGTGACTGCTGCCCCCAATGTCGTTGCTTGAAACGAAGCCCTACGATTCTTCACCATCATAGTCCGTCTTTTCACATTCTGAGCCACGTCCCAAAGTGCTACTTACTGTGCTGGCAATTACACATTCCATGATATAGTTGATTGTCATTGCTTATGTCCTGATTGATTCGTAAGAGTCGACTCCCATGAGTCGCTGGCAAGGGTTTAGGATTCGATTGAAGCCAATTCGTTGGTGCTCGTTGCCGATAATCAGGGTCGTCAAAGTACTGAGGTCGGTAAAATACTATGCTCATTCTCCCGTCCATCGATGTTGTAAGTTGCTTGAGTAATACACGGTCTGTTGCGAGGGTATTGTAGAAGTGATCGCACTTCAGGATCCAAGGCGTCAATACGTTAAGTTCCAGCAAACGAAGAAAGGTGAGAGAGATATCGATCAATCATTCGACGCTGCGACATTCATCACATGGACGTTCGTATAAGCACCTAACATTCTACGGGATGTGCTAAGTTTAGATGGGTGTTCAGGTAACACTCGATAGCATCGAGATTCGAAGGGATCCAAAAATAAATGAAAAGTTCACGTTCGAGTAGGGGACAATTACCGCTATGACCCCTATAGGTTTGTTATGTTTCACATCGATCAAATAACGGAACGAAACCCCTTTTTCACTTGTTAAGCCTCACTAGGACTCGCATGCACCCCACATTATTATTATTATGTGTGCACCCACAATAATATTGTGATTTGCATGCTCGTCTCAGCTCCTCTTAACTCATGTCAAACGGTTCCTCAAACTCGAGTAGCAAACAAAGAGCATCACGAAACGTAAGTCATGAATGTTTAGGGAAATACCACTCTATCAGTTACATAACACATGCAGGTAATACATGAATTCATACTGTTGTGCTAAACGTGCAATCACATGCAATATCATATGTAGGTATTCACTAGTTATGCAGTACAATGAGTATATAAGAGACGAACCTTGCAATCTGGAGCTGAGTGTCATGGTCGATTTCGGATCTGTTCGGTTATAGTCTGGTTTTATAAAAAAAAAACGTTTTAAAACCAAGTTCACTATAACCAGTGGCTCTGATACAAAACTGTCACACCCCCAAAATACCACCTAGGGAATGTCCCTGTTAGGCGTGTGACGTACCAACAACGAGCCACTAATTACATTGAACCCATACGAGTTTCCAAATAAAATCATCAATCATTAGTTAAAAATATCATCAACAAGTTTGAGTGAAAGCCAAATGTGTTCAGCGGAAGCAAATAGTAACCCAAAGTTAAACTGTTCACAACCAATGTATGATAACCATAATCAATCGCATAAGCCCCTCCAGACGACCCATGACCACTCCAGCTACTCCAGACAGCAAGTTCCCAAATCTAAGATATCTAATGACCTGCGAGCATGCAACAAGTGTATCAGACAAGGCTGGTGAGTTCACAGTTTTACGAAAACATTGGTTACCAAGTGTTTAATCCAGTTTGTTTACAATTCCGAAAGTAATGTTTATAATATCTCGATACTGATCAAGACGGCTCCTGATGTATGTTTTGCCCGTTCCCCAGTGCTCCTATAAAAGCACTGGGCCTGACTGGGTCATTAGTTCACAACCGTCCTCCCCGGTACGGCGTGAGGGTGCCAAACCTAAGTAGCGCTACCAACTAATACCCGTTACCTCCCCGGTAACAATGAATGGGACTTAAAAGATAGAGAGTGAGAATATTATCCAACATCCCAGTTTTACCCAAAAGATTTATCCCTCCCCGGGATACCCACTGACTGTCCCAACCACCGGGACGCATGCTCAAAAGTAATGAACTCACCTTTGGTTTGCTCGGTTAGGTTTATTACTCGTTTACGTTTACAATTTGGTCAACCGAGTCCTAACATAATCAGAAATGATCATTAGGTCTATGCTTGTTCCAATCATATAGTAAACAGATAGTACACACAAGTTAGGTTGATACACCCCAATTCATGTTTTCAACAAAATCCTTTACTGTTATTCATGCTTGACATTCACAACACAATTCAACTAGTACCATATTACATTCTATACAAGAAATTATTCGATTAAACGTGTGATCCAAAACAAGGAAGCCCAATGCAAATACCCATATTATCTAACCGGCTAATCGAGTTCATGCATATTAATGCTTCGATCTATAACTCCAACTTATACATTGCGCCTACACCATTCGTCAAAGCTGGTGCGGCCTAACCAGACCTCAGCCCAATCTATTGACAGTCCATGAGTTTATGTCATAAGATATCATTTATTAAATGCAACCCATTTAGTTGCTAGCCCATATGCATTTCACTAGTAGACAGCCCAACCGTCAAGGCCCAGCACAACCCACAAGTGGGCTGTGACCCGTGCGCCCCATCCAAGCCCATAATCAATTTAATCTAAACTCACAATCATCATCGAACAACCTTGAAGTCATAAACTAATACTGGTTACACATCATTGTTACATTGCACATGCACAGTTCATATTGCTATAGTAATCCCATCTATACTACCATCACCTAATACTTTCATGCATGAACATAACACACCAACTTCATCGGTTTATTACTAAAGTTCGTTGACCAACTCTTAGTGCTTATGTATATATCTATGACCCTAACAGATCACGTCCCACATGTACACATCATCGAATACCCAAAAGACAAACAAGACTAATAATTACTCAACATACCCTAGACTAACAATGACATTCATATTCGATTAGATCCAGACTATACATGGCCGCCACTTTTAATAAAGTTTATCATATTAACTTGTAAGCCCACTCATCCTCAAATGTATTGGACCACCATAACCACTGACATAACATAATTGATTTGCTTGACTTGTTGTGAATTTTTGAACATTCTAATTGGACCGAATACACTTTGGTCACATGAGAGCTGACAAACTAAGTATGAATTCTAAGTCGTCGTTCAGGCTATTTATTGACAATATCCTAGGTCATGTTTAGTCTATATACATCCATTGTTACCACAATATTCACAATTCGTTTCATGTGTATACGGATCAAGATAACATCACATAACTATGTTCCAGTTTCTTACCACTGCTCTATTCCTATTCGAAACCCAACATCCTGAGATCTAATCGGTTTGTTAATTTAGATCATACCATAATCTTCTGTCTATCAACAATTATTCTAGCTCTAATCGTTGTTTAGTATCAAACCACATCACTCACTTAATATTAAAAAAATACATGCATGCATACAGATTGTCAATCAAAGTTTCGCACAATAAAATTGCCAACTAATTATCAAATTAACATAAAATCACTAACCAAAGAATTGATGTCTCGAGCGGGGAATGATCTTGAAGTCTGCCGACGTGAATAAGGAGTAATAGGGTTTGGTTTGATAAGTTGTGATTAGGAGTAACAGATTTACGTACACACAAATATAAGGTCAAAACCTAACTCATTGGGCCGATCCTTGGACCTTATTTGGTGCCGCAGCCGGGCCCAGTTTGGTCTAAGTCTACGCAGCCAAGTTGGGCTCAGTTGTGCTTGTTCGGGCCCGGAATAAAATGTAACATACTTACTAACGTTGCCCGATTGCTTGCGTCCCAAACGCGGTGCTAAATAATGTTAGTTCGGTAAAGTTGTCATGCACACTAAGCAGATTAATAGGCAAACACAAACGCGGAACGTATAACACGTCCGGGGTGAAATAATAAAGAGTGCTATTTAGAAAGTTAGATGTTACTAACCTTAAATGTTCGGGTTGTCACATCTAAAATATTCAAGAATGATATTTTAAACAAATAACCACGCTTTAAAGGGTAACTAAGCTTACTAAACACCATACTAAGTTACTACAAATTTTTACAAAATTTCAAGTTCATGAAGTAGTGTAAGATGCATAATTTTGGCTCTTGGTAAGTATTGTATGAATTGTTGGTGATTTGTGATGATTTTTAAAAGAAAATAATTTGCTTTGAAAGCATGGAAACCTTCATTTTTAAGGGGAAACTATGACAAAATTTTTCTAGAATTTAAACACTTAGAAAAATATTTTTAAACAAGTGTTTACAAGTATATTTTAATCGTGGTTTTTCATATAAAATTTGCCCTAATTTTTGTTACAAAAATTACAAATATTGGAGGTTGGTTTTTGATAAATAAAAGTGACTAAGTATATATTTAGGAAAATATATATTTAGATGTCACAATTTGTGTGATTACTTGTATATTATGTGTATTAGTTATATTATTTTAGGACTTGAAATAATATAACTCACCAAAATACCAAAAATTACAATACAAAATATTACCAAAATTCCAAGAAACGAATGTATAATTTATACCCAAAAATTGGAAGAAACCGAACAAGGAAAATAACTTACAAAAATATTCCGGAATTAAATTCCTGAGTATATTTTGGTAAACGGTATTTTGGACTCCAAGAGAACAAAAATATGATTTTTACAATTATTACAAAAATATATCATATTTTGACAAGGAGAAAATATATTATTTTTAGAGTAAAGGAAAGTATATATGTTTTCTTGGATTATTAGAAGATATATTATTTTGAAGAAAATATATTTTCTTAAACAAATTTAGAATATGTTATTTTTCGGATGAAAAATGGATTTATAAATATTTTCTAAGTTAATCTTGAAAATACGTTATTTTTGAGATTTATATGAAAATATGTAGTTATTTTTGCCAAGGAAGAATCATAAATAATTTTCTATAAAGGTTTTCTTAAAATATATATATTTTAAGAATACAAATTAGTGATTTTTATTGGTTAAAAATAATATTCCGGAAAATGTAAATACAAAAATTAAGTATAAGAATACTTAATAAATACAAGAAAACACGTATTCTCGTACATACGAATACACACCGGAATACACCACAAATACTTGGCAAAATACACAAGGATAATTATACCCATACTTGGGAAATATTCACGAAAAGAATTGCAATATGAACTAAGGCAAAATATATATTATTTTGACAATAATCCAAATAAGTGGACGAATATAATTTAAGTTAAAATGTTGATATTTTAACTAATAATTATATACTTTGGAATATTATAATATACAACAATGATGTAACTCAAAGTATACCAAGATTTCCAAAACAAGTCTTAATGAACAACTAATACAAAGAGTCGTTACACGACCTAAACGTCTAATGAAACATGGAACGTGTGTAGGTAGTTGTACGACTCATAGGAGGACCTTTGAATATACAAGGCCGTTGGACGCAAACTTGTGAGTTCATGTCCCCATTTTCTCTTAACTGTTTTTGGATTTATAACTCTCCGGGGTGAAATACATGTTACATACGTTTCAATGGTATGATTTGGCTATGAAATGAACTATTAGATCATGTGAGCATAGGCTGAAAACTGAAATGCCAATAACTCTCATAAGAATCATGGACAAAGGTTAGATCTAATGGGTACGGCCGAGCCCCACTCATGGTCCTTATGTGACCATTTAGAGTGCTTTAGTGTCCCAGTCGAGGTGATTCGACAACGGTCAAGGGTGATTTGACACAGTCAAGGTGATTTGATACAATCAAGGGAATTTGACACAGTCAACGTGAATTTGACACAGCCGAGGGGAAATCGACACAGTCGAGGGCATTCGACAAATACAAAATATACTTATAACGAGTGCTCCCTATGTCTTAACATACATTAATGTCCTTGCAAAACATTAATTGATCTGTTCATAGACGCTTTTCATACCTGTTTTCAAAAGAGTCTCACAAATGTTTACAAGTTTATCAGTACTCAAACAAATCGCATGAACTCGCTCAACTTTTGTTGATGTTTTCAAAATTACATGTATTTCAGGAGGTAAGTTGGATCTTGGGCACTGGTGTTGTTTCGGGATATGAATAACAAGTTTAGATGTCATCCACTTTTGTTGGTTTGTAACTGAATTCAGAGGTTGTGTTGTTTGAAACTTAAACGACTAGTGTTTGTAATATTTTAAACTTTATGAATGGATGAACATCGTTTTGATCATATAGTTGTTTATTATAATTGAATGCAGTGATATTGAACAAGTCACACATCAAACGCTTCCGCAAAAGTCAGGGTGTGACAAAGTTGAACTTGATTATCTGTGAGGGTGTATGGATTTGGATGCTTTAACGACAAATATAATATTAATTGATGTGTGAATGAAAGCAAGTTGATAGGGGGAGTATGGTTTTTAATGTCAAAATATTTGTGTTTAAAGCCAGACAATAAACCTGGGAGATCTCAAATAGTTAAATTGTCAAATGAAATTTTATGGATAGCCAGGTTTGTGATTCTAAAATTGCAAGAAATTTTATAAGTGTTTTGAATTGTCAAATGAACAGATTATCAAAGAGCCAAGTACGGATCCTGGAAGCTCAAAGTAAGGAGGAAGTGGTAGAGAGAGTTTGATGAAAGGGAGAGCTAATGATACTAGATGTAAAGGGGAGTTTGTGATTCTGAAGTGTCAAAGATTTTTCAAGACTCAGATATGATGGAGATTAGCTACGAGATTGACTGCAGCAATATCCAAGGGGGAGCCTGTGAATGCATTATGTCTATCGCTTCCGTCAATCACGTGTGTTAACATCGAATGTATCGAGTCGTAGCTAATAGATTAGCCAAGACAAGGTTTTGTAGTGCTTAAAGTATAACATACATAGGCACAATACAGGTCAACACGAATGGAGAAAGCTGATCCGCACAATTAGTGTTTAATCAGGTCCGCATACAGCTGATCCACACGAAGAGGCGCAGGTTGATCCGCGCTAACTGATCTGTGATTAGATGCGCGCATTCCTGAATACATGTATGTGCGGATCAGGCTCAAGTATAAATAGTTTTCATTGTCTTGTTCATTTGTAACTCTAGAGAGGGGAAACTCTGTCCAAATGATTTCATAGTTTTGTACTTTCAAATCTTCAATAGAAATCATTTTAATTACTTGTTCTTGTTCAAGTCAACCTCGTACTAGGATTATGCACAAGATACAAGGTCATAGCAATCATTTGTATATTCAAGAAGATCATGATCGGTCCTAACACGTTCCTACAGGTTTTGGGTCGTCCGAATTCATCAACAAATGAAAATTCCTTGAAATAACCATCTCCATTGTTATTTCTAACGTTTCCATCTCGGTAATTGTTAGAATGTCCACCCACAAATCGAGGATTGTGTGGAGTTTGAGAACGGTTATTATACCCGGAATTTCCTCCAAAACGATTACCAGAATTTTGATACCCGAAGTTTTGACTGTACCGAGGTCTAAAAATTCTATCAAACCTTGGTTGGTCGTTATCATGAAAGACAATTCTTTGTTGGAATTCCGAATTTTGACTTTGACCTTAGAATCTGATCGGTGACATGTTTCGGTGTTTAACATAACGGTCTTGAGCATGAGGTCGAACGTTTTGTTTGTAAGACCCTCCAGGTTGATTATCTTGATCTTGTGGTCGAAAAGTCACTTGAGTCTTTCGTTGTGTAGGGGTTTTCTGACGAATCTCACATTTCACAGAGGAACTTTCCGAACCACGGTCTGAATCACGACCACTACAATTATTCGAAAGGTCGATTTCCTGATCCTTTTGTTGTTGATTTTTAACCTTTGGTTTATGAACTGGTTTGGTTTCTTGTTTTTCAACCTTAGGTTTTTCTACCTTTTGTGTTTTACCACTTTTCTTTTCATCCTTTTTAGGATCATTTTGTGGTTTAGTGACAAAAGGTTTATCTAGATCAGGATCAACATGGCCCTTTCCATTGTCATTCGAACAATTTGTAGCTAAATGCCCTTTCAATTGACATTTTTAGCATCGCCGCTTGTCAAAATTTTCAAGCTTTTCTTGTTGTTCATCTTGACAGTGACTGCTAGTGGACGATGATGCTTCGTTTGAGATTTTTACACTTTGTTTTACAAAATCAGAATCTGAAATTTTCTCGATCTTTTCAAGTTCATTGTTAAAAATTTTGCCTTTTACAAAATTCGTTTTCTTAATGTTATTAACATTCTTTTTACCCTTTTTGTTAGGCTTTGACTTTTGTTTATCATTTTGAACTTGATTTAGAGCTTCTAAAATCTTTGAGTTAATTAAATCTTCAAGATTTTTCAAATTAACTTCATTTTCTCTAGCATAACACGACCTCGTTTGTTATGAACCCGATTCAGCTTCGGACGTATACTATTGCTCGCTAATTGGATCAACAGTCAAAGAAGCAACAGGAACAAATTTTTCAATTTTGGGTTCGATTGAGGGTGTCGATGTATAGTTGCGGTTAACAGGAGGTGGAACTGTAGGATCGTTGTTTGACCCGACTGAGTCGATCAGAAGAGCTTTAAATCCGGTTCAAAGGCGGAATCAGTGAATCGGACGTGGAAGCAGCTTGATACTATTAAATCTGTCACTTATATTGATTTTAACATCAATTACAACCTAAACATATTTCGACAGCACTTCGTTACAAATCCAGAAGTCGCGTGTACCGAATAATGAACAGTGCACTATATATAGGAGGTTAATTTCGCTCCAAACGACCAAGATGCACATTCGAGCGAAATCAGAAGTTTCTGATTTCGCTCCAAATGACCTTTGGTCATTTCAGGCGAAATCACATGCTTCTGATTTCGCTCCAAATGACCTTTGGTCATTATGAGCGAAATCACACTCTAATTCTCTAACAACTATTTCTCGAACCTCGTGCACTGGATACCCTATCCTATTACATGATACAAGACGAAGTCAATAGACGTAATGCACTAACAGACTCCCCCTTGGATATTGACGAAGTCTTCAGTGTCTAGTCTTCATCATGACACATCTTCAGTCTTGATCATTCTGCCTTTTCTTTTCAAGTTGTAACAATGTAAGCATCCATCAATCTTTAACTTCTTCTATCAGCTTCAGGCTCCCCCTTTCGTCAAGCTTCCGAGCTTTGGGATCGACGCCTAACTTTCCATCTACAAGCTCCTCTTTGCTTCAAGCTTGTCTTCAGACTCCCCCTTAGACTCTGCTCTCGGGATCGTAGTCTGGACTATCTGCAAACACTCTAACATTCATAAATACAATGGTTTCATACTATTAATCAAATTCTCTAAACCACTCCCCCTATCAACAAACTTTAGAGATTTGGCAGTGTTAAAGAATCCAACTTCCTCACAGTTACTCATCCAGTCCAAATTAATGACCTTGGAGATATCACAAACTGTTTTTGATTTTTAATTTTTAATTTAAGTTTCAAATTAATGAACTTGTTTTATTTCCAGAAACACAATCAACTTACTTAGATTTTGAAACTCAGCATTTCAGACATCGGTTGTCAAAAATAAAGCAGAAATCAAAATCTTTTTGCATTTTTCTGAAAATATAAAGCAGAAAAGAAATATGTACAAACATATTTACAGACAATATTTTTGTTTGAGTATGTGTCAGAGGATCATATCAGTTTTTGACAAGTCACAAGTACCGTTGAGCTTAGATACACTTTAAGAATTAAACAATTCACTTAGATTGTCGATATACTGATCCACTTAAATTTTCACACAAATTTCAACTGATTCAGGATACGAATTAGATGTTTTAAGAACTTAAACTCATTCATGTGTCCCACCTCTTGAATATACTCCCGTATCCAGATCCCAATATTCAGTCTTACAGGTGAGTATACCACAGATGATATCTGTAAGGGGTTAGATGCGAGGGCCGTGAGAGCTCAGGTCGATACTTCCGTATATGCAGAGAGATGACGGCTTCGACTTTTCGGTGTGTCCCCTTTAGAGGATCTTTTTGTTTCAACAGCACACGATTATCATTTTGCAATGTTTCATTGTTTTTTATGCTGAGGGCGATGCTATGTTTCAAGCAATGCGAAAAGTATTATTCGGGGACTAGGACAGAACTTCCATTCAGCAGAAGTCCCGGAATAATACCCCAGATATCACTGAGCATAAAGACCTAGTATCTCAGAAAGAGGGACCTTTCAAACGAGATTTCAGGGGTTACCTATATATCCAAGTAGTGTTCCCCACGAAATAAGTAAAATTGAATTTAGGTTTATACCCGAAAAAATTTACTAAATGTATAAAAACCTATCGGCATATCATCAGTGAGACTGTTTAACGCTATTTAATCATTACATTTCTTTAGCATACTGTAACTATCTACTGATGTACTATCATTTCCTCTTTTTACACAAAAACTCAATTTTTGAATTTTATCATGTTTTTGTATTTTTCAAATTTTCTAATGTTTTTGTATTTTCTGACAATTATTCTCCCCCTAAAATGCAAAACCATTAAAAGAAAAATTTGACAACACGATACTGATAGCTTTGTCTCGCCATCCATGTTCTGCTTCTCGTGTACCGAATTACAGAAAACATAACATACTATTTAGCACAGTTAGCAGAAAAACAAGCATAAAGTACCCCCATGATTTACAACACATTGATTTTTACAGTTTGAAAACCGTTTTTCAATCTGGTGAAAGTAATCATGTTTGTTCAGCCGTGAGGGTTTCGGCGTATTCAATCAACATATATTTTTGTAATTTTCTATTTTTGACAAAAATTAAAAACAAACATATTTTTGGTTTTTCAAATTTTAACAAACTACAAACATATTTTTGGTTTTTAATTTTTCTAATTTTTAGGGTTTTTGAAAATATTGTTTATTTATATATAGAAAAACAAATAAACTCCCTGTTCAACCAACACAGGGTCCAGCATCCTTCTCCTCCTCTCGATGTGCCAGGCTGCTCCAACTTTCAAACTTACAATCTTCAGAATTCTTGAGCACCTGCACATTGAACTAACTCAATTACTTGAACCATTTAGCCCAGGTCTGTTGAACCTTAGGCATTTCAACACAATAATTTTCATTTAATGCCGGAAACTCTTTGTCATTATTCACAATGATTTTATCATTTTTAACTTCAACTTTCTCATATTTTGCCGAAGTCACATGTTTCTTAACACTCCATGTCTGTCCTTTTGGAGTACCCCTTTTGTAAAAATGTTTCTCTTTTTTATCACTTTGATTTTGAACAACACCTTTTGGTTTCCAAAACTCTTGGGGTTTTGTCATATCAACTGAAGTTTTCCAACTCTGTGTTGTTTTGGATGTGTAAGAATTCCAGGTCTGTCTTGAATCGAACCTGTTCTGGTTTGATTTCCAATTTTGATTTGAAGCAAACTTGTTTGTATTGTACCTCCAAGTTTGTTTCGAATCAAATTTGGTTGACCTTTGTCTCACATTCTCAGATTTTTGTTTCTCGGCATCAATCTTCTTTTTGTCAACATCCACAGGTTTTAGATTCAGACACTTGCGTGCAAGATGTCCTTTTTTATCACATTTGAAACATGTTCTCATTGACACATCTTTGACCTGTGGTTGTTGCTTTTTCTTTCTAGCAAAGAACTCATCATTGGAATGTCTCATTTTGAGTTCCTTTTCTTCAGCTAAACTATTTCCTTGAACAAAACTCATTTTTGCCTGATAATTTGGCGTTTTATTTTTGTTTCGATTTTGTTTCTTCTTATAGCCCAAACCAGCCTTCATCTTTTTATTCTTGAAACCAGGTTTGTTATACGAAACTTTACGACTCTTACCGACAAACTTTGAAATCTCAGACTTCTCAATCTCAACCATTTTGAAAACTTTATCAACCTTTTCTGAATCGGGAATACAACATCTAAGAATAATTTGTCTGATCCAATCATGGTATAAACCAATCCCTTTGAATCATCATTCAAATTTTTCTCGGATTTTGTGTTTTTCAGATATCCATCATGAAGATTTCCTTCATCTTCATCCTGCGATTCAGATTTACCTGTAACAATCGACTCTTTTTTCAACACACTTTCAACGACTTTACCTACCACCTCTGAATCATGAGAATCATCAGATTTGGAATAGGTTATGTCAATGTTGTCTGGCAATTGGTCTACCATGTTGAAAGCTTATTCGACCTTTTCCTCATCATAAAATGCAAACTTTTCCGGTGGTGGAACTTGATGAAACTCTGATCCAATGCCTTTCTTGTTTTGCTCAGACTCACCATCTTCCGGTTTTATATTGAAAATTCGTTCAAGCACATATGACGACACGTGGTAACTTTTTAACTTGTTGTTATCCTGTTCTAAATCAGCAATCTGTCGCTTTAAATTAGCAACATCCTCAATATAGGAATTAACAACATCTTGTTTTATAGAATACTTTCGTTTAAGCTCTTTAGTTGTTTCAGAAAGATAATTCATTCTTGATTGAGCATATTTCATTTCGTCTTTCACTTTTTCATATGACTCTTTTGTAATGTGATATGATAATTTCATTGAGTCATATTCCTTTTTCATTTCTTGACAAGCAATTTCCTTTTGTTCACATTCATTTGTCATTTTCAAAACATTTTCTTTCAAAACTTCATTTTCCTTTTCTAATTTGTTACATTTTTCTGAAAGTTTTTCATCATTTTCTTTAAAAACTTTTTCTTTTTCTAGCATCTCTTTTCATTTTACTTTGAAAATGTTTTCAATTTTAGTGAATTCAAGATCTCTTGTTCTGAATTGCTCATCTTTTTTAATACAAGCTCTGCACGGTTTCATGCATTTCTTGTACTGATCAATCAGTTTCAAGTTTTCAGAATCAGAATTTACCTCAGTGATTGGCACTTCGGTGTTTGATGCAGTTTCTGTCTGCTTCATCTCAGCCTCATCTTGCTTCTTTTCAACACTGACTTCATCACTAGCATCACCAGCTTCTAAATTCTCATTCTTTTCTTCTTTCTTCACCTCTTCTTCAATCTGCTGTTCTTCAGTAACAACTTCTTTCACAACTTCAACTTTAACAGCTTCTGTGTTAACCTCTTCAGCATTCTTCTTCAGATTGTTCACCATCTCTTCAACACTCTTCGTCATTCTCTCTTCATCCCTTTTTCTCAGACACGATAACATGGCATATCTGATCTCCTTTTCATGTCTTTTAGCATATGTGTCATCTTTCATCACCTTACTATAATACTCAGCTCTCAAAGGAATTATGAGAAGAACATCATCAAAGATTATGTCTTTCTTTGGAACAACCTGTTCTCCTTCTCTGTTGTAGTAGCACTCTCTCTTCTTATCCCATCTTCTGTTGCTGACAGCACTTTCATACTCTTCATGCATTTCATCCATTCTGTTGTAGACCACGTTTCTTTCTCTGTAAGTCTTCTCACTCAAGATCTCTTCTCGAGTTTTCTCTTTGATCTCAACTTTTTCTTCATGGATTTCAGCAGTGTCTTTGTCTTTGTTTTCATCTTGAATCTCAGCAACAAAAACATGATGCTGGGCCTTTGATGCTTTTCTGCCATGAGCTGTTACAGGACGATCTTCATCTGGAAGAATTGTGCTCCAGTCAAAACCTTCATCGTGATGAATTACTGCATATGCTCTTGACTTTTCTTTTGGAGTATTTTCAATCATTTTCGGCTCTTCTTTGCTACGGTGATAAATAACCTTTCGGTAGTAATCATCGTTGAAAGGACGTTCATTTACTTCAGCAACTTCAGAATTTTTGCATTCTCTTTTGAAATGACCCTTTTGCTTACATCTAAAGTAGGTCACTCTGGATTTATCGAATCCAATCTTCGTTGACGGACCACCAAGAGATTGTTTCCCGGTAATCTCCATGTATCGTTGAGCTATGCGAATACAGCTTGCTAAACACCAGCGAATATCTATGAGTTCCATCTCTTCCGGATCAATTTGGTCGTAGTCTTCTTTGGTCAACTCCGAGTTTCCAATTTTGCCAGCTACAAGACCTTCATATGATTCTAGAACAGATGCAAGGAAACTCATTTGCTGCTTTGCTGCATTGATGCTCATTGCAGGGGAATTCTTCAGTTTAAGAGCAATTTTGCACAGAATTTCTTCAGCTTCATCAGAATTTGACTTTGAAGATGAATGATATCCAGAATGATGACTTGTTGACGTTGTTTGTGGTTCTATCATCTTCTCACCACTGAATGCTGTCTTTGGTGAACCAACGCCTTTCTCCGAAAGTACACTGCCTTTGTAGTACAAGCCTACATTCTGTTGATGTGAAGAACCAGTCATATTGCTTTGCTTTTGTAGCTCCAGATCATGACTATCTATCTTTTCAAACAATGCATCAAGAGAAATCGTATCATATAAAGCATCATTTTTCAAAATAAACACAAACGTTTGCCACTGATCAGCTCGTGGTAACGCTTCAATCACTTTATCGATAAGTTCTTCTCTTGTTTTCACTATCTCAAATCTCTCCAATTCAATTTTAAGATGATAGAATCTCTCAATCATTTGTCTCACTGTCTCTCCTTTTAGACTATCAAACAGATCAAATTCTTTTTTAAGTAAAGCAATTTGTTTTTTCTAATCTGTTTACCCCCCTCAGCTTTAACTCGTAAAGCTTCCCAAACTGATTTTGATGACCCATCATGGTTAAGTAGTGCAAAAATGTCATTTCTAATTGCTGTCTGAATCAAAGCAATCATTCTCTGTTCAGCTGCATATTCTGCTTTGTCATCTCCCGGTAACTTCTTGAATGGAAGTTCTTCACCTTCATCATTTTTTGGTCGTTCATACCCAAACTCTAAGCAGAACCAACTTTCATGCGCATACGCTTTCGCCCAGTTAATAAACCGTTCTTTCCACCATGTGTAATCCTCAATGCTATCCAGAGTTGGTGGCTTTGATTGTGTTCCATAGAAGTTATCATGCTTGATGTTTTCGTTGATCGCCTTCGTGATGGTTTTTGGTGTAACATTTGTAATTTCGGACGATTCGGATGTGAAGGCGTTGAAAAACGTGTTGTAGAATTCCTCAGCCATGATGTAAACCTGAATAGATAATCAAACAAACACAATTAGTACAATCAATATCAAATAAACTGTAACAAACTGACACTTGATCGACGTGAAATGATTTCGGTACGAAAATCCTCTTTTCGAGCGAAATAAGCACTTTGGGGCTAAATCAGAATGTAGCAATCTCAAGCGAAATCAGAGATTTACAACACGAGCGAAATCAGATCCGTATTGTTGGAGCGAAATCAAATCTGTATCTATGAGAGAAATCAACTAAGAACCCCTGGAGCAAAATCAGGATGATTGACAATTTGGAGCGAAATCAACACAAAGTTTAGAGCGAAATCACAATCTTTGTGTCTCAAGAGCGAAATCAGACTGACATTGAAGCGAAATCACACTATTTTGAGAGAAATCAAGTTTTGTCTGTTCAAGCGAAATCAGCTCGAAGTCCATTTTGATCCATTTTTAGTCCGAATTAAGGTGTGAAACTTTCAAGGGTTTATCTATGTCCAATTTTAAACAATCTGTGAAAATTTGATCCGGTTATGTCCGATAAAACTTCCTGAAATGATGAAAGAAGGTGTAGAAGTCAGAATGTGGATGATATCAAGCTAAACTCTTCTTCCTGAGGGTGTCAAAGAAGCAACAGGAACAAATTTTTCAATTTTGGGATCAATTGAGGGTGTCGATGTATAGTTGCGGTTAACAGGAGGTGGAACTGTAGGATCGTTATTTGACCCGACTGAGTCGATCAGAAGAGCTTTAAATCCGGTTCAAAGGCGGAATCTGTGAATCGGATGCGGAAACAGCTTGATACTATTAAATCCGTCACTTATATTGATTTTAACATCAATTACAACCTGAACAGATTTCGGCAGCACTTCCTTACAAATCCAGAAGTCGCGTGTACCGAATGAAATGAACAGTGCACTATATATAGGAGGTTAATTTCGCTCCAAATGACCTTTGGTCATTTCAGGCGAAATCACATGCTTCTGATTTCGCTCCAAATGACCTTTGGTCATTATGAGCGAAATCACACTCTAATTCTCTAACAACTATTTCTCGAACCTCGTGCACTGGATATCCTATCCTATCCTATTACATGATACAAGACGAAGTCAATAGACGTAATGCACTAACAGGAACCTTTTTGTAACCAACTCCATACATCTCATCTTCTGAATCTTTGAGACGTTGACTGTTTATAGAAAAATTCATCACTTCTGATGAATTCTCGAATTTCTCAAGTTTTCATTGTAAATCTAGAATCAAGTTATCTTTGTCTAAAATTATTTTGTTCTTTTCTAAAACAATGTTTGACAAATTTCAAGTTCAGATTTTAAATCTTGATTCTTTATGGTTGATTGAGCTAGTCGTCTCTCAAACTCAGAGATGTTCTTTTTCAAGGAAATCACCCTACTTCTATCTTCTTTGTTAGCACTAGAAAGTGCAACAATTAACTCTCTAGATTTCTCTAGATCAGTAATCAAATTACTGTTATGGAGAGCAGTTCTGTCACACTTAGCAACAATGTCTACACATCTAGCACATCTTTTATTAGAAGGTTTAGATTGTACCTCAATATTAGCCATGAAAGCTTGATCTGAGCTTTCTGCATTACCCGCTTCATTCTTTGCCATTTCTTCTTCAGCAAAGCGTTGATTTCTTCGTTCATGATCTTGAATGCAAACCGATTGCTTCTATCTTCCTTTTCATCCTTATTTATTCTTTCCGCTTCCCCATTCTATTTTCTCATGCTTTCTTCAAGTTCATTAATTTTATGCATTTCCAGCTTTTCACTTAGAGCTTCCGCCACCACAGTTAATTCTTCCACATTCGCCTCTTCTAAAACATCTTCAACGATTTTAGCAATGAACACTTGTGAGACGATAGCAGTAGCTGTATCTTCTATTACAAGACCTCAATCATGTGGCTCACTAATGGCTTAAAGTGGTTGAACTACCAATGCGTTGTGTGAAGAAGGAGTAAATTAGCTGATGAGGCTGACTGAGGAGTGGCTAGCGTTGTATTGGATAGAGTTGAACTGTTTGTCACACCCCTAAAAATCCACCCGCGGAGTACCACCGCTCGGAGGCGTGACATGACCAGGATCAAGCCACCAATCATATTGAACATAAGAGTAAATAGTAAATGTCATTCATCAATACGAAAGGTGTTTTCAAAACCAAACATAATCAATTGTGTAGCGGAAACATTAATGTAAAAATCCAACATAAGTATCAAGTTCTCATAATGTAAATGTTTAACATGGAACTCAACAGTCCATGTGCCCACAACGGTCGTGCCTTCCGTGCAAGCTCCATGTACCTATGGTCCTGTAAGGCATGTAACAGAGAGTCAACAACTAGTTGAGCGAGTTCACAGTAAGTAAGTTCGTAATAGTAAGTTCTTTTCGTAACATGTGGCTCTACTAGGCCAATAGTATGTTCTATTAGTGGGGGCTTCCCATATTTGTATATACACTAGACAATTTGTAACCATAAGTGTTCTTCTTAACCCGAGAACAGTAGTACGTACAAGGTTTACGTAGGTTTTACGTAAGCGTCCTTCTCAACCCGAGGACAGTGGTACGCGGGGGTTTACGTAGGTTTTACGTAAGTGCCTGTCACAACCCGAGGCAGTAGTGAATATAAGTTTACGTAGGTTTTACGTAAGTGCCCTTCGCATCCTTAGGAAAGTGAGGAGTACAAGTATACGTAGGTTTTACGTATGTATCCTTCGCATCCGAGGACGATGGTAGATAGTCTAGTAACAGTGTAAGTACGAGTATTTGTTCAATCTCATTCCTTCAATCCCATTCCCAACCCTGGGAATCCCATGCCTTGGTAAGAGTGTGAACTCACCTTGGTTTGCTCGGCAGATACACAGAAAGGTTAAGTCTAGCTGCTAGTGGTCAACCACGTCCTAACATGGTTACCATACAAGTCAGGTTTTGGTTTCGAGTAGTGCACGTACGTATCACATAAGCTAACATATAAAGGACACATATAGATCATGGCAAACACATAATAGCATTTTCACACTTGTACGATTTAAGATGTATTGGGCTCGTACAAGTTCATTAACCCAAGCCTTGTGTGATTCACTAAATGAAGCCCAATAGAATAACCCGACCCAAAATCAATCCCAACAGAATACGGCCCAATAAATAGATATAGGTCTTGTGCGACCCAGACGGCTTGTGCGATCCATTTGGGTTGTGCGATTGGAACTAGTCCAGCCCAACAAGTATACCCGACCCAACAGTTAAGCAAACATAACAACTTGTGCGATCCAACAGTCTTGTGCGACTGGATCATCTTGTGCGACTGCACTTGTGTATTCGGTCTTGTGCGATTAGTTTCATTATCCGGATATTATACATATCATTTATAGAAAATCAACAGTTACCAAACATTAAATCAGTCAAAGCAATCAAGCAGTTTCCTATTTTCGTGGTTAACAATCAACAACTAACAAGTTTCAACTTAACCAATAATCGATCAAACAAGGTTTTTAATCATTCCATTCATATGAACCCTAATGACTACATAGTCCATATATGAACAATAACTTATCAAATCCTATTGTTTGGTCCGATTTCATGAATATACAGCCGATTACATGCATCTGAATCAAGAATATCATCACATAAACATCAACCCTAATTCGGTTTAAGCACCCTACTCAAGTGATTCGATCTACATGAGCATAATCACATAAACATCATTGTTCATCATAATATACAACACTTAATCATTATATCAATCATGGAATCATAACAACATGAACACTAACCGATTGAGAGGAGGATGGAATAAATGATTGATCCGAACAAGAAAGATCTTCGATAGAGAAGGTGTGTGTTGTCATCAAGTTCTAGAGAGAAGGAAGAGAGCTAGGGTTTGTGTGAGTGAAGTGTTTTGGTAAAGTGTGAGATGGGTACTAACACCTTATGTGTTAATCGAACTAATGGGGATGGGCCGAACCCGAACTTGGGCTGCCCTATAGATCCGAGTACAAGTTGTATAGCCCGAATGACTTGTGCGGTTGGGTTGTGTTGTGCGTTTACATAATACATACACTCACATAACATATAACACATATCATCTCATTAAATTAAGATATCAAATAATTACACCAAGTTCACATACGTTACATTAAGCACATGTATAAGTTTGGAAATACGAGTTGTCACATTATCCCCAAGTTGAAAGAAATTTCGTCCCGAAATTTGGTACGTACTTACTGAGGAAGCTAGTTAAGTTGCATGGTTTTCCTGGGGTGTCACATCCTCCCCCCGTTGATCTGGAATTTCGTCCCGAAATTCCGTGGTAGCTTCAGCCTTAGTAGTGGTTGTACTGTTTGCGAACAATTGGGGATACTTTTCTTTCATTCGGTCTTCTCGTTCCCAGGTGAACTCTGGGCCACGACGGGAGTTCCAACAAACTCTAACAAGAGGTATTCTGGTGTGCTTGATGACCTTAACATCCCGGTCCGTGATTTCAACAGGTTCCTCGACGAATCGCAACTGTTCGTCGATAGTGAGCTCCTTCAAAGGAACTATGAGGGTCTCATCTGACAGACACTTCTTCAGATTCGACACGTGGAAAACGTTGTGAACTGCACCGAGTTCTGCTGGTAGGTTTAATCTGTAGGCTACTTTTCCTATTCTTTCTATGATTTTGAACGGTCCGACATACCGCGGATTGAGTTTGCCTCGTTTGCCAAAACAAACTACCCCTTTCCAGGGTGAGACTTTAAGTAGCACTCGATCCCCAACCTGGAACTCGAGCGGTTTCCTGCGCTTATCAGCATAACTTTTCTGACGGTCACGAGCCGCCGCCATGCATTGCCGTATCTGTGCAATTCGTTCAGTAGCATCAACTACCATTTCTGGACCTGTGATTTGACTATCCCCCACCTCTGCCCAACAGAGAGGTGACCGGCATTTACGTCCGTACAATGCCTCGAATGGAGCGGCTTGAATGCTGGCGTGGTAACTGTTATTGTACGAAAACTCCACTAAAGGGAGATGCTTTTCCCAGCTACTGCCGAAATCGATAACACATGCCCGAAGCATGTCTTCTAGAGTCTGGATAGTGCGCTCAGACTGCCCATCCGTCTGAGGGTGATATGTTGTGCTCATGTCTAATCGAGAGCCAAAAGATTTGTGCATCGCTTGCCACAGTTCTGAAGTAAATCGTGCATCACGATCAGAGATAATAGAAGTTGGCACTCCGTGCCTTGAAACAACTTCCTTAAGATATACGTCTGCTAGAGTGGAGAACTTATCCGTTTCCTTAATAGCCAGGAAGTGTGCAGACTTTGTGAGTCGATCCACGATCACCCAAATTGTATCACTCCCACGCTGGGATCTAGGTAGGCCAGTAACGAAATCCATGGAAATTTCCTCCCATTTCCACTGTGGTATCTTGGGTTGCTGAAGTAGGCCTGATGGTTTCTGGTATTCCGACTTGACTCTCGCACAAGTCAAGCACTTGCTAACGTATGTTGCTATGTGGGCCTTCATGCTAGGCCACCAATATGTAGTGCTGAGATCGTGGTACATTTTATCCGAACCTGGATGTACCGAGTAGCGAGACTTATGTGCTTCGTCCATTACAAGTTCTCGTAAACCGCCATATAGTGGGACCCAAATACGCCCCGTTACATAATAGGCACCGTCTTCCTTCTATTCTAATCGTTGCCTTGAGCCGCGTAAGGCTTCTGGCCTGACGTTTTCTGGTTTCAATGCTTCCACCTGAGCATCTCGTATCTGTGTAGGAAGACTAGACTGAATAGTGAGTTGCAATGCTCGTACGCTTCTAGGCGTAGTGTCTTTCCGACTGAGGGCGTTAGCCACCACATTGGCTTTGCCCGGATGGTACTTGATGGCACATTCGTAATCATTAAGTAGCTCGACCCATCGACGTTGACGCATGTTCAATTCCTTCTGCTTGAAGATATGCTCGAGACTCCAGTGATCGGTGTAGATAGTGCACTTGGTACCGTACAGGTAATGTCGCCATATCTTAAGTGCAAACACAACACCTCCCAGCTCTAAATCGTGCGTAGTATAGTTCCGTTCATGAACCTTGAGTTGGCGCGAGGCATAAGCAATGACCTTGTCGCACTGCATTAACACACATCCAAGACCCTGGATGGCTGCGTCGCAATAAACCACAAAATCGTCTGTGCCCTCTGGCAGTGAGAGAATAGGTGCGCTGCAGAGTCTATCCTTTAAGTGTTGGAAAGCTGTTTCCTGAGTATTGCCCCATGGATAAGTAACACCTTTCTGTGTCAGTAGTGTAAGCGGCTGTGCAATCTTGGAGAAGTCTTTAATAAATCTTCTGTAATAACCCGCCAAACCCAAGAATTGGCGTATTTCCGTTGGTGTACGCGGTGCAGGCCAGTTCCTAATCGAATCTACCTTGGATGGATCCACATGAATCCCATCCTTGTTTACCACATGGCCTAGAAAGTGGACTTCACGAAGCCAGAAGTCGCATTTTGAAAACTTGGCATACAGTTGTTCCTTTCGAAGAAGTTCCAAGATAAGTCGTAAATGCTGCTCGTGTTCCTCCTGACTCTTAGAGTAGATCAGGATGTCGTCGATGAAGACAATCACAAACTTATCTAGGTAGGGTTTGCACACCCTGTTCATAAGATCCATGAAGACTGCCGGTGCGTTTGTCAACCCGAATGGCATGACAAGAAACTCGTAGTGGCCGTAACGGGTTCTGAATGCGGTTTTGGAGACGTCCTCATCCCAGACTCTCAGCTGATGATAACCTGACCTCAGGTCTATCTTAGAGTAGTAGCTCGACCCTTGCAACTAGTCGAATAAGTCATCAATTCGTGGAAGAGGATAGCGGTTCTTCACTGTCACCTTGTTCAGTTCGCGGTAATCTATGCACATACGGAAGGTACCGTCCTTCTTCTTTACAAATAGTACTGGAGCTCCCCAAGGCGAAGAGCTAGGACGAATAAAACCCTTATCCAAGAGCTCTTGTAGTTGTTTAGACAGTTCTTCTAGTTCGGTTGGAGCTAAGCGATACGGTGCACGAGCTATTGGTGCTGCTCCTGGAGCTAGTTCAATCTGGAATTCGACTTGGCGATGAGGCGGTAGACCAGGTAAGTCTTCAGGAAACACTTGAGGAAAATCACGTACAACTGGGATATCCTCCAATCTCTTCTCTTTCGTTGATGCGTCAGTAACAAGTGCCAAGATGGCAGTGTGGCCCTTTCGTAAACACTTCTGGGCCTTCAGGAAGGAGATGAGGCCAACCACGGCACCACTCTTGTCGCCTTGAACTTCGAGAGGTTCTTTACCAAGATGAGGAATACGAACTATCTTCTCCCTGCATAAGATCTCTGCTTGCTGTTGGGATAACCAATCCATCCCAATGACGATGTCGAAACTACCCAAAACTATAGGAATGAGGTCGATCAAGAAAGTCTGACCATCGAGGATAAGATTACAACCCTGAACTATGTGTGTGGCCTCTAGGTTTTTACCATTAGCTAACTCTACGACGTGTTTAGTGTTCAGAAGTGCGGTGTACGTTTGAGCATTTGACTAACTTTCAGAGACATATAACTGGTATCCGCACCCGAATCAAATAATACAGTAACATAAAAGTCGTCGAGAAGAAACTTACCCATAACTACGTTGGGATCATTCCTGGCATCACCCTGCCCTAGCATAAATGCACGACCCCTAGCGCCGTTGTTCCCATCATTGTTATTTCCCCCGTTGTTTTTCCCATTGCCTTGATTATTGTTGTTGTTGTTCTGGTTTCGGTTTAACTGGGGGCAGTGTCTTTTGAAGTGACCTTCAGCGCCACAATGAAAACATCCCTTGTTGCCCTGCTGCTGATTCTGCGGTGTCTGCTGCTGCTGCTGGTTCTGAGTTACAGGCCGTGGGCTCCTACAATCCTTGGCCTCATGACCCATCTTGAGACACCTCTGACAGCGTCCCTTGTTACACTGGCCACTGTGATGTCTGTTGCAATTGTTGCACCTTGGGTGATTTCCTTGATATCTTCTCTGCCCGTGACTACCAGAAGACTGCTGACTGGGACTCTGGTAGTTGTCAGTCTTTCGCTGCTGAACCTGAGACTGAACTGAAGCTGAACCCTTGCTGGAATCCCCCTCCCATTTTCTCTTGTTGTCACTGGGAGTAGCAGGAGTAGCAGAAGTGGTAGCGGTAGTAGTAGCGCTGATACGTTTAGGCAGCCTGTTCTGTTCCACTGCCTGATCCGTGAGGCGAGAGCAAGACGTTGAATGTCTTGGATATTGTCGAGGTTAGCCGATGTCACATGGCTCTGAATTTCTAGCGCTAGCCCCTTGAGGTACAACTCAATGCGCTTGACTGGAGGGTCCAGCATAGTTGGACACAAGATGGCCAGCTCGTTTGACCATTTCGTATACGCCTCAATTTCCGACCCTGTCATTTTCAGATGATAGAGCTCCACCTCCAACTTGTGGATGTCATCACGTGTGCAGTATTCCCGTTTGATGAGTTCCTTAAAATCATTCCAAGGGGTGGCGTTAGCAGCTTCCAACCCTAATATCTGAACTTGCGCGTTCCACCAAGTCAGCGCAATTCCTTCTAAAGTACCAGTGGCGTACTTCACCCTGCGAGCCTCAGGGCATTCACACATCTCAAACACCGACTCGAGCTTTTCAAACCAATGGAGGAGTCCCACTGCTCCATCAGTGCCACTGAATGTGCTTGGACGATAGTCCATGAAGTTCTTGAAAGTGCAAATAGGTTGCTGAGCGTGTTGACCTGTTGTGTATAAGAATAGGACAAGGTTAAGCACAAGAGTTGGTTTTAGGAGTGTAGGATCTAGAGATCCTAGTGTGAGTTACGACTGCAGGATATACCTCCTGCCTGTGCGGCTGCAAGTGTCGCAGCAACTTGTTCGTTAATGAGAGCCGTCAACTGGGCTTGAGTCATGTTAATACGTCTAGACATGATCTTCATAGCAAAGGTAACAATAACGAGAGAGAGGTTCGCGAAGAATGCGATGACAGAAAAGAGTAAGCACACAAGTGTTTTCAAGCAATAGTAGTTATGTGTATCTAAGCATACCCTGAGCAAAGTTCTATGTAATCTAGCAAGTAGGCAATATAACATATACCATATTACCTAGGATGTTGAGTCTTGCACGTGGAACGAGGCGTTGTTGTGGATCAGTGAGAGCACTGTTCAGGTTATAGTCTGGTTTTAATAAAAAAACGTTTTCCCCTTACAAAAACCAAGTTCTCTATAACCAATGGCTCTGATACCAATCTGTCACACCCCCAAAAATCCACTCGCGGAGTACCACCGCTTGGAGGCGTGACATGACCAGAATCAAGCCACCAATCATATTGAACATAAGAGTAAATAGTAAATGCCATTCATCAATACGAAAGGTGTTTTCAAAACCAAACATAATCAATTGTGTAGTGGAAGCATTAATGTAAAAATCCAACATAAGTATCAAGTTCTCATAATGTAAATGTTTAACATGGAACTCAACAGTCCATGTGCCCACAACGGTCACGCCTCCCGTGCAAGCTCCATGTACCTATGGTCCTGCAAGGCATGTAACAGAGAGTCAACAACTAGTTGAGCGAGTTCACAATAAGTAAGTTCGTAATAGTAAGTTCTTTTCGTAACATGTGGCTTTACTAGGCCGATAGTATGTTCTATTAGTGGGGGCTTCCCATATTTGTATATACACTAGACTATTTGTAACCATAAGTGTTCTTCTTAACCCGAGAACAGTAGTACGTACAAGGTTTACGTAGGTTTTACGTAAGTGCCTGTCACAACCCGAGGCAGTAGTGAATATAAGTTTACGTAGGTTTTACGTAAGTGCCCTTCGCATCCTTAGGAAAGTGACGAGTACAAGTATACGTAGGTTTTACGTATGTATCCTTCACATCCGAGGACGATGGTAGATAGTCTAGTAACAGTGTAAGTACAAGTATTTGTTCAATCTCATTCCTTCAATCCCATTCCCAACCCCGGGAATCCCATGCCTTGGTAAGAGTGTGAACTCACCTTGGTTTGCTCGGCAGATACACAGAAAGGTTAAGTCTAGCTGCTAGTGGTCAACCACGTCCTAACATGGTTACCATACAAGTCAGGTTTTGGTTTCGAGTAGTGCACGTACGTATCACATAAGCTAACATATAAAGGACACATATAGATCATGGCAAACACATAATAGTCAAGAACATAGCATTTTCACACTTGTACGATTTAAGATGTATTGGGCTCATACAAGTTCATTAACCCAAGCCTTGTGTGATTCACTAAATGAAACCTAATAGAATAACCCGGCCCAAAATCAATCCCAACAGAATATGGCCCAATAAATAGATATAGGTCTTGTGCGATCCGGACGGCTTGTGCGATCCATTTGGGTTGTGCGATTGGAACTAGTCCAGCCCAACAAGTATACCCGGCCCAACAGTTAAGCAAATATAACAACTTGTGCGATCCAACAGTCTTGTGCGACTGGGGACCTCTTGTGCGACTGGATCATCTTGTGCGACTGCACTTGTGTATTCAGTCTTGTGCGATTAGTTTCATTATCCGGATATTATGCATATCATTTATAGAAAATCAACAGTTACCAATCATACATTAAATCAGTCAAAGCAATCAAGCAGTTTCCTATTTTCGTGGTTAACAATCAACAACTCACCAGTTTCAACTTAACCAATAATCGACCAAACAAGGTTTTTAATCATTCCATTCATATGAACCCTAATGACTACATAGTCCATATATGAACAATAACTTATCAAATCCTATTGTTTGGTCCGATTTCATGAATATACAGCCGATTACATGCATCTGAATCAAGAATATCATCACATAAACATCAACCCTAATTCGGTTTAAGCACCCTACTCAAGTGATTCGATCTACATGAGCATAATCACATAAACATCATTGTTCATCATAATATACAACACTTAATCATTATATCAATCATGGAATCATAACAAGATGAACACTAACCGATTGAGAGGAGGATGGAATAAATGATTGATCCGAACAAGAAAAATCTTCGAGAGAGAAGGTGTGTGTTGCCGTCAAGTTCTAGAGAGAAGGAAGAGAGCTAGGGTTTGTGTGTGTGAAGTGTTTTGGTAAAGTGTGAGATGGGTACTAACATCTTTTGTGTTAACCGAACTAATGGGGATGGGCCGAACCCGAACTTGGGCTGCCCTATAGATCAGAGTTCAAGTTGTATAGCCCGAATGACTTGTGCGGTTGGGTTGTGTTGTGCGTTTACATAATACATACACTCACATAACATATAACACATATCATCTCATTAAATTAACATATCAAATAATTACTCCAAGTTCACATACGTTACATTAAGCACATGTATAAGTTCGGAAATACGAGTTGTCACACTGTTGTTGTTAGATCTTGATGAGCTTTCGTGAATATTGTTACCTTCTCTATTCTGTCTTACTCGTTTTGGGTTGTGGCATTCTCTCGCATAATGACCATAGATACCACAATTAAAAAACTTTACTTTGGTCATATGCATGGTTGCAAAAGTCGTTAGGCGCTCCCTAGGCGGAGAGTACTCGGGGAGTACTCGGACATATTAAATTATAAAGAAATTAGTTTTCAGAATTTTAATATATGTCAAATAACATAAATTTACTAATATTTATAACAAAATACGTGAAAACTATATTAATTCTTTAACTTGATAGGTATAGAAATTATGTTTTATTATTTTTTAAGTCAAACACGCCCAGAGTTGACCTACAAGATCCTGTTTTGGCTGAGGTTGATCGCGTTTGATTGATTCTGAGTAATCAGGCGGAGTTGAAGAAAGTCGTCTCTGCAGCTTACCTTGTAGCGACTACTCGGCCTTGGAAACCTTGTTTTACAACCATGGTCATATCTACTCCCATGCGTGTCTTTGTGTTACCAACAATAAAACTCTTTCCAGTTTATTGAAGAAATTTCTTAGCTCTTCGAACCAACAATGCCATATTCAATTGCAAATCTAACTCGTCCATTTCCTCCTGGTCAATCTGATCGAAATCTTCATCTAGTGAGTTTTCCCATAACAAAGTTTTCATATGCAGTCATAAATGATGCCAGAAGACTCAAGATTTCTTCGATGAGTTTTATAGATTCAGGATCATGCTTAGGCACATTTATATTTTGCATATTTTACCTAGCACTAGCATTCGAAGACGAAGTTCCCTGAGGCATCTGAGTTCCATCAACACCACTTCCACTATTGTTACATACAAATGCGCTTTGATTCATAAATTCTCCTTGAGTAGTATTTTCTGAAAAAAGAGCTACACCCGCACTACTTCCTTTTTCAACTTGTTTGGCTCGATACAATGTAGGATCTTGAAGGTTTTCGAAATCAAAATATTGATCTTCTAAGGTCCACTCATAACCTTTCATCTTCTGAATAGCCTGCTCAAGAGTAAGTTCTTCGTATTGTGGACTTTCTTTGATTAAAGCAGTAAACATGTTCCATTGCTTCGGTAAGCAATTAAGGAACTTTTCCACCTTCTCAAATTCAGTATACAATCTTGGTTGGCTACGATCCAATTCACTTAATAGATGATAAAATCTGTTGACCAAGTCATCTAGAGATTAATTTTTCGTGGCCTTAAAACCACAAATTGTGTCTTGAACAATTCATTCCCTTCATACCTTTCACTTAGACTAACCCACATCTCCTTTGATGAGTTTTTCCTACCAAACGTGTGAAGGATTGATTGTGGCAAAGACATCGTGATCAAAGACATGGCTTTTTCTTCACATTCGTAATACTTTCTTTGATCGTCAATTAATGCAAGTTAACTGGTAATTGTTAAAGTTTGAATTGGTGGAACACCATGACTTGATGTCATACAAAACCACATTTTTAAGTCTTTAGCTTTGATGCACCTCTAGAAACGACCTTTCCATTATGGATAATCTAGTTCATTTAGCAATACTGGAGGTTTGTCGCTTCTTCCAACCTCATTGTTGTGTTTTATATTTTGAACCACATTGGTTAAATTATTTGCCATGTTCACAAATTTTAGTAACAAAAGATTTGGTTACAGAAACAGTTAACACTTTCCAACAATCTCTTAAGTCCAGAGAGAATCAGAGACTTACTAAAAACCCGGATCAGTAACCTGATGAACAAATTTGGACACAAACAAAACACTACCCTGTAAACAAATTCGGAATAGCAAAAACTAACCAACAAACTCGGATACTAGACACACTAACAACAAATTCAGACCAAACAAAAGGATTAACAAACTCTGACTCAACAAACCCAGACACAATGAACCTAAATTCGGACAGACTGAAACTCCACAAATTCGGAATTGAGGACTCAAACAAATTCAGACTATGGGCACTATAACAAATTCGGACCAGTGAAAATCTAAGCTCTACAAATTTGGATGAACAAGATCAGTAAATTCGGACACAAACACAGATTCCAAATTCAGACAGGAGAAAATCCAAATTCGGACTAGATAATTCCCCAAATTCGGACACTGTAAGCTCGCACTGAAACTCCGGAGTGTCTAAATTCGGATCAGTATCCAAGTAACCAGCTTTCGAATTTATTTCCCAAGCGTGACTTCACATTAGATCATCAATAATATGGGAGTAACAAATACGGACAGATGAACAAATTCGGACTGGGTAAAAATCCAAAAATAAATCTGACAGATGCTTACCTCAGCAATCTTCTTCACCTTTTCGGCAAAAACCTAGAGAATTTGTAGAAACTTTTAGATCTGACACAATCTGAACATAATCTCAACAATCTAATCAAGAACAATCACTCAATACTAAAACCTAATCACCATTCATCATGAAAACTCAAGATGAAAACCATAAGACAAAGATGAAGAACCTAGAAAATAAAAAACCCTCTAGAACAAACAAAACCGATCTAGAAATCTAACCTCTAACTCGAAAACCTACAGCGGTAAGAGCACTCTCTATATAGAGCCTGCTCTGATACCAGTTGTAAGGCCGCCTACGAATCTCGAACACTCGAATAGGATCTCTCACTCCAACAACCGACTCATGTGGTCTGCGAAATCCACCACGCGAAGCATACCACTACGTAGGTCACGAGACAGAAGGTGTAGAAGAACAGAGATGAGAATCAATCTGTGAATACACTTAGTATTCACAGATTATCCACATAAAGTAATTAGGGTTTTGTTTCTCACACTAGAAAGTTGCTTGCATAGAAAGATAATTCTCAAAACTCGTGATCATTGCATTCATTCACTGAGTATTTATACAATGACCAAATCCGGAACACTTCAGTTCTGGATATAACATAAACAAATTTGGACAAGCAAAACCTGAATAACCTAGTCCGAATATATATCAAATACGGATAACACAAATCTGAAACCCTAAAATAAACTCTGACAAAAGCTAGTCCGAATTTATACATAGAAATTCGAACACCATACAATCTTTACAAACTCGGACAATACATAAAAGACTTGAACTATTCTTCAATTACAAAACAGACCCTGAAGTATCTTCTCTTTGCAGAAACCAGCATGTATTATCAAAAGGTGCACTTACATGACCGAATCCGAACCGAGACCTAATGTTGACTGAGTTTAACCCGTTGACCCGTGTATTTCATGACCCAATCTGCTCGAGACACACTCAACTGGCCCTAACCAAACCGAGACTGCACCGAGACTGAATTGAGGCTGAAGTTGTTCTGTCTTCCTGGTCAGGGGCGGACCCAATGCTTTAGCAGCCATAGCACGGGCTTCGGCTCAAGTGCGTATTCGTAGTGTTTTTTTATTTATTTTTTTCAGTTTTATCTAGTAGAGAAACCTTTTTCTAGTTGGACCCTTCAAAATGTATTACGTAGAACCGTTAAAGTGAAGAAAAAGAGTGACATAGCGAGATTTGAATTTTTCCGGTGAGTCACCGGGGACTTCTGTAACTTGAAGAGTCTGTTGAAGAAGAGAACAAGTAAACGGGAAAGAGAAGGGGCTTGTTGGTTTAACATATCTTTTTAATACCTATAATTTGATAGGCTCTTTAGACTAGAGTCAGAGAAAGTAATAATGTTGCACACCCATTGATCTTTGGCTCTTCCACTTTCAATGCTAAATGCAGATTTCAAAGTGTAATTTACTAATGTATGTGTGAATAAAGTTCTTTTAATTATTTTATTACTTTCTACACACTTTATCTGTTTATCAATTTATTTGATTGGGATATTCACTTTATATAATTTGTCATAGATATTTGTATGATAACATTAAAAAGATATATAAATGTAACAGAGAAGTAGAGATGTTTTTTTAAGATAAGGCAAAAATTAGATGTTTTTTAAGATAGGTAAAAATCTCAAATCAAGCATCGAGCATTCATCCTAAATTTTTTAATAAAAATAGAATGGTTGATAAACCTAACAAATTAAAAAAATATATGAAAATTCTATTACGACCCTCCAGTTAAAAAGTTCTGGGTCCGCCACTGACCAAGGATATGGATGCAGGCCCAAGTGTGGCGGTTTAGATCATTGTTCGGCCCCAAAAACGTTTATTTCTATGAGTTATCTATCTTTTTATGTTTTTCGGTATTTTATGCATTTTGGTTTTGGGCTTGTGTTTGGCCCATGGCGTTTTTGTGGCCCATTTTGAATTTCTGTCTTTATTTATATGTTGCTCTTGTAATTTGGATGGTCAGAAATCAATTTCAAATTTACTCATTTTTCACTTCAAATTCTCTGCCCGTTGGGTTGAATTTTAGGGGTTTGGGGAAGATCATCACGGGTATTTGCAGAATCAACATGCTTTATTCTTTGTTATCATAACACACGCTACATCAGATACCCATAAAATAATACAAGGATACCCCTAACCAACCCAAACTTGTGGAATAAGGGAGCCCGATTAAAATAGGGCCTAATTGCCCAAATTATTGATAATATTATTGAAATTGTGGCCTAGTTGGTTAGGTATTTGTTTTACTTTATTTATTTATTGTCGCTTTTTTTACATTGTATGATTGCACGGTAAATTTTGTTTGGGATGCCCCTGATTTAATGGGCTAGTTCCGCCACTGTTCCTGGTAGACCCAAACCGAACCAAAACTGACCCAAAACAACCACCGCCGACTACCGCCGCTGTCGGTCACTAACGCCACCACGTCACCGTCCGTTCCCTCCACCAAGATAGCCACACCCTTATACCACCACTCACCGCCACCTCCAATCGACGCCACCCCCATGCCGGAACCACCACTACCGCCTCACACCACTTCCAACATTATATCCAACCGGAACTAAGGGGATCTACATAGATCTGGACGAAGAACAGGGGTTAGGAGTGCTTACCGGAGTGAAATCTGAATCGCGGATGTTGGAGTTCAAAACTACCACTACCGTCGCTCAAACGGAAAAACCGATGCCAGAATCGTGCTCAGGACGTTCATTTTAGGGGGTACGCGCCGTTACGCGCTGGAAAAAGGTGTCGGACCACCGCCGTGTCGCCTCCACTGCTCCGCCAATGGCCGGCCGGATTCCGGTCGTCGAGTATGTTAGAGAGATAGAGAGAGCAGAGAAAAAGTGGGTGAGGATAGAGGGTGAGTGTGTGTGAAAATGGTGTGAGTGTGTGTATGTCACCCTTTTATAGCTAGGGATTGGTGTGGGTTGGGCCTAAAGCCTAGTATCGCTTCGTGGGAGGAATGGTGTAAATTTGTAATTATGTAAGTTGGTATATGTTTGTTTAGCCCCCAGTTTTCGGGTGTGGTCGGTTTAATGAAGTTCACTGTTCAAAGATAAAATAAAATAAAAACACTTCTGATCCCTTGAGTCTAAAAAGATAATCCGATTCGGAAATCCTTCTTGGTTCCGATATCCGCTAATTGGTACCTCAGTCTTAAGCCATCGCTCGTCGCTCAAGTTCACCGACTTGTGACTTGAAGTCTGTAAATTACCAACAATATATCCCAAGTTTTAAGTGTGTTATGATCCGGAGTTGGATAGTCTAAATACTTGGATATGCTAGTTAAAGTGCTGAATGGTTAAGTGCTGAACTATTAAGTTATGAACCAGTAAGAAGTCTAAACCATTAAGAGCCAGTATAATGATTAGTCGTTCAGAGAAATGTCTGACCAATTCAGATTAGAGGTCCTAATAATTCAGACTCGGTATAATGTTTAACCATTTAGAGACAAATTTTTGAAGCATTCAGATATCTGCTCGCGAAACAAACAGTCTGAACCATTAAGTGTTGAACCAGTAAGAGATCTGAACCATTATGAGACTCATTAAAAGCTAAACAGACAACCCTAAATGTTATGGTGGACCCATGGCTTCGGTCTTGATTGTAATGTATGCTTGTCTAGAGCCATGGTTCCGAAATAGTGTTGTGAGGCTTAATCTATTAGGTTTACGCGTTGGAACCCTTGTTGACCCTCTATATATCCGAACATAATAACCGACTTCATAACCCACGGGGTTGGATAGAATTGGATTATTATTCGATGTTATCCCTTCAAACTTAGTTATATTAATTATTCATCATAGTATATAAAAGGAGCTTAAGTCAAATATGATATATAAATAGATATAATATTAATGTTATAACTACTCTAGTACAAACTACAATCAACAAATAGATAATAATGGAAATAGACGAGCACCTCTTGAACGTGGTTTCCACAAATTATTTATTTTGTAGTACGTAATTTTAAGTTTTAACATAGTTGGTCTTTTATCATTTCCTTCGTTACATATATTTCAGTCGCAGAATTCTTTTGGTTGTTTCAAACAAACAATTATAATCTCAACATGGACAGAACATAAATAAATTTGGGTTTGTTTCCTCATCAAGAGACGAAACGTCATTCGAGATGTCATGTTGGCGAACGGTGTTGGCTTGCAGTTAATTGCCAATAACAGATTTTATTGATCATTGTTGTTATTATTAATATTAATAGTTTTATGAATATTTACTAAATTCTCGGAGTTTTGTGTTATTAGAAGGTACTTTTTAATATGATTTATATTCTCCATTACACCTTTGCTTCCTACTACACATCATACCATAAGAAGAAGATTGACCAAAGTATTGTCGCTTTGTATATTGAGCTTTTCTAATGTTAAACTTGGCTTGTTTTAACTTTTGGTGTCACTAGTGATAGAATTCTATCACTCACAAGCATCCAATCAAGTTCCACCATTTTATCAACCATTTTTTCATTACTCACAATTTTTTTAGTGGCATTGGTCATCACTCACCACCACACTCAACAATTTCCCCCCAACCAACAATTGCTCACACAAAATCAATTCATCACGCGTTATACTTTTCAACATCTTCCACGCGTGATAGAAGTATGGTGACAGTGGGATTTCTTTGTTTATCACGCGTTATAAAATCATCACGCGTTATAAATAATTTTTCAACCTCATGTATGGTTTAGAGTCAACATGTTTGTTTTTTTTATTTATTACTATATTTATAATTATTTTAATGTATTTATAATTGTAATTCTTATATATAACATAAGAAATGTTATTTAGTTATTTTTATATATAGTAATCATTATTATGTATATTTAAATGTACATTTAATATATCAAATAAAAATTCTACAAACAACATATGATCTCGAGCCTACTTGAGCTCGACAAGTGGATCTCGTGGTCAGGCTAATTTATAAAATGAGCTTAATGGTAGGTCTAAGATCGGGCTCAAACTCATTTAAGTTCATATCAATTGAAGTTTTTAACGAGCTGATCTCGAGTAGTTTACAAACAGCTTTTCTGGTTTAGATCTCTAATTGTCACTTAATTGCTAATTTTGTATACATACCAGACTACTGTTTTTATAAAGACGCATACATCTTATTGTAGAATAATCTTGCCCAATTTACATTTAAAAAAGTTTAAAATATATCAAAAAAGAAGATAATCTTGGTTGATTTATTCAACCATTCATATTATTCATTGTTAAACAAATAATTGATATACGCACTCCATGATTCGCCAACCTTGTTTTTCAAACACACGCATTTCATATATATTAACATTGTGTCTTGAACATATTATTGTTAGATCAAACCTTTTAATTAATGATCATTCACATTAGTGTTCAAAACTATATTGGCAACATATATTTTAATCGATACTTGCTATGTCTAATTTCAGTCGTTGACATTGTTATGTCTATATAAAGGAACAGAAGATAGTCTCAAACACACAAAACATCAAGTGAAGAACCAATAAAACTAGGAAAGATGAGGAAAAACATCCTTGTACTTTTGGTTGCTTCCATTTTGTTGGTTGGGTGCATGGGTGGTGCTCATGGGAAGGGCCATGGGAAGGGTGGTGGCTTGAAGATGAAATATTATCAGAATCTATGTCGTTCGGTTTCGGTTGAAAATACAGTTAGGGATATTGTATGGAGCAAGGTTTCTGCAGATCCTGCCATGGCTGCCAAGCTTCTAAGGCTTCATTACCATGACTGTTTTGTTAGGGTAACTAACCAACCATCTATTTATTCATATATTTTGGGAAAACTGGTGTTTTTAGTTAAACTATTTTGGTGTAATCTTTTTCATAATTTATAGTGTAGTCACACTTGGGAGGCGCAACTTCGTGGAGCTCGTATATCTCAAGATGAATTTTTTTTTTTTGAGTAAAGTCACACTTGTCAACAACGGCTTTAGGTGAAGTCGCATTTGTCAATAACGACTTTAATTAGTTGAGGTCACATTCGATAACTGTGACTTGTTTTGAATGAAGCCGTTTTTGCCAGGTGCCAATTCACCTAAAGTCGTTAGGTTCATTTATTTCCAAAGAACATTTATACTACCCTTCCCAAATAGTCATTCGAAAACACCATTTTTCTAAAAATATGTAATCCATGGTCTTTATGGCTACCGTATATTGTTTAGTGGATTCAAGCTTGCTAAGTTTAGATTTAGAATAGTTTGAGTTGTTTACTTGTTGCGTGTTACAAATGATAACCTTTGAAATTTCAGGGATGTGATGGATCAATTCTACTGGATCCTACTCAAAACACAACAACAGAAAAGACTGCTGGACCAAACAGATCTATTTCTGGGTACGAAGTAATTGATGAAATAAAGACAAAGTTGGAAGCCAATTGTCCCGGAACTGTTTCTTGTGCGGACATTGTCGCCCTAGCAGCTAGAGATGCGGTTTCATTCCAAGTAACTTGTGTTTCTTTTTTTTTTTTTTCATTTTTTTTGGTGAAGGGGGTGGGCCTTTCAAAACGTTGTTGTGTTTATAAAAATCTTGGTTTCTTCGTCAATGAAAATTGCAGTTTCGAAGGGAAATGTGGCCGGTTTTTACGGGAAGGAAAGATGGAAGAGTTTCATTGGCATCAGAAGTTGGTGGGAATTTACCATCTGCAAACGCTAATTTCACTACCCTCTTAAACCAATTTGGAACCAAAGGCCTTAACCTTAACGACCTCGTGACACTTTCAGGTATACAATCTTTCTATATATGATTCTTTTGGATTAACAAGTGGTTTAGGATTCAGCTACGTATTTCAAGGCATTTTTCGAAGTTTTAGGAGTACAAGAACCTCCAAAAAAAGTCTAAAAATACTTATAGCTGAATCCTAAACCAAAATCAACATTCTTCGGTATGTGCATGCAACATACACACGTATGTATATATATGTACATGTATATATATGTACATGTGTATGCATGCACGCATGCATAAATACATACCTCTATATACTTCTTTTCTACAACATCTTTTTGTTATTAACTAAAGTTATGTATAATTTAACTAGGGGCACACACAATTGGGATCTCACATTGCACCCTCGTCGCCCGAAGACTCTACAACTTTACAGGAGTCGGAGATGCTGACCCGTCTCTTGACCCTACTTATGCACAAACATTGAGGAACCTATGCCCAAACCCTATCAATCCAAGCACCGCTCTTGAAATGGATCCTAACAGCTCTCTCTCGTTTGATTCAGACTACTACCGGGCGTTAAACCAACATAAAGGTCTATTCGTATCTGATGCGGCATTACTCACAAACCGTCAATCAGCTTCGGTGGCAAAAATTTTAGAAAACCCAAAACTTTTCTTTGCTCAATTTGCCATGTCCATGGTTAAAATGGGA
The DNA here is from genome assembly GCF_002127325.2 of Helianthus annuus. Taxonomy (NCBI): domain Eukaryota; kingdom Viridiplantae; phylum Streptophyta; class Magnoliopsida; order Asterales; family Asteraceae; genus Helianthus; species Helianthus annuus. The sequence goes on along the minus strand of NC_035440.2, from coordinate 73,570,862 downwards.
GCTGTTGAAGTTCTCACCGGTGGTCAAGGAGAAGTCAGGACAAATTGTCGAGTCGTTAATAGTTAACGATAAAGATAAGACTTCATTCCTTGATTTTGTGTATCATGTCCTATATAGGACGATATTATTATGTGTGACAACTTGTAATAATTTTGATTTAATAAATTAAAGTGTTTATTTTGGGTTAGCTAAATGCATTTTTTTACTTTTTATACCTCCTTTTTTAAAATAATAGTTTTATACCTCCTTAGATTTGGATTTGCTTCTAACTCAAGGGCATATAGCTGAGCAATAATCTCATCAATCGTGGTCGAAGTCAGGAGAGGATACATATAAATTCAAAATTTTAAAAAAATAATTATATACATAAATAATTGATACAAATTCAATTTGTATAAATTTTGGATAAGTTTTGGTTTTATAATTTAATTATTATTTTTTAATTATTTTAAAATTTTAAAGTAGATACAATTTTAAAAAGATACAAAATAAAAGGTTTTATTGTATTTTATAATGTAATTCTTTTTAGCGTAACTATAAAGTAGATTTAGTGGAAGGATTGTTAATGTGTAACACCCCGGAAACGGGTTTGGTAATCAAACCCTGTTAATACCAGTGGCTGAACTAGACCTTCAACTCAGGGGTATCCCAAAATCTTTTAGGGGTGTCCTCGTACTTGTTCAGGGGTGTCCTGTGTATAAAAATCGGAAAAAAAAAAAAATTTACACTACTCGTAAAAACTTGAGCCGTAGCCCGGGCTACGCCCGTGTAAACTAGAGGTCCGCCCCGGGTTAATACTAAGAGACGGGTAAAATACCGTTAGTGGTAAAATGTAACCCGATAGAAATATTAGGACTTAAACAATAATCCTAATATTAAAATAAAAAGAGAATAAAAGCTTTTGAGAAAACAAAGCTTATAGGAAGCCCGAGTTAACGGGACTTAAAATAAAACGGGTTCTAACTCCCGGAAACCAACTAAGTTAACTAGGAATAATTAACCTAGTTAGCAAAGTGTAGTTAAGTGAAAACAATAAAGAAAAACAAGGACTAGTAAACCTTTTATAAAAAGTTGGAACTAAAGGGACCAAAGTTGGAACAAAGAAACTTAAGTTTTATAAACAAAAATTAGACATAACACACACACTAGGTGGGTGTATGTCGTACGACCAGGAGGCTCTTTTGGAGCCAAAACCCTAACTCAAGCTAAATTCATCAAATTGGAGGTTAATTCTAGCCTCAAATCAATGCATGAACACAAATTCATGATCACCTAAGCATGGGGATCACAAGGTATGTTAAATTTTGATATTTAGTGATACTTTGAAATTATGATGAACAATCATAATCGAAATTCTGGAATGAATGTTGAATCTATGAGTGTTATTGTGATGAAATCCATGTTTAGGAACAACCCTAGTTAATAATTTGATAAACTAGTGTTGAAAAATAGAAATTTGATGATTACCCATATGTGTGCTAAGTGGCAAGATGAACACTTGAATTAGAGTGTTAAATTGATGAATATTGATGTTATGATACTAGTACTAGGTGTAGTTCATGAACACTAGACATGGAGGTTTGAATTTTGATGTTAACCTTGGTAAAAATAACTAGTTATGAACTAGTTTGTAAATGTGTAAAAGTATGCCCATTAGGTGTTTGATAAAATGCCTAAATGAATGCTAAAATGTGGAAATTTCGGGTGAAACACATATTTGAATTATATGACAAATTATGCGAAGTATGAACCGATAAGGATTCAAAGCATAAAGTTAATCTAGACTTAATTGTGTAAATGATCAAAGTAGTTAACTTTTGATAAGTTAAGTTAACTAATGAAGAAGTCGAATAGAAGTTTCGACATAGAAAATAAGTGAGGTGGAATAGTCGTGATTTTTAATGACTAATTTAACCACCTCGTAAATGTTGACAATAGTTTGACGCCTAACGAGCTAGGTGGAGGCTTGGGAAAGAAGCGGTCAAACGAATCACGCATGAGAAGAAAGGCGTATTCGGGATGCGAGGTAAGTCAAAGCTTACACCTTTTATTTAATATCTATTGGTTTTATAGATTTTAAATAATCAAAAGTCCCATTTGACTTATGATGTTTCGACCCGACATGCGCGGTTCGGGACAAAAGACAATAATGATAAACCATGTTGAATGGTTAAAAGAGCTAATAAGGCCATTTAGTTATGTAATGACTAATAAATAACGAGTTTTGAATGATTTACCTTATAAGGTAAATCAATACAATTAATAAGGGTAAAATGGTAATGCGGTAACTCGTTGACGATAACCGTTAGTTTTGAAGGACACCTGTTGGCGTAAGATATAAAAGGGGTCAAAATAATCAAGAAATAGATTTATAAGTAAATTGACCGTACGGTGTAAACCGGTACAAGTTATGTAGACGAGATAATAATAAATCCATCTCGCAAAAGTAAATGGTCATTTAGACCAAACGGGTCAAAAGGTGAAAATATCACCCTTTGACAATATCGGCTAATGTTTTGTCGAGTTGCATGATTACAGGAATAAATATAGATTGAATGTTGACATCGCTATTACTTAGCGGCTACTAAGACAAGGTATCAAAACGGGTCAATATATTGATTCGAGCCAGGTATGTATAATTAGTCAATTCATCATTTGAACTTGAAGTTCAATGAGGGCTAAACAAGTTAAAATGGACATTGGGTTATCTTTTAAGTAAACCGAATGATTTAAGTTATAGTCATTGTGTTTTGAAAACATAATGGCTATTTAAACAAGTTCCTAGTTTAAAAGTGGAATTTTGGTCAATTACGACACTAAAAGTCTTTTGTTGTAAAGAAAGGATTTAAGATGACCGAAACGCCCTCGTAAGCTAAATCGAGCAAACAAATCTTAAGAGTTGTTTAAAAACAAGTTACATGATCAAGCAAATACTTTGAATAAGTATAAAAAGTGAAAGGGGTAAATCTTGGGTCAAATGACTCTATATGGGTCTTTGCCGTAAAATGATAGACCGAGGGATAAAACTCGGAATATATAGATCTCCACATTAAATCCACCACAAATATAGTTATGGTGGAAGATTACTTGGTAAGAAATGTGGAAATATAAAGCTAGATACAAATGAAAGCGAATCATGTTTAAAATATACTTAAATACCCTTAACGGGTCAAAATAAGCATATGAGCGAAAACATGTTAAGAATGCGTAAGAAACACGTGATTCGAACCTAATATGATCGTCAATATTGAAATGATGAATCTCATGAGTTTATAGATCAAATAAACATGTTTGTTTGATAAAAACATGAACGGGTCAAAACTTTGTAAAAAGGTATTAAGTAGAAGACTTAAAGGTCTGAAATTTTCGTTATGCCGGATGTTGGATTTCAACTTCATAAGATGGAGAATTAAATTACGGATGCGTAGGAAAAAGAATCGGGTAAAACGGATTAAAAACGAGAGAGTTATGCTCGTTTCCGTGAAACTGGGTTATGCTAGGAATATGCAGCAACATAATAAGAACTTGCTGTCAAAAAGGGGACGAAGTGGGGCGTCTAGCCCCCCCTGAATCCGAAAATTGTTTAATTTTGTTTGTTTGACCCACATAACTTGTTTAAACTTGTTATTTAACTATCAAAACTAACTTTTAAGTTGGTTTTGATCATAGGCGAATGTCAAGAGTGCCCGGATGAAGATCAAGCTCGATGAGGAACCGAACACGATAAAGTTAAAAGCTTCCGCACGATATTTCGTCGTAACTTTTAAACGACGAACTCAAATTCATTACGATGTATATAAACCTTCATTTGTAAATGTTTAAATTAACCGTATTATTCAAAGTACATGTAATCATAATTACATGTTTATTTCCTGTAAACTATACGAAAACCTTAAAATAATAACAAGGGCGTTACAAGTTGGTAATTAGAGCTCATGGTTAAAGAATAAAGTGTGTTCGGTTCAAGGCTTGATCGCAGATCCGGTAAGTACAAGTATGTTAATGGTCTAGTATGATTAAAGTGTTGTGAACAACACATAGGGTATCGTGTAATACACGTTACACCAACGAAAATGATTAGTATAGTTAACGAAATCACGTGCAGTAAAAAGCCTTGTATTACAATACGTGCATTTATTAATGTTGAAATTACTAACTTTTTTAAATGCTTAGTTGAAGGATACTCGCATCTGAAGATAGCGGGAGTCTAACAAATTGCGGACTTGACGGAGGAATAGTCCAAAGTACGACAAGTAGAACATGCTCACCAAGGACCTAAATCGTATAGCGATCGCGAATAAGGCTAATGGCAAGAGAAGCCTGTCAGGGCAAGCATTACCAAATGCACAGTTTAAATTTAATTGCACAAATAGTAATATGCAACAAATACGTAGAGATTGAAAGTTGCATATGTAGATTAAAAACTTGGAAAAACCCGAATAGAAAATCTATCCGGGATATTGTTTCCAAGAGAAACAAATAGAGCCATTACTTACATGGGGTGTAATGTGAAAATTATAAAAAGGTCATATATACCAGGTGTTGATCGCTTACTCTGGCCAAGTAAGTGGTGAGCACGTGGTACCATGAACTTTTTATGATGGACATGCTTATAACCAATGTAGTAAGGACGAGGTGAGCGAGACAAATTACAAAGTACCCTAATGAATCAGATAAGCAAAATATTTGATAATAATGTAAACGCACAACCGAGTGACGGAAGCGTATTATATTAGGATAATGAGCCCGAGGGAAGGGACAAAGAAACATGTAAAACGATTAAGATATGCACTGGGAGGGGGTGTACTTACACTCGAACCCAGAGAATGTAAACATGTAAAACGAATAAGGTATGCACTGGGAGGGGGTGTACTTGCACTCGAACCCAGAGAATGTGAACATGTAAAACGATTAAGGTACGCATTGGGAGGGGGTGTTCTTACACTCGAACCCGGAAAATGCAAATATGCCTCTTAACGGGTCGTTGTTGTAAAACGTCAAACTCATGGATAAAGTCGGAATATAAAAATGAAGCAAAGTCTTAATGCATACCAGGAGGGTTGCAATAATAGCGACTTCGGTAAAACACCCGGTTGATGGGTAAGAATTTAACACATGCGTAGACCGAGAAACGGGAACTCGGATGGAAGGTTAAAAGACTCGGGTTTTGAGTCATAACTAAAAGACGACAAGATGATGTAAATAGAAATTTTGATAAATTATGTTCAACTATTTTAAAGTTGAACGGGTCAAAACAAAGAATGAAGTTGACATCCATAAATGATAAAATTTCACATGAATAAGTCAAACGGGTCGAATATAATATAATGCCGGATGGCATGAGTAAACGCAAGAGGTATAATGGTAGCGTTAAAAGCAAAAGAATAATGAGCCCGGCAATGGGACATAATCAAATACGAATATATGTAAACTGGACAATGGTGAGCATAAGATAAACCGACGCATAAATGACGTGAGAAGTCATAAAGTCGGAAAATTTATCCGAAAGAAAACGAATGTAGCCTTAGACTACGGTCAAGGTCAAAGAAAATAACAAGGCGAAAATAAATGATTTTAAACAAAAACAGGATGCCTTGACACCAAACATGTATTTTAAGAATGACATGAGTAAGGAATGATCTACGGGATCAACTTAACCTTTGGGGTTATAAACAATGGAAAGGTCTACGAGACTAAAACAACCCACGGGTCATGACTAGAAAGAAATAGATTATAAGGACCTCGCCTTAAAGAGGTGAAAGTCTAATAAAATAGCCTATAAGGCAAAGTGATAAAACCTACGGGTTAATTAGACAAAACGAGGGAATAAATTGAGAATCTCCGCATAAAACAAAGACTGTAAAAGAATAAATTTTGGACTGTCAATATCCCGGTATGGATAATTGACAAAGGTTAAAGAGAAGATGCTAAACTAAAACTTCAGTTTTCATAAGAAATAACATTTTTAAAAATATAAATTTTAATAGGAATTTAAATAGTAAGCATAAAAGATACAAGTCTTGACATTGATAGGCGCAAGACGATATATTCGAAAAGAGATATTTCGAAAAAATGAAAGGTTGATATAAATTAAACATGATGTGACACGATCACGGTCAAGAAATGCAACGTGAAGTAGAATCACATTATAACCAAGCGAGCAGTAAAAAGTAACTGGACTAATAAGTCTAGTTAGTGAGACCGGTTAAGGTCATTTAAATAAATTTGGTCGCTTGTAAACGATGGATTCGGTATAACTGAACCGAATAAATGAAATTGAAAACAAAAGAAATAGTTGCTAAAAGTGAAAGATTTCACTAAAGACCTTTAAACGGGTCAAAGTAACGGATTCATAAAAAGTTCGATAATATATAAAAGCGATGGATATCGCTAAGTTAACTAAACTAGTAGAAGTAACGAAATTACGTTATTTCAAGTTGCATTATGTCGTATGAGATACGTAGATGATTAGTAACCAAAAGGATATTATCATACTTTTTGGGTAATACCAACAATTGGTTAAAATATGAGCAATGCTCAATTGATTATCGAGATCAAATGCATGGAGTTAAACTCGATAAATCATGTAAGAAAAAGGTTTCGAGGACGAAACCTCTTTAACGGGGGTAGACTTGTAACACCCCGAAAATGGGTTTGGTAATCAAACCCTGTTAATACTAAGAGACGGGTAAAATACCGTTAGTGGTAAAATGTAACCCGACGAATATTAGGACTTAAACACTAATCCTAATATTAAAATAAAAAGAGAATAAAAGCTTTTGAGAAAACAAAGCTTATAGGAAGCCCGAGTTAACGGGACTTAAAATAAAACGGGTTCTAACTCCCGGAACCCACTAAGTTAACTAGGAATAATTAACCTAGTTAGTAAAGTGTAGTTAAGTGAAAACAATAAAGAAAAACAAGGACTAGTAAACCTTTTATAAAAAGTTGGAACTAAAGGGACCAAAGTTGGAACAAAAGAAACTTAAGTTTTATAAACAAAAATTAGACATAACACACACACTAGGTGGGTGTATGTCGTACGACCAGGAGGCTCTTTTGGAGCCAAAACCCTAACTCAAGCTAAATTCATCAAATTGGAGGTTGATTATAGCCTTAAATCAATGCATGAACACAAATTCATGATCACCTAAGCATGGGGATCACAAGGTGTGTTAAATTTTGATATTTGGTGATACTTTGAAATTATGATGAACAATCATAATCGAAATTCTGGAATGAATGTTGAATCTATGAGTGTTATTGTGATGAAATCCGTGTTTAGGAACAACCCTAGTTAATAATTTGATAAACTAGTGTTGAAAAATAGAAATTTGATGATTACCCATATGTGTGCTAAGTGGCAAGATGAACACTTGAATTAGAGTGTTAAATTGATGAATATTGATGTTATGATACTAGTACTAGGTGTAGTTCATGAACACTAGACATGGAGGTTTGAATTTTGATGTTAACCTTGGTAAAAATAACTAGTTATGAACTAGTTTGTAAATGTGTAAAAGTATGCCCATTAGGTGTTTGATAAAATGCCTAAATGAATGCTAAAATGTGGAAATTTCAGGTGAAACACATATTTGAATTATATGACAAATTTTGCGAAGTATGAACCGATAAGGATTCAAAGCATAAAGTTAATCTAGACTTAATTGTGTAAATGATCAAAGTAGTTAACTTTTGATAAGTTAAGTTAACTAATGAAGAAGTCGAATAGAAGTTTCGACATAGAAAATAAGTGAGGTGGAATAGTCGTGATTTTTAAGGACAAATTTAACCACCTTGTAAATGTTGACAATAGTTTGACGCCTAACGAGCTAGGTGGAGGCTTGGGAAAGAAGCGGTCAAACGAATCACGCATGAGAAGAAAGGCGTATTCGGGATGCGAGGTAAGTCAAAGCTTACACCTTTTATTTAATATCTATTGGTTTTATAGATTTTAAATAATCAAAAGTCCCATTTGACTTATGATGTTTCGACCCGACATGCGCGGTTCGGGACAAAAGACAATAATGATAAACCATGTTGAATGGTTAAAAAGAGCTAATAAGGCCATTTAGTTATGTAATGACTAATAAATAACGAGTTTTGAATGATTTACCTTATAAGGTAAATCAATACTATTAATAAGGGTAAAATGGTAATGTGGTCACTCGTTTACGATAACCGTTAGTTTTGAAGGACACCTGTTGGCGTAAGATATAAATGGGGTCAAAATAATCAAGAAATAGATTTATAAGTAAATTGACCGAACGGTGTAAACCGGTACAAGTTATGTAGACGAGATAATAATAAATCCATCTTGCAAAAGTAAATGGTCATTTAGACCAAACGTGTTAAAAGGTGAAAATATCACCTTTTGACAATATCGGCTAATGTTTTGTCGAGTTGCATGATTACAGGAATAAATAAATATAGATTGAATGTTGACATCGCTATTACTTAGCGGCTACTAAGACAAGGTATCAAAACGGGTCAATATATTGATTCGAGCCAGGTATGTATAATTAGTCAATTCATCATTTGAACTTGAAGTTCAATGAGGGCTAAACAAGTTAAAATGGACATTGGGTTATCTTTTAAGTAAACCGAATGATTTAAGTTAAAGTCATTGTGTTTTGAAAACATAATGGCTATTTAAACAAGATCCTAGTTTAAAAGTGGAATTTTGGTCAATTACGACACTAAAAGTCTTTTGTTGTAAAGAAAGGATTTAAGATGACCGAAACGCCCTCGTAAGCTAAATCGAGCAAACAAATCTTAAGAGTTGTTTAAAAACAAGTTACATGATCAAGCAAATACTTTGAATAAGTATAAAAAGTGAAAGGGGTAAATCTTGGGTCAAATGACTCTATATGGGTCTTTGCCGTAAAATAATAGACCGAGGGATAAAACTCGGAATATATAGATCTCCACATTAAATCCACCACAAATATAGTTGTGGTGGAAGATTATTTGGTAAGAAATGTGAAAATATAAAGCTAGATACAAATGAAAGCGAATCATGTTTAAAATATACTTAAATACCCTTAACGGGTCAAAATAAGCATATGAGCGAAAACAGGTTAAGAATGCATAAGAAACGCGTGATTCGAACCTAATATGATAGTCAATATTGAAATGATGAATCTCATGAGTTTATAGATCAAATAAACATGTTTGTTTGATAAAAACATGAACGGGTCAAAACTTTGTAAAAAGGTATTAAGTAGAAGACTTAAAGGTCTGAAATTTTTGTTATGCCAAATGTTGGATTTCAACTTCATAAGATGGAGAATTAAATTACGGATGCGTAGGAAAAAGAATCGGGTAAAACGGATTAAAAACGAGAGAGTTATGCTCGTTTCCGTGAAACCGGGTTATGCTGGGAATATGCAGCAACATAATAAGAACTTGCTGTCGAAAAGGGGGCTAGGTGGGGCGTATAGCCCCTAGATGGGGCGTCTAGCTCCCCCTGAATCCGAAAATTGTTTAATTTTATTTGTTTGACCCACATAACTTGTTTAAACTTGTTATTTAACTATCAAAACTAACTTTTAAGTTGGTTTTGATCATAGGCGAATGTCAAGAGTGCCCGGATGAAGATCAAGATCGATGAGGAACCGAACACAATAAAGTTAAAAGCTTCCGCACGATATTTCGTCGTAACTTTTAAACGACGAACTCAAATTCATTACGATGTATATAAACCTTCATTTGTAAAAGTTTAAATTAACCGTATTATTCAAAGTACATGTAATCATAATTTCATGTTTATTTCCGTAAACTATACGAAAACCTTAAAATAATAACAAGGGCGTTACATAATGCTCTTATATTTGAAGTTAAGTTTTGTATAAATTTTTCTTTCTTATTTGTTACATGTACTGATAATCATGGACTTGGGCTGTGAGGATACTGGGTTCACGTCTGATCCACAACAAAACCCAACGCATCCATCAAATGAAGTTGGGCTGAAGATTGTGTTGCTAGGCTAAAATATTTAAAAGATTTTTAGCTGATGTTCAAGTCGGTTTAAACTTGGGCTATATAAAAGACCTGTCTTGAGCTCTTGTATTCATTCAGCTCAGATGTTTGTTGTTACACTTTCTCACTAGACTATTGCGATTAGGGTTTGTATTAGATCATATTCATCTTGACTCTGATCTATTTGTGTTCTTGATTGTTATATTATGATTTTATCATATTGATAAACTTCGTGTAGGTTGTTAATGTTACGGCATAGGTTTTTATAATTAAGGATCATACATCCTGAGGTGTTTCCTGGATCAGTTATCCTTATCGGACAGTGTAGTAACTCAGAGGATCAAGGATCCTTATTATTACTTGTGATTTCTAACAATTATTCTCGATGTTTTCTAATATTCATGTGCAGGTACTGAGTCTTAGTTGGAATCTTGGGAATAATTCGTTCAAGATGTTGCATGTGGTAATTCCACAAACGGTCATGGGGCTTGAACGTGGTCTTCCAAGATTTTTGGACTTAGTTGTTAGGCTTATTCAAAATGGGTTGATCAAGTGTTAAGTTACACAATTACACACACACACACTCGTATACACTATGAACCAGAACTCTCACAATACTCATAGCATTCAGTTGTAAAACACTTGATCAATATCCGAAGTTATAATCTCTTTTCAATTGTGCAATATAGTTAATAGTGATAGTTTTCACTATCCGATGTTTTTTATGCCGGTGATCTACTAGTGATCAAGGTCTTTTCCTCGCACAAATCTCTTAACTTATAATCCAACTTAACTTCAAAACGATATCATACACACCGATTGAACGAAACCCTAACTTTTTTAATTCAGTAAATTAAAAGAATTAATATTCATAAACAACCATAATCAACGTACTGAACATAAACTTACCACTGATAATATCTGTTGATTTCCCTCGTCGGAATGCCACTCCGTTTGTCGTAGTTACAATCGTTGGTTTCGTAAGAATATGAGTGAGATGAATGTGGTTCTTATTTTCAACGAGATATTCTTTTCAAAACAACGATAGCAATGATTATGGAAGAAAATATTTGAAAGAATCTAAAGAGATGATTACGTTTACTGTTTCCCAAAAATAAAATAGGTGTAATTTTACACTATTATCTCTACTCATTATTTCTAGTTATTATATTTTTATCAACTAATTACTAAATTGCCATTAACATTAAATCTCATCATCTAACAAATGATTGGTCAAGATCTGTTCACTTTGTTCACAAGTTACTCCTTGTTCACTCTAGAACCTTACCCTATATATGTATATAGAAACGGGATCAGGAGAAAACTCTCAAAAGTGTGAGAACACATCCTGGCCCAACACGTGTCACGCAGCATAGAGAATGGCGGAGGGACTTTTTTGTCCTTTTATCTTCTGTTTTTCCAGTTTCGTTTTTTCCAATATTGTTTTCTTTTTGGGGTTTAAGATTTTTGGCATTAACCAAATTCAATAATTAATGGCGTTTAATGGTTTCATTGTATTAACATTTTGGCATTTATGGCGTTTATGGCGTTTTTCAAATCGTATGCCATTGGAGCACCAGGGGGTCAGGAAATCTATCTGAATGGCGTTTTTTAAGACGTTTTAAACAAGATGGCCCATTGTTCTATTATTTTTATATACATTTTGGCGTTTGTGGTATCTTGGCGTTTTACAATTGTAAAATTATATTACAACCACAGGGAAAAAAAATAGAAGCGAAGAAAATAAATTAAAAATCTTAATCGGATCTCTCTTCACAATTTTCACTATCATCAGTCTCTCTCTTCTTTAGTAGTACAAGAACTGTCACCAAATATATGGCGTTTTATGTAAAACTTAACAAACCCATTGGTTTGATTATTTTGTCTGCTCGTCTGTTGAAGTGGCTTTTTGTGGATGTTTGGGTACATAGATCTATGACGTGTGGGTGGGTTTTTCGCTTTTTCTTCATCTTGTTCTTCATCTTTATAATCATCTCACTCTTCAGTGTCATTGATCTCTTTTCCTCATCCAAGCCTTATTCAAGAACAAAGAACACAAAATGACATTCGATTGTCATTAGTATCTTTTTCTTGAAGATTTGTCCATTTCATGCAGCAAAATCTTTCTGAGTTACTCCTCTCAGCTAACAATCCATTCAGTGAAACTTCACGAAGAACAATACTGAATATCCAAGAAAGCATATTAGCCATCTTTGATTTTTTTTTAATTTTTTGGCGTTTTACATTGAGTGGTATTTAGTAGTTTTTGGCGTTTGTTTTTTTTTTTTGTTTGATTAAATGGAAGTTGCTCAGAGTTATTATTTTATAGGATTTCTTTTGGCGGCGTAGGTTAGGCGGTGCATTATTATAATAAACTATTCGTCGTTTCAGTTACTGTTTGTAATTATTGTTTTTGATAAGCTTTTTTCTCTGAAGTCTGTAACACGTCCCGTCTTTCAAGTTTGGCATTTTAGATTCTAATATAATAAATTTTCCGTCTCTTCATTTTTACTGTTTTGTAGTTATTGTTTCTAGTTACATTTTCAAGTTTGGTTTTTATTTTTTTTATTTTTTGGCTTTTTTATAATACTTTTCCAAAGTAATTTTACTATAGTTTGGGAGTTTTTTGGGGCGTTTTACGGCATAATAGCGTTTTAACAAGCATTTGGCAGTCTGACGTTTTTATTATATATGGCGTTTTTATTATATAACAATCAGCTGAAAAAGAAAATTAAAAATATATATATAAAAACAATTGATCTGCCAAATCTTCACTGTCACCAGTCTCTTTCTTCTTTTTTGAATCATCTTAACTGGCTGGTTCGAATTTCGTATGATTCATTTTGTTTTTTTTTTTTGTTTTTCAAGTAGTTTTTTTGTGGCTGTTTGGAAGCACAAAGTCTGACATCAGCATCTTTTTCTTGAAGATTTGTCTGTCACACCCCAACCGATGGTGGAAACATCGGGATGAGACGAACAAATTGCTCAAAACATCATAACACTATGTGACAAAATAAATTAAATTGGATTTCATAAATTGCTAAAGTATAATACAAGAAATTAACATAAACAACATTGTTTCGAATGTACAACAACAAAATAGTTTAATCTAAGTGTGTTTCTAAGTCCACCTTAATCTTGTTTCTTCACTTAGCATCATCTTGTCTATCGAACCTGCAACATGTATTAAAATAGAGTTCAATGCAAAAGTAAAGGCGAGTATACAAGTTTGATACATAGAATAAAATTGTTTAACGTGCTCGTATCCAAAATGAACAACAATTTGCAAGTTACTAGTACGCTGAGATTGTGTAACAATATGTTCAAACCCAAGAATCCAATGCGTTAAAATAGCCTATCCCAAAGTATCGCGGGAGGTAACATGTTTAACTTAACAATACCCTAAGTCTCGTGGGAGGTGCATTACTCCTATAGCGCTATAATTGTTAAGGTGGGCTAGCAAAGTTAATGAGCATATATCAACACAAATAATTTACGTAGCATACGAGATTAACAAGCATCAAATTGTTTAAAGTTTCACTCCCAATAGTCTAGCGGGAGATTAACATGTTTCAATATGGATAGAGTGTGATTCAAATAGTTTTCAAGTGTTTTCGTGTTTTACATAGAATACATGTTGCACCCAAAAGTGTTTAAAAGTAAAATGGGTTTGAGTGTACTCACAAAATTGCATATGCTTTCCGATTATCCAAAGTGACGAAGTTGTTGAGACTAGAAAGTTGAATGTGTTCGATTTGGAGTTTAAGAGGTGTTTACATATGGTTCTAGGGATTTGGAGTTTAAATAGCATGAAAAATAAATATATGAAAATAATCATCTAACACCTATGACACTTGTTCTTGACACTATGAAACTCTAAAAGAGTTTAAATGTTTTCATGGGACAAGGTTCCATTAGAATCGTGACAAGTTGTCAAGGCCAAAATGATACAATCTACTAGCTTGACGAATGTCCATTAGTTCATCACCAAGAGTTCGATTATTTGGTTGTTACATAAGTATTACATAGTGTATATTACATCATACATGTCAAGCATGAGGTAGAAGATTAAAGTCTTCATTTAGGCACCTCTAAGTATCATAGAATTCATACATGAGATAGGAAGAACAAGCTTCCATTTAGGTACCTCTATTGTTCACCACTTCACTTGTTGTTATGAACAACAAGGAGGGTCATCAACCTAAAAGAATAATGAAATACAACAACTAATCTATGTGAAAACATCAAGAAGTGTGTGGTTTTTTATGAAAGATAGCCCAAGCTAGTCTAACAATCACACATTCATCAAGCTTCAAGCTTGAACACTTCTTGTGGGTAAAACCCTAACTAAAACAGAAAGTTTGTGAGGTTTTAACCTTTGATTTAACATGTCTCAACCTTGTTTTTAAGCATAACTAACCATAGATGAGGTTATAAGCATTAGGACATAGGTTTGAGATGAGTTAGACTCAAGTTCAACTAAGATTAACAAGTTTAAACGAAATCAGAAACAAACAGTCCATTTTGGAGCCTTTTTGGCGACATTCCAGGGCTTGGTTTTCATGAAAAACCTCTGGAAACGTAGCTAAGGTCAATACAAAGAGGTAGGAAAAAGAATCGAGTGAATCAGATAAGAAATGAGTGAGTTATGCTCACTTTTGTGAAGGTTGATGCTTCCACTCGAACTTGAGATTTGCAGCTGATTATAGGATGATTTGAGAGTGTTTAGAGTGATTAGCAAAGTGTTAAACGCTTGGAGAATGATGGGTTTATATAGGGAAGAGTTTAGGGTAGGTTTTAGTTGTGTAATTAATGTTAAAACTAGTTTAAAAATCAAAATAAACACAAAAACCCGCTCAAACAGCGAGCTGGAAGGTCTGGTCGCGCTGATCAGGCTGTTTAAACGAGTGCTTAAATGAAATTCAGGCTGGGTTTGTTAAATAAAAAGGCTGCTCAGCTGGTTGAGCGCGCAGTTGCTGGATCTGGTGACCCAGGTTCGAGTCCCGCGGTCAGCAGTTTTGTTTATTTATTTTTTTCTTTTCCTTCCTTAATACCTATACTTTCAGCAATTACCCAAATGACCCTGTAAGTTTAAAGTTTTGAAATTGACTCTAACACCCCTTGACTTTAATTAAAACTCAAGTTATGTTATTTTTAAAGGAACTAACTTTTTAGTTTAAACTAATTGTTACTTTGTATTTACTAACTTTAAAAATTAACGAGACTAACTAGTTTACTATAAAAATTAAACTTTTAAATAGTAAAAATTAATTAATTAATTAATTAAATAATATAGTATAGGTAAATAACCATATTTATGAACGAATTTAAATTAGGATAAAAAAACCTTTAAACGATTATTCATTTCACGAAGCTTCCGAATCTTATTATTTTAAGAGATTTAACCAGTTTAACAAGTATCAAGTGTCGATAAATATAGAATCAAGAATCCTTGAATAATTTTTCGTTCAAACGAGAAATTGATTAACAGTTGCACATAAGTCTAATATGAATACACAAAATAGCTTCGTTTTTATTTTGATCAATAGTCTCGACTTACAAACGGAACAGAAGTAGATTACAAAGAGGGTACAAGTGTCTAAATACGGAAAGTACAACACGTCTTGTTAAAATAAGAAAGTGCGAAAATGTGGAGCGTTACATTGTCCATCTAATGCAGCAAAATGTTATTGAGTTTACACCCTTCAGCCAATAATCTTGAATTTCCAATGAACGATGTTTGATTTTTTAATTTTGGCGTTGTATCGATAAAAAGAACGCCACTAAATAAAAGCACCTTAAACCTCAAAATTTGATCATGCTAAAATCAATAATGTTTCGCTGTATGAGATGGACAACATTGTTAATCCTCGGTTAAGAAAGATAACTGATAATGTTGTCCACCTCATACAGCTAAACTTTATTGACAACAAACCTCAATAATGTTTTTGTATGTTTTGGCGTTATAAATTGGATGGAAGTTGAGGATAAGTCAATAAGATTTTACTCAATGAAATAGACAATATCCTCACTTAAGTATTTTGTCCATTATATTGAGCGAAAGCTTACAGGCAACCAAACTGAATTTCAAATAAACGTTTTGGTTTAGAAGATATTTAATGTTTGGGTTTTTTAGCGTTTCTAAGACGAATAGTATATATTAAATATGGCGTTTGGGGTTTTGTGTGTGTTTTTAATTGAAGGTCTGAGATGTTGTATATATAGGATTTTTTTGGCGGTTTTTTTAGGCGAGATTTTATTATAATTAAGTTTGGCGTTTTATATCTAATGGCGTTTTTAGTTAGAATGGTGTGTGCTATTTGTTTGGCGTTTTATTTCATGGCGTTTTGTGTGGAGAAGTCAAAAGACCCCTTTACCCTTAATGAAGCGCGTCCACGTAATAAAATTGATGTTATTTATGAAAATGCCACCGCGCCAATCTAGTCCATAGATTGTTTTGATCGGACGTTCCATAAACGTTCTCACACTTTCTACCGTTTTCTCTAAATCTCGACCCTATATATATCATTCGTGTATCTTGTTTGTATAGATAACTAAATCTAAATACACTAAATAACTTACGACTTAACGTACATCACGTACGACAGGTAATTACGCACGCTCATTTTAAAATCACGCACGTTATAACTCAAAAATCCAAAATCGCGCATGTTGAAACACAATAATCACGCATATTGAAAACATTAATCACGCATGTTGTTATACGTAAAGTACGTTAAGCCGTAATGTACGATATACTTTATATATATATATATATATATATATATATATAGGGGAAGGTTCAAATGAAAACCACTAGTTAACGCGAAAACTCGAAAACTAATTAAAAAAAGCCAAAAAAACATGCAAAAAAATTTTTTTTTAAAAAAATTTTTTTTTCAATCAAATTTTCGCAGGTTTTTTTATTAAAAAAAAAATTTCAAAAAAAAAAAAAAAAAAAAAAATTTTGTGTAGTGCACATGTGTAATACTGCACATGTGTCTGTGTACTACACATGTGTATTATTACACATGTGCACTACACAAATTTTTTTTTTTTTTTTTTTTGAAAAAAAGTTTTTTTTATATATAAAAACTAGCGATTTTTATTAAAAAATTGAAAAAAAAAAAAAAAATTTTTTGTGTGTTTTTTAGGCTTTTTTTAGTTAGTTTTCGAGTTTTCGCGTTAAAAGTGGTTTTCATTTGAACCATCCCCTATATATATATATATATATCATCACTGTAATAAGTTTGAATCCTAAAAGATTAGTTAATACTTCATATTCTATAAATGGAGTGGAGGTCCATTAAAAAGACAAAGCCTTTAAACATCTTGGGTGAGTAAGATCTTGAGTTCAAGTCTCACAGACAAAAAGAAATAAAGTAAATTTTCCGTTAAAGAAATACTTCACATTCTAAAACATATAAATAACACAATACATGTTCCAAAAAATGAAAGTTAAATTTTCACATAACAAAAACTACTAGAATGAACACATACTAGAATAGGGTTAATGAAAAATAATACTTAGAATTTAAAATTTTCTTATATATGTTTCTGACACGTAGTTTGAGTAAATGGATATATGTTTTCAGGTATCACCTAATCTCAACTCTCTTCTCATACTCAAGAAATTTTAAAAAGTAATATCATAGTTAGTCCCATTTTCGAATGCCTCTCTCACTAGTTGTTACAAAGATTTTACGTTTATATATTCATTAGATTCTGGTTTAATCCTTACTTCAACATTTTTTTATTTATTTACTGAATTCTCCTTTGTTCCAACCCTGAAATTAAAGGTACACAACAATATAAAATCAACAAAAGGCACACACCCTTCAATGACCATAGTCAAAGTTAACTTTTGTTATATTACATATTTTCGTTGATTGTTTCTTTCTTTATATAGTCAAGGTTAACTTTTGTTATATTACATATTTTCATTGATTGTTTCTTTCTTTATTTATTTATTTGATGATAAATCTAATTATTTTTGTTAGTTAACATTACAATAAAATAAGCATACAAGATTATAAGGTTTCTTACGTTATTTTTAATGTTCATTTTTGTTTTATTAAATTTATTGCTTTTATAAAATTTTCAATTAATTCACACACACACACATATATATATATATATTGAAAGTTTTAAGTACAAATGAATTTTAACGTGCGAATGTACAAAGTGAGAAAATAATGTACGTAATTATGTTTGTAACATGCATAATTAAGGTTAACCCAACCCATGCATATTTTAAGTTTAACCCAAGAGTAATTTTCATATTTCATTGCATAAGTGATTTGAATTTTGTAACATGCGTATTTTAAAAACAAACATGCGTAAATTACTTTGTACCTTTGCACGTTAAAGGGCTAATAATCTTCTCATATATATATATATATATATATATATATATATATATATATAGGGTAGGGATCCTAAGAGAAGTCCACCCTATTTGAGAAACTTGAGAAGCAATCTGGACCACACATTTTCCCTAAGCAAAAAAATGCAAAAAAAAAGGTGAAAAAAATGCATTTTTTTTTTTTTTGTAAAAATCACAGCTTTTTCTTTAAGGATTAAATTTTTTATTATTTTTTTTTAAATTTTTTTTGGGATTTATACACATGTGTATATTGTTAATCTTTTAACTATACATATATGTATATTGACAATTATACCTATATGTATATACATATTTAAAATTGAAAAAATATTTGTTATAAATCCTAAACCTTATGCCATAAACACTAAAGATAAACCTTAATGTTAAACCCTAAAGCTAAACCCTAATTCTAAACCCTAATGCTAGCTAAACCCTAAAGCTAAACCCTAATTCTAAACCCTAATGCTAAACCCTAATGCTAAACCCTAAAGCTAAAACTAAACCCTAAAGCTAAACCCTTAATGCTAAACCCTGATGCAAACCCTAAAGATAAAGCTAAACCCAAAAGTTAAAGCTAAACCCTAATGCTAAACCGAAAAGCTAAACCCTAATGCTAAACCCTAAATACTATTATTAAACCCTAATGCTAAACCCTAAAGCTAAACCCTAAACCATAAGCTAAACCCTAATGCTAAACCCTAAATACTAATGCTAAACCCTAAATAACACTTATTTTTCAATTTTAAACATGTATATACATATATGTATAATTGACAATATACATATATGTATAGTTAAAAAGATTAACAATATACACATGTGTATAAATCCCAAAAAAAAATTTAAAAAAAAATTAAATTCTTAAAGAAAAACCTGCGATTTTTCAAAAAAAAAAGTGCATTTTTTTTTACAATTTTTTTCATTTTTTTGCTTAAGAAAAATGTGTGGTCTAGAATGCTTCTCAAGTTTCTCAAATAGCCTACTACTTCTCACATGATCCTTATCCTATATATATATATATATAGAGGGTTGAGTTCATTTCAGAACTCTAAATAACTACAGAACTATTAGAACTCCTAATAAACAATCATTTTATATATAAGTTTTTGTATTGTTGATACATAGTACTTTTGAGCAATATTAACAAATTCTCTCTCCATACAAAAGAAGAACGGACAACTCATCCGTACAACAGCAACGTTCATTTTTCACCGGAATCCCTGTTTCGTCGGCCGGAATCTTCTCCAAATCCGGGTAAGCAATTGCTGATCGTTGATTTCCAGGAAGGTTCGTGTCCCTTCTACTCTCAAATCTCCACAAACCACCGCCGGTAAGTTTTTTTGGTATCTCTTCTACTCTCAAATCTCCACCGAGTTCTGCCGCCACTTGTGCCACCACCGGTAAGTTTCCGGTGATCTCACAAGGAAGAAAACACAAGTACCTGATGTCTACAAGCTTCTAGGTTTAATCCTCTCTTTTTATCATATTATTCGATTTCTAGGGTTTTGAGATTCATCCTGATTTGATAAAATTGTGGCTTTTGGCTCATTTATATGTTTATTATTTCACATCGTTTTCATTGAGTTTTGTATCTTTAGTCATTGGTGTAGAAGCTTCTAGGTTTAATTTCCTGTTTCCCCTCTTTTATCATATCGTTAGATTTTTTTTATTGGTTTTAAAAGTGATACTGATTTGGTAAAATTGGGGCCCTCGGTTCAGTTACACGTTGATTTTGCATCGTTTTATTTGATAATTGTATCGTTCCACTTCATACAGTAGCAATATTGAGTTTATGTGTGCTTGTTTGTCTCGCTCGTTCGCTCGTTCGCTTGCTGATATAGTGCAGTTACGTGGACCGTGGGTGAATTTTCTGTTTTGAGTATTCGTGTGTAAATTTGTATACATATTCTATTAGTTTTGCAGGGATAACATTGTTTATTGTTGGGTGTGGGGCTTGTTGTGTATTTATATTGGTGTACTGTGATATTGTGTTAATTAGGAACCATAGACGGTGGGAGTCGTAATTATGCTTTAAGACCGTGTCCAAGAAAGAGGGGTGCTAATAAAGGGGACAAAAGGTAGGATCTCTTAGTGGTAAGTTGCTAGAGTTAGTGGATGTGCTTAAACGACGGAAGGTTCAAATAGCGTGTCTGCAAGAAACTAGGTGGAAGGGGCATAGAGGGGCAGAATGCAATGGGTATAAGTTGTGGTATTTAGGGTCTGATGGCGCTAAGAACGGAGTGGGTTTTCTAGTGACTAGTGAACTGCAGAAAAATGTAGTGGAAGTGATAAGGTACAACGACAGGATTATGATGTTGAGGTTGGTACTGGGTGAGGAGATAATGGTTGTGATTTGCGCATATGCGCCTCATGGGGGATTAGGAGACCAGGAGAAAAGAAAGTTTTGGGATTGTTTAGATGTCGTAGTAAGGGCCATACCTAGGGAGGAGAGGATTTTTATAGGTGGTGACTTTAATGGTCATATAGGTGAGGACAATAATGGTTTTCAGTCGGTACACGGGGGTTTTGGTTTTGGTGATAGGAATGAGCCTGGGAGGGACCTTCTAGAGTTCGCAGTGGCCCATGACCTGGGTATTTTAAACTCGTTTTTTAGGAAACGAGTTTCTCATTTGATCACTTTTAGTAGCGGGGGGCGTAACACGCAAATAGACTATCTCTTGATGAGGAGAGAAGATCGACGATGGTGGAGGGACTGCAAGGTTATACCAGGGGAGACAATGGTGACTCAACACCATTTGCTAGTAGCGGATATAGGTATGAGAAAAAAGGTGTCAGAGGGGGAGAGGAAGGGTCGACTTCGGATACGATGGGGAAGTCTGAAGGGAGACAAGATTACAATGTTTAGAGACAAGGTCATCCCTATGACAGCCGATCGGGTGGGTGAGGATGCAAACCGGTTGTGGGAGGTTATGGCGACTTCCATTACCCAGGTGGCAGAGGAGACGCTAGGGCTTACAACAGGATTGACAAGCGGGCATAAAGACACCTGGTGGTGGAGTGAGGATGTGCAGATCAAGATAAGGGTTAAACAACAGGGTTTTAGAGACCTTTTGAGGTGCACGGTCAAGGAAGAGCGACGGAGGCTGAAGGAAAGGTACAAAAAGGCCAAAAGGGAGGCGAAGAAAGCAGTGGCGGAGGCAAAGAGCGCAGCTTATAAGAATATGTATAACCGCCTGGAGACGAACGAAGGGGAACATGCCATGTTCAGGATTGCCAAGGCTAGGGAGCGGAGAAAGCAGTATCTAGGTTCGGTGAAATTTATAAAGGGAGAGGATGGGCATGTCCTAGTAAAAGAACCAGACATTAAGTTGAGATGGCAAACCTACTTTTGTAATCTTTTCAATGGGGGGAAGGAAGTCCAACAAGAAAGTGACAACAACACCACCCGAGGACGACAACGAAATAACTGCTATTGCCGGAGTATTACAATGGGAGAAGTAAGGGCAGCACTCAAGAAGATGGGAAGGGCTAAGGCAGTTGGTCCTGACAACATACCGATAGAGGTGTGGAAGTGTTTGGGAGAGGATGGAGTTCGATGGCTAGCTAGTTTGTTTAATCTTATTTTCAAAACGGGAAAAATCCCGGAACAGTGGAGGAGTAGTGATGTAGTGCCCTTGTATAAGAATAAAGGAGATGCCCAGTGTTGTGGGAACTACAGAGGGAGTAAGCTACTGAGCCACACTATGAAACTTTGGGAGCGGGTAATTGAGACTAGGATTAGAAGAGAAACTCAGGTTACGGCAAACCAGTTTGGTTTCATGCCAGGGCGCTCAACAACGGAAGCGATTCATATTCTACGAAGATTAATGGAAAAGTACAGGGGGAAAAAGCAAGATCGACATATGGTTTTCATTGACCTTGAAAAGGCTTATGACAGTGTGCCACGTAGACTGATTTGGGAAAGCTTGGAGGGTAGGGGAGTTCCGGCGAAGTATATAGACTTAATTAGGGATATGTATGATAAGACTGTGACTAGGGTTCGTGCGCCTGTAGGAGATACAGAGTCTTTCCCCGTGGAAGTCGGACTCCACCAGGTCCGCATTGAGCCCGTTGCATTTTGCGGTTATCTTGGATGAGTTGTCCAAGTCTATTCAAGAGACAGTTCCGTCGTGCATGCTTTTTGCGGACGATATAGTGCTAGTTGCGGAAACTAGACAAACCCTAAATGTGAGGCTAGAGGAATGGAGAACAGCTTTAGAAGGCAATGGTTTAAGGATTAGTCGGTCTAAGACTGGATACCTTTATTGTAATTTCAGCGGTGCAGGTGACAACGAGGACACTCAGGTTATCATTGAAGGTCAAGTGGTCCCACAAACGACTAAGTTCAAGTACTTAGGATCGTTTGTGCAAAGGGACGGGGAGATAGATAGTGATGTATCTCACCGCATCCAGGTTGGCTGGTGTAAGTGGAGAGCAGCCACTGGGATATTGTGTGACAGGAGGTTCCCGACAAAATTGAAGGGTATAACAACCCTTGGTAAAACAGACATCCTCATAATATTTCCGACACCCTAATATATATTGTAAATATATCAACTTGTCTTTATATGCACCCCGTATGTGAAAACCGAGCCCCAAGATAGATTATACTATATAAAATAAATAAAAAACAAAAATTAGTAAGCTGAGGCGGGCCGCGTAGGGCCTCACCTCAAGTTAACGCGGGCCGCGAGAGTGTTTAACCAGACTTTTCCTAAAACACAAGTTGATGCGGGCCGCGTACATGGTGGGTTAAGTCCATGCGGGCCGCGAGTGTCCGGAATTGTGGCGTGACCCGGTGCGGCCACGTGTCCAACTCGTGTCAACCCTATATGATGACCGGAACAAGCTATACGTTGACTTTGGGTCAACGCGGGCCGCGTAAGGCCTGGCCAAACTCCACGCGGGCCGCGTGGGAACGCGATTTCACAACTATAAATAGAGGGCAACGGCCTTCAGTCCATCTCGCTCACTTTCTTTCTTTCTTTCTAAATTTCTGAAGTAGTATACACTATACCCGGGCATTATACCCCCTAAAATAGCGAGGTTCTGCTACGATGTAAGTATTATAACCCCTGGAGACGTATTAGATACGCTGCCCGATTGATCTAGGGTTCCGTAACGGCTGTCGTGGTTCTGCCCGACGTAGTCGTTGGAATGCCGTCTCGGGGAGGGTATTACTAATGTTAAAATGGGTTATTATACTAACACACGTGCATTTGTGTAATTTATAGATTATCTCCAGGAAACCCTTACGAAAAACCTAAAACAGCAATGTGAGTTGATCCTTCTTTTTATGTACTCATTTTTGTGAGTAATCTCCTTTTTCTTAACTGTTTTTACAAAACCTTAAATACCTTTCCATGCAAATGACAGTTATTGAGTATTTGTGAAGAATACAATTATAGTGGGTATGTTGGGGTTTTGTATACAAAATTGGTTACTGGCGTGGTAACATCCCATATGTTGAGTATGACCGTACCACTGATGTTAATTGTGATGTCTTGGATACAAATGTAATTGCGGATGTGCCCTCAATACTGCAAATTGGTTTTTACTTAAACTTGATTAAACTGGGATTCACTCACCAGTATTTCCCACTGACAAAATGTTTTTAAAACGCGTTTCAGGTAACAAAATGTGAAAGCCAAATAGAAGCCAGCTGGACAGCACTGAAGGCTTGGAAAAGTGGCAATAAAGTTACCTAAGAATAAAATGGATGTTTTTATTAAATAAATAGGATTTACTCCTATGAAACGTGTGTATTGAAAACTTGGGTTTTTACCCATATGTTTAATGTTATAAACATGGTGGTTTACTCTGATTAAAATATTTCCTAACTACGATCCTGATGAAAATTTCCGCTGCCAAATTGAATAAAAAAATGTGATACCACCGAAACTGGCTCACGGCCGCCCGTTCCCGGGAGATAGGGATCGGGGGCTGTGACAGAAGGTGGTATCAGAGCTATGCCACTGATTCAGCCACAGAAGTGTTCTGCTGACATCAAAATTCAAAGTGTTAGAAATAAATTATGGAAATACGTGTATAATTGTATTTCTTGCTATGTGTTATCTGACTATTTGTTAGTTTACAGTATGAGCGACCAAGGACCTTCTGACGCCTATCGTCAACTGTCTGGTTCGCCTAGGAGCGAAGGCACCTCCTCTTCTCAGCCTGCCCTCTCAGAGTATTCTGCTGACACAGAAGAAGGGATCTTTGTGTTTAAGGCTCAGTCTGAAGAGCCATTTCCTCAGAAAAAGAGGGGATGGTTCAGTAGGGGAGCGCACGAGCGTAGGAAACGAATGAAAAAGTTGCAGGAACAGCGAGTGTTAGCCGCAGCAAAAAGAGAAACTGATGCTTATAATCAGGATATGCTCAATAGGGGTATCGCTAATATCCATATTTTAGCAACCACTGCTGCTGACCCAAACTTGGAACAAATGCTAGCACCATAACCACAAAATCCTGATCAACCTATGGAAATAGAAAACCAGATAGAAATGCCTGATTTCAACCCGGAGGAGATACCTAGGGTACCTGCACCTGATCCTCTAGACCCAAACAATTACGACCCCTGATGGGACGATGTTCGGGACTACGTGCAACAAAACCCAATTCAGGAAAATGTGCCAATACCCAACTTAGGAGCTTATCCAGGGTTAGATCCTCAAGATCCCTACAACATTAGTGACGCATATGTTAGGGAAATTTTAGAAAACCCATACCCGTACCAAGCCCCTATGCCTCCGTATCAGGAACCCGTACCTCAGTTTCCAAACCCAGTCCTAGAACCTGCACCCCCAATGAGTGCAGAAAATGTCCAGGAACTTAGGACTTTTGGGGAAGAAATTTTAGAAAGCAGTGATCGTATGCGACAGGTGGGAGAACGCCTCGTATGGAAATACGATGAGCGTAATATGGATTTTTGGATGAATCCATATCAGTGAAGGTGATGGTAGAAACAGTAATAATAATAATAATAATATAATAATATATATGTGTATGTGTTAGAAAAAAAACTACGGATGCATACTATTAGTATTGTAGCTTTATATTTCAGTCGGTACTGTAATTTTTATTTCTATACTGGTGTGTACTGATGCATACTATATAAAAAGAGTAAAAGTCGCAATGCTCGACGCTTTTGGTTAAAAAGTGCGTGTCATGGGATTGGCTATATATAAATATTATTTGTGATATTAATATTTGGTAAATGTCTAAAATTCAGATGGCCGACGCGGGAAATCAAGAAAATCTGAATAACGATAAACAGAGTAACATTAACGTGGTTAATGAGAATTCGGACAATAATAACAACGGAAACCAAATGGATAATAGTGCCGTTCAGCATATTGTGGCACAGGGAATTATAGATGCGATGCCATTTATTATTCAAACAGTTCAGGAAGCGAATAATAAAAGTAAGCATAGTAGTAAGCGACCAACTGAACCCGAAAACAGCGTGAACAATAGACCCATACTTCAAGCGCCCGTCCCCAAAAGAAGAAGAACCATGCCACATGGTTGTTCTTACAAGGAATTCTGGTCCTGCAAACCAATAGAATTCTCGGGCAATGAAGGACCCATTGCAGCTTTACGCTGGATAGGGAAAACTGAGGCAGTTCTGAAAATAAGCAAGTGTGCTGAAGAAGATAAAATACTGTTTGCTTCAAATCTGTTTAAAAATGCAGCCTTAGAATGGTGGAACACTATCCTCCAATCCAGAGGAAGTGATAGGATTTATAATATGGAATGGGGAGAATTCAAGAACATGGTAGAAAGGAAATTCTGCCCTCCCAATGAAAAAGAACAGATAGCAAATAAGTTTCTGAATCTAAGAATGACCGGGGTAGATAGTAAGGGTTACACTACCACATTCTTTGAATATGCTAGGATAGTACCTACCCTTGCATCACCTGAACCGGTATTAATCTCCCGTTATATCTGGGGATTAATTGGAGAAATTAGACATGTAGTCAAGGCAGCTAGACCCCAAACCATAGAAGAAGCTGTAGAACTAGCTAATACCTTGACAGATGAGTTAATCCGTACTAGAGAAGAAGACCAGAGGAGAAACCTAACCCAAAGGCTTACTCAAGAATTCCGTTCTGGGAATTCCAATCGTAGGAATGTAGGTTCTACCTCTGCACCCTACTGCAAAGCCTGCAGAAAGAAGCATTCTGGAAAATGCTCTACTTACTGTAATTTTTGCAAGGCCCCAAGACACAAGGAAGAGAATTGCAAGAAGAAATCCAGTAATGGAATGTGTTTCAATTGTGGGGAAAAAGGTCACATTAGGACAAACTGTCCGAAATTGGCTCCAGCTGCAACCAACAAAAATCCTAAAAATGCCAGAGCATTCGTGCTAACTACAGAGGAAGCCAGGATGATTCCAGACGTAATTGCTGGTACGTTTTTAGTTAGTGATATTTTTGCTAAAGTATTATTTGACTCTGGTGCAAACCAAAGTTTTATTAATACTTCGTTTTGCAAACTCCTAAATCAATCATTAACTAAACTACCACAAGAATGTCTAGTGGAAACCGCAAATGGAGAAACTGTTAAGATTTCTGAAATCTTGCAGGAAGCAAGAATAGAAATTTTTAATCAAAAATTTATGGCAAACCTTTACCCAATGAATCTGGTGGGATTTGATGTAGTATTAGGAATGGATTGGTTAATAGCCAATAAAGCCAGTATTTTATGTGATCAAAAGACAATTCAATTAAAATCACCAAGAGGTGAAAAGATCTCAATTAAAGGAGATAAACCTTTTAGATCCACTAAATTCATCTCTGTGATGAAAACTGCAAGTTGTATAAGAAAAGGATCTATAGTGTATTTGATTTCTATAATCACTAACACTAAAGGAAAAGAAGTAAAAGATATCCCAGTAGTATCCCAATTTTCAGATGTCTTTCCAGAAGAATTGCCAGGACTACCGCCAGACAGGGAAGTTGAATTCAGAATTCATCTGTTACCCGGAACAGCACCGATTGCCAAAGCACCTTACCGTTTAGCACCCGTGGAAATGCAAGAACTGAAGAAACAACTAGACGAGTTGTTGGAAAAGGGATTCATACAGCCAAGCTCATCGCCATGGGGAGCGCCGATTTTGTTTGTTAAAAAGAAGGACGGATCAATGCGTATGTGCATTGACTACCGCGAATTGAACAAAGTCACGATTAAGAATCGGTACCCATTACCGAGGATCGATGATTTGTTTGATCAACTTCAAGGAGCTCGATTTTTCTCTAAAATCGATTTAAGATCAGGATATCATCAATTAAAGGTACAGGAAGAGGATATTCCTAAAACCGCATTCAGAACAAGGTATGGTCATTATGAATTTACTGTCATGCCATTTGGTTTAACCAATGCCCCAGCCGCATTTATGGACATGATGAACCGAATATGTAAGCCATATTTGGATAAATTCATAATTGTCTTCATAGATGATATTCTAATTTACTCTAAAAGTAAAGATGAGCATGCAAAGCACTTGCACTTACTTTTAAGTTTATTAAGAAAGGAAAAGCTTTATGCTAAGTTTTCAAAGTGTGAGTTTTGGTTAGAACAAGTGCAATTTCTCGGACATTTGGTGAATCATGAAGGAATTCATGTAGATCCAACGAAAATCGAGGCAATTACCAAATGGAAAACCCCAGAATCACCAACTGAAGTTAGAAGTTTCTTAGGATTGGCCGGTTATTATAGAAGATTTATTCGAGATTTTTCTAGAATAGCCATTCCTTTAACTAAACTAACCTGTAAATCTGTTAAGTTTGAATGGGGACCACAACAAGAAGAAGCCTTTAGAATCCTTAAGCAAAGATTAACCCATGCACCCATACTAGCATTACCAGAAGGAACTGAAGACTTTGTAGTCTTTTGTGACGCTTCTAAATTAGGTTATGGATGCGTATTGATGCAACGTCAAAAGGTTATAGCTTATGCATCTAGACAGCTTAAGAGTCATGAAGGAAATTATTCAACCCATGATTTGGAATTAGGAGCCATAATTTTTGCCCTTAAGATTTGGAGACATTATCTTTATGGTAGTAAGTTTACCATATTCACAGATCATAAGAGTTTAAGATATGTTTTCGGGCAAAAAGAGTTGAATATGAGACAGAGACGCTGGATGGAATTGCTTAGTGATTATGATTGTAATATCCAGTATCATGCAGGAAAAGCAAATGTGGTGGCTGATGCTTTAAGTCGAAAATATCACGAAAAACCAAAAAGGGTACGTTCTCTTAAATTAAATCTACAAGTAGATTTAAACAATCAAATTAGAAAAGCACAAGAATCAGTAATCAAGGAAGATACTGAAAAGTTAAAAGGAATGATTAAGGAATTAGAACAAGGAACAGATGGAATTTGGAGGTTCCATAAAAAGAGAATGTGGATACCTAAATTAGGAAAGTTACGTCACCGTATATTAGAAGAAGCCCATAAGTCTAAATATACGATGCATCCAGGAAGTGATAAAATGTACCAGGATTTAAGGAAAAATTTCTGGTGGATAGGAATGAAAAAGGACGTAGCAGCTTATGTTTCTAAATGTTTAACTTGTTCACAAGTTAAAGCTGAACATCAGAAACCCTCAGGATTGTTACAACAATTAGAAATACCAGTTTGGAAATGCGAATGGATAACAATGGATTTTGTTACCAAATTGCCTAAAACAAGAAAAGGTAATGATACAATCTGGGTGATTGTAGATAGATTAACCAAGTCAGCTCATTTCTTACCAATGAAGGAAACCTTTAGTATGGAACAATTAGCCAAATTATATGTAAATAAAATTGTTTCATTACATGGCATTCCTTTATCAATTGTTTCTGATAGAGATAGCCGTTTTACCTCTCATTTTTGGTCAAGTTTCCAAAAAGCAATGGGAACCAGGTTAAATCTAAGCACAGCTTATCATCCTCAAACGGACGGACAAAGCGAAAGGACAATTCAGACAATGGAGGACATGCTTAGAGCTTGTGTAATTGATTTTGGAGGTAACTGGGACGAACACTTACCTTTAATAGAATTTTCTTATAATAACAGTTATCACACAAGTATCAATGCTGCACCATTCGAAGCACTTTATGGACGAAAGTGCAGAACCCCAGTCTGTTGGGCAGAAATTGGGGAAAAACAATTATCTGGACCCGAAATAGTACAAGAAACAACTGATAAAATCATTCAAGTCAAGGAACGACTGAAAACAGCACGTGATCGCCAAAAGAGCTATGCTGATAACAGACGCAAACCATTAGAATTTCAAGTGGGAGATAAAGTGTTATTGAAAGTCTCTCCCTGGAAAGGAGTGGTAAGATTCATCAAAAGAGGAAAGCTTAGTCCCAGGTATATTGGACCTTTTGAAATTATCCGAAGAATAGGACCTGTAGCTTATCAGCTACAACTGCCAGAGGAAATGGCAGGAATACATGATGTGTTTCATGTATCCAATCTTAAAAAGTGTTTAGCTGATGAATCACTCGTAGTACCTCTTAAGGATATAGAGGTTAATGAGCAACGCAAGTTTGTGGAGAAGCCTCTACAAATTGAAGATAGAAAAGTTAAAAATCTCAAGCATAAGAGATTGGTTCTGGTCAAAGTAAAGTGGGAATCCAAAAGAGGACCCGAGTACACGTGGGAGCTTGAATCCGAAATGCAAAAGAAATATCCACACTTGTTCCAGTAGATCTCGAGGACGAGCTCTAAAACAAGGTGGGGAGGATATAACAACCCTTGGTAAAACAGACATCCTCATAATATTTCCGACACCCTAATATATATTGTAAATATATCAACTTGTCTTTATATGCACCCCGTATGTGAAAACCGAGCCCCAAGATAGATTATACTATATAAAATAAATAAAAAACAAAAATTAGTAAGCTGAGGCGGGCCGCGTAGGGCCTCACCTTAAGTTAACGCGGGCCGCGAGAGTGTTTAACCAGACTTTTCCTAAAACACAAGTTGATGCGGGCCGCGTACATGGTGGGTTAAGTCCATGCGGGCCGCGAGTGTCCGGAATTGTGGCGTGACCCGGTGCGGCCACGTGTCCAACTCGTGTCAACCCTAGATGATGACCGGAACAAGCTATACGTTGACTTTGGGTCAACGCGGGCCGCGTAAGGCCTGGCCAAACTCCACGCGGGCCGCGTGGGAACGCGATTTCACAACTATAAATAGAGGGCAACGGCCTTCAGTCCATCTCGCTCACTTTCTTTCTTTCTTTCTAAATTTCTGAAGTAGTATACACTATACCCGGGCATTATACCCCCTAAAATAGCGAGGTTCTGCTACGATGTAAGTATTATAACCCCTGGAGACGTATTAGATACGCTGCCCGATTGATCTAGGGTTCCGTAACGGCTGTCGTGGTTCTGCCCGACGTAGTCGTTGGAATGCCGTCTCGGGGAGGGTATTACTAATGTTAAAATGGGTTATTATACTAACACACGTGCATTTGTGTAATTTATAGATTATCTCCAGGAAACCCTTACGAAAAACCTAAAACAGCAATGTGAGTTGATCCTTCTTTTTATGTACTCATTTTTGTGAGTAATCTCCTTTTTCTTAACTGTTTTTACAAAACCTTAAATACCTTTCCATGCAAATGACAGTTATTGAGTATTTGTGAAGAATACAATTATAGTGGGTATGTTGGGGTTTTGTATACAAAATTGGTTACTGGCGTGGTAACATCCCATATGTTGAGTATGACCGTACCACTGATGTTAATTGTGATGTCTTGGATACAAATGTAATTGCGGATGTGCCCTCAATACTGCAAATTGGTTTTTACTTAAACTTGATTAAACTGGGATTCACTCACCAGTATTTCCCACTGACAAAATGTTTTTAAAACGCGTTTCAGGTAACAAAATGTGAAAGCCAAATAGAAGCCAGCTGGACAGCACTGAAGGCTTGGAAAAGTGGCAATAAAGTTACCTAAGAATAAAATGGATGTTTTTATTAAATAAATAGGATTTACTCCTATGAAACGTGTGTATTGAAAACTTGGGTTTTTACCCATATGTTTAATGTTATAAACATGGTGGTTTACTCTGATTAAAATATTTCCTAACTACGATCCTGATGAAAATTTCCGCTGCCAAATTGAATAAAAAAATGTGATACCACCGAAACTGGCTCACGGCCGCCCGTTCCCGGGAGATAGGGATCGGGGGCTGTGACAAAGGGAAAATTCTATAGGATCGCAGTTCGACCGGCTATGTTGTACGGGACAGAGTGTTGGGCCATCAAGAAAACTCAAGCGCGCAAGATGGAGGTAGCGGAGATGAGAATGTTGAGGTGGATGTGTGGCCACACGAGGTTAGACCGAATAAGAAGTGAGGTTTATAGGGATTGGTTAGGAGTAGCTAGTATATCAGACAAGTTAAAAGAGGGGAGATTGAGATGGTTTGGGCATGTGAAGAGAAGGCAGTTAACAGAACCAGTTAGAGCAGTGGAAACCATAACAGTGGAAGGAAGGAGGGGTAGAGGCAGGCCCAAGTTGACTTGGGATGAAAGACTTAGGAAAGATTTGGTAGAGTTGCACCTCTCTGAGGACATGGTTCAGGATAGGAGTTCGTGGAGACGTAGGATTAAGGTTAAGGACTTGTAGGTGAGGGTATAGACGTGCCCTAGCATTGCCTTGGGAAGGGGTGTTACTTTTCTTTTACACTTTAGGTAGGTTAACATATGATGATTTTCTTGTATCTATGCCTATGTTTGCATGCTAATGATCTATCTGACTACTGCTATGCTATTTACTTACCCATCTTTCATATATCTACCTGCTGGTTGTTTTGGAGCCGGGAGTCTCTCAGGAAGCAGCCTCTCTATTCGCAGGATAGAGGAAAGGTTTGCCTACATCCCACCTCCCCCAGACCCTACGAATAGTTCTGCTATTTGTGGGATATACTGGGTATGGTTGTTGTTGTTGTTGATCTTTTTATCATATATTATATGTATTTCTTTGATTACATACATGTTAAAAGTAGTTTACATATGTTTAATTGCCAAAATTATATACATGTGTCATAACTAATTACATATATGTAAAAAACTAGTTTACATATGTGTAATTATAAAATTACTCTTAACATGTATGTAATCGTAAAAATACACATAACAAATGATAAAATTATCCTAAACATAAAAATATATAAATAAAAAGATTGTTTATTAGGAGTTCTGTGAGTTCTGTAAATATTTATGGTTCTGAAATGATCGTTGCCCTATATATATATATATATATATAGGGAGAGGTTCATTTAAGAAGAATCTTCTTATAAGAAGAAAAATAAATTAATCTAGGCCCTTTATTTTTTTGATCAATGGTTTTGAATCAAGATATAATTTTTGTCTACTTTTAATTAATGATTTAATTAATAAGGGTAGGATAGACATTTTGATTTAGAATACTAATAAATGTTATAAAGAGTTACTCAAGTCTTATTAATGCCACCATAATTTAATCCTTCACCACCATTAATGTGTTGGTCATACACCAATTTTATTAGAAGTGACAAAATTATTTACAAGTGTTGTGTGTCCTACACATATTTTATTATGAGTCATAAATTATTTAAAAGTGTTGGGGTCCTACACATTCTCTACCTTACACCAAAACATTGTTTTTATGGTGTAGGAGACGTTGAATATGTAAGAGCATGTACATGATTGTTTTTATTGTGTAAGATGCAAAATTATTTTATAGGTTGACTCATTAAATGATTAAGGTTCATTAATCTAAATTGCAAAAATAAAGGATAAACTCATTAAATGATTTGTTCTAATTACCTTTATACCCTTTATTCTTTTTGTTCTTAATTTGTAATTTCTTCTCATTTGAACTCTCCACTATATATATATATATATGAGTAAATTGCTAAAATAGTCCCTAACGTTTGTTCACATTTGCTAGATCCATCCAAAAAAAGATTTTTTCTCATATGAACCACCGAGGTTTCAAAAAAGTTGCTAAATCCATCCAAACTTCAGGGACGATTTTAGCAATTTAATAAAAAAAACTTTTTTTTGGATGAATTTAACAAATGTGAACAAACGTCAGGGACGATTTTAGCAATTTACTCTATTTTTTTATTTTCATCTTTTTATTATATCTCTTAATTAACATAAAATCTATTTATTTTCATCTTTTTATTAAATTTCTTATTTAACATAAAATCTACTAGTTTTTTTTTCTTTGAACGACGAATTTCTACAACAGGCGATAGATTCGCACCTGCTTTTGCAGGCCCTCCACCCCAATCTGGCCAAGACTATGTTGTCTTAACCGGGCTCATGCTTGGCATCAGAGTTTGGCTTGGCGCTCCTCGACAAAATTTCCAGCCTACTGCCATATGCGAGTAGTTGCACCCTCCACAAGAGCCGAAAACTCTCTGGAGTAAATGCACTGTAATAGAAAACTCGGGTGTGCTCTGCGGGTTTTGAACCTGTGACCAGGCCTTCACCCACTTCAAAATAAAGATTAATCATTTATATTTTACAATTATGAATACGGTTTTATATTTATAATCATCTAACCAAGTCTTTTAAAATGTAAACATTTTACTCATTACTAATCCTTTAATAAAGTTAATTATACGACAAAATGTTTTCAACGGTTTAATTTGTTACCTGTTTAGCAAGAACGTGTATTTTATTTTATAAATGAACAAAAAAAATACTGGGTGAAGGCCTGGCCAAAGGTTCGAAACCCGCGGAATACACCCGAGTTTTCTATTACAGTGCATTTACTCCAGAGAGTTTTCGCTCTTGTGGAGGGTGCAATTACTCGCATATGGCAGTAGGCTGGAAATTTTGTCGGGGAGCGCCAAACCAAACTCTGATGCGAAGCGTGAGCCCGGTTAAGACAACATAGTCTTGGCCAGAGTGGGATGGAGGGCCTGCAAAAGCAGGTGCGAATCTATCGTCTGTTGTAGTAATTCGTCGTTCAAAAAAAAACTAGTAGATTTTATGTTAAATAAGAAATTTAATAAAAAGATGAAAATAAATAGATTTTATGTTAATTAAGAGATATAATAAAAAGATGAAAATAAAAAAAATAGAGTAAATTGCTAAAATCGTCCCTCACGTTTGTTCACATTTGCTAAATCCATCCAAAAAAAGTTTGTTTTATTAAATTGCTAAAATCGTCCTTGAAGTTTGGATGGATTTAGCAACTTTTTTGAAACCTCAGTGGTTCATATGAGAAAAAATCTTTTTTTGGATGGATCTAGCAAATGTGAACAAACGTTAGGGACTATTTTAGCAATTTACTCTATATATATATGGTGAGGTTCGGCTACAAAGTCCATTTTTCCTACAAAGTGTACAAAGTTATAAAACACCACAATTTTAGCCATAAAACACACTCAAAACCCACAAATAATAGCGTGAAGATCCCTAAAACACAATATCCAAACCCTAACAGTCCATAAAAACTTCAAACACACCATCGTAGAACTATGAATATAAAACACAACATGATAATCAACATAAAACACACGAATGTTAGTCATTCGATAATCAAAGCCTTATCATCCAAAACACAACACAAAACCCACAAATATGGCGTTTTAGTAATCTTCACTTTGCTATTTGTGGGTTTTGAGTGTGTTTTATGGTTGAGATTATGGTGTTTTATGACTTTTTACACTTTATACGAAAAATAGACTTTGTAACCAACTCCCACCATATATATATATATATATATATATATATATATATATATATATATATATAGGGGCTGCTAGAATGAGAACCACCCCGAGTTGTAAGAACCGCGAGAACTACACCCCACGGAGCGCCGTTCGCCGCGATTTTTTTTTTACAAGTAGATGTGTGCATTATAAACACGGCCGTAAAAAATCACGGCGAACGGCGCTCCGTGGGGTGTACTTTTTTACACCTCAAGTTTGTTGTTTTTTAATTTTTTTCTTTTTTCTTTTTTTTTCACCAAACTTGAGGTGTAAAAAAGTACACCCCACGGAGCGCCGTTCGCCGTGATTTTTTACGGCCGTGTTTATAATGCACACATCTACTTGTAAAAAAAAAATCGCGGCGAACGGCGCTCCGTGGGGTGTAGTTCTCGCGGTTCTTACAACTCGAGGTGGTTCTCATTCTAGCGGCTCCCTATATATATATAGTGGAAGGTTCAAATGAGAAGAATTTTTTTGTAAGAATAAAAAAGAAGAAGTTTCAACCAATAAGAATGCTTCATTTTACTTCATTTAATATTCTCATTTAATTTTAATATAAGAGTATATTGGTAAACTTACATAAATCATTAATTTGCATTCTTCCTCTTTAAGAACTAACTAAATTAAATTTGTAACCCCTTTTCAAAATATATACTTTTTCCAAATTAAAAAACAACTTAATTCAAATTGTAGAATAAATTACTAGTTGTGTAGGATAAATTACGAGTTGTGTAAGATATATTTCGAGGTGTGTAGGATAAATTTCGACTGTGTAGGATAAAATTATATAATGTGTAGGGTATATGTAGGAAAATTTTGATATGTGTAGGTTTTGTAGACTATATGTAGGATAATTAATAATTAGTTGACTAATTAATTAAAGAGAGAAAAATTAATGATATGAGTTATAAATGAAATAGTATTTTACTAATATGCCCTTTCTTCTTTGTCTTCTCACATTAAATTTCTTCTCAAATGAACCTTCCCCTATATATATATATATATATATATATATATATATATATATATATATATATATATATATATATATATATATATATATATATATATAGGGAGCCGCTAGAATGAGAACCACCTCGAGTTGTAAGAACCGCGAGAACTACACCCCACGGAGCGCCGTTCGTCGCGATTTTTTTTTACAAGTAGATGTGTGCATTATAAACACGGCCGTAAAAAATCACGGTGAACGGCGCTTCGTGGGGTGTACTTTTTTACACCTCAAGTTTGGTGAAAAAAAAAGAAAAAAGAAAAAAAATTAAAAAACACCAAACTTGAGGTGTAAAAAAGTACACCCCACGGAGCGCCGTTCACCGTGATTTTTTACGGCCGTGTTTATAATGCACACATCTACTTGTAAAAAAAAAATCGCGGCGAACGGCGCTCCGTGGGGTGTAGTTCTCGCGGTTCTTACAACTCGGGGTGGTTCTCATTCTAGCAGCCCCCTATATATATATATATATATATATATATAGGGTATTTTGGTCTTTTACCCCAAATGTCAAATCCCCCCTTATCTCTCTTCATTTAAGTCTCTCATCTCTCCTCTTTCATTTCATTTATCAGTTACATCCTTTATCTCTCATCTCTCTCTCTAGAAAATGCTTCACCACCATATCTCATCTTCTTCTTCTTCGAAATAATCTGCACAAGGTAAAACCCCAAATCAAAACTCAAAACAACCACCACACACACTCCTTCTCCGGCCCCCCTCCCCCCATGTACAAACTCCTTCTCCGGCCACAACTCCGGTGGAGTAGGAACATCGGTGGCGGCGGCAGAGCAGCAACATCGGCGGTGGCGGTGCAGCAACATCGGCGGCGGCCACAAAAGTCCGGCGGAGCAGCAACATCAATTGTTGTCATTTAGTTATGATGTTTGTTCGGATTCATAAGACGCCTTCCCGATCGCCGTCTCCGGTGGTTGCCGCTGCCGCACAGTCGGTGGCTGAGCCGGTGAAGCCGGATCCAGGTTTGAGTTTTTGTATGATTTTTTTTAATCTTGTTTGATTTCTGGATCTTTAGGTGGTTTGATGTTCCATCTGGGGTTTGTTTTGATCTGTTAGAACTTGTAAATTGATGTTGATTTCTTTGGAGGTTATGGTTTTTGGTTGCTTCAAGTCTAGTTCATCAGTTCCTTGCCCCTGTGTTGTTGATTTATTTGGTATTTTTTTATCTCTGTTTTGATATGTTGGAGATTTTGATTTGGTATGTTGGGGATTTTGTTGGGTTTGATTTTGTTGAATCTGGTTATTTTGAATGTTTGGCTAGTGTTTTTGTTGAATCTGGTGATTTTGAATGTTTGGCTAGTGATTTTGAATCTGGGGATTTTGGTTGGTTCTGATCTTGTTTCCTTTTTTTATGGTGATTTTTGGTTCTGATCTTTGTAGGGAGGTGGTGGTCGGTGGCGTGAATTTTTGCTGGTAACTGTTTTTGGTAATTGTTTTCGGTGACGTGATCTTGTTGGGGGTTTGATTCTGTTGAATATGGTGCTTTCTGAATCTGTTGAATATGTTTGAATCTGGTGAATGTGTTTTGAATGATGTTCATCAGGTGCTTTTGAAATGTTTTGAATATGTGAGTTTTGATCCGTTTTGGATTTTGGGCGATGATGATGCAAAAAAAACCCATATATTTTGATGACGAGGGCGCGGCAAGGATGGTGGAGGGTAGGTTTTTGAACCTGCAACCCTACTTTGCAGCCTCTGATTATCGGAAAATCTGAGCCAAAACATCGTTTTTTTAATATTCCACTCGTTTTTTTTTATTTTTGTTTCTTGGGTTTTTATATTTTTTTGAGGCGTCGATGATGATAACAATATATCTGAGACACCTCCCGAGTTTGCGATTTATGGGTGCGTTCGTTTTTGCGTAAAAATTTTTTTGTAAAAAAAAATTAAACCGTAAACTTTTTAACGTAAACCGTAAACTTTTTTAGCGTAAAACGTTTTACGTAAAACGTAATTCGTAAAAAGTTTTACGTAAAACGTAAAACGTTTTACATTTTACGTAAAACGTTTTACATTTTACGTAAAACGTAAAAAGTTTTAACATAAAACGTAAAACGTAAAAAGTAAAAAGTTCTACGTAAAACGTAAAAAGTAAAAAGTTTTAACGTAAAACGTAAAAAATTTTACGTAAAACGTAAAACGTAAAATTTTTAACGTAAAACATAAAAAGTTTAATGTAAAACTTAAAATGTAAAAAGTCTAAAAAGGTTAACGTAAAACGTAAAAAGTGTAAAAACAGCGCGTAAAACCGGGAATAAAAAAACGCACGTAAAAACCCGGTCCTAAAAAACGGCGTGAAAAAAACGAGGCGTAAAAAAACGGCGCGTAAAAACGGGACATAAAAACGGGACGCTAAAACGGCGCGTTAAAACGGCTTTACGTGACGTAAAAACGGGACACAAAAACGGCTTTGTAAAACACGTGACGTAAAAAACGGCGCGGCAAAAAACGGCGCCTAAAATCGGGCCTAAAAAACGGCACTGAAAAACTACGGTCGCAAAAACGGCGTGAAAAACGGAGCGTAAAACGGGTGGTAAAAAACGCGCGTAAAATTTTTTTATAAAAAAATCTGATTTCAAAATTTTTGTTTAATAAAGAAATCTGATTTAAAACAAAATAATTAATGTAACAGGACAAAATTGTAATAAAAAACAATAAACTTAATATGACAAAAAAAACAAAATTACTTAAATACTCTTTTAGATTAAAATATTAAAGACATAATAAGACAAAAAGAATTTAATATTACTTTTAACTACTTTTAATCTCATCCATCCATTTTTAAGATCTAATGGTCAGAAAGTGGTTCCCACAGTTCTTACAACTAAAGGTGGTTTTCATTTTAGCGATCCCATATATATATATATATATATATATAGACACACACTAATCAAACATTAAGCTTCAATTAATTATGTTAAATAACAATAACATAAAAAGGTATTAAAAATATATAATAGAAGATGAACTAAAATTGTTCTTAACCTTACCTCAAGTGAATCGTAAAGTTCTAGGTATGTAATTAAGAGAGGTTATTTTACAAATGTTTTTTTTGAGACAATAAGCGAACTATAAAATGGTGCTCTAATTTCACTCATAAAGTCTCCTCCAATCCTGATAGACCCGTCGCCATGGGTGATTACAGTTACTTTTTTCGTCTAATGATAGCTGATAGCCTAGAAATTGAAAGCATGTTGCGACGGGAAGTGGGAACGATGATTGCGGCTATATTTTAGGAGCTTTAGGCCGCTGAATAATGATGATTAGGTTAATGGTTGTGTGTTGTAATAGGTGGAAATTAATGCGAAATCGATTTCGAAACTGGACCTTTTTGACAAAAAATATTTACTTTGGGGTCCTTAAATGAAAAACTAGTTTAGTTTTGAAATAAACGTATTTATTTGGGCCTATGTAGCACGGGGACGCCTAGAACCATCGGGTACCCGTCCCGGGGACGTTTTGGGGACGAGGACGCCATGGGTACGTCCCCTAAACGTTTTCGGGTATTGGGGGACGCCAACTACATGTTTCGGGGACGGCGAATACAAGTTTCGAGAACGTATCCTATTATTTTTAGGGGTTTATCTTTTAAATCTTTCAAAATCCATAACAAACAGTCAACCTTTCAATTAAAAAAACCGATCAACATTCAATTATACATAACGTCGGCCTTTCAGTTCCTTCTCTTCTCAATTCATCATCATATTCCATAACAAACAGTCAGCCTTTCAATTAAAAAACCCGATCAACATTGAATTATACATAACGCCGGCCTTTCAGTTCCTTCACTTCTCAATTCATCATCATCATTTGTATTAATCATCATCTATATTCATCATCGATTATCGCTTCTCAAGAAACACAAGGATCATCAACTACCCGTTTATATTTTATATTTTATATTTTATATATTTTTTTTTGCCGTACCCGTATCTTTGATTTTTGAGTTTTTTCGTTCCCCGTACCCGTATGTCCCTGCACCCCATTCTCGTATCCGTTCCCATGCTACATGAATTTGGGCCTAATACATATACTATATATAAAAACTTTTTAAAAACTTGGAGGCATGTATTTTTGGGTGGTCTTAGGCGCCTTGGTTGTCAAGACTATGGAGCCGGCACTTTAACTCTAATATCGTAACCACCAAATATCAAATTTGATGATTATTTCACTATAACAATTAACCTATGTCGTTACCTTTTTCTTTACGTAAGGAAAAAACTGAAAAATGCTCAATAATTGGTTGACTTCTTTGATCTATCATTACGTTCCATGATTCGACAATCTTATGTGTGTATTTAATAATAAGCATGTATATGCATGCAGAAAGGAATTATTGAGGCCAAATGTAATAATGAGTTAAAGTTGATTCTAGTTTGATTGTTTAAATATGCATGGATCTTAAACTTACAAGGTAAACAATCAGCTTTCTTTTCTATATAAACTCATTCCTGCATGCATGGTTTGTTTTTTTAACCTCAAGAACCTGTTACAGGTGAACTCATAAGATGATAAGAGCCCATTAATATCATCCTATTCCTAACCAACTGAACCCTGCAAATTTTAATTAACTTATTCTGCTTGGTTCTTTTATTATTTTATTTTTATGAAACATGCATGGCTTCTGAATCTGAATATTGAAAATGAAATTCATTCTTAATCAATATTACAGAATTATTTTGTTGGGAATCTTAATGTCAACCGATGAAAATACACGCATCTATGTTAGGGTTGAATCTTGAAAATTATTATTATATATTTATATTGATAGAAAAACCTTGAAAACCTTCTATATAAAGGATTTATATTAAAGGTGATCTCAACCCAAAAACATTAACTGTGAAAGTTAACATGATCCCAAGAGTTCTAGAGTTGTTGCTACTTTTGATTTTGGTGGTTGGGTGCCATGGTGGCGGAGGGTTGAAGATGAAGTATTATGAGAAACTGTGTGATTCGATTTCGGTTGAAAATACAGTTAGGGAGATTGTATGGAGCAAAGTTGCTGCAAAACCTGCCCTGGCTGCCAAGCTTCTAAGGCTTCACTATCATGACTGCTTTGTTAGGGTAAGTAATTCATTCAATACAACTTCCATAGTGCTTCACAGATGTAAACGAGTCGGGTTGCTCGTGAGCTACTCGAAATCGGTCGCTGAAAGTTCAAAGCGAGCCAAATTTAAACCGTGATGTAGCCTTAACTGAAGCTAGTTTAATAAACAAGATCGAGCCGTAGCTTTATATATTGAGCTTAATTGTTATTAGTGTGTGTACACACATACACACACACACATATATATATATATAGTGGAGGGTTCAAATGAGAAGAAATTATTTGTAAGAAGAAAAAAAAAAGAAATTTCAACCAATAGAAATGCTTCATTAGACTTCATTTAATATTTGTACTTAATGTAACTATAAGGGTATATTAGTAAACTTACATACATCATTAATTGGTAGTTTCATCTTTAATAACTAACTATATTAAATTTGTAACTTATTTTTAAAATATATATTTTTCACAAAAAATAAAAATTCATTTATAGTGTAGGATAAATACGAGGCGTGTAGGATAAATTACGAGTTGTGTAGGATAAATTTCAATATGTGTAGGATAAATTTCGAAATGTGTAGGATAACTTTTGATGTGTGTAGGCAAAAATATTTAGTGTGGAGGATTATAGTCTTAATGACTAATTAATTAGTCAAACATAATAATAAATGAAATTAGAAAAAAACTATTTAATGTTTTACAATTATATCCTTTTATTCTTTTTCTTCTCAATAAAATTTTCTTCTCAAATGAACCTTCCCCTATATATATATATATATATATATATATATATATATATATATATATATATATATATATATATATATATATATATATATATATATATATATATATATATATATATATATATATATATATATATATTATATACTATAACTAAAAAATTTCGTTTTATACAATCGTCATATAATTACGTGATAGTTAGTATTATATAGAAGGTTAGAATGAAAATAACTTAATAATGTATTCATAGCGATATATAGAAAAGTTATATTTATAAAAATAAAACAATTTAATCTAATATCTGATTAATAATAGACGGGGCGAGCACAAGTTTAGCACGAACTTAAAAATTGTTAGCCACTAAAAAAATTAGTAAGGGGAGGGGGTGGTTCACTAATGATAGAATTTATCACTCACAAGCACCAATCAAGTTTCGTCATGTCATCGACCATTTTTCCATCACTCACAACTTTTTTTAGTGGGGGTGGTCATCACCCATCACCACACCCAACAATTTCCCTCCAACCAACAAATACCCTCCCAAAACAAAACATTAACGCGTGATAAAGATAACGGAAATGAAATCGCGTGATTGTATAACGCGTTATAGCAAGGAGGCGGGGTGGGATTTTGGAAAGTATCACGCGTTATTAATGTACCCGTTATATTATCACTGGACCACCCCGTCCTCTCTAACGATCCGAGTTCGAGCTTTAGATATAAAGCTTAACATGAGTCACGATGGAGATAACGGAAATGAAATCGCGTGATTGTATCAATGCCTTACATTAATCGAGTCGGGCTATAGTTTATGCGATTTCGGGCTCGCTCATCCCCATTCAGGGGTGGAGCTTAGTATGGGCCAGAAGGGGTTGGGGCCCTTATTTTTATCCTTATAGAAGTGTATAGTTTAGGCTTACTACCTTTTGAAAAATTATGTCTCTTTTGTTTGACCCCTGCTAATTTTTTCCCTTAGAAGTGTAGGGATGTGGCTTATCATACAATATCCTCTTAACGTGCGACCATTATATGACTTAATTACGCATGTTTATTTATAAATTATGCACGTTATGTATTCAAATCCTAATTACGCATGGAGAAGAAATCACGCATGGTCAAAACACAAAATCACACATGGGTTGTTTCAAACCCTAATTAAGCATGTTATATGCATAATTACGCATGTTATTTGGTGATTGCATACCGGTCGCACGTTAAGCGCCTTTTGTATTTTATACTTTCTCTAGAAGTGGATACTTTTAATTTCTCGTATTTTCGACCCCCAATTTAAATGTTTGTTCCGCCGCTTTCTCCACTCGTTTATGCGCATAGTTTTTCAATATATTCTTCAAATTAGCCAACTGATAGTGTTATGTTTTGAACCTTGCCAAGTTGCCACCAATTCTAAATTGTGCATGATACTTTATCAAGTATAACTTTTGCACTGTTGCAGGGGTGTGATGCTTCAATTCTATTGGATCCTACTCAAAATGTGACAACCGAAAAAGCAGCAGGACCTAACAGATCTGTTACTGGGTACGATGTTATTGATGAAATAAAAACAACGTTGGAAGCTAGCTGTCCTGGGATTGTTTCATGTGCCGACATTGTTGCGTTGGCTGCTAGAGACGCTGTTTCGTACCAAGTAACACAAATCAATTCCAACAACTTTTTTTCAGACAATGCATCACATTAAATGGAATTTCTTTTTGAATGGGAAGATGACAAATTTTGATTTTATATGTTTTACTTATGAAGTTTATTGTGTTTTATTCTAACTAAATAGCTATTTAATATTACAAGAATATTAATAATACTAAATTTCGGATACAACTCGATTTTTAATAAACTTATATAGAAATAAAACAGAAATAAAACAAAACCATGCATATGGATTTAGTGTACCAAATCAAATAATTATATATTTCAAAACACATGCATTTATTTTGGAATGGAATTAATAGTTTTCATCTTTTACCGGATAATTGTAGTTTCAAAAGGAAATGTGGCCGGTTTTTACCGGAAGAAAGGACGGAAGCGTCTCGGTGGCGGTCGAAGTCGGTGTCAATCTACCATCTGCAAGCGCAAATTTCACCACTCTC
Organism: Helianthus annuus; assembly: GCF_002127325.2. Taxonomy (NCBI): domain Eukaryota; kingdom Viridiplantae; phylum Streptophyta; class Magnoliopsida; order Asterales; family Asteraceae; genus Helianthus; species Helianthus annuus. Next base: position 73,526,851 of record NC_035440.2, on the reverse strand, counting down.
CTAACCCAATTCAAAGCCAAAGGACTAGACGTTGATGATCTTGTAACGCTTTCTGGTATACAACCTTGTTTCCTAACTTTTTCCTACATATGCATGCATGCATATACTTGTTTTCTAAAGCATCTTTTGGTTATATGTAACTATGTTTTTGTACCTAATTAGGGGCACATACTATCGGGACCTCACGTTGCGCATTGGTTTCAAGACGACTCTATAACTTTACAGGTGTAGGAGATGCTGACCCTTCTCTCGACCCGACTTACGCACAAACCTTGAGGGAAATATGCCCGATCCCTGTGAATGCAAGCATTACTCTTGAAATGGATCCTAATAGTTCCCTCTCATTTGATTCTCAATACTTTGAAGGTTTGAACCAACATAAGGGTCTATTTGTGTCCGATGCAGCACTAATTACAAATGCGCAATCGGCTCACATAGCAGAAGTCTTGCAAAATCCTAAGGTGTTCTTTGCAAGATTTGCTCGGTCCATGGTACGAATGGGTGCAATTGAAGTCCTTACGGATGGCCAAGGACAAGTTAGAAAAAATTGTCGTGTTGTTAATGATCAATGACCATAATCAGTAATTCCTTCGCATTGTTCTTTTTTATGTGTATGTGTTTGTTTTATTGTATCATGTCCATGGCAAGGGTGGACCCAAGTTGTAAAGAAAGATTAAAAAAAAAATAATGTGTTATGTGTTATAGTATTCAATACTCATTTTCATATGTTATTTACAAAAATTCCCCAAACATCTTTTAAAGAATGCAACTCACAATAAGTATGTACGACTTATGAGTGCTCTTTTTCTAGTAATACGAGTCAAGTCATTGACCCGCTAGGTCGACTCGAACATGACTTGTTTAACTAAGCATGTTCGTGGGTTCGACTAGAAACTATTGGCTCAATTGTTGTTTGGCTTGAGCAAGGGGCCCATCTAGAATCTGAAGGGGTCTAAGGTTTTAGGGTTTTTTATTTGTTGTTCCCAAGTTTGGGTGTGTCTATATTATTATATAACAGTTTAGGGTGATTATGAGAGTTGAAATGTTAATTTGTTATGGTACATAAATATCAATAGCTAAGGAATCTTTAATCGTGAAGTTTTTCATCCAACTACATGTGTTCGATCATAGCAAGATAGGGTTGGCATCACATTTTCTCCGGCATCATCGATCAAGCCAGGAGGGTAGCTTAGTTCGTTAGTTGATAGCTAAACCATCAGGGTTGTCCTGTACCGTCGAGACCAACCCAGTGAAGGGAAGGAACCATGAGAGTTGACCAAGAATATAGGGACGTTGTCATCGGTTTTCTTATGTAACTAGGGTTCTCACAAGGTGTTGTTTCGTGATTAAACAAGGAGAAAGGTTCAATCGTTGTTTGCTGTTTGCGAGGGTTTGTTCGCTTGACTGGGTCAGATTTTTCAAATCAAATAATTAAGGTTTGATTGTTGCTTGGTTGAATATGTAAGGTTTGATTAATATTTGAGTTTGATGTTGTCTCGTTGAACGAAGAAAGGTTGGACAAGATTAGGTCTAAGCATTGTTGATTCTTAAACCATCGTTGAGTTGCGATTGAGGGCGGGAATCAAGTTTAGAATTTCTTTGCGTTGTGTGTCAACCACATGAAGGTGTATCAGATGGACATAAAGTGTGCTTTTCTCTATGAGAAGATCCAAGAAGAGTTCTATGTGTGTCAACCACCTTGATTTGAATACACATTCCATCTTGATTATGTCTACAAGCTAAACAAAACTTTGTATGAACTAAAACAAGCACCAAGAGCCTGGTATGATACTCTATTCACCTTTCTCCTACCAAATGAGTTCAAAAGAGGTAAAATTGATAAATCTCTATTTCTAAAACGGAAACGGAAAGATATGTTAATTGTACAAATCTATGTGGATGATATCATTTTTAGATCCACATGTGATAAATTGTGTGATGAGTTTAGAAAATTGTTGATAACTTAATTTGAGATGAGTACCATGGGGGAGTTACAATGTTTTCTTGGTCTTTAAGTATGACAACTTGAAAATGGAAGCTTCATTCATCAAAACAAATATGTTAAAACACTTTTAAATAAAAATTGACATGAATGATTGTAAACCATGTGCTAGCCTCATGAGTACAAGTAAACCATTCATATCTAATGAAAAAGATGATTTAATAGATCAGACACTTTACAAATGTTTGATAGGTTCATTGATGTAGTTAACTAACTCAAGACCTGATATTATGTTTTAAACTTGTGTCTGTGCAAGATATCAAGCATCACCTAGAAAGTCAATTTAGAAGTCATAAAAAGGATATTTAGATACCCCAAAGATGCTCCCACACTGGGTATTTGGTATCCAGCTAATGGAAATAATGAGCTTTCAGATATTTCAGATAGTGACTTTTACGGATGTCACAAAACAAGGAAGTCAACATCAGGAGGTTGTCAATTCCTAGGAAATGTCTTGGTCTCATGGCAAAGCAAAAAAGCAAACAACAGTCTCTAACTCTACAGCAGAGGCAGAGTATATAGTTGTTGCAAGTTGCACTGCCTAACTCCTGTGGCTTCAAAATCAATTGCTTGATTTTGGTATAACTGCTATAGGGACACCCCTAATAATGGATAGTCATGTAGCTGAAAACATTTTCAAGAACCTAGTGTCTCATTAAAAAACAAAGCACATTGACATTCTTCATCACTTTGTAAGAGATTGTTATGAAAAAGAGATTGATTTCACTTCATCATGTTCCCACTGAAAATCAATTAGCAGATGTGTTCACAAAAACATTAGACACATCTACTTTTGAAAATTTGAAAATTTGATCTCCATAATTGAAATGCTAAATAGAGACTGAAAGTATTTTTCAGCTCTCCTGAATAAAACATTAAAAGTTATTTTGAAAATCAAAATTTTGTTCTTAAAAGACAAAGAAAAGATTGATAAAATCAACAAAAATAAAACTCTGTTCAAGGGAATGAAACATTTGTTTCAGTGGTTCAAAACTCTGTTTAAACTTTGTTAACCACTGTTTAAAACAAAGAACCACTTATCCATTATCCGTTAATTGACTATAAAAGTCAAACAGAACCACTGTTTCACAAAATCAACCACTATTCTCATTTCAAACCTCTACTTTAACCCAACAGAAGTTTCAAACATAGGTTTCCATCCATTTATTGACCAAAAGTCAAACAAATGTACAAACCACTGATTTTTCCATCCAAACATATGCTGAGTGTCGCAACCCCCGTCCCCTAACAAACCCGGGAACGGGCGGCCGCGGCCAGTTTCGGTGGTATTCACGTTTATCATTTTGGCAGTGAAAATTACATCATGACCGTAGTTAGGAAATATTTTATTAGAGTAAAATACCATATTTTTATAATATTAAACACGTGGGAATAATCCCAAGTTTTAAGTACACACATTTTCATAGGGATAAACCCTATTTTATTTAATATAAACATCTCTTTATTTTAGGTAACTTTATAGCCACTTTTCCATGCCTTCAGTGCTGTCCAGCTGGCTTCTATTTGGCTTTCACATTTTGTTACCTGAAACGCGTTTAAAAACATTTTGTCAGTGGGAAATACTGGTGAGTAAATCTCAATTTAATCGAGTTAAGTAAAACCATTGTACAGTATTGAGGGCGGTTGCGCATTTACATTTTGTTTCCATCTACTTTAATTACCACCCACGGTATTGTCAACCCGACTTGTGGTCATGTTACTCCTCGCAAGGTAGTAACAAATTTTGTATACAAAACCCCAACATACCGACGATAATTGTAGAATACAAATACTCAATAACTGTTTAATATAATATTAATTGTGTGAGGTTTTGTAAAAACAGTTTGCAAAAAGGAGATTACTCACATTGCTGTCTTAGGTTTTCCTTTAGGGTTTCCTGGTGATTATCTATTAAATACACAAATGCACACGCGTTAGTATAATAACCCAATATTTACATTAGTAATACCCTCCCCGAGACGGCATTCCAACGACTACGTCGGGCAGAACCACGACAGCCGTTACGGAACCCTGGATCAATCGGGCAGCGTATCTAATACGTAACCGGGGTTATGATACTTACAACGAGGCAGAACTTCGTTAATTAAGGGGGTATAATACCCAAATATTACTTCAACTATGCAGAAATTCAAGAGAAACAAAGTGTGAGCGAATTGAGACTGAAGCCGATGGCCTCTACTTATAGGGCTGCATTTGGACTTCGTCGCGCCCCGCGTAAGTGGTAGCCAAGGGCTACGCGGCCTGCGTAGTAGGCTGGGTAGGCCCTAGCCTGGCCCAGTCACTGGTGTAGGCTCGATGTGTGGCTGCCACGTGGCAGCTCAGGGCTGCGTCTCGTTGATGAGCGCTCGCGGCCCGCGTAGACCAAGGTGTGCTCTTACGAGATCCGCAAGAGACCCATAAAATTTGTTTTTAATTAATTTTAATAGAAATAAAGGTATTCAGGGCCCGTTTTCATATACGGGGTGTATTTTAGGATGTTTTGGGACATTCTAATTATTTTTAGGGTGTCGAAAAATTTAGGAGGGTTGTTATGTCCTCCCCACCTTGTTTTAGACCTCGTCCTCGAGATCTACTGGAACAAGTGTGGATATTTGCTTTGCATTTCTGATTCAAGCTCCCAAGTGTATTCTGGTCCTCTTTTGGAGTCCCATTTCACTTTGACCAAAACTAATCTCTTGTGCTTGAGGTTCTTAACTTTCCTGTCTTCAATCTGTAGAGGTCTTTCTACAAATTTTAATTGCTCATTTACCTCTATATCCTTTAGAGGTACTATCAGTGATTCATCAGCTAAGCATTTCTTGAGATTAGATACATGAAATACATCATGTATTCTTGCCATTTCCTCTGGCAGTTGTAGCTGATACGCTACAGGTCCTATTTTTCATAATCTCAAAAGGTCCAACATACCTGGGGTTTAGTTTTCCCTTTTTGATGAATCTTACCACTCCTTTCCAAGGAGAGACTTTCAATAACACTTTGTCTCCTACCTGAAATTCCAACGGCTTTCATCTGTTATCAGCATAACTCTTTTGTCGATCACGTGCTGCTTTCAATCTTTCATTGACTTGAATAATTTTGTCGGTTGTTTCTTGCACTATTTCAGGTCCAGATAGTTGCTTTTCCCCAACTTCTGCCCAACAGACTGGGTTCGGCACTTTCGTCCATAAAGTGATTCGAATGGTGCAGCATTGATACTTGTGTGATAACTGTTATTATAAGAAAATTCTATTAATGGTAAGTGATCATCCCAATTACCTCCAAGATCAATTACACAAGCTCTAAGCATGTCTTCCATTGTCTGAATTGTCCTTTCGCTTTGTCCGTCTGTTTGAGGATGATAAGTTGTGCTTAGATTCAACTTGGTTCCCACGGCTTTTTGGAAACTTGTCCAAAAATGAGAGGTAAAACGGCTATCCCTATCAGAAACAATTGATAAAGGAATTCCATGTATTGAAACTATTTCATTTACATATAACTTAGCTAACTGTTCCATACTAAAAGTTTCCTTCATTGGTAGGAAATGAGCTGACTTAGTTAGCCTGTCTACAATCACCCAGATTGTATCATTACCTTTTCTTGTTTTGGGTAATTTGGTAACAAAATCCATTGTTATTAATTCTCATTTCCATACAGGCATCTCTAATCGTTGTAACAGTCCTTAGGGTTTCTGATGTTCAGCTTTAACTTGTGAACAGGTTAGACGCTTAGAAACATAAGCTTTTGTATCCTTTTTCATTCCTATCCACCAAAAATTCTTTCTTAAATCCTGATACATCTTATCACTTCCAGGATGCATCGTATACTTAGACTTATGGGCTTCTTCTAGTATACGGTGGCGTAGGTTTCCTAATTTAGGTATCCACATTCTTTTCTTATGGAATCTCCAAATTCCATCAGTTCCTTGCTCTAATTCCTTGATCATTCCTTTTAATTTTTTAGTATCATCCTTGATTACTGATTCCTGTGCTTTTCTAATCTGTTCATTTAAATCTATCTGTAGATTTAATTTAAGAGAACGTACTCTTTTTGGCTTATCATGATACTTTCGGCTTAAAGCATCAGCCACTACATTTGCCTTTCCTGCATGATACTGGATATTACAATCATAATCACTAAGTATTTTCATCCAGCGTCTTTGCCTCATATTCAGTTCCTTTTGCCCAAAAACATACCTTAAACTCTTATGATCAGTGAAAATGGTAACCTTACTACCGTAAAGGTAATGTCCAAATCTTAAGGGCAAAAATTATAGCTCCTAATTCTAGATCATGGGTTGAATAATTCTCTTCATGATTCTTAAGTTGTCTAGAGGCGTAGGCTATAACCTTTTGGCGTTGCATTAACACACATCCATAACCTAACTTGGAAGCGTCACAATAGACTACAAAATCTTCGGTTCCTTATGGTAATGCTAGTATGGGTGCGTTGGTTAATCTTTGCTTTAGAATTCTAAATTCTTCTTCTTGTTTTGGTCCCCATTCAAACTTAACAGATTTACAAGTTAGCTTAGTTAAGGGAATGACTATTCTAGAAAAATCTCGAATAAATCTTCTATAATAACTGGCCAATCCTGAGAAACTTCTAACCTCGGTTGGTGACTCAGGGGTTTTCCATTTGGTAATTGCCTCGATCTTGGTGGGATCCACATGAATTCCTTCATGATTGACTAAGTGTCCAAGAAATTGTACTTGTTCTAACCAAAACTCGCACTTTGAAAACTTAGCATAAAGCTTTTCTTTTCTCAATAAACTTAGAAGTGCGTGCAAATGCTTTGTATGATCCTCTTTACTCTTAGAGTAAATGAGAATATCATTTATAAAGACAATTATGAATTTATCCAAATATGGCTTACATATTCGGTTCATCATGTCCATGAATGCAGCTGGGGCATTGGTTAAACTAAATGGCATGACAGTAAATTCATAATGGTCGTACCTTGTTCTAAACGCGGTCTTAGGAATGTCCTCTTCCTGTACCTTTAATTGATGATATCCTGACCGTAAATCAATTTTAGAGAAAAATCGAGCTCCTTCCAATTGATCAAATAGATCATCGATTCTCGGTAGTGGGTACCGATTCTTAGTCGTGACCTTGTTCAATTCGCGGTAGTCAATGCACATACGCATAGATCCGTCTTTCTTCTTAACGAATAAGATTTGTGCTCCCCATGGCGAGGAACTTGGCTGTATGAATCCTTTCTCTAACAATTCATCTAATTGCTTCTTTAGTTCCTGCATTTCTGCGGGTGCCAAACGGTAAGGTGCTTTGGCAATTGGTGTTCTCCCTGGTAGCAGATGGATTCTGAATTCGACTTCTCTGTCTGGCGGTACTACTGGAATATCTTTTAATTCTTTTCCTTTGGTGTTAGTGATTATAGAAATCAAATACACTAATGATCCTTTTCTTATATAACTTGTTGTTTTCATCATAGAGATGAATTTTGTGGATCTAGATGGCTTATCTCCTTTAATTGTGATCTTTTCATCCCTTGGTGAATTTACTTGGATTGACTTTTGATCAAAAATATTGGCTTTATTGGCTATTAACCAATCCATTCCTAATACAACATCAAATTCTGCCAGATTCATTGGATAAAAGGTTGCAATAAATTTTTGATTTAAAAGTTCTATTCTTGCTCCCTGCAAGATTTCAGAAATCCTAACAGTTTCCCCATTTGTTGTCTCTACTAGACATTCTTATGGGAGTTTAGTTAATGGTTGGTTGAGAAGTTTGCAAAATGAAGTATTAATAAAACTTTGGTTCGCACCAAAGTCAAATAATACTTTGGCAAAAACATCATTAACTAAAAACGTACCGGCTATCACGTCCGGAATCATCTTGGCCTCATCCGCCGTCAGAACAAATGCTCTAGCATTTTTGGTAGTCTTATTGCCCATGGCTGGAACTAGTTTCGGACAGTTGGGCTTGATGTGACATTTTTCTCCACAGTTGAAACACATCCCATTATTAGGTTTCCTCCTGCAATCTTCTTCCTTGTGCCCTGGTATCTTGCAGAAATTGTAGTAAGTGGAGCATTTTCCCGAATGCTTCTTCTTGCAGGCCTTGCAGTAGGGTGCAGAGGTAGAACCTACATTTTTCCCACGGTTAATGAAATTCTTGGGTAAGCTTTTGAGCTAGGTTTCTCCTCTGGTCCTCTTCTCGTGTACGAATTAATTCATCAGTCAAGGTATTTGCTAGTTCTACAGCTTCCTCTATGGTTTGGGGTCTAGCTGCGTTGACTACATGCCTAATCTCCCCGATTAATCCCCAGATGTAACGGGAGATTAATACTGGTTCTGGTGATGCAAGGGTTGGCACTATTCTAGCATATTCAAAGAATAATGTAGTGTACCCCTTACTATCTACTCCAGTCATTCTAAGATTTAAAAACTTATTTGCTATCTGTTCTTTTTCATTGGAAGGGCAGAATTTCCTTTCCACCATGTTCTTAAATTCCTCCCATTACATATTGTAAACCCTATCACTTCCTCTAGACTAGAGGATAGTGTTCCACCATTCTAAGGTTGAGTTCTTAAACAGATTGGAAGCAAACATTATCTTATCCTCTTCCGCACACTTGCTTATTTTTAAGACGGCCTCAGTCTTTTCTATCCAGCGTAGAGCTGCAACGGCCCCTTCATTCCCCGAGAATTCCATTGGTTTACAAGATCAGAATTCTTTATAAGAACAACCATAAGATATGGTTCTTCTTCTTTTGGGAATGGGCACTTGAAGTATAGGTCCATTGTTTACGTTGTGTTCAGGTTCAGTTGGTCGTTTACTGCTATGATTACTTTTATTATCCGTTTCCCTAACTATTTTGATAATATATGGCATTGCATCTATTATCCCTTGTGCCACTATGTGTTGGATGACACTGTTATCCACTTGGTTTCCATGGTTATCGTTGTTCGGATTATCATTATTCGGGTTATTGTTATTCTGGTAATTATCATTCTAGTTTTCCTGGTTCATTTCGTTGTCCATCTGAATTTTAAACATTTACCACATATTAATATCACAAGATAATATTTAACACAACCAATCACACAACACGCATGCTGATAAAGAACGTCGAACATTGCGACTTACTCTTTCTTATATAATATGCATCTAATACAAACCGATACTGAAATTGAAAATTACAATACTATTATGCATCCATAACTATTGTCTAGATTTTTTTTTCAAACATACACATATATTATATATTATTATGTTGTTATTATTATTATTACTACCACCACCATCACGGATATGGGTTCATCCAGAACTCCATATTGCGCTCGTCATACTTCTAGACGAGTCGCTCTCCAACCTGTCTCATCCTCTCGCTACTTTCTAAAATCTCTTCTCTGAAAGTTCGGAGCTCTTGCACATTTTTTGCACTCATTGGTGGTGCAAGTGCTGGAACTGGGTTTGGGAACTGGGGCATGGGCTCCTGGTACGGGTATGGATTCTCTAAAATTTCCCTAATGTATTCATCGTTATCATAGAAGGGATCTAGAGGGTCCAAACCTGGGTAGGCTGCTAAATTTGGCATGGGTTCGTCTTCTGGTATTGGGTAGTGTTTCTAGTAATCCCTATGTTTATCTAACCACGGGTCGTAGTCTGGGTCTAAGGGATTAGGTGCTGGTATCCTAGGTATCTCCTCTGGGTTAAAATCATGCATTTGGATATAATTTTCTGGGTTGTTTTCTATTTCCATTGGCTGTGTGGGGAATAGTGGTAATGGTTGGGGTGCTATCAGTTGCTCCAGGTTAAGGTCGGCAGCTGTGGTTGCTAGGATATGGAAGTTGGCTAAACTCCTATTAAGCATATCCTGGGTGTGGGCATCTGTCTCTCTTTTAGTGGCTGCTAGGGCTCGCTGTTGTTGCAACTTTTTCATTCTTTTCCTACGTTCATACGCTCCCCTACTGAACCATCCTCTCTTTTTAGGAGGGAATGGCTCTTCAGACTGAGTCTTAAACACGAATATCCCATCTTCATTGTCAGCTGAATACCCTGAAAGGGCAGGCTGTGAAGAGGTGCCTTCTCTCCTAGGTGAGCTGGACAACTGACGGTAGGCGTCGGAAGGTCCTTGGTCGCTTATACTGTAAACTAACAAATAGTCAAATAACACACAACAATAAAATTCAAATATGCACGTAGTTCCGTAGAAAATTTCCTAACATATTGAATAATATCTTGGTATCAGCAGAACACTTCTGTGGCTGAATCAGTGGCTTAGCTCTGATACCACCTTCTGTCGCAACCCCCGTCCCCTAACAAACCCGGGAACGGGCGGCCGCGGCCAGTTTCGGTGGTATTCACGTTTATCATTTTGGCAGCGGAAATTACATCAGGACCGTAGTTAGGAAATATTTTATCAGAGTAAAATACCACATTTTTATAATATTAAACATGTGGGAATAATCCCAAGTTTTAAGTACACATATTTTCATAGGGATAAACCCTATTTTATTTAATAAAAACATCTCTTTATTTTAGGTAACTTTATAGCCACTTTTCCAAGCCTTTAGTGCTGTCCAGCTCGCTTCTATTTGGCTTTCACATTTAGTTACCTGAAACGCGTTTAAAAACATTTTGTCAGTGGGAAATACTGGTGAGTAAATCTCAATTTAATCGAGTTAAGTAAAACCATTGTACAATATTGAGGGTGGTCGCGCAATTACATTTGTTTCCATCTACTTTAATTACCACCCACGGTACTGTCAACCTGTCACACCCCTAAAAATCCACACGCGGAGTACCACCGCTTGGAGGCGTGACATGACCAGGATCAAGCCACCAATCATATTAAACATGTAATTAATAAGTAAAGGTAAATGTCATTCAACCACCAATAAGAAAGGTGTTCAAAATATAAGTATGTTATCACTGTTTAGCGGAAGCGTATAAATAAAACCCAACATAATAAAGTATGAACTGTCATAAAGTATTTAACGAAACATTCACGATCCGTGCCCACAACGACCTGCTCCTCCTTGTGCAAGCTCCATATGTACCTAAGGTCCTGCAAGGCATGCAGCAGAGAGTCAAAAACTAGTTGAGCGAGTTCACAGTTAATAGTTCAGTAATAGTAATAGTATAGTAAGCATTGCGTTCGTGCATTAAGTCATGTATCGTATTAGTTCGTATCGCAGCCCTCTAGGCATGTATGCGAAGATGAGGGAAAGTTCTCAAGTATTCTAGACTATGTATATTTGTATTGCGGCCACCCTGGCATGTGTGCGAAGTTTTAGTATGTATAGTTCGCGGCCTTTCCAAGGCATGTGTGCGAAGATCAGTCATAATATCGCGGCCAACCCCCGGCGTGTGTGCGAAGATCAGTTCAATTAGTATACTAGTCTAGTCGTATCTCATCATTACCCTTCCTCACCCTGAGGACCATATCATATAATTCTATCATCTGAGCATGTACGAATAAATCATCCAACCCCATTCCCACCCTGTGAACCCCATGCCTTGGCTTATGTGAACTCACCTTGGTTTTGCTCGGTATGCTAAGTATGTGCTCAAAGTAAATCAATCACGTCCTAAAGTATGCACGTATACATAATCAGTTTGTATCCAAGTTGTTCACGTACAAGTATAATCACAGAAGTACTAAACATGTATTCAATATCATACAAGTCAAGTATATCACTTAACAGCAGTTAATCAATCCAGTTAACATTAAACAGAGTTAAATCAGGTTACTGTGCAAATTATCCAAATTGGCGAAACACAGGTTGGCAAAACACACTTTGGCGAAACACTTATTGACGAGACACATTCTGTTTCGCCAACTATCCTTGGCGAAACACCCCCTCTATTTCGTCAAACACCTTTGGCGAAACACCCCTTCTATTTCGCCAAAAATTCTGTTTCGTGAACCGGTTTCAGTTACGTCAAGAATCAGCTACAATTTTACAGAAAACCCTAATCATGCTAACAACCATCAACAATCATACAATCATCATCAATCACAGAATCATCATCTAATCATCATGGAATCAATCAATCATATTAGGGCTAAACATTAACCTTAACAAGCTATTCATACAACGAGCATAACACAAGCACAAATCCATTATATTACTAGGCGTTCATACGATTTATACTAGTTCAGATTCGTGGGTTCAAGGGATCATCATGTGGTTACAATCGATCAGTTTAATCATATGTGCAAATGGTTTATATTACGTAAGACTCACGGAACTCTAATCATACTCATGTTTCACATAATCTATGTGACCAATCGTTCATGCCTAACGAAATCAGACTCAATATACTCATATCAAACTCAGAGATCAACAGCATATGCACAACATGTATAAAGAAACCAAAGAATTTAGAAACCGATTTAACAAGCATGCAACTAACCGAGATGGATGACACGAGTGTTTGATCGTTCACGAGTACTTGGGAGAACACAGAGTTGCCGTCACACACACAAAGGAGTTCTAGGGTTTCCTGATTTGCTAAAGTGTGTCAAATGAGCGGTTCCGTCTAACTTATACGCATCTAAGTGTTTTGGCCTTTAATGGGCTTGGCGAAACTGACGGGCCGGCGAAACACTTATGTTTCATCGAGTGGTTTGATGGCGAAACAAAACTCTGTTTCGTCGAGTATGTTCATGGCGAATCACAACTCTGTTTCGTCGAGTTGTTTGATGGTGAATCAGTCTAAGTGTTTTATAATAATCCATGTTATATTTTACAACAACAATAAATCACATATATGCACAATCATAACACGTTTCATTAAAACATAACATGTATGGTTACAAGTCAAACAAGTCAACTATTAAACAGTCAAAGTCAACGTGCAATAAATGTAAAAGTGAAAGTCGGAAACTCGAGTTGTCACATTATCCCCAACTTGAAAGAAATTTCGTCCCGAAATTTAGCATGCGGTTACTGAGGAAGCTAGGTAAGTTGTATCGTTTACTGGTTTTCCTGGGGTGTCACATCATCCCCCCGTTGATTTGGAATTTCGTCCTGAAATTCTGCAGTAGTAGCTTCAGCCTCAGTAGTGATTGCATTTGTTCCGAATAACTGGGGATACTTGAGTTTCATTTGATCTTCCCGCTCCCAGGTGAACTCTGGGCCGCGACGGGAGTTCCAACGAATGCGAACAAGAGGGATTCTCTTGTGTTTGAGGACCTTCACATCCCAGTCCGTGATTTCAACAGGTTACTCGACGAAGTGTAACTGTTCGTCGATCGTGAGTTCCTTAAAAGGAATTATGAGGGTCTCATCTGACAGACATTTCTTCAGATTCGACACGTGGAAAAAATTATGAACTGCCCCAAGTTCTGCTGGTAGGTTTAGTTTGTATGCCACTTTGCCAACTTTCTCAATGATCTCGAACGGTCCGACATACCCGCGGATTTAGTTTGCCCCATTTTCCAAAACGAACCACACCCTTCCAGGGTGAGACTTTAAGTAAAACCCGGTCCCCGACCTGAAATTCCAATGGCTTCCTACGCTTATCCGCGTAGCTTTTCTGACGGTCGCGAGCTGCCGCCATGTGTTGTCGTATCTGTGCAATCTTTTCCGTGGTGTCCACTATAAGTTCTGGACCCGTGATCTGACTATCCCCCACCTCTGCCCAACAGAGAGGTGACCGGCATTTACGCCCGTACAATGCCTCGAATGGAGCGGCTTGTATGCTGGTGTGATAACTGTTATTATACGAGAACTCCACCAAAGGGAGATGTTTTTGCCAGCTGTTGCCGAAATCAATAACACATGCCCGAAGCATGTCTTCAAGAGTCTGGATCGTTCGCTCAGACTGCCCATCCGTCTGAGGATGATATGTTGTGCTCATGTCTAACCGTGAGCCAAAAGATTTGTGCATCGCTTGCCATAGCTCTGACGTGAATCGTGCATCCCGATCCGAAATGATAGAGGTGGGCACCCCGTGCCTCGAAACAACTTCTTTAAGATAAACGTCTGCGAGAGTGGAGAACTTATCCGTTTCCTTTATGGCCAGGAAGTGTGCAGACTTGGTGAGTCGATCCACGATCACCCATATAGTATCATTCCCACGCTGGGATCTGGGTAGGCCTGTAACAAAATCCATGGAAATTTCTTCCCATTTCCATTGCGGTATCTTGGGTTGCTGAAGTAAACCTGCTGGTTTCTGATACTCTGCCTTGACTCTTGCACAGGTCAAGCACTTGCCGACATAGGTAGCGATGTGGGCCTTCATGCTAGGCCACCAATACGTAGTTCTGATGTCGTGGTACATTTTATCCGACCCTGGATGTACCGAGTAGCGCGATTTGTGAGCTTCATCCATCACTAGCTCACGCAAGTCGCCATAAAGTGGGACCCAAATACGTCCTGTTACATAGTAGGCACCGTCTTCCTTCTGTTCTAATCGTTGCCTTGAGCCGCGTAAGGCTTCAGCCCTGACGTTTTCTGGCTTTAATGCTTCCACCTGAGTATCTCGTATCTGTGCTGGAAGACTAGACTGAATAGTAAGCTGCAAGGCTCGTACACGCCTAGGTGTAGTATCTTTCCGACTGAGGGCATCAGCCACAACATTGGCTTTGCCTGGATGGTACTTGATGGCGCATTCGTAATCGTTCAAAAGTTCGACCCATCTTCGTTGACGCATGTTCAAATCCTTTTGCTTAAGGATATGCTCGAGACTCCTGTGATCGATGTAAATAGTGCACTTGGTATCGTACAGGTAGTGTCGCCATATCTTAAGCGCGAAGACAACAGCTCCCAGCTCTAAATCGTGCGTTGTGTAGTTTCGTTCATGAACCTTGAGTTGAAGAGAAGCGTATGCGATAACTTTATCTCGTTGCATCAATACACAACCCAAACCCTGTATCGATGCATCACAATAGACTACAAAATCATCCGTGCCCTCTGGCATGAGAGAATAGGTGCGCTGCAAAGCCTATCCTTTAGGTACTGGAAAGCAGTTTCCTGGGAATCTCCCCAACGGTAGGTGACACCTTTCTGTGTCAGTAGCGTAAGCGGCTGTGCGATCTTGGAGAAGTCTTTGATGAATCGTCTGTAATAACCCGCCAAACCCAAGAATTGGCGTATTTCCGTTGGTGTACGCGGTGCAGGCCAGTTCCTGATCGAATCTACCTTGGATGGATCAACATGAATCCCATCCTTGTTTACCACGTGGCCTAGAAAGTGGACTTCACGAAGCCAGAAGTCGCATTTTGAAAACTTGGCGTACAACTGTTCCTTTCGAAGGAGTTCCAAAATAAGCCGTAAATGTTGCTCGTGTTCCTCCTGACTCTTGGAGTAGATCAGAATGTCGTCGATGAAGACAATCACAAACTTGTCTAAGTAGGGTTTACACACCCTGTTCATAAGATCCATGAAAACTGCAGGCGCGCTCGTTAGCCCGAATGGCATGAGTAGAAACTCGTAATGGCCGTAGCGAGTTCTGAATGCTGTCTTAGAGACGTCCTCATCTCGGACTCTCAGTTGAAGGTAACCTGACCTTAAGTCTATCTTGGAGTAGTAACTCGACCCTTGCAACTGGTCGAATAGGTCGTCTATACGCGGTAGAGGATAACGGTTCTTCATCGTCACCTTGTTAAGTTCCCGGTAATCAATGCACATCCTGAAGGTACCGTCCTTCTTTTTCACGAATAACACTGGAGCTCCCCAAGGCGAAGAGCTTGGACGAATGAAGCCCTTTTTCAAGAGCTCTTGTAGCTGCTTTGACAGTTCTTCCAGTTCAGTTGGAGCCAAACGATACGGTGCTCGAGCTATGGGTGCTGCTCCCGGAGCGAGCTCGATTTGAAATTCGACCTGACGATGAGGTGGTAAACCAGGTAAATCTTCAGGAAACACCTGAGGGAAGTCGCGTACAACTGGAATATCCTCCAACTTCTTTTCTTTTGCTGATGCATCAGTAACGAGTGCTAGAATGGCGGTGTGCCCCTTTCGTAAACATTTCTGAGCCTTCAAGAAGGAGATGATGCCAACCACAGCACCACTATTGTCGCCTTGAATTTCGAGAGGTTCTTGACCAGAACGGGGAATGCGAATTATCTTCTCCTTGCATAGAATTTCTGCCTGGTGTTGGGATAACCAATCCATACCAATGACGATATCGAAACTACCCAAAACTATGGGAATGAGATCAATCGCGAAGGTCTGACCGGCTAAGACGATGTTACAACCCTTGACTACATGCGAGGCTTCTACACTTTTACCATTTGCTAAATCTACGACATGTTCGGTGTTTAGGGGTGTTGGTGTACGTTTTAACATTTACCTAACTTTTAACGATATATAACTTGTATCAGCACCCGAATCAAATAAGACAGTAACATAAATATCGTCGAGAAGAAACTTACCCATGACTACATTGGGATCATTCATTGCGTCTCCCCGACCCAGCACAAAAGCACGACCCCGAGCTTCGTTGCCATTGTTGTTGTTGTTTCCCCCGTTTTTGTTGTTCCCATTGCCCTGGTGATTGTTGTTGTTGCGATTCTGGTTCTAGTTCAATTGAGGGCAATCACGTTTGAAATGACCTTCTGCCCCACACTGGAAACACCCCCGGTTTCCACGCTGTGGCTGCTGCTGTTGGTTCTGTGGAGCTGGTAGTTACAGTTGCTGGTTCTGATTCGCAGGTCGCGCACTCCTGCTGTCTTTAGCTTCATGCCCTAACTTGAGGCATCTCTGACAACGTTCCTTGCGACACCGCCCACTGTGGTGTCTGTTGCACTTATTACATAGTGGGTGAAATCCCCGATATCCACCCTGCCCCTGACTGCCTGATGATTGCTGACTCGGATTCTGGTAGTCATTTGTCTTGCGCTGCTATGCTTGAGACTGAACTGAGACTGAACCTTTACTGGAATCCCCATCCCATTTCCTCTTGTTGTCACTGGGAGTAGCAGAGGTAGTGACAACAGTAGTGGTAGCACTGATGCGTTTTGGCAGCTTGTTCTGTTCCACTGCTTGATCGGTGAGTCGATGAGCAAGACGCTGGATGTCTTGGATATTGTTAAGGTTTGCCGATGTCACATGGCTCTGAATCTCTGGCGCAAGTCCCTTGAGGTACAACTCGATACGCTTAACTGGAGGGTCCACCATAGTTGGACACAGGATGGCCAGCTCGTTTGACCGTTTCGTATAAGCTTCGATTTCTGACCCCGTCATTTTCAGATGGTAAAGCTCATCTTCCAACTTGTGGATGTCATCCCGTGTGCAGTATTCACGTTTAATCAGCTCTTTGAAATCGTTCCAAGGTGTGGCGTTAGCAGCTGCCAACCCTAGAATCTGTACTTGCGCATTCCACCAGGTTAGCGCAATCCCTTCCAACGTGCCAGTGGCGTACTTGACCCTGCGAGCCTCAAGGCATTCACACATCTCGAATACCGACTCGAGCTTTTCAAACCAATGGAGTAGTCCCACTGCTCCTTCCGTACCACTGAACGTGCTTGGACGACAGTCCATGAAGTTCTTGAATGTGCAGACAGGTTGTGGTGCGTTTTGACCTATTGTGCATAGAATATGACAATATTAAATACAAAGGTTGATTTAGGAATGTAGGATTCAAAGATCCTAGTGTGTATCCCATCCGCAGGGTATACTACCTGCTTGTGCAGCTGCAAGTGCCGCAGCTACTTGTTCATTGATAAGAGCCGTCAACTGGGCTTGAGTCATGTTCTCACGTCCAGACATGATCTTCATAGTAAAAGTAGAGTAAGTGAGAAAGGTTGGCGAGTAGTGCGATGACAGAAGAGTGTAAGCACATAGGTATTCCCAAGTAATAACGAATAGTAAGTAATGTAAGCTAAGCAAACTACGAGCAAAGTTCTATGTATTTCGAGCAAGCAGGTAATAAACATAAACCTTATTACCTAGGATGTTGAGTCTTGCATGTGGAGCGAAGCGTCGTTGTGGATCGTTGAGAGCACTGTTCTGGTTATAGTCTGGTTTTAATAAAAACGTTTTTCCCATATTAAAACCAAGTTCTCTATAACCAATGGCTCTGATACCAATCTGTCACACCCCCAAAAATCCACACGCGGAGTACCACCGCTTGGAGGCGTGACATGACCAGGATCAAGCCACCAATCATATTAAACATGTAATTAATAAGTAAAGGTAAATGTCATTCAACCACCAATAAGAAAGGTGTTCAAAATATAAGTATGTTATCACTGCTTAGCGGAAGCGTATAAATAAAACCCAACATAATAAAGTATGAACTGTCATAAAGTGTTTAACGAAACATTCACGATCCGTGCCCACAACGACCTGCTCCTCCTTGTGCAAGCTCCATATGTACCTAAGGTCCTGCAAGGCATGCAGTAGAGAGTCAACAACTAGTTGAGCGAGTTCACAGTTAATAGTTCAGTAATAGTAACGGTATAGTAAGCATTGCATTCGTGCATTAAGTCATGTATCGTATTAGTTCGTATCGCAGCCCTCTAGGCATGTATGCGAAGATGAGGGAAAGTTCTCAAGTATTCTAGACTATGTATATTTGTATCGCGGCCACCCTGGCATGTGTGCGAAGTTTTAGTATGTATAGTTCGCGGCCTTTCCAAGGCATGTGTGCGAAGATCAGTCATAATATCGCGGCCAACCCCCGGCGTGTGTGCGAAGATCGGTTCAATTAGTATACTAGTCTAGTCGTATCTCATCATTACCCTTCCTCACCCTGAGGACCATATCATTTAATTCTATCATCTGAGCATGTACGAATAAATCATCCAACCCCATTCCCACCCTGGGAACCCCATGCCTTGGCTTGTGTGAACTCACCTTGGTTTTGCTTGGTATGCTAAGTATGTGCTCAAAGTAAATCAATCACGTCCTAAAGTATGCACGTATACATAATCAGTTTGTATCCAAGTTGTTCACGTACAAGTATAATCACAGAAGTACTAAACATGTATTCAATATCATACAAGTCAAGCATATCACTTAACAGCAGTTAATCAATCCAGTTAACATTTAACAGAGTTAAATCAGGTTACTGTGCAAATTATCCAAATTGGCGAAACACAGGTTGGCGAAACACACTTTGGCGAAACATTTATTGACGAGACACATTCTGTTTCGCCAACTACCCTTGGCGAAACACCCCCTCTATTTCGTCAAACACCTTTGGCGAAACACCCCTTCTATTTCGCCAAAAATTCCGTTTCGTGAACCGGTTTCAGTTACGTCAAGAATCAGTTACAATTTTACAGAAAACCCTAATCATGCTAACAACCGTCAACAATCATACAATCATCATCAATCACAGAATCATCATCTAATCATCATGGAATCAATCAATCATATTAGGGCTAAACATTAACCTTAACAAGCTATTCATACAACGAGCATAACACAAGCACAAATCCATTATATTACTAGGCGTTCATATGATTTATACTAGTTCAGATTCGTGGGTTCAAGGGATCATCATGTGGTTACAATCGATCAGTTTAATCATATGTGCAAATGGTTTATATTACGTAAGACTCACGGAACTCTAATCATACTCATGTTTCACATAATCTATGTGACCAATCTTTCATGCCTAACGAAATCAGACTCAATATACTCATATCAAACTCAGAGATCAACAGCATATGCACAACATGTATAAAGAAACCAAAGAATTTAGAAACCGATTTAACAAGCATGCAACTAACTGAGATGGATGACACGAGTGTTTGATCGTTCACGAGTACTTGGGAGAACACAGATTTGCCGTCACACACACAAAGGAGTTCTAGGGTTTCCTGATTTGCTAAAGTGTGTCAAATGAGCGGTTCCGTCTAACTTATACGCATCTAAGTGTTTTGGGCCTTTAATGGGCTTGGCGAAACTGACGGGCCGGCGAAACACTTATGTTTCGTCGAGTATGTTCATGGCAAATCACAACTCTGTTTCGTCGAGTTGTTTGATGGTGAATCAGTCTAAGTGTTTTATAATAGTCCATGTTATATTTTACAACAACAATAAATCACATATATGCACAATCATAACACGTTTCATTAAAACATAACATGTATGGTTACAAGTCAACTACTAAACAGTCAAAGTCAACGTGCAATAAATGTGAAAGTGAAAGTCGGAAACTCGAGTTGTCACATTATCCCCAACTTGAAAGAAATTTCGTCCCGAAATTTAGCATGCGGTTACTGAGGAAGCTAGGTAAGTTGTATCGTTTACTGGTTTTCCTGGGGTGTCACACAACCCGACTTGTGGTTATGTTACTCCTCGCAAGGTAGTAATAAATTTTGTATACAAAACCCCAACATACCGACGATAATTGTAGAATACAAATACTCAATAGCTGTTTAATATAATATTAATTATGTGAGGTTTTGTAAAAACAGTTTGCAAAAAGGAGATTACTCACATTGCTGTCTTAGGTTTTCCTTTAGGGTTTCCGGGTGATTATCTTTTAAATACACAAATGCACACGCGTTAGTATAATAACCCAATATTTAGATTAGTAATACCCTCCCCGAGACGGCATTCCAATGACTACGTCGGGCAGAACCACGACAGCCGTTACGGAACCCTGGATCAATCGGGCAGCGTATCTAATACGTAACCGGGGTTATGATACTTACAACGAGGCAGAACTTTGTTAATTAAGGGGGTATAATACCCAAATATTACTTCAACTATGCAGAAATTTGAGAGAAAGAAAGTGTGAGCGAATTGAGACTGAAGCCGATGGCCTCTACTTATAGGGCTGCATTTGGACTTCGTCGCGCCCCGCGTAAGTGGTAGCCAAGGGCTACCCGGCCAGCATAGTAGACTGGGTAGGCCCTAGCCTGGCCCAGTCACCAGTGTAGGCTCGACGTGTGGCTGCCACGTGGCAGCTCAGGGCTGCGTCTCGTTGATGAGCACCCGCGGCCCGCGTAGACCAAGGTGTGGTCTTACGCGGCCCGCCAGAGACCCATAAAATTTGTTTTTAATTAAGTTTAATAGAAATAAAGGTATTCGGGGCCCATTTTCGTATACGGGGTGTATTTTAGGACGTTTTGGGACATTCTAATTATTTTTAGGATGTCGAAAAATTTAGGAGGGTTGTTATACTGAGAATCATCAGAGGTTTCAAACAAATATTTTCAAAACAAACCTTTTCTTTCTTCACCAAAGGGTTTTGATAAACAGAGCTTTGGCTTAACAAATAAACGTCTTCAACGTCATTAAAAAATGTAACCCCTGGCCACATCATCACCACGGCTGAAAAACCCTAACCAAACAAAGTTTATCCTTACCAGTGCAATAAACTACAAAATCTCAAACTTTTCTCTCTCAAACAATCAAAAAGATTATCTCCGCAAAGATTTTCTAAAAGATTTTCACTCTTCAATCAAAAGATTATCTCTTCAAAAGAATCTCAAAAGATTTGACCTAATTTCACAATGGCTCTAAACTTGAAACCATCTCATAAATATCTCCAATATCTTTTGAAATCTACTGCAAACAGAGGGTTTCACTCAATCAACGATCTTATTACTTCATCAAAATATCATAACATCCTCATCGCTAATGCACCCATCCATCTGGAAAATCTTCAAGATTTTTGGGCAAATTCAGATGTCTTACTTCATGATAAAAAGCCCTTCACCATAATTTCAAAAGTCAACGGTGTTGATGTCCAGATCACACTAGAGTTAATCTCAACTACCTTCTCCTTGAACAATGAGACAGGTAATGAAACTTTTTCTAAAACTTATCTCCAAAATGAATTCATAAAGAGGGGGTATGAGGCACATATGGTAGAGGCAACTATTTTTAAACCAAACTTCCCACTTGTAATGAGATTTTTCTTCCATACCCTACTCATATGTCTATCACCAAAAACCAATGCTTATAATGAAATTTCTTTAAAACATAGTATTTAGGATATGTTATTTTAACAAATGCAAATTATAAGCTATCCACCAAGGTTGTCCTGTACCGTCGAGACCAACCCACTGAAGGGAAGGAACCATGAGAGTCGACCAAGAATATAGGGACGTTGTCATTATTTTTCTTATATAACTAGGGTCCACATTCGTATATCAAAATCAGTATTAAAAACTACTCTAAAAAGCATTCAAATAGATGATTTCTCGTGCTAGAACTATATTCCTCTCATAATCAAATAAGTTGTGACTTATAAAAACCCATAGAACAAAGGGATTTAAAAATAAGAACTGTACCTACTACATAGAGTGACAAGTGTTTAAGGAGAAATCAAGTTGTAAGGGTAATTTTGTCCAAAAGAAAAAAAAATATGTACATGTAAGTCACATGCTATTTCTCCCGGTCCCATTTTTTAAATGTCTGAAACTTTTTCATATGTGATTTGTTTTTTTATAAAAAATAACTATACGATAAAATTGAGCGCCCTTTTTATATTTAATATGAGTATGAGTACCCTATTGTTATACTTTTAAAAAAATCGAAAACTCAGTTGCGTATTACACAATGGACATAACGTAAAACACATTGAGCATCAAATTAAAAACGCAATGGAAACTAGACCAAGAAAAAATTGATGACAACAGATAAAAGACACAATTGACGACAACAGATAAAAGACATGATAGATTATAACTAAAAGCACAATGAACAACACAATAAAACACAATGAACAGATTATAACACAGCGGATAACAAAATAAAAATACAATGGACACCAGATTAAAACACAATAGATAGCAGACTAAACACAATAACCAGAATCAATAATACAATGAATAGAAAACCCAAATGTAACATCATCTTCATTGTGTTATAAGTTCTGATAAAAACACAATTGACATATGCCAAATTAACATTGTGTTATAAGTTTTGATAATAATACAATGTATAGAAACCCTAGTAAAAACGTAATGACCAAAACCCAGTTAAAAGACACAATAACCAGAACTTTTAACACAATGCAAAGAAAACCCAGCAAAAATGAAAAATTTATTTTATTATAATATAGCAATATCGTACTCATACTCATATTAAAGATAAAAACGCTCGTTATTATTGTGAAATTTTTTTTAAATGTCATATGAAAAAGTTATGGATGTTTTAAATTGATGGAGAAATTGGCATGTGTCTTGCATGTGGAGAGATAAAGTCAATAAATATAGGATTTCCTTTATGATCTTCTATTATTTTCTTTTCCTCAAAACTAATCTCAACATTTCAAATCTAAGATCAATCTTATCTTTCTTATTTATTATGTTCTTTTTATTTGATCCACGTACAGTTCTTCTATAAAAAAGCTCTAAGTCTTCATAATCTATTTTACCATTAACAATTACCATTATCATTACCTTACCATTACCAATTATCATTACCAATTACCATTACCATTATCAGTACCTTACCATTTACAATACATACATTTACAAGTTGACGGCGGGAATAGTTCTGTTTGGTGGTTGGCCAAAAGTGGCTACCACCTTTTTTTTTAATATAATAGTAATTTATAGGTCTTGCCAAATTACAATTTTATCCCACGTTTAAAATTACGATTATGCCCCCGATTAAAAATTAAATTGGTCTTTTTCCCCTGCCTAAATTTACGATTTCGCCCTCAAGTAAAAAATACGATTTTGCCCCCAGTTCAAAATAAAATTATGCTTTTTGCCCCAGCTAGAGTCCTGCCAAATTACGATTTGGTTCCAAGTTTAAAATTACGAGTTCGCCCCCTGTTCAAAATAAAATTTGGTTTTGCCCCCAGCTAAAAATTACGATTTTGCCATCAGGTAAAAAATTACGATTAGGTGATTGGACAAAAGTGGCGGCCACCTTTTTTTAGCATATAATAGTTATTTATAGGTCCTGCCAAATTACAATTTTATCCCAACTTTATAATTACGATTTTGCCCCTGGTTCAAAATATAAATTTTGTTTTGGGCATCGCCTAAATTTACGATTTTTCCCTCAGTTAAAAAAATACGAGTTTGCCCCCAGTTTAAAATAAAATTATGGCTTTTCCCCCAGCTAGAGTCCTGGCAAATTACTATTTGGTTCCCAGTATAAAATTATGATTTCACCCCAGTTCAAAATAAAATTTTGGTTTTGCCCCCAGCTAAAATTACGATGTTGCCCTCAGTTAAAAAATTACGATTTTGACCCCAATTTAAAATAAAAAAATGGTTTTGCCCTCAGTTCAAAATATTATTTCACCTCCATTTTTAAATTACGATTTATCGCAGCAAAAAATTGCAATCTTGCCATCAATTTCTTTTAGCAAAACTATGGTAGTGTTTTATTTTACTTGGTTGACTCAATTTAGTTTTTGTTCGTGGCAACAGTTGTCTAGCACTCGCTAATTGGTCCTGACAAATTATTATTTTGCCCCTAATTCTAAATTACACGCTTGCCATCTTTTTTGTTAATTTTTTTATCATAACTATGGTAGTTTTTTGTTTAATTGGTTGACTCGAGGTATCTTTTTTGAGATCGTGATATAAGTAGTATGTATAACTAACCAAAATAAAGGCGTACATGTTATTAAACTAAGAAGTACTCGGTTTAGCATCCCGCAACGCGGGCGGCACAAAACTCTAATTATTAACAAAAACCAAGGGCGGGAATAGTTCCCACCTTCTACTGGAGGAAAAGGGCTGGCTTCCAATGACTTTCTTTATTATTATTATTATTATTATTATTATTATTATTATTATTTGTGTTTTGAAAGTTAGTATTTCGACCCATCTATTACATGGGATTGTATAATAAAAAATAAAAGTATAATAATATTTACAAAATTTACAATAGTGTGTATAATAGAAATTATATAATTTTGTACTATGTATAAAAAAGTTATAAAACTGAAGTATTTTTTATGTGTGTTGTGTGGTATAGGTTTTTATGTATATTTTAGCTCCTTTTTACACTTTAGTCAAGTTTTAGATTTATAAAACACGATATTTTACTAACACCAAACACACATATGGGCAAGTGCACCCATCGTGAGCGTAGTATAGTGTTGGTAAGATACCGAGTTTGTTCAAGGACACAAGAGCTTTTAATACCGGTTTATCCTCAACGTCTAATCAAATCAAAATTTTAGAAAAAGGTTTAAACATGAAAATAAAAACTAAAAATGCTGAAAATAAAAATAAAATAAAAACAGATAGACAAGATGAATCACTTGGATCCGACTTGCCTTTAGTGTAACATTTGATTATTTCCGCACTTTTGCACTTTTTAAGAGATTATCTTAGTTATAGTAGTAGGCCCTCTTTTGAAGGTGACGTTACCCTTAACCCAGTAGTTTGAGTCAGCAAGGATACAATCCTAAAGGGTTGGATTATTGAAAGATAATTAATTAAGTTATTAATGCGTAATGTGGTGTGCCCCTCTTTTGAAGGTGACGTTACCCTCGCCTAAGTAGTTTGAGTCATCAAGGATACAATCCTAAGTAGCCGGGTTAATGTTTTAATAGTAGTTTACATATGAGGGGATCAAGAAATTCGAACCCCCGCCATCCAATACCAGTGGGTATTGAAGGAGATCCTACTAAGCTTGACCCAGGTCCTTGCAGGATCTATACACTGAACAAGGCAAGACTCTTACCAAACCATTCCCTTAACCCCCCGACCAGGTAGCCAACATATCTCCATATATACCGTGGAGATATGAATGGTGTAAATCTTTTATTTTATATAGACAGTAAAATAATGCCAAGACACCACGGACAAATGATAAGGAATATTCACCTTCAACATAAGAAACTAGTTATTAAACTCATTAATACATAACCAAATAAAAAGTGCGAAAAGATTAAAAAAGAGTATTACACTAAATGTTTGTCTTCACCAAGTGATGTAAGAGACTTAGGCAAACATGGCCTTTGATTGTCAAGAACTCTTACTATCAATCTTGGATCCCGAGACTACTACACACACTCTATGATGGATGATGGATGATGGATGATGGTGGTGGATATGGGTTGTGATGGTGGTGGTGGGTGGGTGAAGTGTGAGAGAGGTGGTTTGCCAAGGGATGAGTTGCAAGTGAGCCAAGCACCCCTATTTATAGCCTGCACAGAAGCTCGGACACGGGAGGTTTGGTTCCATGGGAGGTGTCACAAGAATGTTCAACCTCTGGTGCAAGACGTTGATTTCTTGGAAACTGTTTTCCAACCCCACCTTAAGATAATTTATACGGTCTATTAGGACCTCCTCTACCGATGTCATCTCATCAAGAGCTTCACATAATGCCATCACGTAGCGTATGAGAGTTGCTTCGATTGAAGACCTCTGTTCTCTTCGACTGTTTCTGGAATGTGCTGATGAAGTTCTACTGTTTTGGCTCGACATTCTACGAAAAAAAAAACTGAAAAGAGTTCATTTTAATGAAGCAGTAACCTCGGACACGGCCCCGTGCTCAATGAGCACGGCCCCGTGTTCACCTGTCTGCAGATTTTTGGAATAAGGAATCTTGGAGTTTTAAATTATTTTTATAACTTTTAAAGCATTTTTAAGCAGAAATAACTTAAAACAATGTTGTAGCACTTATTTTTAACATTATTTCTTGAATAAAAATCTATCAAACATCACAATAAAGCTTTAACCATGTTGACTTCAAGCTTTAATAGAGGTGTTTTGAGGTGAAAATGAAGAAGAAGGCATTAGACAAAAGTAGAAAAGACAAGATGGTTGTTGGGAACCTTCTTTAGAATATACCTAGGATGGTATGTGTGAAGATCCACAAAATCTCTGTCTTTTGGAGTGGTCCAAATATGCACGAATCTTGGCTGCATTTATAGAAAACAACAGCAAGCTGCACACGGCCCTGTGTCGGTTGGACACGGCCCCGTATGCAGACAAGATCCTGACACATTTTGTCCGTATTCTGACAAAAAGTTAGATAGGAATCTTTTGGTGGACACGGGGGCGTGTTGACCTGGACACGGCCCCCTGTCTAGAGGCTGTTTATGAAGTTTCGTATATTTTTAAGGAATTTTTCTGGATCGGGTGGTTCCTTACTTGATGGAACAACACCGAAGTGCCTGAGATACCTTAATTGCTCTAGATTTAGACGAGAACGCAAGAGGTTATCGGTGAGGGTGATTCCTATGCTAAATGTAGGTGGATAAGTCCAACCCTTCCCGACCTCTCGTTAAAAAAGGTGTATGTCAAATCGCTTAGGTCTATGTATGCATCGAAGGAAGTCGATGGGGAGTACTTCATGGCACAATCGACACAGGGAAGACTATCACTCAAGTCTTCGCCAGAGTTAGAGGTGATATCGGGAACAACGAAGTTGTTTTTATCCGAATACGATCTCAATAATTCTTCTTGGGTATCGTCTTGAGGTGAATTAATGGCATCCATCTCAAGTTCTTTTACCCAATTAAGAATTAGATCTTCCATTTAAAATAATTCATCAAGAAGCATTTCTCCTAGAAGGGTCGATTGAGAGCATTCGAGGGAGAGATATGGATTATTTTTACTTTCGCCCCTCTTAAGGCTACATGAAAACAATGGGTCTATATAGTTGAGCTTATAATTTAAAAATAACATTCTAAATCTTCATGATTGCCACCACATATTTGACACCACGTACCATAAGAGGGCCGATAGTAAAAAAAATTAGTATCGCTCATGTTTGTGTCAGAAATTACCAACCGTCAGGATCTTACGGTTCTGTTTTCAGTAACTGATACTTGGGCACGGGGCGTGTTGATTGGGCACGGCCCCGTGTTCAGCTACTGTTTGACTTAAAACAGGATTGCCAGTACCAAAGATTGGGCACGGGGCGTGTTCAGCGGGCACGGCCTGTGCTGAGTTCTGCAGAAGCTGAAAATTTACGAAAAATCCTAAAAAACACAGAAAATTAAGAAAAAACGATTAGTCCGTTGATTCCTAACTTTCTTAAAATCCTTGTGTCCCCGGCAACGGCGCCAAACACTTGATGTGTGTTGTGTGGTATAGGTTTTTATGTATATTTTTAGCCCTTTTTTACACTTTAGTCAAGTTTTAAATTTATAAAACACGATATTTTACTAACACCAAACACACATATGGGCAAGTGCACCCATCGTGAGCGTAGTATAGCGTTGGTAAGATACCGAGGTCGTCCAAGGACACAAGAGTTTTTAATACCGGTTTATCCTCAACATCTAATCAAATCAAAATTTTAGAAAAAGTTTTAACATGAAAATTAAAACTAAAAATGCTGAAAATAAAAATAAAATAAAAACAAATAGACAAGATGAATCACTTGGATCCGACTCGCTTTTAGTGTAACCTTTGATTATTTCCGCACTTTTGCACTTTTTAAGAGATTATCTTAGTTATAGTAGTAGGCCCCTCTTTTGAAGGTGACGTTACCCTCAACCCAGTAGTTTGAGTCAGCAAGGATACAATCCTAAAGGGTTGGATTATTGAAAGATAATTAATTAAGTTATTAATGCGTAATGTGGTAGGCCCCTCTTTTGAATGTGACGTTACCCTCGGCTAAGTAGTTTGAGTCAGCAAGGATATAATCCTAAGTAGCCAGGTTAATGTTTTAATAGTAGTTTACATATGAGGGGATCAAGAAATTCGAACCCCCGCCATCGAATACAAGTGGGTATTGAAGGAGGTCCTACTAAGCTTGACCCAGGTCCTTGCAGGATCTATCCACTGAACAAGGCAAGACTCTTACCAAACCATTCCCTTAACCCCCGACCAGGTAGCCAACATATCTCCATATAGACCGTGGAGATATGAATGGTGTAAATCTTTTATTTTATATAGACAGTAAAATAATGCCAAGACACCACAGACAAATGATAAGGAATATTCACCTTCAACATAAGAAACTAGTTATTAAAGTCATTAATACATAAACAAATAAAAAGTGCGAAAAGATTAAAAATAAAAAGTATTACACTAAATGCTTGTCTTCACCAAGTGATGTAAGAGACTTAGGCAAACATGGCGTTTGATTGTCAAGAACTCTTACTATCAATCTTGGATCCCGAGACTACTACACACACTCTATGATGGATGATGGTGGTGGATGTGGGTTGTGATGGTGGTGGTGGGTGGGTGAAGTGTGAGAGAGGTGGTTTGCCAAGGGATGAGTTGCAAGTGAGCCAAGCACCCCTATTTATAGCCTGCACAGAAGCTCGGACACGGGAGGTTTGGTTCCATGGGAGGTGTCACAAGAATGTTCAACCTCTGGTGCAAGACGTTGATTTCTTGGAAACTGTTTTCCAACCCCACCTTAAGATAATTTATACGGTCTATTAGGACCTCCTCTACCGATGTCATCTCATTAAGAGCTTCACGTAATGCCATCACGTAGCGTACGAGAGTTGCTTCGATTGAAGACCTCTGTTCTCTTCGACTGTTTCTGGAATGTGCTGACGAAGTTCTACTGTTTTGGCTCGACATTCTACGAAAAAAAACTGAAAAGAGTTCATTTTAATGAAGCAGTAACCTCGGACACGGCCCCGTGCTCAATGAGCACGGCCCCGTGTTCACCTGTCTGCAGATTTTTGGAATAAGGAATCTTGGAGTTTTAAATTATTTTTATAACTTTTAAAGCATTTTTAAGCAGAAATAACTTAAAACAATGTTGTAGCACTTATTTTTAACATTATTTCTTGAATAAACATCTATCAAACATCACAATAAAGCTTTAACCATGTTGACTTCAAGCTTTAATAGAGGTGTTTTGAGGTGAAAATGAATAAGAAGGCAATAGACAAAAATAGAAAAGACAAGATGGTTGTTGGGAACCTTCTTTAGAATATACCTAGGATGGTATGTGTGAAGATCCACAAAATCTCTGTCTTTTGGAGTGGTCCAAATATGCAGGAATCTTGGCTGCATTTATAGAAAACAACAGCAAGCTGCACACGGCCCCGTGTCGGTTGGACACGGCCCCGTATGCAGACAAGATCCTGACACATTTTGTCCGTATTCTGACAAAAAGTTAGATAGGAATCTTTTGGTGGACACGGGGGCGTGTTGACCTGGACACGGCCCCGTGTCTAGAGGCTGTTTATGAAGTTTCATATATTTTTAAGGAATTTGTCTGGATCGGGTGGTTCCTTACTTGATGGAACAACACCGAAGTGCCTGAGATACCTTAATTGCTCTAGATTTAGACGAGAACGCAAGAGGTTATCGGTGAGGGTGATTCCTATGCTAAATGTAGGTGGATAAGTCCAACCCTTCCCGACCTCTCGCTAAAAAAGGTGTATGTCAAATCGCTTAGGTCTATGTATGCATCGAAGGAAGTCGATGGGGAGTCCTTCATGGCACAATCGAAACAGGGAAGACTATCACTCAAGTCTTCGCCAGAGTTAGAGGTGATATCGGGAACAACGAAGTTGTTTTTATCCGAATACGATCTCAATAATTCTTCTTGGGTATCGTCTTGAGGTGAATTAATGACATCCATCTCAAGTTCTTTTACCCAATTAAGAATTAGATCTTCCATTTAAAATAATTCATCAAGAAGCATTTCTCCTAGAAGGGTCGATTGAGAGCATTCAAGGGAGAGATATGGATTATTTTTACTTTCGCCCCTCTTAAGGCTACATGAAAACAATGGGTCTATATAGTTGAGCTTATAATTTAAAAATAACATTCTAAATCTTCATGATTGCCACCACATATTTGACACCACGTACCATAAGAGGGCCGATAGTAAAAAAAATTAGTATCGCTCTTGTTTGTGTCAGAAATTACCAACCGTCGGGATCTTACGGTTCTGTTTTCAGTAACTGATACTTGGGCACGGGGCGTGTTGATTGGGCACGGCCCCGTGTTCAGCTACTGTTTGACTTAAAACAGGATTGCCAGTACCAAAGATTGGGCACGGGGCGTGTTCAGCGGGCACGGCCTGTGCTGAGTTCTGCAGAAGCTGAAAATTTACGAAAAATCCTAAAAAAACACAGAAAATTAAGAAAAAACGATTAGTCGTTGATTCCTAACTTTCTTAAAATCCTTGTGTCCCCGGCAACGGCGCCAAACACTTGATGTGTGTTGTGTGGTATAGGTTTTTATGTATATTTTTAGCCCTTTTTTACACTTTAGTCAAGTTTTAAATTTATAAAACACGATATTTTACTAACACCAAACACACATATGGGCAAGTGCACCCATCGTGAGCGTAGTATAGCGTTGGTAAGATACCGAGGTCGTCCAAGGACACAAGAGTTTTTAATACCGGTTTATCCTCAACATCTAATCAAATCAAAATTTTAGAAAAAGTTTTAACATGAAAATTAAAACTAAAAATGCTGAAAATAAAAATAAAATAAAAACAAATAGACAAGATGAATCACTTGGATCCGACTCGCTTTTAGTGTAACCTTTGATTATTTCCGCACTTTTGCACTTTTTAAGAGATTATCTTAGTTATAGTAGTAGGCCCCTCTTTTGAAGGTGACGTTACCCTCAACCCAGTAGTTTGAGTCAGCAAAGATACAATCCTAAAGGGTTGGATTATTGAAAGATAATTAATTAAGTTATTAATGCGTAATGTGGTAGGCCTCTCTTTTGAATGTGACGTTACCCTCGGCTAAGTAGTTTGAGTCAGCAAGGATATAATCCTAAGTAGCCAGGTTAATGTTTTAATAGTAGTTTACATATGAGGGGATCAAGAAATTCGAACCCCCGCCATCGAATACAAGTGGGTATTGAAGGAGGTCCTACTAAGCTTGACCCAGGTCCTTGCAGGATCTATCCACTGAACAAGGCAAGACTCTTACCAAACCATTCCCTTAACCCCCGACCAGGTAGCCAACATATCTCCATATAGACCGTGGAGATATGAATGGTGTAAATCTTTTATTTTATATAGACAGTAAAATAATGCCAAGACACCACAGACAAATGATAAGGAATATTCACCTTCAACATAAGAAACTAGTTATTAAAGTCATTAATACATAAACAAATAAAAAGTGCGAAAAGATTAAAAATAAAAAGTATTACACTAAATGCTTGTCTTCACCAAGTGATGTAAGAGACTTAGGCAAACATGGCGTTTGATTGTCAAGAACTCTTACTATCAATCTTGGATCCCGAGACTACTACACACACTCTATGATGGATGATGGTGGTGGATGTGGGTTGTGATGGTGGTGGTGGGTGGGTGAAGTGTGAGAGAGGTGGTTTGCCAAGGGATGAGTTGCAAGTGAGCCAAGCACCCCTATTTATAGCCTGCATAGAAGCTCGGACACGGCCCCCTGTTTATCCATCTTCTCTTTCTTCATTAAATGCAGTTTGTCTGCATTAGTTGACCACGCCCCCTTATCCGTTGGGCACGACCCCGTGTGCAGAAGCGTATCTGTACTATCAAGATTTGCCTGGATTCTGCGAATCCTAGTGTTGACCACGGCCCCGTGTCCGCTGGACACGCCCCCGTGGTGGGTGATAGAAGCTTCTACAACTTTGTCTTTTCTGCAGACACTTGGGCACGCCCCCGTGCTCATTGAGCACGGGGCGTGTTCAGCCTTCTGTTCTTTTGTTTTTGCTTGGGAAGATGCTGTCGAGGGGGCGGGCATGCCACGTTTATTCCTTTTCTAGTATTCTTGTTAGATTTAACTGTATTTTTGCTTCTTTTGTTCAATTAAGCTCATTTAATCCTGAAAATACAAAAGGAAGACAAAAGCACACTTTTTCCAACACTAGTACTAAAAAAGGGTTAGTTTTATGCCACATTTGATGTAATTTATATGTTGCATTTTCCACACATCAATTTTTGTTATGTACAATAATAGAAAAATAAAAGACGATTGCAATACACAAATTTCTAGATAATTCTTTATGCACAACATTTGTTTTTTCCTAATTATATCGGCTTTATCAACTTTGAACTGCTTTACCCATCCCAACTATTCAATATATATATATACTAAAACAATAAGTTAATACTAATTCTAAATTCTGTATTATAGGCAAATAATAATTAAGTGTCATATCATAATCTAGTTTATAAACATTTGTGTTTTAATCAATAAAACTTAGCATATGTAGTATTAACTCAAAATTTGATAGCTATGTAATATGGTAAGTAATAGGTGTTTTACAATATATATACAATTAGGGATAGTGATATTATTAAGTATAGATTTTTATGTTAAAAATATAAACGATTTAAATTAAATATATTTGACTTAGGAGGCATATGTCTATCTCAGAGAATTTAACACTAATTATTATATTTGTTTAAAATATTAATTTGTATATGGAAAATTAGAAAATTTTGGTAAGAAAAAAATGGTTATACACATGGCATTTTTTAAAATCATTTATTAGAATAGATTGTTATAAACAAAATTTAATCTTGATTAAATTACGAACAAAACAACAAATTTCGTGTACAAAGAAGTATTTAGAGATTTGTGTAATTGTACATTCATTTTATATTGTTGTATGTATGAAAAATAATCCAGGTATGCATCTTTTTAAACATTACATAATTTCTATCATCAATACATGCAATACATATTGTTTATTAATTTCATTGCATGTTGTTAATCCTCTATAAATTTATCTACAATGTGTTAGGTTAATCAACATAAAACAATACCTAAAATATATGGCTAATTTAAAAAATTAAAATCAAAAATGGATTTTAGTATTTATTTAAAAATCAATTAAAATATAAAATTATAAATCCAAATATCACTGTTAAGTCATGTATTGATACATGTTTCTTTATCGATGATAAATTTTGTGGGTTTCATTGGGTTATGTTTCAATATTTTTTGTAAACATAAATGCAAAATTTAGAGTTAGGTATTATAATAAATTTACGTCTGTTAATAGGATATTTAATAATACTATTAACTAATTGTGTTTTTGTGGGTTTATAATTCAATTATGTTGCATTATTCACACTAAAAATAAATGTAAATTTAGATTTAAATATTTATAATAAATTTATGTGTATTAATTTGATATCAAATATTATTATTAATTTATTAATTAAAGGAGAGGGTGCATATTATAGATATTAAATTAAAATAATAATTAGTATATTAACAATATTATTATTAAATTAGTGGAGAGAATGTCATGTGCCATCAATAAGACTCAAATATTAAAGAAGATGATGCATATATTAAATACTAGCTTATCACCCGCGAATACTCGCGGATCGGAAAATTTAATTTACATTAATCGAATTGCTGTTAAATAAAATAAAAACACATGTTTTCAAAGGTTTTTTATGAACACGTTTGAGAGAGAGAGAGAGAGAGTATGAACGGATTCGTGAGTTCTTGATGTTATTGTGATTGTGTGACCTTTATCTCTCTAGTTATCTCTCCTTATATATATCCAAATGGAACCCCTTGATTAGATAATACGGGTAATTACGTCCATCAAAAAATTACTAACTAATCTAATAAGGAATAAATATATTTTGATCAAATGTACAATATAAATGATAATGATAGTCTTCTACTTATATTTATTTATGCAGTATAAGACGTTGGCCTATCGTTTTAATTGCACCCATTTAGCCGTTATATTAGGTGCGACATTGCCACCAGTTGCAGCAGCAAATGCAACACCACCACCAAATGGGGAACTGAAGCCTAAAGCCTGTCGACAGCAATTAGGTCTGTGATATCTTTACCCTTGACTTCCTTCGGTAACAATTCAATTCTACCTTCATCTTCATCAGCTCCAACTACAGTTTATAACTTAAACGTTGCTTCGAATTTTGCACAAACCACATACATTAATTAATTGAAGTAAAAATTGTCACCCCTAGCTCAAACAGATAGCACATGTTTGGATAAGAAAAATTAAAAATCTACGCCAAACAAAAAAAGCTTCACTCATTACATCAACAAAAAGTCATTTATCTTCTAAATGTAATGTGACCACTTTTTGTACTTGTAGAATTTTAAAGCATGTTATCAAACATAACTTACTAATTAATCATTGAACATGAAACTACTGATGAGATTCGAGTTACTCAAAAGCCATAGAACCAAGATTCAACCTATATCAAAATGATCAACTCAGCAATCAGATTGAATTCGAGTTTAATCATAATAATGTTAGATCAATCACTTGCATACGTGTGGGAAATAGAAGTCATTGTAACATTGTTGTTCAAACGCGAAATATAACCCCGCTGAATCACTGTTTTTTACTAAGGTAGCAATTTTGACAAAAACGGATTGACCCAAACAAAAAGAAAGCAACATATTGCTCGATTTTTTATTAATATATTAAGAGCAAAATTCTGATAGAGAGAACATTCGAATTCAACAAACATTAGCACTCAAGTCTCTAAGCAACAAAAAAACGCACCTTATTGAAGCAATAATAGAGAAATTCTAAAATTCCTATCAAACCATAATTTCTATGACCACATAATCCACATTATACTTTTGAAAGCGATAGCAAGTTAGCACAATATTAACTACTTTAGATCTAATTATTAGTTCCATAACCTTTTAAGTTCTACTAAGATTCAGTAACCAAATTGGTTTAGGAGAAATCAAGCATAATTTTTTTAAACTAAATCTATCTTACCAATTGAATGATCTTATTAAAGATCCACCATAAGCCAATAATAATGATGGATCTCTAATAACCTCTTTCACATATTAAAATCTTCTATTTAGCACATAATGCAAAAGTAGCTCTTTCTTATAGTGTTGTTAAAACCCAAAATGCTTAGATTCAAGAAATCTTTAAATCTGTAGGATGATTTTTGCTTACCAACAGTGGGTTCTCAGATGAGATGAATGAGTTTGCTACTCACTTCCTCGCTTCTATCTTCGACCGATAACCGTACCAACAGTACCAGACCGATCATACCTTCATTGTAGTGGTACCGGTATCATCATTTGTTGTTGTGGAACTGACATGTTTTTCATTATTTGCACATGTGCTTGAAGCTTCTTTAAGTAGTCTATTACTTCATCTAACATTGAAGCTTTATCCGTCTATATAAAAATTTCCAGATTTAGTTACTTTTCACACTAAAATGATTAGAAAAAAGGTACACGTTGACTTATGAAGTCAAAGTTCTAAATTATAACTTTAAATTAGGATAAAAAATGATCATAGTTTCTAATATTTTTTTGATAATCTACTTTACTTTATGCTATTTTCTATACATGGATAGGTCTTGGTACAAAATTATTCAAGAAATGAATAATAATTTTAGATATGGAAGTCGGTAGGATTGACTTTAAAAGTCAAACAATAACTCTTTCCATCTCTATAGAAGTAGGAAAGTATAGGACCCGGATACAACCATTTGCGCTTTAACATTAACTTTTCTTCCCTGCATTCCAAGTGATATATTCAAGTGAAACTATAATTAATTAAATATACTTTAAAGACTGAATATTGAGAATGGTTATATTACCAGGTGGCATGTGCATGCATAATGCATAATGAATATGAGGTAGTGCATGTTGTTCAAAGAAAAAAATAGAATATATCATAACCATTTTTTGAAATTAAAACAATACAATAATATATTTATATAAAATAAAATAATATATTATATGACTTACTTCCCTCATACTATATATGACTTACTTCCCTCATACTATATAAGTACCTGACCACTTGATATTGTGCTTTCAAAATAAATGTTGGCACAATGAATTGGTAAATCTGCAAAATGGACGAAATGAATTTTTAAATAAAAGTTAGATTATAAGAAAGTGGAATTTTGTGAAGAAGATGAGTACCAAATGAGATGAAGACCGGTAACGAAACACCTTAAAGAACGATAGCGTCATTGGCAAATCTAAATGAACTGTATGATTTAATAACACTATTTATACATACTTTTAAAGCAAATAAATATTGGTTAGTATAACAAATGTAGATTAGTTAAAATAGTAAAATCTAATCCATGTGTGAGATTTCCAATCCATCCATTAATTAATAAAACATGCAAGTTATATAAAAGATTATTAAAATGGTAAAATCATAAAGATGTGGAAATGGATGGAAGAAAAAAAAAAGGCCTTTTGGCCAAACATCAAACAATTTATACTTTAATGCGTAAATACTTTATTACAGGTACTAAAAAAGATTTAAGTACATAAGTACAATTTACCTTTTCGGTAAAAAGAAGCCAAAGAGAACTCTCAGGTAATGGCTCTTCACCAACCTTCAGTTAGACCACATGTATGAACAATTATTTTCTACACTATGTTGTATATGACGTTAGTTGCATTCATAAACCTCCATAGTTACCGCAATAAGTGAATTGACAAACAATACATGACATATATCATGAGATGACGTAAATAACGTGATTATCAGATTATAAATACCAGTTCACATCATCAATCTTCTAACATTTTTCCTTTGTACATTAAAATCATGAAAAAATTTAACCAGCCTTGAAAATTAACATCTAATTCAAAGAGAGAACATAATTTTGACCAAAGGAGAGTATAAAGAAAACTCCAAATTTATTGTATGTCCTCAGTCCATCATTCACAATCCTATGTCTTGCTATCTAAATCCATTTCGCTATTATCTCTCTAAAATCTATTATCAGTTGCTTGAGGGAGTTAGACGTGATGTTTTACCATATAATTCGATTTAAAAATGTCTTAAATGCAATGAAAACAATTCGATATTGAGGACCTTACCTTGATAGAAATGATTTCTTATGCGAAGGAGACAATGTTGCTGTTGATAGATCCCGAACGACAGGAAATGATGAGTCTGGTGCAGATTTTGTTCATTTTGCACCTGATGCAACTCCGACAGTTTTATTCATGTTACCATTATACATTAAGCAATGACTTTTATGCATAAATGCACTTACTCAAGCAATAGGCAATACCCATATAAGCTTTTGTAATATAGCTTTCACTTTATTACATCAATCAAGTTAGAAAACAAAAGCATAATCCAACCAACCACTTTCATCCCCACATATCAATGTTTCCTCACCCCTGTATCTCTGCTCAAGCATTTATATAATACTAAACATGTCTTTCATGGGGATATCCAAGTTCCCATACGAATTCCACCAAGTAACTGCATATATACATGGTATCTCATCTTTTAAATATTCATAAACATATAGGGGTGATCAAAAGTTTTGGATAGTCAAAAACTTCGGCTTGCTTCCTAATTGGGCGTGGCACTTCTGGACTCATACGATTATGGTCTTATGTGTCATTATAATACATATATGTATATATCGTACATAAGAATTACTTTTAAATTAAAAAACTTATTTAAACCCAAAAATTTATTTTTTTTTTGTTTTTTTATGCCAACATATGATCTAAGGTGGCTCAAACGGGGCCTCAACCGATACCAAACCAACAACTTATACGCGTAAAATCAGTTAAAATAAAGTTTGCTACTCCAATGGGAATTAAAGAAAAGTTGTCTTTAAAAGAGTCAAAAGCATCAAATGTGTTAGAAACTTACAATATAACACCAACCTTGAGAAGGGTATGTGGTTTTTTGGGTCTTACTTTGTTCGACTATTATATTTAAAGAAGGGAGGTATTTCGTGAGTTTGCTTGGCTTATCAACAACACATAAGTATAAAGAAAACGAATTGTGATCAGAAGTGTGAAAGTAAGAATATCCATCGTCTATTTGACAATTTTACATAAAGAATAATACGTGACTGGGAAGGCTTTCAATGTGTTCATCTTTTGAGGACACATCTTCAGCAGGATCATGCTGAGTATTCGCACTAATTTTGATAACAAAATAGGATACAGTTGGCCGGAATCTCCTTTTCTTCTTTTCACAGTCGCAACCTAGTACGTAACCATGTTTCCAGACTGAAATGCCGCCGAGATTATAATGAAACACCCTAAGACACTAAAACGTAGTATTGAAATATGGCTAGAAATCAAAATCTTACGGTTGTTGAATTAGTTGGATCGGCAGCGACAAAACGAACTACTGACAACCGTAGTGATGGAGAAGGCCGTTTTTAGGGCTCCCATGACTTCTTCTGAACCTGGAGATACAAAATGACTAATACCCTTTTATAGAAGTGAATGATAAGTCTCTACTATATCGTTTATCAAAAGGGCATAAACATGTTTTGCAATGTCATCAATTGAAAAATAAAATAATTGCATAAGGTTTGTCGAATGTCACACACCTCTGTCTCTGGATGATTCAGCTTTAAGCTTTCACATGCATACTTATTCAAATCCACAACCCATCTCTACAATTAAAAACGTATAATAAAAATTATAACAAAGAATGTTGAAAAAAAAAACAAACAAAATTGATTTAGAATTATAGATTTTAGTCCTACCATGACAAGATTAACATCTGCCATATTAGCACCCAAACAAAGATCAGTAGACATAGCACCGCATCCTGAATAGAGATCAAGCATCCTCATCATAGGTTTTTTTTGTCTTCTTTAGTTTTGGATACCTTAGTGACAGATAGATTAGAATCAGACTCCGAAGATATGGTTGAATTAGACTCATTTCCATCTGCGTCGTTATCTGTATACAAATATAACTATTCAAAATCAATTTAATTTTTTATTTGAACATACCAAGAGTTTAGAAAAAAGGAGATTTAACAACAATTACCAGGTGGTAAGTTTTGGTATGATGAAAATGGTACCAGATAATAGTCTCCATTTGCAAGCATGGCCCTCTTGGTAGCCATATCGACCTAAAGAAACCAACGTAAGTGACATGATATAGAGTTTAAACAATAGCATACTGATTTTCAATCTCAAGAGGTTTAAAAGGCAATACTTACATCTAGAGTAACCCACACTATTTTAAGTTTTTCTGTAAGGCAATCAAGGGGATTGTCATCCTTCATTTCAGAAAGAAAAATGCGCTTATCATCGATGAAGTTAGAACAATCTTGAATGACCTGAAATAGAAATTGTTCTTAGAGCAAACGCACACCACTAAACCATACAGTGAAATTAGCTAATCTCGTTGAAACTAAAATTACCGTATCTTTGGCCCTATAAAACCACTGAGCACAAAAATATGGTTCTCCATCCACTCCTTCAAACATTTCCACAATTCTGCAGATGTAATAATCTTCGCCCTCACCAGCCTAAAATAAGAAATAAATTAATCATGGTTAATTATGCTAAAGTTATAATATTGTAAATACAAATTTTGGCCAACATGAAAAGTGTACATAACAAACAAACGACCAGAGAAATGTGTTAGTGTTAAACTAATGAAGTCGTGTACTCGTTAACATGAAAATTAGATATTAAAAGTGATTTGCATACCCCAACCCATCTATAAGCTCCGAAGAATCTTCTTCAGGGCCGTTGTTTTCCAACGGATCTGTAAAAACACCAATCAAAGGGCTGAAAACACCATAGAAAAGAAGAATCAAGAAGCAACCAGCCATGGAGAATCGGATCTGGGTTTCCACACACAATTGTAGACAATTGGATCTTGAAGATGGAAAATTCCCTAAAAACTCAAATCAGCACCGAAAATCATATATACGCGCTTCATCAACAATACATATCATATATCAGCAATCAAATAAGTCAAACACAAATTTCGGATTACAAAAATAAAAAATAACACGCAAAAGGTCAGAATCAAATCAATTAACAAAAGTATTCGACTGCATCTGATCCTCTACAAAGTAGAACCCTAAACTGATAAATAAAAAGAAATCATAGTTTAACTCAGGATGAATTTGCTTGGAAGAATTTGTTTGATCAGGATTAGGGTTTGTTTGGATGAATCATGTGTAGATGACAACAAAAGATTAGGTTAAATTCAGGATGAAATGCGTAGGAGATAAACATACTTCAAAGAATCGAATAAGCGGCTTCAATGGAGTGAAGAAAACACAAAGATGAATTCAGAAGAATGAAAGCGACGATGAAGTTGTCTATTAGGGTTTACAAAGAAAAAAGTGAGAAAGTTGACTTTTATATGGATCCGAATTCATGGTAATGGATGACCCAAACTCAAATGGATCCCGCGTCCAAATTTATGTAGATTAGAATTTATAATGCATTCCCTCCCAAACTCACAACACAACTCCATCATAACATGCCACATCAGCAAAAAGCTCCAAAATCACATGCCACATGGCCCAAATCCATCTCATTTATTTATATATATATATATATATATATATATATATAGATTAGATATTAAATTAATATAATAATTAGCAATATTAACAATTATTAATAAGTTAGTGGAGAAAATGCCATCTGGCATTAATAAGAATGTTTTAAAAGTATTAGAATGCCATGTGACATTAATAGGAATGCTTTATTAGTATTAGAAGATTAGAAAATTATTATTATTATTATTATTATTATTATTATTATTATTATTATTATTATTAATATTGTGTTTTGAAAGTTAGTATTTAATAATTGTATGCACATTTCAATATCAAAAACGCATTTGGTGTAGTGGTTCTATTGTGTGATGTATTTCCTACATATACAAAACCAAGTTAGGGGAATAGTGCCACGCAACTGCGTGACACTTTCTTATTAGACCAACCATTTTATTATTTTATATTCGTTTAAAATTACGGTTTCGTCCTTAATTTAAAATAGAATTACGTGTTTGCCATCACTTCAAAATAAAATTATGTTTTTGTCCCTCGTTTAAAATTATGATGTTGCCCTCGGTTCAAAATTATGATTTTATCCCCATATTACAATTAC
This sequence comes from Helianthus annuus, assembly GCF_002127325.2. Lineage (NCBI taxonomy): Eukaryota > Viridiplantae > Streptophyta > Magnoliopsida > Asterales > Asteraceae > Helianthus > Helianthus annuus. Next base: position 73,485,250 of record NC_035440.2, on the reverse strand, counting down.
AATTTTGGCCCCAGTTCAAAATAAATTTTTGCTTTTGCCCCAAACTAAAAATGACGATTTTGCATTTTCGTCCCGTTTCAAAAATTATGATTTCGCCTTCAGTTTAAAATTATATTTTTGTCCGGTTCAAAATAAAAGTATACTTTTGCCCCCCCCCCCCCCCCCCAATTCAAAATTACGATATTGCCCTAAGTTTAAAATTTTGATTTTGCCCCAGTTCAAATTAAAAATATAGTTTTGTCTCCAGGTTAAAATTACGATTTTGTCCTTAGTACAAAGTTATATTACGGTTTTGTCTCCGGTTCAAATTTATAGTATTGCCATCACTTTAACTTTTGGCAAATTACGATTTTACCCAAGTCAACAAATACAACTTTGCCGTCAGTTCAAATTACAGTATTGTTATCGTTTTAGTTTTTTTAGCAAAACTATAAAAGTGTTTTTTAATTGGTTGACAGGATTTAATTTTTTTCCATGCCAAGGAGCTGCCTAACACTCGCTCATTAATCCTAAAAACTACAGTTTTGCCCTGAGCTCAGAACTACGGTCTTGTCATCGTTTTAGTTTTTTTTCCTAATAAAACTATAATAGTGTTTTTTAATTGATTGAGAATTATTCGGCCATCGTCCCGCAACGCGGGCGGGGCATTAACTAGTTACATCTATATTCTCAAGATGCGGTAATAGTGTTTTCCAATGATTGGGTCAAATGGGCGGGAAAGGGAATAGTGCCAGGCAGCTGCCTGGCACTCCCCTATTGGCCCGACAAATTTACGATTTTATCCCGTTTTAAAATTACGATTTTGCCATCACTTCAAAATTATGTTTTTACCCCAACTTAAAAATAAATTCACGCTTTTGTTCCCAGCTAAAAAATTCAATTTTGCCCTCGGTTCAAAATTACGATTTCCCCCGTTTAAATTTACACTTTTGCCATTAGTTTTTTTCCTTAAAATTACGATTTTGCCATCAGTTCAAAATTATGTTTTTACCCCCACTTAAAAATAAATTCACGCTTTTGCTCCCAGCTAAAAATTTCAATTTCCCCCTCGGTTCAAAATTATGATTTTGCCCTATTTAAATTTACAGTTTTGCTATTAGTTTTTTTTTCTCACAGCCAAGTTACGATTTTGCCCTCAATTTAAATTTACATTTTCTCCATCCTTTTTGTTTGTTTTCCTGGTTAAATTACAATTTTGCCCTCAGCATAAAATTACAGTTATGCCGGCAGCTGCCTGACACTCACTCACTGGTCCATTTAATTTACGATTTTATCCCTGATTTAAAATTATAATTTCTATTACATTTTTCCCATCGTTTTAGTTTTTTAGTAAAACCATAAAAGTTTTTTGTTTTTATTGGCTCACTCCATTTAATTTTTTTCATGTTAAGGAGCTGTCTAACACTCGCTATTTAGTCCTGAAAAATTACAGTTTTGCCCTGGGCCAAAAATTACGGTCTTATCATCGTTTTAGTTTTTTTCCTAATGTTTTTTTAATTGACTGATAATTATTCGGTCATCGCCCCGCAACGCGGGCGGGGCATCTAACTAGTTATTAAACAAATCAAGAGGCCTGGGTTTGAGACCCGGGCAGTGCATTTTTTTTTTAAATATTACATTTAATATGCCTAAAGTAAACCCAATTTTTTTCTTTTATTACGCCAAAAGTCTACCTAGTCTTTTCCTTTTAACATGCCAAAAGTTTACGCAGTTTTTCATTTATTTTTTTAAGTCAGTTTGCGATACTACACAATTTTTGTTTTTTTTTTTAAATATTACATTTAATATGCCTAAAGTAAACCCAATTTTTTCCTTTTATTACGCCAAAAGTCTACCCAGTCTTTTCCTTTTAATATGCCAAAGGTTTACGCAGTTTTTTTTTCCTTTATTCTTTTTTTAAGTCAGTCTGCAATACTACATTTGTACTTTACTAAAGTTACTCTATAGTTTCTAAACTTTAATAAGAAAATTTGTTTGATGAGCGTATTTTTATTACGTCTCAATGCTTTTTTAATGCTTCTTTTTAAGATTGTGTTATGAATGGTAATCGAGAAAACAATCCAACATGTTACTAAACCAAAAAATTTTCAGTTTAATGCTCCGGAACCAGGCGGGGCATAAAACTAGATTATACACATAATGTACGGGGAATGAAAATTTCAAAACTTTGAGATGTAGTGCCAATTGAGAAAGTTGGGCGGGTAAGATTACCCCCCAAAATCACATATAAAAACTCCCTCCATAACAAACCCCACCGCAGTCTCTTCCGGTTTCTAAACAACCGTCACCGGCGGCAACGATTTCGTCGACTCCGATCAGGTCAATTTCTCTCTTCACATCAATCCATATAATCTCTTCTCATATTACTGTCAATGCACTACTAAAATTAGGTTTAATGTATGCATTCACAATCCGAATTCGCGATTGAAGCCGATACTATTGCTATTAGGCAGTTTTAGAGCCAATTTAGCTCGAAATCATTGTGTTGTGAAGTTTTGGTGTGATGAATTTTGGATTGCTTAGGTTAATTTTGGTTTTGTTACGACTTTTTGCGAGATTAGGGTTTCAGATCTACGATTTACGCTGTGAGCTATGGAGAGGGGAATGTTCTTGTTATTTTTGTGATTTTGTAGTGCGAAATATGTGGATTATTGTTAGGTTTAAATTGGAGGAATTGGTGATTGTTTTGTGTGGATCGTTGTTTTGAATGCTGATGAGTTTTGATTTTGTGCAACTATGAGTTTTTTATTTGTGTGTAGAAATCGAACTTGCCTAGGTGGTTTTTTTTTTTTTTTTTTTTTTTTTTTTTTTTTTTTTTTGAATTTGAATTTGATGATTTTGAAATAAGTTTATTAAATGAAGAAAGTTGAAAAATGACTTGTGTTTAAATAAAAGGTCTTTAAGTAAAAGTTTGGATTTTTGTGAAATTTGCATTACTGGTATGCCTTTTTATATAAAACCTCGGACAAATAAGACAATCTACTTGCAATGAAAGCTTAGGTCAAGCTGAATTTGTAGAGTTAGCATACCTTATATTTATGATCTAACTGGCCTATTATTAGTTTAGTTTTTTGGGAACCAGTTGAAATCATCCAGAACGATTTATCATTAGGAAGAAGGATAGAGTACTTGCCAAAAAATGATTATTGTGTAGCTATGTGTTCTTCAAAATTAGACGTTCAACTATAATACACTGTATCGACTAGCCATTTAAGATATTAGATAATTGGATATGAATATGGTTTAGTGTGTGATATATTCCAAAAAATGATATCCACATTACCATAAATATAACACATGTTTCAATATCTAAAGCTTTTTTAGCGTAGTCGTGAAAGATATCTGTCTGTCATATACACATATGCATGCATATATAGTGTGTGGACACAGTTAACGGGTAATCTTAATAATTTGGTAGTCGTGGGTTTTGGAAAGAAATTAACAATGAAATAAAATAATGGGAAGCGGTCTTGTTTTGTTGAATTGCAATGCAAAAGTAAAGCTTTAGAAATCATGATTCTTATAATCATTTTATTTATATTAGACAACTGGTGTCTCAATGCTATTTGATTGTAGTGCATAATGTTTTTTGTATATGTCAAAGTGCTTTTGTTTCTTAGTCTCAAACATGCTTAAATTGTTAAAGTGAAAAACAAAAACTTGATTTGGAGATATTATGGATTTATGGTCTGATTGTTCATCAGTACAAAAGGAACTTTTTGAAGTGTTTGATTTGTTACAGTGAAATTTTTTATAATTTGACTGTGGGTGTCTTTGTTTTATCATTTCCTTTATGTAACTTCTGATTTTCTTTTATCCGTTTGTAGGATTTATACGTTCGACGCTAGCTAACAACATAAGAGGATAACGCAAGTACAGCAATACTCTTGTCTCAATTATTAGTCACGAAACTATTTACTTCAAACAAGGTGAGAAATCCTTTAATTAGTTGTAGATTTATTACTTTTCGCATTTATTATTTGTTTGTTTATCATAAAGTGCATCTTGTTGACTTGGGCAGAATATAACCACATTTTAAAAGCAAAGTTTGTGTATTGACTGTAGTTTGAACTTCTCAATATAGAACCCTACCATATGGTCTTTGTTCATAAGACCCACAAATAACCACAAATAGAAGTACACAATGGTTGAAATGAATGATAAGACCCACAAATATAAAATGTTTCAAATGAATGATATTTTTTTTTGAAACATCATCATCATACTCGGTAAATCCCACCAATAGCAAAGCAAAGTTGTAGACAACCTTACCTCTACCCCGTAACATGTTTTGAAACATGTGAGCAAAATTTTGCTCAGACCATGCGTCTTGGGCGTGGTTGCCCGGTTTTTTTTGCCCAAACACTCCGGGTCACCACCCCCTGGGCGTGTTTGGCTGATTTTTTTGTTTTTGCGTGATTTAAATCACGCCTTGCCCCCCATTTGTTTGTCCAATTACCTTCCATCTTCCTATTTTTTATCCAATAAGATTTTTTGATGGTTTTTGTTTTATTTAATTATATTACATCTCATTTAACATAATGCCCCACATCCCCACTACGCCCCTTTTGTAAAAATGCCCAATAATGCCCCATTGCTGACTGGGCTGCCACATGGCGCAAAACGCTCTAGGGTGGGGCATTATTCACCCCAACGACTACGCATGGTCTCAGAGGAAAAGGGCTTTTTATCTACTGGACTGTAACATTATGTAATCTATGGCTTGTACTTGAGCATTAGTTCATATAATGATAAATATTTTTTTGGAACAACAAAAGATTTGTATTTTAAGCCAATACATTCTATATCTTTTTATATTTTTTCATCTTGGTATATTAAGCAAAAGGAATAATGGATTTTAATAATCCAAACTATTAGCAATTGGTTAGCAACAGTCCCAACTCCAGAAATATCTACTAATGGTCTTACCATTTAACCTATTTTCTCCCAACGAGCCTTTTCTAACTGAGGTCTAACCCAGTTAGTTTTTTGGCGACGTGGACGCTGACGTGGCACAAACCTTTGTTATTTGATAGGTGTCTCCTTATGTGGCACTTCATCAATGGTGGTGGTGGAGGTGAGGTGGTGATGAGAGTCAAAAGGAGCCACCTTATCAAATAATGAAGGTTTGTGCCACGTCCACGTCACCAAAAAACTAACTGGGTTAGACATCAGTTAGAAAAGGCTCGTTGGGAGAAAATATGTTAGAAGGTGGGACCATCAGTAGATATGTAGTTGGGACTGTTGCCGGTCAATTGCTAATAGTTGGGATTATTAAAATCCATTATTCCAAAACAAAATGTCAGAGTTGTATATTGATTGTAGTATTGGAACTAATGAATTACATTCACCAGGAGAAATGGTTGAGCAACGAAACGGTGGAAACCATCCAACTGCGACTAACGGTGCAGCTGGAGGAGCTTCAGGTGTGTACGTAATTGATGCAAGTACATTAGTCAGGCGGCTAAAATCTCTGTATTTTCACTGGCGGGAACACAGGGAGGAGTTATGGGGATCTTGTAACGCATTTGTAGTAGCTACCCCACCACCATCTGACGATCTTCGTTATTTAAAATCATCAGCGTTAAACATCTGGCTTCTCGGTTACGAATTTCCCGAAACAATCATGCTTTTCTCAGATAAACAGATCCATTTTTTATGCAGCCAGAAAAAAGCATCACTTCTTGACGTTGTCAAAAAGTTAGCTGAAGAAGCTATAAACGTAGATGTCGTGATGCACGTAAAGGCCAAAAACGATGACGGGTTGACCCTAATGGACACCATTTTAACTTCCATTGAGTCTGCTAATTCCTGTATTCTTGGGCATATAGCAAGAGAGGCACCAGAAGGGAAACTTCTAGAAACGTGGACCGAGAAAATGAAGTCGTCACGTTTACAGCTTCGTGACATAACTAACGGATTGGCGGATCTTTTTTCCGTTAAGGAGACCGGTGAGCTTACGAACGTGAAAAAAGCCGCTTATTTAACCGCCTCTGCGATGAAACAGTTTGTTGTTCCGAAGCTTGAGAAGGTAATCGATGAAGAAAAGAAAGTGACTCATTCTTCTTTAATGGATGAAACTGAAAACGCTATTGCGAGGCCAGATACGATTAAAGTGAAGCTGAAACGTGAAAATGTTGATATATGTTACCCTCCGATTTTCCAGAGTGGCGGTAATTTTGATCTCAGGCCTAGTGCTTCAAGCAATGACGACCATTTGTACTATGATTCGGCTAGTGTGATTATCTGTGCTCTTGGGTCACGATATAATAGCTACTGCGCGAATGTGGCTAGAACGTTTCTCATCGATTCAAATGCTACACAAAGCAAGGCGTATCAGGTTCTTTTAAAAGCCCATGAGGCTGCTGTTGGTGTTCTGAAGCCCGGTATTAAAGCGAACGATGTTTACAAGGCTGCACTTGCGGTGGTTGAAAAAGAAGCTCCTGAGTTGACTTCCAATTTGACCAAATCAGCCGGGACGGGAATCGGTCTTGAGTTTCGGGAGTCGGGTTTGAATCTAAACGAGAAAAACGAAAGAGTTTTGAAAGCCGGTATGGTTTTTAACGTTTCGCTAGGGTTTCAAAACATGCAGACAAAGAGTAGCAAAGCGAAAAGTCAAAACTACGCACTGTTGATTGCTGATACGGTTGTTGTAACTGCTACCAGTCATGAAGTGGTGACGTTGTTAAGTTCCAAAGCGTTTAAAGACATTGCGTACTCGTTCAACGATGGTGAGGAAGAAGAAGACGAAAGGGCACAAGTGAAAGTGGATTCTAACCGTAACCGTAATGAAGCTTTATACTCTAAAGCGACTTTACGGTCAGACAACCATGAAATGTCTAAAGAAGAACTTAGAAGACAGCATCAAGCGGAACTCGCACGCCAAAAGAACGAAGAAACCGCTCAACGGCTTGCAGGTGGGACAACTGCAACGGGGAATGGAAGATCTTCTTCAAGAACTTCAAATGATTTAATTGCTTACAAGAATATAAACGATGTTCCTCCTAGAGACTTGATGATTCAAGTCGACCAGAAAAACGAGGCTATTCTTATTCCGTTATACGGAAGTATGGTGCCGTTCCATATTGCTACTGTGAAAACCGTTTCTAGTCAAGCTGACACGAGTCGAAACTGCTATATTCGTATAATATTTAACGTTCCCGGCACACCCTTTTCTTCTCAAGATCCAAATTCCGTCAAGAATCAAACAGATATTTTCTTAAAAGAGGTATCGTTTCGTTCTAAGGACCCGAGGCACATCAGTGAAGTGGTACAGCAGATCAAAACACTTAGACGAAACGTTGTTTCCCGAGAGTCTGAAAGAGCTGAGAGGGCATCGTTGGTTACTCAAGAGAAACTCGTGCTTGCGGGGAATAAATTTAAACCAATAAGATTAACCGATCTTTGGATCCGTCCAACGTTTCCGGGTCGTGGAAGGAAGCTTCCGGGTACACTCGAGGCTCATGACAACGGTTTCAGATACTCGACATCTAGAGCAGATGAACGTGTCGATATTCTGTTCGGTAACATTAAACACGCGTTTTTTCAGCCCGCAGAGAAGGAAATGATTACGCTACTTCACTTTCATCTCCACAACCACATCATGGTTGGAAACAAAAAAACGAAAGACATTCAGTTCTACGTTGAGGTGATGGACGTTGTGCAAACCCTAGGAGGTGGAAAGAGATCCGCTTACGATCCGGATGAGATCGAAGAAGAACAACGAGAACGGGATCGTAAAAACAAGATCAATATGGATTTCCAGAATTTTGTTAACCGTGTTAACGATCTTTGGGGGCAACCGAAGTTTAAGGAGTTTGATCTTGAGTTTGACCAGCCGTTAAGAGAACTTGGGTTTCACGGAGTACCGCATAAAGCTTCTGCTTTCATAGTTCCGACGTCAAGTTGTTTGGTTGAGCTTATCGAAACTCCATTTCTCGTGGTTAGTTTAAGCGAGATTGAAATTGTGAACCTTGAACGAGTCGGGCTAGGACAGAAGAATTTCGACATGGCGATCGTGTTTAAGGATTTTAAACGTGACGTGCTCCGGATCGACTCAATTCCTTCTACGTCACTCGATGGAATCAAAGAATGGCTTGACACGACCGACATTAAATACTATGAAAGCAGACTGAACATGAACTGGCGGGCCATATTGAAAACAATCACTGACGACCCACAAAACTTTATTGATGAAGGTGGGTGGGAGTTTTTGAACTTGGAAGCTAGTGATTCAGATTCTGATGGTTCACAGGAATCTGATCAGGGTTATGAGCCGTCTGACGTGGAGCCCGAGTCTGAGTCAGAAGATGACGGGTCTGACAGTGCGTCGTTGGTTGAGTCTGATGAAGACGAGGATGGGTCAGAGGAAGAGGACGGGTCAGAGGAAGAAGAAGGAAAGACGTGGGAAGAGTTGGAACGGGAAGCATCGAATGCTGACAGGGAGAAAGGTGGCGAGTCAGACAGTGAAGAGGAGAGGAAAAGAAGGAAGATGAAGGCGTTTGGTAAGTCGCGTGCAGGTCCCATCAGCAGCGCACCAAAGCGCCCAAAGTTCAGAAGGTGAATTTTTAGTCTAGAATAGTGGGAGTAAGGTTATAATCTCTTTTGTGAACTTGGTAGATGAATCTGGTATGATTTATATGCAAACCACTGTTTTTCCTCTTAAAAATTATTTATCAATCAATCAATATTTTGGAAGTAGTTTTTGTTGCTTGAAGTTTGGCGGATTTACTGCCATTTTAATCCTTCTGCTTCTAGAAGAATAAGATTGGCAAAATTGACAGGTCGGGTCAGGTAATAGGATACTTGATTTGGTCAAAATGGGGGCCTTTTTCTCGGAAAAATTATCGATTTTGGGTTGAAATACACTGTTCTTTGTTCTTTGTCAACCGCCACTTGCTTTCCTTTTTGGTCATATAATTTTACAACAGTAAAATTCTCAAAGGTAATCCATAAACAGAAGGTAATTAGTTCAAGAAATTAATTGATAAGGCTACTCGGTATAGTTGAGCCTCGTCCTTGGAGGATGACCCTTCACGTAAGCGTCACGTCGTAGTCCTTGGAGGATGCTCCTTCAAGTATGAAACCAAGGAAATGGAGGATGAGCATGCCCCCATCCAACTTAATTTATTTGTTTTTTTCTTTTAATTTCATCTACTTTTTTAACATTTATTAAATAAGATATAAAAATAAAATTATTAATATTAAAAACCAAACATTACATAATATTAAAAACCAAACATTACATAAGTTAATAAAAAACATAACCTAAAAAAATAAAAATCCTAAGAACTACCCTTTAAAACCGCTCGCTTTTCTGCGGGATGTCTATATCGGTTGTCATTATCTCCCATTCTTTTAGTTCGTTCTATTCTTGTTTCAATCGAACCAGTTCTTTCACCTCGCGTTCCTTCGCCTTTGCCTTTTGGGCCATGACCTCTGTGTACGCTTTGAACTGGGCCATAAACTCGTACATTTTGGAACTGCCCCGCGTTGCGGCTTGTTTTTTTTGCAGCCGCCTCCTTTTTTTGATTTATCCCTGCCCGGGGGACGTTCCTCCTCTCGTACCGCGTACTCTTCTTCGTCAAATTCGGGCTCATCATTTATATCAATTTGTCATCGTGCGTCCGAGCCCCCCACACTAAAACTACCAGTCTCCGAGGTTTTTTGTCGTTTAGCCATTGCAACCTCATTTGGAACCGGCGCTCACTAGCTATTGGTTCGTAAAACTTCCTAAGCCCGTACGTGTGGTAAAATGGATTTATGCGTAATTTCGTATTTATCCATCGCCGTTTTGAAAAGATCTTCGTCACTCATCCCACTACGACGATTACTTGTATATAAATTATTATATAATTTATATCGACGCAAACCGGTTCACGACCGGATGCATATTTCGCCACTTTGAAGAGATCGAGTCGACATCGCGATAATGGCCTTGTTCCATGATCACAAGGAACTTTGCTAATGTCGCTTTCCAAAACCCATCGTTTGTTTGTTTGGTTGGTACCTATATTTTTAGAATGTAACAAAAGTATATATTAAAAAAATAAATTATATTTTTAGTGTAAGATATATATAATTTTACATACCGACAATGGGGTGTTTGGATGTGCTAATCCACGCCTTCGCTAAGGCCTCCTCCTCGATCCTCATCTACGTTTTTGCCTTCGCTTTCGAAGGTTGATCTTTGTCAACCGCCACTTGCTTTCCTTTTTTACGTTTCGATGATTGCGGTTGCGTCTCCGGAACAATTTCAATGTCGTCTTCAACGGGTTGTGGTTGTTGAGAAGATTCAACGGGTTGTGGTTGTTGAAATTGAAGTTGCGTGTTGAACGTGTTTCGCATCATTATTTGTTGTAATGATTGCATTTGCAAGAAAGCGTTCGGTGATTGTTGAAAACCCGCAAAAGCGTTGATAGAAATTGAGAGGATGACCAACTTGGTTCCATTGAAGGATAGTAGCCGGGCACCGCAAAAACGTTTTGGTTCGGGTTTGGGTTGTTCAGGTTGTATGGATCCATGGTAAAAGTAGAAGAATGTTTATAAAAAGTAGAAGAAAAGTTGAGAGAGAGATGGAGTTGTAGTGGGTAAAAAATGGGGTGTTTGGGTTGTATTTATAAAAAAAGTTAATAAATTTTTTTGGGGTTTTTAAAATTTCTGCCCGTTGATGTTTGAAAAAAGGAATTTGATCTTTTACAACGGTCCATGCCCCAAACGGTAACATTTTTTGTCTTATGTGAGCGTCCCCAACATCCCTAGATAGACGGTTGAGACGACGACGGGGCGGGGGAAATGGTGTGCAGGGCGGCGACGGGCCAATACGGGCCGGGGACGGTCCCCATACCGTCTAGCCTAAGCATTTCATCCATAAGATTCATCGTATTGTTAAAACTTACATAATTTATTTCTAGGGTTAAGTTCACGTACAAAGTGCCTCATCGTACAAAATGTACGAAAATGCCTTGTCGCACCTAGGGCATAGTCTTTCAGTAGAGGCATAGAGCGTAGTGGTCACTTTAAGTTGTAAGCAAAACAGAAGATGTGTGACAATAACCCAAAAGGAATAAACAATAACATTATTCTAAACGGTTTGGTGCCTTGTCGCGCCTAGAGCAAGGTACCCGCCTTGCGTCCGTCTGCCTTAAGTGCAATGGCTGATCTGAGCTCCTACGTGTGCCAAGGTTGCCAGCAGCCAACTTCGGCGTGTCAGCTTAGTTATCTTCATGTCTAGCTTCCCAACTGGTAGACGTTTATCGTAGTAAATTTGGATCTTTTTTATAAACCGATAACATCATCATCATCATACTCAGTAAATCCCACCAATAGCAAAGCTAAGGTAGGGTCCGAGGAGGGTAAGATGTAGACAACCTTACCTCTACCCCGTAGGAGTAGAGATGTTGCTTCCAGTGAGACCCCCGGCTCGATGGTAGTTTTGTATCAAGCCTTGGACATAAGACACACAACACTCGGCAATTAAGACAAAAGCCAATTAGTGCATGTACTCCCTTGTCTTTCGGCTATCAACGCCACCACATGATGCATGATCAACCATCCCCCTCTTATTATTTTCACGAAATAAGTAAAACAACATTAAAATTAATGCACTTTCACTTTTGCTCCCCAAGCACCTACAAAAGTGGGAATTCCAATATATGGTCACTAATACTAGAGACTTCCTATTTTCAGTGATTGATAATATAAAAATTGTGCAATGCAGGTGGGATGTCTTTAAATATAACAACAATCATATTTACTTTATACAACGATAGACTAGTTTTTTTTAATAAAACAATTACACATTGGGCTACTTTCTACTAGTTCAATCCATTAAAGATAAAACATAACCCAAATGATCCCATGCAAAAGTAAACAAGTCAGACTTGTTGTTTCTTTATTCTTGATGTATTTTATGACAAATCACTAACTATCAAAGACCTGTGTGGCATTCTTGATGGATGGATCACTAACTACAATAGCCCCATTATTTTTTCAAATAATGTAAGTCGTTCGCCCCTAATCGTCAAACCGAGGATGCTCATTCTTTGACACACACGGACCCATGGGTTATCTTGTTTGTTTGATCGCGCAACAACTTACATTGGTTTGTGAGTTGGACCTAACGAGATAAGATTCAAAGTAGACAAACTGCTTTTAGATAGTGCAAAACAACCTATTGTCTTAATTGACAAGGATCTTTTGATTCATGAAGGTTAATCACAGACCAACCGTTGTTTGTAATCATTGTGACGACCGTTGCTTTCTTCTTTGTCTTGTCCATGTTGGTAGTTGGACATAGGATAGGGGCTGTCCATGTTGATTGTGGGACCTAGGGGTTATCCATATGGAATCATGGATGGTGGGATCATGTAAATTAGTAGGCTCAAATCCATAGCTTTATGGTGTGTAAAATAATTACTATAATAGTAAAATAATTACTATTAGATCCATTGGTTATAATAATAACTAGTGATTTTTTCACGCGCTTCGTGACGGGATTTCGGTTGGTATCTGTTCGATTTATCATAATACCAACTTTTACTATAGTAATCAAAAGAAAAAACCTAACATCGTTCGAAAACAATAAAAACAAATGTCAATACGGTACCTATTGTGTCGTTATCGTAACAAACATAACCAAAACTGACTGCACAACATTTGTATCGGTACTGGTATTGTTTTTCTTCCGGTAACGAAGATCGTATCTCTACCATACCGTACTGAACCGAACATCAGTACCAGTATGTATTAAATTTTATGGGTTCTTGTTTGATAACGTATATTCTACCGTTACCATAGTGAACCAAACGTACAACATCGGTTCGGTGTTGGTATTTATTTTTATTGTTTTTTTTTCTTTTGATAAACTGACATCGTGTCGCTAGCATATCGTACCAAACAACATCGGTTCGATATCTGTATTCATTTTATGGTTTCCGGTTTCAAAAATTGTTGAGACAATTTGAACCTTCTGACACCGTTTGAACAACATTGGTATCGGTCCCATGTGTTCGTTTTTAATGTTTCCGCTCAAACACGTGTTGATTTCTATACCGAGTGCATGAATCGTACCGAATAGATACTGATCCGATGTCCGTGGTAACGTACCATCACCATGGGCTGACGAATAACGTGGAATGTTAAAAATATAAATAAACATAGATGCCAATTTAGATTTTTTTAAAAGTTAACAAAAGTAAATTATTACTAAAAATCAAATTAAATGCTAAATAAAATACTATGTATTAATAAAAAATAGAAATAACAAATACCTAAGAATTAACAATTACTATTTATTACTAAAAAATCAAATAAGTAAAAAATAAAATATTACTAAAACTAATAAACAAATACCTAAAATTTTTGAGTTACTATTCATCATAACTTTCTAATCATATGTTTACTAAAAAATCAAATAAATAAAAAATAAGATATTACTAAAAATAATAAACAAATACCTAAAATTTTTGAGTTATTGTTCATCATAACTTTGTAATCATATGTATAACTACTAATGTTGAATATAAATTATGATTTCTTTCATAAAGAGCTTACTATGGGAGCTAGATGTTAGATCCATTGGTTATAATAGGACTCTGACTTCTCCCCCCTCACGATCCCTTTTAATCTTTTGTTTACATGTAACGTACTCATGCCATATTGTGCATCATACCCTTTCTTTTTATATCCGCCATGATACAAACACATATGTACCTCTTCATATATGACCAGAAATAGATATAACAAGAGTAAATTGCACAAAACGTCTTTTATGTTTCTTTAAACTTGCAGGTTCCAGCCTTAATGTTTAAAACTTGCTGAAAACAGTCTTTACGTTTACAAGGTTTAAACATTAAGGCTGAAATCTGCAAGTTTGAGAAAACATAAAAGACGTTTTGTGTAATTTACTCTTGTAGCTCTATTTCTATTTATCATTTTTATTCAAGGAAAACCCGGAATTTATAGTATTTATGTAATCAAGAATTTGTTATTTGACAAGTGCAATTTTTTTATACAGTAAAAAAGCCACATATAATGATGAAAGTTCTGTTTCTAATGGAGTGCAGTGTATTTTTTTTTAATATGATAAGTTGATAACTTATTAAAATAACTTGAAGATTTTAGGTTCCAATCTTATATTTGTAAAGTAACCAAGAAATTACTCGATTAGAATGCGTTATTGCATATGTGATTTTTTATATGCCACGGAATTTGCCTCTCAAACTTATTTAATATATTGTTGACTTTGATATTGATCGAAATTTTTTAGTGTTCAACTTGCAATGCCAACTGCCAATCATTTATTTTCTAAAATACATTATTTATAAGGTGGAGTCTTTTTATACGGTCACCTTGGAATCTTGGATCATCGATTCATTCACGTTATAAAAAAATTTACAAGACTATCATCAAAACAACAGTATGTATCATCGTCAAACAATAAGGGTGTAAGGGTGCACCCCTCGTGAGAAGAGAAAAATTTTCACAGCATCCACAATAAGACCCACTAAAAACACCTAAAAACATGTCCAGTCAGCTGCCACGTCAGAAAAACAATCACCCTTCAAAAACATCAAAAACATCAAAAACCCACCCAATAAGAAAACACAAAAGCACATAAAAACATTGTCACATCATCACCACCTTTTTATTTTTTAACCACACATTTACACCGCTTATTCTCTCTCTCTCTATATTATATATATTAAAAGTACATGGGTCCTATCATTTACTCATTTTTTCTAGTTCTTGGAGAAAAACACCACCTAAAAAACGGGTATAAAAAACATGTTCCACAATAAGAAAAACATGAACATATGCCACATAGACATATAAAAACATGAAAAAATAGCCTATTGGAGATGCTCTTAATCATGATTTGTCATGTATCCTATATAAAGAGGTGTAAACCTCATTATTAGGGCACAAGATATGGGGTCATCACACTTTTTGTAGCTGGAAATAGGGGATTATTCCCCTACCAACCATCTCTACATCCCCACATTTCTTTCTTCTCTATTGCGTATCTAGATTCAAAAGAAAAACGAGTAGGGATTATTGATATCTTAGAGAAGACGGTTCGAATGCCTCTTTGGGTGAATCCGTGTTTCTTCAGTAAATCAGTAATCACTATATGTGATGAAAAGAACCACTTCGATGAGAAAGTTTTTGACTTTTGATACTTTGTCACCCATCACTACAATAAAAACCCATAATTTATTCAACATAATTGATATTTTATAAAATGTTTAAAATTCAAATAAACATTTTTTTAATTAGCTGATTAACTTAAACACATCACACCCTTTAATCATACTCATAAATCTTGACTTAATCCATTATGAGAGTTAAACCCTCAATCTAATAATCTAATAAGAAAGCACATTTTTTTTCCATACAACATGGGATTACTAGACTTCAATCCCATTAGTTAAAAAATTAAATAAATAGACATTGGAATGCATATTTATTAAATTTATCATATTTATTTCAAAAGATATAAACAATTTAAGGTCATCCCTCCCAAGTTTAAACCTTTTTATTTAATTTTAAACAAATATGTAGTGTTTATTGTCGCTCTTATCGAATTGCTCACTCGAATTTAAGGTCACCCCTCCCATGTTTTTTAATGGCAAATTTGGATCACTGACGGACCACTGAAGTATCATCGTGCTACCAACGGAACCCCCGATCATATCCAAAACATAGTTTAAATATCTTAATAAATTTATATATACAACAATGATCTTATGTAAAGATATTTTGATCCATTTCTAAGGCTCTACTATTCCTCTTTTAGGTAAAACACCCAAGATGGAAGAGGTACACAACCATATACTTATGATGAGCATAACGATGTGATTTCTTTAGAGTCTACTGCAACATAGGGCACAACTATGTGCTTTCGGGCTACATGGTCGAATAAACATGTCGTTTTTATCATTTTCTTTTAGAGTAAAATACAATTTGCGTCTTTGGGGTTTAGGGGCGCTGTCAGGTCACGTCCCCGAAACAAATTTTTCGCTGCATGAGTCTCTATTGTTTGAAATTTGCTACATGTTGAGTCTCTTCCGTCAACTAAATTGTGAGTTTAAGGTCAAATGTCCTTTTTGCCCCTCCTTAAATAGTTATTTCCTCAATTCTTTTCAATTTTACCCTAACTAGTGTTTTTCAACGACGCGCGTTGCGCGAAAGGCATTGGTGTTTTTAATGGTATTGCAAAAAGGTTTAGATTTCACTTTCTTTCAATTTGATCAATAGGTAGATATAGTTTTATTAATCAATCTCAAACAAATATCTTTTCGAAATTTTTACAAAGGCGTCAGTTAATAATAGTATGAAAAACAGTTCACTACTTGTTTCATTTCAAAATCACTCGACTTACGGTTCACCAAAAAAAGCAACCATCATCTGAACTTCCAGATGAAAACAAATTAGCATACTCCACCTTGAACCATTTATCTTGTAACATTCTGAGCAACCAACAAATCGGAAGCAACAACAGATGAACTAATAACAACGAACAGATCATTAGAGACCCCAACCATGACCTCTATTCCAGACCCTATAAGTGCCCTGAGAGAATCAATCTGCATCAATCGATTTCAATGTCACGTTAACTCTTAAAATCCTATAGAGACTGGAAAAGTTTTAGAATACAATTCAAAACACATGCCACTATATGACTTGTAAACACCACAAACGGCGCCATACTGTAACAATAACTATGCCAAAACTGCATTTATAAACAACCTAAGCTTAACATTATCTGAGTTAGACTGACGGTACGCTTATGCGGCAGTGGCAGTGCGAGCGCATATTTCTCCCCATGAGCAGCTCTCTTTGGAAATTAGTCTAAGGTAGTTTCCCCTGCAAGAAACACATCACAATCATAAACACTAATCATAAGTCTTGAACATTTAATCCAAATCAACTCATACGTACCAAATATTAATTATTATGAACAAAACCCTAAGGTTCACCTTCCTAGATGCTAACTCAATAAGTCATTTAAGAACCTCATGTAGCTGAGTTCCTTGTGCACCGTGTGGACAATCATAAGCAACCACCACCACGTTCAACCAATCAAAGGGCACCACCACCACATGATAGCATATAATATAACATAATGATAATGATAACCATTAATAGTGTGATAATGAGTAGCCGAGAAAGCACATAAAAAACGCTATATACTTAACTATATCAGCAGGGTCCTTTTTTTGTATATTGATGCCAAATTTTTAGTTAGGTTATAAGACTCAGATGGTGTCGTTAACATGGCTGCAATGGATGCCACGCCAATGTGAGATCCTCACCCGATCATCATAGCCTAATTTTTTAGTTAGGTTATAAGGCTCAGACAATGTCATCAACATGGCTGCAATGGATGCCACGCCAATGCGAGATCCTTATCCGATCATCATAGCCTTATCTTCCATCTTCATCATATTCAAAAACCCACATAACGTTTGTGCTTTAGTGGTACCTTATCTTCCATCTCATCATATTCAAAAACCCACATAACGTTTGTGCTTTAGTGGTGTAAACCCGATGAAGTGGAAAAGACACCAGGCACTGCCCAACAACATCCAATTAAACACATCCACACAGAGACATGCGGGTTGAAGATGAAAGGCCAGGTGTTATTTGGGTGGATTCATGCCATGGGTTATATCAACCGATCAGGTTCCAGCTGAATACATGCGGATGTGGTGGAAACATATTGGTACCAACCTCCCTACCATGAAACACGTCCTAGAAGTATCCTCTTTTTCATCTTCATATTAAATGTAACCTTAAGTCGGGAATCTGTAACTTCTACATATTCACCCAGGTCATCCTGCATACCAGAGTAGAACAAACAAAAACAACTTTTGGATACAATGAGTCTGATGTGCAGATCAAGTTCCTCACTGACTGCACATAATACGCGTACTGAACAATGGATTAGAGTCATATATGCATGCAAATGGAATTCATAATTGAAGCTTAAAAAATACAATTACACAAACCATGTTAATCAAAAGGATGTATGATTTTGGAGTAAAACCAAATACTTACAACTTTAGAGTCGAAAGAACACAACTATCATCAGATAAAACAAAACCCGAATCACTTTCTCTCTTACCTAACAAAGTGAAAGTTCTGTGTTTTTGGAATTGTTTAGGAGGATTAGCAGTTTATCTAGTTCACATGAAACCTGAATCGCATTCACGACTCAATAACAAACTTAAAGAGCATACGCGTGAACAAAAGGAATACATGCATTACTGAAAAACAGGCCTGCAGCTCCAAACTCCACTTTTTATATAAATATGTTCATCCAAACACCCTCTTTACTTTTTCTCATTAACTTGTTCCTTCCACCTCATATATCTCATATGGAGGTATCACATCAAAAAGTAATGTACACCACAGAAGCACATTTATCTCCCCATAAGTTGCTTTATTTTTTTTCTTCCTTTGACCCAAATTTTCAAAGCTCGAGATTATATCAACCGACCTATATAGTTTGCATAGAAGTTTACTTAACAAATGATTCCACAATAACCATATGAAGGTAGACATATTAGGATTGCTATTTGTATAATTTCTATTCTTAGACATAAATAGATAAAATGATGCATTCCAATTTCCAAATGACAAATTGACAACAGGATGGTTTGTTGATTTTTTTAATGATTAAAGTAATGTTTACTTAAAGATGGTATATAAAGCATTGCAAAGGGCCGTTATAGTATTATTTAAGAGGATAAAAGTAGATAAAAATAAGTGTTTAATCCAATAATGAATCAAAAGACACTGAATCAGAAGATTACCTTTAAATCTTCTAGGCCGCTTATTTGATGAGTGAAACAAAGATGTGGGTCATTGTTCCTATTGCTGAGTAAATCAAAAGCACCATCGATACACCACCGGAACCCTCATGTGAAACCGCCACCAACGATCGCCTGGCAGCATGGCGAAGGCGGCGGATTCAGGACCGCCACCGTCCGACAGAGGCGGCGGCGCCACCATCCACCACCTACTGACCAGCAAGATGGGAAGGCGGCGAAATTAGTACCACCACCGTCTGCCAGAGACGACGGAGTGAAGACACGGGCTGCTACGGACTCCGTCTCTCTCTATCACTTTCTCTCTCTAGATGGACATTTGGTGATTTACTTGTGGTTTGGTGTCTAAATCTGATGAAGAGGAAAAGCACCAAGCACCGCCTCATCATCCAGTTAGATACATCCACACACAAAGACACGTGGGTTAAAAGATGAAAGACCAGGTGTTGAGGAGGTGGATTAACACCATTGGTTAGATCAACCGACCTGAATGAACACTGTTCATTTAGGTTGGTTTATTAATAGAGATTAATAATTTCATTTCTCTCTTCTCTCCGGATCTATCTTCTTCTCTTTCATTGTCTCTTTTCATCTTTTTCATTTTACATCAAAGATCAACACCATCTTCATTATAATGCCATGCACCTTCAACGAGGGCGGTGGTGGGTTTATGTTGGGTTTTGTACTTTAAAATTATATTGATTTTGTATGTGTTGATGCAACAAATAATAGACCAAGGGTAATAGCTGGGCTACTTAGGCAAAAGGGTTGAAGGGTTCAACTTTGCCTAACGCAGGTCGTGAGGTCCCCCCATGTCTGCAAGACGTGGAGAGAGGTTCACTAGTTTATTTTTGCTGTTTGCTAAAGATCCTCATCTGAAGTGTGCTCAGATTCGGATGAATTAGCAAAAGGAATGTGTGTGTTGAATGTGAAAGAAAGTAACTCGCATGAAGCAAGTACTCGAAGTGAATGACCAGAGATCTTAGGAATCAGGACTGGTCAGGAATGTCTGCTTAGTAAATGAAGTGTTTAATTTATAGGAGAAGGCATCTCTCAAAGAGGAATGCATTTGACTAGTGACCATGCTTGCAGTGAGGGACTTACCCTTTCGGGGGTCGAAGCCTTTTGACCCGCGGATAAAAGAGTGTGCTCTGTGGATCTACGTTACTTTTGCTGCTGGTGAGTTGGTAAAGCAACCCAGAGATGTGACTTCTTACAGTTTCCGAGTTGCTTTATTTCAGTTCCTCAGGTTTTGAAGCTTTGAACCTTTTTACCTTTTAAGCACTCATGTATTATTGTCATTTTATTTGGTCTTGGGCTACCCCCGTCATCAGCCCCCCAAGTCAGAGGTTTTTGTAGGATGAGCTCAAAGACTTCTGACTTTTATACATGTATTTTTCTGCTTAAAGGCTTCAAGGGTTCGAAGCTTGAAGGGTTGGAAACGGTTTTGGGGTTTTTTTAATTTTGAATTTGACAAGACAGTTGACCTGACTTGTGGCAGTTTGTCAGGCGGCGGTTTTTAATTCCTTTGCCTAATCATATTAATTCTTATCTCATTAATTTACATATGCTTTAACACAAGAAACATCATTCGCTTTCTTTTTCTCAAGTTTTCCTCTTTTCGAAAACAGGTTAGTTTCCTCTGTTTTATTTTCTGTTTAATTTTCGCATATCATGGGTGCTCGTAAGGATTTGGCAAAGTCATTTTCTCGAATGACTCAGGAGGAAGTTGATTTGTTTTGTATAGAGTGGGGGATTGTCACACCCCCAAAATCCACCCGCGGAGTATCACCGCTTGGAGGCGTGACTGACCAGGATCAAGCCACCAATCATATAGAACAACGTAAATAGTAAAGTAAATGTAATTTAACCAAACCAATCCATATGAAAGGTGTTCAAAACATAAGTATAAATTCAACGTTTAGCGGAAGCATATGAGTAAAAGCCCAACATAAATAAAGTATGTAATGTCATAATGTTTAATCAAAGCATTCACGATCCTTGTCCACAACGACTGTGCCTCCCAGTGCAAGCTCCATGTATACCTAACGACCTGCAAGGCATGTAACAGAGGGTCAACAACAAGTTGAGCGAGTTCACAGTAAGTAAGTTCGTAATAGCAAGTTTGTTTCGTAAGATGTGGCTCTGCTGGGCCGATAATATGTTCTATTAGTAGGGGCTTCCCATGTTTGCGTATACACTAGACTATTTGTAACCATAAGTGCTCTTCTTAACCCGAGAACAGTAGTACGTACAAGGTTTACGTAGGCTTTACGTAAGTGTCCTTCACAAACCGAGGACAGTGGTACGCGGGGGTTTACGTAGGTTTTACGTAAGTGCCTGACACAACCCGAGGCACTTACGTAAAATTGAAGAATTCGGACCATGCTTGTTTAACAAAAGTTCGGATCATGTAAGAATCCAAAGTCGGACTCATGAGAAATCATCAAAAGTTCGGACCATATCACTTCATGTATAAAGTTCGGACTATGCACATCATTCAAAAGTTCGGACTTCATACATATCATTCATGCGAACATTCATATGCAATGTAACAGTTACGTTTTACGATCAAGAAACCCTAATTTCATACATTTGCATTGCAGTAATCTAATCATCAATCAGACATCTCTATCATAACAGGCATCTTAGTGTCAGGCAAGTGATTACACAACTAATCATATCCATTTCACAATAATCAGAATCAATCAATAAACACAGAACTATTGTATGTAGAACTAGGGTTTTGCATGAATCACATAATCAAGGATTAACAACAAACAATCATTAAACGTAAACCTTAGATTGATTCTAGATGGATTGGGAGATCAAGATTGATGCAAGAGAACTTGTGTAGCCAAAAATGATAGCCAAGAATGATGAGAGGAATGGTTGTAGAGAGGATGAATTGAAATGCCGTATGATGAAAATTAGTGAGAATGATTAGGGTTAAGGGTTTTGTTTTATTTTCACTATTAACACTAAACACCCTTAAGTATTATCTATTACATAATACATGCACAAGACATACAATTTACAGTTTCATCACCAAATTCATGTATTTGTCAAATCATTCGTAAAACTTTATCAAATCAAAACGTATACAGTTACAAAGCAACAAATTGTGTAAGTAAGCAACTAAACAAACAGTGAACGTGCAATAAATGCGAAAGTGGAATCTCGGAAACTCGAGTTGTCATAGGGATAGGGACGAAATTTAAACCGGTTGCACCGGCTTGTGATAAATCTATCAATGATTGTCCTCCTGGTTCGATTGCTTTATATTGTCGACATTTTGAGTTTTCCAATCTTCGTCACCCGTTTTCTAACTTCGTTTTGAATATTCTGGAATATTATCGAGTTTCTTTTGGTTAGATTCATCCCCTTGGCATGGCTAGGGTTTTACATGTGACAACCCTCACAATTCCAGGTATCCGTACAATTAATTAATAATTAATTTATGCTTAATAACTATGCTTGATTACAACTGTGTTTAAACTGCTTTCTGTTTTCCAATACATACATACCCATGCATCACATTTTATACCGTCACTCTAAGTTACAAAGCAACAAATTGTGTATGTAAGCAACTAAACAAACAGTGAACGTGCAATAAATGCGAAAGTGGAATCTCGGAAACTCGAGTTGTCACATTATCCCCAACTTGAAAGAAATTTCGTCCCGAAATTTAGCATGCGGTTACTGAGGAAGCTAGTTGAGTTGTATCGGTTACTGGTTTTCCTGGGGTGTCACATCATCCCCCCGTTGATTTGGAATTTCGTCCCGAAATTCCGTAGTAGTAGCTTCAGCCTCAGTAGTGGTTGCACGGTTTTCGAATAACTGGGGATACTTGAGTTCCATTTGGTCTTCTCGTTCCCAGGTGTACTCTGGGCCACGACGGGAGTTCCAACGAACTCGTACAAGATGTATTCTAGTGTTCTTGAGGACCTTAACATCCCGGTCCGTGATTTCAACAGGTTCCTTGATGAAATGCAACTGTTCGTCGATAGTGAGTTCCTTCAAAGGAACTATGAGGGTCTCATCTGACAGACATTTCTTCAGATTCGACACGTGGAAGACGTTGTGAACTGCACCGAGTTCAGCTGGTAGGTTTAGTCTGTAGGCTACTTTGCCTATTCTTTCAGTGATTTCGAATGGTCCAACATACCGCGGATTGAGCTTGCCTCGTTTACCAAAACGAACCACACCCTTCCAGGGTGAGACTTTGAGTAGCACTCGATCCCCAACTTGGAACTCGAGCGGTTTCCTGCGCTTATCAGCGTAACTTTTCTGACGGTCGCGAGCTGCCACCATGCATTGTCGTATCTGTGCAATCCGT
This sequence comes from Helianthus annuus, assembly GCF_002127325.2. Classification (NCBI taxonomy): domain Eukaryota; kingdom Viridiplantae; phylum Streptophyta; class Magnoliopsida; order Asterales; family Asteraceae; genus Helianthus; species Helianthus annuus. The sequence goes on along the minus strand of NC_035440.2, from coordinate 73,462,075 downwards.
TCAGTAGCATCAACTACCATTTCTGGACCTGTGATCTGACTATCCCCCACCTCTGCCCAACTGAGAGGTGACCGGCATTTACGTCCGTACAATGCCTCGAATGGAGCGGCTTGTATGCTGGTGTGGTAACTGTTATTGTACGAAAACTCTACTAACGGAAGGTGTTTTTCCCAGCTGTTGCCGAAATCGATAACACACGCCCGAAGCATGTCTTCTAGAGTCTGGATAGTGCGCTCAGACTGCCCATCTGTCTGAGGGTGATATGCTGTGCTCATGTCTAGCCGTGAGCCAAAAGCTTTATGCATTGCTTGCCATAATTCTGAAGTGAATCGTGCATCCCGATCTGAAATAATAGAGGTTGGCACTCCGTGCCTTGAAACAACTTCTTTCAAGTAGACGTCTGCTAGGGTAGAGAACTTATCCGTTTCTTTGATAGCCAAGAAATGAGCAGACTTAGTGAGTCGATCCACGATCACCCAAATAGTATCATTCCCATGCTGGGATCTAGGCAGGCCAGTAACAAAATCCATGGAAATTTCTTCCCATTTCCACTGTGGTATCTTGGGTTGCTGAAGTAGGCCTGAGGGTTTCTGGTACTCCGTCTTGACCCTCGCACAGGTCAAACACTTGCCGACGTAAGTTGCTATGTGGGCCTTCATGCTAGGCCACCAGTATGTAGTTCTAAGATCGTGGTACATTTTGTCCGAACCTGGATGTACCGAGTAGCGAGACTTGTGAGCTTCACCCATTACCAGCTCGCGTAAATTGCCATAATGTGGAACCCAAATGCGTCCTGTTACATAGTAGGCGCCGTCTTCCCTTTGTTCTAATCGTTGCATTGAGCCGCGTAGGGCTTCAGCCCTGACGTTTTCTGGTTTCAATGCTTCTACCTGAGCATCTCGTATCTATGCAAGAAGACTAGACTGAATAGTAAGCTGTAGTGCTCGCACGCGTCTAGGTAAAGTATCTTTTCGACTGAGAGCGTCAGCCACAACATTGGCTTTGCCTGGATGGTACTTGATGGCGCATTCGTAATCATTAAGTAGCTCGACCCATCGACGTTGCCGCATGTTCAATTCCTTCTGCTTGAAAATATGCTCGAGACTCCTGTGATCGGTGTAGATAGTGCACTTGGTACCGTACAGGTAGTGTCGCCATATCTTAAGCGTGAAAACAACAGCTCCCAGCTCTAAATCGTGCGTCGTATAGTTCCGTTCATGAACTTTTAGTTGGCGGGAAGCATAAGCAATAACTTTATCCCGCTGCATCAATACACAACCAAGCCCCTGTATCGATGCGTCACAATAAACCACAAAATCGTCCGTGCCCTATGGCAATGAGAGGATAGGTGCGCTGCAAAGTCTATCCTTTAAGTGCTGAAAAGCGGTTTCCTGGGGATTACCCCAACGATAGGTGACACCCTTCTGTGTCAGTAGTGTAAGCGGCTGTGCGATCTTTGAGAAGTCTTTGATGAATCGTCTGTAATAACCCGCCAAACCCAAGAATTGGCGTATTTCCGTTGGTGTACGCGGTGCAGGCCAGTTCCTGATCGAATCTACCTTGGATGGATCAACATGGATCCCATCCCTGTTTACCACATGGCCTAGGAAGTGGACTTCACGAAGCCAGAAGTCGCATTTTGAAAACTTGGCGTACAGTTGTTCCTTTCGAAGAAGTTCCAAGATAAGTCGCAAATGCTGCTCGTGTTCCTCCTGACTCTTGGAGTAGATCAGAATGTCGTCGATGAAAACAATCACAAACTTGTCTAGGTAAGGCTTGCACACCCTGTTCATAAGATCCATGAAAACTGCAGGCGCGTTCGTTAGCCCGAACGGCATGACTAGAAACTCGTAGTGGCCGTAGTGAGTTCTGAATGCTGTCTTAGAGACGTCCTCAACCCGGACTCTCAGCTGATGGTAACCTGACCTTAGATCAATCTTGGAGTAGTAGCTCGACCCTTGCAACTGGTCGAATAAGTGGTCAATATGTGGAAGAGGATAGCGGTTCTTCACGGTGATCTTGTTCAGTTCGCGGTAGTCTATGCACATGCGGAAGGTACCGTCCTTCTTTTTCACGAATAACACTGGAGCTCCCCAAGGCGAAGAGCTAGGACGAATAAAATCTTATCCAAGAGCTCTTGCAATTGCTTTGACAGTTCTTCCAGTTCGGTTGGAGCCAATCGATACGGTGCGCGAGCTATAGGTGCTGCTCCTGGAGCTAGCTCGATTTGAAACTCGACCTGGCGATGAGGCGGTAGACCAGGTAAATCTTCAGGAAACACTTGAGGAAATTCGCGTATAACTGGGATATCCTCTATTCTTTTCTCTTTCGTTGATGCATGAGTAACAAGTGCCAAAATGGCAGTGTGACCCTTTCGTAAACATTTCTGAGCCTTCAGGAAGGAGATGATGCCAACCACAGCACCACTCTTGTGGCCTTGAACTTCGAGAGGTTTTTTACCAGAACGGGGAATACGAATGATCTTCTCTTTACATAGGATCTCTGCTTGCTGCTTGGATAACCAATCCATGCCAATGACGATGTCGAAACTACCCAGAACTATAGGAATGAGGTCGATAGAGAAAGTCTGACCAGCGAGGATAAGATTACAACCCTGAACTATGTGTGTGGCCTCTAGACTTTTACCATTAGCTAACTCTACGACATGTTTGATGTTTAGGGGAGTTGGTGCACGATTTAACATTTGGCTAACTTTCAAAGACACATAACTCGTATCCGCACCCGAATCAAACAATACAGTAACATAAAAGTCGTCAAGAAGAAACTTACCCATAACTACGTTGGGATCGTTCTTGGCATCACCCTGCCCTAGCACAAATGCACGACCCCTAGCGCCGTTGTTCCCATCATTGTTGTTTCCCCCATTATTGTTCCCGTTGCCTTGGTTATTGTTGTTGTTGTTGTTGTTGTTCTGGTTTCGGTTCAACTGAGGGCAGTGTCTTTTGAAGTGACCTTCAGCGCCACAATGAAAACATCCTTTGTTGCCCTGTTGCTGATTCTGCGGTGTTTGCTGCTGCTGCTGCTGATTCTGATTCGCAGGCCGCGGGCTCCTACAATCCTTGGCCTCATGACCCATCTTGAGGCACTTCTGACAGCGACCCTTGTTGCACTGGCCACTGTGGTGTCTGTTACAGTTGTTACACCTTGGGAGGTTCCCTCGATATCCACCCTGCCTGTGACTGCCCGAAGATTGCTGACTAGGGCTCTGATAGTTGTCAGTCTTTCGCTGCTGAACTTGAGACTGAACTGAAGCTGATCCCTTGCTAGAATCCCCCTCCCATTTTCTCTTGTTGTCACTGGGAGTAGCAGGAGTAGACGAAGTGGTAACGGTAGTAGTAGCGCTGATACGTTTAGGCAGCCTGTTCTGTTCCACTGCCTGATCCGTGAGGCGATGAGCAAGGCGCTGAACATCCTGGATGTTGTTAAGGTTAGCCGATGTTACATGGCTCTGAATTTCAGGTGCTAACCCCTTGAGGTACAACTCAATGCGCTTGACTGGAGGGTCCACCATAGTTGGACACAAGATGGCCAGCTCATTTGACCGTTTCGTATAAGCTTCAATTTCCGACCCTGTCATTTTCAGATGATAAAGCTCCACTTCCAACTTGTGGATGTCATCAGGTGTGCAGTATTCTCGCTTAATCAGCTCTTTGAAATCATTCCAAGGAGTGGCGTTAGCAACTGCCAATCCTAAAAGTTGAACTTGCGCATTCCACCAAGTCAGCGCGATTCCTTCCAGTGTGCCAGTGGCGTACTTCACCCTGCGTGCCTCAGGGCATTCACACATTTCAAACACAGACTCGAGCTTTTCAAACCAATGGAGGAGTCCCACTGCTCCCTCCGTGCCACTGAACGTGCTTGGACGACAGTCCATGAAATTCTTGAAAGTGCAAACAGGTGGCTGAGCGTGTTGACCTGTTGTGTATATAAGAACAGGACAAGGTTAAACACAATAGTTGGTTTAGGAATGTAGGATCTAAAGATCCTAGTGTGAGTTACGACTGCAGGGTATACCTCCTTCTTGTGCGGCTGCAAGTGCCGCAGCAACTTGTTCGTTGATGAGAGCCGTCAACTGGGCTTGTGTCAAGTTAATGCGTCCAGCCATGATCTTCATAGCAAGGGTAACATACGTGAGAGAGTGTTCGCAATAGTGCGATGACAGAAGAGAGTAAGCACACAAGTGTTCTCAAGCAATAATGACTAGTAAGCAATGTAATCTAAGCATACCACGAGCAAAGTTCTATGCAATTCTAGCATGTAGGCAATAAACATAAACCATATTACCTAGAATATTGAGTCTTGCACGTGGAGCGAGGCGTCGTTGTGGATCATTGAGCACTGTACTGGTTATAGTCTAGTTTTAATAAAAACGTTTTCCCCATTATTAAAACCAAGTTCTCTATAACCAATGGCTCTGATACCAATCTGTCACACCCCCAAAATCCACCCGCGGAGTATCACCGCTTGGAGGCGTGACTGACCAGGATCAAGCCACCAATCATATAGAACAACGTAAATAGTAAAGTAAATGTAATTTAACCAAACCAATCCATATGAAAGGTGTTCAAAACATAAGTATAAATTCAACGTTTAGCGGAAGCATATGAGTAAAAGCCCAACATAAATAAAGTATGTAATGTCATAATGTTTAATCAAAGCATTCACGATCCTTGTCCACAACGACCGCGCCTCCCAATGCAAGCTCCATGTATACCTAACGACCTGCAAGGCATGTAACAGAGGGTCAACAACTAGTTGAGCGAGTTCACAGTAAGTAAGTTCGTAATAGCAAGTTTGTTTCGAAAGATGTGGCTCTACTGGGCCGATAATATGTTCTATTAGTGGGGGCTTCCCATGTTTGCGTATACACTAGACTATTTGTAACCATAAGTGCTCTTCTTAACCCGAGAACAGTAGTACATACAAGGTTTACGTAGGCTTTACGTAAGTGTCCTTCACAAACCGAGGACAGTGGTACGCGGGGGTTTACGTAGGTTTTACGTAAGTGCCTGACACAACCCGAGGCAGTAGTGAGTATAAGTTTACGTAGGTTTTACGTAAGTGTCCTTCGCAACCTGAGGACAGTGATGAGTACAAGGATACGTAGGTTTTACGTATGTATCCTGCGCATCCGAGGACGATGGTAGATAGTCTAGTAACAGTGTAAGTACAATTCTATTCCTTCAATCCCATTCCCAAACCTCGGGAATCCCATGCCTTGGTAAGAGTGTGAACTCACCTTGGTTTGCTCGGTTTGTTATTGCTTCTAGTGTTAATTAATGATTAGGTCCGTTACACACGACCTAAGGTACATTGCACATAAACTCGATGTAAGTCTTTACGTTCAATTAGGGTTTACAATTCCTTGATGTCCAAACAACTGTGATCCGTGTGATATTCGTGTGCAGAATGATATGAGATAGATTGTTCACACATACAGTATCATCCAGTTACTTACAGTAGCATACAGTTATATACAGTAATATACAGTGACATACAGCAGCATGCAAAGTGTTCCTCATACAGGGTTTTGAACTCAGATCTCTAGTGTTAATTAAGTCTATACTAGTGTTTACAATAAACTCGGACCTTTCAACATCATTAAAGTTCAGACTATGCATCATTACAAGAAATTCGGATCATTTGCTCAATCTAAAACTCAGACATACACTATTCATGAAACTCAGACCTCAAGGCATTACAAAACTCGGACCAAGTGATACATATTACAAAAATTCGGACCACACAATGCTTGAAGAAGTCGGACCATGTATTTCAACTCAAAAGTCGGACCATTATAATCCTCACAAAACTCGGACCATGTAAAACTTCACAAAAGTCGGACCAACAAGCATTCATAGAGTTCGGACCTCATATAATTCATTCCAAAGTCGGACCCTTTATTCATGTAAAAGTCGGACCCCTTATCCATATAAAAGTCGGACCCCTTATCCATATAAAAGTCGGACCCCTTATCCATATAAAAGGTCGGACCTTATATCATACTCACAAACTCGGACCACACAATATTGAAGAATTCGGACCATGCTTGTTTAACAAAAGTTCGGATCATGTAAGAATCCAAAGTCGGACTCATGAGAAATCATCAAAAGTTCGGACCATATCACTTCATGTATAAAGTTCGGACTATGCACATCATTCAAAAGTTCGGACTTCATACATATCATTCATGCGAACATTCATATGTGATGTGTGTAAAATGCAACATATAAATCACATCAATTAAGGCATAAAACTAACCCTTTTTTAGTACTAATGTTGGAAAAAGAGTGTTTTTGTCTTCCTTTTGTATTTTCAGGATGAAATGAGCTCAAAATCACAAAAGAAGCAAAAAGACAACTAATTCTACCATAAATACAAGAAAAAGGAACAAAAGTGGATTGCCCGGACCCTCAACGGCACCTCCCAAGGCAAAGGAGAAGAAACAGAGTCTGAACACGTGTAACACCTCGAAAAATTTCGTCCAATAATGTCTTGACATGTGTCATAAGGTTCCGTTATGTGAAAACATACTTTAGAGGGACTAAAAGTGACAAACGGTGAAAACTATGGAACGTAAGGGTCCAAAGTGTCAACAATGGATAAATAGGCTCTATGATAACCCCACATAATGTTTATAACCTTTAACGGATGGTTCATGGATCATACGACGCGGAAATTGCACAAAAGTGAAGTATTGTAAACTATAGGGGCCAAAAGTGTCAACATGTTTAATTTATACCTCTGAGTGAACTTTTGGCAGACCCGAAGCTTTGTATAGCTAAAATATACTCACTAGAATATGTGGTAAAAATTTCATGAAGTTTCGTCAACGTATGAGAAAGTTATGGCCAAAACCGTACTTAAGGGACTAAAAGCGTCAACGTCGAATTTCAGGGCTTTTCGGTTGAGCGCAAAGTTATCCGAGGGCATTACCATGTTGGTAAAAGTCCTAAGGTTCTTAAAAACCAAGTTTGGGGGTTTACGGGTCGAGAAAAGTAGCCGAAACATCGCATACAAGCTCAGGGACCATTTCTGCCAAGTTTAAAACTTGTTTGGCTGAACCAGGGGTCAGGCGACCCGCCTGGGAAAGCCCAAGCGGGCCGCGTGGGTTGCCCAGCGAGCAGAAATTCGAAAATGGTTGATTTGGGTCCGATTTCAAGTGCCATACAGCTCATTTGCACCTCCAATTGAACCAATAACATTCCTTGCATGGCTACTACAACAGTAAACCTCAAAAATTTCAGCTTTAAATCCGAATTCATCTCATTTTTGATCACTTACAATTGGGAACAAGAACTCACAAGACTTGCAAAGGCTCTCAAGACTTCCTGGAGCTAATCCGACCATCAAAGCTGATTTCTAGTGTTCATTAAACACCTATAGAACCTTTGTAAGCTTTCAATTCGTTCCTTAATCCATTCTTGTTGTGATTATTGATAAAAGTCAAACTGGGTGTTCATAACCTTTGACTTTCCGATTAAACGGATTTCTTTCAGTCATTTCTCGAATTGAAACTTGTTATAGATTGGTATTTATGTGGGAAACAAACCCTCTAAAGGGTACTACCTGATTCCCACTACATGCATGATAAATGTCGAGTCAAACCTATTTCTAAAAAGTCAACAGAAGCGATTTTTGTGAAAAATGACATGATTAATGATATAGATGACATGCAACCTGATTGATCATCATAAATAACTTGTAATACATATAAGAATGTGTTTTAATCATCATCAACTCGACAATCTATAGTATAGCCACGAATCGGAACCGAAAGTCTTGTAAAACGATTATTCCGTAGACTATCGATTCGGATTCGTACATGCATGTTCGAGATCTGTATTGGAAAGTATTTTTGACTATTTTTATTTTAGTTAAACTTTCTGGAATTTTCTTTGATTGAGTCTATGCTTAGCCTATTCGAATGCATGTTCCCGATTTGTACATAAAGTTGACTATTTTGCCCTTTTCGATTTAAAACGTGATTTTTGGAAAAGTGAAAGGATAGAAATCTTTATTTCTAATATATGAACTTGCACCGAAAATCTCGGATCAGTTGGTGGTCCAGATTGTGAGTTATGGCCATTAGCGTAAAACTATATTATAAATTTACATAAACGGTCCTTTTCGCGTAGAACCCGTTTCTGGCCACGTTTTGATACGAAACTTTTTACCAACTGATGTATTATAATATTCTGGGAATTTTGATGATTTTTAATTAATTTTTGGCTGAACGGATCCTAGATCGCCTAGTCATTTCGGCTTATGTCGGTTTTGACCGTTTAGGCCATAAAATGAGTTTTACACATCCTTTTGACCCGAAACCTTTTTCTACTGATTTCAAATGTTAAGTAAATTATTTTGAGCCTTCTGGAAATATAAAAATCTCAGCTTTCATATATAAACCCGAAAACGCCCTTAAATCGCATTTTAGCATTTTAAGCGCATAGTAAGCGTTATACTTGTTTTGAACATATAAGACCTATACCTACTGATGTGTTTAGCATATTTTCATATAATAACAGTAAGTATAAGTATATGATCTCAGATTTCCAGTTTTGGCGTTTTTAGCCCTTGTGAAATTACTAAAATACCCCTACGGTGCATAGTTGGTTTTAATTGATAAATTTGGTATATGGGTCATACCCTACTGATATAATATGTTATATTAAGTATATTTACTGTATGAACCAGACCCGAAACTCAGATTTCAAATTTTACTCTTTTATTATCTTTTAAATGACCAAAGTGCCCTTCTAAGGCATAAATTGGGTTTAAAATTATTTCGGGCAATATAGAACATAACTTACTGATGTAATATCATATTTAAAGCTTATTATATCAGGGAACTTGCATTTGAATCATTGGTCTACCCGTATCGCCCTTTTCGCGTTCGGTTCGGTTTACGTAACTAGTTTGCGTAAATTGACCGAAACGGGTCAAACAATATCATTTTTGTCTCAAAATCCAGAGTGTATTTAGTATACCCATATTATACAAGTATTCAAACTTGTCGGGTCTAAATCACGTTCTATCCGGTCTCCGCTTAATCATGCGCTTGAACCGTATATTTCCTTAAAACTAACCGGTCTAAGCTTAGGCTTAAATTAAAGACCCGTTAGTATTCTAATTGGTTATTTATACCATCGTTCCAGACTAGAGCCTTCCGGTAAATTGTACCTACGCTTACTTAAGTGAATACGGCTGAGTTATTATAATTCTTGCTATTTAAGACAGGAGCTAGCTCAGGTAAATACTCTTAACTTATTTTCCCTATTACGGGCTTGGGATACGGTAATATAAATACCGCATGGTCAGGTATGGGATTCGAAGACCAATGTGTCGGGAAATCCAAATAACCTGTTTTTAATTCGTATTGCTTGACTGAAACATTGGGGATTAATGCGACCGTGTCCTGGATATCCTTGACTCATTAATTGCAATGGCCACGACCTAAGCACGGGGTGTAGGCATACACCTGACAGATGCTTCATGCTTATTATTTGATTATACCCAATAAGGGATTCCCAATAAGGGAATAGTGGTGTGTCGGTTAATCTTGAACCGGCATAGGACCGGGCCCCGCATGTAGAGCAAGTTATGTAAAACTGATAACATGAGATATAGTTTGTCCCAAGTATAAAAGATTAATATTGCCTTGTGCATCTTAATCAAGTGTCAAAATAGTTTTGTGCCTTGTGCGCCTAAACCAATTTTCATAAACTCTTTTCAAATGAGTCAGTTGAGTGTATTTACCAGTGAAAACTGACGTATTTTCCAAAGTCTAAGTGACAGGTACAAGTACGTAATAGGCTGGAAGCTGCTCAGGGCGTTAGTAAGGAATCTTGCAAGTTCCAGGCGTCTAAAGTCTGTTGAACAATTATCTTATTTTATTTGATCCGCCTGTGGATCCGTTTCAACTACTTGTGATATTAAATATTACGTTTATGTAAAGTTGAAATGAATCTAATTCTGCTTCCGCTGTGCATTTATATATTGTGTTGTTTGACTATGATGTTATCAACTACGTCACGTTACCCCCACCGGGCCCACCGGTGACACGTGGAAATTCGGGGTGTGACAGGTTGGTATCAGAGCCAACGCTGAGTGAATTAAACACTATCCTAATGTGTTTAATCTCAGTGACACAATTGCACATACTTGAGTCTAGACTTAACATAGGAATACTCCCGATTCTAATCTGGAATTTACTGCTTCCAATTATTTTATATATTGGATACGTCGCCAAGCGAAGGAGCCGTAATAGGAGTTCTCCACACCCGGAGTCCCGAGATGCTGAGCTTCGTACCACGGCTAAAGTGAAATGAACATCCAAGGAGAAAGCATTCAGAAATAAAATGAAGAAGAAGCTTCTTTTACTGAAGATCGTTTCCTTATTAGTCCTTATAAGGACATATTTATCCTTCAGTCCCTGCGAGGACAACATTATTCCTTTCAAGTCCCGCTTAGGGCAACTTTATACTTTTACTTTTATATAATGGAATGATTACGTTTGGACTTTCATTCTAAATAAGAAATATTAAATAAATGGAAAATATCAATTTTTATTTGATTTGCCATTTAACAAGAATCTTAGTAAGGTAAAACCTAGCTTGAATGTCTTAATAAAAGGCCTGGCCAATATGGTAAAACCTGGTTGAAAAGATTCAAATCTCTGTTAACATATGTAAACATGTTAACACCCCTGGCTAAGTGTGACCTGTAAAATCACAACAAGCCACTCTTTTTATAAATTATCTACAGATTATATCTGTATACAAGTCTGATAATGACTTGATGCCTACGGGTAATAAATTTGAAAATTGGGATTTATTTAAAATTCCCTATAAGTAAAATAATCATCCCTTAAGGATGAAGTGCCACGAGCTATAATACACTGTCCGATTGCGACATCGACAGTTGTGAATCTTTGGAGATTCCCCGTCCTAAGGGGGTGAGCTATGCTCAAAAGCCCTCTAGACGATAATCTGGTCGTCATGTCAATATTATGACCGCTGAACGACAATTGATTCAAATTAAAGTACTATTCCTGTCGTTATGTCATTATTATGACCGCTGAATGACAGATGATTTAAATTAAGTACTAATCCTGTCGTTATGTCATTACTATGACCGCTGAATGACAGTTGATATAAATTAAGTGCTAATCCTGCCGTCATGTCATCATTATGACCACTGAACGACAGTTGATTAAATTAATGACACTGATCATGGCGTCATGTCATTACTTTGACCGCTGAACGTATCATCAGTACAATGACTATATGTCTTAACATCTTACGAGATGTTAATTGATAGGCCCACGGGCCAGAAATTTTAATAAATACAGTGGTAGCTATGACTCCCTGTCAGAAAAAGGTAATGAACTAGGTTCAAACCTCAAGGCTTTGATTCTCTGAAATCCTAGCTTATAATTTATAAATGTCCTTGTGACTAGGCCTTGGTGCCACCTCAATATCCGTAATGATTTATAACTAGGATAAATTGTAATGCCTTGATCCCAGACGATCATGGCTTATAAATTAAACTTGTCCACGTGACTAAGCCTTTTGTGCTATTACTAAATGCCTCGATCCCAGACGATCATGGCTTATAAATTAAACTTGTCTACTCGACTAGGCCATTTGTGCTATTACTCATTTATAAATTAGGATTCATGATAAAAATCCTGAATAAAATAAATATCATTTCTTTCCTGCCAGTATTTATATTAAAAAGAGTCTCAAAGGGGTATAACCTAGCTTGAATGTCGTTAGGGACCTGGCTATGATGGTAAGACCTGTTTAGAAGAGATTCAGATCCTGATTAACACTTGAAAACGTGTTAGCACTCCCGACAACAGTGATGCGATAAAATCACGATTGTCACCTTTATATTAGGAACTTCCAAACCCCTTAATTAGCCTATATGATCGATAGGAATCATGGCTAATAAACGTCGAACATGATGTACACATCTAAACATCCACTGGGATGTATACCTACGGGCAAAGATGCATACATGAAAACGATAGTATTATTTCATAACTTCTTGTCAAGACAATGAATTATGAAATTTTCCGATCCAGAGGAATCATTGATTGTGTATTAAAAATTTCCCTAGTGACAAGGCTTCTGTGCCATCGAAAAGTCCTATGGGACAAGCCGTTGTGCTATATAAGATGTCGCTATGACATTGACAGTCGTGACTTATGTCCCCTGTCTAGTAAGTATAAAGGATTTATTCCATTTAAACGCCAAAGATGGTTTATTTAAAAATCTAGGCAAGACATGATCAAATAAACTAAATACTATCTATTGGCCTATATGGTTTGCTTGCACCATGGTTATTTAAATTATCAAGTTCGACAATTCCCTATAGTTAAGTAAGCTATTACTTCATGGTTAGTTGGCCTTCAAGGCTTCACCATGGCTGACTCCTCTAGGGCTCACAATCATCTAATTAGTCAGAATGATGTACATTGACTAGCCTTGTGGCAAAATAAATTATCTTCCACAAGATGACGGTTGTAGTCTTTGACTCTCTGTCCAAAGGTAAAGAACTATGTTTGAACCTTAAGATCTCTGATCCAATAAGATTGCAGCTTATATATTAATACCTTAAGTGCCATATTTTGTATGTCCTTTGTGACAAGGCCTTCGGGCCTATAATTATTAATGTCCTTCATGACAAGCCTTCCAACTATCTAAAGATTGTCGTTATGACAAAGACAGTTGTGACATTGTGACCCCCAGTCAAAAGGTGATGGACTCGGTCCAAACCATGAACGCAATTGATGGTCCTTTTTGACCTAGGCTAAATATAATTGACATACTTTCTAGTAGCATACTATAAGGAAGTTATAAACCAAACAGCCGTTATGGTTTAGTAATACCATGACTTTATAAATCATCCGTTATGATGATTCCATAATAACTTGCATCTAAGCATATGTTATTTTGGTGTTAGTACCAAAGCTCCAGAATGGAGGTTTCCGACGAAGCACACAGCAATGCAGCGGCTAAAAACAAGGATGCAAGTATAAATATAAATGTTAATGGCACTACTCTTCAGGCCTTGATTAGCGCAGCAATTAGTGAAGTTGTGGAAAAGGTCCTTGAGAACAAAAAGGAACCGAGTGTCACTCACTCAAAGATCCATACGGAAACGCATACACCAGCTCGTAAGGAGAGCTCCGTTCACTCTTCAGATGAAAAGAGCGAACCTCAGGAGTTAGTACTCTATGATAAGCCCCGTTCAACTGAGGGCGGGTGCACCTACAAATATTTCGTCTCATGCAAACCCAGAGATTTCAATGGCGAAAAAGGAGCAATTGATGCTATGGAATGGCTTGAGGAAATGGAAACGGTTGTGGACATCAGCGATTGTGCTGATAAGGACGTAGTAAAATTTGTTTCACAATCTTTTAAAGGAGAGGCTCTTGTATGGTGGAAGGCCATGATGCAGTCCACGGGGAAAATTCCCCTATACCTCATGGGATGGTCCAAGTTTGCGGACCTTATCAAAGAGAACTACTGTCCACAGCACGAAGTGGAAAAGGTGGAGACAGATTTTCTGAATCTCACAATGAAAAACCTAAATTGTCAGCAATATGTTACCGACTTCAACTCCCTATCTAGACTGGTACCCTACTTAATTACCCCGGAACCAAAACGCATTGCGCGTTTCATCGGTGGTTTAGCACCAGAAATAAAAGGGGATGTTAAGGCTTCAAGGCCAACCAACTACAGATCAGCTGTAGATCTATCCTTGTCTCTCACTCTAGATGTAGTGAGACAAAAGTCGTTCATGAATGAAACTAATGACAAAAGACAAAGGGAGGAGGATAACTCTTAGAATCCTAAGAAGAGCAAATCCAAGCTCAACAATCACCAACAGGATTCCAACAAAAAGCCTACATGCAAAACCTGTAAAAGAAGACATTGGGGGCAGTGTCGATTAAGCCAAAAGATAAAGCAATGTGGCATCTGTAAAAGAACTGGCCACCAGTCCCACGAATGTAGGGACATGAAGGATGCAAACTGTTTCAGCTGTGGTGAAAAGGGGCACATCAGTACTAATTGCCCTATGGCTGCCAAGAAAGGAGCAGCTAGGTCTGGGAAGGATAAGAAAGGAACCGCCTAGACTACCGGTTGAATACCTGCGACAGTGCACATCGATAATAGCAATAGGTACGTCCTATACCATTTAGCATTGATAATGACTGCCAAGTATTTTTGCATTGATGCAAGGGATAATAAACCTTTAGCAAACCATAAGCTTAGCAAACTCTGGATTACATTCATAAGGACTTCATATATTAAATATGAGGTATAACTTACCAGTGGAATCTTTAATGACCTCTATCCCATCCTCGGAGATAATCCTTTCATAAGAATCTGGAGTACTCTCCCCCAGAAAGAGTACGACAATATATACTAATTATTTTATTTTATTATTTTTCTCATTGTTTTCTATCGTCTGCGAATGCCAAACTATGTTTGATAAGAGTACCATATGAGGATTTGCGTATCCTAGTGTGTCCCATAGATTGCTTCCATGCCTGATCAGTATGGAGGTTTAATGCATGGGATCCCCGAAGATATTCCGATGGTCATATTGTACTAAAGTCGACTAGTAGTATTCAAAGGAGATATCCAATATAAAAATGTCCTTATAAGTATCGCTACTTAGGACATCCTTGCAATGGTAAAGGGAATGTGTCATTTGTCTGACACCGGCAGCGATAGATGAGCCAAAGTCTGAGAATACGGAAATCTCTGACATCTCTATGTATCATAATTAGCTTTTTATAAGAATTACCATGTTTACCTTCTGAGAGGCAAGAGGATGTTAGGACAAACATCCCGCTTAGGGCTGCAGTTATTGTAAGAATCTTATATCTGTTATTACCAGCGAAACAGGAAGAACTAAGAGCCAAATTCATAAGTTTTGGATAAGGTTTCGTAAAGCCAAAAATTCAAAGTTCTAAGAACTCCGATTTTAGTAAATAAGAAAGACGGTTCATCTTGCTTATGCATTGATTACCGCAACCCTATTTAGGCAATATCTAGGAATCCCCAATTGCCGCCCAGGATCGTCGATTTATTCGATTGACTTAAAAGATTAGCTACCCCTTAAGGTTAGTTTTAAGCAGTGATTGGAATAACCATCTTACCTTAAGATTAGCTTGTCTATAACAGTTGTTATATAAGTATCAAGGCTGCTCCTTTGGGAGACCTTGTATAGATAAGATGTTAAACATCTATTGCTAGACAGAAAATTGGTAAGTCCAATTATCGGGATCTATAAGTTGCCAGTATTCGGCAGAGAATCAAGGATTCATGGAAATAGCAAACCTTCTAGGTTCTTGCTAAGAAATAAGGTTCAACAAAAGATATCACCCTGGAAAGGTGTGCCAAGCTGTTAATTGTCAGGCTAGTAAGCTCTGAATATATATGAAACCATTCGAAGTAAACGAATATATATCGAGGTCAAATAACTTATGAGCTAAAACCTATTTAAGGAACTTGGTAGAGCTCGCAATGTATTACACCCTAAGGATTTAAGGATATGTTTCCCCAATGAGTCAAGGAGCATCATCACATAACGGTTGGCAGACGGACGGACAGAGTAAGCGTACCATCCAAACATTGGAAGACATGCCTCGAGCATGTGTGATTAATTTAGGTGGCAGTTGGGATAACCGCCTACCCTTGATAGAATCCTCCTATAAAAATAGCTACCATACTAGTATTAGGGCCGCGCCTTTGGAGGCCTTATACGGTAGAAAGTGTAGATCGCCCATTTGTTGGGCAGAAGTAGGAGATGTCCAATTGTCAGGACCAGATATCGTCTTGAGACGACGGACAAAGATCGTGCAGATTCGCGATCGTTTGAAAGCTGCCAGGGATAGGCAGAAAGGTTATGCGGATCCTAAGCGCAAGGATTTTCACTTCGATGTAGGTGAAAAAGTGTTGCTTAAGGTATCACCTTGGAAGGGTGTAATGCGATTTGGAAAGAAAGGCAAGCTAAGCCCGAGATACATAGGATCTTTCGAGATAATCGAACGTGTCAGAGCAGTCGCTTATAAGTTAAACTTGCCTGAAGAACTTAGCGCTATACATAATGTGTTCCGCATCTGTAATTTGAAGAAGTGTTTCGCTGACGAATCACTGGTTGTACCGCATACAGATATACACATAGATGAGAGTTTGAAGTTCGTGGAAAAACCCTTGTCGGTTGAGGATCGACAGGTAAAGAAGCTTCGAAGGAAGCATGTACCTATTTTCTAGGTCAAATGGGATGCCCGTAGAGGTCCCGAATATACGTGGAAAGTGGAATCCACGATGAAGGAAAAATGTCCTCATACATTTCAGTAAATCTCGAGGTCGAGATTTCTTTTAAGGGGGTGAGGATGTAACACCTCGAAAAATTTCGTCCAATAATGTCTTGACACGTGTCATAAGGTTCCGTTATGTGAAAACATACTTTAGAGGGACTAAAAGTGACAAACGGTGAAAACTATGGAACGTAAGGGTCCAAAGTGTCAACAATGGATAAATAGGCTCTATGATAACCCCACATAATGTTTATAACCTTTAACGGATGGTTCATGGATCATACGACGCGGAAATTGCACAAAAGTGAAGTATTGTAAACTATAGGGGCCAAAAGTGTCAACATGTTTAATTTATACCTCTGAGTGAACTTTTGGCAGACCCGAAGCTTTGTATAGCTAAAATATACTCACTAGAATATGTGGTAAAAATTTCATGAAGTTTCGTCAACGTATGAGAAAGTTATGGCCAAAACCGTACTTAAGGGACTAAAAGCGTCAACGTCGAATTTCAGGGCTTTTCGGTTGAGCGCAAAGTTATCCGAGGGCATTACCATGTTGGTAAAAGTCCTAAGGTTCTTAAAAACCAAGTTTGGGGGTTTACGGGTCGAGAAAAGTAGCCGAAACATCGCATACAAGCTCAGGGACCATTTCTGCCAAGTTTAAAACTTGTTTGGCTGAACCAGGGGTCAGGCGACCCGCCTGGGAAAGCCCAAGCGGGCCGCGTGGGTTGCCCAGCGAGCAGAAATTCGAAAATGGTTGATTTGGGTCCGATTTCAAGTGCCATACAGCTCATTTGCACCTCCAATTGAACCAATAACATTCCTTGCATGGCTACTACAACAGTAAACCTCAAAAATTTCAGCTTTAAATCCGAATTCATCTCATTTTTGATCACTTACAATTGGGAACAAGAACTCACAAGACTTGCAAAGGCTCTCAAGACTTCCTGGAGCTAATCCGACCATCAAAGCTGATTTCTAGTGTTCATTAAACACCTATAGAACCTTTGTAAGCTTTCAATTCGTTCCTTAATCCATTCTTGTTGTGATTATTGATAAAAGTCAAACTGGGTGTTCATAACCTTTGACTTTCCGATTAAACGGATTTCTTTCAGTCATTTCTCGAATTGAAACTTGTTATAGATTGGTATTTATGTGGGAAACAAACCCTCTAAAGGGTACTACCTGATTCCCACTACATGCATGATAAATGTCGAGTCAAACCTATTTCTAAAAAGTCAACAGAAGCGATTTTTGTGAAAAATGACATGATTAATGATATAGATGACATGCAACCTGATTGATCATCATAAATAACTTGTAATACATATAAGAATGTGTTTTAATCATCATCAACTCGACAATCTATAGTATAGCCACGAATCGGAACCGAAAGTCTTGTAAAACGATTATTCCGTAGACTATCGATTCGGATTCGTACATGCATGTTCGAGATCTGTATTGGAAAGTATTTTTGACTATTTTTATTTTAGTTAAACTTTCTGGAATTTTCTTTGATTGAGTCTATGCTTAGCCTATTCGAATGCATGTTCCCGATTTGTACATAAAGTTGACTATTTTGCCCTTTTCGATTTAAAACGTGATTTTTGGAAAAGTGAAAGGATAGAAATCTTTATTTCTAATATATGAACTTGCACCGAAAATCTCGGATCAGTTGGTGGTCCAGATTGTGAGTTATGGCCATTAGCGTAAAACTATATTATAAATTTACATAAACGGTCCTTTTCGCGTAGAACCCGTTTCTGGCCACGTTTTGATACGAAACTTTTTACCAACTGATGTATTATAATATTCTGGGAATTTTGATGATTTTTAATTAATTTTTGGCTGAACGGATCCTAGATCGCCTAGTCATTTCGGCTTATGTCGGTTTTGACCGTTTAGGCCATAAAATGAGTTTTACACATCCTTTTGACCCGAAACCTTTTTCTACTGATTTCAAATGTTAAGTAAATTATTTTGAGCCTTCTGGAAATATAAAAATCTCAGCTTTCATATATAAACCCGAAAACGCCCTTAAATCGCATTTTAGCATTTTAAGCGCATAGTAAGCGTTATACTTGTTTTGAACATATAAGACCTATACCTACTGATGTGTTTAGCATATTTTCATATAATAACAGTAAGTATAAGTATATGATCTCAGATTTCCAGTTTTGGCGTTTTTAGCCCTTGTGAAATTACTAAAATACCCCTACGGTGCATAGTTGGTTTTAATTGATAAATTTGGTATATGGGTCATACCCTACTGATATAATATGTTATATTAAGTATATTTACTGTATGAACCAGACCCGAAACTCAGATTTCAAATTTTACTCTTTTATTATCTTTTAAATGACCAAAGTGCCCTTCTAAGGCATAAATTGGGTTTAAAATTATTTCGGGCAATATAGAACATAACTTACTGATGTAATATCATATTTAAAGCTTATTATATCAGGGAACTTGCATTTGAATCATTGGTCTACCCGTATCGCCCTTTTCGCGTTCGGTTCGGTTTACGTAACTAGTTTGCGTAAATTGACCGAAACGGGTCAAACAATATCATTTTTGTCTCAAAATCCAGAGTGTATTTAGTATACCCATATTATACAAGTATTCAAACTTGTCGGGTCTAAATCACGTTCTATCCGGTCTCCGCTTAATCATGCGCTTGAACCGTATATTTCCTTAAAACTAACCGGTCTAAGCTTAGGCTTAAATTAAAGACCCGTTAGTATTCTAATTGGTTATTTATACCATCGTTCCAGACTAGAGCCTTCCGGTAAATTGTACCTACGCTTACTTAAGTGAATACGGCTGAGTTATTATAATTCTTGCTATTTAAGACAGGAGCTAGCTCAGGTAAATACTCTTAACTTATTTTCCCTATTACGGGCTTGGGATACGGTAATATAAATACCGCATGGTCAGGTATGGGATTCGAAGACCAATGTGTCGGGAAATCCAAATAACCTGTTTTTAATTCGTATTGCTTGACTGAAACATTGGGGATTAATGCGACCGTGTCCTGGATATCCTTGACTCATTAATTGCAATGGCCACGACCTAAGCACGGGGTGTAGGCATACACCTGACAGATGCTTCATGCTTATTATTTGATTATACCCAATAAGGGATTCCCAATAAGGGAATAGTGGTGTGTCGGTTAATCTTGAACCGGCATAGGACCGGGCCCCGCATGTAGAGCAAGTTATGTAAAACTGATAACATGAGATATAGTTTGTCCCAAGTATAAAAGATTAATATTGCCTTGTGCATCTTAATCAAGTGTCAAAATAGTTTTGTGCCTTGTGCGCCTAAACCAATTTTCATAAACTCTTTTCAAATGAGTCAGTTGAGTGTATTTACCAGTGAAAACTGACGTATTTTCCAAAGTCTAAGTGACAGGTACAAGTACGTAATAGGCTGGAAGCTGCTCAGGGCGTTAGTAAGGAATCTTGCAAGTTCCAGGCGTCTAAAGTCTGTTGAACAATTATCTTATTTTATTTGATCCGCCTGTGGATCCGTTTCAACTACTTGTGATATTAAATATTACGTTTATGTAAAGTTGAAATGAATCTAATTCTGCTTCCGCTGTGCATTTATATATTGTGTTGTTTGACTATGATGTTATCAACTACGTCACGTTACCCCCACCGGGCCCACCGGTGACACGTGGAAATTCGGGGTGTGACAACACGCCCCGTGTCCAGCAAACACGGGGGCGTGCCCAGGAAGCAGCAGAAAAGACAAACCAGTAGAAGCTTCCATTGCCCACCACGGGGCCGTGTCCAGCGAGCACGGGGGCGTGGTGAAAGTACAGCAGGCGCATTAATTGTAATTCGCAATTACAATTAATGAGGAGAGAGAGTGTCAGGCGGGCACGGGGCCGTGTCCAGCGGACACGGGGCCGTGTCCAGCCTTCTGTTCAGCCTATAAATAGAGGAGCTTGGCTTCATTCTCTCTTATCCCTTGGCACACCACCTCTCTCACACCTCATCCACCACCCACCACCACCATAACACCATCATCCACCACCATCATCCATTGTCCATCGTAGAGTGTGTGAGTCGTCTCGGGATCCAAGATTGATCGTAAGAGTTCTTGACAATCAAGGCCATGTTTGCCTAAGTCTCTTACATCACTTGGTGAAGACAAGTGTTTAGTATAATACTTTTTATTTTTAATCTTTTGCACTTTTTATTTGGTTTTGTATTAATGACTTTAATAACTAGTTACTTATGTTGAAGGTGATCTTTCCTTATCGTTTGTCCGTGGTGTCTTGGCATTATTTTACTGTCTATATAAAATAAAAGATTTTCACCATTCATATCTCCACGGTCTATATGGAGGTATGTTGGCTACCTGGTCGGGGGTTAAGGGAACGGTTTGGTAAGGGTCTTGCCCTTGTTCAGCGTTTAGAGGTCCTGCTTGGGACCTGGGTCAAATTTAGTAGGATCTCCTTCAATGCCCATAGGTATTGGATGGCGGGGATCCAAACTCTTTGACCCCCTCATAAGTTAACTACTATTAATACTATAACCCGGCTATTTAGGACTGTATCCCTGCTGACTCAGACTACTTAGCCGAGGGTAACGTCACCGCCAAAAGCGGGGCCTACCATAATTTGCATTAATAACTTAATTCATTATCTTTCAATAATCCGACCCTTTAGGATTGTATCCTTGCTGACTCAAACTACTGGGTTGAGGGTAACGTCGCCTTCAAAAGAGGGGCCTACTACAATAACTAAGATAATCTCTTAAACAAGTGCAAAAGTGCGAAAATAATCAAAGGTTATACTAATACACGTGTCGGATCCAAGTGATTCATCTTGTCTATCTGTTTTTATTTTATTTTTATTTTTCAGCATTTAGTTAGTTTTTACTTTTCTTAGTTTAAAACATTTTTCTAACTTTTTGATTTGATTAGACGTTGAGGATAAACCGGTATTAAAAGCTCTTGTGTCCTTGGACGACCTCGGTATCTTACCAACACTATACTACGTCCACGATGGGTGCACTTGCCCATATGTGTGTTTAGTGTTAGTGAATATCGTGTTTTATAAATTTAAAACTTGGCTAAAAGTGTAAAAAGGGGCTTAAATACTCATCAAAAATATAACACACTTTACGCACATCAAGTTTTTGGCGCCGTTGCCAAGGACACAAGGATTTTAAGAAAGTTAGGAATCAACGGCCTAATCATATTTTTATTTTTTTAATTTGTTAGGGTTTTTTTTTTAGATTTTTCAGCTTCTGCAGAGCTCAGCACGGGGCCGTGCTTGGTCGGACACGGGCCGTGCTCAGCAACATTACTGGCAGTTTTTGTTTTTCAAGTTACAGAAGGCTGACCACGGGGCCGTGCCGGTGCAACACGGGGCCGTGTCCAACTTCCAGTAACTGGGATCTGAAAAACAATCACTGTAATTCCGACCACGGGGCCGTGTTCACTCCACACGGGGCCGTGGTGAACCTTCTGACCAACATTCTTTTCTGTTTTTATTGCAGGACTTGGAACCCAACGCCATCCTCACGTAGTGTATGAGCTCCAGTTCTAATAAAGACATAAAGGAACCACTAGAAGAACCCGAACGCTTTCTCAGAAAAAGGTTAAAAGCCAAAAACCAAGAGAAGGTTTCGGGTGATCCACCCCCAATGGCGGACCAACGTACCCTTATGGATTATCTACGGCCCACCGTAGGTAATCTAGGCGCCGCTATCAATGCTCCGAATGTCGAAGCGAATAACTTCGAACTTCGACCGCATTTGATACAAATGCTCCAAAACTCCGCAACTTTCCACGGGCTTGCGGACGAGGATCCTCATCTACATATAACTAATTTCTTAGAAATATGTGATACCTTTCGGATCAATGGAGCATCAAACGACGCCATCCGCCTCCGTATGTTTCCATTCTCACTAAAAGACCGGGCAAAAGCTTGGCTCAACACCCTCCCAGCTGGATCGGTAAACACCTGGGATGAACTAGCCCAAAAGTTTCTATATAAGTATTTCCCTCCTTCTAAAACTGCTAAATTAATGGCTGAAATTAATACATACTCACAAGAGGATGGGGAATCCTTATATGAAACTTGGGAAAGGTTCAAGGAGCTATTACGCAAGTGTCCCCATCACGGCCTCGCAATATGGCAACAAGTATCCACTTTCTACAATGGATTGTTGCCACACACTAGGCAGACACTTGATTCTAGCTCCGGGGGACTTTTAGGTAATCGACGCCCACACGAAATATATAATCAAATTGAGGAAATTGCTCAAACCAATTTTCAATGGCACACTCCCCGGGGAAATAAGTCTATTGCCCCGGGCGCCCATAAGGTCGACGAAAGCACCTCTTTACAAGCCCAAATCGAGGCCCTTTCTTGAAAAATAAAAAAATTAGAAATGACAAAAACAGTCTCGGTTATGGCTTGTGAAGGGTGTGGTGGGTCACATGAAAATTGGAGTTGCATGAAAGAAACGGACGATCAACAAGAAATGGTAAACTACATTGATAATAGACCTAGGCCGTCGGGTCCTCCAACGGGAACTTACAACCAAGGATGGCGAAACCACCCAAACCTTGGTTGGAGGGAAACCGGCAATAGTAGTAACCAACAAACCCAACGAACAAACTTTCAGCAATCAAGAAATGAGTCACAAAATTTCACTCAACAACAAGGTGGACGAGAAAGGCTCGAAGATACTATATCTCGCCTCGTCTCTGACACTGATAAGAAAAACTCGGAAAGATTTCTACAGTTAGAATCTAATTTTAGGAATCAACAAGCTAGCATTCAAAACATAGAAAAACAAATAAATCAACTAGCACAAAATTTTTCCGAGAGACCGCAAGGCGCATTACCTAGCAATACCGAAACAAACCCAAAGGCGCAAGTTCACCTCATTACACTACGAAACCGCACCGTAGGGCCTGCAGAAGTACCTCCACCAACGGAAGAAACAATGCCAACACATCTGCAGGAAAAGAACTCTCCCCCATCACCAGAGCCTACCAAGGCTCCTCGGGTTCCGTACCCCGGTAGGTTAATTCGTCAAAAGACCAATGAGCAGTTCGCAAAATTCGAAAGTCTGTTAAAACAATTGCATGTCAATATTCCTTTTATCGAAGTCCTAACCCAAATGCCCAAATACTCTAAATTTATGAGGGACTTCCTTACACATAAAAAGAAAATTGAAAATTTGCAATTAGTTAATTTAGGCGAAGAATGCTCTGCCCTCGTACTCAATAAACTACCCCAAAAGAAAATCGATCCCGGGAGTTTCACGATTCCATGCTCAATAGGGGAATCACCCGTTCGCAATGCCTTGGCCGACTTAGGGGCTAGCATTAACCTCATGCCCTCATCGATGTTCAAAAGGCTTGGCTTGGGAACCACGAGCCCTACAAAAATAAGCATACAACTCGCTGATCGATCAGTCAAGTTCCCACAAGGTGTCATCGAGAATGTCTTGGTAAGGGTGAACAGATTCGTTTATCCAGTTGACTTTGTCATACTCGACATGGAGGAAGACACCGAGGTCCCCCTTATCCTAGGGAGACCCTTCCTTGCCACAGCACAAGCAGTGGTAGACATGAATGACGGGACACTGACTTTGAGGTATGGGGACGATGAGGTGAAGTTCGGAGTTGGGAAGAGAATAGAGGACGACGACCCAGTCAATTACATGAAGGTTATTGATTCAAGCTTGGATGCCGCTCTCCGACGGTGTAACTTGGGAAGCAAGGCACTCCACTCAGAAGATATATAACCAGGAATCGGGTCTAGCCAAGGACCCTTATAAACGTGGCGCACCACGGAGGCATTCCGCGGATCTATCCTTAGTTTAGTTTAGTTTAATCTTTTAGTTTTTGCAGAATAAAACACACTCATGGTGGTAATGGATGAAAAAGGGAACGAGAAAAATGAAACCATGCACGAAGAACAGAGCAACCCGACAAAAATCTCCATCACAGAAGGCTCAACACGGGCCGTGCCCAACCAACACGGCCCCGTGCTGAGCCCCTGCAGAAAATCACCCAGTTCAAGTAACTGGACACGGGCCGTGTTCAGCGGACACGCCCCCGTGTCCAGGCTTCTGTTTCAATTCTGTAATTTTTGTTACTGGCACTTGACCACGGGGCCGTGCCCGGTGAACACGGGGCCGTGTCCAGGATGCCAGTAACATAAATCTTTGCTTTTTAACCCACTTTTATACATTCTAATCAACCAAAAACATTATTTTTGGACACATTGAGGACAATGTGTAATTTAAGTGTGGGGGGGGGGGGGGGATGCTAAAACCTTGAAATTTTGCAAAATCCTAAACACAAGCCTTACACAAAACTCTATTGGAACCGCTAAACACCCCAAATTTTTTTCAAAAACTTTTTCATTTTTTTTATTTACTTGTCTTAGTTTAAGTTGGGAATAACAAGTTCTAAAAAGGCTATATTTTTACAAGTTTACAACCGATAGCGTCATGATAAAAAAGGAACCAACATAAGAAAATTATGAAACGGTATAACAAGTCTAGTTTAAAATTCGATTATATATGCTTGGTCACATTAAAAACCCATTCCCACAAAAGTGAGTTTTGAGCCTTTATTGAGCATAAAAATACACATATTTAGATTAAATGCTCATTTTTCGTTTCTTGTGTGAATAGCCGCTCGGTCCTTACAAATCTAGAACTTGCCACGACGATACATTCCCAGTCCTTACCAACTTAAACCCAAGTAAGTAAATGATGGAGGCATTAGGACTAACCATTTTTCTTTCAAAACCATTATTTTTCATTTTTTTTTACCTACCCAAAATCCCCCTAGATAGCCCCTTTGAGCCTAAACCTTTCATTTCATTACCCCAAAACCCTTTTTACCCACCAAAAACCTTTTTATTTTTTATTTTAGTAAAAAGTTCGCTTTTTCGTAAACATCACCTTTTTATGTGACGGTTCAAAAAAAAAAAAATGATGATGATGAAGTCAAAAACAAACAAAAGCTAGAAAAGCTTGTTTGGAGAAATACTTCAAAACAAAAAGTCACTAAAAACAAGGTACTTCACGAAAACCGACGCTTGTTACGATTTTCGCCCTTTTTACTAACCACTAACCAACCACCCACCTTTAAACCCAAGCCTTCACCCAAAAAGTCCTCTTGATATTTACAAAGGTAAAAAGTTAAAAAGGAGGAGGATTGATTGCTTGGCAAGCCTATGGAAAACGTAAGTTCCGTGCCGCTCTCGAGTGATTCACTAAAATATACACCTTCGGCCGAGTGTTGAGTGATCTCCCGTGAGGTATGTGAACTTGTATATAAATGGAATTTTAATAAGGCATGCTATGCCCAAATAAGTAATTCATCTTATGAAAAGTTCAAAATAAATCATAACGAATAGGATTGTAAATAAATAAAAATAAAACCTATAAAAGCCTTGGATTCCCGACACTCTAGGACAAGCTAAAAAAAAAAAAAAAAAAAAAAAAAACTTCTCTTCTACCTATTCCATTTGGGAGTGTAAGCCACATTTAAAGAGTTTTGCTTGAGGACAAGCAAAAGTTCAAGTGTGGGGGTATTTGATGTGTGTAAAATGCAACATATAAATCACATCAATTAAGGCATAAAACTAACCCTTTTTTAGTACTAATGTTGGAAAAAGAGTGTTTTTGTCTTCCTTTTGTATTTTCAGGATGAAATGAGCTCAAAATCACAAAAGAAGCAAAAAGACAACTAATTCTACCATAAATACAAGAAAAAGGAACAAAAGTGGATTGCCCGGACCCTCAACGGCACCTCCCAAGGCAAAGGAGAAGAAACAGAGTCTGAACACGCCCCGTGTCCAGCGAACACGGGGGCGTGCCCAGGAAGCAGCAGAAAAGACAAACCAGTAGAAGCTTCCATTGCCCACCACGGGGCCGTGTCCAGCGAGCACGGGGGCGTGGTGAAAGTACAGCAGGCGCATTAATTGTAATTCGCAATTACAATTAATGAGGAGAGAGAGTGTCAGGCGGGCACGGGGCCGTGTCCAGCGGACACGGGGCCGTGTCCAGCCTTCTGTTCAGCCTATAAATAGAGGAGCTTGGCTTCATTCTCTCTTATCCCTTGGCACACCACCTCTCTCACACCTCATCCACCACCCACCACCACCATAACACCATCATCCACCACCATTATCCATTGTCCATCGTAGAGTGTGTGAGTCGTCTCGGGATCCAAGATTGATCGTAAGAGTTCTTGACAATCAAGGCCATGTTTGCCTAAGTCTCTTACATCACTTGGTGAAGACAAGTGTTTAGTATAATACTTTTTATTTTTAATCTTTTGCACTTTTTATTTGGTTTTGTATTAATGACTTTAATAACTAGTTACTTATGTTGAAGGTGATCTTTCCTTATCGTTTGTCCGTGGTGTCTTGGCATTATTTTACTGTCTATATAAAATAAAAGATTTTCACCATTCATATCTCCACGGTCTATATGGAGGTATGTTGGCTACCTGGTCGGGGGTTAAGGGAACGGTTTGGTAAGGGTCTTGCCCTTGTTCAGCGTTTAGAGGTCCTGCTTGGGACCTGGGTCAAATTTAGTAGGATCTCCTTCAATGCCCATAGGTATTGGATGGCGGGGATCCAAACTCTTTGACCCCCTCATAAGTTAACTACTATTAATACTATAACCCGGCTATTTAGGACTGTATCCCTGCTGACTCAGACTACTTAGCCGAGGGTAACGTCACCGCCAAAAGCGGGGCCTACCATAATTTGCATTAATAACTTAATTCATTATCTTTCAATAATCCGACCCTTTAGGATTGTATCCTTGCTGACTCAAACTACTGGGTTGATGGTAACGTCGCCTTCAAAAGAGGGGCCTACTACAATAACTAAGATAATCTCTTAAACAAGTGCAAAAGTGCGAAAATAATCAAAGGTTATACTAATACACGTGTCGGATCCAAGTGATTCATCTTGTCTATCTGTTTTTATTTTATTTTTATTTTTCAGCATTTAGTTAGTTTTTACTTTTCTTAGTTTAAAACATTTTTCTAACTTTTTGATTTGATTAGACGTTGAGGATAAACCGGTATTAAAAGCTCTTATGTCCTTGGACGACCTCGGTATCTTACCAACACTATACTACGTCCACGATGGGTGCACTTGCCCATATGTGTGTTTAGTGTTAGTGAATATCGTGTTTTATAAATTTAAAACTTGGCTAAAAGTGTAAAAAGGGGCTTAAATACTCATCAAAAATATAACACACTTTACGCACATCAATATGCAATGTAACAGTTACGTTTTACGATCAAGAAACCCTAATTTCATACATTTGCATTGCAGTAATCTAATCATCAATCAAACATCTCTATCATAACAGGCATCTTAGTGTCAGGCAAGTGATTACACAACTAATCATATCCATTTCACAATAATCAGAATCAATCAATAAACACAGAACTATTGTATGTAGAACTAGGGTTTTGCATGAATCACATAATCAAGGATTAACAACAAACAATCATTAAACGTTTACCTTAGATTGATTCTAGATGGATTGGGAGATCAAGATTGATGCAAGAGAACTTGTGTAGCCAAAAATGATAGCCAAGAATGATGAGAGGAATGGTTGTAGAGAGGATGAATTGAAATGCCGTATGATGAAAATTAGTGAGAATGATTAGGGTTAAGGGTTTTGTTTTATTTTCACTATTAACACTAAACACCCTTAAGTATTATCTATTACATAATACATGCACAAGACATACAATTTACAGTTTCATCACCAAATTCATGTATTTGTCAAATCATTCGTAAAACTTTATCAAATCAAAACGTATACAGTTACAAAGCAACAAATTGTGTAAGTAAGCAACTAAACAAACAGTGAACGTGCAATAAATGCGAAAGTGGAATCTCGGAAACTCGAGTTGTCACAGGGATAGGGACGAAATTTAAACCGGTTGCACCGGCTTGTGATAAATCTATCAATGATTGTCCTCCTGGTTCGATTGCTTTATATTGTCGACATTTTGAGTTTTCCAATCTTCGTCACCCGTTTTCTAACTTCGTTTTGAATATTCTGGAATATTATCGAGTTTCTTTTGGTTAGATTCATCCCCTTGGCATGGCTAGGGTTTTACATGTGACAACCCTCACAATTCCAGGTATCCGTACAATTAATTAATAATTAATTTATGCTTAATAACTATGCTTGATTACAACTGTGTTTAAACTGCTTTTTGTTTTCCAATACATACATACCCATGCATCACATTTTATACCGTCACTCTATTATTTACACACAAACATTAGTGAAAAACTTGATGCACAAAGCACAGTTAGCACAGTGAGCGGATAACCCAGAGACATGCTGACAATGCCAGCACTTAGACAGGCATTGTTTTTTAGGCCAGTGTGAGCCAAGAATAGAATACTACACTAGTAGGGAGTGTAGGGAGGTGAGGACCATAAAACTGTGTCACTAGGTGATAGTTATAGTGCCCAGAAGTGCCTAAAACATACTTTAAGTGCAGAATTCTGCACTAAATAACCAAAATTCAGCATTTAACAATGCTAGTAAAGTGCAAAACTTAGCAAAATAGTCCTAGACACTTTCCAAAGTGTTGGGAATTTAATGTGTCACTAAAAATATTATAAAAGACACTTTATGAATTAGTTTAGCACTTTAACGGATCAACATCCAACCGAACAACCGGACTTTACCCGAAACATAAAAATATTGCCAAACACATTGTTTTCACTTTTCTGAGCTAGTTAGGGTCTCCGAACACCCTAACACACCTTATATTGCATAACACACCTTAATATACTAAACACTTAAATCCTAACTAAATTAGTAACTAGATCCATCACAACCCAACCCCATACCCCTCCCCCCCCCTTGGGTGACGGTTACCATAGGGTGACCCACCCTTTGTTTCTTTTCAATATTTTATTCCAATGTTGTTGGTTAATGAAACATATTCTATGATGGATAATGTTGAAATATTGTTTATAAATAAGCATGGGAGATAACCATCTTCGCACTTCTCAACATCAAATAACAACACTCTTCTCCCTCTCTTCTCTTTGGGTTCGGCCGCCACCACCACCTTCAAGCTTCCTTCAAGCAATCTACACATATACAAAGGTGCAAGAGACCCTACAACTAAGCTTGGTGTGTTCGGAAGCTCAAGGACCGCTCTCGTTTTCTTTTATCCATCACTTTTACGCTTTGAAACTCCCCTAGCCTTGTGCTAGTAGTAAGTGCCTTAG
Source organism: Helianthus annuus (assembly GCF_002127325.2). Lineage (NCBI taxonomy): Eukaryota > Viridiplantae > Streptophyta > Magnoliopsida > Asterales > Asteraceae > Helianthus > Helianthus annuus. Next base: position 73,432,428 of record NC_035440.2, on the reverse strand, counting down.
ATCTTCATTTTGTTCATATTTTTGGTGGTTAATAGTGAAAAGGATGATGAAAATGTAAGAACCCTAAAGAACATAATCAAAGTCTTGAAGTATAAACTAACTAAAGATGAAGTATGGATAAAGTAGTGATGAAATCATGTTGATCTTGTGTTGTTATGCTTATTGTATGTTGTTTGTTAGATAGAATTTTTTGATTCATCACATAGACTTGCTAGATCATGTTTAAAGACATGAACTAGCAAGATGTGATGGTTAAAAATGTTGTGGATGATGAAATCATCCACACATAAGCTATGAACTTGATTACATACATGTTTTTGTAGGACCGGTTTTGACGCCGTTCGATTGCGTAACGAACGTTTCACGTGCGGAATCCGTGAACGTGCGTAACCGAACACACAATAACGTACTACTAACGTGATTCCATTGAGAAATACGACTTGAACGGTACAAGAATCACGATTACACCACTTTCTCTCTCTACACTTTCTCTCTCTAGAAAGTCTTCTACTTCTTCTACTTCAATCTCCACCAAATCTAACTAAAATCATGACATAACCTCCTATTTATATGGTCAAGGCAACTTAATGAAAGTTCTCATTAATTACAAGTTTGCCACCTTGACATTTCTAACTAAATATGACATTATGCACTTGATTTCTTCCGGCTTCTCACTACGACTCGGATTGACGAAGGCGATAGACAATAAATGCATCATATTGCCGTAGTCAATCTCGTAGTGAAACTCGTAGCAACTTGTCTTTCTCTCTCTCTTGAGTTCCTCTTGCTTGAACAGAATCCCGGTGGATCTGTCTTCAGCTTCCGTTGCTCTCTTTCTTCAGACTCTTCAGGCTCCCCCTTTCGTCAAGCTTCCGTGCTTTTGGGATCGACGCCTGACTTTCCGTATCAACAAACTCTGAAACCTGCACATCTCAACCTCTCTATTACAAACAAATAAAGTTGTGATTCAACTTAATGAATCAACTAAACATTTGAGAATTTTCACATTTAAAACTGATAAAATTTGAAACATTCCAATTTCTAATTCAAATTAATGAATTATCTTAAACATTTCAAACCATTAACCAACCTGTCTGTTCATCATGTTTAGCCTTTGAGATTTTGAAAATCAGCTCTCCAACATCAGTTGTCGAAAATATTTTTGGATTTTTCAAAATATGAAACGTGAATGCAAAGACAAAAATTAAATGCAGAAATGAAATATGTACAAACATATTTTTGTGAGTTTGTGTAAGAGGATCATATCAGTTTTTGAGACACATCACACGCACCGTTAAGCTTTTAGACATTTTAAGTTCTAAACGATTCACGTTGATTGACGATATAGTTGTCCTCTTAAATTTTCATACAACTTTCAATCTATTCAGGATACTATTTAAGTTTTTTATGAACTTAGTTCGATTCATGTGTCCCACCTCTTGAATATACTCCCGTATCCAGAATCCCAATATTCAGTCTTACAGGCAAGAATACTACAATGATATCTGTACATAAATTAGGGGTTAAATGCGAGAACTCCGTTCAGCAGAGAGATATCAGCTTCGACTTAGCAGTGTGTCCCCTTTAGAGGATCTTTTCAGCTACAACAGATGATTATCAATTTTATTGTCTAATTAGCTGACGGCTTTATGCTATGTTTCAAGCATTTTGCAGAAAGTATTAGCCAAGGACTAGGTCAGAACTACCGTTCAGCAGAAGTCCCGGAATAATACCCCATACATCATAGAGTATAAACACCTAGTATATCAGAATACGAGACCTTTCAAACGAGATTTCAGGGGTTACCTATATATCCAAGTAGTGTTCCCCACGAATTTCACAAGTTTGAAATTTTAGGTTTATATCCCGAATAAATCTACTAAATGTACAAAAACCTATCGTCACATCATCAGTGAGACCGTTTATTACATTTGACATTACATTTCTTTAGCGTGCTGTGATAGTCCACTGATTTACAATCATTTCCTCTTTTTCACAACAAAACTCATTTTTAAATTTTTCAATGTTTTTTGACATTTTCAAATTTTCTAATTTTTTTAAAATTTTTCTCCCCCTAAAATCAAAATATGTTTCAATTTTGATTTTCTGGGAATTTGAGAACAAACTGTACAAACTTGACAACTTGATGAGAATCACTTCAATTCTCCATCCACTTTGGCGTAAACAATCAGAACTCCCCCTCACAACAAACTATTTTCCCATTATGATTTCAAAACACTTAAGTTTGTTTTAATCAAAATGGTTTTTCCGGAAAATTAGTTTTATGTGTCATTTCATAAACTCGGGGTTTCATCACATTGTTTTTCAGGTTAACATTTGTAGGAAAGATGAATCAAGTACAACTTAATGTCCCTGATTTATCTTTTGAAAGACGAAAAATCACCAGAGTGAAATTTCTCAAGAAATGTGCCGATTCATGTTCCACGCTTACCAACCTGGGAACTCCGGCAAGTCAGGATTTTAAGCAACGAATGTAGGCACCCAAGCCTGACCAGCCTTGGGTGTATTTGAGTTATTTTCACTAGGGGTTTGAACATTCCTTTTTGCTTCATAAAATTCTTTTACCCCTTTTACCTTTCCCTCAACCATTTTTCCAAAAATATTTTTCACTTTGTTATTAAAAGCCTTTTCGACATTGAATTCTTTCTTTTCATAATAGTTCAAAATTTTCACTTTACCAACTTTTTGTTTAAAATTTTCAGTTCGCAATGGTGGAAAGTTTGTGTCATCCATTGGCGGAACTGAATTTTCACTTTTGAGCTCATCTTGTGGCTCCTCTGATTTTGACGAATCAGAATCATTGCCAGAACGTGGCTCATCTGACTTTGGCTTATCAGATTCATCGCCAACACGTAGCTCCTTTGTTTCCGAAGAAATAAATTCATCGCTAACCACTTCAACCTTCTTTATCTCCTCTTTTGTCCTCAGATTTGCATCTGAAGAATTCGGTTTACTTGACTTTGTTGTCGAGTTAAGCGATTCATCAGCACTCTTATTTGTTGTACCCGAGGACAAAATCTTTTCGAGATACTCTCGTGCTTTCTTCCTTTTCTTTCTCAGTCGGTCTTTCTGCCCTTGTGAAAGCTTCACTTTCTTTTCTTGAACTTTAGGTTCTTTGACTTTCTGTTCTGAAACTTTCAGTTCCTTGGGCTTTTCTCTGACTTTGATTGACTGCATCACCCTTTTCTGAGATACAACCCTCGATCTTCCATTTGATCTCATTGGGCAATCTCTGGCAATGTGACCTATGATGTTGCAGTTATAGCATCTCCTCGATTCAAAACTCTTACTCTGGCAGTTAACAGCAATGTGTCCTTGATAGCCGCATCTGTAACACACTCTGTTATCGTACCAATCACCATTTTCATACCAAACGCTCAGATCAAAGCACTGTTTGGCTTGGTGATACTCTTTCCTCTTCTTAATTGTTGTATTTGTCTCTTGAGCACTGTGGTCAAACCTGCACCACTTATTACCAAAAATTTTTGAATTTTCGTTTTTCAATTTTTGTGATTTTTGATTGCGATTGGATGATTGATCTGATGAGCTTTTATTTTTGTTTTGAACATTTTTCGACTTTTTAACAATTTGTTTTTGTTCAACAATCTTCTTAACAGGTTTTTGCTTTGAGCATTCACCTATTTCAGTAGATTGCAAAACAGTATTTTTGAATTTTTCTGTTAATTCTAAAAACAATTTTTGTTTTTCAATTTTTGTATTTTCATCATCAGATTTCTCATCACAATCTTCAACTTTGACATTGTCAAAGTTTGTGACACTGTCACTTATTGGAATTTCATTGATCGGTTTTGGACATGAAATATTCACATACGCTGAAGAAATCACAAAACCTTTCAATTTATTTTCAAGCTCAGCAATTTTATGCCGATCATTTTCAGCTTCTTTTTCAAGCTGAATGATTTTAGCAAGATGAGAATTTATTGCAATCTGTTTTTCAAGATTATTTTTACCAAAGATGTCTATCTCATCTTCTAAAACATTTTCTGAATTTTTAAGATTTTCGTTTTTTAATGTCAAACTCTCTAATTCCCTCAAGAGTTTGGCATTTTCGAATTTCAGATTTTCACAGTTTGAGCACTTCTCGATCATATTTTCAGCTTCAGCTTTCGTCTCCATCTTGATAGCTGAAATTTCTTTAACCTGCTCCTCTTCTTCTCGAACGATATCCTCATATTTGACTTTTACTTCATCAGCTGCTTCTGTATTACTAATCTTTTGTAATTCAAGTTCTCGCTCTTTAATCTTCTCGATGAACACGCTCAAATTCAAGTTTAAGTATATCTTCTTCAAGTCTAACAAATACGTTCTCCATTCAACACCCGGTAAAGCATTTCCCAACTTATCAACCAATTCCTCATTGGTCTTGGTTATCTGCAATCTCACCATATCCCAATACAACTCGATATACCTATTAATCAATTCTTCAATTGATTCTCCATCGATACCTGAAAAATTTTCAAACTTGTTCAGTGCGATATACATTTCAGAATCCATGTTTTGGTAATGAGAAATACACAGCAACAGATTTTCAATCAATGAAAGAGTTTTCACACAAACAAAAATCTAATGAATATCTGATTGATGAAAATCCGGTGACAACTAATCACTTCGATTTACCTGCAAACACACAAATAAACAATCAGTTTAAACTGAACTGAATCCGTAAAAGTGTGTGTTGATGAAATTGATCTAGAACTCGTGTCGAAGATCCGTGAACACGTTCCAATGAATGTATACTGTTAATTCAAATGCCCCCAATTCTTTATAGAAAATAATGGTTATTTTTTGTTTTGTTTGTTTGTTTTTTGTTGTTTTTTTTTATTATTATTATTTTCTATAACAACAATAACAGACAAAAAACGGTGTAATAATGGGCTATTAATTGGGCCTTTCTAAAAATAATGGGTGTGGCTCTTGAAATCGATTGGGCGGTGCAAGTTGGGTACAACAACTAATCAACAATCACATGGGCCATCAAATGGTATTGAAGTGGGCAGTGATTTAAAAAGCCTGGGATTGGGCCGATATCTTAGTGGGGCGGTGGAGGTGACTACACAATGCAGCGTGCAATCAAGGGCGGTGAACAATGTCACAGCCCCCGATCCCTATCTCCCGGGAACGGGCGGCCGTGAGCCAGTTTCGGTGGTATCACATTTATTTATCCAATTTGGCAGCGGAAATTTTCATCAGGACCGTAGTTAGGAAATATTTTAATCAGAGTAAACCACCATGTTTTATAACATTAAACATATGGGTAAAAACCCAAGTTTTCAATACACACGTTTCATAGGAATAAATCCTATTTATTTAATAAAAACATCCATTTTATTCTTAGGTAACTTTATTGCCACTTTTCCAAGCCTTCAGTGCTGTCCAGCTGGCTTCTATTTGGCTTTCACATTTTGTTACCTGAAACGCGTTTTAAAAACATTTTGTCAGTGGGAAATACTGGTGAGTGATTCCCAGTTTAATCAAGTTTAAGTAAAAACCAATTTGCAGTATTGAGGGCACATCCGCAATTACATTTGTATCCAAGACATCACAATTAACATCAGTGGTACGGTCATACTCAACTTATGGGATGTTACCACGCCAGTAACCAATTTTGTATACAAAACCCCAACATACCCACTATAATTGTATTCTTTACAAATACTCAATAACTGCTTTGTATATATTTAGTTAAGTGAGGTTTTGTGAGAACAGTAAACAAAAAGGTTTACAAAAAGCGAATCAACTCACATTGCTGTCTTAGGTGATTCTTTAGGGTTTCCTGGTGAATATCTATAATTTACACAAATGCACGTGTGTTAGTATAATAACCCATTTTAACATTAGTAATACCCTCCCCGAGACGGCATTCCAACGACTACGTCGGGCAGAACCACGACAGCCGTTACGGAACCCTAGATCAATCGGGCAGCGTATCTAATACGTCTCCAGGGGTTATAATACTTACATCGTAGCAGAACCTCGCTATTTTAGGGGGTATAATACCCGGCTATAATAACACTACTACAGAAATTGTGATTGAGAATCGAAAATTGAACGAGCAGACTGAAGGCCGTTGCCTTCTATTTATAGTGCTGTAATTGAGTCCCCTCGCGGCCCGCGTGAAATTTGGGCCGGGCTCACGCGGCCCGCGTCAACTCCGGGTCAAAGCGTAGCTTGGTCCGGTCACTATGTAGCCTCGACACGCATCGAACACGTGGCCGCTCCGGGCTGTGCCACAAATCAGGACGCTCGCGGCCCGCCTTCACTTACCCAAACATGTACGCGGCCCGCATCAACTAAGGGTTTTGGCGATATCCTGGTACACACTCGCGCGACCCGCTTTAACTTGAGGTGAGGCCCTACGCGGCCCGCCTCAACTTAATAATTATTGTTTTTATTTATTTTATATAGTATAATCTATTTTGGGGCTCGGTTTTCACATACGGGGTGCATATAAAGACATATTGATATATTTAAAGATATATTATGGTGCCAGAAATATTATGAGAATGTCTGTTTTACCGAGGGTTGTTATATCCTCCCCACCTTGTTTTAGAGCTCGTCCTCGAGATCTACTGGAACAAGTGTGGATATTTCTTTTTCATTTCGGATTCAAGCTCCCATGTGTACTCGGGTCCTCTTTTGGAATTCCATTTTACTTTGACCAGAACCAATCTCTTATGCTTGAGATTCTTAATCTTTCTATCTTCAATCTGTAGAGGTCTTTCTACAAATTTGAGTTGTTCATTAACCTCTATATCCTTGAGAGGTACTACGAGTGATTCATCAGCTAAACACTTTTTGAGATTAGATACATGAAACACATCATGTATTCCTGCCATTTCTTCTGGCAATTGTAGCTGATAGGCTACAGGTCCTATTCTTTTAAGAATTTTGAAAGGTCCAATATATCTGGGACTAAGCTTTCCTCTTTTGATGAATCTTACCACTCCTTTCCAGGGAGAAACTTTCAATAACACTTTATCTCCCACTTGAAATTCTAATGGTTTGCGTCTGTTATCAGCATAGCTCTTTTGGCGATCACGTGCTGTTTTCAGTCGTTCCTTGATTTGAATGATTTTATCAGTTGTTTCTTGTAATATCTCGGGTCTAGATAATTGTTTTTCCCCAATTTCTGCCCAACAGACTGGGGTTCTGCACTTTCGTCCATAAAGTGCTTCGAATGGTGCAGCATTGATACTTGTGTGATAACTGTTATTATAAGAAAATTCTATTAAAGGTAAGTGTTCGTCCCACTTACCTCCAAAATCAATTACACAAGCTCTAAGCATGTCCTCCATTGTCTGAATTGTCCTTTCGCTTTGTCCGTCCGTTTGAGGATGATAAGCTGTGCTTAGATTTAACCTGGTTCCCATTGCTTTTTGGAAACTTGACCAAAAATGAGAGGTAAAACGGCTATCCCTATCAGAAACAATTGATAAAGGAATGCCATGTAATGAAACGATTTCATTTACATACAATTTGGCTAATTGTTCCATACTAAAGGTTTCCTTCATTGGTAAGAAATGAGCTGACTTGGTTAACCTATCTACAATCACCCAGATTGTATCATTACCTTTCCTTGTTTTAGGAAATTTGGTAACAAAATCCATTGTTATCAATTCCCATTTCCAAACTGGTATTTCTAGTTGTTGTAACAATCCTGAGGGTTTCTGATGTTCAGCTTTAACTTGTGAGCAAGTTAAACATTTAGAAACATAAGCTGCTACATCCTTTTTCATTCCTATCCACCAGAAATTTTTCCTTAAATCCTGGTACATTTTATCATTTCCTGGATGCATCGTATATTTAGACTTATGGGCTTCTTCTAATATACGGTGACGTAAATTTCCTAATTTAGGTATCCACATTCTCTTTTTATGGAACCTCCAAATTCCATCTGTTCCTTGTTCTAATTCCTTAATCATTCCTTTTAACTTTTCAGTATCCTCCTTGATTACTGATTCTTGTGCTTTTCTAATCTGATTGTTTAAATCTACTTGTAGATTTAATTTAAGAGAACGTACCCTTTTTGGCTTTTCGTGATATTTTCGACTTAAAGCATCAGCCACCACATTGGCTTTTCCTGCGTGATACTGGATATCACAATCATAATCACTAAGTAATTCCATCCAGCGTCTCTGTCTCATATTCAATTCTTTTTGCCCGAAGACATATCTTAAACTCTTATGATCTGTGAATATGGTAAACTTACTACCATAAAGATAATGTCTCCAAATCTTAAGGGCAAAAATTATGGCTCCTAATTCCAAATCATGGGTCGAATAATTTCCTTCATGACTCTTAAGCTGTCTAGATGCATAAGCTATAACCTTTTGGCGTTGCATTAATACGCATCCATAACCTAACTTAGAAGCATCACAAAAGACTACAAAGTCTTCAGTTCCTTCTGGTAATGCTAATATGGGTGCATGGGTTAATCTTTGCTTAAGGATTCTAAAGGCTTCTTCTTGTTTTGGTCCCCATTCAAACTTAACAGATTTACAGGTTAACTTAGTTAAAGGAATGGCTATTCTAGAAAAATCTCGAATAAATCTTCTATAATAACCGGCCAATCCTAAGAAACTTCTAACTTCAGTTGGTGACTCTGGGGTTTTCCATTTGGTAATTGCCTCGATTTTCGTTGGATCTACATGAATTCCTTCATGGTTAACTAAATGTCTGAGGAATTGTACTTGTTCTAACCAAAACTCACACTTTGAAAACTTAGCATAAAGCTTCTCTTTTCTCAATAAACTTAAAAGTAAGTGCAAGTGCTTTGCATGCTCATCTTTACTTTTAGAGTAAATTAGAATATCATCTATGAAGACAATTATGAATTTATCCAAATATGGCTTACATATTCGGTTCATCATGTCCATAAATGCGGCTGGGGCATTGGTTAAACCAAATGGCATGACAGTAAATTCATAATGACCATACCTTGTTCTGAATGCGGTTTTAGGAATATCCTCTTCCTGTACCTTTAATTGATGATATCCTGATCTTAAATCGATTTTAGAGAAAAATCGAGCTCCTTGAAGTTGATCAAACAAATCATCGATCCTCGGTAATGGGTACCGATTCTTAATCGTGACTTTGTTCAATTCACGGTAGTCAATGCACATACGCATTGATCCGTCCTTCTTTTTAACAAATAAAATCGGCGCTCCCCATGGCGATGAGCTTGGCTGTATGAATCCCTTTTCCAACAACTCGTCTAGTTGTTTCTTCAGTTCTTGCATTTCCGCGGGTGCCAAACGGTAAGGTGCTTTGGCAATCGGTGCTGTCCCTGGTAACAGGTGAATTCTGAATTCAACTTCCCTGTCTGGCGGTAGTCCTGGCAATTCTTCTGGAAAGACATCTGAAAATTGGGATACTACTGGGATATCTTTTAACTCTTTTCCTTTAGTGTTAGTGATTATAGAAATCAAATACACTATAGATCCTTTCCTTATACAACTTGCAGTTTTCATCACAGAGATGAATTTAGTGGATCTAAATGGTTTATCTCCTTTAATTGTGATCTTTTCACCTCTTGGTGATTTTATCTGTATTGACTTTTGATCACATAAGATATTGGCTTTATTGGCTATTAACCAATCCATTCCTAATACGACATCAAATCCTACCAGATTAATTGGGTAAAGGTTTGCAATAAATTTTTGATTAAAAATTTCTATTCTCGCTCCTTGCAAGATTTCAGAAATTTTAATGGTTTCTCCATTTGCTGTTTCTACTAGACATTCTTGTGGTAGTTTAGTTAATGATTGATTTAGGAGTTTGCAAAATGAAGTATTAATAAAACTTTGGTTGGCACCAGAGTCAAATAATACTTTAGCAAAAATATCATTAACTAAAAACGTACCAGCAATTACGTCTGGAATCATCCTGGCTTCCTCTGTAGTTAGCACGAATGCTCTGGCATTTTTAGGATTTTTGTTGGTTGCAGCTGGAGCCAATTTCGGACAGTTTGTCCTAATGTGACCTTTTTCTCCACAATTGAAACACATTCCATTACTGGATTTCTTCTTGCAATTCTCTTCCTTGTGTCCTGGGGCCTTGCAAAAATTACAGTAAGTAGAGCATCTTCCAGAATGCTTCTTTCTGCAGGCTTTGCAGTAGGGTGCAGAGGTAGAACCTACATTCCTACGATTGGAATTCCCAGAACGGAATTCTTGAGTAAGCCTTTGGGTTAGGTTTCTCCTCTGGTCTTCTTCTCTAGTACGGATTAACTCATCTGTCAAGGTATTGGCTAGTTCTACAGCTTCTTCTATGGTTTGGGGTCTAGCTGCCTTGACTACATGTCTAATTTCTCCAATTAATCCCCAAATGTAACGGGAGATTAACACTGGTTCAGGTGATGCAAGGGTAGGTACTATCCTAGCATATTCAAAGAATGTGGTAGTGTAACCCTTACTGTCTACCCCGGTCATTCTTAGATTCAGAAACTTATTTGCTATCTGTTCTTTTTCATTGGGAGGGCAGAATTTCCTTTCCACCATGTTCTTGAATTCTTCCCATTCCATATTATAAATCCTATCACTTCCTCTGGATTGGAGGATAGTGTTCCACCATTCTAAGGCTGCATTTTTAAACAGATTTGAAGCAAACATTATTTTATCTTTTTCAGCACACTTGCTTATTTTCAGAACTGCCTCAGTTTTCTCTATCCAGCGTAAAGCTGCAATGGGTCCTTCATTGCCCGAGAATTCTATTGGTTTGCAGGACCAGAATTCCTTGTAAGAACAACCATGTGGCATGGTTCTTCTTCTTTTGGGGACGGGCGCTTGAAGTATGGGTCCATTGTTCACGCTGTTTTCTGGTTCAGTTGGTCGCTTACTGCTATGCTTACTTTTATTATTCGCTTCCTGAACTGTTTGAATAATAAATGGCATCGCATCTATAATTCCCTGTGCCACAATATGCTGAACGGCACTATTATCCATTTGGTTTCCGTTGTTATTATTGTCCGAATTCTCATTAACCACGTTAATGTTACTCTGGTTATCGTTATTCAGATTTTCTTGATTTCCCACGTCGGCCATCTGAATTTTAGACATTTACCAAATATTAATATCACAAATAATATTTATATATAGCCAATCACATGACACACACTTTTTAACCAAAAGCGTCGAGCATTGCGACTTTTACTCTTTTTATATAGTATGCATCAATACACACCAGTACAGAAATAAAATTTACAGTACCGACTGAAATGTAAAACTACAATACTAATAGTATGCATCCGTAGTTTTTTTTTTTTTTTTAACACATACACACATATTATATTATTATTACTACTACTAGCGTATTGTCATCACGTTTACTGATATGGATTCATCCAGAAATCCATATTACGCTCATCGTATTTCCATACGAGGCGTTCTCCCACCTGTCGCATACGATCACTGCTTTCTAAAATTTCCTCCCCAAAAGTCCTAAGTTCCTGGACATTTTCTGCACTCATTGGGGGTGCAGGTTCTAGGACTGGGTTTGGAAACTGAGGTACGGGTTCCTGATACGGAGGCATAGGGGCTTGGTACGGGTATGGATTCTCTAAAATTTCCCTAACGTATGCATCACTAATGTTGTAGGGATCTTGAGGATCTAACCCTGGATAAGCTCCTAAGTTGGGCATTGGCACATTTTCCTGAATTGGGTTTTGTTGCACGTAGTCCCTAACATCGTCCCACCAGGGGTCGTAATTGTTTGGGTCTAGAGGATCAGGTGCAGGTACCCTAGGTATCTCCTCCGGGTTGAATTCAGGCATTTCTATCTGGTTTTCTATTTCCATGGGTTGATCAGGATTTTGTGGTTGTGGTGCTAGCATTTGTTCCAGGTTTGGGTCAGCAGCAGTGGTTGCTAAAATATGGATATTAGCGATACCCCTATTGAGCATATCCTGATTATAAGCATCAGTTTCTCTTTTTGCTGCGGCTAACACTCGCTGTTCCTGCAACTTTTTCATTCTTTTCCTACGCTCGTGCGCTCCCCTACTGAACCATCCCCTCTTTTTCTGAGGAAATGGCTCTTCTGACTGAGCCTTAAACACAAAGATCCCTTCTTCTGTGTCAGCAGAATACCCTGAGAGGGCAGGCTGAGAAGAGGAGGTGCCTTCGCTCCTAGGCGAACCAGACAGTTGACGATAGGCGTCAGAAGGTCCTTGGTCACTCATACTGTAAACTAACAAATAGTCAGATAACACATAGCAAGAAATACAATTATACACGTATTTCCATAGTTTATTTCCTAACACTTTGAATTTTGATGTCAGCAGAACACTTCTGTGGCTGAATCAGTGGCATAGCTCTGATACCACCTTCTGTCACAGCCCCCGATCCCTATCTCCCGGGAACGGGCGGCCGTGAGCCAGTTTCGGTGGTATCACATTTATTTATCCAATTTGGCAGCGGAAATTTTCATCAGGACCGTAGTTAGGAAATATTTTAATCAGAGTAAACCACCATGTTTTATAACATTAAACATATGGGTAAAAACCCAAGTTTTCAATACATACGTTTCATAGGAATAAATCCTATTTATTTAATAAAAACATCCATTTTATTCTTAGGTAACTTTATTGCCACTTTTCCAAGCCTTCAGTGCTGTCCAGCTGGCTTCTATTTGGCTTTCACATTTTGTTACCTGAAACGCGTTTTAAAAACATTTTGTCAGTGGGAAATACTGGTGAGTGATTCCCAGTTTAATCAAGTTTAAGTAAAAACCAATTTGCAGTATTGAGGGCACATCCGCAATTACATTTGTATCCAAGACATCACAATTAACATCAGTGGTACGGTCATACTCAACTTATGGGATGTTACCACGCCAGTAACCAATTTTGTATACAAAACCCCAACATACCCACTATAATTGTATTCTTTACAAATACTCAATAACTGCTTTGTATATATTTAGTTAAGTGAGGTTTTGTGAGAACAGTAAACAAAAAGGTTTACAAAAAGCGAATCAACTCACATTGCTGTCTTAGGTGATTCTTTAGGGTTTCCTGGTGAATATCTATAATTTACACAAATGCACGTGTGTTAGTATAATAACCCATTTTAACATTAGTAATACCCTCCCCGAGACGGCATTCCAACGACTACGTCGGGCAGAACCACGACAGCCGTTACGGAACCCTAGATCAATCGGGCAGCGTATCTAATACGTCTCCAGGGGTTATAATACTTACATCGTAGCAGAACCTCGCTATTTTAGGGGGTATAATACCCGGCTATAATAACACTACTACAGAAATTGTGATTGAGAATCGAAAATTGAACGAGCAGACTGAAGGTCGTTGCCTTCTATTTATAGTGCTGTAATTGAGTCCCCTCGCGGCCCGCGTGAAATTTGGGCCGGGCTCACGCGGCCCGCGTCAACTCCGGGTCAAAGCGTAGCTTGGTCCGGTCACTATGTAGCCTCGACACGCATCGAACACGTGGCCGCTCCGGGCTGTGCCACAAATCAGGACGCTCGCGGCCCGCCTTCACTTACCCAAACATGTACGCGGCCCGCATCAACTAAGGGTTTTGGCGATATCCTGGTACACACTCGCGCGGCCCGCTTTAACTTGAGGTGAGGCCCTACGCGGCCCGCCTCAACTTAATAATTATTGTTTTTATTTATTTTATATAGTATAATCTATTTTGGGGCTCGGTTTTCACATACGGGGTGCATATAAAGACATATTGATATATTTAAAGATATATTATGGTGCCAGAAATATTATGAGAATGTCTGTTTTACCGAGGGTTGTTATAAACAAATGACAACAACTATCACAAAGAATTGATTGTTCATCAAATAATCACAAAGACTTATGATTGGGCCTCACACTATTAATGGCGGCAGCATGAACATCATAACATGGGCTGTGATTGGCCTTTAATAACAACAACAGCAGACTATTATAAACCAGCAGACAATGGACAGTGCAAATATGGACCGACAATCAAACTTTATCACATGTAACGAATTCCTTTGATTGGACCTTCAATCTTCATCACATGGCTTAAACAAATCACAAATTATAACATGCAGTCGACAAACACCTTGATTTGTTCAATGATTAAAAGTAACCGACAACTTTTTTTTTTCAGAAAATCACATGCATTTTTTTTCTCGATGTTCAGATGATCACATGAAGAAGATGACTTATAAGCGAACCACGATTGGAACCTTATAAGAGGACCAATAAAGTATTTGGAGCGGACCTCAGATGAACTAAAAAGCGGACCTAAAAGTCAAATAAGCGAACCAGTTTCTTACCCTTTGAGCGAACCTGAACTAATGCCACATGAGCGAACCAAACATTGACGTTTGAGCGGACCTGTTTCTGTCTGATCGTATGACGCGAATTCGGACCGAAAAACCGCGATTACTCCTAAACGACTTGGAGTTTCGAGCTGAAACTTGGTAGGGTTGTAGATCAGGTCTATACGCACAACATATCCAAAAATCAGACGAAACGGACCATGAAAACCTGTTCAATTTGACTAATTTCAGTGAAAAACGTGAAAAGTAGGTAGAAGATGAAGAAATAGATGAAATCGGATCTGAATCGGCTGAAATCTGGTACGAAAACGATGTGTTTGATCTTGCAATCGAGCTCCTAGCTCTGATACCAATTGTAGGACCGGTTTTGACGCCGTTCGATTGCGTAACGAACGTTTCACGTGCGGAATCCGTGAACGTGCGTGACCGAACACACAATAACGTACTACTAACGTGATTCCATTGAGAAATACGACTTGAACGGTACAAGAATCACAATTACACCACTTTCTCTCTCTACACTTTCTCTCTCTAGAAAGTCTTCTACTTCTTCTACTTCAACCTCCACCAAATCTAACTAAAATCATGACATAACCTCCTATTTATATGGTCAAGGCAACTTAATGAAAGTTCTCATTAATTACAAGTTTGCCACCTTGCCATTTCTAACTAAATATGACATTATGCGCTTGATTTCTTCCGGCTTCTCACTACGACTCGGATTGACGAAGGCGATAGACAATAAATGCATCAACAGTTTTCTTGAAAAATGAAGATCAAAATGAGTTGTAAACTTGTAGATCTAAAGATCTATGAGTGGTTTTTCGAAAGAACCAAGTGAAAGATATGAGTTTTGTTAAAAAAGTGGATCTTACATAAACTAATCGCATTTTTAGTAAGTAAACAAGTGTATAAACACTTGTGTAAAAAGAAATTTCACAAAGAAATATTTTTAGAAATCATGACTAGAAGTTGTATACTTTCAAATCCTTTAAGAATAGAGTTTTTAAGAAACTAACCACATTTTTAAAGGAAACAAGTCCCACTAATCATGCTAGTAAGTTACTACTTGCTTTTATAAATATATCAAGTTCATAAGTTTATGATTTATGCTTATTTTTGTCAAGATTGATGATTAGAAATTGTATATTGTTGAATGATGATTGATTGAATGATTGTACAAAAGAAAATGATATGCTAGTAAGCATGGACGCCTTCAGTTACAAAGGAAACTCTGGCGAAATGTTTCTAAAATTTCAACACTTAGAAATATTTTTCTAACAAGTGTTTACAAATATATTTTTAACTTTATTTTTCTAAATAAACTTTGCCATTATTTTTATTTCAAAAATTACCAAGTACGGGAGGTGGATTTTTGTAAATAAAATTTGATAAATATATATTTAGAATATATATTTTATAATAAAACGCTTGCGTGATTGTTTGTTATTCTGTGCACTAGATATATTACTTCTAGGGTAAAAATAATATAACTTAAAA
The DNA here is from genome assembly GCF_002127325.2 of Helianthus annuus. Lineage (NCBI taxonomy): Eukaryota > Viridiplantae > Streptophyta > Magnoliopsida > Asterales > Asteraceae > Helianthus > Helianthus annuus. The sequence goes on along the minus strand of NC_035440.2, from coordinate 73,416,606 downwards.
ATACCATGAAATTACGACTCCAAAATAATACCAACGCTCTTACAAAATAAATATTTAAGTTACACAAGTATTGTTGCTTTACAACACGCTAAAACGTAACTTATGTATATTTCGGAAAATACTCTCATACGTATATTTTAATAAAGTATTATTTTGAAAAATATACGAGGTAAAATATAATATTTTTGGGAAAATATATATTTTGGAATTAAAATGTTTTAGACAAGTGATTAAAAATATGTTTTCTAAGTGAGACTTAAAATATATTTTTCGGAATTATAAAGCGTACATGTATAAATATCTCCATCCTTGGGAAGAAAATACACTTATAAAATAATTAAGAAGTGTGAATACGAAATAGTTGCCTAACTATTTTTCCAAAAACGTTAAACCCTAATCCAAGGCATGGCCCATCCGTCTAATAGACATTAGTACTTGTAGGTCGTCATGCAGCAGTTCGAGTTTGAGGTTGACGTTACAGGCTACGCACTTCTGTGAGTTCATGTCCCCCTTTTCTCTTTACTGTTTTCAGTTTTATACTTCGGGGGTGAAATACATGCGACTATTATTACAAACATTTATTACATGGTATGGTTAGCGTAGGGAGGGTTTATACTACTAGATCATGTGAGGGGTTGGTACAACAATTGAGGCCATTAATCCTCGTTGTTAGGACCGAGGGACACAAGAGTGATAGATCTATTTGGGTGTAGCGAGCCCACACCCGTGAGGCCGGGGCGGCCCATAGAGGTGACTGTGTCTTCCAGCCGAAGCCCGGTAACAAATTTGCTAGGTTTGAGTTTCCCTGCACTTTCTCACACATGCCAGTGGCTTTGCAACCCATTGGTGATCTCTTTTTTTTCCTTATTGCTACATACCAGGAACTTTTATTTATACATGAAAGGTTTATACATACTCATTTTTACATGAACTCGCTCAACTTTTGTTGATTTTTCAAACTACATGTATTTCAGGAAATTAGTGGATCTGGCAAGGTATGCAATCACGTCAAGCTGCGTAAGGAATAATGATGTCATCCGGGTTTAGGAAGAGTGACCCTTGCTTGGACGCGTTACAAGTCTTAAACCGTGTTTTTAGTCAAGTCTTTTGTCGTTTCGTTTGAACTTGTTTTTTAATTTATGTCATGGTTGTAATTGGTTTTATGTGTCGACTTTTAAACAATGTTGTCGTGGCAACTTTTAAAACTTGATGAATGGATGACTATCATGGTTTTATTTTCATATAGCATTGTTATGATAATTGCTATGGTATTAAGAAGTCACACCAAATAATCCCACGCTTCCGCAAAAGCCATGGTGTGACAGCTTGGTATCAGAGCATCGATCATAGCGAACTAGGATTCTTTCTCGAGTCTAGACTATGATCACTAGGGCTCTCACGAAAACATTTTTACATTGCATACACTAAAACGTCCAGATCCAGTGCACAAAACATTTTTACAAATAAAAGGCACAAATACACTTTTTCAAAATTATATTTCAGTCTTAGAGACTGAGGGAGTTCAGTCTTAGAGATTGAGGGAGGTTCAGCCTTAGAGGCTGGGGAGGTTCGGTCTTAGAGACTGAAGGGTTCAATCTTAGAGATTGGGGAGGTTTAGTCTTAGAGACTGGGAGGTTGGTCTTAGAGGCCATGGAGTTAGTCTGAGAGGCTAGGAAGTTCAGTCTGAGAGGCTGGGAGGGTAGTCTAGGAGACTAGGAGAATTACTTGTTTGCTTTATTGTGACTTACATGTTTAATTGATATCATGTTGATATATGTGATTGTGTTACAGACACCATGGTTTCATCTTCAGACACAGGAGTATCGGACACCTTGGATCCTATGGCAGTTGTGTCAGATAACGAGATACCATCAGAGGGAGACGTATACATCTCAGACACCACGAGTACAGATGACGATGATTTTCAGCCCTTCGCGCTGCCAGACATCGGAGTTCAGCCTGCTGATGGCATTCCTGTTGGGGATTTACCTCTTGCGGTGATCCCTGCTCCTATTCCGCTTGCTGCTTTCCCTGTGGTGGATGCGCCACTCGATGTCGTATCTGATGACGACATAGATCTGTTCGAGGAGGGTGCGCCTGAGGACGACTATGAGGGCGGGGCCCCTATTGATGCTGATGTTATTCTTCCCATTGTTGAGGCCCCTGCAGAGGAGCTTCCTGTTGGTTCACCTGTCCCAGATTCATTGGAGTCTGTGGCATCTGCGTCTTTGCACGACCATAGTGTGCAGCATCACTCTTCTGACGCCGACCCCGACATGGCGATGTCAGCTGCACCTGGTCCGTCACACGAGTTCGAGTTTGACCATGAGGTCGATGACGATTTTGATCCAGTCTTTCCCCCTGACTTCGATCCTGACCAGGAGATCGAGTTTATTCACATGGACCAGCCCTTAGAGGCGCCCGTAGCTCCTATTGATCCTTTGTTTGACATTCCTGCTGATTTTTACATGGATCTTGTTGATCCTGAGCCCGTCATGGCCCCAGAGCCTCTTGTTGCTCCTGATCCTGCACTAGAGCATGACACTGTTCATGATGATGCACCAACCATTGCACCCCTTGTTGATGATATACCCATTGTTGATCTTCCCGTTGTTGCTCCACCATTGGTGGATGATCCTGTTGTTGATTCACCGTTACCTGATCCCGTGCCGGTATTGGTCGACTGTGCACCTTTTGCTGCTCACATGGATCCTCGTTATGCCGACACCCGCAACGGGTGGATCGATGACGATGACGATTACCCACCGTTTGTGCTACCTGTCACTCCTCCAGTAGCACCTGTTTCTGCACCCACTGATATTCCATTGTTTCACCCGCACACCACAGACGCCCATCGTACCGATCTTCCCATTACGTTCCTCCAGGACATACCGCCACCTCGTCCTGAAGAGGGGTCATCGAGGTAGCCGCCTGTTTCTGATCCACCCGTACTGTCATCATCTTTACCGTTCACATCTCAGTTTCCTCATGTTACACCACCTACTGCACCATCTTTCATACCATCGAGCGAGCCATCTTTATGGACTACGCCCCCTATCATGCCATTGTCTGATCCGTACCACCCGTACCATGTTGGGTACACTACGGAGGACATACTTACATCCTTGATGATGCAGCAGGATGCATTGACACGTCGTATTCAGGAGTTGGAGAGAGCTCCACGACCACCTTGCCATTGTCAGACCCCCTTTGCAGCACCACACACTCCTCGTCCACTTTCCCTTGATTCAGACGTTCGTTTCTTGACATCTGAGCAGCAGATTGCATATTTACTGCGCGTCTGTCATGCCTTGGAGGTGGACTGGTTACATATGCGTCGCTTGCTTTTCTCTCATTTTCCTCCTCCTCCTCCTCCTCCGCCATCAGCATAGGCATTTTGGTTCGATGCAGGTAGACTTTTGGTGAGAAGACCGCGATTGCGACGACTATACAGCATCTTGAAGACCGCATTTTTGATGTCATAACTTTTGATATTTAGTTTTTGGTTGTTGTAGATGACTAGATAGTTCAGACAAGGGCGATGCGGCCCTTAGTCACTTTTGATGTACGATACAGTTATAAAACTTGTAAACATTGTATTGTGGTCTTGATTTTATGATAGCACAATCGCAGTATTCTCATTATATGCATTGTTGGATTAATTGTTTTAATTTTATAACATGTGATGTTATGTGATTGGCGAATGTTATTACATACGCATACTATTTACTTACTATGACCTGACCGACATGATCATCTTTTAGAAGATGCCTCCAAGACGTGACCCGCGCATGCCCACTAATGAGGCGGAACTCCAAGGGATCATTGCCGCAGCTATCGCACAATACGCTGCCTCTCATGCAGAAACAAGTGGAAATATCTTGTAACACCCTTAAATTTTTCACTTGTTTTTAATAATAAACAACACCATTTCTAGTAAAGATATTGATTAAATAACATGTCCTTCGTTAACGAAGGTCAAAAGTAACGAAGACCTTAGTCAACTAATGACTAAGTTAAAGCATTTTAAAAATTTGTTAAACATGTGTTTACAACCCATACACAAAGACTACAAAAGATCTAAAACATTGCGGAAGCTTCAAAATGGAGTGTTCGGTTCTTCATTCAATCACTTGATCGCCACCCGTAAGATCCACCAACTTACCTACGATCAAAACCGTGAAAATCATTAGTTTTGACGTTGTTATATAGTATAATCCCAAGGTTTAACCTCACACTCGAACTCACAAAAAAAATATAAGAAAATATAAGTTTTTTTCTAGTTCCACCGTAACTTACGGTGTCACCGTAAGTTACGGTGAGTCCTGGAATCCTTTTGGTCCACCGTAAAACAGTAGTGAACCGCCGTAAGCCCCAGATCTCTACCGTAAGTTACGGTACCACCGTAACTTACGGTAGTACCTGGAAATTCATGCATTTGTTTGGTTTGGTCATTACACCAAAACCAAACTCCCGGATTTAGTTTTCTAGGATGCCAATACGTTAAATCTCAAAATTCTAAAATGTTATATATATTATCCATTATCATAGATTCAATCCATCTCAACCCAAAGCATTAACCATGTCGTACTTGATTGTTCGACCCGTTTGGCTCGTCTAAGGAATCCACCATTGTGACGACTACCAACGAGTTCCAACCAATTTGATCCATTATTCAATATAGCGACATCACCGCTTAAATACAAACGACACTTATTCTAAAATTCCAATTACGCATTTAACAATCATCCAATCTACTTAATGTAACGGGTCAAGTTACATACCTTAGCGCACGCCCTTCAACCGCGAATCCCCACCGGCTTGTCCACTCGACGTTCCGGTATCTCGTCCTATAGAGTTCAATTCAAGACATGTTTAGAACTCTCTTTAGATCTCACTTCGCATAATATACCGAAACATCTTAATTTGGCGTTAAGGCTTTAAATTTCTGTTTTTAAGCCTTCTTTGAGGCATTTCTACAAACACTATGAGGGCAGAATTTTCTACATCATTCATACTCATGTTTATAGCTTACTAGTTAGTTAACTTAACATCAATAAAGCCCTCATATAGCATTTTAATCATCATACCTTTCTGAAATCACTTTTCTATAATCAATTTACACTAGGATAATCATCTAAACCCTAGTGTTCATCATCATCATCATGTAAAACCCACAACCCACCTTCAAGGTGTTCATGGAATTTTCCTGAATTTGGTCATGATTTCGCATGAAATTAGCTAGGTTTCACTTCTAAACACCTTATCAATTCTAATCAAACCAATTAACACACATGCAACATCAGTCTTCAGATTTTCCAAAATCATGAGAGATTCAAGTTAAGAGATTTCATTAGATTTTACATACCTTACAATCCTCTTGTGATGAGGATTACGATTCTAGGCTCAATTCTCGATTTCTACTTGGATTAATCCTTCAATTTGCAAGATTAATGAGATTCTAGGGTTTTGGAGAAGTGGGGATCGCCCCTGATGTTTTGATCGACCAGACATCCCTTTTGTGGGGTGTTTGGTTTGATTTATTTGTTACTAACAATTAAGTTTTTAATTGTTACAACTTAGGCCCCTCAACTTTGTTTTACTTATTGTTTAGTAGCCTTTAACCCTTCATAAGCTATTTCTAGTCTATTAACTAACTAGGTTAAAAGTTTCTAGTTAGTACATTTTCCCGTTTATTTATACTTTTAAATTTTAATATAACGTTTTATATTTTCGGGGTGTTACAAGTCCACCCCCCTTAAAAAGGGTTTCGTCCCCGAAACCGAAATACGTACCAAATAATGTAGGGTAGAGTCGTCGCATTTCTTCCTCGGACTCCCACGTAGTGTCCGAGCCTTTTCTATGCTCCCATCTGATTTTGACTTGATCGATTTGTCTATTTCTTAAGTATTTGACCTTCCGATCTAAAATCTCCACCGGTCTCACCGCATAATTTAGGCTATTATCTATTTCAATATCATCGAAATGAATATAAGCTGTTTCATCCGCTAGGCATTTTCTAAATTGTGACACGTGAAACGTGCTATGGATTCCACTTAGTTCTGCCGGTAGCTCGAGGAGGTAAGCTACCTTGCCGATCTTTTCAATGATTTTAAATGGCCCAATAAATCTCGGGCTTAGCTTCCCCCTTTTTCTGAATCTAATAACGCCCTTCCATGGGGAAACTTTTAGCATAACCATGTCGCCCACCTGAAATTCGATTAGCCTATTCCTTTTATCAGCATACGCCTTTTGCCTGTCTTGAGCCGCCTTCAAGTGTGCCCGAACTATGTCAATCTTCTCATTCGTGGCTCGTACTATATCTTGGTGGGCTAGTTCTCGTGGACCCACTTCACCCCAACACACCGGGGTTCGACACTTCCTACCATAAAGCATTTCGTATGGTGCCATCTTAATACTAGATTGGTAACTATTGTTATAAGAAAACTCGACTAACGGTAAGTGAACATCCCAACTACCTCCAAAATCGATTATACACGCCTGTAGCATGTCCCCCATTGTTTGTATCGTTCTTTCACTTTGTCCATCCGTTTGAGGATGGTATGCAGTGCTAATGAACAATTTGGTCCCCATTTGCTCTTGGAAATCCCTCCAGAAATTCGAAGTAAACCGGGTATCCCTATCAGACACGATAGACACCGGCACCTCATGACGTGCTATTATTTCATTTGTGTAAACCTCTGACATCTTTTCTGACGTATAAGTCTCACGTATTGGAATGAAGTGAGCATTTTTCGTCAATCTATCTACCACTACCCATATGGCATCAAAACCACGATTCGTTTTAGGCAACTTGGTTAGTAGGTCCATTGTGATATGTTCCCATTTCCAAACCGGAATTTCTAACGGTTGGAGTTTGCCGTATGGTTTCTGATGCTCCGCCTTGACTTGTAAACATGTCAAGCATTTTTCCACGTACTTCGCCACATCTCTCTTCATTCCGGGCCACCAATAATTTTGTTTCAAATCATTGTACATCTTGGTCGCACCCGGGTGGATTGAATAACGGGATTTATGAGCTTCATCAAGCAGGAGTGCCTTCACTCCACAAGTATGTGGGACCCATATCCTTCCGGATCGAGTCTTTAACCCGTGATTCCCATCCGACAAATCTTTTAACTGACCAATTATTCTTTCTTTCTTCCAATTCTCTTCTTTTACTGCTTCTAATTGGGCCCCTCGAATACGTTCAAGTATACCCGAGGTTACCACGAGTTGCATCGATCTTACTCGTATCGGAACGTAATCCGTTTTTCTGCTCAAAGCATCCGCCACCGCATTAGCCTTCCCTGGGTGATAACGTATTTCGCAATCGTAGTCTTTCACCGTTTCCAGCCATCGCCTTTGTCGCATATTTAACTCCTTCTGATCGAAGAAGTATTTCAGACTCTTGTGGTCGGTGAATATGGTGCACTTTATTCCATACAAGTAGTGCCTCCATATTTTTAATGCAAACACTACCGCCGCCAACTCGAGATCATGTGTGGGATATTTCTTCTCGTGTATCTTCAATTGCCTCGAGGCATAGGCTATTACCTTGCCCCGTTGCATCAACACGCAACCGAGTCCCGATAGTGAAGCATCCGAATAAACCTCCATGTCTTCGACTCCGTCCGGCAATGTTAGTACCGGAGCTTGAGTTAACTTTTCTTTTAGCGTTTGAAACGCTTTCTCTTGGTCAACACCCCAAATGAACCTTTCTTTCTTTCATGTTAGTTTTGTTAGTGGTGACGCAATCTTGGAGAAATCTTGAATGAATCTCCTGTAATATCCCGCAAGCCCCAAAAAGCTTCTAATTTCTGAAGGGTTCTTCGGGGGATTCCACTTTGAAACAGCCTCTATCTTTGACGGATCCACCAATACTCCGTCGACACTTATAACATGGCCAAGAAATTGTACCTCTCGTAACCAAAAGGCACATTTAGAGAATTTTGCGTATAGCTTCTCTCGTCTAAGGGTCTCTAACACTTCTTGTAAGTAATGTGCGTGTTCAGCTTCACTTTTCGAATATACCAATATATCATCGATAAACACGATGACCGACTTATCCAGCATTGGCTTGCAAACCCGGTTCATGAGGTCCATGAAAGCCGCGGGTGCGTTTGTTAGCCCGAATGACATCACGAGGAATTCGTAATGTCCGTATCTCGTGCGGAAAGCCGTCTTCGGCACATCTTCTTCTTTGACCTGTAGTTGGTGATACCCCGATCTAAGGTCAATTTTGGAAAACCAGTTCGCACCTTGTAGTTGGTCGAATAAATCATCCATCCTCGGGAGCGGGTATCGGTTCTTTACCGTGAGTTTGTTTAACTCCCGGTAATCGATACACATGCGCATGCTCCCGTCTTTCTTTCTCACGAACAATACCGGTGCGCCCCAAGGAGACACACTCGGCCTTATGAATCCCTTGTCAAGCAGGTCTTGGATTTGGGACATCAACTCTTGTAATTCCGACGGTGCAAGTCGGTACGGGGCTTTTGCTACGGGTTTTGCGCCCGGAATCAATTCGATCCCGAACTCTATTTCCCGTTCAGGCGGTATCCCCGGTAAATCTTCCGGAAAAACATCTTCATAATCTCGTACTACCGGTACATCTCCAATCTTTTGTGATTCTTTTTCGGGCTCATTAGCGTATATCATGAATGCCTTGCATCCTCGCTTCATTAGCTTGTGAGCTTTCAACATTGAGCATACTATGGGATTGCCTCCTTTGTCGCCATAAATGGTGACGTGTTTCCCGCTCGGAGATGTCAGTTTTATCTCTTTACGGAAGCACACGACCTTTGCATGGTGTCGAGATAGCCAATCCATCCCAACGACTATTTGAAATTCTCCCATCGACATCGGGATTAGATTTATCAAATATTCTTCATCGTCAATGCTCAGTTTACAATTTTCACATACATCACAAACAATAAAGCTTTTATTATTACCTATCTCTACTTCTAAAGGCACATGTAATTTAGTTAGAACAAATGAAGGATGTCGAATAAATCCATATGAAACAAAGGATTTATTCGCACCCGTATCGAATAACACACGTGCAAGAATCGAATTTATAGCAAATATACCTGAGACCACGTCAGGTTCAACCTTTGCTTCTGCGGCGGTTAGTTGAAAAGATCTTGCCTTTGCTTTAGGGGCTTCACCCTTCGGTTCCTGCCCATCCTTCTTTCCAACCGATTCCGGGCATTCCGACTTCTTGTGACCCGTTCGATAACAATTGTAACAAACCGTCACTTTCTCCGGGCATGATATAGCCATATGTCCCGTCTTCTTGCATATGGGACAAGGCTTATCCTTGTAACGGCATTCGCCTTTATGACCCTTCCCGCAGATTCTGCAACTTGGCGACCCGCCTTTCATATCAGATTTCTTTGCGCTTTCATTTGTTCGTGCCTTCTTAGTCGGGCTTGGATTCACATCTTGTGCTCTCCGTTCCCCTCTTTCGATGCTCTTTTTCAATTCGATCTCCCTTTCCCGAGCAGCATTTATAATCTCGGTAAGGGTCTCGTATTTGGAAGGGGTGATCCCTATATTCGGCACTCAACATGTTATGATAGTAGTATATCTTTTGTTCTTCGTTCGTCACTAGATCGTCACAAAACTTCATCTTATCCATAAACGTTGCCGTAATCTTGTCTATGGTCTCGTTTTTGTGCCTAAGTTGCATGAACTCTTCCTTGATTTTATTCATAACCGCTTTGGGGCTATGATGCTTAAGAAATGGCATCTTGAATTCTTCCCAAGTCATGACCTTAGCAGCTTCAATACCGATCTCTCTCTTTTTGTTATCCCACCAATCTTTCGCTTGATTTCTTAGTTGACCCGTACCATAGGCTACATAGTCATCTACGTCACAATGGGTCCTCTCGAACACCCCTTCAATATCACTTAGCCATCTTTGGCACACTATTGGGTCAACCTCCCCATTATATATTGCTGGTTTACAAGCCATGAATTCCTTGTATGAACAAGGCTTCCGTCCTCCATGCTTTTCCTTTGTTAAATTTGAATCATCTTCTAGTTTCTTGATTCTATCTTCTACCATTGACAAAACTGTGTTTTGAATTCTATCAATGAAGCCTGACAAACTGTTTTCGATCGCCTTTCCAACCTCTTCAGCAATCACTTCCCTCACTTGTTCGGTGACTCTTGGCACCGCATCATCGTTACCTTTATCAGCCATCTCTGTTTCTGAAATGTTTACATAAGTTGTTAAACATTCCATTTATAACGCATGCTTTACTTGTTTTGATTTCATCAAGTTCATAACTTGATTTAACCATTCTTGTTTTGATTCAATCAAGTTTGTAACTTGATTTAATCATTCTTGTTTCAATTCAATCAAGTTCGTAACTTGATTTAATCATTCTTGTTTCAATTCAATCAAGTTCGTAACTTGATTTAATCATTCTTGTTTCATGCATTTCTTGTTTTTGAGTGAGCCTACACACTTCGTTTCATGCATATTGTTCATTTCTCATTCTTTACGTAGTACATAATTTATTAATCAAATAAGTTAGTTCTTACCGGACGATCGATCAAGCTTGAACCGAACACTTTGTTGACAACCTTAGGCTCTGATTACCAACTTGTAACACCCTTAAATTTTTCACTTGTTTTTAATAATAAACAACACCATTTCTAGTAAAGATATTGATTAAATAACATGTCCTTCGTTAACGAAGGTCAAAAGTAACGAAGACCTTAGTCAACTAATGACTAAGTTAAAGTATTTTAAAAATTTGTTAAACATGTGTTTACAACCCATACACAAAGACTACAAAAGATCTAAAACATTGCGGAAGCTTCAAAATGGAGTGTTCGGTTCTTCATTCAATCACTTGATCGCCACCCGTAAGATCCACCAACTTACCTACGATCAAAACCGTGAAAATCATTAGTTTTGACGTTGTTATATAGTATAATCCCAAGGTTTAACCCCACACTCGAACTCACAAAAAAATATAAGAAAATATAAGTTTTTTTCTAGTTCCACCGTAACTTACGGTGTCAAGTGACGGTGAGTCCTGGAATCCTTTTGGTCCACCGTAAAACAGTAGTGAACCGCCGTAAGCCCCAGATCTCTACCGTAAGTTACGGTACCACCGTAACTTACGGTAGTACCTGGAAATTCATGCTTTTGTTTGGTTTGGTCATTACACCAAAACCAAACTCCCGGATTTAGTTTTCTAGGATGCCAATACGTTAAATCTCAAAATTCTAAAATGTTATATATATTATCCATTATCATAGATTCAATCCATCTCAACCCGAAGCATTAACCATGCCGTACTTGATTGTTCGACCCGTTTGGCTCGTCTAAGGAATCCACCATTGTGACGACTACCAACGAGTTCCATCCAATTTGATCCATTATTCAATATAGCGACATCACCGCTTAAATACAAACGACACTTATTCTAAAATTCCAATTACGCATTTAACAATCATCCAATCTACTTAATGTAACGGGTCAAGTTACATACCTTAGCGCACGCCCTTCAACCGCGAATCCCCACCGGCTTGTCCACTCGACGTTCCGGTATCTCGTCCTATAGAGTTCAATTCAAGACATGTTTAGAACTCTCTTTAGATCTCACTTCGCATAATATACCGAAACATCTTAATTTGGCGTTAAGGCTTTAAATTTCTGTTTTTAAGCCTTCTTTGAGGCATTTCTACAAACACTATGAGGGCAGAATTTTCTACATCATTCATACTCATGTTTATAGCTTACTAATTAGTTAACTTAACATCAATAAAGCCCTCATATAGCATTTTAATCATCATACCTTTCTGAAATCACTTTTCTATAATCAATTTATACTAGGATAATCATCTAAACCCTAGTGTTCATCATCATCATGTAAAACCCACAACCCACCTTCAAGGTGTTCATGGAATTTTCCTGAATTTGGTCATGATTTCGCATGAAATTAGCTAGGTTTCACTTCTAAACACCTTATCAGTTCTAATCAAACCAATTAACACACATGCAACATCAGTCTTCAGATTTTCCAAAATCATGAGAGATTCAAGTTAAGAGATTTCATTAGATTTTACATACCTTACAATCCTCTTGTGATGAGGATTACGATTCTAGGCTCAATTCTCGATTTCTACTTGGATTAATCCTTCAATTTGCAAGATTAATGAGATTCTAGGGTTTTGGAGAAGTGGGGATCGCCCCTGATGTTTTGATCGACCAGACATCCCTTTTGTGGGGTGTTTGGTTTGATTTATTTGTTACTAACAATTAAGTTTTTAATTGTTACAACTTAGGCCCCTCAACTTTGTTTTACTTATTGTTTAGTAGCCTTTAACCCTTCATAAGCTATTTCTAGTCTATTAACTAACTAGGTTAAAAGTTTCTAGTTAGTACATTTTCCCGTTTATTTATACTTTTAAATTTTAATATAACGTTTTATATTTTCGGGGTGTTACATATCTCGCACAACCATGGCAATAACAATCCACCCAATGGTAATGTTAAGTCGTTTGAGATATACTATGATACATTTGGATATTTATAGCACGTTTGCTAATACCATTTGTAAATTCAAACATATGTGCATGGTGCACTTACAAGCAATTTCTCGATTGCAAGCCCGTGAATTTCGACGGCACAGGAGGTGCTGTTGCGTTTATTAGGTGGGCTGAAAAGACATAATCTGTCCTTAGAATGAGCAAGTGTGCTCCTGAGCAACAACTGACCTACATCTCAGGGCTGTTTCTGGATGGAGCCCTATCGTGGTGGAATCTGCAAGTGCAAACTTTAGGTGAAGCTGCTGCTTATGCGTTATCATGGAATGAGCTGAAGGAGCTCATGAGAAGGAAGTAATGCTCATGTGCTGAAATTCAGAAGCTAAAGATTGAGTTCTTGCACCTAGAAATGGAAGGTCCTAAGATTGCAGAGTATGTTCAGAGATTTCATGATTTGTCCCATGTAGTGTCGTACATGGTCACACCCGAGTTTAAACGTGTTGAGCACTTTATTTGGGGATTGGCCCCTCAGATCATGAGTATCGTTACTACGTCCAAGCTTGCAACCATCACAGAATCCATAGATCTCAGTGTGGCCCTTACTGAGGAAGCTATTCGATTGAACAAGTTTTTAATTACTGAGCAGAAGAAGAAAGAGACTCATGTAGAGTCGTCTGGTGAAAACAAAAGGAAATTTCAAGCTTCAAGCAAGGCACCAGCAATGTGAACAAGAAGGGTGAATCAAGCACACCGGCCAGAGCTGCAACCGGTGTTGAGAACAAAGGAAAGGGTTACATGGGTACGCTACCCAAGTGTGATACGTGCCAGCGCCATCATTCTGGTCAGTGCAGATTGAGGAAGAGTGAATCATGTGGAAGGAACGGCCACACGAAGGATACGTGTTGGGCCGGAACTGGTGCTGGGCGCATTGGTAATCGAGGTTATGGGAATGGTAATGGAAACTGCCAACAAGGAGGAAATGGCGGAAATGGAAATCGTGGGAATGTTGCGAATCAAGCTGGGAATGGAAATCGCAACCAAAACAACGTTCAAGCTGGAAATGGAAATGGTAATGGTCGAGGACCGGGATGTTTCAATTGTGGAGAAGTTGTGCACTTTAAGAGGGAATGCCCGAAACTGAATCAAGCCCGTGGGAGAGTGTTCAACATTGGAGCAAGGGAAGCGCGCCAGGATCTAAACGTTGTCACCGGTACATTCCCTATAAATCAATGCTTTGCATCTGTTCTATTTGATACTGGTGCCGATTATAGCTTTGTATCGTTAGAATTTAAAAGTATGCTTGGGTTAACTGCTAGTAAGTTAGACATTCCGTACTCAATTGAACTGGCTAATGGAAAGCTAGTTGAAGCGAATGAAGTTGTCCGAGGATGCGTAATTGAACTGGGAGAACGCGAGTTCACTTTGGATCTACTACCAGTCGAGTTGGGAAGCTTCGACGTGGTAGTAGGGATGGATTGGTTGTCAAGCAACAAAGCCGAGATTGTGTGTCACGAAAAGACCATCCGCATCCCAATAGAAGATGGAGAAACGATCGTTGTTCATGGAGAGAAGCGCGATACGCCTCTTAGAATCATTTGTTGTCTGAAAGCTAGAAAGTGTTTACAGAAGGGATGTGTTGCCTTCTTGGCACACATCGTGGGTAAAGAAGCTGCTAAGCCGAAGATTAAAGACATTCCAGTAGTAAAAGAATATCCTGAAGTTTTCCCAGAGGACTTGCCAGGATTGCCGCCGCAAAGACAAGTCGAGTTCCACATCGACTTAGTCCCAGGTGCCGCGCCTGTGGCTAAGGCACCCTACCGACTTGCGCCTTTGGAGATGCAGGAGTTGTCGACGCAACTCCAGGAGTTGTTAGACAAGGGATTCATCAGGCCAAGCTTCTCACCTTGGGGAGCTCCAGTTTTGTTTATCAAGAAGAAGGACGGTAGCTTCCGTATGTGTATCGACTACCGAGAACTGAACAAGCTGACCATCAAAAATAGATATCCTCTGTCGAGAATTGATGACCAATTCGACCAGCTGCAAGGTTCAAGCTACTACTCAAAGATCAATTTGCGATCAGGTTACCATCAGTTGAGAATTCAAGAGGAAAGTATTCCAAGACTGCTTTTAGAACTCGATATGGACATTACGAGTTTCTGGTCATGTCATTTGGGTTGACAAACGCGCAAGCCGTTTTTATGGATTTGATGAACAAATTTTGTAAGCCGTACCTCGACAAGTTCGTGATTGTGTTCATCGATGATATTTTGATCTACTCGAAGACGAAGGATGAGCACGAACAGCATTTAAGAGCTATTTTGGAGCTACTTAAAAAGGAGAAGTTGTATGCCAAGTTCTCGAAGTGCGAGTTCTGGTTACGCGAAGTCCAATTTCTTGGACATGTGGTTAATGGAGATGGAATCCATGTGGATCCCACAAAGATCGAAGCGATAAAGAACTGGGAAACTCCAAAGACGCCAACCGAGATCCGACAGTTCTTAGGTTTGGCTGGTTATTATCGAAGGTTCATTGAGGATTTCTCAAAAATCGCTCAACCCTTGACTTCCCTCACCCAGAAAGACAAGAAGTTTGATTGGGGAGACAAACAAGAAGAAGCGTTTCAGTTGTTGAAGGACAAGCTTTGTAATGCACCGATCTTATCGCTACCCGAAGGAACGGATGACTTCGTGATATATTGTGACGCCTCGCATCAAGGTTTGGGTTGCGTGTTGATGCAGCGACAAAAAGTTATGGCGTACGCGTCAAGCCAGTTGAAGGTTCATGAGAAGAATTATACCACGCACGACTTGGAGTTAGGCGCAGTGGTATTTGCGTTGAAGATCTGGCGACATTATTTGTATGGTACGCGATGTACAATCTTAACGGATCATAAGAGTCTGCAGCACATATTTGACCAAAAGGAGCTTAACATGAGACAAAGATGCTTGGTTGAACTGTTGAACGACTACGACTGTGAGATCAAGTATCATCCAGGGAAGGCGAATGTGGTCGACGATGCCCTAAGTCGAAAGGAAAGGATTAAGCCCATAAGGGTTAGGGCTTTGGAAATGATTGTTCAGACAGACCTCTCATCGTGCATTCGTGCAGCGCAGAGAGAAGCTCTAAAAGAAAGGAACATTGAGGATGAGAATCTCCGTGGGATGGAGAAGCAGTTGGTACCAAATGAGGAAGGAACTTTGTGCTTCATGAAACGAATTTGGGTTCCTCTGTTTGGTGGTTTAAGAAAGGTTATTTTCGATGAAGCTCACAAATCACGGTATTCAATTCATCCCGGAGCGGATAAGATGTACCAAGATCTTAAGGATTTCTACTGGTGGCCTAGGATGAAAGGTGATGTTGTGGTATACGTTGGTAAATGTTTAACGTGCGCCAAAGTGAAAGTTGAATACCAGAAGCCTTCAGGTCTACTGCAGCAACCTGAAATACCCAAATGGAAATGGGAACAGATTTCAATGGATTTCATAACGAAACTGCCAAGGACACCCAAAGGCCACGATACTATTTGGGTAATAGTAGACCGTCTAACGAAATCTGCGCATTTCCTGCCAATCAGAGAAAAAGACAACACGAGTAAACTAGCTGAGATATACATGAGAGAGATCGTTGCATGTCATGGAGTGCCTCTCTCAATCATCTCTGATAGAGATGGAAGATTTGTGTCAAGGATTTGGCAATCCTTTCAAGAAGCATTCGGATCTCAGCTGAATCTGAGTACAACATTTCACCCGCAAACGGATGGACAGAGTGAACGAACGATTCAGACTTTAGAAGATATGCTGCGAGCTTGTGTAATGGATTTAGGTGGAAGTTGGGACACCCACCTACCATTGGTCGAATTTTCATACAATAACAGTTACCATGCAAGTATTCAAGCCGCACCATTCGAAGCTCTTTATGGACGCAAATGTCGATCACCGATTTGTTGGGCTGATGCGGGTGATAGGCAACTGGTTGGTCCGGAATTGGTCCAGGAGACGACAAACAAGATTGCACAGATCCGAGAGCGCATCAAGGCGGCTCGTGATCGACAAAAGTGTTATGCGGACCGAAGAAGGAAACCTCTAGAGTTTGAGGTGGGAGATATGGTATTATTGAAGATTTCACCCTGGAAGGGTGTAGCACGCTTTGGGAAGCGTGGAAAGTTGAATCCGCGTTACATTGGTCCATTCAAGATTCTGAAGAGGGTTGGTTTAGTAGCATACAAGTTGGACCTACCTACTGAACTTAATGGTGTTCATGATACATTCCATGTATCAAACCTGAAGAAGAGTCCAACTCAGGAGACAGTTGTCATTCCTGCTGACAAGGTTCATATCGACGACACGCTCCACTTTGTCGAAGAACTGGTTGAGGTCACTGATTGGAAGATTAACAAGACACGCAGGAGTAGTGTCAAGCTCGTAAAAGTTCGATGGAATGCACGACATGGTCCAGAATTCACGTGGGAACGTGAGGATCGTATGAAAGAAAAGTACCCCCATTTGTTTCCAAAGACCCCTTCAACTAGAAGCAGAACCTAAAATTTTGGGACGAAATTTTCATAGCGGGGGGAGAATGTGACAACCCTCACAATTCCAGGTATCCGTACAGTTAATGAATAATTAATTTATGCTTAATAACTGTGCTTGATTACAACTGTGATTAAACTGCTTTCTGTTTTCCAATACATACATACCCATGCATCACATTTTATACTGTCACTCTATTATTTATGCACAAACATTAGTGACAAACTTGATGCACAAAGCACAGTTAGCACAGTGAGCGGATAACCCAGAGACATGCTGACAATGCCAGCACTTAGACAGACATTGTTTTTGAGGCCAGTGTGAGCCAGGAATAGAATACTACACTAGTAGGGAGTGTAGGGAGGTGAGGACCATAAAACTGCGTCACTAGGTGATAGTTATAGTGTCCGGAAGTGCCTAAAACATACTTTAAGTGCAGAATTCTGCACTAAATAACCAAAATTCAGCATTTAACAATGCTAGTAAAGTGCAAAACTTGGCAAAATAGTCCTAGACACTTTCCAAAGTGTTGGGAATTTAATGTGTCACTAAAAATATTATAAAAGACACTTTATGAATTAATTTAGCACTTTATAGGATCAACACCCAACCGAACAACCAGACTTTACCCGAAACATAAAAATATTACCAAACACATTGTTTTCACTTTTCTGAGCTAGTTAGGGTCTCCGAACACCCTAACACACCTTATATTGCATAACACACCTTAATATTCTAACTTAACACTTAAATCCTAACTAAATTAGTAACTAGATCCATCACAACCCAACCCCATACCCCCCCCCCCTCCTTGGGCGACGGTCACCATAGGGTGACCCACCCTTTGTTTCTTTTCAATATTTTATTCCAATGTTGTTGGTTAATGAAACATATTGTATGATGGATAATGTTGAAATGTGGTTTATAAATAAGCATGAGAGATAACCATCTTCTCACTTCTCAACATCAAACAACAACACTCTTCTCTCTCTCTTCTCTTTGGGTTCGGCCGCCACCACCATACCACCACCTTCGAGCTTCCTTCAAGCAATCTACACATATACAAAGGTGCAAGAGACCCTACAACTAAGCTTGGTGTGTTCGGAAGCTCAAGGACCGCTCTCGTTTTCTTTTATCCATCACTTTTACGCTTTGAAACTCCCCTAGCCTTGCGCTAGTAGTAAGTGCCTTAGATCTTCATTTTGTTCATATTTTTGGTGGTTAATAGTGAAAAGGATGATGAAAATGTAAGAAGCCTAAGGAACATAATCAAAGTCTTGAAGTATAAACTAACTAAAGATGAAGTATGGATAAAGTAGTGATGAAATCATGTTGATCTTGTGTTGTTATGCTTATTGTATGTTGTTTGTTAGATAGAATGTTATGATTCATCACATAGACTTGCTAGATCATGTTTAAAGACATGAACTAGCAAGATGTGAAGGTTAAAAATGTTGTGGATGATGAAATCATCCACACACAAGCTATGAACTTGATTACATACATGCTTTCTTGAAAAATGAAGATCAAAATGAGTTGTAAACTTGTAGATCTAAAGATCTATGAGTGGTTTTTCGAAAGAACCAAGTGAAAGATATGAGTTTTGTTAAAAAGTGGATCTTACATAAACTAATCTCATTTTTAGTAAGTAAACAAGTGTATAAACACTTGTGTAAAAAGAAATTTCACAAAGAAATATTTTCAGAAATCATGACTAGAAGTTGTAAACCTTCAAATCCTTTAAGAATAAAGTTTTTAAGAAACTAACCACATTTTTAAAGGTAACAAGACCCACTAATCATGCTAGTAAGTTACTACTTGCTTTTATAAATATATCAAGTTCATAAGTTTATGATTTATGCTTATTTTTGTCAAGATTGATGATTAGAAATTGTATATTGTTGAATGATGATTGATTGAATGATTGTACAAAAGAAAATGATATGCTAGTAAGCATGGACGCCTCCATTTATAAAGGAAACTCTGGCGAAATGTTTCTAAAATTTCAACACTTAGAAATATTTTTCTAACAAGTGTTTACAAATATATTTTTAACTTTATTTTTCTAAATAAACTTTGCCATCATTTTTATTTCAAAAATTACCAAGTACCGGAGGTGGATTTTCGTAAATAAAATTTGATAAATATATATTTAGAATATATATTTTATAATAAAACGCTTGTGTGATTGTTTGTTATTCTGTGCACTAGATATATTATTTTTAGGGTAAAAATAATATAACTTGAAAATACCATGAAATTACGACTCCAAAATAATACTAGCGCTCTTACAAAATAAATATTTAAGTTACACAAGTATTGTTGCTTTACGACACGCTAAAACGTAACTTATGTATATTTCGGAAAATACTCTCATACGTATATTTTGATAAAGTATTATTTTGGAAAATATACGAGGTAAAATATAATATTTTTTGGAAAAATATATATTTTGGAATTAAAATGTTCTAGACAAGTGATTAAAAATATGTTTTCTAAGTGAGACTTAAAATATATTTTTCGGAATTATAAAGCGTACATGTATAAATACCCCCATCCTTGGGAAGGAAATACACTTATAAAATAATTAAGAAGTGTGAATACGAAATAGTTGCCTAACTATTTTTCCAAAAACGTTAAACCCTAAGCCAAGGCACGACCCATCCGTCTAATAGACATTAGTACGTGTAGGTCTTCACGCAGCAGTTCGAGTTTGAGGTTGACGTTATAGGCTACGCACTTTTGTGAGTTCATGCCCCCTTTTCTCTTTACTGTTTTCAGTTTTATACTTCGGGGGTGAAATACATGCGACTATTATTACAAGCATTTATTACATGGTATGGTTAGCGTAGGGAGGGTTTATACTACTAGATCATGTGAGGGGTGGGTACAACACTTGAGGCCATTAATCCTCGTTGTTAGGACCGAGGGACAAAAGAGTGATAGATCTATTTGGGTGTAGCGAGCCCACACCCGTGAGGCCGGGGCGACCCATAGAGGTGACTTTGTCTTCCAGCCGAAGCCCGGTAACAAATTTGCTAGGTTTGAGTTTCCCTGCACTTTCTCACACATGCCAGTAGCTTTGCAACCCATTGGTGATCTCTTTTTTTTCCTTATTGCTACATACCAGGAACTTTTATTTATACATGAAAGGTTTATACATACTCATTTTTACATGAACTCGCTCAACTTTTGTTGATTTTTCAAACTACATGTATTTCAGGAAATTAGTGGATCTGGCAATGTATGCAATCACGTCAAGCTGCGTAAGGAATAATGATGTCATCCGGGTTTAGGAAGAGTGACCCTTGCTTGGACGGGTTACAAGTCTTAAACCGTGTTTTTAGTCAAATCTTTTGTCGTATCGTTTGAACTTGTTTTTAATTTATGTCATGGTTGTATTTGGTTTTATGTGTCGACTTTTAAACAATGTTGTCGTGGTAACTTTTAAAACTTGATGAATGGATGACTATCATGGTTTTATTTTCATATAGCATTGTTATGATAATTGCTATGGTATTAAGAAGTCACACCACATAATCCCACGCTTCCGCAAAAGCCAGGGTGTGACATTACATTTTGAAATTTTGTGTCGGGCCTCCGGGTATGATCCATCCTTGTTAGCATTTCGCCGTTTCTTCCGTCTTGCTAAGAATGGTGATTGGTTTACCTTCGAGACCACTCAAGTTGATACCTGTTTGGTTTCGTCCATGGTTTCTACACTTGGGGTCTGGAAGGACCGGTTTTTCTGGGTGTCAGAAGAGATTGTTCCCTTTAAACTTGTTTGGAGACACCCATATGCCGTTTTGAACGAAAGAGCCTTCTGCTTCCGACATAAACACTCGTTTTTAGAATCTCTTAGGGAGTGCCCTTCGACGCTTCGTCCCCTCCCTGAGCATTTGTTGGTGTTATTGGGTCTTAGTAAAGTGTGGGAAAAGGCCAATCGGGATCCGGTGCTTATTAGAGATGGGAAGGGTATGCATTTATTCTTCTCTTGCTCTTTTGTTCCTGTTTCTTTGTTTGCTTATGTGTTTTTATATTTGTGTTGCAGTTATGTCTGCTCTTGACTTTATCAAAAGCGATGATATCTCCGACATTGGCTTTATGATGTTGCTGCTACCCCTGGTGAGAATGCGGTTGTTAGGGGTTTTGATTATAGGTTCGAGGGTTCCGGGTATGTAAATGTCCCCAATGTCAGAGGTTTTACCAAGGCTACTGCTTCCAAGGGTTCCACCCGTCGTTCACAACGCCATTTGAAAGGTGTTGATCAGCCTTCTAGTTCGGAGCCTATCGATGTTAGTGATGATATTGAAGTGTCAGCGGATCAAGCTATGGATGTCAGCAAGGGTAAGGAGAAGGAGTTAATTGTTTCGAGCAAAAAGAAGAAGTTAATTAAGAAAGGTAGCACTCCTGTTATTCAAGGTTCATCAGTCAAGAGCGTTGATAGCTTCGAAGGTTCAGAGGGTCAGGAGGTTTACGTGCCTAACTGGGGGTTAAGGTTGGTGATAGTTTCAAAGACCCGGTTGTTTGTGCTGAGGCCTTAGCTCATTTCACTCCTCTCGGTGTTCGAAGCGCTATATCTGAGATGGAGGCTGATCATCTTATTTCTAGGATGATGCTGAGTTCCTGCAACCTTTCGGCCCTGTTGGCTGAACGTGTTACTCGTTTTGCTAAAGGCATGCAGGAGTATGAGGAGGCCTCTAAGAAGAAGGAAAAGATGAAAGCTTCGATTGCCGCTATGAAGAAGGAGATTGATAATTTTTCTGAAAAAGAGCTGGCTTGGGTCAAGAAGGAAGGTGAGCTGACAAGAAGACATGAAATTGAGATGAGTGATCTCAAAAAGAGTTTTGAAGCCGATAGATTGAAGCTAAAATCTGACAGGGAGGCCTTAGTTGTTAAGCAAAAGGCCTTTGAGGAGGAAAAAGATGGCTTGAAGGCTTTGGTTGCCCGGGCCACTGGGGATAACCGGTGGCTTATTGAGCAGGGTTTCCATCAAGTTGTTACCTATCTTCTTCACTCTAAAGAGTTCAATTCCACTCTTGGTGAAGTTTACACTAAGCTGCTCATTCTAGGTAAACATCAAGGTCTCATTACAGGTTATAAGCTTCATGAGTCTGGCGTTCCTCTGGAAAAATCTCCTTTGTACCGTCCTGAGGCTTCCGATGTCTTCAAGGGTTCCGTTGAGCAAATGGAGAGGTTGACATATCCGTATGTGAGCCAAGTTGCTTCTTGCTATGGTAAGCCCCTCTCTGTTTTGCAGGAAGTGAAGCCAGATGGTCTTAATGAGAAGGATGTGTTGAAGTGCTTAACTCTCTTTCAAGGAAACGTTCCTACTCAGGAGATAGCGAAGATACCTTTTCTGGAAAACTTGATGTTCCTAAGGATGCCAGCTTGGAGGGTTCAGTTGTTGGTGGTGAGGGCTCGAAGGCTAAGAAGATCAAGAAGACTAAGAAGGCCAAAGGTAACAGTTCTGGTGCTTCTAAGCCTTCTACTGATGCATGATATTCGTAGCTTTCTTAGCGCTTTTTTAAAACAATCTGTGGTTTGTAATATTAACTCTAAACAATATTAGGTTTGGCAGGGACCCTTAAGGTTCCTATTATGTGGTTGTGTTTTTAGGCCTGTATGGCCGTTTGAACAATTTCTGAATTTACAAGTCACTAGGACTTGTTAGAACTTATGCTTGGATGGTTGAAAGTCTTTCAAGGCTTTCTTTGGTATGTTACTATGTTTAACTTATTTTCTTTGTGTTGTATTTTTTACACTTGTATCTATTTTATTAAGGTAGCTTGGTTGGCTTTAAGCGTTTAAGCTTTTTGGCGATCCCGTATTTAGGTTGAAGCCTTTAAGGTTTGGAGTTGCCATGTATGTGGCTTCAAGCCTTCAAGGCTTCTTGGGATGTGACTTTGCTTGGTTTGTGTCCTTAAGTTTTCATAACTTTGTCCAAGTTATTGCATTGTTCCTTAAGCTGTTTCTGCTTTTCTTTTAGCTTTGTCTTTGTCAAGTTTGCGTTGTCTTTATGTTTTTTATACCTTAAAGGGTTCAGTGCTGCAGTCACTTAGCCTTGGTATTTTTAACAAGAAGACATAGCAGCTATCCTATTCATCATTTTCTTGTTTTCATTTGATTTCGTAAGCCTCTTTGTTAGTTGTTTTTCTAAGGCTTAAGGAACATTTGGTGTAGGCTGTTCAAACCTGTCTATGAGACCCTTTTGTTTTTTATAACAAGTCTCATGGAGTTGTATTGATTTAGGAACTCACCCTTTATATAGGTCCATTCAACCCTTGAACCTATTGAGCAATGTGGCATGGGAGCTCATCCCCTTACATGGCCCTTGCCATGGAGTTTTTTGCTAGGTTCTCAACCTGTTCTTAGGATAGAAAGACAAATTTGTTACAACAACATCATTCATTCAAGAGACATTGCTTTTACAAAAGATTTTCATGGTGTAACTCTTGAAATACAACTTGTGAAACACAAACCAATCTTTCCCATTTAGACATGAAACTTTTTCAAGGTTTTTCCATTCCAGTGCCTTGCAAGCCTTTTACCCTCTGAGTCTGCTAGCTTGTAAGATCCACCCTTATGTGCTTCAAGGATGGTATACGGGCCTTCCCATTTAGGACCGAGCTTTCCTTGGTTTTCTTTTTTGCTAGCTTCGTTGTTTCTGAGCACCAGGTCTCCTGGCTTGAAACGTTCGTTTTTTACTCTCCTGTTGTAGTAGGCTTCAATTCGTTGCTTGTACTTGGCCTCTTGAATTGCAGCTTGGTCTCGTGCTTCTTCTAGGAGTTGTAAGTTCAACATGGTCTCTTGGTATCCATGTTGACAATTCGTTGTGTTACAACTCCTATTTCAGCTGGAATTACGGCTGCAGACCCAAATACCAAGCTATAGGGTGTTCTTTTGTGGCTTGTTTTTTCAGTTGTTCTTATGGCCCATAGAACACTTGGCAATTCTTCAAGCCAGTTGCTTTCATATCTTCCCAATCTGGTTTTGAAACCTTCCACTATGCTTCGATTCGTTCTCTCAACTTGACCATTTGATTGCGGGTATGCTACTGAGCTAAAAACTTGATTGATCCTGTATTCTTTGCACCAAACGCTGAAAGGCTTCTCAGCAAATTGCTTTCCATTGTCGGTGACAAGAACTCCCGGCAATCTGTAATGGAAAATAATGTTTTCCCAAACAAAGTCGATGATTTGTTTGCCCGTGATTTTTGCAAGCGGTTTAACCTCAGGCCACTTGGTGAAATAATCTATGGCTACCAACAGAAATTTTACTCCACCTTTGCTTGGGGGGAATGGGCCGACAATGTCCATCCCCCATTTATAAAATGGCCATGCTGAGGTTATTGGGACCAGATCATGTTTGGGACTTTTTGGGACTGGTGCATGAATTTGGCAAGCATCACATTTCCTTAGCAGCTCAGTGGTGTCGCGGTGCATTGAGGGCCAAAAGTACCCGAGGTTCATAAGTTTGGCAACCACCGATATAGCTCCAAAATGAGCTCCACATATACCTTCATGAACCTCTTTGACCAAATATTGACTTTGCTCGGGACCAACACATCTTAGCAAGGGTGCGAGGTAACCCTTTTTGTATAGGGTCTCACCTTGTAGAACATATTGCCTTGCCTTGATCTTAACCCTTTCAGCCTTTGTTTGGTCATTAGGAAATTCACCATTTTTAAGGAACTTCTTAATTGGAGTCATCCAATTTGGATCTTCATCGGTGACTACGTCTTGAACTTCTAACTCATCAATTGACGGAGCTTTTAGCACCTCCACCAGCACCTTTTTAGTGAGGTGAGCGAAGGTAAGAGAAGCTAATTTGCTGAGGGCATCAGCCTTCTTATTTTGAGACCTCGGAATCTGTTTGATTGTACACATTTGGAAGGTATTCATCAATTCTTTGGATTTTTCTTTGTACCTTTTCATGTTGGTTTCCTTTGCAATGTAGCTATCATTCACCTGCCTTGATACCAGCAACGAATCCGTGAACACTTCAAGCTTCTGGACCTTCATTTCTTTAGCCAGTCTTAAACCAGCTATCAGTGCTTCGTATTCAGCTTCGTTGTTGGTTGTCTGAAAATCAAAGCGAAGAGTGTATGTGAATTCTAACCCTTCTGGGTTGATCAGAATAAGCCCAGCCCCTGACCCTTCAATGCTTGAAGCCCCATCAGTAAAAAGCTTCCAGGCTTCAAGATTTGAGGGTTCAGTGGCAACCGTGTTCACTTCAGTGACGGTTTGCTTAGGGACTTTTACAATGAAATCAGCCAATACTTGGGCTTTGATGGCTTTTCTTGGGACATAGGTGATGTTATGTTCACATAGTTCCACTGCCCATTTGGCTAATCGTCCCGAGTTTTCTGGTTTTTCAAGCACACTCCTAATAGGTTGGTCGGTGACCACTTGTATAGGGTGTGCTTGGAAATACCTTCGAAGCCTTCTAGCTGTTTGAACTATGGCTAGGGCAAGTTTTTCCAGAGGAGGATATTTGGTTTCAGCCAATTTTAGAGTTTTGTTGAAGAAATAAACGGGTACCTGGATTTTATCTCGTTCAATGGTGAGGACCGCGCTTATTGCTTCTTCAGCAACTGAGAGGTATACTGAGATCAATTCTCCCGTTTCTGGGGTTGCCATGTCAGGTAGGGAAGCTAGGTGTTGCTTCATTTGGTTAAAGGCTTCTTCAGCCTCTTCAGTCCATTTGAAGTCTTTCTTATCGGTGCAACCCTTGAGCGTTTTGAAAAAGGGGAGAGACCTTTCCGCCAACTTTGAGGTAAAATGCTTCAAGGCTGCAAGCTTCCCATTTAAGCTTTCAACCTCCTTCTTGGTTTTTGGTGGCTTGGTTTCAAGAACAGCTCTCACCTTGTTTGGATTAGCCTTGATGCTTTGTTTCCCAACAATATGACCCAAGAACTTCCCTTCCTCAAACCTAAATGAACATTTTTCAGGGTTGAGTTTCATGTTAACCTTTCTGAGGTTGTTGAAAGTTTCTTGAATGTCATCGAGCATTTGATACTCCGTCTTGCTTTTGATCACCAAGTCGTCGACATATGCCTCCATGTTTTTGCCAATTTGGTTTGCAAACGCTTTGTCCACTAGACGTTGGTAGGTTGCTCCAGCGTTTTTGAGGCCAAAAGGCATCTTTTGATAACAAAAGATTCCTTTATCAGTGTGGAACGCTGTCTTTTCTTCATCTTCTTCTTTCATGAGTATTTGATGGTACCCTTTGTAAGCATCAAGAAAACACTTGAAAGGGTAACCGGTGAGGGAGTCAACCTTGAGATCAATTTCTGGTAGTGGGTAGCAATCCTTGGGATAAGCCTTGTTAAGGTCCTTGAAGTCTATGCACATCCTCCAGGAGTTGTCTGGCTTTCTGACCATAAACGGGTTTGCAACCCATGATTGGTACTTGACTTCTCGGAGAATGTCGGCTGACAAAAGCTTTTCAACTTCTTGGCAAGCAGCCAGGCTTCTCTCAGGTGCTAGAATTCTTTTCTTTTAGACCACAGGCTTGACATCTGGTGGTATTCTTAACTCATGTTCAGCAATGCTTCAAGGGATCCCTGTCATATCTTCGGGACACCAAGCGAAGACATCGCTGTAATTTGTTAGTAACTTTTCAAGATACGAGAGGGTTTTTTGCGAAAGGCTTGGATTGACCCTTATTCTCTGTTCAAGGTACTTAGGATTTATGATTAGCCTTTGTTTGTCTTCTTCACTTTTGAAACTTTCACCTTCAACCAGGTAGGCCTCCTGAGAAGGTAGAAGGGTTGTTATCCCCTCTCGGTGGGAAATTTGACTGTGCCATGGCCAACAGACACGACCATATAGAATGCACACTGCCCCGGCCTTCCAATGATCACATCATAGTTCGAAGGTATGTTGATAACCACAAAGGTGAGTGGTTGGATTCTTTCCTTCTGACCTTCGCTGAAACGAACATTAAGCGTCAGTTGCCCTAAAGGCTTAAGGGGTATATCAGTGATACCTTTTATGGAGGTCCTAGAGGGTTGAAGCCTTGAACGTTCTTCATTGCTCAAACGGTTGAAGAACTTTTCGAACATGATTTCAGTGGCAACCCCAGTGTCTATGTATGCCCTGCTTGTTTGTAGCGTTCCCACAGTTGATTCTACCACAAGAGGGTTTGAAAGAGGGTCTTTCTCTGTCGGGGGAAAGCAAACACACTGAAGCTCCCAAGCTTCCAACCGTTGCCTCTTGTGTGGAACCCTTCCATCAAAATCCACCATATTGACTTCCTTGCCCTTTCCTTCAGCCATTTTGTCCCTTACCCCTTTCACCAAGTGAGCAAGTTCTCCAGACTTAACAGCTTCTTCAATCCTTTTCTTAAGCTGGAAGCAATCATTGGTGTGGTGACCCTTTTCTTCATGGAATTCACAGTATTGTGTGGAGTTTTCGTTTTTTCTGCTTTTGGGGAGAGGCATAGGAGGCCAAAAGTTTTGCTTGACTTCTTCTGTTGCCAGGATTTCTTGAGGAGTCTTGGTGAGAAGTGTGAAACTCATGTCTTTTTCCCTGCTGGAAGGGTTCCGGCCTTCAGACCTTCGATTGTCTGAACCCTTTTGGCGTCTGTCATAGGAGTTGAAGTTTCCTCTTTTTCTAGCTGGGCTATTGCCTCGCCAGCTGGATCCTCTTTTCCTTTGCTCTTTAATGTCTACTGCCTCCTCTCCCCGGATGTGGGCTTCAGCCCTTTCGAGAGCTTATTCCAAGGTCTTGGGCAGGGATTTGTTGAAATCTCTTGTGAGATATTTGGATGTGATGGCATTCATAAACCAGCCACTCTCATTTTTTCGTCTGCCCCTACATAAGTTAGACCTTCTTTTTTGTATCTTTCTATGAACTCTTAAAGGCTTTCATCATCTCTCTGTTTGATCTGAAAGATCACTGTTGCGTTTTTAACATACCGCCTTTGTTGGGAGAAGTTGGCCAGGAATCCCTTGCCGAGGTCATCGAAGCTTCGAACGCTTCGAGCGGTAAATCGTTGAACCAGATTCTGGCTGATCCAACAAGGGTTTGCATGAACATTAAACAACATTTTGCATTTGACCATTTTTCAATTCTTGCGGCGCCAGTGAAGATCTGAAGATGGTCTTCAGGATCTTCAGTCCCATCATACGTTTTGATGTGGGCTGGCATTTTGATTTTTGTTTGGAAATCATAATCGGCTATCTGCTGTGAAAAGCATGAGAGGTTACTTGGTTTATAAGGCTTGGCCAAATCTTCTTCAACCCTTGCACCCGCCCTGTTGCTATTATTATTGTTCCCTTGAGTGGCCAACACTTGATTGATGAAGTGCTGCCACGGGAGGCTGGCCATCATCTGGGGCATGATGTTGAAGCCTTGAAGGCTTCCGGGTGCAACTGAGCAGTTAATTCCCAAGGGAGTACTCATAACGGCGCTTCGTGCCAAAGGGAGCACAGACAGGGCCTGTTCCCATGAGGTTGTTGTTGAGGGCGAAATGCTAGTCACTGGGGACTGTAGGAGCTGATCAAGTGTCAGCTCATGGCCCAAAGGAGCACCATTTGTGGCTGGTTGAGATGAGAAGAGATGATATGCTGTAGGATTTGGCCTTGCGGATAAATATGGGTTAGGGTTTGGAGGAGGATTACTGGGACCAGCCTCATCCCTGGATGCAAAAGGTGGGATAGGAGGCCCAGGAGATAGTGTTGGTTCTGGCTCATCATAATCCAAACGAATCCTCACTCCCTTGTCCCTTTCCCTACTCACATATTGGTTGAGGAGAGACCTTAACTCAAGAAAGTTGTTAGCGACCCCTTCAGGGGTGAGTTCAACATGTGAGGGGGTGCTAGAGACACCAACATTGGGGGAAGGGACCCCGGATCTGGATGGAGTTGGAGTGTTGAAAGTGAGAAACTCGGGAGTGCTTACCGGAGTCGAAAAAGAAGTTCGTATAGCCACATGAGTTTGACTAGTACCCGGGGTAGAAGTGTTAGGAACTTGATTCACCTCTCCAGGGGATCCACTTTCTGACATGGTAACTTCAGGATAATGGTGCTACGCTACTAGGTCTTTTTTTGAAAAAATAGTGGCGTAGCCCCACGGTGGGCGCCAACTTGTTGATGCAACAAATAATAGACCAAGGGTAGTAGCTGGGCTGCTTAGGAAAAAGGGTTGAAGGGTTCAACTTTGCCTAACGCAGGTCGTGGGGTCCCCCCACGCTTGCAAGACGTGGAGAGAGGTTCACTAGTTTATTTTTGCTGTTTGCTAAAGATCCTCCTCTGAAGTGTGCTCAGATTCGGATGAATTAGCAAAAGGAATTTGTGTGTTGAATGTGAAAGAAAGTAACTCGCATGAAGCAAGTACTCGAAGTGAATAACCAGAGATCTTAGGAATCAGGACTGGTCAGGAATGTCTGCTTAGTAAATGAAGTGTTTAATTTATAGGAGAAGGCATCTCTTAAAGAGGAATGCATTTGACTAGTGACCATGCTTACAGTGAGGGACTTACCCTTTCGGGGGTCGAAGCCTTTTGACCCGCGAATAAAAGAGTGTGCTCTGTGGACCTGCGTTACTTTTGCTGCTGCTGAGTTGGTGAAGCAACCCAGAGACGTGACTTCTTACTGTTTCCGAGTTGCTTTATTTCAGTTCCCCAGGTTTTGAAGCTTTGAACCTTTTTACCTTTTAAGCACTCATGTATTATTGTCATTTTATTTGGTCTTGGGCTACCCCCGTCATTAGTATG
Organism: Helianthus annuus; assembly: GCF_002127325.2. Taxonomy (NCBI): domain Eukaryota; kingdom Viridiplantae; phylum Streptophyta; class Magnoliopsida; order Asterales; family Asteraceae; genus Helianthus; species Helianthus annuus. Next base: position 73,386,845 of record NC_035440.2, on the reverse strand, counting down.
TTTGAGTTTTGTGCTTTAAGAAGATATTGAATTTATATGTATCTTGATTTGAAGATCTTGAATTTGTATGTTTGGGTTTTGATTTGTTCTTGTTTATGAACATCGTATCTTGGGTTTAAATCATAATTTGTTGTTCTTCTTCTTCATGAACATTTTGAAGATTTAATGATGATGCGCAGATGATATAGAAATTAGATTTTTTTTATTATTTCAAATTTTAAAACTGGAAGATTACAAAAATACTCATTGACTTAACGGTCAAATTAACGGATTCTTAATGGAGGACTCAAATTGTAGCACTTTTTATAAGTCAGGGACTCAGGCATCGAAAAATTCAATTACCCCGGGGACGCAATTAGTAGTTTGCTCTTTCTTTTATTTTAAAATTTTTTGTGATCTGGAAAAATAAATAATTTATTTTTCAACTTTTTCTCATGACATTTAATGTTCTATATAGATCTTTCTCCTATATATAAGTAAAACTGTATAAGGGGATAAGATCGATTTGTAAGTTATCAAAATTAATCACAACACGTTTCTTATGTGTTCATCAATTTTAATAGCATCATGTATCGAATTACATGATGTTTATGTTTAAAATGGTAAAATAAGTGCTTGGTTAATTATACCAAAACTCTTCATTTTGTTTGTGACATGCCCAAAAATTAAAACGTAATTGTATTGTATTGTATTGTATGTACAAGTCCAAAACATTTCGTCATATTTTAAACCTATATATGGATAATTCAAGAGGACAATAATCTCTATATTTGTAGTAGGAAATAAACATAAATGTGGATGTGTTGTGTGTATTTGAGGGAGAAAGAGGCACTCAAGGGTACTACCCTAGCCCCGATCAATACCGTATTGTCATGTTAATTTTATACCTAAGGTACTTCAGAACCACAAAGCACCGGTGACGCCTACCCACAAGTACCCTATAACCATGGACCTCACTCTTTTACTGCAACCACCAATCATACAACCTTATACACCCCAACCCTCAAACATTTACACTTTCTAGCGCGGGCCTACCCTAGGGGGTGGCGGTGGTATTACCATGTGGGTACCTTATCTGCATACTTCTACCCGTGAAATGCCACGACCACCCTTATAAGGACTTAAAAGTTACATCCCGAGCTTCTTAATTTACATTGTTATTAATAGCTCCAAAATCATTAAGCCCTATAAACTTTAGTTCTATGCCAAGTGAATCTAGAAAAAAAAATCAACTTTTTTTACAAGAACAATTAGAAGTATCATTGTTAACTTCCTATTTATAGCATAAAAAGAGTTGCAATATAGCTAAAAAATAGCAATAAATATTGCTTCTAAGGAAGAGCTTGGGTGAGTACGTATAATACATAAAAAACTATGTGATGGGGTCAAGTTGCACAATTTTTAAGGTTTAGGTTGACTCTCAACAAATTATCATTATCATTATCAACTACTACAAAGTGAAGTTGATGACGTAAGATTTTAATAGTTCATGTATTTTATTGGGCAAGATGGGCGGCAGTTCAATAGTGCCAGGCAGCTGCCTGGCACTCCTTTATTGGCCCAACAAATTTACGATTTTATTCCTTTTTAAAATTACGCTTTTACTATTAGTTAAAAATTATGTTTTCACCCCGTGTAAAAATAAATTTACGCTTATGCTCCCAGCTAAATATTTCAATTTTGCCCCCGGTAAAAAATTACGATTTTGACCCGTTTCAGTTTACAATTTTGCCATTAGTTTTTTTCCCTTAAATTTACGATTTTGCCATCAGTTCAAAGTTATGTTTTTGCCCACGCTTAAAAATAATTTTGCGCTTTTACTCCCGGCTAAAAATTCTAATTGCTAGCAGTTTAAAATTATGATTTCGTCTCCGGTTCAAAATATATTTATGATTTTGCCCTATGTACAGCGATACAGAGAGAGGCCCAAAATTACGGTCATATCATCGTTTTTTTCCCCATAGCAAAATTATAATAGTTTTTATTGATTGAGAATTATTCGGCTATCGCCCCGCCCAATCGCCCCGCAACGCGGGCGGGGCATCTACTAGTTGTATAACATTTTCACCATCCCTTAACTGGTAAGAAATCACAATCACAACTCTAGACCTCACAATTTGGACATAAATTATTAAGAAAAGGACAAAGTGCACTTTCACCCCCTTTGGTTTCTTCTAAATTAACACTGACCCCTTTAGCTAGATCCTACTTCTCATTATTTGAAAACTATGCAAATTTGTTTTGATAAGCGGCATTCTTGGCGATATCCTACTAGGAATTATCCGTATCAATTAACTAATATTTGGGAAAAATTATATAAAAAATCATAATAGGTTTAAAGTTTGGATATGACCGTACTTGATAGTATTATAAAACTAAATTAAGTCAAACAAGATTAATTGGTTTGAAATCTTATGAATGTGTGGTTGGTCTTGTGATCCTTGTTATGGTCTTAGGTGATAGTGATTCTATGCTAGTGGCATGCTTTGTTCAATTAAGATTTTATGATCAAGAGAGGATCCTAAAATCCATGACATAAATCCTTGAAATGACACAATGAGCCCCTTTGGTCTAGCAGTACTAAAAGGATGTCAAGCATACGTAAGGTGATGGTTTGAACTTTGAAGTTTCGTTTCAAGTACAAGTGAATATGTAAGTCTTCGTCATTTTACAAAAATGTAATCTTTAGTAAAACAAAGATGAAAAAGAACATTAATTAGCAAATAACGAAATTTGGTTAAAATCCTACAAGAGAATTACACCGTTACGTTTTCTAATAACAACTTAAAATGAGAAGGCTATGTTTAAAAAATTGTTCATGGTTTTAAGAAACTATATTTTCATGATTATAATAAACATGAAACAAATTTTATGAACATTAATTCTCTTCATAAACATGGTATCATGCCTCCCTTATCTTAAAACCATAAATTTTACTACAAATGTTTGTATCCAAGATAAACATGTTAGAGGTCTTTAGATACACACTTTCAAAATGCCTAACTTCAATTACCACAATTAACTAATCATCAACTAATCAAAGTGAAAAAAGTATGTATTAAATTTATCTTTCAAAACCATTAACACTCTCTTGAACCCAAATTGAATACTTCTTTTTTGCAATCTCCAAACACATGACTTGATCAATGTATAAAAAAATAAGAGGGTCATATCTAATTCTTGCTTTAATCTAAAGGGCAAGCAAGTCAACTTTTATACACCTTATATAAACAAAACCCTCACCTCCATTGTTCATGTGCCATTGTCCACCTTCACCAACCTCTCTCCTCACTTTCAAATCTCATTAACTACCTTTTGTACATCTTCATACTCATTTCCATGTGATCTTATTGTCAACTCATCTCCACCCCCCCCCCCCAAAACACACACACACACACAAAACCCTTAAATCCATTCCTCCACTTCTCAAAATGAACACAAACCCAATCCCACAAGGCCTAACCCAAGATGAATACTCCAACCTCCAACCCATCATCACCACCCACCACCTCTTCACCAAAACACCAAACACATGCACCTCACTCATCACCCAACGCATCAACGCCCCAGCCCACATAGTCTGGTCCTTAGTACGCCGGTTCGACAACCCACAAAGATACAAACACTTCATCAAAAGCTGCACCATGACTGGTGACGGTGGTGTGGGCAGTATCCGGGAAGTTACGGTCATCTCCGGCCTCCCGGCGTCTACTAGCACCGAAAGACTAGAACTAGTAGACGATGAGAAGCATATCTTGAGCTTTAGAGTTGTGGGTGGTGAACACCGGTTGAATAACTATTGTTCGGTCACTTCGGTTAATGAGTTTAGTGAAGGTGATAAGGTTTACACCATTGTGTTGGAGTCTTATGTTGTTGATGTTCCTCAAGGGAATACGGTGGAGGATACTAAGATGTTTACGGATACGGTTGTGAAGTTGAATCTTCACAAGTTGGGTGCGGTGGCTGTTGGTTGCTTGCATGGTGATGGGTGACGGCAGTGGCGGATCTATCCTAAAAAAAACTTATTTTGTATCAGGGGTGTCTTTTGTAGAAAACCAAAAAAAATAAAAATTTTACATGCACTCTGTAGACGGAGTTAAAGAGTATTTTTACATTACGAATACGAGGTTGAGCTGTAGCCCATGGTACCCCTACTATAACACTACCTCCGCCACTGGGTGATGATGATGGGTGGCGGGTGACGGTGGTGGAGGCGGAAGACTTGGTGTGATGTGATTGTGATGGAGTGTTGCTTTTAAGTAGTGAAAATGTAAGTTTTTTTTTACTCAAATAAGTTTTTGAGGTTAGAATTGGAGTGAAAATGTAAGTTTCTTTTTTACTCAAAATAAGTTTTTGAGGTTAGAATTGGGTATTTGCCCAAAGTTGTTTTTAGGTTTTTATTATTTATTGAATTCAATAGGTGGTCATGATTTTGACTTTTGGCAATTTGGTAATTGTATATTGAAGATTCGAAATGGAGCTCCAAGAGCTTCTATATCCATCTAATAATGAATGAATATAGAATGGGTGTAGTGGGAATCATGTTTATGGTGTTTCCATTTTTTATGTTTTTTATTTGAATGGTTGGAATGTAAATATAGGAGTTTTATTGAATTTTTCAAATTTTAGATACATTAAATTTATCATTTTGTAGGTGCCTTTTCGCGGAGGATTACGAACCTAAACCTTGTTATACAAACCTACTAGCGAGTGCGGAATCCAAGCTAGCAAGCAAACCGAGTTAGTAGCAAGTAGAGAAACAAACACACAAGTTCACCGATTAACACAACTTGTATTAATGCAATGAGGGTTCGGTTACAAGCTCAATGTTTACAGAAATGTTCTATAAACTCTCTAAGTGTGTGTGTGAGTTCTGGGCAGAATGCTCTCTGAGCTTCTATCTCTCGGTGTGTAAAAATGGCAGAACTCTCGAACTCTCAACACATGCATGGGTATATATACCCAGCTCAGCAGGTCTGCTCGAAGGATTCGACAGATGGTCCGAAGGATCATCTGTCGACCACATGTTACACGAAAGATCAGCATGGACCTCGAAGGATCATCCTTCGAGGTCTAATGGTCGAACCATGGTCGAGCCATATCTTTCGATCACCTCGAAGGATCAGGTGTATCCTTCGAGGCTATCCTTCGATCAGAACATCTTTCAACTGTTGTCCAAGTCAAACCGGAGGATGGTTGACTTGGTCAACTTACAACACAAATCAGGACATCGTTTATATCAGACCGAATACAGACAAAGTACAGACACAAGTGCACCAACAAACTCCCCCTTGGCTGTAGCTTTGTCTTCGTTCTCTAAGCTTTGTCTTGTTCTTCTAAAAGTGTAGACTCGTCTTGAACTTCAACGGTCTTTGGTCTTCAAGTCTTCAAGACTCTGATGTCCTATCATGTCTTCAATGCCGGAGGATCTTCAAAGTCTTCACGTCTTCAAAGTAGAGAGTGTATCAACAAACTACCCGTATCATGTAGGAAGTGTGTTGACAAACTCCCCCTTAACATAAGCTCCCCCTTGAGTTATGCTCGTGAAAAGACTTTATCTTTATGAAGTGAGATCCTTGTGGTGTTGATGATGGCCAGCGGCAACTCGATCATCTTCATCTTTTGAGCGCCTTCTCGTAGTGTCTTCATTCCAGAGCTTGTCATCGACTATGTTCTCCTAGCCTTTAGAATCTGCACATGCAAGAAATCTAAACGCGTAATGAGAACAACTGCTTGGAATATAGTTAACATAAACAAATGACACACGAATGACCATGTCACTATCAAACACCGTCCGACAGTTTGAAAGTTTAATAAAATTTGTCAATTTTAGTCTTTAACTTTCAAAACATGCAAATTTCGACCGTTTATGAAGATTTAGTCAGTTCGGTTTTCAGTCAGGTTTCAGGTAACGAAGACTTGAGCTCCAACATCGTACGATCGAAAATAAAGCAGAAACAGAATCTTTTTGGCTTTTATAAAGTTTATATTAAAACAAGCCTAAAATCTTTTTGGTATTTTTGAAATTAAAAGACAACAATTTAAAATCCTTTGAGTGTTATCAAACGACATCACCGCTAATGTCGTGCTGATATGCACCAAACGACGAAACTGTTTAAAAGAAATAATAAAAGTTAAGCAGTAAATAAATAAATATATACAAACATTCTTTTTGCGAGTTTCGAGGGTAAGAGAATCATATCAGTGTACGGTCATGCCAAAACACTCTTGTTGTTCAGTTAGTTAACATTAAGATAAGCATCCTATAACAATTATCGGTATTGTTGTCCACTTAAGCTCAACTTATCAGATGTAATCATGTTTAGAGGATACGTTAATGTATGATTTATACTTACCGACCGGTGTTCATCCACATCACGACACATTCCCGTATCAAGTTATGCACGAGAGTTCATCTTACCGGTGAGTATACCGATTATCATCTGTTTGACCGTATAAATTGTGAGATACTCACTTATTTTGATTTGAAAACAAGTCCTATGTGACATAATCACTTATTGATGAGGAACTTGATTTTCGTATGCATGAGGGCACAGGTGCAAGTCCGTGAACAGGTCAGTACTTCCGTACAGCAGAGAGACGAACTTGACACCTGGAAAAATGTGATATTTTATCACTTATTTGATTTGGACATGTGATTGTTTATCACTTATTGAGGTCGAATGCAGTATGTATATATGTACACGTCTGTATAGTATCATGGAAGATCTAGACTTGCGTCCCCGTTATTTTTCGGTAAAAGATACAACCATGATACCAAGATGATAAGCAGCATAAAGACCGAATATCTCAGAACCTCGGCAATCTATCAAACGAAATTTCGGTACTAAGACCATATGCCAATGAATGGTTCCCACCTGGTCTTCAGTCGATTAAGATTTATATCACCCTGCACACTTTAAAATGATTGTGAGCCTACCGATACATCTTATATAGAGCTGCTTATCGTTTTTCATTTAAGGTTTAAAGAGGTTTGGATAGACCACTGATGTACTATCACTTTCTCTTTTGCTCGCCAGGAAACTCATTTTTGTTTTTCTATTGTTTTTGTGTTTTTGAAATTTTTCGATGTTTTTGTATTTTCCGATTTTTGGATTTACTCCCCCTAAAATCAATAAACTAAGATAAATTTAAAAACACACAAAGATATTTACAAAAATGATTTTCCGATGTTGGTTTTACTCTTGCTTGACCTTAATGCCGTTTACCAATAATAAAAAGTCAAATCTAGATTTGTCAAAAGCTTTGGTAAATAAGTCGGCACGTTGGTCATCGGTGTGGACCTTAACAACATCGATTAGCCTTTTCTCAAAGCAATCACGTATGAAGTGATATTTGATTTCGATGTGTTTGGTTTTTGAATGCTGCACAGGATTTCTAGTGATATCTAAAGCAGCAGAATTATCAACGTAAATAGGAGTAGTTAGGAATTCAAAACCGTAGTCCCGCATTTGTTGTTGGATCCAAAGAACTTGGGAGCAACAACTTGAGGCAGCAATGTATTCAGCTTCGCATGTTGATGTAGCTACACACGTCTGCTTCTTGCACTGCCATGTGACTAGGCGATTTCCTAAGAACTGACATCCAGCCGTTGTGGATTTACCGTCGATTTTGCATCCGCCAAAATCAGAATCACTGAAAGCTACCAATTCAAAGTTATTATCCCTAGGGTACCACAGACCGGTGTCAGGGTACGCCTTCAAATAACGAAAAATCCTTTTAACAGCAGCAAGATGTGAGGCCTTCGGGTTAACTTGATATCTGGCAAGCAGGCACGTCGGGTACATTATGTCTGGCCTTGATGCTGTGAGGTACATGAGAGATCCGATCATAGCGCGATAGTTTGAGGGACTAACAGCTTCTCCCTTCAAATCTGGAGTAATTCCGTGATTAGTTGGCAATGGGGTACCAATGGGCGTTGCATCAGACATCTGGAACCGGCTCAAGATGTCACCAACATATTTAGTCTGATGGATGAATATCCCAGACTCCGTTTGTTGTACTTGTAGGCCCAAGAAGAAAGTCATTTCCCCCATAGCACTCATCTCGAATTTATCCTGCATAATGCGCTCGAATTCCCTACACAAGACATCATTAGTAGAACCAAAAATAATGTCATCAACGTATACCTGTACCAGAAGAAGATCTCCATCTTGTTCCTTGATGAAAAGAGTACAGTCGATAAGACCTCTACGAAAACCGTTCTCCAGCAGATAGTGTGATAAGGTTGCATACCAAGCTCGTGGTGCTTGATGAAGACCATAAAGAGCTTTGTTGAGCAACCAAACCCGATCGGGATGGATAGGATCTTCAAAACCTGGAGGCTGTTCGACGTACACCTCTTCTTCAACCACACCGTGTAAAAATGCACTTTTCACGTCCATCTGATAAACCTTGAATCCTTTGAAGGACGCATAGGCTAGAAAGATTCGAATTGCTTCGAGACGTGCAACAGGTGCATAGACTTCGTTGTAGTCGATCCCTTCAATCTGACGAAAACCCTGAACGACTAAACGAGCTTTGTTTCGGATAACAACTCCGCGGTCATCCTTTTTGCATTTGAAAACCCAACGGGTACCAATCTTCTTGTATCCAGCAGGTTTCTCTACTAGTTTCCAGACACCCAGCTTCTGGAATTGTTGCAGTTCTTCCTGCATTGCTTCAACCCAAGCATTATCTTTCAAGGCTTCTTTCCACGTTCTTGGTTCTTCTTGTGAGACATAACACGCGAAGGACCAGTCGTTTTGTTGCCCGGATTCTCGAATAGCTGCATACAAGCCTGCATTGTTGTTGTTTCGCAACATGTTTCTTGTTTGTACGCCACTTTGCACATTTCCAATGATGTTTTGTTGAGGATGGGTATTATGAATCCTTGTTTCTGGATTATCTGGAACTGGAACATTTATACCCAGGTTGTTAAGATTAAGATCAACAACCAATTCAAGACCCGGAATTGACGAAGAGGATGATGCAGTAGCCTCAGCTGTTCTATGAGCATCTACTGGAGGAGTACCCTCTGAAGTACCATGAACAGCTGTTGTAGGAGCTTCCTGATCTGCATCTAGAAATTCATCATCCTCTGAAGATTCGTTCAATTCATTTGCATCATGAAAATCCTCATTGTTGAGAGTATTGTTGTTCACCGAAGAAGATGGTTCTTGATTCACAAGAATCGGACGAACCACCGGTGAAACTGTTGCATTGTCACTCTCGAAAAACATCCTAGCCGCAGCATTTTCTTCAACGGCTTCAACATTGATCGAATTGAAAAAGTCATCGTACTCAAACATCCAAGGTTGACCCGGATTTTTGACTGGCAAGGTGTGCCTTTGTACTCTGACCTCAGACCATTCCTCGATCCTTTTAGTCTCTAGATTCCAGACTCGTAAGTTAGGGGTGGCATACCCAAGAAAGTATCCATCAATTGCTCTTGCCCCAAACTTTCCATTAGGATCGATGATTGTGCATGGAGCTCCAAACGGTTCTAGATAAGACAAATCTGGTTTCCGTTTTTGAAGAAGCTCGAAGCAGGTCTTGTTGTGCCTTTTGACTGTAAGGACTCGGTTCAATGTGTAACATGCAGAGGCCACAGCTTCAGTCCAGAATGGAATGGGTAGCTGCGACTCTACCAACATTGTCCTAGCAGTCTCGATCAATGTGCGGTTTTTACGTTCAGCGACACCATTCTGTTGAGGAGTATAAGCTGCACTAAACTCATGAAGAATACCCTTTGAAGTGCAGAACTCCGTCATGGAATGATTTTTAAATTCAGTACCATTGTCGCTACGTATCCGCCTAACCTTCAACTTATACAAATTCTCAATCTGAATGATCAAGTTTTTGATGATGCCAAAGGTTTCACTCTTGTGTGCCATGAATGCAACCCAAGAAAATCTTGAATAATCATCAGTAACCACGAGGCAGTATTGATCACCCCGAATACTCTTATGCTTGACAGGACCGAACAAATCCATGTGCAAACGTTCAAGAGGAACTGCCACTGTGTTGATCTTCTTTATCGGGTGCTTCTTCTTTGTTTGCTTTCCTTTCTGGCACGAAACACAGATGTCTTGAAGATGGAAATTTTTGAGAGGTACACCATTCACCAATTCATTTGAAACCAAATGATTCATTTTTCGTAAGTGAATGTGACCCATTCGTCTGTGCCAAGAGATAGTGTCTTTTTCTGTGGCTTTGGAAACGAAACAAGTTGCTTGTGCAGACGTAGTAATAGCCTGGCTCATGTCAAGGACGTACAAATCATTTATCCTTGGAGCCGACAAGAGAATCCATTCTTTTGGAATTTTGAAGCCGGGTTTCAGCACATAACATCCATTAGCATCAAAGTGTACTGAAAATTTCTTGTCACAAATTTGAGAAACACTAAGAAGATTGTGATCAAGTTGTTGCACAAAATTGATCTTGTCAAAGCTGACAATCCCGTTAGATATCATTCCTTCACCCGTGATATATCCACCTTTATCTCCAGCAAAAGCAACATAACCTCCTCTAATAGATTTAACGTCGTAGAGAAGCTTCATGTCGCCCGTCATGTGCCTGGATGCCCCACTATCAACAATCCAATGACTACTGATAGTTCCTCCTGAAGCACCCTGCACATGAACTCAATCAATTAGTTGGAGATGGGGACCCAAGCCATTGTGGTCTTGGGTCTTCCATTTTCATCAATGACAATAACTTCTTGTCTTTGATGGTTGGTGAATTGTGATGGTCCCCCTGATTCAGTAACCGTTTTTGGTTTCCAAGTCTGTTTGGTTTCACCAGTGTTTTTCTTTAAAATTTTAACTTCTTGATGATTTGAAGTTTTAGAATTTTCTGGTTTTACAACAACAGATTGTTTTTGAACCACATCGGTTTTAATCGCTTTTTCAATCTTTTTGACCTGTTGGCGTTTCTGTTTCTTTTCCCTTTCTTTTACAAGGCGGGGATCTTGTTTTGTGGAAACAGTTGGCTTACGGTCAGCTTTGCCACGGGGCTCATCAACCTTTCCTTTTTGTTTATGAAGACATGGGCAGTTTCTAATAATATGCCCAATGGTTCCACACTCAAAACATGATCTTCGTTCTACAAACCCCGAAGAATCATGTGATCGTCTAGCCGTTGAGGTTGAACTTTGTGAACCCGAGGTACTAGGTTTTGAACTGCTTGGTTCATTTCTTTTCTCGACAATAGCTTTCTTGACAAAATCTAAGTTAGATTGATTTTCAAACTTTTCAATTTTGTCTGTTCCCGTCGATTTCACAAAGTTAACATTCTTCTTCTTCTTTTGGTTCGGCTTCTTGTTAGTTTGAGCCGGTGTTTTACCTTTGGATTTGGTGTGATTTTGCTGTGTTGGCGCTGTAGGTAATTTCTTGTTACCAAATTGTTTTCGAATTTCAGCCTTTGGAATAGGAGGGCACTGTGTAACTGTAACTTTAGGTCCTGCCTTTCCCAAGAACTTACTCGTCGAATTCTCAAAGACTTTACAGATTAAGGATTGATTAACATTCTTAATGGGAAAATCTTTGTCTGAGTAAATTTTATCATCACCAACTAGAGTGTACAGCAAATTCACACTCTCCGGCTCTTCTGCAGATGAGGACTCAGTTGCAATAGTCTTAGCGGGTTGAACAGGGGGATCACATAGAATGTGATTCTCAAGAGGTATGTCCTCATTTTTGGCTACCGCATCAGACTTTGCTGGGACAGTATCGTCAGATTCATCATCAGACGAATCAGCATCCTCAATCACAACTGGAGGATCCTGATTCTGTTCAGCACTCACAAATGTATCTGCTGACACATCTGAATCTGAGGATACTTCCTTTTGGTATCCGAGTCCTGCAGCAAACTCCTTAACATCTAGAGACACAGAAGGCTCAAAGAAAACTCTGTCCTCTTCATCAGGCATGGCGTCATAGTTATGTCTCACTGGTGGTGGACACTTCTTGTACCCTATGCATGTGACATCTCTCTTTTCCTTCTGAACGTCAATGATGTGATCTAACACATAGCTAGAACTCAAATAACTGTCTAGCTTGAGTTTGATCGCATCACTTTCGGTTTTCACACAAGCCATCTCTTTTTGCATATTCTCAAGGCGAGATATATACAAATTAATATCAGTTTGTTTTCTTGAAACCATTTTAGTCAGTTCTGTTTTATCCTTCTTTAATGTTTCAATTACTGACTTAAATTCTTTTTCATGGTTTTCATAAAACATGTTGGCTTCTGTGCATTTAGAGAGGTCCACAGTCAACTTCTGATTGTGGATGAATGTCACATCATGTTTTTCTTGCAAAGCGTCATGCTTACTTTGCAAGTCACTCAAATTCTCATTCACAGTAGTATGTTTGTCTTGCAGGTCAAACAAACTAGCTTGTAAAGCATCATGTTTGCCTTGCAACTCAGACATACTTTTCTCAAGATCAGCACATCTAGCATGCAACCTAGCACATTCATCACAATTAACAGCAGTGGGTTCATCGACACATACCTGACTTGATGAACCGTCGACATTAGCCATAAAGGCTGAATGGAGAGAAGACGAAGAGTAAGCAGCTTGATCCACCAGAATAGATCTTCTTTGAGTTTCTGCTACAGCTTCCCCCAAGAGTTCATCAATGTCAATATCATCCGAAACATTAGATGTCTCACCCACATGATCATCACCAGAGTTGGATGATTCTTCATCAACACTCCTGCTGTATCCAGAGGAGTCTTCATCTTCAGACGATTCATCACCACTGGCAGAAGATTCTCCACCACTGGTGTGAACTAGCTCCTTCACAATCTGAGCAAAACATGCTGTTCCATCAGGAGCATCACCACCCAACTGGATTGACCAGTCACAACCTTCATCCACCTGAACTGCAAGTGCTCGGTTGGTTTGGTTGTTGACAGGCACCAATGTACGATCATTGTTTCTGTTCTGCTGGTTGCCTTGGTTCCTGAAGGGGTTTTGATTCCCGTGCTGGGCTGGCTTTGTACATTCCCGTTTAAAATGGCCCCGTTCACCACAGTTGAAGCACTTAACAGCTTGCTTATCGAACCCATACTTGGTGTCTCGCTTACTTTCCAAGCTGGTTCTGCCAGTACTTTCCATCCAATCCTTTGCTCTTCTCACAGCACTCGCAAAGGCCCACTTGATATCCATCAAGTCCATCTCTTCCTTATCAATCTGCCTGTAATCTTCTTGTGTCAGATTAATGTTTCCAATCTGACCTTCTATCAATCCACAGTACGCGCTCACTACAGTGTTAAGCAGCTCCATGTGTTCCTTAGCTACTTCTACACTGATTTTAGAAAAACTTGAAGTGTCAAGCTGTACTGTATTTGGCTTTGATTGTTGACCTGCAGCAGATGATGTTCCTCCATAACATGCATATTGTGGTTGTTGAGCAGGAGGAGGAGGAGGTGGTTGTACTGGATTTCCATACAGATCTGTGGTTGGAGGCGGCTTTACAGGAACTTGCACTGGATTGCCATACATATCCGTGCTTGTGACAAACGCCGTCTGAAGTGGAGCATGTGAACCGGCTTTTGCAGATGAAGAAGTGGAAGTGCCATAATACATCTCTGGATTCTGTGGCACTGCGACTCTCTTTGCCTTCAACGTTTCTTCCTGATCCTTGTTCTCCAGAAGCTGCACGAAATCGTTGATATTTGTAGTTCTCAACGTTCCGTTGTACTTCAAGATTTCCAGGAAGTTATTCCATTGAGGAGGCAATGCATCGGCAAATTTCTTTACCACCTCTGTTGGAGTCGTTGTGACTTCAAAGTTGGTCAGCTCAGTAAGCAGGTGATAGAAACGACTTGTCATATCTCCTAAGGACTCCTTATCCATGCATGTGAAGCCATCGAATTCTTTCTTCAGTAGATCTCGTCTTAGTTGACGTGTGGCTTCATTACCTACTCCTCTCGTCTTCAATGCATCCCACAGCTTCTTCGTTGTCTTGAAACTGACGAACTGATGATAAATATCCTTGCTCAGTGCTTGAGTGAGAATAGCGTATGCTTTCTTTTCTAAGTCATACGTCTTCTTTTGATCATCAGGAAGATCGGCAAATGTAGCTGTCGAAGAAGCAGCAACCTCGATAGTTTGATCGAATTCTGTAATGAACCGTAACCACAACTCAGTATTTTGACCAAGAATGTATGTATGGAAACGATCAACCCATCCTGGATATTCATGAAGATGCATCAACTTTGGAGGCCTGTTCAAACTTCCGGTTTCACTTTCGCTTAGAAGAAGACTTTGAATACTCGGAGTTTGATTTGAAACAAACGCCCATTGACCAGCTGGAGTGGCATTTGTTTGTGAGGATGTAGATACCGGAGATTCGGCCCATGATGGAGATTGACTAGTATTCATGTATTTTCCACTGTCTGGAGCCGGACTTCCCCACCAACTCGGATTCATGATAGATAAGCAAAATAAATGCTAAGTAAGAATGATCCGAAAGATAACACTCGGATTCACAGAAACTTGTTAGCAATAAACTGACCACAGTCGAAGGATCGATTTATTGTTCGAAGGATCAACAGTATTCGAAAGATTACTGTTGACTCTCGAACAATGACTTCGAAGGATTCAAGAGCTCGAAGGATTCCCTTTTGAAAGATCCTTATCTTTCGAGTTAACTCTTTATCTTTCGAATAACAGATCTCGAAAGATTCACCAATACGAAGGATCCTAATCTTTCGGACACTAATCTTTCGAAAAGATTCCTCTGTCGAAGGATATGTTTCAGACTTCGAAGGATGGGTCGAAGGATATAAATCTTTCGAGCCCTCCTTGATCGAAAGATATCGAAGGATGATCTTTCGATGTCGAAAGATATCTTTCGAGAGCTCTGACACAATCTGATCTGATGTGAAAGGTTGGTGAAAAGGTGACAGGGGTTGGTGAAGTTGCTTTCGGCAGAAGGGATGTTTCTGCACAACTTTCCACCAAACTTTTTGACTTTCAAAAATTATACCCAAAAAGGCAAAACCTTATCCTCAAGTTCAGTCACCGGAAACACACCGGAATACCACCGGAAAACACAAAGTTTTCTAAAAACCAATTTTTATGTTACCCAACCCACACTTGAACACTCCCGGTTAGTTTAGACACGTTTTTACTCAAAGAAAATGCAAGAAACTTAGTAAAAACAGGTGCAAAACCAAGTGTTTCAACACACCAAAACTTGTAAAAACCCGGTTTTAAACAAGGTTAAGAGCGAGGCTCTGATACCACTTGTAGGTCCCTTTTCGCGGAGGATTACGAACCTAAACCTTGTTATACAAACCTACTAGCGAGTGCGGAATCCAAGCTAGCAAGCAAACCGAGTTAGTAGCAAGTAGAGAAACAAACACACAAGTTCACCGATTAACACAACTTGTATTAATGCAATGAGGGTTCGGTTACAAGCTCAATGTTTACAGAAATGTTCTATAAACTCTCTAAGTGTGTGTGTGAGTTCTGGGCAGAATGCTCTCTGAGCTTCTATCTCTCGGTGTGTAAAAATGGCAGAACTCTCGAACTCTCAACACATGCATGGGTATATATACCCAGCTCAGCAGGTCTGCTCGAAGGATTCGACAGATGGTCCGAAGGATCATCTGTCGACCACATGTTACACGAAAGATCAGCATGGACCTCGAAGGATCATCCTTCGAGGTCTAATGGTCGAACCATGGTCGAGCCATATCTTTCGATCACCTCGAAGGATCAGGTGTATCCTTCGAGGCTATCCTTCGATCAGAACATCTTTCAACTGTTGTCCAAGTCAAACCGGAGGATGGTTGACTTGGTCAACTTACAACACAAATCAGGACATCGTTTATATCAGACCGAATACAGACAAAGTACAGACACAAGTGCACCAACACATTTAATGAAACATAAATATTAAATATGACATGACATTAGCTTTTTTAAATGACATAAATTTAACACATTCATTGGCCATAAAGCCTTTGCTCTAGTGGTATTGATTCTATAAAGTATTTTAGTTAGAAGCTTGTACTATCCTAAATTTCAATATATAATTAGAATATTATAGTTTCAATTAATAAATTTATTAGAATATTATAGTTTCAATTAATAAATTTGCGGATAGTGACTTGTGTCAAAAGTCTAATAAATTAGACATAAAAGGCCAAGGGTGGACATCTTCAAAAATTGGGCAAATTCCTCGAATAATAGAACTAAGCCACATTTATTCTAAGAGATACTCTGATTAATTTTTTAGTGTACGTGTGTTAGTGAGAAAAATGGGAGAAGAAGAAAGCAAGCTCCAAATTAAGTTCCTAAGCCATATTTAATCAATCATGTTTCTAACCTTTCCAAAATATCACTTGGAATCAACATGGTAGGCTTTCCTTCATTCAATTGCTTCATTTGTAAAGGTTTTGATAATTTTATGAACCCATACAAAATTCTAAAGAACTGAAGGGGTATGGTTTGGTGTTTCTTCAAGAACAATGCTTGTAGTGGAATTTAACGGTGTATAGTCATCACATACGATAAGTGAAACTAGCTAAATAGTTGGTTCCAATTATATAGTCAAATCAAGAAATTGGTAAATCAAGTATAAACTAGGGCATCCATAGGTGTATGAACCCAAACGAAGTCAATGGTTAGACAGTCCGTTGGGCGTTTTTTTTTTTTTTTTTTTAAATTTCCCAAACACGCTGGAACACACCCGGGTACTGCCACCTCGATGTTTTGTGGCGTTATTCGCGAACAATTGTTCTTTGGCGTTTTTTGAAACACGCCGAATTGATGCATTGGGGAACGAGTTTACCGTTCAACGGTAACTTTCTTTAATATTTTTTTTAAATCCCATTTAACACTATAAAAACCCTACTTTTCATCCACTTTTTATAAAAAACTCACCCTCCATCAAAGTTTCTCTCTACTACTTTTACAATTATAAAAGTATGAACCCATTCCGACCCCCATTTGGTGTCCCCTCAAGACCCGGGAACCCGAACACAACCCAACCGCAACAAACCTTTAACCTTCAAGACATGGACCCGAACATGTTATCGTACGCGCCTTTCTTGAGTGGCTCTACTCCTTTCATGCCACCCACATTCGGCTTTGGCCAAGCCGGCGGCTCGCAACCATCACAACAACAACCAGAACCCGATGTGGATATCGTGCCGGAGACGCAACCCGAACCGGAGCGAGAGACATCGAAACGCGGCAAAAGGTCGCATAAAAAGAAGGAACCGAACCAACCTCGTCGTAAGCATACTTACGTTATTTGGACGAAAGACGAGGAATTCACGTTGGTTCAGGCGTGGGTCGATGTTTCGGAGGACCCCGATTTTGGTAAGTTTTATTTTTTTTTTTTTACTTTTTTTTTCCTACACGTCGATTTTATTTTATTTTTTACGTACAACTTTTTATTCTAATTGTAGCAAACTTTCAAACGGAACCCGAATTTTGGAATATGATTCGTGCACTCTTTTATAGCACGTGGGGTAAGGGTGAACATCGTGACAAGGATTCCATTTCTAGCAAATGGACCGACATCAACAACAAGTGTCACTCCTTCCAAGAAGTTTATCAACATAGCTACGATAATCGGCTGAGCGGAGAAGGTGACGTCGGGGTTTTAACGAAGGCTATGGAAGAGTACGAGAAAACGAAAGGCGTTTTCCCGTACTATAAGTTTTGGGAACTACTATGAAAAAGTCCAAAGTGGGCGGGCGTAGTGACCATGACGTCGAGTAGTAGACGTAGAGCTAAACGATCAAAAACGTTATCCTCCGTTGACCCTGACACACCAACTTCCGATGCTTGCAATGTCGATCTAAATGTTGTTGCGGACGTTGACAAGCAAGTTGAAGAAGAGTTGGCCCGACCGTCCGGTAGAAGAAAAGATAAGCGAACCGGGAAAAAACCGGTGGAGTCGTCTTCCGATCTCGAGTTGAAGGAAGATTTCGAGGAGATGAACTGTCGTCTCCAAGACATTCGAGACCTCGGCCACCAACGTTTGGAGACTATGAAAGAACGAGTCGCCGAAAACAAAAAGTTTAACGAGATGCAAGCGACGAGGCAAACGACGAGGCAAACGGAAAAGGACATTGAGTTTTTTTTCAAACCGATCGACCACCTACAAGGCGACGCGTTGATCGTTGCGCAAATGCATCGCCAAAAACTTCGGGAAAAATACGGACTTTAGATCATCATCTTTTTTTTAACTTTATTTTTTTTTATTTCTGTTTTTTTATTCGGTTTTTTTTATTTTATTTCTAGTAGTGTAATTTTTTTTAAATTAATGAAGTATTTTAAGTTTTAAATTTAAAAAATAAATAATTGTGTAATGATTGGATGGGCGTTATTGGGCATTATTCCCACCACGGCACTTTTGCAATAACACCCAATAATGCCCCCATGCTGACTGGACTGCCACATGACAGAAAACGTCCCGAGGTGGAGCATTATTGGGCTAACGACTACGCATGTTCTTATAATGATTTTTTATGGTTTAGAATATCACATGTGATGAGGGAGACTAGGTAGACTCTATTGGTTCCAATTATATAGTCAAATTTAAAAAAAATGGTATCTAACATATTAATTATATAGACTCTACAATTGAACTCCATATCTTCCTCTTAACTAGGGCTGTAAACGAGCTGAGCTAGACTCAGATCGAGCTCGGCTCGAACTCGATTCAAGGTGGCTCGGCTCGAGCTCAAATTTCAAATCGAGCTGAGATTTGAGGCTCGAGCTCGGCTCGACTAAAATTCGAGCTAGCTCGGCTCGGCTCGATCTAGCTCGAACTAACAAAGAACCACAAAATTTATTACTTAAAAATGAATTTCTTCATAGCCTAAGGGTCATAATTGCCATTTAATTTAACCATATGGCTAAATATGCAAGTATAGATAGTTAATTCACTTTCTCCATTGTCATTACCTTCTTTTATAGGGGAGATACTCCCTTAGTTTTTTGTTTTCTAAGCGATGCGGGACAAAAAAAAATGAAGGATGTAAACCTTATCGAGCCAGCTCACGAGCCGAGCCAGACCAAGCTCAATCTCGGCTCGTTTACAAACCGAGCCGAGCTTTCTTCGAGCTTTTTTCGAGCGAGTTTCGAACGAGCTGCGAGCTACGAGTTTTTTGAACACCCCTACTCTTAACATGAAACAAATAAAAAAAGATCAGAAGAAGCAATACGATAAGCATTAACCAACTCAACCCCATGTACATGAACAGGGCCGTCTCCGAGAATGATAAAAAAATTTGGGCCCCGGGCGAAACAAAAAAATTGGTATAATATAAACTCTTCAAATATATATCAAGAAACCACAATACGACATGCTAATCATGGGGCTTGAACTCATGACCTCAAGATTATAACCCAAAACATTAACTAATTAATTATATAATCATCTTGTTAACAAGATTCAAGAGTCAATTAATTAAGTGAATTGATAGTTCAAAACAGTTTAGGAAATAAAAAATGCATGGGATTAACTGAAAATTGTTTAGGAAATAAAAATGTAAAGAAAGGGTTTAGAACTCATGACCTTGGTTTTTAAATTTGAGTATCTTAACCATTGAACTAGCTTCATTTTTGTTACTGAGGTCATTTATTAAACATTTAAGATAACAGTGCTCATTTAAAAATCTTGACCCTAAATTTTTGTTGGGCCCTATAAACCTTTTAGGCCTTGGCGTCTGCGCGGGCTGCCCAGCCCACAAAGCCGGGCCTGTACATGAACACCTATGTTGTTAATAGACCACATAATAGGAATATGTAATATTTCCATGTATTTCTCAATCAGTGTGTCATTTACCTTGGATAGGAGATTGACTTGTAATTATTTATAGAGATCATAATACAGAGAGGAGGCAATGAATTATGCGATACGGCTTCTAAAGTCTATCATGGTATCACGCCAGTGAATAACCCTAGCACAACCTCTCCTTTCTGATCCTCTGCTATCTTTCTCTTCTATCTAACCTCCTCATCTCTATATTTTTTTCCTCTCTTCATCCCCTCTATCCAATGGACTCCAAGATTCACCCAGCCGTTACCGTCTCCAATATCAAGACATTCATACTAGTGACATTGGAGATGGAATCGGCCCAATATGCAACTTGGTCGGAATTGTTTCGGATCCACTGCCACGTGTTCCTTGTTTCTGACCATCTCTCCCCCAGACTAAAACCAGTCGCATCTACTTCAAAAGATGCTGACAAACAATCCGATACATAAACCCCTCCTCCTACCGATTTGTGGGAGCATCTTGACGCCATCGTTCTCCAATGGATATATGGAATGGTCTCTAGTGATCTACTCCATACCATACTAAAAACAAACACAATAGCCTACGTTGCTTGGAGTGCTCTTAAATCAATCTTCCAAGATAACAAAGCCACAAAAGCCATTCATCTCAATAACAAATTTTCCAACACCCGTCTCGAAAATTTTGCTAATGTTTCTGCCTACTGTCAAGAACTGAAGGTTCTTTCCGATCGGTTGTCGAATGTTGATTGTCCCGTTTCTGACTATCGCTCGGAATACACAAACAGTCGGGACCGTGGTCGACGTGGGAGGGGACGTGGTCATGGTTCATGGGGGCGTGGACGCGGCTACAACAATGGTCAACCCTAAAACATGGGCTACTCGTCATGGGGACAAGGTAACCAGTGGACCGGCCCACAGGTTTATCCGACTTGGCAACAATGGCCCAACCCGCCATGCCCATAGCCCACTTCTTCACATCCCACCAACACACCAAATGGGAATGGCATTCTCGGCCCACGGCCCAGCCAAGCGTACGCTGCCGCGTACACCCCCACCAACATCGAGCAGGCGCTATTTAACATGTCTCTCAATGCTCAGGACCCGAACACGATCATGGATACAGGGGCTATGACTCACATGCTACAACCGACAGGTAATTCTCAACCTATTTTTAATAATGGCAATTCTCATAACATTATTGTCGGTAATGGACAAACCATCCCGGTTACTGGACACGGCAACCAACAACTACCACCACATTTCCCACCATTCAAATTAAACAACATCCTATATGCACCTAAGCTTATAAAAACTCTTATATCCGTGCGTCGGCTGACAACTGACGTGACCGTGTCGTCCCGATCAGTCAAAAACCCAATTAACCTAGGTAGCTAGGGTAAGTCGAGTATCGTATCCACGAAGAGCATGTGGTCAATATCACACTGGTTGTTCGATTAGCCAAAGTTATTTACAAACAAATATGCAAAATAATTATGAAGCTTGCTAATTTTTATTTTTAGTTTGTTTAGAAAAATTATTAAAAACCACTAATTAGAATGAGGAAAAATAACAAGTTAGAAACAAGGGTCACACCCGGTTCGACAACTGCAAGACCTAGAGTTTCTACACGTTAGACTTAATTTAGTTGCATTTGATTATTAACGGATTTAGTATTACGTGGCTTAGGTGTCAAGAGCTATCAATGTCATAGACAACGGACCGCACTACACTTCGTTACCAAGAACATGTAAATCCTAACCTATAGCAAGGCATAATTGCACATATTCATTTCACAAAGTCAAATTTAATAACTCATTCGACAATTCATGAATCCAATACAAATGCAAGACAATTGATATAAGTTTCAAATAGTTAAATACAACTAGTCACAAATTAAATCATAAACAAAATATTGAAACCCTAGAATTCTTACAAAATCTACACCGGGGTAAAACCTTAGAATTAGCCACGCATCACCTTCAAAGCAATTATCATATTTTGTTTTTGTGCTTCACGAGGTGTGTGCAAAAGCCTAGAACAGCCAATGGCTGCCTTCCCACAGTAACCGTCAGTCCTCGTCTTTTTTTTGTAACCCCCTATGCGATCCCCTCTTAAATCACACGAACAAAACTTATGTCACCATGATTAGTTTAGTGGGCCATACTTACTTTGTGAGAATCCATGTCTTTGGCCTACTAGAAATTGTAATTGTGTTGTGAGCCCACCACTTCATTTCGAGACCTGCACACCATTGTCAAAACATAGCTTTTATTTTTTTTTTTCAATTCCACCACAAGAACCATTTTATTTCATTTATTTACTAAATATTATAATTAATAAATCTTAACATATAAAATAGAAAAACATATTAAAATAGTATATTCTTAAACAAGATGAATGCAGTTATATTAGAATTAATATTAAATAAGGTATACTAAAAATGCACCGATCACATCCCCACACTTATCTTTTGCTTGCCCTCAAGCAAATCTGTTTTTCACTTTCACGTGGGTCGAACAAGAAACACACGTCCCATTCCCGAGACTAAGGTTAAGGTCTAATGTCATACCCGGTTCAAACTTTTTACAATTTTCAACATATTTAGCAATACATGATTAATCATATAAGAATGGTTATCCAAGATTAACCCGCCCTTGAAACTAATAAACCATGCCCATCCCTCACAATGTTCTCTCCACTCGGTTTAAAATCTGGCTAATTAGATAATGAATTAGCACTTTCTAAGTAATCACTCAAAACTGATTAGAACACGTACCCGCATATGCTTGCGACTCAATCATTTTCCACCACCGAACACGAATAATAAGCACAAGTCAAAAGGTCTTTAAAGGGTTGTAGCGGGGCTAGGTGAAGGGTAGGAAATAGAATTTTTTTTTTTAAGTGGCTAAGGTGATGAAAGTCGATTCTTATTTCAAAATCACTATGCTAACACAACTATCTACAAACATTGAGCTAGAGGGCAATACTTTTCGCCTTTTATTCAGCAAACTAAAACACATATTTTTGTATTTTTCTCAACAACTTTTCTCTTTTTTTTTCGTAACGTTTCTGATTTTTTTTCTTTTTTTTTCAATAAATAAATAAGTCACAACTATACGAACATATACTCCTACAATCGAATTTTCATCACACGGGCTTAAAAGGAAAAGGTTTACGGTTATGGGCTAATTGGGTTGGTCAAACGAAAGGTTTAGGCTCAAAGTGGGCGACTAGGGGATTTATTTGGGTAAAGGTAAGCAAATGGTGTAAAAGGAAAAGGTTTACCTAATGCCTTAATCATTCTCGTGCTTGTATTTGGTCTATGGTCTCAAATGTATCAAAAGATGCAAGTTCAACAATACACGACTAATGGTCCACTCAAACAAAGAAACATAAATATGTAATTCTATGATGTAAAAGTGGCTCAAAACCTCACATGTATAAAGGGTATGGTATGTGGCATGCATGATGTGCTAGTTTCTTAGGCGGATTATTCCCAAATAACCACCCGCTAAATACCCGTCATGCTAATTGTTTGAACTTGACCATGACAATAGACCAAATGGGTTGTGTTATCCCTCGTTAACTTAGTTACTTGTGCTTTTAAGATCGCTTCAAACAAAGACATTTTGAAAAATTTTTGAAATTTTTCCCCCATCTCCACACTTGAGGTAAACGTTGTCCTCAATGTGTAGTGTTTAAATGAACGGGTCAAAAATCAAAAACTTTTACTCCCCCATCCCCATACTTGAGGTAAACATTGTCCTCAAATGTGTAAGAACTAGAGTTTTTAAAACGCACAAAGGATGTGACACGGCTAACATCCCCAAAATTTCGCCTCGGAAAATAAAATACAATTTACAATCCACTTATTTGCTAACTAAAAATCAAAAGTAAAAAGAAACGTATGCACCTGATTCTTTAGCTCATTCCTCGTGTGCTCTTCTTCTCTTCAAGAAAGCGGTCGTCCTACGAACATAATGTACCTAAAAATCTTAACACTTGTGTAGAAGCATGCTTCTCACAGCCATTAAAATTTATTAGCTACCTAGTTCTACCACTTTTATGAAAATATTACCAAGTTATACGTTAATTTACTTTGATTTATGTGGAAAATTTATTTACAATAACAACAAACCTAACTCACTTTCGTAGGAATCACGTTTGCATTTAGCTTATGCAACAAGCCCTTTTAAACCCCCCAATAGCTTGGGAGGACGAGAGGTCTCGTGAGGGTTATATAGGGAACACACCCACAACGTTCATTTAACTAAGAAAATAAAATAAATGAATACTAGTACAAACTCTACAACAATCATACCTGATTTACCTCTCATGGTGGTCGAAGAGCACATTTGCCTACCGAGTTTCCAACATACGCTCGGTAGTTGGCATGCCGAATCCACTCTCTTTTTCTTCTATTCGGCATGCATAATGTACAACTTCGGGGTCGCTTCTTACCAAACCGGCCAATGTCTTACAATACTACCTTTCGAATCCTTATACCCGAACCATCATCCCCAACTTTGTTGGTTGGAGTGATAAGTATGGGAGAAGGATAGGCATGAACGTGGGCTTCTTTCGGTTCTGACCCGTCTTGCGGTGTTATGTCTTTCGCTCGGTTCAAACACTCAACTTCTTGTTCAAGAAGATCTATAACCTCTTCCACCATATCACCTTCCACCATTGTACCACTAGCCAACACCTCTCGGTCTCATCTAAGTTGAGCCAATTCTTCGGCGAGTTGACCCACTTTCTTTGCCAAGGCTTCATGAGCTTTATCTCTTACTTCAAACTCTTTCTTCATTTCGGTTTTAATTTCTTGATTTGAATTCATGAGAGCTTGATGTGAGTTGGTAAGAGCACTCATAGCATTCCTGATGGCATCGAGCTTGGAACTTATTGAGTCTTGAGGTTCCTCGTATGCCGGTTGAGGGTATTCATAATAATAATCGTCATACTCCTCCTGGTAACTTGGGAAACGTGGCATCTCGGGTTCATAACTATCATAATCCCACTTTGGCTCATAATTGTTGTTGACATTTGACTGATAGTATCCCTGATATGAAGGTGGCTTGTAACCGGACTTTATTTTTTCTTTCCAAAACACTGGATCTTTCCAAAACACTGGGCAATCTTCATGTATGTGAACTTTTCCACAACAAGGGCATTCATTTTCTTGCTCCGGTGGTAGAGGTGGTCTAGTGTATGGATAATATGAGGATGGACCATTGAAATCTTCATAATCCGCCCTCCTATATTCAAACAATCCGCTGAGGTAGTCTTCCCGTTCCTTGTTGGCTTGAACTTTTTCGTAGAAAACAGAGCAATCCTCTAAATAGTGCTCTCCGCTTCCGCAACACTCACACGGATCATCATCTACCCAATTCATACTGAAAGATGGTACCTGCAAAACATCTACCTGCACAAACAAGCTCGACCACCCAAAGTAAAATCACGAATATACAAGGAAGAAAGAAAAAAAAAACTAAACTAAAATC
Organism: Helianthus annuus; assembly: GCF_002127325.2. Classification (NCBI taxonomy): domain Eukaryota; kingdom Viridiplantae; phylum Streptophyta; class Magnoliopsida; order Asterales; family Asteraceae; genus Helianthus; species Helianthus annuus. The sequence continues at coordinate 73,361,564 of NC_035440.2, read as the reverse complement.
GAACAAGCAATGAAATACTAAGCGCACTAGCTCCCCGACAACGGCGCCATTTTGACGTGACCGTGTCGTCCCGATCAGTCAAAAACCCAATTAACCTAGGTAGCTAGGGTAAGTCGAGTATCGTATCCACGAAGAGCATGTGGTCAGTATCACACTGGTTATTCGATTAGCCAAAGTTATTTACAAACAAATATGCAAAATAATTATGAAGCTTGCTAATTTTTATTTTTAGTTTGTTTAGAAAAATTGTTAAAAACCACTAATTAGAATGAGGAAAAATAACAAGTTAGAAACAAGGGTCACACCCGGTTCGACAACTGCAAGACCTAGAGTTTCTACACGTTAGACTTAATTTAGTTGCATTTGATTATTAACGGATTTAGTATTACGTGGCTTAGGTGTCAAGAGCTATCAACGTCATAGACAACGGACCGCACTACACTTCGTTACCAAGAACATGTAAATCCTAACCTATAGCAAGGCATAATTGCACATATTCATTTCACAAAGTCAAATTTAATAACTCATTCGACAATTCATGAATCCAATACAAATGCAAGACAATTGATATAAGTTTCAAATAGTTAAATACAACTAGTCACAAATTAAATAATAAACAAAATATTGAAACCCTAGAATTCTTACAAAATCTACACCGGGGTAAAACCTTAGAATTAGCCACGCATCACCTTCAAAGCAATTATCATATTTTGTTTTTGTGCTTCACGAGGTGTGTGCAAAAGCCTAGAACAGCCAATGGCTGCCTTCCCACAGTAACCGTCAGTCCTCGTCTTTTTTTTGTAACCCCCTATGCGATCCCCTCTTAAATCACACGAACAAAACTTATGTCACCATGATTAGTTTAGTGGGCCATACTTACTTTGTGAGAATCCATGTCTTTGGCCTACTAGAAATTGTAATTGTGTTGTGAGCCCACCACTTCATTTCGAGACCTGCACACCATTGTCAAAACATAGCTTTTTTTTTTTCAATTCCACCACAAGAACCATTTTATTTCATTTATTTACTAAATATTATAATTAATAAATCTTAACATATAAAATAGAAAAACATATTAAAATAGTATATTCTTAAACAAGATGAATGCAGTTATATTAGAATTAATATTAAATAAGGTGTACTAAAAATGCACCGATCACATCCCCACACTTATCTTTTGCTTGCCCTTAAGCAAATCTGTTTTTCACTTTCACGTGGGTCGAACAAGAAACACACGTCCCATTCCCGAGACTAAGGTTAAGGTCTAATGTCATACCGGGTTCAAACTTTTTACAATTTTCAACATATTTAGCAATACATGATTAATCATATAAGAATGGTTATCCAAGATTAACCCGCCCTTGAAACTAATAAACCATGCCCATCCCTCACAATGTTCTCTCCACTCGGTTTAAAATCTGGCTAATTAGATAATGAATTAGCACTTTCTAAGTAATCACTCAAAACCGATTAGAACACGTACCCGCATATGCTTGCGACTCAATCATTTTCCACCACCGAACACGAATAATAAGCACAAGTCAAAAGGTCTTTAAAGGGTTGTAGCGGGGCTAGGTGAAGGGTAGAAAATAGAATTTTTTTTTTTAAGTGGCTAAGGTGATGAAAAGTCGATTCTTATTTCAAAATCACTATGCTAACACAACTATCTACAAACATTGAGCTAGAGGGCAATACTTTTCGCCTTTTATTCAGCAAACTAAAACACATATTTTTATATTTTTCTCAACAACTTTTCTCTTTTTTTTCGTAACATTTCTGATTTTTTTTCTTTTTTTTTTCAATAAATAAATAAGTCACAACTATACCAACATATACTCCTACAATCGAATTTTCATCACACGGGCTTAAAAGGAAAAGGTTTACGGTTATGGGCTAATTGGGTTGGTCAAACGAATGGTTTAGGCTCAAAGTGGGCGATTAGGGGATTTATTTGGGTAAAGGTAAGCAAATGGTGTAAAAGGAAAATGTTTACCTAATGCCTTAATCATTCTCGTGCTTGTATTTGGTCTATGGTCTCAAACGTATCAAAAGATGCAAGTTCTACAATACATGATTAATGGTCCACTCAAACAAAGAAACATAAATATGTAATTCTATGATGTAAAAGTGGCTCAAAACCTCACATGTATAAAGGGTATGGTATGTGGCATGCATGATGTGCTAGTTTCTTAGGCGGATTATTCCCAAATAACCACCCGCTAAATACCCGTCATGCTAATTGTTTGAACTTGACCATGACAATAGACCAAATGGGTTGTGTTATCCCTCGTTAACTTAGTTACTTGTGCTTTTAAGATCGCTTCAAACAAAGACATTTTGAAAAATTTTTGAAATTTTTCCCCCATCCCCACACTTGAGGTAAACGTTGTCCTCAATGTGTAGTGTTTAAATGAACGGGTCAAAAATCAAAAACTTTTACTCCCCCATCCCCAAACTTGAGGTAAACATTGTCCTCAAATATGTAAGAACTAGAGTTTTTAAAACGCACAAAGGATGTGACACGGCTAACATCCCCAAAATTTCACCTCGGAAAATAAAATACAATTTACAATCCACTTATTTGCTAACTAAAAATCAAAAGTAAAAAGAAACGTATGCACCTGATTTTTTAGCTCATTCCTCGTGTGCTCTTCTTCTCTTCAAGAAAGCGGTCGTCCCACGAACATAATGTACCTTAAAATCTTAACACTTGTGTAGAAGCATGCTTCTCACAACCATTAAAATTTATTAGCTACCTAGTTCTACCACTTTTATGAAAATATTACCAAGTTATACGTTAATTTTTTCGAGACCTGCACACCATTGTCAAAACATAGCTTTTTTTTTTTCAATTCCACCACAAGAACCATTTTATTTCATTTATTTACTAAATATTATAATTAATAAATCTTAACATATAAAATAGAAAAACATATTAAAATAGTATATTCTTAAACAAGATGAATGCAGTTATATTAGAATTAATATTAAATAAGGTGTACTAAAAATGCACCGATCAATAACCGACAACTCTATTTCAATCGAATTTGATCCCTTTGGTTTTCTTGTGAAGGACCTCAAGACACGGATCCCTATCCAGCGGTGTAACAACATCGGTGACTTATATCCACTCCTTCCGCCACCATCCTCACAACAACAATCACCCGCTACATTTGCTGCTTTATCTTAACAACTTTGGCACCAACGTCTCGGCCATCCGGGACCTACTTTATTGAAAGCTTTAAAAACTTCTAGTTCTATTGAATATGGTTCTTTGAATAAACATGTTTGTCAGTCTTGTGTTTTTGGAAAAAGTACTCGTTTGCCGTTTAATGCTTCTAATACTAGTACTTGTTTGCCGTTTGACATAATACATAGTGATCTTTTGACCTCCCCTATCGTTAGCACCGGGGGTCATCGCTACTATATTTATTTCTTGATGATTATACCAATTTTTTGTGGACTTATCCATGGCAAAGAAATCACAAGTATACTCTATTTTTTGTCACTTATACAATCAAATAAACACCCAATTCGAAAGAAAGATTAAAGATTTTGTAACACCCCAAAAATATTTAATAGTTAAAATGCTATATATTAAAAGTGTAAAAGAAAGATGATAGTTTAATTAACATTAGATTAATAGATATAACTTGAGGGGCTGATTTAGCAAAATGGCCAAACTTGATTTTAATAAAAACAAAATAAATCAAAAACCCACACACATCAGTGTGTGTGCGTGTGGGAGCGACCAGGAGAGGGAAGAACACCCCCAAAACCCTTATTTCATCAAATTGATCAAATTAAAGGGTGAATTGGGCTTGAAGTTACTGCATGAATCAAGAATCTTGATCACTCACACTTGTCTAACACTAGGTAAGTTACAATTTCAGTTTTGGTGATGTTTGATTCTTGAGTGAAATTTGATTAATAGAAGTTCTTAAATAATTGGGTGATGTTATGATTTCAGGAACTGTGATTAAAGTGTGGGATTATAAACCCTAACTGAATCATGTGAATTGATTGATAAATTTTGTGTTAGGAATTGTCTTATGCCATATATTGAAGTGGGTTTTCATCTAGGATGAAAAGCCCCAAGATTGTTGTATGAACTATGTGAAATATTAACCTAGGTTTGTTGAACTAGCATGTTAATATGGAGGTAATGAGTAATCAAGTTTGAATAAGATGAAATTCTTGGATTTACCAAGGTTTAAATGAACGAAAATGGTTAATTAAAAGGTATGCACATAAGGTGCTTGACAAAACGCCTAAAAGAAGATTGATAGACATAAATTGTGGTGTTTGGCTAAATAAACAAGCTTTAGATTATGAGCCGAAGGGTTCTAATGATAATTGGCTTGTGCATTTTAGGCAACACGGTTGAGGCGTCGGGAAGTCAAGCCGGTGTGGACAGTCGTTTGAAGGGAAAGCTTTAACGTATGTGGCTAAACGCTTCGTTAATATGGTTATTTAGTCTTTTGCTATTGTTAATAGTTCATACGTTAGAATATGAGATTTTAGTGGTTAAGTTTGCTTGAATGATGAACTTCATAAGGGCAAACTAAACGGGTCAATAAGAGAAGGTACAAATCGGGTAACGGGAGTACCTTCTACGTAGATCTTAAATGTGACACCCCAAGAAAACCAGGAAACAACACAACACAACTAGCTTCCTCAGTAACCGCATGCTAAATTTCGGGACGAAATTTCTTTCAAGTTGGGGATAATGTGACAACTCGAGTTTCCAAGATTCCATCTTCGCATTAATTGCACGTTAATTATTTAGTTGTTTGCTTACACGACTTGTTTGCCTTGTTAATTGTTTAGTGGTTTGCTTACACGACTTGTTGAGATGGTTGTTTGATATGTTATCTGTTTAATGTGATTAAAGTGTTTGGTTTCATGAACATGAACTTGTATACTGTTGAGATTAGAATTATACCCGACGAAACATAGTGTTTCGCCATAAACCTCGACGACGAAACAGGTGACGAAACAGGTGTGTTTCGTCACACACACACCTCGACGAAACGAGGTGTTTCGCCGGCCCATGATTCGCCGAAGCCCATTAAGGGCCCCGTACATTACGCGTATGTTTTATTGAGTCCCACTGTTTCATTCATCACACTTTGAACAAATAAGAAACCCTAGAGCTCTCTCTCCCTGTTGACGACGACGGTGTGTCTTCGAAGCCCTTTCTTTCCGACCGATCGATCCATTAACTCTCCTATTTTGGTTAGTGTTTAACCCTTATGTGATTTGCCGTTTGTGTCATCACTAACTGCTTAATTGGAACCATTGTTAACTGCTATTATATAAAGTTTAAATTCATGATTTGATGTTGAGTCTGATTAATGATCGACGTTTCATGAATCTTATGTATGGTCAATGGATTGCTCATATTATCAAATGTTAGTAATAGAATCTGTTCGTAATAATTGGATCTCAACCTTATGGTGATTCTTGCTAATAAGTAACTTATATATTTAAAAGATTATCAATTGTATGCATGTAGTAATCGTGTAGATCATACGAGGGTTTAGCAAACTGTTATGCATAGGGTATGGGTTACATGTATATTGTTGAATGATTGTTGTATGATTTGCCGTATGATAATGATCGATGATAGTGTGTAACGGCTGTGGTTATTGGTTAGGGTTTCTGGGTAATCATCAGTTACTCGACGTAACTGACTTGTTGGACGAAACGCATATCATGACGAAACTGGCACGACGAAACATAGGGTGTTTCGCCGAGGATGTTCACGACGAAACATAGGGTGTTTCGTCGAGGGTAATCACGACGAAACAAAGGTGTTTCGTCGAAGGGGATTCACGACGAAACAAGGGTGTTTCGTCGAGTGGGTAAACTGCACAGTAACTAAGTTTAATTCTGTTAAGGGGTAACTGGGTTAGCTAACTATTGTTAAATGATAAGCATGACTTGCATGAGATTGAATTTGTTCTTTGTGTTATTTGGTGATCACCGATTCAATGCCCACTGTGATTGTACTTATGTGTGAACTTCGTGAATATAAACTGATTAAGAATACGTGCGTACTTTAGGCCTTGACTGATTATTTGTGAGCACATACCTTAGCATACCGAGCAAACCAAGGTGAGTTCACACCCTTTCCAAGGCATGGGATTCCCGGTGGGTTGGGAATGGATTTAATGACTACCCGTACTTGCATCACTACTAGACTACTAGACTACTTACTACCGTCCTCGGTTTGGGAAGGATGCCAGTGCGAACACCTACGTAAAACCTACGTACTATTGTCCTCGGTTTGGGAAGTACACCAGAGTTAGAACCTACGTAAAACCTACATACTAATGTCCTCGGTATGGGAAGGACACCAGCGCTAAACCTACGTACTCGCTACGTACTGTCCTCGGTTAGGGAAGGGCACTTACGTAAAACCTACGTAAACTCATATTTACCGTTGTCCTCAGATTGGGAAGGACATCTATAGATACAACTAGTCTAGTACATACAACATGGGAAGCCCCTACTTATTATTGTAAAGGTTTGGAAACAAAGATACTGGGTAACGCATGGTTATGAAACGAACTTACAATTTCTGAAACGAACTCTTTAACTGAACAATCAACTGTGAACTCACTCAACTTTGTTGTTGACTCTCTGTTACATGCCTTGCAGGACGTTAGGTACTTATGGAGCTTGCACTGGGAGGCGCAGTCGTTGTGGGACATGGGCAGTGGATGCCATGTTAAAAACATTATGACATTTTGAACTTAATACTTATGTTGGGTTTTCATATTATGCTTCCGCTAGTTAAAACTACGTTTTGTTTGGACACCAATTGTATTGTGTTGGATTTCATAAACTACTTTTAATTATATATTGTGTTGAATATGATTGGTGGCTTGATCCTGGTCATGTCACGCCTCCAAGCGGTGGTACTCTGCGAGTGGATTTTGGGGGGTGTGACAGATTGGTATCAGAGCCATTAGTTATAGTGAACTTGGTTTTAAAAAGGGGAAAACTTTTGGATAAAACCAGACTATAACCAGAATAGTGCTCAATGATCCACAACGACGCTTCGCTCCACGTGCAAGACTCAACACTATAGGTGATATGGTTTATGTTTTATTGCCTACTTGTTAGTTACATAGAACTTTGCTCATGGTATTGCTAGATAAACGTAGCAACTAATATTTGAAACACATGTGTGCTTACTCTCTTCTGTCATCGCACTTTTGCGAACCTCTCTCACTCATGTTTCCCTTTTGTTATGAAGATCATGAGTGGACGTGTCAATATGACTCAAGCCCAGTTGACGGCTCTGATTAACGAACAAGTTGTTGCGGCACTTGCAGCCGCTCAAGCAGGAGGTATACCCTGCAGTCACAAACTCACTCTAGGATATTTAGATCCTACACTCCTAAACCAACTCTTGTGTTTAACCTTGTCTTGTTCTTATACACAACAGGTCAGCACGCTCAGCCACTTGTGTGCACGTTCAAGACTTTTATGGACTGTCGTCCTAGTACTTTCAGTGGCACTGAAGGGGCAGTTGGACTCCTCCACTGGTTCGAGAAGCTCGAATCGGTCTTCGAGATGTGTGAATGCCCTGAGGCTCGTAGGGTTAAGTATGCCACTGGTACTCTCGAAGGCATTGCGCTGACTTGGTGGAATGCGCAAGTACAGATGCTGGGGTTGGCGGCTGCTAATGCCACCCCATGGAACGACTTCAAGGAATTGATCAAGCGGGAATACTGCACTCGTGATGACATCCACAAGTTGGAAGTGGAGTTCTTTAACCTGAAGATGAAAGGGTCAGAGATAGAGGCGTATACGAAAAGGTCAAACGAGCTGGCCATCCTATGTCCAACTATGGTGGACCCTCCTATCAAGCGCATTGAGTTGTACCTCAAAGGCTTAGTACCAGAGATTCAAAGCCATGTGACCTCCGCTAATCTTGCTACCATTCAGGATGTTACTCGTCTTGCTCATCGTCTCACAGACCAGGCAGTGGAACAGAACAAGCTGCCTAAACGTATCCGCGCTGCTACCACTACTACTACTTCTGCTATTCCCAGTGACAACAGGCGAAAATGGGATGGGGATTCCAGCAAGTGTTCGACTACACTTCAGTCCCAGGCTCAGTAGCGAAAGACTGATGACTACCAGAGTCCTGGTCAGCAATCTTCTGGTAGTCAGGGGCACGGTGGTTATCGAGGAAATCACCCAAAGTGTAACAGATGCAACAGACACCACAGTGGTCAGTGCAACAAGGGTCGTTGTCAGAGGTGTCTCAAGATGGGTCATAAAGCTAAGGATTGCAGGAGCTCACGGCCTGCAAATCAGAGTCGTCAGCAGCAACAGCAAGCACCGCAGAATCGGCAATGGCAACGGGGCAACAAAGGATGTTTTCAGTGTGGCGCTGAAGGTCAATTCAAGAGACACTGCCCATATTTAAACCAGAATCAGAATCAGAACCACAACCAAGGCAACAGGAACAATAATGGAAACAACAATGGGGGAAACAATGATAACAACGGTGCTAGGGGTCGTGTGTTCGTGCTGGGTCAGGGTGAAGCAAGGAATGATCCTAACGTGGTGATGGGTAAGTTTCTTCTCGACGACTTTTATGTTACTGTTTTATTTGATTCGGGTGCCGATACCAGTTATGTGTCTCTAAAAGTTAGTCAAATGCTCAAGCACACACCAACACTTTTGAATACCAAGCATGTTGTAGAGTTAGCAAATGGTAGAAGTCTAGAGGCCACACACATAGTTCAGGGTTGTAATCTTGTCCTCACTGGTCAAACTTTCTCTATCGATCTCATTCCTATAGTTTTGGGTAGTTTCGACATCGTCATTGGGATGGATTGGTTATCCCAACAGCAAGCAGAGATCATATGCAAATAAAAGATTGTTCGTATTCCCCGTTCTGGTAAAGAACCTCTCGAAGTTCAGGGCGACAAGAGTGGTGCCGTGGTGGGCATCATCTCCTTTCTTAAGGCCCAGAAGTGTTTGCGAAAGGACCACACCGCTATTTTAGCACTTGTTACTGACGCATCGACGAAAGAGAAGAGATTAGAGGATATTCCAGTAGTGCGTGACTTTCCTCAAGTATTTCCTGAAGATTTACCTGGTCTACCGCCTCACCGCCAGGTCGAATTCCGAATCGAGCTAGCCCCTGGAGCAGCGCCCATAGCTCGAGCACCTTATCGCTTAGCTCCAACCGAACTGGAAGAACTGTCCAAACAATTGCAAGAACTTTTGGATAAAGGTTTTATTCGTCCTAGCTCTTCGCCTTGGGGAGCTCCAGTATTATTTGTGAAGAAGAAAGACGGTACCTTCCGTATGTGCATAGATTATCGCGAACTCAACAAGGTGACCATGAAGAATCGCTATCCACTCCCATGCATTGATGACTTGTTCGACCAGTTGCAAGGGTCGAGCTACTACTCAAAGATTGATCTGTGGTCAGGCTACCATCAAATGAGAGTCCGGGACGAGGACGTCTCCAAAACAGCATTCAGAACTCGCTACGGCCACTACGAGTTTCTGGCCATACCATTCGGGTTAACAAACGCACCTGTAGTCTTCATGGATCTTATGAACAGAGTGTGCAAGCCTTACTTGGATAAGTTTGTTATTGTATTCATCGACGACATCCTGATCTATTCTAAGAGTCACGAGGAACACGAGCAGCATTTACGGCTTATCTTGGAACTCCTTCCAATAGAACAGCTATACGCCAAGTTTTCAAAATGCGACTTTTGGCTTCGTGAAGTCCACTTTCTAGGCCACGTGGTAAATAAGGATGGGATCCATGTTGATCCATCCAAGGTAGACTCGATTAAGAACTGGCCTGCACCCCGTACACCAACAGAAATTCACCAATTCTTGGGTTTGGCAGGTTACTACAGGAGGTTTATCAAGGATTTTTCCGAGATTGCGCAACCTCTCACCTCACTAACACAGAAGGGCGTAACTTATCGATGGGGTAATGCACAGGAATCTGCATTTCAGCACTTAAAGGATAGACTTTGCAGCGCACCTATTCTCTCATTGCCTGAAGGCACAGACGATTTTGTAGTTTATTGCGATGAATCCATTCAGGGTCTTGGGTGTGTGTTGATGCAACGTGACAAGGTTATTGCTTATGCATCACGCCAACTTAAGGTTCACGAAAGGAACTACACTACACATGATCTAGAGCTGGGAGCTGTTATTTTCGCGCTCAAGATATGGAGACATTACCTGTACGGTACCAAGTGCACCATCTACATCGATCACAGGAGTCTCGAGCATATCTTCACACAGAAGGAATTAAACATGCGTCAACGTCGATGGGTCGAGCTTTTAAACGATTACGAATGTGCTATAAAGTACCATCCGGGCAAAGCCAATGTGGTGGCCGACGCCCTCAGTTGAAAGGATACTACACCTCAGCGTGTACGAGCGTTACAACTCACCATCCAGTCTAGTCTTCCTACACAGATACGAGATGCTCAGGTGGAAGCATTGAAACCAGAAAACGTCAGGGCTGAAGCCCTACGCGGCTCAAGGCAACTGTTAGAACAAAAGGAAGACGACACATACTATGTAACAGGACGCATTTGGGTCCCACATTATGGAAACTTACGCGAGCTGGTGATGGATGAAGCACATAAGTCTCGCTACTTAGTACATCCAGGTTCGGATAAGATGTACCACGATCTCAGAACTACGTATTGGTGGCCTAGCATGAAAGCTCACAGAGCAACTTACGCCAGCAAATGTTTGACTTGTGCGAGAGTCAAGACCGAATACCGGAAACCATCGGGCCTACTCCAACAACCAAAGATACCACAATGGAAATGGGAGGAAATTTCCATGGATTTTGTTACTGGCCTGCCTAGATATCAACGTGGGAATGATACTATTTGGGTGATCGTGGATCGACTCACAAAGTCTGCACACTTCTTGGCTATCAAGGAAACGGATAAGTTCTCCACTCTAGCAGACATTTATCATAAAGAAGTGGTTTCGAGGCACGGGGTGCCCACCTCCATTATTTCTGATCGTGATGCACGTTTTACTTCTGAATTGTGGCAAGCAATGCACAAGACCTTTGGCTCACGTTTAGACATGAGCACATCTTACCACCCGCAAACGGGTGGGCAGTCTGAACGCACCATCCAAACTCTAGAAGACATATTGCGAGCATGTGTACTCGATTTCGGCAACGGCTGGGAAAAACATCTCCCGTTAGTGGAGTTTTCATATAACAATAGTTACCACACCAGCATTCAAGCTGCTCCATTTGAGGCATTGTACGGGCGTAAATGCCGATCACCTCTTTGTTGGGTAGGGGTGGGTGATAGTCAGATCACGGGTTCAGAACTGGTGGTAGACGCAACGGAAAGAATTGCGCAAATACGACAACGAATGGCGGCAGCTCGTGACCGTCAGAAAAGCTACGCTGATAAGCGCAGGAAACCACTCGAGTTCCAGGTTGGGGATCGAGTGCTACTCAAAGTCTCACCTTGGAAAGGTGTAGTTCGTTTTGGCAAACGAGGCAAGCTCAATCCGCGACCTACCAAACTGAACCTACCAGCAGAACTCGGTGGAGTTCACAACGTTTTTCACGTGTCAAATCTAAAGAAATGCCTATCAGATGAGACCCTCATAGTTCCTTTGAAGGAGCTCACTATCGATGATCAGTTGCGATTCGTCGAGGAACCGATTGAAATCACGGACCGGGATGTTAAGGTCCTCAAGCACACCAGGATACATCTTGTTCGAGTTCGTTGGAACTCCCGTCGTGGCCCAGAGTTCACCTGGGAATGAGAAGACCAAATGAAACTCAAATATCCCCAGTTGTTCAAGAACAATGCAACCACTACAGAGGCTGAAGCTACTACAGAATTTCGGGACGAAATTCCAAACCAACGGGGGGATGATGTGACACCCCAGGAAAACCAGGAAACAACACAACACAACTAGCTTCCTCAGTAACCGCATGCTAAATTTCGGGACGAAATTTCTTGCAAGTTGGGGATAATGTGACAACTCGAGTTTCCAAGATTCCATCTTCTCATTAATTGCACGTTAATTGTTTAGTTGTTTGCTTACACAACTTGTTTGCCTTGTAACTGTACACTGGATTATAAGTTGAGATGGTTGTTTGATATGTTATCTGTTTAATGTGATTAAAGTGTTTGGTTTCATGAACATGAACTTGTATACTGTTGAGATTAGAATTATACCCGACGAAACAAAGTGTTTCGCTATAAACCTCGACGACGAAACAGGTGACGAAACAGGTGTGTTTCATCACACACACACCTCGACGAAACGAGGTGTTTCGCCGGCCCATGATTCGCCGAAGCCCATTAAGGGCCCAGTACGTTACGCGTATGTTTTATTGAGTCCCACTGTTTCATTCGTCACACTTTGAACAAATAAGAAACCCTAGAGCTCTCTCTCCCTGTTGACGAAGACGGTGTGTCTTCGAAGCCCTTTCTTTCCGACCGATCGATCCATTAGCTCTCCTATTTTGGTTAGTGTTTAACCCTTGTGTGTCTTCGAAGCCCTTTCACGACGAAACATAGGGTGTTTCGTCGAGGGTAATCACGACGAAACAAAGGTGTTTCGTCGAAGGGGATTCACGACGAAACAAGGGTGTTTCGTCGAGTGGGTAAACTGCACAGTAACTAAGTTTAATTCTGTTAAGGGGTAACTGGGTTAGCTAACTATTGTTAAATGATAAGCATGACTTGCATGAGATTGAATTTGTGCTTTGTGTTATTTGGTGATCACTGATTCAATGCCCACTGTGATTGTCCTTATGCGTGAACTTCGTGAATATAAACTGATTATGAATACGTGCGTACTTTAGGCCTTGACTGATTATTTGTGAGCACATACCTTAGCATACCGAGCAAACCAAGGTGAGTTCACACCCTTTCCAAGGCATGGGATTCCCGGTGGGTTGGGAATGGATTGAATGACTACCCGTACTTGCATCACTACTATACTACTAGACTACTTACTACCGTCCTCGGTTTGGGAAGGATGCCAGTGCGAACACCTGCGTAAAACCTACGTACTATTGTCCTCGGTTTGGGAAGTACAACAGAGTTAGAACCTACGTAAAACCTACGTACTAATGTCCTCGGTATGGGAAGGACACCAGCGCTAAACCTACGTACTCGCTACGTACTGTCCTCGGTTAGGGAAGGGCACTTACGTAAAACCTACGTAAACTCATATTTATCGTTGTCCTCAGATTAGGAAGGACACCTATAGATACAACTAGTCTAGTACATACAACATGGGAAGCCCCTACTTATTATTGTAAAGGTTTGGAAACAAAGATACTGGGTAACGCATGGTTATGAAACGAACTTACAATTTCTGAAACAAACTCTTTAACTGAACAATCAACTGTGAACTCGCTCAACTTTGTTGTTGACTCTCTGTTACATGCCTTGCAGGACGTTAGGTACTTATGGAGCTTGCACTAGGAGGCGCAGTCGTTGTGGGACATGGGCAGTGGACGCCATGTTAAAAACATTATGACATTTTGAACTTAATACTTATGTTGGGTTTTCATATTATGCTTCCGCTACTTAAAACTATGTTTTGTTTGGACACCAATTGTATTATGTTGGATTTCATAAACTAATTTTAATTATATGCTATGTTCAATATGATTGGTGGCTTGATCCTGATCATGTCACGCCTCCAAGCGGTGGTACTCCACGAGTGGATTTTGGGGGTGTGACATTAAACCCGGGTGACGGGTAGTGATTATCAAACACGCAAACCGGTAATGGGAGCGTGAGTGTTGAAAATAAGGATCCTGTGAATGGGTCTTCCTATTATGAAGTAATATTCTGTCCATGTGGTTTCGAGTAAAATGGGACAAACGGGCCAAAACAGCAAAACAACAAAGTATTTGTTGCAAATTGAGTTTCAGGCGGGCCGCGTAAGCTTGGTCTGGAATTACATGGGGCATTTGAAAGCTACCGTAAGTTACGGTAGCTACCGTAACTTACGGTAGCGAATAAATTGTTACGGTAGTTCTCTACTGCCTTACGGCAGACCAGTATTACCCGGTGGCTACTGTAGCTTATGGTGGCTGCCGTAAGCTATGGTAGTGCCCAGTCACTTTTGTTGAAATTTGCATATCTTAGTTAATCGAATCCGTTTTTTAGCGTAGTTTCGATTATGCCAATTTCTAAGGACTCTAATACTAATGTTTGTCAAAATTTTCATTTTTTAGGCAATGCAAGCACGTGGATGATGATCAAGTCAATGCTTCCGAACCGAACACATCCAAGATCTAGTTCCGCAACTTTTGTTATTATTAGTTATTAGTAAGACTTATGTAAATGAAAGAATACTTATGTATCCTAATGTTGTTTTTGAACATTAGTTAACCTAGTAATTGCTAAACTAAGGTTATGTAAACGTTTTGGTTTGACGTTTATAATGAATAGTCTTATCTTTTCGATAAGAATTATATTTCTAAAAGTAGAGTGTTACAAATTTTCAATGTGACAACGGAACCGAGTATGTCAACCACTCTTTCAAACAATTTTGTGATCAACATGGGATGATTTTTCGTCTCATGCCCTTACACCTCATCATAAAACGGCAAAGCGGAACGCAAAATCTGCTCACTAAACAACATAATTCGCACACTTTTGTCTCATGCTTCACTCCCACGCACTTTTTGGCACCATGCCCTCGAAATGGCCACTTACATCCACAACATTCTTCTTAGCAAAAATCACAACTACAACACTCCCACCCAACTTCTCTATCATCGCACTCCTTCTTACGACCACTTACGGGTGTTCGGCTCCCTTTGTTACCCCCTCATTCCATCCACCCTCACACATAAACTCGCTGATCGATCACATTCATGTGTCTTTCTCAGATACCCGTCACAACAACGGGGGTACAAGTGTTTTGATCTCAACATCAATCAAATTATAATCTCAAGACATGTTGTATTTGATGAGACAATTTTCCCATTTGCACACCTCAATTCCCTTCCTGCCACATATGAATTCTTGTCTACACCTCTTCACCCATCCCTTTGGTCTCAAGTGCAACCTCATCAGCCCACTGATACACACCAATCTACCAGTTCAGCCCACTCCATTAACACCACACCTCAGCCCAAACCTTCCTCCCAAACCACCTCGCCTTCACACCTCTCAGCCCAAATCAACCCTACCGTCCAGACCAACTGTAACACCCTTACTATTATAAAACGGTTTTTGTACTAATAATGACAAAATAATGTGTACTTAAAAATACACATACATATAAAATACAGGTTTACTAAAAACTTTTACAATTTAAAGTAATACAACATAATGTGATTGAATTCATCGTTTAAAAATAACGACGAAACAACTTGCGGAAGCTTCATTTTCGTGTGTTCGGTTCTTGTCCATGCTTGATCTTCATTCCGAATGTTTACTCGGTTCACCTAAATTCAAAACCAACATAAACGTTAGTTTTGATAGATTAAAGTGAGATTAGACAAGTTCTGCATATCAAACAATCGAAATGAAATAATTTTCAAACTTATAAGTCTCTCGCGCCACGCGAGAGACTTGGTTAAATTTGTCGCGTGCCGCGACGTACCTCGCGTGTCGCGCCCGGGGTTACGTACTCCCTGGCGTGGCGCGGGGGAGACCCTTTTCTAGCGATTCCAGGTCTGGGAGCTGTATTTCTACGCAGCTTTGTGTTTTGTCCATTTTTAACGTAAACGCGCGTAACTTTTGTTCTACTTATCCGATTCGCGTGATTCTTTTTCCTACGCGTTCGTAATTTAATTCTCCAGCATATGGAGTTAAAATTTAACATTCAAACTAATAAAATTCCAAATTTTTAACCAATCGACTTATTATTCAAATCAACATTTTGACCCGTTTGTATTTAAAACCACCAACCTGATTCTTAAATAACCAAAATACATACGCTAATGTATTTAACACACAATCTTTAGCTCGGGTTCGTAATTGCAATAAATTGTGCGACTAGTACGCAAGCTATGTGCATAAACTGTTTTGACCCGTTTAGGGGATTTAAGCAATTTAGTCTGAAATTTGCTCTTTTCTTTTTGACACTATAATATTTCCATATCTAAATAACTATATATAATCCACCACAACTATTTTGTGGTGAATTTAACATAACGAACCCCTTTTTCCCAATTTTACCCTTCAGCTAGTCCGTTTTCGCAATTGACACTAGGCATTCGACCCACAAATGTTTTTGCCTAGAACTTTTATACACATCTAAGGGTTACAAAGTCATAATATAAGTTTCTAAATAACCTCTAAGGGTCGTTTACCCGGTTTACCTATCAAGGGCTTTTTGGTCATATTTAATCCTTCATTTTTGCGATGAAGGATTTCGACTAAATATTTGACCCTCTTTGCACCTTTAACTATAAGCCCACATATGCATACCTGGCTCGGGTCAACATATTGACCCGTTTTAATACCTTGTCTCAAGGTTGCTAATCCATTGCATCACTAATCCATAAGCCGTCTTATCCTATGAGCGTATATCTCAACAAACGCTTATTAGTCGTTAATTGTCAAATGGTATCAACGTTACCATTTGACCCATTTGGTCTAAACGATCAAATATTTTATGCTTATAATCGAATGGTAATTTAATTTTTTACCATCTCATTAAGTAACTCATTTCGAATTTTTCGCTAATTTGTTTAGGTTTCTTAAATCCGTTTCTTACGCGTTTATCCAACATGGCTTGTGCCATTTGGTGTCGTTTTAAACATTGACTTTTATTCATTTATACTAGACTAAATCACCGTTCTACACTTTTTATTCGTTTAGGCTTACTCACCAAGTAGCCGTTCGAAAACTCATTTTTTTTACCTTAGCCTTTTCATGGCTAATTTACTGTTTTACCTCTATTTACCATTCAACATGGTTTTTATCATTTATATTAGTTCCGATCCGTATTATTTCGCGTCGGAAACCATATCTTGAATTTTATCCTTATCGTATTTGCAACTTATAGAATAAACACATATTCTACAAAAAGGTGTAAATTTCACTTACCTTGCATCCGGTTAGGCTCTTTTTCGCGTACTCGATCCGTTTGACCCGCTTCTTTCCCAAGCCTCCACCTAGCTTGTTAAGCGTCAAACTAGCATCATAATTCGTAAGACATTTAAATTAGCCATTTCTAATTACGACTATTCCATCTTACGTGTTTTACGTCGAAATTATTATTCGACCTTATCATTGGTTAATTTGACTTTTAAAAGTCAACTACCTTAATCGTATGAAATGCATATTTGCATTCAATAACTCATTTAGGAGATCTCGTCAATTATCCGGTAGACATTATAATGATGCTACCGTTTTAAACTACTTTTCTATCCATGTTCATGCTATTATTAACATCAAGTTAACCTAGCTCCCACTTATCAAAGACACTTTATTCATTCATTACACAAAATCTATGGGTTTTCATCTATAAGTGAAACCCGTTTCATCATGTTATTAAGCATTCCTCCGGATACCTAGTCAAATCAAGTTCTACCTACAACCGAGTAGACGCGCCATTTCACTTAGGCATTTTAACAAACAACTAGTAGGCATAATTTTTTACACATTTATAAACTAGTTCATAACTAGTTATTTCTACCAAGTTTCACACTTTTTTTTTTCCAATTTTTGTGTCTAATCAACATTTAAATCCCAAATCTAACTTCAGGGAGTTCTATTAACACAATTTAACCATTATGTTTCTAGGGTTTATCATGTTTCTACAAAACCCATTTAGCACATAATCGGGTGATCATGAATTCACAATTATGAACATCAATTCAGCAAGTAAATGACTAGGGTTTACTCCTAGACATAAAATCATTCCTAATTTCATCCAAACTTTGATCATGCAAGCTAAAATTTCGATTTCATGTTTTCACCTAGAACTCAAGGTGAAACTAAATAGCAAAATTAGGCATACCTTATGATCCTTTCACGGAGGTGATCACTATTCTGAGTTTGGATTTCGATTTGGAGTCGATTTACCCTTTCAATTTGATCTAACTTCAAGAACTAGGGTTCAATTGATGGAGCTTGGTCGCCCCCTGTGTTTTCCTGCGACTAGACACACACCAAGTGTGTGTTTGGTTTTTAATTGTTTTATTTAATAAAACTATTTTTCCATCGTTTCACTTTTGGCCCCTATACCTTACCCTCTTTGCATATAACATGTTTTGACCAAAGTTTCACATAACTTCAAAACTTGTAATTAACTAGGTTATTTATTTCCTAGTTATTTTATCTTGTTCACAACCCGTTTTATTTTAAGTCCCGTTAACTCGGGCCTTTTATATACTTTGTTTTCTCACAGTATTTATCATCCTTTTAATGAATATTAGATTTATTTATTTAAATTCTAATACTCACCGGGTTTATTTGTACCATTGACGGTACTTTACCCGTCTTTTATATTAACGTGGTTTGATTACCAAACCCGTTTTCGAGGTGTTACAAGTCTACCCGCCTTAAAGAGGTTTCGTCCCCGAAACCTTATTTACGTATTTCTTTTAATTTAGACTAAACGAACTTAGTTTCGTTTTTCATGACATTCATTCGTCCTTTTCGATCTAACGTTTTCATTTATATTGACGCGTACGTCTTTCATGTGTAAGGCCCTGCGGGCCGTTATTATTTTATTTTATTTTATTTATTATTATTATTATTTTTAGCTTATATGCATTATTCTTGTTGACCGAGTTGTCACTTGACCACTTAGTCTCATCAATCTGTTAACATGTTTATCCCGCGCTTGTCTTATGTTGACAAGCGCTTTGTATTTGTCATGACATTTTCCTATCTTTGAATAGTTTTACCGGCTAGACTAATTAGTCGCTGTTACTTCATACCCCGTCATCCGGATATTCTATTTTGCCATCTCCGGACTTATGTGCGTTTAAGATTTTCTAATTCCTCTCATACTACTTATGTATGTTAAAACGTTGCTTTTTACTAAAAAACTTAAATTTTTAGTTCACGTTTTCTCTGTCAACTTGTATCAATTTCTCCCATCAGGAAGGTTACGTCCAAGGATTTATCCCCTTTTCGCTGTCATTTCGATAATGACTTCGCCCCTTTTTTTACGTAACACAATAAAAAAAATTGTGAATTCTTTTGTCATTTAAGTCCGTTTAAATGTTTTAGTGAAATCCCTCACTTTTGCTAACCAGACTCTTCGTGATCTCTTCGCTTTAATCCGCTCGATTAATTTAGCGAAACCCATCGCTTTTATGCTAACGTTACTTTTCATTATTATTTTACGTGGGAAGTTGCAACCAGTTTCCTCGCTTCACAATATTGACCCGTAGGTTTCTTCACATAGCCTCGCAGGCTTTTTCCTTAGATTTCCACCTTCTAAGGTGAAACCCCATTAGTTCGTTTCTTTATATTCATAACCCGAGGGTCTTTTGGTCCCGTAGACTTAACATTAATTATGATTCCGTAGGTTATGATGATCTCGTAGATCATTTTTTTATTCGAGTCTTTATTCAACCGTATATATATATTTGGCGTCAAGGCACCCTTTTTTATGTATAGAATTATTTACTTTTACTTTCTGGATTTCGTTTGACCTTGACCGTAGTCTAAGGCTACGTTTGTTTTCTTTCGAATTATCTTTCCGACTTTATGACTTCTAACGTCATTTACATGTTGGTTTGTCCTACGCTTGCCATTACCCGGTTCTTACCTATACTTCTTTACGACCCATTACCTGGGTTCTTTTATCTTAATGTTTTTAACGCCTATAACCCATTACATAGGTTTATTAATATTCCGCACTTTTATTTATTCGGTTCGCGCTTACTTACTTTAGCAAGTGTCATCCTTTATTAAATTCGTTTGACTTGTTCGTGTGAAAATTCATCACTTAAGAATGTCAAACTTCCTTCTTTGTTCGAACCGTTCAACTTTAAAATAGTTGAGCGTAATTTATCAAAATTTATGTTTGCAAAATTTCATTGTCTCTCAGTTATAATTCACAATCCGAGTCTTTTGACCTTCTGTTTCGCGTTCTCGTCTCTTGGTTTACGCATAATTTCCAAATCCTACCCATTCATCGGGTATCTTTACCAAAATCATTTTCAAGTAACCATTCTTATATGGTTTTAGACGTCATTTTAATTTATTTGGTCGTCTTAGCGAGATCCATCGCTTTTGTTCAGTCAAGTCCTTTATTCTTTATTTAATTCGTCTGACTTGTCCATGTGAATTTCACCACTTATGACAGTCAAACTTCTATCCCTATGCCTTAGCATTCTCATTACTTGGTTTGTATTTTCATTTACTTTGTTTTTTTTTTTTTGTCCCTTCTCTCGGGATCGTCATCCTAACGTAATACGCTTCCGTAATCCGACTTGCGTTTACGTTTACTATCAAACATCTTATTTATTTGATTCATTTGGGTACCATTTAAGTTAGTCCCATTCACCCCGTCCTTACTACATCGGACGTAAATGTGTCCGCTACAAGAAGTTCATGGTATCATATGCCACTACTTACTTGGCCAAAGTAAGCGATCAACACATGATACACATGACCTTTTTATAGTTTTCACATCACACCCTATGTAAGTAATGCCTCTTATTTGTTTCATATCTCTGATTTCATTTAGTAAAACTTTATTTAATTGCAAAACAACAATCATTAGTTTTACTAATTTTACATTTGAACATATAAAATGATTTTCTTTTCTATCGAACTATTATATAATCACATTCGTTAATATGATCGCTACTTTTCTCAATAGCATTATATTGAGAGTTTTTCCACTTGGATAATTACCCCCCGTCCAAGTTTCCATATGAACTAATCCTATTATTTCTTTGTTATTCATCATCGTGAATAACACATGTTTTTATTAAACTTCTCTTGCAAACATCATCCTGAATAGATATCCTATTCAGGCTTTATCAAATATATGCAACCGTCATTCCCTACGTGTTTGTTGCATATTACTACTTGTGCGATCAAATTTAAAAGCGTGCACCTGGTAATGCTTGCCCTAACGGACTTCTCTTGCCGTTAACTTTGTTCGCGATCGTCGGAAACCATATCTTGAATTTTATCCTTATCGTATTTGCAACTTATAGAATAAACACATATTCTACAAAAAGGTGTAATTTTCACTTACCTTGTATCCGGTTAGGCTCTTTTTCGCGTACTCGATCCGTTTGACCCTCTTCTTTCCCAAGCCTCCACCTAGCTCGTTAAACCTCAAACTAGCATCATAATTCGTAAGACAGTTAAATTAGTCATTTCTAATTAAGACTATTCCATCTTACGTGTTTTACGTCAAAATTATTATTCGACCTTATCATTGGTTAATTTGACTTTTAAAAGTCAACTACCCTTAATCGTATGAAATGCATATTTGCATTCAATAACTCATTTAGGAGATCTCGTCCATTATCCGGTAGACATTATAATGATGCTACCGTTTTAAACTACTTTTCTATCCACGTTCATGCTATTATTAACATCAAGTTAACCTAGCTCCTACTTATCAAAGACACTTTATTCATTCATTACACAAAATCTATGGGTTTTCATCTATAAGTGAAACCCGTTTCATCATGTTATTAAGCATTCCTCCGGATACCTAGTCAAATCAAGTTCTACCTACAACCGAGTAGACACGCCATTTCACTTAGGCATTTTAACAAACAACTAGTAGGCATAATTTTTTACACATTTATAAACTAGTTCATAACTAGTTATTTCTACCAAGTTTCACACTTTTTTTCCAATTTTTGTGTCTAATCAACATTTAAATCCCAAATCTAACTTCAGGAGTTCTATTAACACAATTTAACCATTATGATTCTAGGGTTCATCATGTTTCTACAAAACCCATTTAGCACATAATCGGGTGATCATGAATTCACAATTATGAACATCAATTCAGCAAGTAAATGACTAGGGTTTACTCCTAGACATAAAATCATTTCTAATTTCATCTAAACTTTGATCATGCAAGCTAAAATTTCGATTTCATGTTTTCACCTAGAACTCAAGGTGAAACTAAATAGCAAAATTAGGCATACCTTATGATCCTTTCACGAAGGTGATCACTATTCTGAGTTTGGATTTCGATTTGGAGCCAATTTACCCTTTCAATTTGATCTAACTTCAAGAACTAGGGTTCAATTGATGGAGCTTGGTCCCCCCTGTGTTTTCCTGCGACCAGACACACACCAAGTGTGTGTTTGGTTTTTAATTGTTTTATTTAATAAAACTATTTTTCCATCTTTTCACTTTTGGCCCCTATACCTTACCCTTATTGCATATAACATGTTTTGACCAAAGTTTCACATAACTGCAAAACTTGTAATTAACTAGGTTATTTATTTCCTAGTTATTTTATCGTGTTCACAACCCGTTTTATTTTAAGTCCCGTTAACTCGGGCCTTTTATATACTTTGTTTTCTCACAGTATTTATCATCCTTTTAATGAATATTAGATTTATTTATTTAAATCCTAATACTCACCGGGTTTATTTTTACCATTGACGGTACTTTACCCGTCTTTTAGTATTAACGTGGTTTGATTACCAAACCCATTTTCGGGGTGTTACACCAACGTAACGACCCATCCCCCATCTACCAACCACCCACCCGCCCACTCACCCACAACATCTCCATTCACCCCCTCGGCCCATCCACCCTCGCCCCACCAAACACCTGTACACATCACTACCCCACATCTCCCCACACCTTCACCCAACTCATCCCACACTTCTCCTACACATATCTTCCCTACCCCATAACTTACAGTTCCACTAGTGCTCACAAATAATGAACCCGTTCGAACAATGCGTACCCGAGCAATGGATGGGATCGTTAAACCTAAACAACTCTTCAACCTACACTCGTCCACTATCGCACCTATCCCTAAAACCCCGGCCTACGCCTTGTCCACACGGGAATGGCATAAAGCCATGACCGATGAGTATAATGCCCTTATTAAAAACGGGACTTGGGAATTAGTTCCTCGTTACCCAAACATGAATGTGATTCGTAGCATGTGGTTATTCAAACACAAGTTTACTTCAAATGGCACGTTGGAAAGGTACAAGGCCCGGTTGGTCTGTGGTGGCGATTACAACAAGTCGGGATTGACTGTGGTGAAACCTTCAGCCCAGTTGTCAAGCCTGCTATAATCCGAACCGTCTTATCCATTGCACTTTCCCATTCATGGCCGGTGCATCAGCTTGATGTCACTAATGCTTTCCTACATGGTAAGTTAAATGAGACGGTTTACATGTATCAACCAATGGGGTTTCGCAACAAAGACTTCCCGGATCACGTTTGCTTGTTGAAAAAGTCTCTTTATGGTCTAAAACAAGCCCCACAGGCTTGGTATCAACGGTTCACGGACTATGTGTTCACCTTGGGTTTCAAACAAAGCGGGTGTGATAACTCGTTGTTTATTCTACATAATGCTTGTCATACCGCCTGCCTACTCCTTTATGTGGACGTCATCTTATTAATCACCTCGTCAGACAAAGTACGTAAACAACTGATGTCAATTCTGGCACAGGAATTTGCTATGAAGGACCTTGGCCCACTCAGTTTCTTCCTCGGTATTTCGGTCACTCGGCATGGTGACTACATGTTCCTCTCGCAGTAAGCTTACGCCCATGACATTATAAAACGAGTCGGTATGCAATCTTGCAAACCGGCAGACACCCCGGTTGATACCAAAGCAAAACTAAGTGCATCTTCCGGTACCGCATTTGAAGACCCGACCCTTTATCGGAGCTTAGCAGGCACTCTTCAATACATTACGTTTACTCGACCCGACATTAGTTATGCGGTGCAGCAGATTTGCATGCACATGCATGCACCAATGTTAGATCATTGGCAGGCTATAAAACGAATTATCCGGTACTTACAAGGCATAGCCTCCTTCGGTCTAACTCTGGGGAAACCGTCAGACCACTCTCTTATAGCTTACACGGACGCCGATAGGGCCGGTTGTCCGGATACTTGTTGGTCCACTTCTGGATATTGTGTCTATTATGGCGAAAATCTAATCTCATGGTCGTCGAAGCGCCAAGCCACCATTTCGCGCTCTAGAGCCGAAGCCGAGTATCGGGGTGTTGCCAACGTTGTTTCCGAAGTCTGCTGGCTTCGCAATCTCCTTCTTGAACTTCATCGTCCCCTATCGAAAGCTACATTGGTGTATTGTGATAATGTTAGCGCCATTTATCTCTTGGGTAATCCGGTTCAGCACCAGTGCTCCAAACACATCGAATTCGATATTCACTTTGTTCGTGAGCAAGTTCAACGAGGACATGTCCGGGTCTTGCATGTGCCGTCACGCTATCAGATAGCGGATATATTCACGAAGGGTCTACCCCACATATTATTCGATGACTTCCGCTCCAGTCTCAGCATCCGTTCTCCTCCCACTTCGAATGCGAGGGTATAATAGACCACATAATAGGAATTATAATATTTCCATGTATTTCTTAATCACTGTGTCATTTACCTAGAATAGGAGATTGACTTATAATTATTTATAGAGATCATAATACAGAGAGGAGGTAATGAATTATGCGATACGGTTTCTAAAGTCTATCAGTTGTGACTCACATCATCACTAAGCGAATACCGAAATTGATAGAGAAAGGGCCAAGAAAGAGGAAGTTCATACACCTGAAATATCAATTACAGTGACAATTATAAACAAACTGTTACAATCATTGTGATACTCAGTAATCTGATTCTTGTGGTGGAGATTCGTGGTTGATATTACAAAAAAATGTTCTTAATATTATTGCTTAAATTTAGAGACAACAAAAAGAGCAGAACAGGTAAAAACGGTTCAGGTTAAAATGGACAGGTAATAATAAGGCCATAAGGGTCACACTGGATTGACCCACAAAAACCTTTGTCCATTTTTTATTAGATTATAATTAATGGTGCACAAACTATGATTAAAAAACAAACTAGTTGATTTTCCGTACACGCGTTGCGGCGAGGATCCAATGACTGTAAAACGCGTGTCAGCAATGGCAAGCAGATACCGAATATCAAAACATAAACAAAAATAACGTGGTAAAGATAGTCACTCCGTCCTAACAAATGATTTTAAATAACCTAATATATAATAATAATAGGACCCACACGTCCTACATGTTGAAAATTCGGTTGTTTTCAGTTCAGTTATTACGGTGCTAACACGTTAAAATATGGATGAGCTCGGTACCGGTAACGCCACCGAAAATAACGATCCGGAAAATCATCGAAATTAGGTATCAGAACCGAAAATGCTCGGTACAATACGGTATGGTATTTGAAGGTAAAAATCAATAAGTACAGGTATGGTGCTAGACCGGTGTCGAACCGAAAGTAACGATTCTGAAAACGCCAAAAGGTGGGTACCAAATTGGTACCGAAAATGATTTGGTATAGTAAATTTGGTACTGATACAATACCAGTTTGATTACAGGATTTGATACGATTTGTTAATCAATAATCTAAAGATCCAAGTTAATTTTACATGCTACAATTCACTCATTACAGAAAAAGACATAAAAGAAAGCAAAATAAGTTGTTGTGTATATAAAACCTCAGTCAAACGAAATACAATTTACTTACTGTTTGTATGAAAAATAATCTAAACGGTGCAATTACTTGATTGCAATGTTGCTACATGATTTGATGAGCTCGGTACCAACCGGTACCGAAAATACCGTTACCGAAATCCCCAAAAGTGGATACCGGTACTGAATATACCTGGTACGGTACCGGTCGGTACTGGTACGGCACCGGTATTTGAGTGTAAAAACCGGTGAATACCGGTACCGGTACCGAATATACCTGGTACGGTACCGGTCGGTACTGATACGGTACCGGTCGGTACTGGTACGGCACCGGTATTTGAGAGTAAAAACTGGTGCCGAACCGGTACCGAAAATACACCCGATTTGATAAATTTGATTCCGGTACCGGTACTTAATACCATTTGCTCATCACCTATGAATAGTGTAGTGCCATGTGGCATGTAACACTATTCAAAAACTTGTGTTTTTAATATATAGGGTAATTACAACAGAGCATCAGTGTCATAGATTTTCTATAGGTATCAACATTCAGCAAGATTAAAAAACAAAATTACAATAGAGCATCACTATCATAGATTTTCTATAGGTATCAACATTCAGCAAGGTTAAACTGAAAACCTAATGCATAGAAACTGGTGGTAACTGGGACATCCATATGAGTAAAAAAAATCATATGTGATGTATATAACCTGTTATAACTATCAACTGAAGATTTTGATATATTGGTGGATTTTGATCTAAAGTGGGACTTTGAGTAAAATGACGTTTTAATCATCACCAATTGATAAGATATGATTATATTACAAAAATCGTTATTTTGGTGAAATGGTGTCATAAGGTAAAATAGACTCAAAATGCTCAAAAGTGAATTGACTAGTCAATACAAACAACTTGTGTATTCATTTGCTTGCTAAAGTGAGTTTACATAGCCTTTTTTTTCTTTTTTTTTTCTTTTTTTTTTCTTTTGAGGTGAAACATGTGCAATTCTTAAAAATTTGCAAACATGCCATATCATTGTATCTTTACACTTCTTATCTTAAACATTATTGAGGAGTCAACGTTATACATGTACAATCATTAACTTCGACCAACTATAGTAAATTATAGCGCTATAGGTTTGACAAACTCATCCATCGTTTGTTTTCAGGATGATTGAAACAACATACATTTAACTTTTGGTTTTGCACCTGATTCAGTCACTAGGGTTGATTGTACACCCCATTTGTTCCAAATTGTTTGCTTTCACAAAAGATAGTTCTAGATAAACTTGACATGCTTATTGCTTAACTTATTTTTCATATGCAAACCTATGTATGCTCACCAACTTTTTGAACTTTTTGAAGTTGACCCTTTCATTTCCACATATTTCAGGAAACAACGCATGAACAGGATGTCACATCTAGGATGCCTTGGACTTTGTTTTAAATTTTAATCGGAAACATTTGTTTATTTGGATTATCTGTTTTGTTTGGACGATATTTAATTTGGATTTTTAATAGTATTAAAACTTTTAGTCGATCATGTGCATGCGAACAATTTCATAGCACCCCCAATGTTTCTGCCATTGGTCTGGATGTTACACGAGTGTAGTGCCACCTTGCGCATGACATGAAAGCGCACAGGGTGAGCCACTTTTGAAAACTAGTGTAGTGCAATGTAGTTAACGTAATGTGTTCTATGTTAGAGCGTAATGTTCCCCAAACGAAGAGCCACGATTACGCGTGACATTACCAACCTACGCGTTGATGGGTTATATGTTTATCTTTGACGAGTTAACCGCAGGTCTAGAAGTCTAATATATATGTTTATCTTTGATGTTAAAATGTGACTTGATGAAAATGTTTTATAAATCGTTGACTCCTTTTTTATATTAAAAACTAGGACTCACTCAGCGTAACTCACTTTTTAGCATGCTTGTCAGATTGAACAATTTGATGCTTGATAGGAAGTCCCCGGCATGGATTGATGGTTCCCCTACTAATGGGTTGGCATCCTATCGACTTTAGTGGACCTACTATGTTATTTAGGTGGAGTTTGTTTTTTAAGAGATAAAATTTCTGTAGTCTGCGGACCACATCTGCAGACATCTGTAGAAGAAGAGGTGGACTAAACCTCTAAAGTCTACAAGAAGAAGGTTGTTTGTTTTTTAACGTATGTAGACTTCTAAAATAAACCGATGATGGTGTACGAACGATGTTTGTTTTTTAACGTATGTATACTTCTAAAATAAACTGGTGGTGGTGTACGGACGATGGTGGTGGGTGGTGGACGTGGACGGTGGGTGGTGGTGGGTGGTGGATGGTGGACGGTGGTGGTAGACGGTGGTGGGTGTTGGTGGTGGTGGACGGTGGTGGTGGGTGGTACATGTTTAACCCTCTGCAAACCTTAGAAGATCTTAAAAGTAGCTAGGCCAAGTCTGCACCAGGAAGATCTCACGCAGACTTTTTTTAATAAAACGTGCTCGGAAAAAGAAACAGTCTGCAGATGCCAATGTCTGCACGTGGTCTACGCGGCACAGACAGAAGTGCCTGCGCAGATTTTTTTAGAAAAACAAACACCACCTTAATATTTGTTTGAGACAATGTAATTTGTAGTTGATGTTTTTATGATATATTACGCTGCTATGAATGACTATGATCAGTTTAAGATTTATACCTTGATACAATGAGCCTACTTTGGGGCTCCCGGTTTGGGGCCTTACATACAACACCATAGTGACTACTTCCCGGTAATCTTGGTCTCTAAGATAGATATCACTTTTACAACTTCTCCTTTTATATTGATAGGCATCATCATTCGTACATACAAATAAGTTTTCCAATGAATATTACAATTTTGCTTACGAAAACTTCTTCTCTTAGACGCTTATAGGATTTCATTATCTTACATGAGTAGTTGAGTAGTAGTTACTAGTTAAAGAACTGGAGATTATGTTTGCATGATGTTTATTTAAATGTGGAAGCCAAGGTTGCTTAATTACATGAGTAATTGAGTAGTAGTTACTAGTGAAAGAACTGGAGATTACTTAGAAATGTATTTAAAAATTAGGGTATAAGGAGTGGTTAAACACTTTAAAGTGGCAAACCAAAAAATCGACCAATGAGAGCGCGCCATGTCAATTAGGCAAAAGTGTTTAAACTTTGGTGAAAAATGTTGGCAATGGTTTAAACATTTGGTGGAGTGGTAAACTTTTTAAATAAAAAAAAGGAAAAAAGATGTGATTGGTTGAGATTGGAATGGACCCCACCCCACACCCCTCTCTCTCTCCTCTTCTTCCCTTTGCCGCAGCGGTGTTGGCTCACCGATTTCTCACCATTTTCGGCAAACATGAATGTGGCAAATGGGTTGGCATTGGTTTGCCACCCATTGCCGATCGGTAAACAGCTTTTGCCGCCCACCACTCCGCATCCCCTTAAGAGATTATGTTTGCAAGATGTTTATTTTTTTTTTTGAAACTAAACTTTCATTAACACAAAAACAAAGCCAACTGCCAAAACAAAGCAGAGCAACCTACAAGAAACCAAAACTTACATGCTGAACTTATACAGAGGGTGATTGCACCACTCCTTCCAATCCAAATCTATACATTTTTTTCTGTACTTAAACCACAAAAAGCTATAGGATTTGATCGACTCAATTATATCTCCACTGTTACCTTCTTTCCTTGAAAATACCTTGTCGTTCCGCAGATTCCAAATACTCCATGCAGCTATGATGATAATCCCATGGACGACTTCAGCCTTCTCCTTACTAATCTGCAGCTCCTTATGAATCACCATAAGATCTTTGAATGAGAAAGCGAATATGGGTGGCAGATTGCACCAACTACTAACAAAATGCCACACCACCGTAGCCGTATAGCAACCCGTGAAAATATGATCTACTGTTTCAACAGTTTCCCCACAACACGCACAATTCTCTTCCTCCACCGTGATGTTCCTCCTCATAAGCCCAGCTTTCGTAGGGAGCCTATTAAGAGTAGCTCGCCACGCAAAAATATTACATTTCAAAGGCAACCACCTGCACCAATCAATTACCTGGTTCCTGCTATAATCCTCGTTATGATTTAAAAGCCTCTTGACCGACTTCACAGAGAATTCACCCGACTCCTCCCCCAACCACTCCCACTCGTCCTTAGCCTCCGAAATAGAGACCGAATGGATAAACGCTTCGCATTCCAGCCACTCCCGCATCTCGGCTTCAGATTCGGG
This sequence comes from Helianthus annuus, assembly GCF_002127325.2. Lineage (NCBI taxonomy): Eukaryota > Viridiplantae > Streptophyta > Magnoliopsida > Asterales > Asteraceae > Helianthus > Helianthus annuus. Next base: position 73,331,705 of record NC_035440.2, on the reverse strand, counting down.
CTCTCTCCGCCAACGCCACCTCCACTCAATACCCTGCCCAGACCTGTTCACACAGTCACTAATTCTGCAGCCCTTTTCCTCCTCTAAATTAAAAAGGTTTGGCCACCTTTCTTTAAGAGGCTCATTAAAAGCCCACTGATCTATCCAGAATCTAATATCGACACCATTGCCAACCTTTCCTTTGATGAAATTGTGAATCCTCTGACCCGCAACCTTAGACTTTTCCTCCAATCTGATGATATTATTCCAACAGCCATTTACCACCTAATTAGATGGTAAAAAGGACCACCTTTTATTATTACCATGACAAGCCACTATAACCCTTTTCCACAGACTTTCTTTTTCCGTTCGAAACCTCCAAACCCATTTAGACAGCAGAGCCAAATTAACGTCTTTGAGCTTGTTTATACCCAGCCCCCCCATATTTATAGGACTCGTAACCAGCTCCCACGCAACCCAATGAATTTTTTTTATCTCATTAGAGCCGGACCAAAGAAACCTTTTCATGATATTTTCCAAACCATCCAAGACCGCCACCGGAGCTTTATATAAGGATAGGTAGTATATCGGCAAGCTTTCAAGAACGGACTTGATCAAAATCACTCTACCCCCAATAGATAGGGACCGCGCCTTCCACGTCGATAATCTTGACTCAAAAATGTCAAAGATTGGCCGCCAACTATTAATCCTGTTCATATTTGCACCAACCGTAATTCCCAAATAAGAAAAAGGAGTATTCCCTATGTTGCACCCCAAAATCGATGCCATATCGACCACCTCCCCATCCTCCACACCCATACCATACAAGAAGGATTTATTGAGGTTGATTCTGAGCCCCGAACACACATGAAAACATCTAAGAAGTCTAGCGACGTTCTTAATGTTTGAAACCGACCATTCACCCAAAAGGTTGCTTAAATTACTAAGATGAATCAACAATGGTAAAAGGTGAACAGACTACGATGCAAATCTAATAAACATCATTGGTGCTCCATTATAGCCATTTTGATTAAAAAAAGGTTAGCTCATACTTCGTATAAGTACATTCGTAGTGGGTTCTTTTTAGCGTTTTTTCTTTAAGAAACCAACCCCCCCCCCCCCGCCCCTATGAGTCCATGATCACTCCCTGGGCGTTTTTTACAAAAATTTTGTCTGGAGCGTTCTTTTTTTCACGCCTTGGTTCAATTCTTTTGGCCAATCGATATTCTTCTTTTTGTTTGTCCAATATCATTTTTTTGATAGTTTTTTATATTATATTTTATTAAACCCCTTTTAACATAATGTCCCACAATGCCCACATCCCCACTACACCCATTTTAGAAAAACACCCCATAATGCCTCATTACTGACTCGACTGCCATATGCCGCAAAACGTCCAAGGGTGGGGGCATTATTTGTGTCTTCCACTACACATGGTCTATAAGACCATGTGTAGTAGGAGGGGGAAGACACTTGGCATTTTGCGTCATGTGGCGGTCCAGTTAGCATGTGGGGTTGTGGGGCATTATATTAAAAAGGCTGTAGTGGAGATGTGGGCATTGTGGGACATTATGTTAAACGGTTAATGGATTTAAACACCCCCAACTATGGCCATTTGGCCGCTGGCACTCTCAACTTTGACTTTAGCTCACACCACTCCCAACTTAACACTTGGGTTGTTATGTCACCCCGTCGTTAAATAAACACTAACTGGGTTAGTTCTTTTTGCTGACATAGATATTTTCTCCAACGTGGCATGGTGACATGGTGTAATTTTTTATTTTCACCATCTTTATAACTCCAAATAACACAACCAAACAACACCTGCATCTCGATCTCCCTATCTTCTTGATGATGTCTGACCGGCACTACCCCGACCGACGCCGGCAGCCGGTTTGTCATGTTTCAACAAAGGATCACAACCACTTTGAATAACAAGAAGCAGTTTCGCCGCAAGACCGACATCCACAGCGACCGACGAGTACTCCTCGGGTGACACCTTGCAAATCGACCATAACTTTCATTCTGTCTAACGCCTCTGAAGCGTTTCCGATTACATCTTGGGATTTTTTTCTTCATCTGCAGGTACTTTTGAGCAAACCAAGTGTGGATCAACTGATGCAGCGTCTTATTCAGGGTGACCGAATCATCCCAAAGCTCTTGCATCGTCGTCGGGCAGGTGAAGTGCCCCAAATTGAACCATTTCAAGATGTTAGACCGCTCATACGTCTGCCTGGTGCAGAGCATAACCGGGTCTTGCATCGGTTCAAGCGAAATCAGGCAAATGAACATTGATGGAACCTCAGGTTCATCCAACTCTTCAATCATGTTACTAAGATCTAATTTCTCAATAAACCCACAACCAAAACTCACCCCACCACCCAAAACCCCATCTTTTACAGTAGTGGCAAGATCTAGCACCTGCCCGTTAGCCCTATCTTGTGGTGCGTGTAATTTTGATAAAGTGATTTCTAGGGTTTCATATGGAGTTCTGTTGTTAGGATATTAGGGGTTTTAAAGATGATGAATCAGGGGAACTTACACGTCATACATGCCATATTATATTAAAATGACACTGGGATAATTTTCCTAACTAGGTTAGTGTTTATTTAACGAGGGGGTGTCATGACAAACAATGTGTTAAGTTGAGAGTTGTGTGAACCAAAGTCAAAGTTGAGAGTGCCAACGACCAAATGACCATAGTTGGGGGTGTTTAAATCCATTAACCCTATGTTAAAAGGGGTGCTATTGACCAAACAAAAAGAAGAAGGCGTTGATAAAAGCCCGCTCCGGACCTTTTTTTTAAGAAAAAAAAACGGCCCCGGGGAGGTTCTTGGACGTTGTTAGGTCTTTTTTTTTTGGAAAAACGCCAAAAAACCCCACTAGAGATGTTCTAAACCTTATTTAAACATATAATCCTTTTCATCTAACTTTGACATTGGGGTATTTTAATTATTAGAAAAAGGGTGGATAAATTAAAAAATGGGTTAATGGATTTAAACACCCCAATTATTGTCATTTGGCCGCTGGCACTCTCAACTTTGACTTTGGCTCACACCACTCCCAACTTAACACTTGGGTTGCTGTGTCACCCCGTCGTTAAATAAACACTAACTGGGTTAGTTCTTTTTGCTGACGTGCCCATCTTGTCCAACGTGGCATGGTGACATGGACTGTTTTTTATCCAACGTGGCCATTTTGTGGCCAATGGTTGTTGAACAAGACTGAATCCGACCTATGTGAAACCTGAACCGAACTGAACCAAGCTCCGTTCCAAAACTGAGCCACCCCTCACAACCGTTGCCGTTGTTTTCCGACGGCCGAAGCTTGTCTCCGCCGTCCGTATCCACCACCACCTAGCTCACTGTCACAACCCAACCCACCCAAAACCAAGCCAATCACCGTCGCCATCAACCCCCCCCCCCCCCCGCTACTTCCTGAACAACACAAACCGATACAACTCATAATCTCAAAACATATCATTCAATGAAATCGAACAAATCAAACAAAAATTACAAAATCAAACTACTAAAACTCGTTACCTGATTGCGGAATCAAATGAAAACCTACAATCGATCCAGATTCATCCTTCTCAGCACATAACAACACGCTAGGGGTGTGCATGGGTCGGTTTGGGTCGGTTTTGATCAAAAACCATAACCATAACCGCGATATCGGTTATTGGATAACCATAACCATAACCGATCGGTTATGGTGGTTATGGTTATTCGGTTTTGATGGTTATAGCGGGTCGGTTATGGGTGGTTAACCGTGTATTTAGCTTAGCTAAAGTAGCTTAATTTTTTTAACATGGAATAAATTGTTATTGCATATTTGTATATATTAATATATTACATAGTATTAAAAATACATATAATCTATAATATTAATACCTTTATTATCGAATATTCAAATAAAGTGATATGATAAATTCCATAAATTCAAATAAACATTCAACCAAAACCACAAAATGATATGAAAAACCCATAAGTACTAAAAATCTTCACTCAAAAATATCAAATATTAAAAATATGGTGAAAAGTCCTAAATCTTACAAAGATTTATTACATGTCGGTTCGGTTCGGTTATGGTGGGTATGGAAAAAATGATAACCATAACCGACCCGCTACTTTCGGTTTTCAAAAAAAACCATTAACCGATCCACCGGTTTTTTATTTGGTTCGGTTTTTTCGGTTCGGTTTTGTCGGTTAATTCGGTTATGGTTCGGTTAATTCGGTTTTTTGCACACCCCTACAACACGCTATCCTTCCGTACATCTTCAACAGCGATTTCACACTACAAGTCCTCTGTTTCCTAACCGCAACCGATCGAGTGAGAAAATGCTTATCAACGACGGATATCACCGGCAATTTGGCGGTGAAAACAGGGTTATGGTAGTGTGTGAGAGAGAAAGTGTGGAAGTGTGGAAGGTGAAATGACGGATTTCACCAGCGACGACACCACTGTTTCCATCCTCAACATCAGACGACCCCCCTGCGACGACACCACTGTTCCCCTCATCAACATCACCTGATCATCATCATAACCCCGTTTTCCCCCAAAATCAAAACCCATCATCGTTTTTTTTTTCGATATCATCTCGAATAGGCTTCTAGATCCAGATTAAGCAGTGGTTGGTGGTGTGGGGTAGGTGGTCGCAGTGGGTGGTGGCCAATGGTTCTTGAACAGGGGATTATGGTGGTAGGGTGGATGGCAGCGTAGGGTTATGGTGGGGTGGAAGGCAGGACGGTGGTGTGGGTGGATGGTGGTGGTGTTAAGTGTGAGAGAGAGATAGGGGGAATATAAATTGATTTCTATATAATATAAGTTTTCATCAGCATGCCAACTCATTAAAACACGCCACGTCATCTAAAATTAGCCACGTAGGACAATAAAACTAACCCAATTAGCGTTTATTTAACGACAGGGTGACACAGCAACCAATGTGTTAAGTTGAGAGTGATGTGAGCCAAAGTCAAAGTTGAGAGTGACAGCGGCCAAATGACAATAGTTAGAGATGTTTAAATCCATTAACCCTTAAAAAATTACATAGGTGATTAACTCTGAATAGAAAATAATATATAGATATTTTTTGTTTTATTTTTTTTACCTATCGTAAGTTCCTGATAACGTTTAGGAGATTTCTTTGAGCTCTTGTCTCAACTAAATTCACATTCTGTAAATTTTTAATTTGGTTTTAAGAAAAACTTGTTCATTTTATAAAAGATTTGTTTAGAAGTTTTATATAAAAAAAACATGCATTCATCTTAATTTAAAAACAAATCAATTATCCTTAATCCTTAAAATTTAATATACTATAAAAACATGTGTGTTTCTAATTCATTTGAAGTTTTGACTTGGACCGAGTATTCGACACAAGTATCTATGGTGTACGTGTTATGGACCACGTTATTAATGTTTTACAACTTACATAGAACACGAACATACACGTATGTATATTTAACATCCGTATCACATGTTTATATTCTTATTGTTATCATAAGAACTATACCCTAAACAAATTTCATTTCAATCACAAACATTTACTCTTGTAATCATATGAACATAACATTTATTTTTGCAGATATACATGACTATCCTTTTTCTAGTTATTATTAATTTTTTTTTTTTTGGATTATTTCAATCTTTGCTCTCTATAAATTTCTCTCCTGTGTCTATATACCTTCATACTAATCCTCAAATACATCTCATGACATACACAGAATTACAAAATCTTGCAAATATACCATCTTACCTCTCCTTTCAGATTTGTGAAAGTCGAGTTTTAATGGGCTTTAGTTTTAAGCCCATGCTTTCTGGCGTATAAAGTTCGGGGGAGATGGAAGTTGGGCTTAATGGGCTTCTTGGGCTTACGTCCGTCTCAGCGGGCCGATAGAGCCCGTAACCCATGAGGAAATATTCCAGTGGTATCAACATTGCATCTGGTTGCTCCTCTGTTACAATCGATCCACATCCTTGAACCTATAAATGCATACAAGAATATGTTCATTTCAAATGATATACATGACGTTTTGTGTTTATAGGTTTATAAGTTTTAGAGATACTGTTGCATACCTCTACCAATGCACTGAATCTTCTATCTAGTTTTGACGTCATGTGAAGAGATTCAGAATTGAACGGAGAATTTTCTCCCACAAAGATTAGGGAGCGACACTGCAATTTCTTTAATCCTTCCGTGATGTCTGGTCTCCTGAACAAAACAGAAGTACGAGTTAGGAAGTTATAAGCATCAAAAGTACAATTTGGCCGATCTTCAACCTGTTCAACGTTCGGCCCGTTGACTGTTAGGGCTAAAAAATAAACCAAATCGACTCGACTATATACGTATGGGTTGAATTGAAACTGCCACCATCAATATCTGGCACTAAATAATGCTTAAACATTTAATTTCCAAATTTTTATGGAGTTTTCGGATTGACAATTTCTTGTGTGATTTGAGTTACGCCATTGCAAAGTAGAACACAGAGATAAACTCCGATCTTCAACATAATACAAGAAACGTTCTTTTGATGCATAAATAGTGACATAGTTGCTCTAATAAAGTTTATTTTGACAAGAAAGAAAGAGCCGTTTACCCGTTAATAGCTTCAAGAAAGTTGAGCACATTTGCACTCTGCCTCTCACCAAGCAACTGTAGAAACAAAGCAGACTTGATGATGAGAAACATGATTCAAAAGCCGCATGTCATATTATAGTATCAAAGAGAGAACTTACTCTCCTACACGAGTGCACTATTTCTGTTTCGGGACTCATCGCTGCTCCACGAACTTCCTGTCATTTAGATAGTAAAACATAATCACACGTTTAATTATTAATATATAATAAAAACCATTGAATTATCAAAGATGTAACCGCAAAATGGAAGGAGATATACACCTTGCTGAAATAACGCATTAGCAGTAACTCCTTTACCATACCACACATCCCGTAGTAATAAAGTATGTTTGCCATAAGCTGCAAACAAGAGCTCAACTGAAATTAACGCTCACTCCTTTCCCCCAAACGGGTTAAAAAAAGTCTTACAAGTGGATGGGGTCAAGCAGGTTAAGATAAAGGGTCAAAACAAGTCTGACTCTAAAAATCTTTTTGCCCAATTTTTATTTCTTTTACATATAATAGTAAAATAAATTTCCACTACGTTGACTGCATATATATTTTTGTCCACTTTTTATTTCTTGAGTAAAATGCCATTTTCGTCCCCTGACTTAACGGAAAAAAAATTGGATAGAGTTAAGGAGCCAGCTGAAAATGGCAAGATTCCAAACCTTTTGGACCCAGATGCGAAAAAACAAACCTTTGGATGAAAGTCGCAAAACTGGCCAAACCTCAGGGACGAAAATGGCATTTTACATATAATTAGTCTCCTAAGATTACTTTTGGGATACCACCCACTGTTGAGCCCATTCTCCTTTTAGTTAGTATTTTTTTTTTTTATTTATACTCATCTCGCCGGTTAGATACATTGCATAACACATGTCAACCCATTCACTGGTAACGGGTCCAAATTGTCACGTCTAAAAAGCATATTGAGAATAGTTAACCTTGTTACACAACCATTCTGTCCAGGAAGGTGCTTTACATAGAGGAGAAACAAGTATGAGACCAAGCACACGACGTGTATATTTTATCTGTTAGCCAAAAGAAGCATATATAGTTAAATATTGCAAAATTAGAATTTAGATTTCACGCAGTACACAGAAGATGTGACTTACAGCAAACAGGGTGAGTATGTATGCACCAGCAGTCACTCCCATGCACATAACTGCACCAAGTCTGCAAAAGCAGATCATGAGAAAAAAAAAGAAAAAAAAAGCTTTCCGTATATTCAATTAACGAGAGAAAACGAGAAGCGAAACTAGAGGTGGTGAATTGGGTGGGTCCGCTGGTTGGGACTTGGGGTAACAGGTCAAACCTGGTCGGTTTGACCCGAAGCACCCTTCACCCAAATATTACGTTTTGTTATAAATAAAAGAGTTAACTACGTTTTTCGTCCCTGTGGTTTGTTGAAAATAACCATTACAGTCCATTAGTTTAAAAATTGACAAAACGGTATCAGTACTTTCATTTTTGTAACAAATACAGTCCACCTTCGTTAACTCCATCCAATTTGCCATTAAGTTTTTGGTGAAAAGACTAAAATACCCCTCATTAAAAAACAATACATAAACAAATGAGTTAATTACGTTTTTCGCCCCTGTGGTTTGTCGAAAATAACAATTACAATCCATTAGTTTTGGAAATTTTTTAACTGACTGTAATGGTTATTTTCAACAAACCACAGGTACGAAAAGCGTAATCAACTCCAAATAAAAAAAAAATAAACAAGGTTTTAGAATGAATTACACCCATGATAGGAACAAATATACTAAAAATTTACCCAAAATAGTCAAGAACCTCAGCAACCTGATCAGCTAAGTCATCAACAGATAATGCCGGATAATCATAGGACACCGCAGCAGCTCCCAACTGCAAAATCTCTTAAGGATGTACCATATAAGAATATAAGATAGTATACATTCGAAACAATACACATACGTTCATCATGGAAATTTTTTTATAAATTTATAACTATTTACAGTTGGTGATTAATGATTACCGACCTCGTGGCCAGGGGGGCTAATATGGTAAATGCAGAAATTATGAATCAGCAGCGAAAAAGCCTCAGGGCATAAGAAAAGCCCTTGAAAACAGGACATGTCTGCCAAACACGCAAACCAATGCAACATTAATAACAGAAGTGGTTAATGCATATGACTCGTTAGCATGCTTTAATGCCAGTTTTCGACCTCAAGTAGTGATTATGGAGGTGAATAGACAGTTCAAAGCAAGCACAATCAAATTTGTTATAAAGTTTTAATATCAATTACGAAAAAAGCCATCACTTACGATTTAAAGCTAAATCAGGATATGTAACGAGAGCTGGCTTGTCCTGGTCCCCGAATATGGCAACGGATACAAATCCATTAGAAGTTTTCACAAGGTGTTCCTGAATGCAATACAAAACGCACTTATTATATTAAGTTGAGAGCCTAATGTTTTTACATAACATACAATCTAATCAGACGGAGATAAGGACAATAAGGCCACCCATAATTATCTCTCCCTGTTAAACTACATATACATAACCTTTTCCACATTGAATATAACTATATAAGTCAACGAGATAGAGACATGGGCATGAAGTTAAAAAAAAAACACTAAGTGCAGCACGCAACTCTCGCATTAATTCTCTATAAATACACAACTATTTGACCTAACATACATATTAATCAGACAGAGAAAATACGAATTTATGGCAACCGCTCCCCTGGCAATAAATTTTTGACACAGTATTACAATTGTTATTATTACTATATAATATAATTATGCAGATAGGCACACCCAAACCGCCAAACGTATGTCTAAAAGTCCACTGAACCTGGTCAAATACAATAACTCTTTCACCAAACTAACAATTTTATAAACAAAAATATACATCACCAAACACAGTCCTATTCAACAATCGGAAGGATAACAAAAAAATATAAAGCAAAACTTATCACATGATAACTGTGTCTAACAGCTATTACAGTCTACAAACATAAAATCTCATACAGATAGATGCAAAAACTGTTTACTAAATTTAATCACATGATATATGAATCCTTCTTTGACTTGTTAATTATTGTATTTATAACAGGTTTTTTTTTTTTTTTTTTTTTTTTTTTTTTTTTGCCAATTTAAAAAAATGATGAGATCACAGACAGTAAAAAAGAAGATACAAAATGAACTTTAAACAATGATTCCTTGCATCATCAAGCATTTACCTACCGTTTACTTAAAACTTACTAAACCTCTCAAAAGCAAACTTAACCACAAAGAAATCAAATTCCCTAAGTGAAATAGAAACTTCTCATAATCACATATAACAAATGAACAAATCACACATTCACACACTTCTAACTTCTAACTTCAATTTTCAACGAAAAACGCCAATAAATCGATGAAAATGTTGCGAGTATCAACAATTATCGTACACACATACAGTGATACATATATACATTCACATAAACATTCAATCTCGTAATAAATAGGTATAAATCGAGATTTAAACTGCCAATAAATCGATGAAAATGTTGCTAGTATCAGCAGATTACTGAACAGTTATAGAACGCGCACACAGATATACATTCACATAAACTGATCAACATTCAATCTCGTCATAAATAGGTATAAATTGTGATAAAAATTTGTCAATCAATTGTGCATACAAGCAGATATACACAGAAATGAACATTCAATCTCGTAATATATATGTGTACAAAATGTGAAGTAATCTGCAAACCTTTGCGGAAACAGAGCTTGATTCCATGTCAATGGAGATAGAATCGCTTGAATCCGCCATAACCTGCAACCTAATTTGTCAAATTTGAGAGAGGTTGGATTTGGTATCCATGGGTTTATATAGAAATCTGTGTTTCTCTCTCTCTCTCTCACTCTGTATGTATATCTATATAGCATGATATATATCTTTCAGTGTATATTTATAGATGATGTGTTAGTTTTGGCCCATAAGTTTTAAAAGTTTTCGGTTTGGCCACTATAGTATGAAACTTGTTATTTGTTGACTTTTTTTTGTGAAGTATTTACTTGTGTAGTTGTGTCAACTTAAGTAACATTTATTTGTACAATATGGATTGCGACTATAAAGAGGGCATTTAAAGCATTTAAGTTGATAGGGTGGAGTTTTTACAAATCATTACATATTCCATGACACGTTCAGCAAAATAAACCATATTATTTATCGATTTTAAAATAGTTTAAAAAAGAGAAAATGAAATAAACACTAATAAAAGGTGAAATGAAAAGAAACATTTTTGGTTATCATGTGGTAATAGAATAGACCTTCCAAAGGAATGTAACTCCTTCCAAATATAACAATGTTTGGTTATCATATGGTAATGGAATAGAGCTTCCAAAGTAATATAACTCTTTCCAAATATAACATTCATTCCTTAGTAAGGGGTGTTTTTTTTTTTTTTCATTCCTACAAGGAACGGAAAAAAATATATTATTATTATGTTTATATTTAGAGTGGTAGTTGGCTAGAAAGCCTAAGTCTCCTAGAAAGTCTATGAAGCAATAGGGAGGTGACATGTGTCTTTTAAATTTTTTATTCAAAAGGGCATGATGGTAATTTAATTATTAATTTAATTTTGGAATATTATATATCCTAAACTAACTATCCAGATATTTATGGAAACGTATATATCTTTGACAATTTCAAATCATTATGATTTTAAAAGGGCAGTTACTTTAAATTACGAAGTTCAAATCATTAACAGTTTCTTCACGTTGTGTTTTATCAGTTACTGGGTTCATCACAATGTGTTTTAGCAGTTACTGGTTTCAGTTATTGTTTCATCACAATGTGTTTTATCAGTTACTGGTTGATACGATTTTTGGCATTCTTGATGTTGTGTTTTATCAGTTACTGGTTCACGTTGTGTTTTATCAGTTACTGGTTTCATCACAATGTGTTCTATCATTTACTGGTTGATGTGATTTTGACATTCTTGATGTTGTGTTTTATCAGTTAGTGGTTTCATCACAATGTGTTTTAGCAGTTAATGGTTTCAGTTAATGTTTCATAACAATGTGTTTTATCAGTTACTGGTTGATATGATTTTTGGCATTCTTGATATTGTGTTTTATCAATTACCGGTTTCATCACAATGTGTTATACCAGTTATGATTCATGAATGGCATGTTCTTTTGTATTTTATCTACTGTTTCATCGCAATGTGTTTTATCAATTACTAGTTGATGTGATTTTGTCATTCTTGATGTTGTGTTTTATCAGTTATTAGTTTCATCACAATGTGTTTTATCAGTTATTGGTTCCAATTACTGTTTCATCACAATGTGTTTTATCAGTTGCTGGTTGATATGATTTTGGCATTCTTGATGTTGAGTTTTAGCAATCAGTCACTAGTTCGTCAAATTGTGTTTTATCGCTAAAACACACTACTATGAACACATCTAGATCTGAATTATCGTTATTTTTGTATGATTTGGTGTTTTCAAATGTGAGGGATTATATATATATATATATATATATATATATATATATATATATATAGAGAGAGAGAGAGAGAGAGAGAATTGCGACATTTTTTGATGTGGTTTTATGATTGGTAGTTATTTCCTTATTTAAAACAACTTAAATGAAACATTTACCACCAATCAATTAAATTAGCCTATTTTAAAGACACATATATTACCAAAATGCCAGCAAAATGATCTCAATCATTAAACATTCATCTGATGGTCCAGATCGCTTCCTACACTTTCTAGGAAAAACACACTTTCCGCAGGATCCCCACTCTTTATATTTATGTTAATACTAATATTAATATATATCAAAAATTTTATTATTGATTTTTTTTACCATTATTACTATTACTATTATTATTATTATTATTATTATTATTATTATTATTATTATTATTATTATTATTATTATTATTATTATTGAGACAATTATATTTTTGTCGTTTTTAATACAATTGTGTTTCGTTATTTCGTCTTTTTTGTGTATCAAATTATATAGAGTAATGATTTATTCTATTCACATATAAGTAACAAAATATCACAATGGAATAGAATGATCCATTTCATTCCGTTGTCCATTCCATTATATCGTCCATTCCATTCTCCCATTCAGTCCATTACCACATACCAAACATACCCTTATTGTTTTTCACTCTTCTAATTAAATATCTAAAAAAAGGTATAAATATGCTAGTTTGATTTTTTTAAGCTACACATGTAAATAAAAGGTAAAAAAATAATTGAACAAATTAATTTGATGGTCTTTTATGTACATAACCTATGCGTGTGTGTATATATAATAGGTTATCTACCCATGTGATACACGGGTTGAACAATTTATTTTGATAATATATAAAAATTGTAACCAATATACAAAAGTTATTTGTGGTAGTAATTGATTTTTGAAATAATTTTCGACTTGTCATTTAAGTAGTTGTGTAAGGGAATGGGCACAAGTTTTCTTCTTTCCGCTTGAGTTCTTAGTGCCTAAATGGAAGGACTCTTTGACTACATTAACGGGTTGATTAACATCATTGGCGGTTACACAATCAAAGTAATTTGATCAATCAAAAGGAATTTTCATCTATCTGACTCAACGACTAAAAGAGAGAAGTTGTAGCATAAAAATTAACTAAAATAATTCAACACAATATGGTTATAATTGATAATAAAGACTACAATAAACAAAACAAATACATAGTATTATAATTAAACTCTAACACGGGTTTAAAACTGGTCCAAACCTAATCAGTTCGGTTTTAAAACTGGTTATTTAAAACCGGTTTATTTGTAACCGATTCAAAAAAAGGGTCCCAAAAAACTGCAGAACGCTGCTGCAGTGCTGCTGGTTGCTGTTTTCGCCGAACGCCCGAACCCAGTCCAAAAAAACTGCAAAACACTGTTGTTAGTTGTTGTTTCGCTAGTCTAAAACCTTTAAAAAATTGCAGTGACGCTGCTGCTGGTTGCATTTTTCTTTGAAAAAAACTGCATTATTTTGAGGTTTTTTGCAGAAAAAATCTGCATTTTTTGAGGTTTTTTTTTGCTGAAAAAAACTGCATTTTTTGGCCAAATTGAGTGCTGAAAAAAAACTGCACTTTTTTGACATCTTTTGCGGAAAAAACAAGTTGTTTTTTGCTGAAAACAACTGCAGGTTTTTGGGATTTATTTGCTGAAAAAACATGTTGTTTTTGGGGTTTTCTACTGAAGAAAACTTGTTGTTTTGTTGTCGTTTTTTCTAGAAAAACATGTTGTTTTTTGCTGAAAACAACTGCAGGTTTTGGCGTTTATGTGTTGAAAAAACCTGATGTTTTGGGGTTTTTTTTCTGAAAAAAACCTACGGTTTTGTTGCTGTTTTTTGTTGAAATAAAGTTGCCGAATATAAAATACGTTGAACATAAAATACGATCCATTAAAAAAACCGTTTTTTTTATATAACGTTATCGTTTTTTCCAGTTAACCGTTTTTTTAACCGGTTTTGATACTCAAACTCTCAAACCTCTTAACAACATGTCGGTCTCGGTTTCGAACCAAACCAGTTTCGGTTTTTTTCCAGTTACGGTTTGAAAATCGGTTTTTTGTGCGCTCTACACAGAATTATATCATATGCATTTTATTTTATTTTTAACGGCCAACAAAAAAGCAATAACACCCCATTGAAAAAACAAAATAAATTAAAAACAGAAGCAACAACACCTAATATCTAGGTTCTTGAAGACACTGCTTTGATACACTCAAGCATCTAGTGGGAAACTCGCGCAATGTTGCAGCGATGACAATCTACAACATGGTATTTGACAAACAATGGTCAAAGTTATAGAATTTTTAATTCATAACACATTTCTATAATGATAATAACAATAAATATAAATAATATATTAACAAACATGATACCCACCTCAACTTTGATCTCTTTCCCCGTAAAAGTCGCCATCTCCGGCCAACATCGTTTTCTAGTCATGTGAATGGTGTTCAAGCAGGCAGAGATGATACGATTATTGTTGCGAGTAATCATTAAAACTAAGATGAAAACAATTAAACTTTGAAGTAGTTGAATCAATAGGTAAATTGTGTTTGGTTACAACTAATTATATGATTCTTTTGAAAATTAACATCCAAACACCCCATCATTATTGGTGTTTTGGTGTCTTGTTTCAGATTGTTCTTTTTGTGTAATAGTAACACTCTTGGTAGACAAACTATGAGAAAGGAAATGTAGGGTAGAAAAGTTCTGCTTAACGGTTCATGCTTGTGTTCATGCCATTACCAATAATAATATTATAACTGTTAGAAAATAATAATTCTTTTAGGAAATCATGGAATCACGTTTAGGAAACTACAGATTCCATGCTCACACTCATACCCACAACTGCATAAACAATTGTAAAATTATCCTTTTCTCCACTTTGTACACATAAACAAGCAATTCAGTGGCAAAATTATTTAATTAACATACAAAATATTCAAAGATACAACATTTACTTGGAATTAACAAAAGTAAAATAGGGTCTCTAGAAGTTATCAATTTTTCCAAGCACTTGACCAAACCAGCTTAACAACGGTTACCAAGTACTCGCCGGAACCCTAGCCTTGACTGGAATCTGATATGTCGTTGCAGTATGGGTTTAACCCCAACAAATCAGGCAGTGTAATCCTGATCAGTGTCGGAATTCCATCTCTACCGAAAACACCTTCCATTCATGTAGATCTGACCGTATATGAGACATACAAACCTGTTCTTGAATAATCCAACCAGAGTTCACTAATGGAAACCCTATCCGTCTCTGATTTAATTTCACTCTAAAATGAAGATGGAAAGTCATGCATTTGTGTGTTCATGCGTTCATGGTAAGTAAGAGAGAGAGAAAGAGATTTTTAGCTTTTAAATTTTGAATTAGGGGAATGAGGTGAAGGAGTTATGAATTGCAGACTACTTTTTGATTCAGGGATTTGCTGAATGCCTCTTTGGTGTTGCAACAGGACATGGATTTCAGATTCCAAGGGATGTTCTTTATCTGACTATGTTGAACCTAGCGAGGTTCTTGACTGAGTCTGTTCCCCATGTTGATGAAGGGGATATGGATGCTCAATCAGTGAGCGCTATTCATGCTTGGAATCATTCGGATTTCTTATGCCGCAATTATATTCTGAATGGTATGGTGGATACACTATACAATGTGTATTGCAAAGCCAAGACTACCAAAGAATCATGGGAGTCTTTGGATCGCAAATACAAAACAGAAGATGCAAGCGTGAGGTTCTTGACTGAGACTGTTCCCCATGTTGATGAAGGGGATATGGATGCTCAATCAGTGAGCGCTATTCATGCTTGGAATCATTCGGATTTCTTGTGCCGCAATTATATTCTGAATGGTATGGTGGATACACTATACAATGTGTATTGCAAAGCCAAGACTACCAAAGAATCATGGGAGTCTTTGGATCGCAAATACAAAACAGAAGATGCAAGCATTAAGAAGTTCGTGGTGGCTAGGTTCTTGGACTTTAAAATGATAGACTCTAAAACTGTCATTAGCCAAGTCCAAGAATTGCAAGTTATTCTTCATGATATTCATGCGTAAGGAATGGTGCTCAGCGAGACATTCCAAGTTGCTGTTATGATTGAAAAGCTACCACCAAGCTGGGTTGATTTCAAGAACTATCTCAAGCATAAGCGAAAGGAAATGACCATTGAAGATCTTGTTGTTCGCCTTCGTATTGAAGAAGATAACAAAGTGGCTCTAGAAAAGATTGATGGTCATGAAACAGCAAAGGCCAATGTTGTTGAACATGGCCAATCTTCAAAGGAAAACAACAAGAATAGTAGAAAGAAGAGTCTTGGGAAACGCTCTAACCTTGGTCCTAAAGGGGGAATTAGGAAAACGAAGTTCCAAGGAACTCGCTACAATTGTCAAAAGCGAGGCCATAAGGCTAACGAATTCAAGCTTCCAAAGAAGGAAAATGCTCAACAAGTGAACATGGTTCAAGAGGTTGATAACCTCATTGCTATGATCACGGACCTCTCGATTTTGGTCACGGAAGTTAACTTGGTTGGGCAAAACCACAAGGATTGGTGGGTTGATACGAGGGCTACCCGTCATGTGTGCTTTGACAAGCATCTGTTTAGCACCTTCAAGGAGGAGACTAATGGAGAAAAGGTTTTTATGGGAAATTCCGCCACGGCCGAAATTAAAGGTGAGGGGAATGTGGTTTTGAAAATGAATTCTGGAAAGGAACTCACTTTGTCCAACGTGTTATATGTTCCAGAAATTCGTAAGAACCTTGTGTCGGGGTGGCAATTGAATAAGTTTGGTTTTAAAATGGTGATTGAGTTGGCCAAGGTCGTGTTGACCAAAAATGGTGTGTATGTTGGTAAGGGCTATGCCCTCAATGGTATGTTTAAACTAAATGTAATCGTTGTGAATGGAATGAAAGAATCTACTAGTTGTTGGTGCACTACATCTGTCGACTTCGTCTTGTATCGAGTCTTACTTTGAATTGCATAGATTAGGGCACGTTTTACGAGAAAATAGGAAGTTGTTTGTGTTTAATGAGCTGATTTCGCTCCTAGGGACATAACATGATGATTTCGCCTATTTGGTCATGGGGTTTCGCTTTTGTGAACATATGAGGTTTCGCTCATATGGACACATGTCCCTTGGAGCGAAATCTCAGGCCTATATATAGGCACCCATGAGCGAAATCACGTAACGTTGCCTTGTATTCCATGCCAAAGTGCTTCCGGTGTGAAGATTGAGCTGTAATCGTTGTCAAATCAATACAATCAGTAGATTTAGTGAAGAATCAGCTGTTTCTACCTTCATTTCTTGTTATTCCGCACCTGAAACGAAGTAAAACTCCTCTGAACGATTCATTCGGGTCAGATCGCGATCCTACAAGTGGTATCAGAGCTCAGGAGGAGGAGTTCTGCAGAGATTAGCTGGAATTTATCGAGATTTCTTACTTCTACACCTTCTTTCATCATTTCAGAAAGTTTTACTGGTCGAAATTCGCTCAAAATTTCACAGACTGTGTGTTATTGGACAATAACAAACCCTGGAAAGTGTCGGACCTAAATAGGGACTAAAAATGGACCAAATTACCTTCGGACTAGATTTCGCTCATACGGACATTAGGAAGGGGTTTCGCTCATTTGTACACCTTATTTCGCTTTTTTAATCACCAAGAACCCTGATTTCGCTCAAAATTGCACCTGATTTCGCTTTTGTGACATACATACCTTGTGATTTCGCTTTTGTGACACATTTTTGCAGGTTTCGCTCATAAGGACTATCAGATTTCGCTCATAAGGTCATCCAGAACACTAATTTCGCTCATAAGGCAACCCTAAACTCCTGATTTCGCTTATTTGTCACTGATTTTGAAAAACGTGCTAAATCATCATGGATACTGAGTTCTATAACGTGTTTGCAACACCGTCTGGTCCAGCTGCTATTGTTCAAGCCATGAGTTTAGAAAACGAGACGGGAACCACCCAAAAGCCCCCGAAATTGATGAGTATCGAAGAATACTACGGGTGGAAAGATAGATTCGAGAACTGGGTACAGGCAAACCATCTCAGGTCTTGGGAATGTATTCTGAAGAAATACGTGTTGCCTCGAACAGATCTGCAGGTTCTCAAAGAGTTATCAGAATTCACAGATCAAGAACGGGTTATGTACAAAGCTGAGAAAATGATGATAAGTCTACTTCAGCAAGCAATCAAAGAAGACATATTCATATTGCTTCAGCACGACAAAACTGCAAAATCAATCTGGGATGCACTTAAAGTCAAATTTGAGGGTAGCGAGAATATGATTAAAAGCAAGAAGGCATTGCTAAAAAAGGAGTTTGATTTGTTCAGTAGCTTACCGGGAGAAGACACGAAGAAGCTGATTGAACGCTACTGCCACTGTGACAACCCGACCTTTCGACTTTCATTTTGTATTTAATGCACGTTGACTTTGACTGTGTAGTTGTTTGACTGATTGACTGGTAATCATACATGCTATGTTTTATTGAAACGTGTTATGATTGTGCACATATGTGACTTATTGTTGTAAGAATATAACATGGATTATTGTAAAACACTTAGAGTGTTTCACCAACAAACAACTCGACGAATCAGAGTGTGATTCGCCAATGAACATACTCAACGAAACAAGCCTGTTTCGCCAACTCAATCTCGGCGAAACAGATTAGATTCGCCGGCCCAGATTCGTTGAAGCCCGGCTACGGCCCAAAACGTTTAGACGCGTATAAGTTATACATAACCTCTTCATTTGTCACACTTTAGCAAAAATCAGAACCCTAGAACGCTCCTGCAATTGACGGCAGCCCTGTGTATTCCCCAAGCTCTCGTGAACGATTAAACCTTCGTACCATCTACCTCGGTTAGTTGCATGCTTGCTAAATCGATTTCTTGGTCCTTTGGTTTCTTTATACGTGATGTGCATGCTGTTGATCTCTAAACCTGATGTGAATATGTTAATTTTGATTTCCGTATGCATAAGTAGTTGGTTACTTAGATTTATGAGAAACATGTGTATGATTAGGGTTCCATGAGTTTTACGTAGTACTATCCGTTTGCACATTTGATGAAACTAATTTGAATGTAACCACATGATGAGTTCCTGAACTCACGAATCAGAACTAGTAATAACTGTATGAACACCTAATGATATGATGAATTACGTGTTGGTTCCGTAACTGTTATGTGTAGGGTACGGTTTAATAGTATAATGTTCAAATGATTAATCGTATGTTTCTGCTTGAGGATTGATGATAAAGAGTAACGGCTGCTCTAGAATGATCAGGGTTTTCTGAGATAAGTTCTGTAACTGTTTGGCGTGATTGACGTAACTGACTTATGGACGTAACAGGCTGTTTGACGAAATAGGAGCTTGGCGAAACAGAGAATGTGTTTCGCCAAGGGATAATCGACGAAATAAAATTTTTGATTCGCCAAAGGGTAGTTGACGAAACATGTGTTTCGTCAAACATGTGTTTCGCCAATGATGTGATTCGCCAATATGTGTTTCGCCAATTTGTATAATTTGCACAGTAACATGGTTTAACTCTGTCAAATGTTAACTGGATTATTTAACTGCTGTTAAGTGATGCGCATAACTTATGTGATACCGAATACATGCTGGTACTTCTATGATTATGCCTATACGTGAACACTTTGGATATAAACTGATTTTGCATACGTACGTATTTAGGACGTGATTGATTTACTTCGAGTACATACTTAGCATACCGAGCAAACCAAGGTGAGTTCACACAGCCAAGGCATGGGGTTCCCGGGTGGGAATGGGATTTGTTGAATTATTGTACATACTTAGCTGATAGAACCGAACGATATGACACGACTAGACTAGTAACACTTACTGAACTGATCTTCGCACACCTGCCAAGGGTTGGCCGCGATATTATGACTGACTTCGCACACCTGCCTTAGGAAGGCCGCGAACTAAACATACTAATCTTCGCACACCTGCCTGGTAGGCCGCGATACAAATAAACCTAGTCTAGAATACTTGGGAGGAACATCCCCTAATATCTTCGCATACCTGCTTGGGAGGCCGCGATGGAAATACGATATATGCTATAACGAACGAACTTACTACTCACACTATACTATTACTGAACTATTAACTGTGAACTCGCTCAACTAGTTGTTGACTCTCTGCTGCATGCCTTGCAGGACCTTAGGTACATACGGAGCTTGCATAAGGAAGGAGCAGGTCGTTGTGGACAAGGGTTCGTGAATGCTTGCTAAACATTTATAACGTTTCAAACTATTAACTCTGTTGAATTTTATTTACATGCTTCCGCTACTTAAACAAAGTTTGGTTTTGAACATCAATCATGTCGTGATGAATTACATTATTTACTTTCATTATTAAATGCTATGTTCGATATGATTGGTGGCTTGATCCTGGTCATGTCACGCCTCCAAGCGGTGGTACTCCGCATGTGGATTTTGGGGGTGTGACAGATTGGTATCAGAGCCATTGGTTATAGAGAACTTGGTTTTAATATGGGAAAACGTTTTTTACTAAAACCAAACTATAACCAGAACAGTGCTCTCAACGATCCACAACGACGCTTCGCTCCACGTGCAAGACTCGACATACTAGGTAATAAGGTTTATGTTTATTACCTGCTTGCTAGAACTACATAGAACTTTGCTCGTAGCATGCTAGATTACATTGCTTACTAATACGTCGTTACATGAGAACCCCTATGTGCTTACACTCTTCTGTCATCGCCCTATTCGCGAACCACTCTAACTCATGTTGCATTTGCTATGAAGATCATGTCTGGACGTGTGAACATGACTCAAGCCCAGTTGACGGCTTTCGTTAATGAACAAATTGTTGCGGCACTTGCAGCTGCTCAAGCAGGTAGTATACCCTGTAGTATGGACTCACACTAGGATCCTTAGATCCTGCATTAACTCTCGTATTTAACTTTGTCCTATTCGTACACAATAGGTCAACACGCGCAGCAGCCTGTCTGCACTTTCAAGAACTTCATGGACTGTCGTCCAAGCTCATTCAGTGGCACCGAGGGGGCAGTGGGACTCCTCCATTGGTTTGAGAAGCTAGAGTGTAACACCTCGAATTTTTGTGTCCAATGATGTGTTAACACGTGTCATTTGTTTACACGTGGCATTGATATTAAATAAAGGACTAATATTGACAAACCTTGAAAGTATATAAATTCGAGGATTATAAATGTCAAACAAGGGTAAATATACTGTATAGTAACCCTAAGTGGTGCTTGTACCTTCAAACGAATAAATCATGGATCGTACGGAAGCGAAACGCGGAAGGAAGTGAGAGATTATAAGCTACAAGGGTTAACTATGTCAACATGTTTAATTATACCTCTGAGTGACCCTTTAACGTTCCCAAGGCTTTGTAACAGTATAATACGCTCACTAGAATGCAATATATAAATTTCGCGAAGTTCCGATTTAAAACGAGAAAGTTATGATCGAATTCGTATAAGAAGGGTTAAAAGCGTCAACAATGAAAGTTAAGGCTTTCCGAATAATTAATAAATTAACCGGGGACTTAATAATGCGGGTAAATAACACAAGGCCCTTAATTGTAATTAACCGAGGGCCAAACCGCAAAGTTACCCCTTCAAACCCGAAAGGTCAGGTTAATAATTACGAAAGATTTCGTTATTAATTACCAGATTCTGATAATCATTACAAAAGATTTAAAATTTCTGAAAACATAACCTCTCGTGGGCCGCGTAAGGTTTAGTGTTAAGTTGAGGCGGGCCGCGAGCCACCTAATATACGCGCCTGATTTTTAAAACTCAGGTGGCCCGCGTACAATGTGCATGATTCCTCCATGCGGGCCGCGTGGGACGCCCAGATGCAGAAACTTTGGATTTTTATGCCTTTTGAGCTTGTGAACGATTAAATCTCCAATAAATGAGGCATGGGCGCCCCCTACTCGACCCATAACACTCTAGGCCACCTGCCCATCATCCATGGTCACTTGTAGACCAATGTGTGATGATCTTGGAGCTTGGTTTGCACTATAAATAGGCATACTTGTTCACAACTTAGAACACACCTCAAAACTCAACTACTGATCATTCTTGGAGCTCTCAAGCTTTCCTCTGTGTTCTTAAGTCTTGCCTTAAGCTTCTGTAAGTGGTCTAACCCTTTGTGGTTTCATATTTCTATAGATTTAGCTTAAAAGTCAATCCGTCGTAACCAACGGTTGACTTTGCAATAACTCACAAATAGTTCAGTAGATTGTCGAATCAAAAGTAGTTATGAGATGGTATTTGTGTGGGTAATAAACCTCTGAAAGGGGTCCCCATGATCACCACTCTAACTATGTCAAATATCGAGTCAAACGCTTGCTTAAAAAGTCAACAGAAAGCTATGTTTGCGAATCTTGCATAATCTGTAATGTATATACTATGAAACCTGTTTTGATGATCATAAAACATGATATAAAGTTTATAAACTTGTTTACGCTCGTTTGATTCGGTCATTTGCTATATTGAACCGGTTCGGAGCCGAATGTCGCAAAAGTTTGACTTTTGCTTTGACTACAGTTCTGACCCGTTTTAGTGAGGTATAGATATGCCTTAGGACTCTCTTAGGACCAGGTTACATGATGGTATAACCCTCTGTGACCGGTTCATTGTTTGTCCGAGTCTTTTACGCAGTTCCGTTAATCGCCTAAAAGTTGACCGTAACGGCCTTTTTAAAATAAAACGAGTATTTCGGACGCGTGAACAGACCATAACCTTGCTTACTAAATTATAAGCATGTCCTTAAAGTTTCACGTCAATCCGAGGTTTAGAATGAGAGTTATGCTAAAAAGCGCAACTAAAGTAAACTTTTATAATAAACGACGCAATTAGCATAACGCCTATCTAAACCAAGATTTCGTCACCAAAACTTTTACCCACTGTTGTAAAATAATATTTTTGGAATTTTAAAGATTTTTTAATAATTTTTACCTTGCTCATAACCTGCGGTTATGGCTACGGTTCGGTAAATACCGAATATGCCCTTTTCGGCCAAAACTTGAGTTCTACAAGGTCTTTTGACCCGATTCCAGTTGCTACTGATTTTAAATAATAAATAAAGTATTTTGGACTTTATAAACTGTTCGGGAAACTCAGATTTCCTGTAGAACTCGAAAAGCTCTTTAAAAGTCTTTAAAATGACCGAAAAACCCCTACGGGGCGATATATTAACTAAAACTCGTTATGGGCATCATGGAAGGTATCCTACTGATGCCACAACCTCTTTAAGGCATATTAACTTAGGAAACAAGCGTAGGACTCCTACGGTTACCCGTTGCGCCTATTGCGCGCACGATTCGGCTTATGAGACTAGTTTTCATAAATTAGCCGATATGGGTCAAACCATATTATTTTGACCCCGAAATCCAGAGTGTGAACCTTAAACCCATATAAAACAAGTCTCTGAACTTGTTGGGTCAGAATCACACTCCATTCTCGGTTTTCGCCTTTTCGCGCGATTAAACCGTATTTATATTTCGGAACCAACCGGTCTAGGCTACGGCCAATATAAAGACCCGTTAGGATTCTAATAGGTTAATTAAAACCTTCGTTCCAGAATAGGAGCCCCAGTAAAAGCTATCTGTGACGTAATCCATTAAGGAATATACTTGCAAAGGTAAATACTTTTAACTTATTTTCCCTTATACGGGCTTGGGATACGGTATATTAATACCGCTTGATTGAGCATCATATCTTCCATCGCTTAGGTGGTTAATTGAATAATGTGATCGGCTCATTTAAACAGTCTTGTTACTTAAAAGCCTTTGGGGGGTTAATGACCGTTGTCCCGGATATCCTTGGCATCATTTTACGAAATGGCCACGACCTCGACATCCCGGTGTAGGCGTACACCCGGTATATTATGTCGACATTATTATTAAAAGACGTAGCCGTTGGTTTTTACACTACGGTTTTACGCAATGTGGTGTGTCTATTAATCTTTAACCCGGACAGGATCCGGGCTACTGAACGCATAAAAGGACATGTAATTCGTTCACAAGATTTTAATAATTTTCCCAAGTTATAAAAGAGTTTGTGCCTCGTGCATTCAAATCAATTTTAATAAACATTTTCAAATGTGTCAGTTGAACGTATTTACCAGTGTAAACTGACGTATTTTCCCAAAAAGATTAAGTGCAGGTACTACACGAAATTGGCTGGTAGTAGCTTCCTAGCATCGTGATAAGTCTCGCAAGCTTGATGCTGTATCTGACTGAACAATACTTTATTATTATTTTGATCCCCTGTGGATACAATTCGACTTCTGTAATACACTTGATATTACATTCAAAAGGTTGAATTATATTTATCTTTTTTGCTTCCGCTGTGCATTCATATAATTGTGTGGTTTGACTATATTGTTGCCAACTACGTCACGGTAATCCCCCACCGGGCCCACCGGTGATACACGTGGAAATCGGGGTGTGACATAGAGTCAGTATTTGAGATGTGCGAATGCCCTGAGGCTCGCAGGGTCAAGTATGCCACTGGCACGTTGGAAGGGATTGCGCTCACCTGGTGGAACGCGCAAGTACAGATCCTAGGGTTGGCAGCTGCTAACGCCACACCTTGGGAGGATTTCAAGGAATTGATTAAGCGTGAGTACTGCACGCGAGACGACATCCACAAGCTGGAGAATGAGCTATACCACTTGAAGATGACGGGGTCAGAGATTGAGGCTTACACGAAACAGTTAAATGAACTGGCCATCTTATGTCCAACGATGGTGGACCCTCCAGTCAAGCGCATTGAGTTGTACCTCAAGGGGCTTGCGCCAGAGATTCCGAGCCACGTGACGTCGGCTAACCTCGACAACATCCAAGACATTCAGCGTCTTGCTCATCGCCTTACGGATCAGGCGGTGGAACAGAACAAGCTGCCCAAATGCATCAGTGCTACCACTACTGCTGTCACTACTTCTGCCACACCCAGCGAGAACAAAAGAAAGTGGGATGGGGATTCCAGCAAGGGATCAGTTTCTGTTCAGTCTCAAGCGCAGCAGCGTCGCACCAACGACTACCAGAGTCCGAATCAGCAGTCGTCAGGCAGTCAGGGACAGAGTGGATATCGGGGAATCCACCTATGGTGTAATAGGTACAACAAACACCACAGTGGGAGATGTCGCAGGGAACGTTGTCAAAGATGCCTCAAGTCGGGTCATGAGGCAAAGGATTGCAGAAGCTCACGGCCAGCAAATCAGAACCAGCAACTCCTACCGCCAGCTCCACAGAACCAGCAGCAGCAGCCACAGCGTGGAAATCGGGGATGTTTCCAGTGTGGGGCTGAAGGCCACTACAAACGTGATTTCCCTCAACTGAACCAGAACCAGAATCGCAACAACAACAATCAGGGCAACAGGAACAACAACAACAACAACGGGGGAAACAACAACAATGGCAACGAAGCTCGGGGTCGTGCTTTTGTGTTAGGTCGGGGTGACGCAGTGAATGATCCCAACGTGGTTATGGGTAAGTTTCTTCTCGACGATATTTATGTTACTGTCTTATTTGATTCGGGTGCTGATACAAGTTATATGTCCTTGAAAATGAGTAAATTGTTAAAACGTACCCCAACACCCCTAAACACCAAACACGTCGTAGAACTAGCCAATGGTAAAAGTGTAGAAGCCGCACACGTAATCAAGGGTTGTAGTATCGTTTTAGCTGGTCAGACCTTCTCAATTGACCTTATACCCATAGTTTTGGGTAGTTTCGACGTCCTCATCGGTATGGATTGGTTATCCCAACATCACGCAGAGATTTTGTGCAAGGAAAAGGTCATTCGTATTCCTCGCTCTAGTAAGGAACCTCTCGAAGTTCAAGGCGACAAGAGTGGTGCTGTGGTTGGCATCATCTCTTTCTTAAAAGCGCAGAAATGTTTACGAAAGGGGTATACTGCAATTCTGGCACTTGTCACTGACGCAGCAGCAAAGGAAAAGAAGCTGGAGGATATTCCAGTTGTGCGTGACTTTCCTCAGGTGTTTCCTGAAGATTTACCCGGTTTACCGCCTCACCGCCAAGTTGAATTCCAGATTGAGTTAGCTCCTGGGGCAGCACCAATAGCCCGCGCACCGTATCGTTTAGCTCCAACCGAACTGGAAGAACTGTCGAAGCAGTTACAAGAGCTCTTGGAAAAGGGCTTTATTCGTCCAAGCTCTTCGCCTTGGGGAGCTCCAGTACTTTTCGTGAAAAAGAAGGATGGCACTTTCAGGATGTGCATTGACTACCGTGAACTGAACAAGGTGACGGTGAAGAACCGTTATCCTCTTCCGCGTATCGACGACTTATTCGACCAGTTGCAGGGGTCGAGTTACTACTCCAAGATAGACTTGAGGTCAGGCTATCATCAGCTGAGAGTCCGGGATGAGGACGTCTCTAAAACCGCATTCAGAACTCGCTACGGTCACTACGAGTTTCTTGTTATGCCATTCGGGTTAACGAATGCGCCTGCCGTATTTATGGATCTGATAAACAGGGTGTGCAAGCCGTACTTAGACAAGTTTGTGATTGTCTTCATCGACGACATTCTGATTTACTCTAAGAGTCAAGAGGAGCACGAACATCACCTACGATTGATTTTGGAACTCCTTTGAAAGGAGCAATTGTACGCCAAGTTTTCTAAATGCGACTTCTGGCTTCGTGAAGTCCACTTCCTAGGCCACGTGGTGAACAGGGATGGGATTCATGTCGATCCATCCAAGGTAGATTCGATCAGAAACTGGCCTGCACCGCGTACACCAACAGAAATACGCCAATTCTTGGGTTTGGCGGGTTACTACAGAAGATTCATAAAAGACTTCTCCAAGATCGCACAGCCGCTTACGCTACTGACACAGAAGGGTGTCACCTATCGCTGGGGAGAGCCCCAGGAGACCGCTTTTCAGTACCTAAAGGATAGGCTTTGCAGCGCACCTATTCTCTCATTGCCGGAGGGCACAGATGACTTCGTGGTTTATTGTGACGCATCGATACAGGGTCTTGGTTGCGTATTGATGCAACGGGATAAGGTTATTGCTTACGCTTCTCGTCAACTCAAGGTTCATGAACGGAACTACACGACGCACGATTTAGAGCTGGGAGCTGTTGTTTTCGCGCTCAAGATATGGCGACACTACCTGTACGGTACCAAATGCACAATTTACACCGATCACAGGAGTCTCGAGCATATTCTTAGGCAAAAGGATTTGAACATGCGTCAACGAAGATGGGTTGAACTTCTGAACGATTACGAATGCGCCATCAAATATCATCCAGGCAAAGCCAATGTTGTGGCTGACGCTCTCAGTCGGAAAGACACTCTACCTAGGCGCGTATGAGCTTTGCAACTCACTATTCAGTCCAGTCTTCCTGCACAGATACGAACTGCTCAGATAGAAGCATTGAAACCCGAAAACGTCAAAGCTGAAGCCTTACGCGGCTCAAGGCAACGAATGGAACAAAAGGAAGACGGCGCCTACTATGTAGCGGGGCGTATTTGGGTCCCACTTTTTGGCGGTTTACGCGAGCTGGTAATGGACGAAGCTCACAAGTCTCGGTACTCGGTACATCCAGGGTCGGATAAAATGTACCACGATCTCAAAACGACATATTGGTGGCCTAGTATGAAAGCCCACGTCGCTACTTACGTCGGCAAGTGCTTGACATGTGCAAAAGTCAAAGTGGAGTATCAGAAACCCGCGGGCCTACTTCAGCAACCCAAGATACCGCAATGGAAATGGGAAGAAATTTCCATGGATTTTGTTACAGGCTTACCCAGATCCCAGCGTGGGAATGATACTATATGGGTGATCGTGGATCGACTCACCAAGTCTGCACACTTCCTGGCTATAAAGGAAACGGATAAGTTCTCCACTCTCGCAGACATCTATCTTAAAGAAGTTGTTTCGAGGCACGGGGTGCCCACCTCCATTATTTCGGATCGGGATGCACGATTCACGTCAGAGCTATGGCAAGCGATGCACAAATCTTTCGGCTCACGGTTAGACATGAGCACAGCGTATCATCCTCAGACGGACGGGCACTCTGAGCGAACGATTCAAACTCTTGAAGACATGCTTCGGGCATGTGTTATAGATTTCGGCAACGGCTGGGAACAGCATCTCCCTTTGGTGGAGTTTTCGTATAATAACAGTTATCACACCAGCATTCAAGCCGCTCCATTCGAGGCATTGTACGGGCGTAAATGCCGGTCACCTCTCTGTTGGGCAGAGGTGGGGGATAGTCAGATCACGGGTCCAGAGATTGTAATGGACGCCACAGAAAAGATTGCACAGATACGACAACGCATGGCGGCAGCACGCGACCGTCAGAAAGCCTATGCGGACAAGCGTAGAAAGCCTTTGGAATTTCAGGTCGGGGACCGGGTTTTACTCAAAGTCTCACCCTGGAAGGGTGTGGTTCGTTTTGGTAAACAGGGCAAACTAAATCCACGGTACGTCGGACCGTTCGAAATCATTGAGAAAATAGGCAAAGTGGCCTACAAGCTAAACCTACCAGCAGAACTCGGGGCAGTTCATAATGTTTTTCACGTATCGAATCTGAAGAAATGTCTGTCAGATGAAACCCTCATAGTTCCTTTTAAGGAACTCACTATCGACGAGCGGTTGCAGTTCGTCGAGGAGCCAGTTGAAATCACGGACCGGGATGTTAAGGTTCTCAAAAGCAAGAGAATCCCTCTTGTTCGAGTTCGTTGGAACTCCCGTCGTGGCCCAGAGTACACCTGGGAACGCGAAGACCAGATGACAGAAAAGTATCCCCAGTTATTCGGAACCAATGCAACCACTGCTGAGGCTGAAGCTACTACCACGGAATTTCGGGACGAAATTCCAGATCAACGGGGGGAGGATGTGACACCCCAGGAAAACCAGTGAACGATGCAACCTATCTAGCTTCCTCAGTAAGTACGTACCAAATTTCGGGACGAAATTTCTTTCAAGTTGGGGATAATGTGACAACCCGACCTTTCAACTTTCATTTTGTATTTAATGCACGTTGACTTTGACTGTGTAGTTGTTTGACTGATTGACTGGTAATCATACATGCTATGTTTTATTGAAACGTGTTATGATTGTGCACATATGTGACTTATTGTTGTAAGAATATAACATGGATTATTGTAAAACACTTAGAGTGTTTCACCAACAAACAACGCGACGAATCAGAGTGTGATTCGCCAATGAACATACTCAACGAAACAAGCCTGTTTCGCCAACTCAATCTCGGCGAAACAGATTAGATTCGCCGGCCCAGATTCGTTGAAGCCCGGCTACGGCCCAAAACGTTTAGACGCGTATAAGTTATACGTAACCTCTTCATTTGTCACACTTTAGCAAAAATCAGAACCCTAGAACGCTCCTGCAATTGACGGCAGCCCTGTGTATTCCCCAAGCTCTCGTGAACGATTAAACCTTCTTACCATCTACCTGGTTAGTTGCATGCTTGCTAAATCGATTTCTTGGTCCTTTGGTTTCTTTATACGTGATGTGCATGCTGTTGATCTCTAAACTTGATGTGAATATGTTGATTTTGATTTCCGTATGCATAAGTAGTTGGTTACTTAGATTTATGAGAAACATGTGTATGATTAGGGTTCCATGAGTTTTACGTAGTACTATCCGTTTGCACATTTGATGAAACTTATTTGAATGTAACCACATGATGAGTTCCTGAACTCACGAATCAGAACTAGTAATAACTGTATGAACACCTAATGATATGATGAATTACGTGTTGGTTCCGTAACTGTTATGTGTAGGGTACGGTTTAATAGTATAATGTTCAAATGATTAATCGTATGTTTCTGCTTGAGGATTGATGATAAAGAGTAACGGCTGCTCTAGAATGATTAGGGTTTTCTGAGATAAGTTCTGTAACTGTTTGGCGTGATTGACGTAACTGACTTATGGACGTAACAGGCTGTTTGACGAAATAGGAGCTTGGCGAAACAAAGAATGTGTTTCGCCAAGGGATAATTGACGAAATAAAATTTTTGATTCGCCAAAGGGTAGTTGACGAAACATGTGTTTCGTCAAACATGTGTATCGCCAATGATGTGATTCGCCAATATGTGTTTCGCCAATTTGTATACTTTGCACAGTAACATGGTTTAACTCTGTCAAAATGTTAACTGGATTATTTAACTGCTGTTAAGTGATGCGCATAACTTATGTGATACCGAATACATGCTGGTACTTCTATGATTATGCCTATACGTGAACACTTTGGATATAAACTGATTTTGCATACGTACGTATTTAGGACGTGATTGATTTACTTCGAGTACATACTTAGCATACCGAGCAAACCAAGGTGAGTTCACACAGCCAAGGCATGGGGTTCCCGGGTGGGAATGGGATTTGTTGAATTATTGTACATACTTAGCTGATAGAACCGAACGATATGACACGACTAGACTAGTAACACTTACTGAACTGATCTTCGCACACCTGCCAAGGGTTGGCCGCGATATTATGACTGACTTCGCACACCTGCCTTAGGAAGGCCGCGAACTAAACATACTAATCTTCGCACACCTGCCTGGTAGGCCGCGATACAAATAAACCTAGTCTAGAATACTTGGGAGGAACATCCCCTAATATCTTCGCATACCTGCCTGGGAGGCCGCGATGGAAATACGATATATGCTATAACGAACGAACTTACTACTCACACTATACTATTACTGAACTATTAACTGTGAACTCGCTCAACTAGTTGTTGACTCTCTGCTGCATGCCTTGCAGGACCTTAGGTACATACGGAGCTTGCACAAGGAAGGAGCAGGTCGTTGTGGACAAGGGTTCGTGAATGCTTGCTAAACATTTATGATGTTTCAAACTATTAACTCTGTTGAATTTTATTTACATGCTTCCGCTACTTAAACAAAGTTTGGTTTTGAACATCAATCATGTCGTGATGAATTACATTATTTACTTTCATTATTAAATGCTATGTTCGATATGATTGGTGGCTTGATCCTGGTCATGTCACGCCTCCAAGCGGTGGTACTCCGCGTGTGGATTTTGGGGGTGTGACAGCCACTTGGTGCGATCAATGTCGATGTTGAGTATTACCAAAGATCGTGAAGATTGGATAGACAAGCTAGCCGATGCATTACCGCAGAAAGAGTGGGGAACGTATTTGATGATTCTGAAAAACACGGGTGTTTATGATGGACTAACGATTTCTTAGTTTATTGAAAAGATCAAGAGTCAGGATTTGGAACAGCAAAAGATTGCGAGGATGAACAGTCCAAGTGGTCAACAGGATGTAAAAATGTACTATAAAGGTAGTATTCCAGTTCCAGAATCTGAGAGAAGTCCGAAAATCCAAACTGCATTCAGTGCTGGGGATTCAACGGAAAAGGCTGATCAGGGATCAAACAAAAGCAGCAGTGGATTCTCATCATGTCCAAGTGTTAATCCTAAAGAGTCAAATACAAGCTTTCAGTCTTAGAGCACAAAGACAGGAAATGGTTATGTGATTCACTGCAACATCGCTCTAAATCTTCCAGAAGGTCAAAGTTTTTCAGAAGACACTGCTAAAGACCACATGGCTCTACTTGGTTCTGTGTTGTTATCATATGAGGGTCTTGTTGCTGGTCGGATCGGAAATCCTATGCTCACCAAAGAGGATTATGATCAAATAGACGCCGAAGAGATGGAACTAATGGATATTAAATGGTGTCTAGCGAGTGTTCTTAGCCGTGCTGAAAAGTTCAAAACGATTACCGGGAGAAATGACTTTCTTGATGCTCATGTATCTACTTTAGGTTTTGATAAATCTGAAGTTACTTGTTTTCGTTGCAGGGAGAAAGGCCATTTCAAACGAGAATGCAAGAACAGAGAAGCCAGTGGTGCTCAGAATCCGTTCGGAAAAGACGATTACTACCGGAAAGCCATTTATCAGCAGGTTGGTCAATCACAAGATTCACAGACGGCTCATGGTAGAAAGATTGAGGATTCGAAGAGAGCATGTTTAGTGGATTTCAATTGGAGCAACTACATATCTCCTGATAGCAAATGTCACGGCCCCCGACCCGGTTTGACCCGTTTCAGGAGCCGCGGGATAGAAATCCTGCGGTATTTAAATTTTAGGCGACAGCGGAAGTCTTTTAAAACAGGATCTTTTAATAATTCAAACTGCCCGTTTTATAGCTGAGGGATAAAATCCCATAATTTACAACAATATGATTTCTCCGGGAAATCTTTTATTTTCAAAACATGTTTCTTTTATTTATTTACAATGAGCCACTTTTCTAAGCCGGGAGTGCTTCACGGCACTTCTCTTTCTTTGCTCACATCATATCACCTGAAACATGTTTGAAAAAGGTTTTGTCAGCGGGGAAATACTGAGTGAATCATTCATTTTACTAAAACGACACATTTGTTATAATTCACAGTATTAAGAGCGATTACAATGTTTCTAATATCAAACCAACTACCCACGGTACTTTATTACTCGACCCACTGGCCCACCTGTCCAGTGGTGTCTGTGATTATGGTCATATCACCCATTGGCTGCCCCAATGTTGAAGATTATCAAGTAATATATACAAAACCCCACATACCGGCTGTAATATGGTGACTACAAAGACTTAATCCCTGTAATTATAACTTTGGGAAAATAACTTGGAGTTTTGTAAAACAATTGATAAAAAGAGAATGACTCACATTGAAGATTTAACGAGCAAGATAAGCCTACTGGTTAACCTTGATTAAACCTATTTTAACACAATGCACACACAAACGGGTTAGTAACTAATTCAGCAGTTACGTCAATTCACGAGATTAAACCCTCACAACAATTAACAAGTGCGATACCTAATAATTCAATCGGATTCACAACGAATAACAGAGCATAGTCCGAATTCGAACAGCACTCAAATATTCAAGTTGAAATCACGACGAATAATCAAAGTACAAGCTCAATTTGAGCAGCACTCGGACAATCGTTGGATAGTTATAATCGATCGGACGTTGAATCGTAATAGCGATCGAGTTATTACCCTGATTGCGGCATCACCTCGTGATCGCGTGTGTGTTTATTGTAGTATTACGGCCTTAATTCGACGTACAGACAGCAACTTTATGTCGTTTTCACAACAGATTTCAAGTGCCAAGGTCGGCTATTTATACTGATTTTTGGGACTCGCTTACGGACCGTAAGCCCTTTCCCTTGCGGTCCGTAAGCTAAGCAGTCTAATTCATAGGCTGCCTAGGCTCGGGTATAGCTTGCGTGATTCAAAATTTCAGCCAATCAGAACTTTGCAACGTTTAATTTAGATAATTATTAAACTAGGGTTTGCCCCCCTTGAGTTTTAGGGGCCCTGATCCTGTTTCCGATTGTTCTGAAAATTTTAGGGCTAATGCAGAATTACTTGGGTGTCTCAATTAGGGTTTTCTTATTGACTAATTATCGTCCTAATTATTGATTTTAGTGACAGTTGTTACATCCTTCCCACCTTGAGAAAAATCTCGTCCTCGAGATTTACTGAAATAGATGAGGGTACTTTCGCTTCATCTCTGATTCTAGTTCCCAAGTGTATTCTGGTCCTCTCCTGGATTCCCATTTGACTTTCACTAGTCGTTTGTGTTTGAGAAACTTAATCTTCCGGTCTTCTATTTGTAGGGGTTTTTCTACGAATTTCAGCTTTTCATTTACCTCTATATCTTGAAGAGGTACTACCAGGGATTCGTCTGATAGACATTTCTTGAGATTGGATACATGAAACACATCATATATTCCAGTTAATTCTTCTGGTAGTTGTAAACGATAAGCTACTGGTCCTATTCGTTGGATTACTGGGAATGGTCCGACATATCTTGGACTCAGTTTTCCTTTCTTACCAAATCGTACTACTCCTTTCCAAGGAGATACTTTTAATAGTACTTTGTCTTCGACTTGGAATTCTAACGGCTTGCGGCGATTGTCTGCATAACTCTTCTGACGATCTCTAGCAGTCTTTAGTCTTTCCTTGATCTGGGTTATCTTGTCAGTAGTTTCTTGCACAATCTCTGGTCCTGATAATTGACTTTCTCCTATTTCTGCCCAACACACGGGAGTTCTGCACTTGCGTCCATACAGTGCTTCGAATGGAGCAGCTTCGATGCTCGAATGATAACTATTGTTATAGGAGAATTCAATTAATGGCAAATGGCTATCCCAATTACCACCAAAATCAATTACACATGCTCGGAGCATATCTTCCATTGTTTATATCGTCCTTTCACTTTGTCCGTCCGTTTGAGGATGATATGCAGTACTTAAATTAAGTCGAGTTCCCATTGCCTCCTGGAAACTTGTCCAGAAACGGGAAGTGAAACGACTATCTCTATCCGATACAATGGAGAGTGGGACTCCATGTAAGGATACTACTTCATCTACATACAACTTGGCTAACCTTTCCATGCTAAAGGTTTCCTTCATTGGTAGAAAATGAGCTGATTTGGTTAATCGATCCGCAATTACCCAAATAGCATCATTACCTTTTCTGGTTTTGGGTAACTTAGTAACAAAGTCCATTGTTATGCGTTCCCATTTCCATACAGGCATTTCTAATTGTTGTAGTAGTCCTGAAGGTTTCTGGTGTTCGGCCTTAACTTGCGAACAAGTAAGACACTTGGTTACATATTCAGCTATGTCCTTTTTCATTCCTATCCACCAGAAATTATTTCTTAAATCTTGGTACATTTTATTGTTTCCTGGATGTACAGTATACCTAGATTTATGAGCTTCTTCTAGAATTTTATTTCTTAATTCTCCCTGCTTAGGTACCCAAATTCGTTTCTTGTGGAATCTCCAAATTCCATCCTTTCCTTGTTCTAGTTCCTTTAGGTAACCCTTCATTCCTTCGGCATCATCCTTGATTGCCGTTCCCTGAACCTTCTTCAATTGTTCCATTAAATCTAATTGTAGATTTAACCTAAGAGCACGGACTCGTTTTTGCTTTTCATGATACTTACGACTTAAGGCATCCGCGACTACGTTTGCCTTTCTTTCGTGATATTGAATATCACAGTCGTAATCACTTAGGATTTCCATCCACCTTCTTTGCCTCATGTTTAGCTCTTTTTGCCCAAATATATATCTTAAACTTTTATGATCTGTATAGATAGTAAACTTACTTCCGTACAGATAATGTCTCCAAATTTTAAGGGCAAAAATTATGGCTCCTAACTCTAGGTCATGAGTTTTATAATTTTCCTCGTGCTTTTTCAACTGTCTGGAGGCATACACAATTACCTTTTCGCGTTGCATCAACACACATCCATATCCTAATTTTGAAGCATCACAGTATACTTCAAAATCTTCGGTTCCTTCGGGTAAAGCTAAGATTGGAGCGTTTGTCAATTTGTGCTTTAGAATCCTAAAAGCTTCCTCTTGTCTAGGTCCCCATTCAAACTTAACTGCCTTACAAGTTAGCTTAGTCAAAGGTACAACTATCTTAGAGAAGTCTTTAATAAATCGTCTATAGTATCCAGCTAATCCTAGAAAACTTCTAATTTCCATAGCCGTTTGTGGGACCTTCCAATTGGTGATTGCTTCTATTTTAGCAGGATCTACGTGAATTCCTTCGTGATTCACCATATGACCTAAAAATTGTACTTCCTGCAGCCAGAATTCACACTTCGAGAATTTGGCATAAAGCTTTTCCTTTCTTAACAAGGTTAAAAGTGCATGCAGGTACTTACAATGTTCTTCCTGACTTTTGGAATAAATTAGTATGTCGTCAATGAACACGATTACAAATTTATCCAAGTATGGTTTACAGATTCTATTCATCATGTCCATAAATGCGGCTGGAGCATTTGTTAATCCGAAGGGCATGACTGTAAACTCATAATGACCATACCTAGTTCTGAAAGCAGTTTTAGGTATGTCCTCCTCTTGCATTTTTAGCTGGTGATATCCAGATCTTAAGTCTATCTTAGAGAAATACCTAGCTCATTGCAATTGATCAAAAAGATCATCAATCCTAGGTAGTGGGTATCGATTCTTAATTGTAACCTTATTCAATTCCCTATAATCGATACACATTCTCATCGACCCATCTTTCTTTTTCACAAACAACACTGGTGCACCCCAAGGGGATGAACTAGATTGTATAAATCCTTTGCTTAGTAATTCATCTAACTGCTTTTTCAATTCTAGTATTTTAGTAGGTGCTAATCGATAAGGTGCCTTAGCTATTGGTGTAGTACCTGGAATTAGATGAATTCTAAACTCTACTTCCCTATGTGGTGGTAACCCAGGTAATTCTTCTGGAAAGACATCTGGGTATTCTGAAACTATAGGAATGTCCTTGTGTTCCTTACTTTTAGTGTTAATGATTACAGAAATTATATACACCATTTCTTGTTTCCTTGAATAACTAGCCAATTTCATTACTGAAATGAATTTTAATGGCTTCTGAGGTCTATCTCCTGTAATTGAGATTACTTCTCCTGTGGGGGTACGGATTTCTACGGAATTATTATCACACAGGATTCGAGCATGGTTGGCGACTAACCAATCCATTCCTAATACTACATCGAATCCGGCTAAATTCATAGGTAACAAGTTTGCAGAAAACTTATGGCCTAACAGTTCTATCTTTCCTTCTTGCAATACCTTATCTATGTTGACAGAATTTCCATCTGCCGTTTCGACTGTAAAAATCTGCCTAAGGGTAGTTAGAGGTAAGTTAAGAGCTTGGCAGAATGAAGTATTAATGAAACTTTGGTTTGCACCAGAGTCAAATAATACTTTTGCATAGACGTTATGTACTAAGAACGTACCCGCTATCACGTCTGGAATGAGTTCGGCTTCTTGAGTGGTCAGTTGGAATGCGCGAACATTCTTCTTAGTTGCCCCTTCAGCTTGCTTGCCTTTATTATCTGCGGCTTTAACCAATTTAGGGCATTCTAATTTGTAATGTCCGGTTTCTCCACAGTTATAGCAGACTATGGCTTTCTTTTTGCAGTTATCTTCACTATGTCCTACTGATTTGCAAAAATTGCAGGTTATATAGCATCTTCCAAAATGCTTTCTCTTGCAATTTCTGCAGAATGGAGGGGTTGAGGATTGCCCTGTTCCTCTTCTTTTAAAGTGGTTATTATTACCCGTACGAAATCCCTGGGTAATCTTCTGAGCCAATTCCTTCTTTCGATCTTCTTCTCTTGTGCGCACCAGTTCATCGGTTAAGGTGTTGGCTAACTCTACAGCATCGTCAATAGTGCGTGGTCTTGCAGCTTTAACGATGTTACGGATTTCTCCGATTAATCCCCAAATATAACGGGAAATGAGTACCGGTTCTAGCGAAGCCAGGTTAGGTACCACTCTCGCATATTCGAAGAATGTCGAAGTATATCCTTGACAATCTACGCCTACCATACGATGACTCAGGAACTTGTTTGCCATTTGTTCCTTTTCGTATTCGGGACAGAATTTTCTTTCGACAAGACTCTTAAATTCTTCCCAATTCATTGCATAGGCCACCCTTCTTCCTTTTGCTTGTAGCACTGTGTTCCACCATTCTAGCGCCCCTTCTTTGAACAGGTTTGACGCATACATCACTTGATCTTCTTCAGCACATTTACTTATTGCAATTACTGCTTCGGTTTTCTCTAACCATCGCAGTGTTGCAGTTGCCCCTTCATTACCTGCAAATTCTGTGGGTTTGCAAGCAAGAAATTCCTTGTAAGTGCAACCAGGCGTTGCAGCTTTCATTTTCTTAGGGAGTGGGGCCTGTTGCGGATTGTTATCATGATTATCATGATTGCTGCCTCCATTTACACTATGGCTAAAATTATCTTCCTGAGTACGTTTACTAGGAATGATTTGTTGTGATTCAACAGGTTTCCTAGCAGCAGCCATGATTTCTGGAATAGCATTGGTTATCCCTTGAGTAATGATATTCTCAATATCTTGTCTAGTCATGTATTGGTTTTCCTGATTTTGCTCAGATTGATTCTCTATATTAACTGGTTCATTACTAGCGTTTTCCATCTGCTAATTTATATTGATAGGAATTATTAGTATCTAATTATTGGTAATAAAATCAACACAGATAAACACATAGATTATTACAACATACAAATATAAGCAAAATTGTCGATGCCTCGACTTCTGTTTTGTTTTATATATTATATCTGCTTCAATACACACCTTTTATCTTACATTGTTTTATTGCCCATTTTACAGAGTTAGTTTTACTGTATTAGTTATAATACAAACTTTTCCAAACTCTCCCCACTATTCTTGGATTAATTGGCAGTTCAGTAGTGACGTTCCCTTTCGTCATACTTCCAGGAAATCTGCTCCCCAATTTCCCTGATCCTATTCCCAGTGCCTATCAGTTCTTCACCAAACTGATGCAGTTCAACTAAATTTTCATAGCTCATTGGCGGATTAGGGATAGGTTCTGGATCAAACTGTGGGAGAAAACTATAGGGACTATTGACTATATTCTGGAATTGCCAGTCGTTGGTCCACCATTCTTCCATTTGGCCTAATGGTCGTGTGTGGACTAGTGGGTCTGGAATCACGGGTTCTAGGTTTATTGGGAATTGGGCTGTAGCAGGATAAGAGAAGAGATTATTGTTGACAGGCTCTATGACATCACAATTGGCCAGTAGACGGTCTATTTCGTCCTGTAATGTGATCTCCTCCGGCTGTTTAGAGCTTTCTCCGATCTCTATTCCCTTTTTCTTTAGGTCTATCCCTATTTCTGTCCCTACTGGTTTGGAACTTTCTCCAGTTTCTATTTCCTTTCCCTTGCTCATACTTACAGGATTTTCTATTTTAGGGAGTCTCCTAGTTGCAGGTTTCCTTCTGCGCACTTTTCGCCACCCTACATATCTTCTCCTCTTTTTAGGTTTTGCTTTTTCCAGCGGTGGAGCTTGGAATTCCAGAGGTTCCTCTATGTCGGCAATGTAACCAGTGAAGTTGTGGGAGACTTCAATTGGCACAGGATAGAGGTTGAGGTTCTGAAACGCCTCGGATAGCTCACTCATGCTGTGTAGCATATATGCAAAATGCACAAAAATGCTAAGTTAAAACTTTGGAACAAAGCTTAACAAATAAACATTTTTATTGCATACTAATTTGTACAACATAACAGCAAACAGAACACACTCAAATTTATTTATTTATTTACTGGGAAGTACTTATTTCTTGATTTAAAGTTTAAAGATTTGCATTTTCTGCTACTGTAACACCCCGAAAATATTAATGTTACATTTTAAACTAAATATCAGTAGTAAGTTAAGATAAAAGACTAGGAAAGATAACCTAGTTAGTAGGAATCTTAACATAATATGACAAAGTATAATTAAATGCCCTTTTCTATAGCTCATGTATAATTGAGGGACCAAACTTGTCAAATCTGGAACTTCAATTATTACTAGTAAAATAACACACCAAACACACACTTAAGTGTGTGTTTGATCGACCAGAACGCAGGCAACAAGGGGATTTCCCCTCAAACCCTAACATTCATAAAATTCATCAATTGAAGGTTCAAATCAAGTCCGAATTGAAATCTGAATATAGATTTGTGATCACCTTGACTAAGGGATCGTAAGGTATGCAAAATTTCATGATTTGGTTCTACCTTAAATTTTAGATAAAATCATGAGATTCAAATCTGAGCATGCATGATAATTGTTTTGATTGAAATAGTGTATAGGGATGAACCCTAGTCGATTTCTTGTTGAAATTTGGCCTAATTCTTGTAAAGTTCATAAGCACCATTAGAGGTGATATGAGGATTTTGTAGAATAGTATGGGAAACTAGGATTATGATGTTATCCTAGTGTAATTCAAGTTCAATGAAATAGGTCCAGAATTATTGATGTGAAAATTTTGTGAAATTGCCTAAATTAAAGTTTATCATAGCTAAATGATGAATGTTAAACTTAATTGTGAATTGTGAGAAAATCGTGCACATAAGATGCTCGATAAAATGCCTAAAAGACATTGATCGACACAAATTGTGGTGTTGGTAAAGTAACAAGCTTTAGTCATGAGCCGAATGGTTCTAATGGTAATTGGCTTGTATGTTTTAGGCAACACGAGCGAGGCGTCGGGAAGTCAAGCCGGTGCGGACGCTCGTTTAAAGGGAAAGCTTTGAGGTACGTGGTTAACGCTATTATAATATTGATGACTTAGTTTTCATTTTTGGATTGTTTACTAGTTATGAACAATATAGAGTTGTGTTGGTTTGGTTGCTTAAGTGAGGAATTTCATGATGGCAAACCAAACGGGTTAACATTGATGGGTACAAACCGGGAAACGGAAGTACCTCATTCGTAGACCATAAACCCATGTGTCGGGAAATGGGAAGAATAATATTAACACGCAAACCGGTAATGGGAGCGTGTGTGTTGAAGCAAGGGATCCAAAACGGGTCATACTTGTTGCAAAGAAATGTCCCGTACTGCGCTTTGATGACTTAAAAGTGCAAAAATCGGAATAAACGGGTCAAAACAGCAAAACAGGAAAATATGCAGAAGCTATCGTAAATTACGGTAGCCACCGTAATTTACAGTAGAGGGTGAATCGTTACGGTGGTTCTTTACTGATTTACGGCAGAACCATAAATGTCCAGCGCCCACCGTAAATTACGGTGACCACCGTAATTTACGGTGGAGCCCAGCCAAAATTGTCAAGTTTTGTATAATTTCATATTTCGAATCCATTTTAAGCGTACACTTAATTATGTGAAATTTGAAGGATTCTAACATTATTATTTTGTTAAATTTCCAGCTTTCAAGTAAGTCAATCAAGCGGATGGTGATCAACACAAGGCTTATGAACCGAACACATTCAAGAAGTAGTTCTTCACTTTTGTCTTAGATGTTCATTAGTGATAATTTTGTAATGGAAGGAATACTTATGTATCCTTTTAGTGTTGTGGTGGTTTTAAAACACTTATGTGCTAAACTAGGATTAATATTAGTGTTTGTGCTTTTAAATGATTATGATCTTTCTTATTTAGTCGGTAGAAAATATTGTGTATTTAAATGAGAGTGTTACAAGTTGGTATTCAGAGCTAAGGTTAAAGAGAATTGTGTTCGGTTCAAGGCTTGATCAACATCCGGTAAGAATTTAATTAAAGCAAATTAAATTTAAAAAAAAAGATTTAAAAGGATAACGATTTATTGTGTATGGGAGGAGTATAGTGATATACTCGAACCCGGGAAGTACACTTAGTATAAATGATAAGGCAAAGTTATATATACTTGGCCGAATAATGAGTACGAAGTCTCATGTAAAGGCATGAGAGCGATTGAACAAGATTATTTATCGAATCATTTTAACATTTCAGTAAGAAGATGTCGGGAGGTGCTAGTGACAATGTTCTATCCCTCACTACCGACGAGTTGAAAGAGAAGATTGCCGAGGAAGTTGGAAGGGCCATCGAAGTTAGCCTACCAAGGTTTGTGGAAAGAATGCAAAACACCTTACTTTCGACTATGGAGGAAAGAATTGGTGAATTAAGAGAAGACCTTACCAGTGATAGAGGCAAGGCTAAGGAAAAGAAAGGTTGTTCTTACAACAAGTTTATGGCGTGTAAGCCCCCAATTTTCAATGGAGAGGTAGATCCAATTGCTTGTCAAAGGTGGATAAGCGATATTGAGGGTGTTTTCGAACGAACGCATTGTGATGAAAGTGACTTCGTGGCTTATGGAACTGGCCAACTTAGAGGCCAAGCCAAGGATTGGTGGGACAACCTTAGAAACGAAAGGGGTGTTGAAGCAATAAGGGCAATGACTTGGGAAGATTTCAAAGCACCATTCCTCAAACATCATAGCCCCAAGGCAGTGATAAATAAGATAAAGGAGGAATTTATGCAATTGAGACAAAAAGGTGAAACCGTTGATAAAATTACGGGGATGTTCATGGATAAGCTCAAGTTTTGTGATGACTTGGCCAAAACTGAAGAACAGAAAATCTATTATTATCACACCATGCTTAGGGCTGAATATAGGGAGTTCATGACCCCCTCACATTATGAAAGCCTCACCGATATAATCAATGCGGCGCGGGAACGCGAGATTGAACTAAAAAGGCAAGTTGAAAGAGGTGAGAGGAGGGCCTTGGATGAAAACCCGAGTCCCGCAAAGAAGCCAAAGGTAGCTGAATCTTCGAAGAAGGGAAGTGCAAAAGGAGGTTCTCCGAGTTGCAAAACATGTGGACGCACTCATAAGGGTGAATGCTACTTCAAGAACAAACCTTGTGTGGCATGTGGCAAGATAGGGCATGGGGTTGCAAATTGCCCAGACAAAGTAACGGTGTGCTATAAATGTTACCAACCGGGTCATAAAAAGTCAGAATGTCCGGAATTGGTGGGAAAGAAAGAGAGTGCCGACTCTAGGGATGAAACCCCAAAAGCTAAGGCAAGGTCGTTCCAAATCACTGCTGCTGAAGCAAAAAATGGAACCCGACGTGGTTACAGGTATCTTTACTGTAAATTCGATCCTTGCACGTGTTTTATTTGATACAGGTGCGAATAAGTCTTTTGTTTCACATAGATTTATTCAAAACCCCATGTTTACATTAACAAAATTACCTATGCCAATGGAAGTAGAAGTAGGTAATAACAAAAGTTTTCTTGTCTGTGATGTATGTCGGGAATGCAAATTGAATATCGATGGCGAGGAATACTCCATTGATTTAATACCCATGTCCATGGGTGAATTTCAAGTGGTCGTCGGAATGGATTGGCTATCCCGCTACCATGCTAAGGTGATATGCTTACGTAAGGAGATACACCTAACGTCTCCGAGCGGAAGGCGTGTCATCATCTATGGGGAGAAGGCTTGTAATCCCATGATATGCTCGATGGTAGAAGCCCGCAAGTTTATACTACACGGGTGTAAGGCATATTTAACTTACGTACGTGACGTCGAAAAAGAAACGCCAAGGATTGAAGACGTACCTGTGGTGCGTGAATTTGAAGATGTCTTTCCCGAGGATCTTCCGGGAATGCCACCAGAGCGCGAAATAGAGTTCGGGATTGAACTGACCCCGGGTGCTAAACCAGTTGCTAAGACACCTTATAGATTGGCATCGTCAGAACTGCAGGAATTAATGTCTCAGTTACAAGATTTACTTGAAAAGGGATTCATCCGGCCTAGCGTGTCTCCTTGGGGAGCTCCCGTGCTATTTGTAAAGAAAAAGGACGGGAGCATGCGGATGTGTATTGATTACCGGGAGTTAAACAAACTCACGGTAAAGAATCGATACCCACTCTCGAGAATCGACGACTTATTCGATCAATTACAAGGCGCTAGCTGGTTTTCAAAAATCGATTTGAAATCGGGTTACCACCAATTAAGGGTAAAGGAAAATGATGTACCAAAAACGGCATTCCGAACACGATACTGACATTACGAATTTCTTGTGATGTCTTTCGGATTGACGAATGCGCCCGCGGCTTTCATGGACCTCATGAACCGGGTTTGCAAGCCGATGCTCGATAGATCGGTGATTGTTTTTATAGACGACATCCTCGTTTATTCAAGAAACGAGGCGGAGCACGCTAACCATTTATGAGAAGTATTGGAGGTATTAAGGCGGGAAAGATTATATGCTAAATTCTCAAAATGCGCCTTCTGGTTACGAGAGGTGCAATTCCTAGGGCACGTCATAAGTGCCGAGGGAATATTGGTGGATCCGTCGAAGGTGGAAGCGGTGTCAAAATGGAGCCCTCCAAAGAATCCATCCGAAATTAGAAGTTTCTTGTGGTTGGCAGGTTACTATCGGAGATTCATTCAGGATTTCTCCAAAATCGCAACGCCGTTGACCAAATTGACCCGCAAGAATGAGAAGTTCGTCTGGGGAAGCGATCAAGAAAAGGCATTTCAGACATTAAAAGAAAAGTTAACCTGTGCACCGGTGTTGACTTTACCGGATGGTACGGAGGATATGGTAGTGTATTCGGATGCATCGCACCTAGGCCTTGGTTGCGTGCTAATGCAAAGGGGAAGGGTGATCGCATATGCCCCTAGGCAACTTAAGCCGCATGAAACAAAGTACCCCACTCATGATCTTGAGTTGGCGGCCGTGGTCTTTGCGTTGAAAATCTGGAGGCGTTACTTGTATGGTGTGAAAAGTACTATTTTCACTGACCATAAGAGTTTGAAGTACTTCTTCGATCAGAAGGAGTTAAATATGAGGCAGAGACGTTGGTTAGAAGTGGTGAAAGACTACGACTGCGAGATCCACTACCACCCCGGAAAGGCTAATGTGGTGGCAGATGCCCTTAGCCGAAAGGATGAGTACGCCCCAATTCGAGTACGGTCTATGCAGTTGGTAGTAACTTCAGGTTTGCTTGAGCGTATCCGAGAAGCCC
Organism: Helianthus annuus; assembly: GCF_002127325.2. Lineage (NCBI taxonomy): Eukaryota > Viridiplantae > Streptophyta > Magnoliopsida > Asterales > Asteraceae > Helianthus > Helianthus annuus. The sequence continues at coordinate 73,287,200 of NC_035440.2, read as the reverse complement.
AAACCGAAGCGTTAAAGAAAGAAAATTGGAAGAAAGAGCGTATAAAAGGGATGGTAAAAGACCTTACGAAAGGAAGTAATGGGATGAAATGCCGGAATGATAGGATTTGGGTCCCAAACACATGTGGTGTTAAGAGCCTCCTGCTTGACGAGGCTCATAAGTCTCGCTATTCGATCCATCCCGGAGCGACTAAGATGTATAGGGATTTGAAGCAAAACTATTAGTGGCCGGGGATGAAAAGAGATGTGGCTAAATACGTGGAGAAGTGTTTGACTTGTTTACAAGTCAAAGCGGAGCATTAAAAACCATACGGCAAGTTGCAACCATTAGATATTCCAGTTTGGAAGTGGGAACAAATTACAATGGACCTGCTAACCAAACTGCCCAGAACTAGCCGTGGTTTTGATGCCATTTGGGTAATTGTGGACAGACTAACCAAAAGTGCCCACTTCATCCCTATCCGAGAAACTTATACGTCAGAGAAGATGTCGGAAGTGTACACTAATGAGATAATAGCACGCCACGGAGTGCCGGTATCCATCGTGTCCGATAGGGATACCCGGTTCACTTCAAAATTTTGGTGCGATTTCCAAAGGCAAATGGGAACTAAATTGTTCATTAGCACCGCGTACCATCCTCAAACGGATGGTCAAAGTGAAAGAACAATACAAACATTGGGAGATATGTTACGGGCGTGCATAATTGACTTCGGGGGTAGTTGGGATGTTCACCTACCGTTGGTTGAATTTTCTTATAATAACAGTTACCACGCAAGCATCGGTATGGCTCCGTATGAAATGCTATACGGTAGGAAGTGTCGAACCCCGGTATGTTGGGGTGAGGTTGGTCCGCATGAACTTGCACATAAGGATATAGTCGGACTCACGAATCAAAAGATCGACGTAGTCCGAGCTCACCTGAGGGCGGCCCAAAATCGACAGAAGGCGTATGCAGACAAACGAAGAAGACCAATTGAGTTTCAAGTTGGTGATAAGGTGATGTTGAAGGTATCACCATGGAAAGGAATAATCCGGTTTAGAAAAAGGGGAAAGTTAAGCCCAAGGTTTATCGGGCCCTTCAGAATCATCGAGCGAGTCGGTAGGGTGGCATACCGTCTCGAACTGCCCGCAGAGTTGAGTGGGATACATAGCACGTTCCATGTATCACATCTCCGGAAATGTCTAGCTGACGAAACCGCGTATATTCACTATGACGACATCGAGGTGGATAATAGTCTCAACTACGCGGTGAGACCAATTGCAATTCTAGACCGTAAGGTGAAAAGCTTAAGGAACAAGATGATCTATCAAGTAAAGGTCAAATGGGAACACCGAAAAGGATCAGACACCACTTGGGAGTCTGAAGAGGAAATGAAACGACTACACCCTACACTTTTCGGTACGTGTATGAAATTTTTGTCATATACATAAACAGGTTTCGGGGACGAAACCCTCTTTAAGGAGGGTGGACTTGTAACACCCCGAAAATAATAATGTTACATTTTAAACTAAATATCAGTAGTAAGTTAAGATAAAAGACTAGGAAAGATAACCTAGTTAGTAGGAATCTTAACATAATATGACAAAGTATAATTAAATGCCCTTTTCTATAGCTCATGTATAATTGAGGGACCAAACTTGTCAAATCTGGAACTTCAATTATTTCTAGTAAAATAACACACCAAACACACACTTAAGTGTGTGTTTGATCGACCAGAACGCAGGCAACAAGGGGATTTCCCCTCAAACCCTAACATTCATAAAATTCATCAATTGAAGGTTCAAATCAAGTCCGAATTGAAATCTGAATATAGATTTGTGATCACCTTGACTAAGGGATCGTAAGGTATGCAAAATTTCATGATTTGGTTCTACCTTAAATTTCAGATAAAATCATGAGATTCAAATCTGAGCATGCATGATAATTGTTTTGATTGAAATAGTGTATAGGGATGAACCCTAGTCGATTTCTTGTTGAAATTTGGCCTAATTCTTGTAAAGTTCATAAGCACCATTAGAGGTGATATGAGGATTTTGTAGAATAGTATGGGAAACTAGGATTATGATGTTATCCTAGTGTAATTCAAGTTCAATGAAATAGGTCCAGAATTATTGATGTGAAAATTTTGTGAAATTGCCTAAATTAAAGTTTATCATAGCTAAATGATGAATGTTAAACTTAATTATGAATTGTGAGAAAATCGTGCACATAAGATGCTCGATAAAATGCCTAAAAGACATTGATCGACACAAATTGTGGTGTTGGTAAAGTAACAAGCTTTAGTCATGAGCCGAATGGTTCTAATGGTAATTGGCTTGTATGTTTTAGGCAACACGAGCGAGGCGTCGGGAAGTAAAGCCGGTGCGGACGCTCGTTTAAAGGGAAAGCTTTGAGGTACGTGGTTAACGCTATTATAATATTGATGACTTAGTTTTCATTTTTGGATTGTTTACTAGTTATGAACAAAATAGAGTTGTGTTGGTTTGGTTGCTTAAGTGAGGAATTTCATGATGGCAAACCAAACGGGTTAACATTGATGGGTACAAACCGGGAAACGGAAGTACCTCATTCGTAGACCATAAACCCATGTGTCGGGTAATGGGAAGAATAATATTAACACGCAAACCGGTAATGGGAGCGTGTGTGTTGAAGCAAGGGATCCAAAACGGGTCATACTTGTTGCAAAGAAATGTCCCGTACTGCGCTTTGATGACTTAAAAGTGCAAAAATCGGAATAAACGGGTCAAAACAGCAAAACAGGAAAATATGCAGAAGCTACCGTAAATTACGGTAGCCACCGTAATTTACGGTAGAGGGTGAATCGTTACGGTGGTTCTTTACTGATTTACGGCAGAACCATAAATGTCCAGCGCCCACCATAAATTACGGTGACCACCGTAATTTACGGTGGAGCCCAGCCAAAATTGTCAAGTTTTGTATAATTTCATATTTCGAATCCGTTTTAAGCGTACACTTAATTATGTGAAATTTGAAGGATTCTAACATTATTATTTTGTTAAATTTCCAGCTTTCAAGTAAGTCAATCAAGCGGATGGTGATCAACACAAGGCTTATGAACCGAACACATTCAAGAAGTAGTTCTTCACTTTTGTCTTAGATGTTCATTAGTGATAATTTTGTAATTGGAAGGAATACTTATGTATCCTTTTAGTGTTGTGGTGGTTTTAAAACACTTATATGCTAAACTAGGATTAATATTAGTGTTTGTGCTTTTAAATGATTATGATCTTTCTTATTTAGTCGGTAGAAAATATTGTGTATTTAAATGAGAGTGTTACAGCTACGGTAGCGAGCAGATACAGATTTGCCCATTTTTCATCTAGGTTATTTTCCGCTGGTGGATTATTGCTAATTTCCTGAATCTCTGGGTTAAACCTCACTCTCTTGGTTTGGGGTTTCTTTTTCTCTTGACCCTTCCTAATAATCAAATTCCTTTTCTCCGGGGTAAGCGGGTTTTCATAATTTGCCTTACGGACAAAGATTCCTTCCTCTAACTTGGTGGGAGATTTGGAGGAAGAGATTCCCTGTTCTTTAGGTGTGTGACAACCGGTAATTAACGCCTTATTATTACGCGGTTAACAAACGTTTAAGGTGATAATTAATAGTGTTTAAGACACGAATTAACCCAATTAGGCAATTGGAATGCGTAGGAACGTCTATTCGATTTTGTAGTACGCTTATGATGATCTAGAAAAATATGCGAAACGTCAAACGCTAATGAACAGAAACCGAACAAAATACTGACAACACCGACGAATACGGATTTTATACAAATATATTATATTTATGAATTTAGTTTCGCGAATTTATAGTATTTCCGTACGCCACAAAACGTAAACGCGAACGAAAAACGTGGAAACAGTAACACATCGACAAACATCGACGAAACTGAAGCATCGGACTTGAATTTCGTCTCGATATTAATATGTTTTGATATATTTAACTTCGTTTTCAATTTTTAGTATCCGTAGTTAGAAACGGATCGAAAAACGAATAAGAAACGACGAACGGAACGTTTTACGCGATTTAACGCACCAATGAACATACGCGTCTAATAAACAATTGCCGACATGATTTCTAGAGTTTCAAACCCTCGTCAAATATTTTAGGACGTTTCATGACAATCGGGAGTGAAAACGGGCTTCGGGAATTTGATTGGGCCGCTCAAAAATACTAGCAACGGGCTTGTGGGCCATGGGCCCAAGCCCATTTAATAAACCCTAGTATAAAAGCTTTCTTTTTGAGCAAACCCTCATTCTTGCAAAAGTTGTAGCAGCCGACACCCTCACCTGATGTCTCTCTCTCTCTCTCTCGCTACAGTTGAACACGGAACCAGATTCCGGCAATCACCGGTGACCCTCCGGTGCCGTCGATCACTAGCAGACCCCCCCCCCAGCCGCTCCCATGCCCCCTCGTTTTTCCGGTTAACAACCACACCCCCCTCGACCTGCTACCACCTCTACTCCCTCTGTTACACCGTCGGGCGACGGAAATGGCAGCGCCGCCTCAGGTGGTGCTGGCGACGAGATCAGAAGCCGAGAGAAGAGGAGGTGCCGGCCGCTTATTTTTCCGGCGCCGCACCTCCGCCTGTGTTTGATGATGATGAAGACAGTGGTGAGGGAGCGACGGTGGTGATGATCGACAAGAATGTTTTTACGGTAATCCCGTTTCTTTTATTTTATTATTTTTTTCTCTGAAAAATTGATGCTCAGGTGTTGAAAGTTGATGCTGTTGTTGTCCGGTTCGTTCAGATCCAGTCGGTTCAGGTTCGAGTGACAAGGTTACAGATTCGGGTTATGTTTCGGGTCTCGTTTGGTTCGAGTCTCGGGTCAGGTTGAAGATTATTTCGAATTCGGGTCAGATCTGGTCAAGTCTCAATTCGGGTCAGCAGCGGGTTCGAGCTTTGGTTCAAATATGGTTCGGGTCAACTCGGTCAACCGAGTTAACTCGGTCAACAGGAGTCAACCCGGTTGACTCGGTCAAACCCGGTCAATGTCAACAGCTTCATGATGGTTCAGTCTCGGCTCAGATTGGGGTCGGTTAGCTCAGTGGAGTTTCGGGTCTCGATTCGGCTTGGTCAGTTAGTCAACAGTCAGATTTGAATCTCGGTCAAGACAGTCAACGGGACTCGGTTCGGGTCAACAGGCGGTTAATCGCGGTCGAAACCAGACCCGGTAAAGCTTACCGACGCGAAATTAGTATAGATCGTTATAGTTCTAGATCTTTTTTTTACTACGCGAATCGAGCTCTACCGGTCAAAAGTTTATACATTAGAGATTTATTTACGATTCTTGCAAAAATTGCGAAAAGTTATATATATATATATATATATATATATATATATATATATATCGTGTTTGTTGATTTATTGGTTGAGTTTTGAAAAGAAAATACGACGACCTTTTATTGTCGGGTTATTCCAAAAACAGAGGAAACTCTGTCCGATTTTTGTAAAAATCTGAAACCAAAACATAATTATATTGCTAAACGGCACTTGTTGAAATCCGAGTTTTTCTAATGGAATAAATAAAAAGACATTTTATTTTTACGACGTTACAAGTTAACGAAAAACCGATATTTCATCGAAATAAATGTGACAACTCGAAAATTAGAACCTTTCGTTGTGTCTTGATGTAACATGCTTGTACGTTATGTGATTAGTTGACATGTTTGGTGCAATGATATATGTGAACATCTTATGTGAACTACATGTTATATTATGTGTATGCGTGTATATATATATATGAACCGAAACAACAAAGACCCGACTCGAGACCATGTGGTCTCGAGTGAACAGTAATCGGTTGGGCCATTTGGGCCGTAAACTCCTTTAACCGACTTGTAAGCCCTTTAGGGTGAATCTTGAAGGACTAGTATATATACCACACTCATGGCAAACCTTGCCATTTTCTTGAACAACACATACACCCACACTCTCACACTTTCCCTCTCTAAAGACCCTTGAACCAAACACCACCCCTATCTCTCTCTCGGATTCTAATCAGAACCAACAAGAGCCCGGAACTATCGGACATTCCATCCATCTTCTCGGTACCCCTTTCATAACCGGTTAGTGTTTATGATGTTTATTGTCAATGCTAGTATGTTAGAGTGTTTATTGTGTTTGTTGTTGTTAAATGATAGAATGAATGATATGATGTTTATTGTGTTTTATATTAGTGCTTTCATGATGCTCTTAATATAGATGATGTCCTTAGTATGTATAATGTTGGTAATTGGATTAACATGTCTTGATTTCGGTTATATTGCATGATGAGTTGATGATATCTTGTATTTAAATGAAGTTTAAACCATTAGATGTAAATGTTCATAAAACCGGTTTGCACTTAGCATGTAATCGGATTAGTATAAAAACCGAGCTTGTGGTGTTATGCTAAATGTTTTGATGCTTGTTCATAATTTCGGTAGAATAAGGGTTGAATGTGTATTGAATATGTTTTGAATATATGAAGAACTTGATGAATGTGTTTGAATACATGAAGAACAACTTGAATATGCAATGAAAGGGTGTTGAATATTTGAAATCTGCACTGTTTGATCCGATTTGGGTAAATATTAGACAACAAAACATGTTTAGTGGATAGTACATAATTCTGCATGAATTCTATTGGATAGTACAATCTGTGCAGAATCAGCAACTGTTGGGGAGTCGAGACCCCCGGTTGCGACTCGAAACCTCCATGTTGCGACACCAGTTGCGAGTCGTGAACACCTGGTTGCGACCCGCAACCATAACATGACAAGCCGAGACCACAGGTTGCGAGTCCCGTTGCGACTCGAAACCTTAGCATGATCAGCCGAAACCATGGTTGCGACATAGGTTGCGACTCGCAACCATCCATGATCAACACAAACAACATAACCCGCAACCATGCTTGCGAGTCCGGTTACGACTCGAAACCACACTTGTTGGGCTTGCTTAGTTATGGGCCTACGTTAATGGGCCGGACTTATGGACTTCTGTGTTAACTGTTTAAAACGTGTTTGGGCTTAAGTAATTGGGCTGAACATATGGGCTATACGTGCTACTGTTAACTGAATATGTTGTGCACTGTTGTTGAAACTGCCATGATAGGACTTGTATGCCATGATCGTTACATGCGTATGAATACGTGTAGTTATACGTGCACTGCCTGGTCTGAATCTGATATGAATGGTATCTATGTTAGGACGTAATTGACTACTTGCGACTTGATTGACCTTTCCGTGTTACTACCGAGCAAACCAAGGTGAGTTCACACCCTTTACAAAGCATGGGATTCCTTGGGTTGGGAACGGGGTAAGGAACGTGGATTCCTCGTCCTCCTTGGGTAGGACAGTTATGGTTCAGGAATGTGATTCCTCGTCTGGACGGACGGATAACTCGTACTAGACTAAAAACTCTATCACGAAGTCCCTCCTTTTTATATCGACTTAATCGCCGGGCCAATGGCGAGCGGGTCATTAGTTAGATAGCGCTATTTAGGTCTGACAAACCTCACACCGTGCCGCAGAGGACGGGCGTGAACTAATGGATCTGGGGCATGTCAATGATGATAGACATTGATGGTTTTCAGGGCACATAAACATGACTACAGTCAGCAGTCGATATGGTAACGAGTCTAGTGTACGCATGGGGTAGCCCCCACGGCCGAAATGCCTGATAACTATCATGGGGTAGCCCCCACGGCGGGAATGCCAGAGTAACTGGGAATGATTAAGTCACGTTTTCAAACTATGGGGTAACCCCCACGGCAGGATGCCAGATAAAGGAAACTGTTTTCGAAACAACTAAAACGAACACCCAACTGTGAACTCACTCAACTAGTTGTTGACTCGTTACTACATGCTTTGCAGGACCATAGGTACTCAGCTGGAGCTTGCATGGAGGAGGGTCGTTGTGGGACACGGATTGCTGCGTGCCATGTTCTATTTGAAAACATTTGAACATATGTTATAACTTTAAACTTATGCTTTCGCTTACAACTTAATGATTATTTATATGCTTGTTCAGTATGATTGGTGGCTGGGTCCTGGTCAGTCACGCCTCCAAGCGGTAGTACTCCGCGGGTGGATTTTGGGGGTGTGACAGATTGGTATCAGAGCCATTGGTTATAGTGAACTAGGTTTTAATAAAGGAGAAACGTTTTTGTTAAAACCAGACTATAACCGGTATAGTGCTCAACGGTCCACAACGACACTTCACTCCGCATGCAAGGCTCGACATTCTAGGTGATATGGTATGTGTATATTGCCTACTTGTTAGTTACATAGTACATTGCTCATGGTATGCTTGATTAGTATAACTACTGTTGTTTGAACACGTGCGTGCTTACTCTATCCTACCATCGTACTTTCGCGAACCTCTCTCACTCGTATTACTCTTGATATGAAGAATCATGTCTGGACGCGTTAACATGACACAAGCCCAGTTGACGGCTTTGATCAACGAACGAGTTGCCGCAGCACTTGCAGCTGCACACGCAGGAGGTATATCCTGCAGCCCGAACTTATCCTAGGATCTTTAGGATCCTACTCTCGTGAACCAACCTTTGTGTTAAACTCTGTCTTTCTTTCACCTACCTTAGGTCAACATGCTCAGGCACCGGTGTGCACTTTTAAGACCTTTATGAACTGTCGACCCACTACTTTTAGCGGAACTGAAGGAGCAGTAGGTCTCCTCCACTGGTTTGAGAAACTAGAATCTGTGTTCGAAATGTGTGAATGCCCTGAAGCGCGCAGGGTAAAGTATGCTACTGGTACTCTCGAGGGTTTGGCCCTCACGTGGTGGAAGGCTCAAGTGCAAATGCTGGGGTTGGTTGCTGCCAACGCCACCCCATGGGAAACTTTCAAGGAAATGGTCAAGGAGGAATACTGCAGTCGCGATGACATCCATAAGTTGGAAGATGAGTTCTACAACCTCAAGATGACGGGGTCAGAGATTGAGGCGTATACTAAGAGATCGCATGAGCTTGCCTTGTTGTGTCCTACTATGGTGGACCCTCCGTATAAGCGAATTGAACTCTATCTCAAGGGCTTGGTGCCAGAGATCCAAAGTCATGTGACTTCAGCAAACTTGACCACTATCCAGCAGGTTGTTCAGTTGGCTCACCGTCTTACTGACCAAGCGGTGGAGCAGAACAAGTTACCAAAGCGCATAGGTGCTGCAACTACTTCTGGTACTTCTAGTGAGAACAAACGGAAATGGGATGGAACTTCAAGCAAGGGTTCAACTTCTGTGCAATCTCAGTCTCAGCAGAGAAAGACTGACGACCACAAGAGCCCCAGTCAGCAATCGTCTGGTGGTCAAAGTCATGGTGGGTACAAGGGGAATCACCCCAAATGCAATCGTTGCAACCTACACCACAGTGGGCCATGCACCAGGGGCAACTGTCATCGGTGCAACAAGCCTGGTCATGTTGCAAAGGATTGCAGAAGCGCATACCCCGCCAATCAGAATCGTCAGCAACCTCAACAGAATCAGCGGCAGCAACAGGGTAACAACAAAGGATGCTTTCAGTGTGGAGCTGAAGGCCACTTCAAGAAAGATTGTCCCCAACTGAACCAGAACAACAACAACAACAATCAGGGGAATGGTAACAATGGGAACAACAACAACAACAATGGTGCCAGGGGGCGAGTGTTCGTGATTGGTCAAGGTGAAGCAAGGAATGATCCCAACGTGGTGACGGGTAAGTTCCTTCTCGACGACTTTTATGTTACAGTCTTATTTGATTCGGGTGCCGATACTAGCTATGTGTCACTAGAAGTTAGTAAAATGCTTAAGCGTATTCCAACACCCCTGAGCGACAAGCACACTGTAGAGCTAGCTAATGGTAAGAGTTTGGAGGCATCGCACGTAGTCAAAGGTTGCAAACTTGTCCTCGCTAACCAGACCTTCTCTATTGACCTTATTCCTATCGTCTTGGGTAGTTTCGACGTTGTCATTGGGATGGATTGGTTATCCCAACACCGAGCAGAGATTCTTTGCAACGAGAAGATCGTTCGTATTCCTGGTTTAGGTAGTGAACCTCTCATGATTCGTGGCGACAAGAGAAGTGCTGTTGAGAACATCATCTCTCTTCTTAAGGCCCAGAAGTGCTTACGAAAGGGCCACACTGCGATTTTGGCTCTAGTTACTGATACCACAGAGAAAGAGAAGAAGCTAGAGGATTTTCCAGTTGTACGTGACTATCCTGAGGTATTCCCTGAGGAATTACCTGGTCTCCCGCCCCATCGCCAAGTCGAGTTTCAGATTGAACTAGCTCCTGGAGCTGCGCCTATAGCCCGTGCACCTTATCGTTTGGCTCCATCAGAATTGGAAGAACTCTCCACGCAACTGCAAGAACTCTTGGATAAGGGTTTCATTCGTCCTAGCTCATCGCCTTGGGGAGCCCCAGTACTATTTGTGAAGAAAAAGGACGGTACCTTCAGAATGTGTATCGACTATCGTGAACTCAACAAGGTGACTGTGAAGAACCGTTATCCTCTACCGCGCATTGACGACTTGTTCGACCAGTTGCAGGGGTCGAGCTACTATTCAAAGATCGACCTGAGATCGGGATATCACCAGCTGAGAGTTCGAGAAGAGGATGTCTCTAAGACAGCCTTTAGAACTCGATATGGGCACTATGAGTTTTTGGTCATGCCGTTTGGGCTGACGAACGCACCCGCAGTTTTCATGGACTTGATGAACCGAGTGTGCAAGCCTTACCTGGATAAGTTCGTTATAGTCTTCATTGACGACATCCTGATCTATTCTAAGAGTCAGGAGGAACACGAACAGCATCTACGACTTATTTTGGAACTCCTTCGAACAGAACAGCTTTATGCAAAGTTCTCGAAATGCGACTTCTGGCTTCGTGAAGTTCATTTCCTAGGACATGTGGTGAACAAGGATGGGATTCACGTTGATCCATCCAAAGTGGACTCTATTAAAAACTGGCCTGCACCTCGTACGCCAAAGGAAATTCGCCAATTCTTGGGATTGGCAGGTTACTACAGGAGATTCATTAAGGATTTTTCTAAGATCGCGCAGCCTCTCACCTTGTTAACGCAGAAAGGCGTTGTCTATCATTGGGGAAAAGCGCAGGAGTTAGCTTTTCAGCATCTAAAGGATAGACTCTGTAGTGCACCTATCCTTTCATTGCCAGAGGGCACAGAAGATTTTGTGGTTTACTGTGATGCATCAATTCAAGGTCTTGGTTGTGTATTGATGCAACGAGATAAAGTCATAGCCTACGCCTCACGACAACTCAAAGTTCACGAGAAGAACTACACTACGCATGATTTAGAGCTGGGAGCTGTTGTTTTCGCACTTAAGTTATGGCGGCATTACCTGTACGGAACCAAGTGCGCAATCTACACTGACCACAGGAGCCTAGAGCACATATTCAAGCAGAAGGAACTGAATATGCGGCAACGACGATGGGTCGAATGACTACGAGTGCTCTATCAGGTATCACCCGGGCAAGGCCAATGTTGTGGCTGACGCCCTCAGTCGGAAGGACACTGCGCCTAAGCGCGTAAGAGCTCTACAACTCACGATCCATTCTAGTCTACCTTCACAAATACGAGCTGCTCAGATAGAAGCACTGAAACCAGAAAACGTAAGGGCCGAAGCCCTACGCGGGTCAAGACAACGCTTGGAACAGAAGGAAGACGGTGCTTACTACGTAACAGGACGCATTTGGGTCCCACTCTATGGCGACTTACGAGAACTTGTGATGGATGAAGCGCACAGATCTCGCTACTCGGTACACCCTGGTTCGGACAAGATGTACCACGATATTAAAACTACGTATTGGTGGCCTAGCATGAAGGCCCACATAGCAACTTACGTCAGCAAGTGTTTGACTTGTGCGCGAGTCAAGACGGAATATCAGAAACCCTCAGGCCTACTCCAACAACCAGAGATACCACAATGGAAATGGGAGCAAATTTCCATGGATTTCGTTACTGGCCTACCTAGATCACAGCGCGGAAACGACACTATCTGGGTGATTGTGGATCGACTTACAAAGTCCGCACACTTCTTGGCAATTAAGGAAACAGATAAATTCTCCACTTTAGCGGAAATATACCTCAAGGAAGTTGTTTCGAAGCACGGGGTGCCCACCTCTATCATCTCTGATCGAGATGCACGTTTTACTTCGGAACTGTGGCAAGCAATGCACAAGTCTTTTGGCTCACGTCTAGATATGAGCACAGCATATCACCCGCAGACGGACGGGCAGTCCGAGCGCACTATTCAGACCTTAGAAGACATGCTTCGTGCATGTGTAATCGACTTTGGCAACAGCTGGGAAAAACATCTGCCACTTGTGGAATTCTCGTATAATAATAGCTACCACACCAGCATTAAAGCTGCTCCGTTTGAGGCATTGTACGGACGTAAATGCCGGTCACCTCTCTGTTGGGCAGAGGTGGGGGATAGTCAAATCACTGGGCCAGAACATGTGGTAGACACTACTGAGCGGATTGCTCAAATACGACAACGCATGGCGGCCGCTCGTGACCGTCAAAAGGCCTACGCCGATAAGGGCAGGAAACCACTTGAGCTCCAGGTTGGGGAGCGGGTATTACTCAAAGTTTCACCCTGGAAGGGTGTGGTTTGTTTTGGTAAACGAGGCAAACTCAACCCACGATACGTTGGACCTTTTGAAATCATTGAGAAAATAGGCAAGGTGGCCTACAGACTGAACTTACCAGCAGAACTCGGTGCAGTTCACAACGTTTTCCATGTGTCGAATCTGAAGAAGTGTCTGTCAGATGAGACCCACGTAGTTCCTCTGAAGGAACTCACAATCGACGAACAGTTGAAATTCGTCGAGGAACCAGTCGAAATCACGGACCGGGATGTTAAGGTCCTCAAGAGCACTAGAATACCTCTCGTTCGAGTTCGTTGGAACTCACGTCGCGGCCCAGAGTTCACCTGGGAGCGCGAAGACCGGATGAAACAAAAGTATCCCCAACTGTTTGCAAACGATACAACCACTACTGAGGCTGAAGCTACGGAATTTCGGGACGAAATTCCAGATCAACGGGGGGAGGATGTGACACCCCAGGAAAACCGGGAAAACCTTACAACTTAACTAGCTTCCTCAGTGAGTGCCATCAAATTTCGGGACGAAATTTCTTTCAACTTGGGGATGATGTGACAACTCGAAATTTAGAACCTTTCGTTGTGTCTTGATGTAACATGCTTGTACGTTATGTGATTAGTTGACATGTTTGGTGCAATGATATATTTGAACATCTTATGTGAACTACATGTTATATTATGTGTATGCGTGTATATATATATATGAACCGAAACAACAAAGACCCGACTCGAGACCATGTGGTCTCGAGTGAACAGTAATCGGTTGGGCCATTTGGGCCGTAAACTCCTTTAACCGACTTGTAAGCCCTTTAGGGTGAATCTTGAAGGACTAGTATATATACCACACTCATGGCAAACCTTGCCATTTTCTTGAACAACACACACACCCACACTCTCACACTTTCCCTCTCTAAAGACCCTTGAACCAAACACCACCCCCTATCTCTCTCTCTCGGATTCTAATCGGAACCAACAAGAGCCCGGAACTATCGGACATTCCATCCATCTTCTCGGTACCCCTTTCATAACCGGTTAGTGTTTATGATGTTTATTGTCAATGCTAGTATGTTAGAGTGTTTATTGTGTTTGTTGTTGTTAAATGATAGAATGAATGATATGATGTTTATTGTGTTTTATATTAGTGCTTTCATGATGCTCTTAATATAGATGATGTCCTTAGTATGTATAATGTTGGTAATTGGATTAACATGTCTTGATTTCGGTTATATTGCATGATGAGTTGATGATATCTTGTATTTAAATGAAGTTTAAACCATTAGATGTAAATGTTCATAAAACCGGTTTGCACTTAGCATGTAATCGGATTAGTATAAAAACCGAGCTTGTGGTGTTATGCTAAATGTTTTGATGCTTGTTCATAATTTCGGTAGAATAAGGGTTGAATGTGTATTGAATATGTTTTGAATATATGAAGAACTTGATGAATGTGTTTGAATACATGAAGAACAACTTGAATATGCAATGAAAGGGTGTTGAATATTTGAAATCTGCACTGTTTGATCCGATTTGGGTAAATATTAGACAACAAAACATGTTTAGTGGATAGTACATAATTCTGCATGAATTCTATTGGATAGTACAATCTGTGCAGAATCAGCAACTGTTGGGGAGTCGAGACCCCCGGTTGCGACTCGAAACCTCCATGTTGCGACACCAGTTGCGAGTCGTGAACACCTGGTTGCGACCCGCAACCATAACATGACAAGCCGAGACCACAGGTTGCGAGTCCCGTTGCGACTCGAAACCTTAGCATGATCAGCCGAAACCATGGTTGCGACATAGGTTGCGACTCGCAACCATCCATGATCAACACAAACAACATAACCCGCAACCATGCTTGCGAGTCCGGTTACGACTCGAAACCACACTTGTTGGGCTTGCTTAGTTATGGGCCTACGTTAATGGGTCGGACTTATGGACTTCTGTGTTAACTGTTTAAAACGTGTTTGGGCTTAAGTAATTGGGCTGAACATATGGGCTATACGTGCTACTGTTAACTGAATATGTTGTGCACTGTTGTTGAAACTGCCATGATAGGACTTGTATGCCATGATCGTTACATGCGTATGAATACGTGTAGTTATACGTGCACTGCCTGGTCTGAATCTGATATGAATGGTATCTATGTTAGGACGTAATTGACTACTTGCGACTTGATTGACCTTTCCGTGTTACTACCGAGCAAACCAAGGTGAGTTCACACCCTTTACAAAGCATGGGATTCCCTGGGTTGGGAACGGGGTAAGGAACGTGGATTCCTCGTCCTCCTTGGGTAGGACAGTTATGGTTCAGGAATGTGATTCCTCGTCCGGACGGACGGATAACTCGTACTAGACTAAAAACTCTATCACGAAGTCCCTCCTTTTTATATCGACTTAATCGCCGGGCCAATGGCGAGCGGGTCATTAGTTAGATAGCGCTATTTAGGTCTGACAAACCTCACACCGTGCCGCAGAGGACGGGCGTGAACTAATGGATCTGGGGCACGTCGATGATGATAGACATTGATGGTTTTCAGGGCACATAAACATGACTACAGTCAGCAGTCAATATGGTAACGAGTCTAGTGTACGCATGGGGTAGCCCCCACGGCCGAAATGCCTGATAACTATCATGGGGTAGCCCCCACGGCGGGAATGCCAGAGTAACTGGGAATGATTAAGTCACGTTTTCAAACTATGGGGTAACCCCCACGGCAGGATGCCAGATAAAGGAAACTGTTTTCGAAACAACTAAAACGAACACCCAACTGTGAACTCACTCAACTAGTTGTTGACTCGTTACTACATGCTTTGCAGGACCATAGGTACTCAGCTGGAGCTTGCATGGAGGAGGGTCGTTGTGGGACACGGATTGCTGCGTGCCATGTTCTATTTGAAAACATTTGAACATATGTTATAACTTTAAACTTATGCTTCCGCTTACAACTTAATGATTATTTATATGCTTGTTCAGTATGATTGGTGGCTGGGTCCTGGTCAGTCACGCCTCCAAGCGGTAGTACTCCGCGGGTGGATTTTGGGGGTGTGACAATAAATATAATTATTTATATCTATTTCAAAAAGCCGATAATTCGAGTTACTTGGAATAATTTTATAAAATATGTATGAAGTTTCTATTTATTTCAAACGTTTAATATTCAGAAGTCGTATATTATTAATATAACTATTTACATTTCTTTCCAACGTTTAGAATCCGAAATCTTTTAAAGTGAATATAATTATTTATATTTCTTTAAATTATTTAGAATCCAAATATTCTTTCAACCGTCGCTAGTTCATGCGACCTTACGAAATAAATATAATCGTTTTATTTATTTCAAACGTCATTAGTCCGTATACTTTTATAAAATAAATATAACGTAAGCTACGACGAGACGTACGTTGATCCATCCACGTACTTCTATTCTTAACGACTAACACGACTTTATAAATATATTTATATTTATATATAAATATATATTTTAAGTCACTCGAAAACTAAGACGTTTCAAATACTTTGTATTTATCCCGATTATAAACGGGATCAAATAACCATAGATTGGTTATTCTAAGTCAAGATAACACTACCTTAGAGTCGTTTAGTTAACGATTCGGTAGAGCTCGGATACGTAGTTTAGCTACGTTTAAATTAGAAACTGATAAGTTATTCCTTGTTAGGAATGCTTTAGTTGCACGCTAGCGAGTTCACATTATTGGAATGACATCACGAAACCACGTTAAGCTAGCTTCGCACAGGAATGTCAAGGTGAGTTCATAACCCCCACTTTTTACTGTTCGTCGCCAGCACCACCTGAGGCGGCGCTGCCATTTCCGTCGCCCGACGGTGTAACAGAGGGAGTAGAGGTGGTAGCAGGTCGAGGGGGGTGTGGTTGTTAACCGGAAAAACGAGGGGGCATGGGAGCGGCTGGGGGGGGGTCTGCTAGTGATCGACGGCACCGGAGGGTCACCGGTGATTGCCGGAATCTGGTTCCGTGTTCAACTGTAGCGAGAGAGAGAGAGAGAGAGACATCAGGTGAGGGTGTCGGCTGCTACAACTTTTGCAAGAATGAGGGTTTGCTCAAAAAGAAAGCTTTTATACTAGGGTTTATTAAATGGGCTTGGGCCCATGGCCCACAAGCCCGTTGCTAGTATTTTTGAGCGGCCCAATCAAATTCCCGAAGCCCGTTTTCACTCCCGATTGTCATGAAACGTCCTAAAATATTTGACGAGGGTTTGAAACTCTAGAAATCATGTCGGCAATTGTTTATTAGACGCGTATGTTCATTGGTGCGTTAAATCGCGTAAAACGTTCCGTTCGTCGTTTCTTATTCGTTTTTCGATCCGTTTCCAACTACGGATACTAAAAATTGAAAACAAAGTTAAATATATCAAAACATATTAATATCGAGACGAAATTCAGGTCCGATGCTTCAGTTTCGTCGATGTTTGTCGATGTGTTACTGTTTCCACGTTTTTCGTTCGCGTTTACGTTTTGTGGCGTACGGAAATACTATAAATTCGCGAAACTAAATTCATAAATATAATATATTTGTATAAAATCCGTATTCGTCGGTGTTGTCAGTATTTTGTTCGGTTTCTGTTCATTAGCGTTTGACGTTTCGCATATTTTTCTAGATCATCATAAGCGTACTACAAAATCGAATAGACGTTCCTACGCATTCCAATTGCCTAATTGGGTTAATTCGTGTCTTAAACACTATTAATTATCACCTTAAACGTTTGTTAACCGCGTAATAATAAGGCGTTAATTACCGGTTGTCACATTCTCCCCCTGTTGCAAAAATTTCGTCCTCGAAATTTAGTCTATGTTATCTCCTCATAGTTGTGTCGTTCCTAGGTAAGTCCGAATAATATCAAAGTGAATGACCGTGTAATCGAACCAAAACTTGTTCAGATTACGTGATTGCAAAAAATTTTTGCATCAATAGGAACCCAACGGTTTAACTGAGTTTGTTCTAGAAATCGATGTCAAGTGAACGAGATGTTGTGATACTATTACCAATGTGACTAGGTTTACCGATTTAATTCCAACGGAATCTTGCGTTGGTTGTTGTATAGATGAAGCTCGAATTCAACAAACTCAAATAAATAGAATCATGAAATGATTTGTCGACTATTGAACCAATAAATGAATAAGATAAAATCTACGTGTTGACATTGTTGAGTTGCAAGGATACACCGAAATGAAATACAATCGAACCTGGTGTATCATCGTCTTAATACATAGTTGCATTAAAACTACTTAAATGATGTGTCAATCGAAAAGCATATATAGTTTCGCATGAAACAGTCGATCATGATTAGCACAAGCTACAAGTTTATACCGACGCCACAAGGTGTCGTAGTGAATGAAATAACTCGATGATAGCGGTGACCGAACAAGTATCACCGTGTATTGCATGAAACGCTCGATCATGATTAGCCCAAGCTACAAGTTTATACTGACACCACAAGGTGTCAAAGTGAATAAAACAACTCAATAATAGCGGTGATCGAACAAGTATCACCGTGTTTTAAATCAAATGAAGGCTCAACGAAATAAATGTGGGTGTTCCAAACAAATCCCATAGGATTTTCAATTGAAAATGAAACAAGTAAATAATGTTTTTCGATCGAAAATGGAAGAGCAATAAATATCACAAAATGTTCGATCGATGCTGAAAGAATCGTTAAGAGGTACACTGAAATATTTAACACGAACTTGTGTACCATCATCTTAACACACAATTGCATTAAGACTGATTTAATACAATAAATCGAACAAACGGATTTAATATCAATAATCAAATAAATAAGCAATTAAATCCGTACATGATGTGTGCAAACGAGATTAGCGCAAGCTTCAAATATGTGAGACGCCACCACAAGGTGATCGTGATCAAAGAAACGACTCAATGAAGTCGAAGACCAAACAAGCATGTTATGGTTCAAAGCAAATGAAGTGCTTGTTGGGATTATGTAGAATATGATGACTTCAATCCATCATATTAGACCTTGAATTGAATATATATCATGAGCAAGTTCAAACAATTGAACTTGGTTTAGTCACATTTCAACAATGAATGCACGTATCGATACGAAATTTCAACATGGTTACAACGAAAAACCATGTATGTAGCTTGAAAAGGAAAAGAGATCCAACAAGTTTCATTGACTCGATATCAAGGAGTCAACGCTTTACAACAATGCAATCGTCCAAATCACAATGCAATAATCAACATAGAGAAACAATATTGAACGTTGATAAAGCAACAATTTCGAGTGAAGTCACATGCGTAACAAACGCATGTGTAACATATGAATTGGTCAAGAATGAAGCAAATGAGTATTCGCTATTATGAAAGAAAATTTTCGTGATGCAATGATCATTAGGGGGAGTAGAAATACGAAAATCTACTCACTATATACAAAAGTCGAAATTTCAACAAAAGAAATATAAGGACTTCACCTGGAATTTCGTGTGATGACCGATTGTTACATGACATTACCATAGAATGTCGAACATAGCGTAATCGCCATAACGAAGTAAGGGAGATGCGAAGATGTGTGACTTCTTTTGCAGCGCCAACAATTGTGAGTCTCTTTAGACTAAGCATCGATCGTTATGAAATTTTGTTTAAGCGTACCTCAGTGTGATTCGTGTCGTTTGCAGGATCACTTGCCAATTTGCCGCTTTCGACCAGTAGTTCTCCCACTGACGGGGTTAGCATCATTGTTGTCATGCTCAATCATGTTTTCCAAAGGCCTTGCCTCGAAAGTTGTGTGTGATGTATTTCAACGTCCGTTGACGTATAGTTTAAGTTTCACGTGTATTCGCGCCCTAGCATTTCGTTCCACGTAGATTACCTGCTCGGTTAGTTAAAATAGCATAGACGACATAATGTAATGGTGTGTGCCCGAGTTATTTATCACGGTTTCTAAGTGAGGACCTTGAATGAATTTTGACATAAGCTCTCATCAAGAGTTTTCCAAAGGTCCTATATGCATGTTATCAAACTCTCAAAGTTTTTGTTTCCTGTGTGTAATCATTTCGTGTACTGTGTATCCAACACAACACGTGTGTATGTTTAAAATCAAAATGTTTACTCATTGTTTCGGCAACGGTTGGAACCCATATTCGAGTCTTAGGCGTTCTGTATGTGCTTAAGTCTTAATAGTCTAAGTCCCCAGAATGAAGTTGAGGTTAAAGCCTAGGTATCTCTACAGAAACCTAATTCGCTGAAACCTAATGCTCTGATACCAATCTGTCACACCCCGAAATATCAGAGCTGGCGTGACTGGACCGGTATCTTCATTGCACAGCGGAAGCAAATAAGCTAAGACTTCTAGATAATGAACGCCGCCAAGTACTCGAATTCCCATGGGTTCTCCTATTCCAACTGTTCCATAGTTTTGAAAATGTAACCTGAGAAAGAACATGCGAAAAATCAACATAAAGTTGAGCGAGTTCATAGTTTGTTTTGAAAAGATTTAAAATAAATCTTTTTGATAACCGATTTTAAAGTTTTTGAGAAAATATAGTAAAATTATTTTCTTGGCATGATATATGAAAAACTGTGAGTCTAGCCCACAATAGTCTTTGTGCATTGCACGAGAGAGAGTGGGCCGAGCCCAAACGAACCTTTATAAGCAGGATCAGCGCGTCCTCTTACTTAGGTATAAGTTGAAAAACGTTACCAAAGTTTGTAAATCCATGTATTTGTGAGCTTACATCAAATGAATCTTAAAAACATTTGAAACTTCAGTTTATAAGTAGGTATGTAATGCGTCTATGAACATGTTGATCATTAATGTGTAGCTAAGACATTAATATGTGTGCCGACATAGGAAGCACTCAACCCGGTAGACGATTTAAGTGTCGATTCACTTCGACAGGGACATAAAAGCACTCTAAGTGGCCGCACAAGGACCGTGAGTGGGGCTCGCCCGTACCCGATAGATCTACCCCCTGTTCCGTGGTCCTTAAAAGGATTAATGGTGCCTAAGTTAGCGCCTATTCGCACGTGATCCAAGAGTTCATTCCATAGCTTAATCATACCATAGTTAATATGTATTTCAAAAGAAAAAGGGGGACATAAACCCATTGGGTTGTCTCGTTGTTCGTACGCAGAACAACCCAGTCCCGTTGTAGTAACTAGGACATTCCTGTCACTAGTCATGAAAATCATGCACGTTTGTGAAAATACGCATTTGTTTTGTAAAACCGGTATGTTTAGTGTAAACCTTTCGTAAACCTTTCGAGTTCGTTGAAATCCATTAGCAACATGGTTTATAAATATGTATTTTCGTTCATCAAAATAGTGTTTGCTTTTGCAAAAACTTGCATGTCTTTCCACCCCCGAAAACATTTATAAAAAAAATGTAAAACAGTAAAAAGTGGGGGTTATGAACTCCTTGACATTCCTGTGCGAAGCTAGCTTAACGTGGTTTCGTGATGTCATTCCAATAATGTGAACTCGCTAGCGTGCAACTAAAGCATTCCTAACAAGGAATAACTTATCTGTTTCTAATTTAAACGTAGCTAAACTACGTGTCCGAGCTCTACCGAATCGTTAACTAAACGACTCTAAGGTAGTGTTATCTTGACTTAGAATAACCAATCTATGGTTATTTGATCCCGTTTATAATCGGGATAAATACAAAGTATTTGAAACGTCTTAGTTTTCGAGTGACTTAAAATATATATTTATATATAAATATAAATATATTTATAAAGTCGTGTTAGTCGTTAAGAATAGAAGTACGTGGATGGATCAATGTACGTCTCGTCGTAGCTTACGTTATATTTATTTTATAAAAGTATACGGACTAATGACGTTTGAAATAAATAAAACGATTATATTTATTTCGTAAGGTCGCATGAACTAGCGACGGTTGAAAGAATATTTGGATTCTAAATAATTTAAAGAAATATAAATAATTATATTCACTTTAAAAGATTTCGGATTCTAAACGTTGGAAAGAAATGTAAATATTTATATTAATAATATACGACTTCTGAATATTAAACGTTTGAAATAAATAGAAACTTCATACATATTTTATAAACCATGTTGCTAATGGATTTCAACGAACTCGAAAGGTTTACGAAAGGTTTACACTAAACATACCGGTTTTACAAAACAAATGCGTATTTTCACAAACGTGCATGATTTTCATGACTAGTGACAGGAATGTCCTAGTTACTACAACGGGACTGGGTTGTTCTGCGTACGAACAACGAGACAACCCAATGGGTTTATGTCCCCTTTTTTCTTTTGAAATACATATTAACTATGGTATGATTAAGCTATGGAATGAACTCTTGGATCACGTGCGAATAGGCGCTAACTTAGGCACCATTAATCCTTTTAAGGACCACGGAACAGGGGGTAGATCTATCGGGTACGGGCGAGCCCCACTCACGGTCCTTGTGCGGCCACTTAGAGTGCTTTTGTGTCCCTGTCGAAGTGAATCGACACTTAAATCGTCTACCGGGTTGAGTGCTTCCTATGTCGGCACACATATTAATGTCTTAGCTACACATTAATGATCAACATGTTCATAGACGCATTACATACCTACTTATAAACTGAAGTTTCAAATGTTTTTAAGATTCATTTGATGTAAGCTCACAAATACATGGATTTACAAACTTTGGTAACGTTTTTCAACTTATACCTAAGTAAGAGGACGCGCTGATCCTGCTTATAAAGGTTCGTTTGGGCTCGGCCCACTCTCTCTCGTGCAATGCACAAAGACTATTGTGGGCTAGACTCACAGTTTTTCATATATCATGCCAAGAAAATAATTTTACTATATTTTCTCAAAAACTTTAAAATCGGTTATCAAAAAGATTTATTTTAAATCTTTTCAAAACAAACTATGAACTCGCTCAACTTTATGTTGATTTTTCGCATGTTCTTTCTCAGGTTACATTTTCAAAACTATGGAACGGTTGGAATAGGAGAACCCATGGGAATTCGAGTACTTAGCGGCGTTCATTATCTAGAAGTCTTAGCTTATTTGCTTCCGCTGTGCAATGAAGATACCGGTCCAGTCACGCCAGCTCTGATATTTCGGGGTGTGACAAGGTGTACTATCTAATTTGCGATAGATAGCAGAAATCTTTTGTTTACCCATACTGTAATTTCAACAATTAATAAGTTAATGCACATATATTCACAGAATGACAAATAAAATTTTCCTAATTGTTTTTCAATAGGCTTAAATCAATTAGAACAGTGAGCTTAATCAGTAAGCTTAAAACAGTGGCTCTGATACCACCTTATTTCTGTCACGGCCCCCGACCCGGTTTGACCCGTTTCAGGAGCCGCGGGACAGAAATCCTGCGGTATTTAAATTTTAGGCGACAGCGGAAGTCTTTTATAACAGGATCTTTTAATAATTCAAACTGCCCTTTTTATAGCTGAGGGATAAAATCCCATAATTTACAATAATATGATTTCTCCGGGAAATCTTTTATTTTCAAAACATGTTTCTTTTATTTATTTACAATGAGCCACTTTTCTAAGCCGGGAGTGCTTCACGACACTTCTCTTTCTTTGCTCACATCATATCACCTGAAACATGTTTGGAAAAGGTTTTGTCAGCGGGGAAATACTGAGTGAATCATTCATTTTACTAAAACGACACATTTGTTATAATTCACAGTATTAAGAGCGATTACAATGTTTCTAATATCAAACCAACTACCCACGGTACTTTATCACTCGACCCACTGGCCCACCTGTCCAGTGGTGTCTGTGATTATGGTCATATCACCCATTGGCTGCCCCAATGTTGAAGATTATCAAGTAATGTATACAAAACCCCACATACCGGCTGTAATATGGTGACTACAAAGACTTAATCCCTGTAATTATAACTTTGGGAAAATAACTTGGAGTTTTGTAAAACAATTGATAAAAAGAGAATGACTCACATTGCAGATTTAACGAGCAAGATATAAGCCTACTGATTAACCTTGATTAAACCTATTTTAACACAATGCACACACAAACGGGTTAGTAACTAATTCAGCAGTTACGTCAATTCACGAGATTAAACCCTCACAACAATTAACAAGTGCGATACTTAATAATTCAATCGAATTCACAACGAATAACAGAGCATAGTCCGAATTCGAACAGCACTCAAATATTCAAGTTGAAATCACGACGAATAATCAAAGTACAAGCTCAATTTGAGCAGCACTCGGACAATCGTTGGATAGTTATAATCGATCGGACGTTGAATCGTAATAGCGATCAAGTTATTACCCTGATTGCGGCAGCACCTCGTGATCGTGTGTGTGTTTATTGTAGTATTACGGCCTTAACTTGACGTACGGACAACAACTTTACATCGTTTTCACAACAGATTTCAAGCGCCAAGGTCGGCTATTTATACTGATTTTTGGGACTCGCTTACGGACCGTATGCCCTTTCCCTTGCGGTCCGTAAGCTAAGCAGTCTAATTCATAGGCTGCCTAGGCTCGGGTATAGCTTGGGTGATTCAAAATTTCAGCCAATCAGAACTTTGCAACGTTTAATTTAGATAATTATTAAACTAGGGTTTGCCCCCCTTGAGTTTTAGGGGCCCTGATCCTGTTTCTGATTGTTCTGAAAATTTTAGGGCTAATGCAAAATTACTTGGGTGTCTCAATTAGGGTTTTCTTATTGACTAATTATCGTCCTAATTATTGATTTTAGTGACAGTTGTTACAGCAAAGCCTGTTTAGTAGATCAAGATGATGAACAACTACCTGAAGGTTTCAGCTGGGATATGTTTGTTGATGAAAAGGGTGATTTCAAAGCTTTCATTGCAAAGATTGTCAGAGAGCCAGACATGTTTGCCACCTGGATGAAGTCTATTGGAGAGACTGTGAAGAGTGTGGATGAAGAGTCTGTTGTATCTGATGAAAGTTCAGAAAGTGATGATAAAAGTTCACAAAGTTCAGATGAGAATGTACAAAATGATGCAAGTTCTGAAAAGGAAGTTGTTTTGATCAAACACCGTCAGATTCTGATGTATCAGATGCTAGTTCTGAAAAATCTGCACAGTTTGATTAGTCACCTCCAGATGATAGCAGTAGTGATGATGAAGAAGAAAAGCATATTAACATTGCAAAATCTCATCTTTCTCCTGAAAGTTTTCATTTCTATTTTGCAGATCGTATGGAAAAACTGAAGGAGAAACGTGCTGCAAAAGAACAACAGGAAATGAAGGTTGAAAGTGTTGTTCAGAAAGAGAATGTTGAAAGTGTTGCTGAGGAGAAGGTTGAGACTGAGAAGGTGACTGAAGAAGAAAAAGTGGTTGAAGTAGTGAAAACAATCGAAGTAGAAAAGATTGTTGAAGTCATCAAGCCTTGCACAAAGTGTTTGGAAGCATGCAAAGGATGTGCTGCAAAGAATGAGATAATTGCTGAATATGAAAAAAAGAAGGAGCAGTTACTGTTCAATCTAAACTATGTGAAAGAATCTTATGATATATTGAACAAAACAGTAACTGGTCTCCAAAAGACAAACTCAGAAAGAGAACAAGCACTAACGATGATGAATGTTGTAATGATGACAAAGCAGAAAGCTATCAATTTCTACATCGAAGAGAGTGCTAAATGGAAGCAAGAGTTGGAGACAGAAAAGATAGAAAATGAGAGAATTAGACGTTTATTGCAAAGTTATTCTAGTTCTGATTATCTCATTGATCGTATTTACCCAACTGTTGCAGGTATGGAAGCTTTTCAAGTTGAGAAGCCAAAGAAGAAAAATTGTGGTAAGAAACCGACTGTTAGCTATAACAAATGTCCGCCTCCAATTTGGGAAGGGTATTCTCCTAGAAAACCAAACGAGGAGCAACTTGAAAAGGTAGTCAATATAAAGCTAAAAACCGACACAACTGATGAATTACCAGAAAATATTGACGTCACATTTACCTCGTCTGACACTGATCATGAGTCTGAGTTAATCAAAAAGGTGGTCGATCAGGTGTTGGATACTGATGAGGAGTCCGAGTCAAAGTCTGAGTCTGGAGAGTCAAATTCGTCAGTCAACAGTCAAAAGTCGTCGGTTAAACGGTCTTACAGTAAAGAATTTTTGTTATCAAAAGCAAATTTGGATGATGAAACATTTGAAGTCGCATACACTTTAAATGATTCTGACAAATTATACTCTGAAAAAGAGTTTCCAATAAGAAGTGTTTGTTTTGACATGATCAAAAAGGTTTTTAAAATGACAGAAATTAACATTTCTGAAATAAAAGATTTAAATCTTTCTGAAAAACCTAAAAAGTACACTTCAAGAGTTCAACAACGTTTAAACAAGAAAAGGTTACAATTCTGGTTCTGGTTTTCAAAAGAAACTTAACCAAAATCGTAGCTACAAAAAGAAAGGTTTAGGTTTTATTCCTCCAGAAAACCATAAAAATATAAAAAAATTCTAAAACAAAAACAGAATTTGTGTCAGGTGGAAGTGCTGAGGAGGAACAGAAGAAACTGTTCTGGAGACAGTCAAATCAGGAGTTTCTTGCTGAGAAGAGGAAGAATGGATCTGAAGTGTTACATCCAAAGGAAACTCGTACTTGTTACAGATGCAATGAAGTTGGTCACATTGCATGGAATTGTCAGAAAAACGCAAAAACAAAACATGGAGTTTCTAAGAAACTTAAAGAAAAAGTTGTTGATGTTGAACCACCAACCAATAGACTTAAAATTTTTGAAAATTCAACTTATGAGGTTGGTGAGTGTTCGAAAAAGAATTTTTATAAAAAGAAAGAGAAAGACAACCAAGTGTGGGTTGTTAAAAAGAATGATGAGAAAGTCGGCGATGAATCTGGTTCCATAAAGTCAGAAGAGCCACAAGGTGAGGTGAAAATTTCAGTGAATGATGAAGAGTTTCCATCACTGAAATTTGAAGAGATTAAACAGAAAGTTGGAAAAGTTGAAATATCGAATCAGTTTTACAAAGAGAAAAATGTATTTGATGTCGAGAAAACATTCAACGGAAGTGTTAAGAAAATTTTTGGGAAAATGTTGAATGGGAAAGCAAAGGGGGTTAAAGATTTTTATGCAACTAAAAAGGCAACATACAATCCCACTGTGCAAGAATTGAAAGCCATCAAGTTTGAAAAGACTTGGATGGAAGTTTGTTTCCCATGAAGTCTTAGGACTACGCCGGAGATCCCAAGTTTATATCGTGGATCAGGAATCGGCATCTTTCATGTTTATTGAGTTTGTATGAAATTTTTTTTGAAAATATTTGAATGATTACAGGTGAAGGACTACGCCGGAGCTTCCAGGTTGGTAAGTGTGAAGCAGGAATCGGCATCTTTGTGATCAATCCTACAAGTGATAAAAAGATTCATGTAGATGACTCATTCCTACAAGTGGTATTTGTTGGTTATACCTGCTAGTGGTATTTGTTTGTGTTTTTACAAGTGGTACAGAGGTTGCTGAAATGCAAATGGTAAATCAGGGACATTAAGTTGTACTTGATTTACTACATATAGTTAAAATAGACAAGATGATGAACCATATCCCCATACTTTACAAGTGGTAAACTTACAAGTGGTAAAAACAAACTCATTTTCCGGAAAAATCATTTTGATTAAAACAAACTTAAGTGTTTTGAGATCTAAATGAGAAAATGGTTTGTGACAGGGGGAGCTCTGATTGTTTATGCATAGTGAATAGCGATTTGATGTGATTCGATGTCAGTTGTCAAGTTTTGTACAGTTTGTTTTACATTTTATGTTTCATGTGGGTCAAGAGTCTAGTTGTTTTCAAATTTCCTTTGAAATGTGTTTGCATTTTAGGGGGAGTAGAAAATTTCAGAAAATCCAAAAACATTAGAAAATTTGAAAAAGCCAAAAACATGATAAAATAAAAAATGAGTTTTGTTGTGAAAAAGAGGAAATGATAGTACATCAGTAGACTGTCACAACATGCTAAAGAAATGAAAAGATAAAATGTGATAAACAATCTCATTGTGGATGTGTCAGTAGGTTTTTACACATTTAGTAAATTGTGTCGAGATATAAACATAAAATTTCAAACTTGCTTGTTCTGTGGGTTAACAACTTCTTGGATATATAGGTAACCCCTGAAATCTTGTTTGAAAGGTCCCTAATTCTGAGATACTAGGTCTTTATGCTCAGTGATATCTAGGGTATTGTCCCGGGACTTCTGCTGAATGGAAGTTCTGACCTAGTCCTCGGATAATGCTTTCCGCAAAAGCTTGAAACATAGCTTCGCCCTCAGCATGCTGATGAAACAATAAAATTGATAGTCGCTGCTGTTGTAATCAAAAGATCCTCTAAAGGGGACACACCTAAAAGTCGAAGCCGTCATCTCTTTGCGTATACGGAAGTATCGACCTGAGCTCTCACGGCCCTCGCATCTAACCCCTATACAGATATCATCTGTGGTATACTCACCTGTAAGACTGAATATCGGGATCTGGATACGGGAGTATATTCATGAAGTAGGACACACGAATAAGTTCAAGAGCTTAAAATATTAACATAGTATCTCGGATCAGTTGAAATTTGTGTGAAAATTTAAGTGGACAAATATACTGACAATCTAGGTGAATTGTTTAAAACTTAAAATGTAATCAGCTTAACGGTGTTAGTGATATGTCTCATAAACTGATATGATCCTCTTACGCAAACTCACAAAAATATTGTTTGTAAATATTTCATTTCTGCATTCTTGTTGTTTCTTCAATTGGTGTCAGTCTTTGTCTTTACAAGTGATGTCATTTACTTTCTTTTAGGGAAATCCAAAAAGATTTTGTGTGTGTTTTAGCATAAACTTTTGAAAAAGTCAAAAAGATTTTTGACAACTGATGATTGGAAAGCTGATTTTCAA
Organism: Helianthus annuus; assembly: GCF_002127325.2. NCBI lineage: Eukaryota > Viridiplantae > Streptophyta > Magnoliopsida > Asterales > Asteraceae > Helianthus > Helianthus annuus. The sequence goes on along the minus strand of NC_035440.2, from coordinate 73,258,702 downwards.
AATTCCAAGTGCTAAACATGATGACATTGTTGAGAGGGGGAGTGTATAGTAAAAATCATAATATGCTCTTAAATCAACAAGTGGTTCATCATAGAGAAAGTGATTTGAGAGAGAGTTGTTGTTGGTGCATATGTTTCTGGGAGTGAGTCAGTGTTGGTGCATACAAATTGTTAAATTTAGAAAATTTACTTCTGGGTTAAGAATGTGCAGGAATAGCCAGGTTTCGATCTTGGATCAATAGATAAAGAGTCAGGTTATAATACCTGAGGACTTTGATTGAAGAAAGCCAAGTTTCGATTCTGGAAATTAATCCCTGTGAAAGTCAGACAATGATCCTGTTGCAGATGTTGCTGAAGAACAAAGGAATGCCAGCAAATCGAGAGGGGGAGTCTGAAGATATTCAAGCAGATACTGTTAAAGGGAGTCTGTTGATGAAGATAGAGAGAGGAAAGCCAAGAGACTGATCAAGACTGAAGATGTGAAGACACAGCATTGTCGTGACTCGATAGTCGACTCGTCAACATCTGAGGGGGAGTCTGTTGGTGCACTACATCTGTCGACTTCGTCTTGTATCGAGGCTTACTTTGAATTGTATAGATTAGGGCACGTTTTACGAGAAAATAGGAAGTCGTTTGTGTTTAATGAGCTGATTTCGCTCATAGGGACATAACATGATGATTTCGCCTATTTGGTCATGGGGTTTCGCTTTTGTGAACATATGAGGTTTCGCTCATATGGACACATGTCCCTTGGAGCGAAATCTCAGGCCTATATATAGGCACCCATGAGCAAAATCACGTAACGTTGCCTTGTATTCCATGCCGAAGTGCTGCCGGTGTGAAGATTAAGCTGTAATCGTTGTCAAATCAATACAATCAGTAGATTTAGTGAAGAATCAGCTGTTTCTACCTTCGTTTCTTGTTATTCCGCACCTGAAACGAAGTAAAACTCCTTTGAACGACTCATTCGGGGCAGATCGCGATCCTACACTAGTTCTGCTTACTTGCTTGAGTCTTCTAATCTTTGGCATGGTAGACCAGGTCATGTTAATTTTCATTCCATACGTCGTAACTTAATTGCATGCCAACATTCGATATCAACTCAAATTATAAATGTGAAACTTGCGTAGAAGCAAAACAAACGAGATCGTCATTCAAAAAGGTTGAACGAATCATCGAACCCCTCGAGATAGACCACACGGATGTGTGTGATCTAAAAGCAATTCCTACTCATTGTGGGAACAAGTACTTCATCACGTTCATTGATGACAGTACAATGTATTTCTATGTGTACTTACTTAAGAGTAAGGACGAGGCTATTGATAACTTTATCTTGTTCAAAGCCTAAGTTGAGAATTAACTAAATCGGAAAATCAAAATCGTAAGGAGCGACCGAGGAGGTGAATATGTTTCACCTTTCATTGATGTGTGTGCAAAAAATGGAATCATACATGAACTCACGGATCCTTACTCCTCCTAATCAAATGGCATAGCGGAACACAAAAATCGCACTTTGAAAGAAATGATGAATGCTATGATGATAAGTTCTGGGATAAGCCAAAACATGTGGGGGGAAGCAATCTTATCGACAAATTATGTGTTGAACATGATACCCAATAAGAAGAATGTAACACTCTCATTTAAATACACAATATTTTCTACCGACTAAATAAGAAAGATCATAATCATTTAAAAGCACAAACACTAATATTAATCCTAGTTTAGCACATAAGTGTTTTAAAACCACCACAACACTAAAAGGATACATAAGTATTCCTTCCATTACAAAATTATCACTAATGAACATCTAAGACAAAAGTGAAGAACTACTTCTTGAATGTGTTCGGTTCATAAGCCTTGTGTTGATCACCATCCGCTTGATTGACTTACTTGAAAGCTGGAAATTTAACAAAATAATAATGTTAGAATCCTTCAAATTTCACATAATTAAGTGTACGCTTAAAACGGATTCGAAATATGAAATTATACAAAACTTGACAATTTTGGCTGGGCTCCACCGTAAATTACGGTGGTCACCGTAATTTACGGTGGGCGCTGGACATTTATGGTTCTGCCGTAAATCAGTAAAGAACCACCGTAACGATTCACCCTCTACCGTAAATTACGGTGGCTACCGTAATTTACGGTAGCTTCTGCATATTTTCCTGTTTTGCTGTTTTGACCCGTTTATTCCGATTTTTGCACTTTTAAGTCATCAAAGCGCAGTACGGGACATTTCTTTGCAACAAGTATGACCCGTTTTGGATCCCTTGCTTCAACACACACGCTCCCATTACCGGTTTGCGTGTTAATATTATTCTTCCCATTACCCGACACATGGGTTTATGGTCTACGAATGAGGTACTTCCGTTTCCCGGTTTGTACCCATCAATGTTAACCCGTTTGGTTTGCCATCATGAAATTCCTCACTTAAGCAACCAAACCAACACAACTGTATATTGTTCATAACTAGTAAACAATCCAAAAATGAAAACTAAGTCATCAATATTATAATAGCGTTAACCACGTACCTCAAAGCTTTCCCTTTAAACGAGCGTCCGCACCGGCTTGACTTCCCGACGCCTCGCTCGTGTTGCCTAAAACATACAAGCCAATTACCATTAGAACCATTCGGCTCATGACTAAAGCTTGTTACTTTACCAACACCACAATTTGTGTCGATCAATGTCTTTTAGGCATTTTATCGAGCATCTTATGTGCACGATTTTCTCACAATTCACAATTAAGTTTAACATTCATCATTTAGCTATGATAAACTTTAATTTAGGCAATTTCACAAAATTTTCACATCAATAATTCTGGACCTATTTCATTGAACTTGAATTACACTAGGATAACATCATAATCCTAGTTTCCCATACTATTCTACAAAATCCTCATATCACCTCTAATGGTGCTTATGAACTTTACAAGAATTAGGCCAAATTTCAACAAGAAATCGACTAGGGTTCATCCCTATACACTGTTTCAATCAAAACAATTATCATGCATGCTCAGATTTGAATCTCATGATTTTATCTAAAATTTAAGGTAGAACCAAATCATGAAATTTTGCATACCTTACGATCCCTTAGTCAAGGTGATCACAAATCTATATTCAGATTTCAATTCGGACTTGATTTGAACCTTCAATTGATGAATTTTATGAATGTTAGGGTTTGAGGGGAAATCCCCTTGTTTCCTGCGTTCTGGTCGATCAAACACACACTTAAGTGTGTGTTTAGTGTGTTATTTTACTAGTAATAATTGAAGTTCCAGATTTGACAAGTTTGGTCCCTCAATTATACATGAGCTATAGAAAAGGGCATTTAATTATACTTTGTCATATTATGTTAAGATTCCTACTAACTAGGTTATCTTTCCTAGTCTTTTATCTTAACTTACTACTGATATTTAGTTTAAAATGTAACATTAATATTTTCGGGGTGTTACAAGTCCACCTTCCTTAAAGAGGGTTTCGTCCCCGAAACCTGTTTATGTATATGACAAAAATTTCATACACATACCGAAAAGTGTAGGGTGTAGTCGTTTCATTTCCTCTTCAGACTCCCAAGTGGTGTCTGATCCTTTTCGGTGTTCCCATTTGACCTTTACTTGATAGATCATCTTGTTCCTTAAGCTTTTCACCTTACGGTCTAGAATTGCAATTGGTCTCACCGCGTAGTTGAGACTATTATCCACCTCGATGTCGTCATAGTGAATATATGCGGTTTCGTCAGCTAGACATTTCCGGAGATGTGATACATGGAACGTGCTATGTATCCCACTCAACTCTGCGGGCAGTTCGAGACGGTATGCCACCCTACCGACTCGCTCGATGATTCTGAAGGGCCCGATAAACCTTGGGCTTAACTTTCCCCTTTTTCTAAACCGGATTATTCCTTTCCATGGTGATACCTTCAACATCACCTTATCACCAACTTGAAACTCAATTGGTCTTCTTCGTTTGTCTGCATACGCCTTCTGTCGATTTTGTGCCGCCCTCAGGTGAGCTCGGACTACGTCGATCTTTTGATTCGTGAGTCCGACTATATCCTTATGTGCAAGTTCATGCGGACCAACCTCACCCCAACATACCGGAGTTCGACACTTCCTACCGTATAGCATTTCATACGGAGCCATACCGATGCTTGCGTGGTAACTGTTATTATAAGAAAATTCAACCAACGGTAGGTGAACATCCCAACTACCCCCGAAGTCAATTATGCACGCCCGTAACATATCTCCCAATGTTTGTATTGTTCTTTCACTTTGACCATCCGTTTGAGGATGGTACGCGGTGCTAATGAACAATTTAGTTCCCATTTGCCTTTGGAAATCGCACCAAAATTTTGAAGTGAACCGGGTATCCCTATCGGACACGATGGATACCGGCACTCCGTGGCGTGCTATTATCTCATTAGTGTACACTTCCGAAATCTTCTCTGACGTATAAGTTTCTCGGATAGGGATGAAGTGGGCACTTTTGGTTAGTCTGTCCACAATTACCCAAATGGCATCAAAACCACGGCTAGTTCTGGGCAGTTTGGTTAGCAGGTCCATTGTAATTTGTTCCCACTTCCAAACTGGAATATCTAATGGTTGCAACTTGCCGTATGGTTTTTGATGCTCCGCTTTGACTTGTAAACAAGTCAAACACTTCTCCACGTATTTAGCCACATCTCTTTTCATCCCCGGCCACTAATAGTTTTGCTTCAAATCCCTATACATCTTAGTCGCTCCGGGATGGATCGAATAGCGAGACTTATGAGCCTCGTTAAGCAGGAGGCTCTTAACACCACATGTGTTTGGGACCCAAATCCTATCGTTCCGGCATTTCATCCCATTACTTCCTTTCGTAAGGTCTTTTACCATCCCTTTTATACGTTCTTTCTTCCAATTTTCTTTCTTTAACGCTTCGGTTTGGGCTTCTCGGATACGCTCAAGCAAACCTGAAGTTACTACCAACTGCATAGACCGTACTCGAATTGGGGCGCACTCATCCTTTCGGCTAAGGGCATCTGCCACCACATTAGCCTTTCCGGGGTGGTAGTGGATCTCGCAGTCGTAGTCTTTCACCACTTCTAACCAACGTCTCTGCCTCATATTTAACTCCTTCTGATCGAAGAAGTACTTCAAACTCTTATGGTCAGTGAAAATAGTACTTTTCACACCATACAAGTAATGCCTCCAGATTTTCAAGGCAAAGACCACGGCCGCCAACTCAAGATCATGAGTCGGGTACTTTGTTTCATGCGGCTTAAGTTGCCTAGAGGCATATGCGATCACCCTTCCCCTTTGCATTAGCACGCAACCAAGGCCTAGGTGCGATGCATCCGAATACACTACCATATCCTCCGTACCATCCGGTAAAGTCAACACCGGTGCACAGGTTAACTTTTCTTTTAGTGTCTGAAATGGCTTTTCTTGATCGCTTCCCCAGACGAACTTCTCATTCTTGCGGGTCAATTTGGTCAACGGCGTTGCGATTTTGGAGAAATCCTGAATGAATCTCCGATAGTAACCTGCCAACCCCAAGAAACTTCTAATTTCGGATGGATTCTTTGGAGGGCTCCATTTTGACACCGCTTCCACCTTCGACGGATCCACCAATATTCCCTCGGCACTTATGACGTGCCCTAGGAATTGCACCTCTCGTAACCAGAAGGCGCATTTTGAGAATTTAGCATATAATCTTTCCCGCCTTAATACCTCCAATACTTCTCGTAAATGGTTAGCGTGCTCTGCCTCATTTCTTGAATAAACGAGGATGTCGTCTATAAAAACAATCACCGATCTATCGAGCATCGGCTTGCAAACCCGGTTCATGAGGTCCATGAAAGCTGCGGGCGCATTCGTCAATCCGAAAGACATCACAAGAAATTCGTAATGTCCGTATCGTGTTCGGAATGCCGTTTTTGGTACATCATTTTCCTTTACCCTTAATTGGTGGTAACCCGATCTCAAATCGATTTTTGAAAACCAGCTAGCGCCTTGTAATTGATCGAATAAGTCGTCGATTCTCGGGAGTGGGTATCGATTCTTTACCGTGAGTTTGTTTTACTCCAGGTAATCAATACACATCCGCATGCTCCCGTCCTTTTTCTTTACAAATAGCACGGGAGCTCCCCAAGGAGACACGCTAGGCCGGATGAATCCCTTTTCAAGTAAATCTTGTAACTGAGACATTAATTCCTGCAGTTCTGACGGTGCCAATCTATAAGGTGTCTTAGCAACTGGTTTAGCACCCGGGGTCAGTTCAATCCCGAACTCTATTTCGCGCTCTGGTGGCATTCCCGGAAGATCCTCGGGAAAGACATCTTCAAATTCACGCACCACAGGTACGTCTTCAATCCTTGGCGTTTCTTTTTCGACGTCACGTACGTAAGTTAAATATGCCTTACACCCGTGTAGTATAAACTTGCGGGCTTCTACCATCGAGCATATCATGGGATTACAAGCCTTCTCCCCATAGATGATGACACGCCTTCCGCTCGGAGACGTTAGGTGTATCTCCTTACGTAAGCATATCACCTTAGCATGGTAGTGGGATAGCCAATCCATTCCGACGACCACTTGAAATTCACCCATGGACATGGGTATTAAATCAATGGAGTATTCCTCGCCATCGATATTCAATTTGCATTCCCGACATACATCACAGACAAGAAAACTTTTGTTATTACCTACTTCTACTTCCATTGGCATAGGTAATTTTGTTAATGTAAACATGGGGTTTTGAATAAATCTATGTGAAACAAAAGACTTATTCGCACCTGTATCAAATAAAACACGTGCAAGGATCGAATTTACAGTAAATATACCTGTAACCACGTCGGGTTCCATTTTTTGCTTCAGCAGCAGTGATTTGGAACGACCTTGCCTTAGCTTTTGGGGTTTCATCCCTAGAGTCGGCACTCTCTTTCTTTCCCACCAATTCCGGACATTCTGACTTTTTATGACCCGGTTGGTAACATTTATAGCACACCGTTACTTTGTCTGGGCAATTTGCAACCCTATGCCCTATCTTGCCACATGCCACACAAGGTTTGTTCTTGAAGTAGCATTCACCCTTATGAGTGCGTCCACATGTTTTGCAACTCGGAGAACCTCCTTTTGCACTTCCCTTCTTTGAAGATTCAGCTACCTTTGGCTTCTTTGCGGGACTCGGGTTTTCATCCAAGGCCCTCCTCTCACCTCTTTCAACTTGCCTTTTTAGTTCAATCTCGCGTTCCCGCGCCGCATTGATTATATCGGTGAGGCTTTCATAATGTGAGGGGGTCATGAACTCCCTATATTCAGCCCTAAGCATGGTGTGATAATAATAGATTTTCTGTTCTTCAGTTTTGGCCAAGTCATCACAAAACTTGAGCTTATCCATGAACATCCCCGTAATTTTATCAACGGTTTCACCTTTTTGTCTCAATTGCATAAATTCCTCCTTTATCTTATTTATCACTGCCTTGGGGCTATGATGTTTGAGGAATGGTGCTTTGAAATCTTCCCAAGTCATTGCCCTTATTGCTTCAACACCCCTTTCGTTTCTAAGGTTGTCCCACCAATCCTTGGCTTGGCCTCTAAGTTGGCCAGTTCCATAAGCCACGAAGTCACTTTCATCACAATGCGTTCGTTCGAAAACACCCTCAATATCGCTTATCCACCTTTGACAAGCAATTGGATCTACCTCTCCATTGAAAATTGGGGGCTTACACGCCATAAACTTGTTGTAAGAACAACCTTTCTTTTCCTTAGCCTTGCCTCTATCACTGGTAAGGTCTTCTCTTAATTCACCAATTCTTTCCTCCATAGTCGAAAGTAAGGTGTTTTGCATTCTTTCCACAAATCTTGGTAGGCTAACTTCGATGGCCCTTCCAACTTCCTCGGCAATCTTCTCTTTCAACTCGTCGGTAGTGAGGGATAGAACATTGTCACTAGCACCTCCCGACATCTTCTTACTGAAATGTTAAAATGATTCGATAAATAATCTTGTTCAATCACTCTCATGCCTTTACATGAGACTTCGTACTCATTATTCGGCCAAGTATATATAACTTTGCCTTATCATTTATACTAAGTGTACTTCCCGGGTTCGAGTATATCACTATACTCCTCCCATACACAATAAATCGTTATCCTTTTTAATCTTTTTTTTTAAATTTAATTTGCTTTAATTAAATTCTTACCGGATGTTGATCAAGCCTTGAACCAAACACAATTCTCTTTAACCTTAGCTCTGAATACCAACTTGTAACACTCTCATTTAAATACACAATATTTTCTACCGACTAAATAAGAAAGATCATAATCATTTAAAAGCACAAACACTAATATTAATCCTAGTTTAGCACATAAGTGTTTTAAAACCACCACAACACTAAAAGGATACATAAGTATTCCTTCCATTACAAAATTATCACTAATGAACATCTAAGACAAAAGTGAAGAACTACTTCTTGAATGTGTTCGGTTCATAAGCCTTGTGTTGATCACCATCCGCTTGATTGACTTACTTGAAAGCTGGAAATTTAACAAAATAATAATGTTAGAATCCTTCAAATTTCACATAATTAAGTGTACGCTTAAAACGGGTTCGAAATATGAAATTATACAAAACTTGACAATTTTGGCTGGGCTCCACCGTAAATTACGGTGGTCACCGTAATTTACGGTGGGCGCTGGACATTTATGGTTCTGCCGTAAATCAGTAAAGAACCACCGTAACGATTCACCCTCTACCGTAAATTACGGTGGCTACCGTAATTTACGATAGCTTCTGCATATTTTCCTGTTTTGCTGTTTTGACCCGTTTATTCTGATTTTTGCACTTTTAAGTCATCAAAGCGCAGTACGGGACATTTCTTTGCAACAAGTATGACCCGTTTTGGATCCCTTGCTTCAACACACACGCTCCCATTACCGGTTTGCGTGTTAATATTATTCTTCCCATTACCCGACACATGGGTTTATGGTCTACGAATGAGGTACTTCCGTTTCCCGGTTTGTACCCATCAATGTTAACCCGTTTGGTTTGCCATCATGAAATTCCTCACTTAAGCAACCAAACCAACACAACTGTATATTGTTCATAACTAGTAAACAATCCAAAAATGAAAACTAAGTCATCAATATTATAATAGCGTTAACCACGTACCTCAAAGCTTTCCCTTTAAACGAGCGTCCGCACCGGCTTGACTTCCCGACGCCTCGCTCGTGTTGCCTAAAACATACAAGCCAATTACCATTAGAACCATTCGGCTCATGACTAAAGCTTGTTACTTTACCAACACCACAATTTGTGTCGATCAATGTCTTTTAGGCATTTTATCGAGCATCTTATGTGCACGATTTTCTCACAATTCACAATTAAGTTTAACATTCATCATTTAGCTATGATAAACTTTAATTTAGGCAATTTCACAAAATTTTCACATCAATAATTCTGGACCTATTTCATTGAACTTGAATTACACTAGGATAACATCATAATCCTAGTTTCCCATACTATTCTACAAAATCCTCATATCACCTCTAATGGTGCTTATGAACTTTACAAGAATTAGGCCAAATTTCAACAAGAAATCGACTAGGGTTCATCCCTATACACTGTTTCAATCAAAACAATTATCATGCATGCTCAGATTTGAATCTCATGATTTTATCTAAAATTTAAGGTAGAACCAAATCATGAAATTTTGCATACCTTACGATCCCTTAGTCAAGGTGATCACAAATCTATATTCAGATTTCAATTCGGACTTGATTTGAACCTTCAATTGATGAATTTTATGAATGTTAGGGTTTGAGGGGAAATCCCCTTGTTGCCTGCGTTCTGGTCGATCAAACACACACTTAAGTGTGTGTTTGGTGTGTTATTTTACTAGTAATAATTGAAGTTCCAGATTTGACAAGTTTGGTCCCTCAATTATACATGAGCTATAGAAAAGGGCATTTAATTATACTTTGTCATATTATGTTAAGATTCCTACTAACTAGGTTATCTTTCCTAGTCTTTTATCTTAACTTACTACTGATATTTGGTTTAAAATGTAACATTAATATTTTCGGGGTGTTACAAAGAAAGATGTAACGCCATACAAATTATGGACGGGAAAAACACCACCATATAAATACTTGAAAGTGTGGGGGTGTCTAACCAAGGTGGTGGTTACACCACCGAAGCGCCTACTTATAGGACCCAAAATAGTGGATTGTGTATATATAGGATACACCCGTCCAGTCCTTATGGTCCATATCATTTTCTTGTGCATGATTCTAAGAACCCTGGAATATGCAACGACACCATAATAGAATCTAAGGAAGCATCATGTTAAAGACTAACTGGTGCATGATTCTAAGAACCCTGGAATATTCAACGACACCCTGTTATTTTTTTCATCCATGTTTTCTTTTCGTATTAAAGACTAACTGATGTTAGATCATAAGAACTATGTATTGTAAACATGATCACAAAGACACAAAAATTTAAATTACCAACTTAGATTTTAGAATGTTAAACCTATGTCTATTAGGATCCATACAGGATTGAAACACTTTACCAAACTAAATTGTAAAATCTTCAAGTTTCTAAGATTTTGAGATCTTAACAACCATGATTATAAATATACAAGTATGTAAAAAAACTAATAATATAAACAAAGTATGTAAAAAATATAATGCAATGTTAATAAATGCTGCTTATATTTGTTGTCTTATGTCATTATTATTGTTTGTTGACAATTCAACATTCTCATAACTTACGGTAGGTTTTATTCCACGGATTTTTCTTATCAAAATTTAATACTATTGCGTGTGAGAACATTATGACATTTACATGATTTTATTTATTTATTTCGGTTTTAACCCTAAGCTTTATCATTTAGAAAATGGATGGATAATTATTTGGTTGTAGGTGAATTAGTGATTTTTTTTTTTCTTTTTAAACTTAGTAATAATGTCATATTTACCGGAATTTGTATTAGTCAATTTAACTTAGGTAATGTTTGGCATTAAGCTTTTAGAGGAGCTTTTAGAAGGTTAAAACTTTTAAGTTAAGAGTTTGAAGCTTTTGTTTAAACACTTCTACTAATAGTGTTTATAAGGAGCTACAAGCTTCTAGGGAAAAAATAACTATTTTAACCTCTAAAGGTAATAAACTTTTTAATGCACAAACTTTTTAAATTTTTAGTTATATCCATTTTGGTCATTTTATATATTTTATTAAAATATCCAGCTACTCTGCCAAACACCAAATATATCCAAAAAGCTACTAGCTATCAGCTTCCAGCCACCAGCTACCAACTTTCAGCTAGGGGTGTTCAGAAAAAACCGTAACCAAATAAAAACCGTAAACCGAACCGTAACCGTACCAAATAAACCGATCCGAATAACGAATTCGGTTTTTGGTTTGGTTTCTAACCGAAACCGAAACTGTGAGTATGGTTTGTGGTTGGGTTTATAGATCCACATTTTATTTTATTTGGTTTATTCGGATAACCGAATAAACCATTTAAGTTAATTAATTATTAAATAAAAATAATAATATTTTATAAATCATTTAGCCCAAAATATTTATTTTTTATGCAGCCTAAAATACTAAATGTAAATCTAAAAGCCCAATTCAAACCCACTCATTTCTAAAATAATAGAACTTCTTCAGACCTTCAGTATAGAAACTAGGGTTACTACATCTTTGAAGATTATTTATATTTCGTGTTATTAGACTTGTTAACTATTTATAGTTTCTATTATCTATGTTTTGAAGCTATAACTTTGTGGTTGTGACTATGACTACTTTATGGATGTGTTTGTTTTATTTCGCAATGAAACTTTCTTGTATTCATATGTTGTTAGGTGTAAATTAGTTGCGATGTTCGGAAGTTGGAACAAAAACATAAATATAAATTAGGAAAAAAAAGTAATTAGGTACAATTTGGTTAGATTTGGTTTATTTGGTTTCTAACCGAAACCAAACCGAATTGAATTTGGTTTGGTTTGGATCGGTTTGCATATTCCTTATTTGGTTTGGTTTGGTTTGGTTTTTGGTTTGGGGTAAAAAAATTTGAAAACCAAATAAACCAAATAAACCATAAACCGAACCGATGAACACTCCTACTTTCAGCCACCAGCTACTTTTGCCAAACATACCCTAAATACAATAACTGCATAAAAAGTAATATTATGATTTGATCAATATAATTTATGTCAAAATCATGAATTGTTAGTTTAAGGATTGTATGTATTTAAGAATATATAAAAGTTATCTTTGGATTTTATGATCTATTCAATATCTACAAAAATCGCATGAAGAGCAATAGTGGTTGACGTCTATTGGGCTAAATGGGCGGTAGAGAGAATAGTGCCAAGCAGCTATCTGACACTCCCCTATTGGCCCAACAAATTTACGATTTTATCCTGTTTTAAAATTACGATTTTGCCATCAGTTCAAAATTATACTTTTGCCCCCACTTAAAAATAAATTTACGCTTTTGCTCCCAGATAAATATTTCTATTTTGCCCCCGGTTCAAAAATACGATTTTGCCCCGTTCAATTTACAGTTTTGCCATTAGTTTTTTCCCCTTAAAATTACGATTTTGCCATCAGTTCAAAATTAGGTTTTTACCCCACTTAAAAATAAATTTACGCTTTTTCTCCCAGCTAAAAATACCAATTTTGCCCTCGGTTCAAAATTACGATTTTGGACGGTATAAATTTATAGTTTTGCCATTAGTTTTTTTTTTCTCACAGCTAAGTTACGATTTTGCCCTCAACTTAAATTTACATCTTGTCCATCGTTTGTGTTTGTTTTGCTGGTGAAATTACAATTTTGCCCCAGTGTAAAATTACAGTCATGCTGGCAGCTGTCTGGCACTTCCCCGTTGGTCCATTTAATTTACGATTTTATCCCTGAATTAAAATTATGATTCGCCCTTAGTTAAAAATTACGTTTTTCCCATCGTTTTAGTTTTTTTAGCAAAACTATAAAGGTTTTTTGCTTTAATTAGTTGACTCGATTTAATTTTTTTTCGTGCCAAGGAGCTGCCTAACACTGGCTCACTAGTCCTGAAAAATTACAATTTTACCCTGAGCCCAAAATTACGGTCTTATTATCGTTTTTGTTTTTTTTTCCTAGCAAAATTATAATAGTCTTCTTTTAGTTGATTGAGAATTATTCGGTCATCGCCCCGCAACGCAGACGGGACATCAACTAGTTACATACAAACTAATGTTGTATTATATTGTTATTTTTTTAAATAAAATAAGGGACAGATATTACAATTATGTTGAAGGACCACCAACTATCTTTCTAGATTTACAAAGTAGTCAACATTTTGGATAACAGATCAAATATAATTTTCACAAAGCATTGGGATTTTTAAAGCGAAAATGACGATTCAGATAAAATATAATATTTTCACAAAGCATTGGAATTTTTAAAGCTAAAATGAAAAATAATGTATATGACTAAAAGAGTATAATCAACTGATTATCATAAACAAAGATGAAAATAAATAGGGTTTGTTAATTCTCGTCCCATATCTAAGTTACAAAATCATGCTAAATAATCGATTATAAAACCAGGGGTATCCATTGTGTCACACTCCATCCAACCGATGGCAGAATCATCGGGGCGCGGCACTGATCGAAACAAATTGTCCAGAAAAAATTCATAACAACTAACTTTACTAAATATTTTTAAGTTAAGTCCCATACCATAACATACTTAGCAAATTAGTTAAGGCAGACATTGTATCTCACAGACAAAATAAATTGTTTCGACAACTTTGATTTCAAATAAAATAAATTGTTCATTTGTTTCTAGACTCTTCCTAGCTTGGTTCCACATAGCAAGCATCCTAGCAAAAAGCATCCTAAACACCTGTCACATACGTTAAAATACGGGTCAATACACATAGTGTAAAGGTGAGCATACAAGTATGATAATAGCATAATAGAGTTCGAAATAGTTTACGCATAATCAGCATGTAATATGTACAAAGTGAAGGCAAGCAGGTTATCGACAGAGAAATATGCACAGACGTGACTGCGAGTTGTAGAATGCGCAACACATATCCCCACTGGGACACGTGAAGTAAAGCCCTTAACAACCCCTGTCCACGACAGGTGCTGAGTCCAAAATATAGTACTATCGTTGCTAAGGTGTCAGACAACAATCACTGTATTAACATAACATACAAGCATTCATCGAATAACACATAACATGCGAGAGCGATTAGCGTATAAATAGTGTTTGCATTGTGTGTAGATTGTGATTTAGAATAAGTAACGTATGTAACCCGAAAAGTGCATAAAGCAAAAAGGGTTCGAGTATACTCACAAATTGCGTTTAACAAATAAACACAGCCTTGGATTGAAGGGAACGCTGAGAGAGATTAGCCTGAACAGTTGTCGATAGCATAAACGATAAGCGGCGCGTAAAACGGTACAAGATGATAAGTGTCGGATGGTAATCCGATCAGATAACAATCCGATCGGATGGCAATCCGATCGGATGGCCAGTCGATCGGATGTCAATCCGTTCGGATGGTCATCCGGTCGGATGGTCATTCGATGGGATTGACATCTTGATGTGTTTGTGTATGATGGTTTGTCTTTTGAAGTTTTCGTTGTAGCATTTTGAAAACAGGGAAGTATCTCTACCCTTCAGGTCGATCAATCGAACGGCGGTTCGATCGGGTGATGATCCGTTCGGCGAGGTATTTCTCAGAGAACAAGTTCACAGCAGTGTTGTCACTCGATCAGATGGTCTACCGATCGGGTGGCAATCCGTTCGAACCGTTAATGCATTGAACATGTTGAAAAATTGTTTAGTGTTGAAGTTCCAAATGTCACATAGTCGGATAGTCGTTCGATCAGACGACGATTCGTTCAACATTCAGATCTTGACAAGTTGAAAAAGTTTAAGTGTGGGACCAAGTGCAAGCCGATCGGAAGGCTGTTCGATCGGATATCAATCCGATCGGATGGCAATCCGATCGGACGGCTATCCGTCCTAACAACTTGATCGTCTTGACACTTGATTGTTTTTGAAAGTTTTGCAGTTTTGATCGAGACGGTGTGATAACGTATTAAACAATAGAAACCCCATCAAGACCCACCTGACCCGGTCGAACAGGAATCACCCTAGTCCGATAATTCAACTGTTCGAGATGGTTATTTCATGTTTAACCCGAAATCGGTAGTCTCTCCGATAGAATTCAGATCTTGAACCGACACATCACTAAGAAGGAGTAGAAGGTCAGAACGAACGAGCTCCGATTCTATCGGTTTTGAGGACATTGAGTGTAAAAAAGTTGAAAGAAAGTTGGAAAAACCATCTTTCAATCCTTTTCACCATGACCATGTTTAGATCTATGCAAGATCTTTGTTTATTCATGTGGAAATCGTCCAGATCTAAGTTGTTGTTGGTGGATTGAAGCCAAAACATGAAGTTCATAAGAACCCCATGATGACATGACCCTAGAACGCCTCAAATCCACTGATTTCACGGTTAAAAGTTAAGATTCAAAAGATAGAAAGATCAAGAAGTGCGTGTAGATCATAGAAGTACAAGATTTAGGTTGGCCATCCGATCGAGCGGTCACTCGATCGAGTGGCTCCGAAGATTTGAGTTTAGGCGTTTCGTTTCGTGCGTTGAGCGTTGCGATGCGTTTCGAGTGAGCGATGCGATAGAATTACCCATTAGTTACACAATTAATCCCAACTACTATATCTAACATACAATCACTATAATTAACTTGCGTTTAGCGTTTGCGATTCGGTTGCGATAGAGTTTCGATTGCGTGTCGATTAATCACCACAAAACATAAAGTAAACATGCACAAGTAACAAGTAAGTAACACACACACACACACACACGTAAAACAATATTCAGAACCTGTAATTCAAGGCGCGAGCGCGATTGCGATGCGATAAGCGATAAAGCGATTAAACCATGTGATGAATAGCGATAAATCTCGATTATTAATAAGTACTCCACATAATACAACTAATGCGATAAAATAGATAGATTATCTACAAGTCAAAGAAGTCAAAACAGGAGTTAAGCAAAGAGTGACATTTCGCAATTAGCAATCTTTTCTTCCTTTGACTTCAATCTTGACTTTGACTTTGACTTTCGCAACACGGGGTGTTACAGCCTCCCCTACTTAAGGGAATTTCGTCTTGAAATTAGGATTTAGCTGTAGCAAATAAATGCGGGTACTTCGCCTTCATGTTGCTTTCGAGTTCCCAGGTGAACTCTGCGCCTCGTTTGCCTTCCCATCGGACCTTCACAATGGGGATGCGTGAGCGCCTGAGCTGCTTGGTTTCTCGGTCCATGATCTTGACAGGCTTCTCCACGAAGTATAATATTTCGTTTACTTGAAGATCCTCTAAAGGAACTTGTAAATCATGCTCAACCAGGCACTTTCTGAGGTTCGATACATGGAAAGTTGGGTGAACGTTGTTAAGTTCCTCCGGTAGTTCGAGTCTGTAGGCCACTTTTCCGATCCTTTCCAGAATCTTAAAGGGTCTAACATATCGAGGCACGAGCTTTCCTCTCTTGCCGAATCTGACCACACCCTTCCAAGGTAATACCTTTAGGAGTACATGGTCGCCAACATCAAATTCAAGGGGCTTGTGTCGTCTATCGGCGTAACTTTTCTGATGACTCCGAGCTTTCAGCAGGTTGTCTCGAATTTGGAGGATCTTGTCAGTCATCTCTTGCAGTAGCTCAAGACCGGTTAGCTGCGCATCTCCGATCTCATGCCACACAATTGGCGATCGACATTTCCTTCCGTACAATGCCTCAAATGGTGCCATTTATATACTGGAATGATAACTGTTATTGTACGAGAATTAGACTAAAGGTAAGTATGCGTCCCAATTACCACCGAAATCTATGACACACGAACGGAGCATGTCTTCAAGGTACGAATCGTTCTTTCAGTCCGATCGTCGGTTTGGGGATGAAATGCGGTACTTAGATCAAGCGTAGTACCGAGAGCAGCTTGAAATGTTTCCCACAGATGCGAGGTAAACTGACCATCGCGGTCAGAGATGATGTCGCGAGGCGTCCTATGTCGACAGATGATCTCGTTGGTGTAGATTCGGGCTATTTTTTCTACCCTGTAGTCTTTTAGAATTGGCAGAAAATGAGTAGATTTAGTCAAACGGTCAAGGACAACCCAGATGCTATCGTGACCTGAGATTGTACGCGGAAGTTTCGTAATAAAGTCCATGGCTATACTTTCCCATTTCCACATGGGAATTTCGGGCTGGACGAGCAAGCCAGAGGGTCTTTGCTGCCCGGCCTTGACTTTCGAGCAAGTCAGGCACCTTGAAACATAGAGAGCGATATCTTTCTTCATGCCCGGCCACCAGTAGTTGTAGCGAAGGTCTGGGTACATTTTATCGGCACCGGGATGAATAGAATATCGAGACTTATGGGCTTCGTCCATCAGAATCTGTTGTAAATCGGCCCGCTTAGGGATCCAGATTCGGTTCAGATAATGGAATATCCCATTCGACTTATTCACTAACTGGGCTCCATCGTTTAGAATCCTTTCCTTCTTCAAAGTGCGCTCGGTAAAGCAAGCATGTTGGGCTTCGCGGATGAGAGTTTCGAGATGATGTTGGGCGGGAACATTAAGAATGTTATGCAAATAGCTTCGTCTGCTGAGGGCGTCAGCAACGACATTTGCTTTGCCAGAATGATAACGAATCTCACAGTCATAGTCATTGAGAAGTTCCACCCATCGGCGTTGACGCATATTCAGTTCTTTTTGGCTGAAGATGTGTTGTAGGCTCCTATGGTCGGTGAAGACCGTACACTTTGTACCATAAAGGTAGTGAATCTTCAACGCAAAAACAACGGCGCCTCGCTCGAGGTCGTGGGTTGTATAGTTCTTCTCGTGGATCTTGAGCTGACGAGATGCGTAGTCGATAACCTTGTCTCGTTGCATGAGAACACAACCAAGGCCAAGGTTCGAGGTATCACAATAGACAACAAAATCATCGTTTCCGTCGGGTAAAGCAAGGATGGGAGCATTGCAAAGCATATGCTTGAGGGTTTGAAAGGTCGTCTCTTGTCCAGTTTCCCAGACAAAAGGCTTGTCCTTGTGGGTGAGAGAAGTAAGCGGCACAACTATTTTAGAGAATCCTTCGATAAATCGGCGGTAATAGCTCGCTAATCCGAGAAAAGAAGGGACTTCAGACGGGTTCCTAGGCGTAACCCAACTCTTAACAGCTTCAATCTTCGTGGGATCAACATGAATACCTTGACTATTGACAATATGACCGAGAGATTGAACCTCCTCTAGCCAGAATTCACACTTGGAGAACTTGGCATAAAGTCGATTCCCTTGGAGTAACTCGAGAACCAAATGTAGATGTTGCGTGTGTTCGGCTTTCGACTTGGAATAGATCAGGATATCATCGATGAACACGATGACGAAGCGGTCAAGAAATGGTTTACACACGCGATTCATCAGATCCATGAAAACCGTGGGTGCGTTGGTTAAACCAAAAGGCATAACAACGAACTCATAGTGGTCGTAACGAGTGCGAAAAGCGGTTTTGGGTATACCCTCCTCTTGAATGCGTAATTGGTGATAACCTGAGCGTAGATCGATCTTCGAGAAACACATAGCACCTTGTAACTGATCAAACAAGTAATCGATTCGAGGCAGGGGATAACGATTCTTGATTGTCAGCTTATTCAATTCCCTATAATCGATGCACATCCGGAACGACCCATCCTTCTTTTTGACGAAAAGGACTGGTGCGCCCCAAGGAGAGGTGCTAGGGAGAATGAAGCCTTTATCAAGCAATTCCTGGAGCTGACTCGAGAGTTCGCGCATTTCGGAGGGAGCGAGTCGATAAGGAGCTCTAGCAACAGGATTGGCTCCAGGAATGAGGTCGATACGAAAGTCGATATCACGACTTGGAGGTAACCTGGGTAACTCATCGGGAAAGACGTTGGGGAATTCACAAACAAGGGGAACATCTTTCACTCTAGGAGTACCTTTCTTTTCCTTCTCCGCTACTACAATGTTGGCCAAGAAAGCTCTGTATTCCTTGCGGAGATACTTGCTAGCTCGGACACATGACATGAGTTGGAGTTTCTTCGACGCGACTTCACCATAGACACACAATAAATCACCATTAGCGAGTGAGAAGCGAATCATCTTATCGAAACAAACAACTTCAGCACGATTTTCTCGAAGAAAATCCATGCCTACTATGACGTCAAAACTACCGAGCTGCATCGGAATAAGGTCGATAGGAAAGATGTGATTGTTGAGTTCGAGAGTACAATCACAAAGAATGGAATTGACGGCGACGGTTCTTCCGGTGGCAACTTCAACATCGAATGACGAAGGGAGATGAGCGCGCTTACAGATAAGGAGCTTTTTGAATTCTAACGACACAAAATAGTTATCGACTCCAGTATCAAATAAACACGAAGCATATATACCATTCACAAGGAATGTACCAATAACCACATTGTTGTCGGCTTGAGCTTGGCGGACATTGATGTTGAAAGTTCGTCCGCGTGTTGCTTGCTGCTGTTGCTGGGGCTGCTACTGTTGTGGCTCTTGTTTAACCACCCTGTTGGGACACATATTTATCGAAACAAACAACTTCAGCACGATTTTCCCGAAGGAAATCCATGCCTACTATGACGTCAAAACTACCGAGCTGCATCGGAATATGGTCGATAGGAAAGATGAGATTGTTGAGTTCGAGAGTACAATCACGAAGAACGGAATTGACGGCGACGGTTCTTCCGGTGGCAACTTCAATATCGAATGACGAAGGGAGATGGGCGCGCTTACAATTAAGGAGCTTTTCGAATTCTAACGACACAAAACAGTTATCGGCTCCAGTATCAAATAAACACGAAGCATATATACCATTCACAAGGAATGTACCATTAACCACATTGTTGTCGGCTTGAGCTTGGCGGACATTGATGTTGAAAGTTCGTCTGCGTGCTGCTTGCTGCTGCTGCTGCTGTTGCAGGGACTGCTACTGTTGTGGCTCTTGTTTAACCACCCTGTTGGGACACATATTTGCGAAGTGGTTGGGATCACCACACGCAAAACAAGCTCTAGCATGAGCAGCGAATGCAGGAGCTGGTTGTTGTTGACCTTAAGGGGCGGTAAGAAGAGCTTGTTGAGCAGGAGCTGGAGCGGTAGCTTGTCGAGGGCCAGTATGGCAGTTTGCGGTGAAGTGGTCGTACATGTTGCAGTGGGCGCAGTATCTACAGGCGATACCCACCGGGTGATGATAAGTACATGTTGGGCAAGCAGGGTGAGAACCAGTATATTCCCGATTGGCCAGCGGCGCATAGGTAACTGGTGCTGCAGCTGGTGGGTGTTGGGGTTGCGATTGAGCTGGGATTGATTGGAGCGGGGCAGCGGTGGTGATAGCACAGTTCTTGTTGTTGCTCTTCCTCTTACGACGAGAGGACTTGGATGATTGAGGAGTGGCAGTGGCGTTCTCAGCTGTTGGATCAGTGGTGACTTAGTGTAGATTCTTAGAGGCCTTATCAAAGTAACCAGAGAGAACTCGCTTATCGTTTAGCTCAGCAGCGAGTAGGAAGGTTTCTTCGATAGTCGTCGTTTTTGCAGCTTGGACAAAATCAGCAACGCAGTCTAGAAGAGCTCGAATGTATTTCTTGATTGTCATGTCAGGTGTTGCCACCTGGCCAGAACAGATAATACTAAGCTGCTTGAAACGAGCAGTCAATCCAGCGTTGTCACCCCCGTTTTGTTTGATGTGCCAGAACTCATCTTCCAACTTATGGAGCTCGTGCGGTGGGCAAAATTCATTTTTCATCAGGTCTTTCAACTCCTCCCATGAGAGACCAAAAGCTGCGTCGTTTGCCCGCTTGTTTCATTCGGCCGTCCACCATTCCAGTGCCCTAGACTGGAAGACGCCGGTGGCATTGACTGTTCGTAGATGGTCTGGACATCCACTTTGATGGAGTGTGACTTCGATCGAATCAAACCACTCAAACATGGCTGTAGGTCCATCTTTGCCAGTAAATTCTTTCGGCCCACAGGCTTTGAACTGCTTAAAGCTGAAAGCAGCCTTAGGCGAGTCTGTCCGAGACTCTTTAGACGATTTTCTAGCGTTCTCGTTTAGTTCACTGACGATCTGGGGAATGACTTTCGCCATCTGCTTAGCGACGAGAGAGGCGATGCGTTTGTCATCGTGGTTGCGGCGCGCTGATCGTGAGTGAAAAGATCCAAATGACGACATTGTCTTCAATAGACAGCGTCATAGGATTCAAAACACTATTTTGATTAAGCCCTATTAGAGTCTAGCGAAACACCAAAAGCTACCTTATATAAAGCACAGGAACACGTCTATCATACAACCACGTAAGCACAAAATCACATAAGCACATAATCACAGAACACATAGGCACGTAAGACACATAGGGTACATGGAAGCACATAGAAGCAGTCAGAATACAGAAACCTATCCTTCAAGGTCGCGCGCATCTGAGAATAGCGATTGCGATGTATTGAGATAGATGTGTAGTGCGATTTGTGTGTGTTGTTTTAAGTGAGAAGCAGGAAGCGTATAAATCACCAAAATCGAAACATGTAAACATGCAAAAACCACATAAAACACATAAAATCGGCAAATATCAGAGTCCGCAATTGCGGGCTCAGAATCGAAACACATAAAATCAGCCATTGCGAGTTTGAAATTGAAAATAGATTGTCCAAGGCTTGATGGACATTGACTACCCAAAGTGATTCGACTATTCACAAGGACTTTTGGTACACACTTTGGCTTTCGGGACTATGCTCTCGCCTTGTTTTGGGTGAACGGCACGCATCCTTCCAGTTACAGTGTGACTTCAAGTCGTTGGAGTCCGTCGAGACTTTGGTGAGAGTTTTGCAATACCAAAATAGGGGTCGGAACAAGTCGTCAAGGTTCGGGTTTCACCCCTGACTTAACAGCTTAGTTCCTGTTTTGATAAAATGGAAAAGAAAATATGCGTTAAAGTGCGGATTTCACTCCTGATTCAACGCAAATTCTCCTGCTTATAGATAAAATGCGAGTCGATCAAGCGATTTAGTCGAGAGTTTGCGGTTTTCACACCTAATCTCGATCTAATCGCTCGTTCATTTTCGTATACTAGTGCAGTGCGACTACCTTAGGAAAGGTAGTTGTGATAGTATAGCGTGAGTGCAAGGCGATCGACAAATAGCATAAGCTCGTACGGAAACCCAAACGGATTCGCACAAGGCAGTCTGATGGTAGTTAGACTATAGACTAGGTCGTTTCTAAGACATCGACCCGGACTAGGTCGAGTCTTGCCTAATTCCCTATAGTTATGGCTTTGATACCAATCTGTCACACCCAACCGATGGCGGAATCATCGGGGCGCGACACTGAGCGAAACAGATTGTCCAGGAGAAATCCATAACAACTAACTTTACCAAATATTTTTAAGTTAAGTCCCATACCATAACATACTTAGCAAATTAGTTCAGACAGACATTGTATCTCACAAACAAAATAAATTGTTTCGACAACTCAGATTTCAAATAAAATGAATTGTTCATTTGTTTCTAAACTCTTCCTAGCATGGTTCCACAAAGCAAGCATCCTAGCAGAAAGCATCCTAAACACCTGTCACATACGTTAAAATACGGGTCAATACACATAGTGTAAAGGTGAGCATACAAGTTTGATAATATCATAATAGAGTTCGAAATAGTTTACGCATAATCAGCATGTAATATGTACAGAGTGAAGGCAAACAGGTTATCGACAGAGAAATATGCACATACGTGACTGCGAGTTGTAGAATCCGCAACACATATCCCCACTGGGACACGTGAAGTAAAGCCCTTAACAACCCCTGTCCACGACAGGTGCTGAGTCCAAACTATAGTACTATCGTTGCTAAGGTGTCAGGCAACAATCACTGCGTTAACATAACATACAAGCATTCATCGAATAATACATAACATGCGAGAGCGATTAGCGTATAAATAGTGTTTGCATTGTGTGTAGATTGTGATTTAGAATAAGTAACGTATGTAACACCCAAAAGTGCATAAAGCAAAAAGGGTTCGAGTATACTCACAGATTGTGTTTAACAAATAAACACAACCTTGGATTGAAGGGAGCGCTGAGAGAGATTAGCCTGAACAGTTAACGATAGCAAAAACGACAAGCGGCGCGTAAAACGGTACAAGATGATAAGTGTCAGATGGTAATCCGATCGGATGGCCAGTTGATCGGATGTCAATCCGTTCGAATGGTCATCCGGTCGGATGACCATTCGATGGGATTGACATCTTGATGTGTTTGTGTATGATGGTTTGTCTTTTGAAGTTTTCGTTGTAGCATTTTGAAAACAGATAAGTATCTGTACCCTTCAGGTCGATCGATCGAACGGCGGTTCGATCAGGTGACGATCCGTTCGGCGAGGTATTTCTCAGAGAACAAGTTCACAACAGTGTCGTCACTCGATTGGATGGTCTACCGATCGGGTGGCAATCCGTTCGAACTGTTAATGCATTGAACATGTTGAAAAATTGTTTAGTGTTGAAGTTCCAAATGTCACATAGTCGGATAGTCGTTCGATCGGATGGCAATCCGATCGGACGGCGATTCGTTCAACATTCAGATCTTGAGAACTTGAATAAGTTTAAGTGTGGGACCAAGTGTAAGCCGATCGGACGGCTGTTCGATCGGATGTCAATCCGATCGGACGGCTATCCGTCCTAACAACTTGATCGTCTTGACGCTTGATTGTTTTTGAAAGTTTTGCAGTTTTGATCGAGACGGTGTGATAACGTATTAAACAATAGAAACTCCATTAAGACCCAACTGACCCGGTCGAACAGGAATCACCCTAGTCCGATAAGTCAACTGTTCGAGACGGTTATTTCATGTTTAACCCGAAATCGGTAGTCTCTCCGATAGAATTCAGATCTTGAACCGACACATCACTAAGAAGGAGTAGAAGGTCAGAACGAACGAGCTCCGATTCTATCGGTTTTGAGGACATTGAGTGTAAAAGAGCTGAAAGAAAGTTGGAAAAACCATCTTTTAATCCTTTTCACAATGAACATGTTTAGATCTATGCAAGATCTTTGTTTATTCACGTGGAAATCGTCCAGATCTAAGTTGTTCTTGGTGGATTGAAGCCAAAACATAGAAAGATGAAGAAGTGCTTTAGATCATAGAAGTACAAGATTTAGGTTGAAAACTTATAAGAATCGCGAGAAATCGAGAGAAAGAAGAGCTTGATTGCGGCTGGGTCGAGTGAGAGCTGTCACATCAAGTGATGTGACAAATGAGGGTATTTATAGGGTTTCCCAAAAAGGAAAGTGCAATGTGTCGAGTGGGTCACCGATCGGATGACTGTCCGATCGAGTGGCAATCAGATCGGATGGCTATCCGATCGGTTGGCCATCTGATCGAGTGGTCACTCGGTCGAGTGGCTCCGACGATTTGAGTTTCGGTGTTTCGTTTCGTGCGTTGAGCGTTGCGATGCGTTTCGAGTGAGCGATGCGATAGAATTACCCATTAGTTACACAATTAATCCCAACTACTATATCTAACATACAAACACTATAATTAACTTGCGTTTAGCGTTTGCGATTTGGTTGCGATAGAGTTTCGATTGCGTGTCGATTAATCACCACAAAACATAAAGTAAACATGCACAAGTAACAAGTAAGTAACACACACACGTAAAACAATATTCAGAACCTGTAATTCAAGGCGCGAGCACGATTGCAATACGATAAGCGATAAAGCGATTAAACCATGCGATGAATAGCGATAAATCTCGATCATTAATAAGTACTCCACATAATACAACTAATGCGATAAAATAGATAGATTATCTACAAGTCAAAGAAGTCAAAACAGGAGTTGAGCAAGAAGTGACAGATCGCAATTAGCAATTTTTTCTTCCTTTGACTTCAATCTTGACTTTGACTTTAACACGGGGTGTTACACATTGCATGTTACTCATCAAATTCGTGTGTATGTGTGATTTAGTGTTGTTAAATAATCTATTTCAGATGTCAGTTATTTGAAACGTGATCTTAAACTCACTAAAAACCAACTTGAAATATAAAATAACCGACTATAATATATTCATTCGACATTCGTGTATAAAAGTATTTAGATGCGTTTTTAGGGTTGTAAATGAACCGAACGAACACGAACAAGGCCTTGTTCATGTTCATTCGTTAAGGAAATAATGTGTTCACGAACTGGTCATGAACACTTATCAAACGAGATTTTTTGTTCGTGTTCGTTCACTAAGAAAATGAGTGTGTTCACGAACGGTTCACGAACACAAATAAAATTGGTGAAGACGATAAAGGATAAAAAAGGATAGTCAAGGGAGCAACGCTAGAACTTGAACTCCGTATAGTGGAATGGAGGTCGATATATTCATCTAGGTGAATAATGAGGAAGGAAAGGAGAACGGTGCAGAACAAAGTGGGAATGAGGTTTCCTATTTAATTGTTATGGTAATAGATTAAAGAATATGAAATGTTTTATGATAAATAAATGTACAAAAATCTTTATGAACAATATAAACAAACGAATATGAACAAATAAATGTTTATGAACACATTATCGAACGTTCACGACACAAATGAACGAAAGGGACCTCTGTTCGTGTTCGTTCATTTAACTAATCGAACGAAATTTCTTATTCATGTTCGTTTATTCATTAAACAAACGAACGTAAATGAACTTCCCGCCGAACGGTTCACAAACTGTTCGCCGAACGTTCAGTTTGTTTACAACCCTATGCGTTTTATTAGACTTAACATAAATGCCTCATTTAACATGTTTGTTACGTTTCATTTATTATTATTTTTTTATTTTATCTATTTAACTCATTTTATAAAGATAGAGTTAATATAAACAACGGGGAAGGTTCATTTGAGAAGAAATTTTTATTGAGAAGAAAAAGAATAAAAGGGTAAAATTGTAAAACATTAAATAGTTTTTTTCTCATCTCATTTATTATTATGTTTGACTAATTAATTTGTCATTAAGACTATAATCCTCCACACTAAATATTTTTACCTACACACATCAAAAGTTATCCTACACATTTCGAAATTTATCCTACACATATTGAAATTTATCCTACACAACTCGTAATTTATCCTACACGCCTCGTATTTATCCTACACTATAAATGTATTTTTATTTTTATTTTTTTGTGAAAAATATATATCTTAAAAATAAGTTACAAATGAGTTATTAAAGATGAAACTACCAATTAATGATGTATGTAAGTTTACTAATATACCCTTATAGTTACATTAAATACAAATATTAAATGAAGTCTAATGAAGCATTCCTATTGGTTGAAGTTTCTTCTTTTTTCTTCTTACAAAGAATTTCTTCTCATTTGAACCCTCCACTATAAACAACATTATCTTTTGACAGTAATTACATACAATCTATCTATATTGATGGTTTGTTGGGTTTTTTGTTTGTGTCTAATTTATAGAAAAGTTAAAACTAGGATGAGATTTGTACAGTACGCTAATCACAGGGGCCAAAAATGAAAATTGCTGTAATATAAATTCTCCCTCAATTAAGTCATGCTAAACACTCACCGAGTCACCGACGCTCTTTATAAATTCCCTGCAGCTTTTATTGGTCCAGATCACGAGTGGACCGGGCCACCACCAATTTAACCGTAGTTAAGAGAATTAACCAGTGTTAGAGACCGACAGATTTTTCATTTTGCTGTCTTCTCTAATGCAATATCTGACACTTGTCACACTCTTGCCATCAAAAGAAACACAAAATTTATAAACTTAGACTGATTATTATTTGTTTTGTTCAACGGCAAATTTGGATCACTTACCTACCCAGTGGCGGATCTAGAAAATCCGCCAAGCCGTAACGTTTTATAAATAAGCCGTAACGAAATCGAAAAAACCTCAATTTTTTCCAAAATTTACACTAATTTTTCCAATTTTTTCCGCGCCAAACCGTAGCGGGCGTTGCCCCCGGCATAAAGGTAGCTCCGCCCCTGTACCTACCATTAGAGTATCATCGTGCTATCAGTAGAATCATCTGATTATATCTATCTCAACTAGACATAATGTCTATACACCAATTCAGAAGAAAACCCAATAAATATGGGAAAACCCCCGAATCAAACACAGGACCTATTGATCCCCAAAGACTTATCCCACCCCCAAAATGACACTAGGCTATAAAGCCATGGGCAAAACTTGACAGATTATAATAAGATATTTTTATAAGAGTAAAATGCTAAAATGGTCCCTGAGTTTAGGCAACTTTTATCATTTTAGTCAGAAATGAAACCTTTTGTATCTAGGTCCCTAAGGTTTTATTTTTGTTGCCATCTTCATCCAATTGGCAAACTGAGTTAGAATTTTCTGTTAACTTCTGCCATTTTTATTGGTTTCCTCATTTAAATTAAGGGTATAATCGTCATTTTATACCATAACATATTTTAATTAAATGGAGGAAAACGACAAAAAAAAAAGGTTAACAAAAAAATCTAACCCAGTTTGACAAGTGAATGAAAATGACAACAAAAATAAAACCTTAATGACTAGATTCAAAAAGTTTTATTTTTAGAGTGAAGTAGCAAAAGATAAACTCAATATTTTTATAATTTAAGATGTTATAACATTTTTAACATTAAGTTAACATATCTCTAATTCTACACCATTCTTTAATCTGGAACTTCAACGTCCCACCCTATGAGATAGAACACAATTTGCTAACCAAAGGTTCTTTGATACATGTTTTAACTGTGCAGGAGAAATAACTTTACATAAGACAAAAAGAAAAACATGTATATACACATAGTGTTTTGACACATGCTATAACATCATCCGTATTCGTTGTGATTTTCTGGGCGTTTTTAATGCCAAACACGCCCCAAACATGCTCATTCTTGGCCCGCATGGGCGTTTTTTCGAAAAAAAATGCAAGGAGCGTGCAATATTCCACGCCATATGGGGCATTCCGTTGACCAATCACATCTAACCCCTCCTTTGGCCAATCAAGTTTTTTCATGGTTTTTTTTTATTTTTTTTAATTCTTTACACATCTTTTAACATAATGTCCATATTCCCACTACACCCATTTTAGAAAAACGCCCCTTTGCTGACTAGGACGACATGTGACGGACAATGCCCAAGGGTGGGGCATTATTCACCCAAACGACTACGCATGGTCTAAGGGTGGATGGTGTGGGATAAAGCCTCTAGGGGCTTTATCACGCCATGTCAGCGCCATGTCACGTCCACGTCAGACAGTGGGCTTTAAGGCATCTTCCCTTAACTTGCATGGTGTGGGATAAAGCCCCCGTCATCTTTACCTAATTATTTTATTTATTTATATATTTTATTTTTTAAATTAAATGGCAATTTTAATAACTAGAAAATTAAAAAAAAACATAATTTCATTAAAAAAAAGAAAAACATTACAAAGTCCTAAAAAAATGCAAATTTAAAAAATAAGGTACTAGAAAATAAAAACTACATAGTCACTCGTCGTCTTCGTCGTCCCCTCCTTGTTCACGATAAAACCATAGGTGCTCGGTCAGATCAGCTCGAAGGTTATGGTGTGTGTTCCTGTCACGTATCTTTGAACGGATAACTTCTTTTTCAGCGTATGTTAGTAGTGGGTTCGTCGGTTGGTTACTTTCATCATAACTTTCTCCACAAAACGCTCTATCCGAGTCCTCCAATATCATGTTATGCAAAATGATGCACGTATACATGACGTTTCTTATTTTACTTTTTCAAGTATCCTCGACGGCTGGACGATGATAGACCATCTCTTTTTTAACACACCGAAAGCCCGCTTGATATCTTTTCTTGCTGACTCTTGTTTTTTTCTTGAAATACATTCTTTTTTCGTCATCTGGACACAAAAGAGTTTTTTACCAACGTCGCCCACTCGGGATAAATACCGTCTGTGACGTCGTTTGCATATAATGAAGTATCTGGTGCAACACCATCTATGACATCGAAAAGATTCGAAGATTGTAAAACTGCGATGTCATTGTTCGCACTGACCATGCCAAATCCATAAATCTTGAGAAGCGACCGCTTGTAATATTAGGGTAGGGCTATCGTGGTCACCACGATGGTGTTGCATTTTCCAAGCGGTTGGACATGCCACCCAATCCCAGTGCGTGCAATCAAGACTACCCAACATCCCAGGAAACCCGTGTATCCGCTGATGGGCCACGTATAAAAGTGGAACGTCGGCAGCGGTTGGCATCCTCAAATATCGTCTCCCGTACAGAAAGGTAACACCTAATAAAATAGTGTTAATAAAAAATAATAACAATGTAAATTTAAAATAATAATAACAATAAATAAAAATTACCTTCACAGAAATTTTCAAGAGAATCACGACACATTCTTGACGACATCCTTAAATATTCATCCCACGCATCTCGCTGTGCAGTACACTAGTTGCCTAATTGTTGCTGTACACTTTTGTATTCCAGAGAAACCAACTTTGTGACTAGCACTTTCTCTTTGTGTGAAAAAAGGGAATTTGCCCGCAAGATCATTAGAAATTTTAAGGAAAAGACGACGGCTCATACGAAACCTACGCCTAAACTGGACATCATTGTACAATGGATTTTCACAAAAATAATCTTGCATTAGACGTTCGTGAGCACCTAACCGATCTCGTTCAAGAGCCGGTTGTCGAGTACGCGATGTAGAGGATTGGGCTTCTTCTTGCAAATAATTAATCGTCTCCTGCGTAATTGCGATAATCATATCGTCAAGAACACCGTCGGATGAAGAGCTCGATGAATCAGATGACATTCTTAAAAATGATTGGGTAGAATTTATGTGTTTTTTTGTGATTGGTGTGTGTTTTAGTTTGTGACTGGTGTGTGTTTTAGTTTGGGATAGGTTTGTATATATATTTGAATTAAAAAAAAATCTGAACGTTCGCCAACGTTCAAATTTGACCAACTTACCTCGATCAACTCAACAATTCATCATTAACATGCTGGCGAGAGTCCCATGGCGCCCCCGTTTAATTCCGTCGATATGGGTGGTGGCGCCCCGAGGGCGCTATCGGTGGTGAGGTGGCGGGGTGGCGCCCTCCAATACCCTCCGGCCTAAGACCACCCGTAGTGGGGTGTTTTTGGCATTTTATCCCTAAAAAACGCCCACAACGCCGGTAGGACCGCCCCCTGGGGCGTGGTTTTAAAAAAATAGGGTGGAGCGCGGTTAAAAAAATGTTGCAATGTTGGGCCTTTTTCAAATTTGACTGTTACCAAACGATCATAAACATTATATACATACATATATATACATTATATATAATAAATGAAAGGAAATTTGGGCCACGTGTCAGTAAATTAGGGCTTCTTTTCCCGCCCAACAATGCCATCCCCTTTTCCTATTATCATCTCTCTTCTCATCTTTGTTTTGAAATGCCTAGGGTTCCTTCTCTCTGTATATTCAAGCGATTCAAACTTCACAAACCCTAACCCCCTTTAACAATCACCACCGCCGAGAATCGCCCTATATCTGGATACTTACACAAACAATAAGAGCATAATAAACCTGCAACTTTCGCAGCATCTTCTTCATCGAGAATCGCCGCAAAGCCATTGAACTGTATACGTCTCCTTCGATTGGTGGCGAGATGCTTTGCAAAGAGATGATGTTATACATCTCCTTCGATTTGTTCGGTCACAATCTTGATTCCAGGTAATTTTTTTGCTGAAATTTTTCTCACATCTACTGTACTACCGTCATTTTTGAGGATTTCTGTGTTTGTTGTTGTGACAACCCGAAACCTAGAACCTTTCGTTGTAACTTGCTTGTACGTTATGTGACTAGTTAAAATGATAACGTGAATCTTTTTATGTGATAAGTGCTTTGTTACGCGTGTATTGTATATATATATGTGTGTACGTGTTATATGTGAACCGAGAACCCGACACGAAACAACAAGGACCCGACTCGAGACCATGTGGTCTCGAGTGAACCGTAACCATTAGGCCGGTTTGGGCCTTTGGCCGGTTGGGCCTTTGGGCCGAAAACACCCACTCGAAACCCATGAAGGGTGCACACTTGGAACTAGCCTATATATAAACCAACCTTAGTTAACTTTGCCATTTTGTTGAACAAAAACACACACACACTTCTATCTTCTCTCTCACTAGAACTCTAGCACACAAACACATCTCCAAGACTCTCGGATCCAATCGGTTGACACAAGAGCTCTCGGATTTGGACCTTGGATCGGCACTCACACACACCTCACCAACCGGTTAGTATTTCTTGTTGGTTATTGTTGTATGCTTAGTGTTAAATATGTTCATGATGTGTTTGTGCTTGAATAAATGTATGACAAGATTATGTGATAATATGGTAGTTGAGTTATGCATGATATTTGAAAAGAAATCGGTTCATGAATGATCTTGTTATGTGTGGAACTATGCATAAATGTTGATGTTGAAAATAGACTCATTATATGTTAAAAATGAATGATGAAATCGGGTTGCACTTGTGTTGAAATCGGACATATATAAAAACCGGGTTGTGTGTTATGCTAAGTGTCTTGATGATTGTTCATTGTTTTGGTTGAATAAGTGTTAAAAATGCTATGAACTTGATGAATATGTGTTTGAATATGTGAAGAACACTTTGAATGATAGTTAAGAATATGAAAACCCTTGTGATTTTGATCCATCTTTGACTAGTAACCTGATTAGGAAAACTGTTAGTGGAATGCTATTGGTTATTTCCGGATTTGGGCCTGATTATATTGTACTATTTGGCTGATTACATCTGCATCAACACGTGAACTTGAAAACGACAGCTTACCGACTCGCAATCACCCGTTGCGACTCGCAACCACAGCGTGATGACTCGAGACCACGCGGTTGCGACTCGCAACCATAACAGGACAAGCCGAAACCACAGGTTACGAGTCCGGTTGCGACTCGAGACCTTAGCATGATGAACCGAGACTACGGTTGCGACACCGGTTGCGACTCGCAACCATCCATGATCAACACACAGCATGACTCGAGACCATGCTTGCGAGTCCGGTTGCGACTCGAGACCACACTTTGGGCCTTAGTTAGTGGGCCGGACTTATGAACTTCTGTGCTACTGTTGATGAGTTAATTGGGCCTGTTATCACGAGCCCAACTGCTTGGACTTTGAACTTGTGATTGACTGTTACCGGTGAACTGTGAACTGTTACTGATTATACGTGATTTCCATGCGTGTTGAACATTTGTGCACTACTTGGTTCGAATCTGATTATATGTGATATCCGTGTTAGGACGTTATTGACTACTTGCGACTTGATTGACTTTCTGTGTTTGACTGCCGAGCAAACCAAGGTGAGTTCACACCCTTACAAAGCATGGGATTCCCTGGGTTGGGAACGGGGTTAAGGAACGTGGTTCCTCGTCTACCTTGGGTAGGACGTCAGTGGTTCAGGAATGTGATTCCTCGTCCGGATGGACGGATAAACGTACTAGACTAAAACTCTATCACGAAGTCCCTCCTTTTTGTATCGACTAATCGCCGGGCCAATGGCGAGCGGGTCATTAGTTAGATAGCGCTATTTAGGTCTGACAAGCCTCACACCGTGCCGCAGAGGACGGGCGTGAACTAATGGATCTGGGGCACGTCAATGATGATAGACATTGATGTTTTCAGGGCACATAAACATGACTACAGTCAGCAATCGATACGGTAACGAGTCTAGTATACACATGGGGTAGCCCCCACGGCTGGAGAGCCAGATGATGTACATGGGGTAGCCCCCACGGCCGAAATGCCTGATAACTACATGGGGTAGCCCCCACGGCCGGAGT
This sequence comes from Helianthus annuus, assembly GCF_002127325.2. Taxonomy (NCBI): domain Eukaryota; kingdom Viridiplantae; phylum Streptophyta; class Magnoliopsida; order Asterales; family Asteraceae; genus Helianthus; species Helianthus annuus. The sequence continues at coordinate 73,225,812 of NC_035440.2, read as the reverse complement.
GCCGGAGTAACTGGGAACGAACTGGTCACGTTTTTTAAACTATGGGGTAACCCCCACGGCAGGATGCCACATAATGTAAACTGTTTTCGAAACAACTAAAACGAACGCCCACCCGTGAACTCACTCAACTAGTTGTTGACTCGTTACTACATGCTTTGCAGGACCATAGGTACTCAGCTGGAGCTTGCATGGAGGAGGATCGTTGTGGGACAGGGATTGCTACAAGACTATGTTAAACTTGAAACTTTTGGAACTTATGTTATAACTTTAAACTTATGCTTCCGCTTGCAACTTAAACTTATTTGTTTTGGAACACCAATCGTGATGGTTAAACTTTTATAACTACTTATATGCTTGTTCAGTATGATTGGTGGCTGGATCCTGGTCAGTCACGCCTCCATGCGGTAGTACTCCGCAGGTGGGATTTTGGGGGTGTGACAGATTGGTATCAGAGCCATTGGTTATAGTGAACTTGGTTTTAATAAAGGAGAAACGTTTTTGTTAAAACCAGACTATAACCGGTTTAGTGCTCAACGGTCCACAACGACACTTCGCTCCTCATGCAAGGCTCGACGTTCTAGGTAATATGATGTATGTATATTGCCTACTTGTTAGTTGCGTAGTACATTGCTCATGGTATGCTTGATTAGTATAGCTACTGTTGTTTGAACACGTGCGTGCTTACTCTGTCTTACTATCGTGCTTTCGCGAACCTCTCTCACACGTATTGCTTTTATTATGAAGAACCATGTCTGGACGCGTTAACATGACACAAGCCCAGTTGACGGCTTTGATCAACGAGCGAATTGACGCAGCGCTCGCAGCTGCACGCGCAGGAGGTATATCCTGCAGTCCGAAATTGTTCTAGGATCGTTTGGATCCTACTCTCGTGAACCAACCTTTGTGTTAAACTCTGTCTTTTCTTCCACCTACCTTAGGTCAGTATGCTCAGGCACCGGTGTGCACTTTTAAGACCTTTATGGACTGTCGACCCACTACTTTTAGCGGCACTGAAGGAGCAGTAGGTCTCCTACACTGGTTTGAGAAACTGGAGTCTGTGTTCGAAATGTGCGAATGCCCTGAAGCGCGCAGGGTGAAGTATGCTACTGGTACTCTCGAGGGTTTGGCTCTCACGTGGTGGAATGCTCAGGTGCAGATGTTAGGGTTGGTTGCTGCCAACGCCACCCCATGGGAAACTTTCAAGGAAATGATCAGGGAGGAATACTGCAGTCGTGACGACATTCACAAACTGGAAGATGAGTTCTACAATCTCAAGATGTCAGGATCAGAAATTGAGGCATACACTAAGAGATCGCATGAGCTAGCCTTGTTGTGTCCTACTATGGTGGATCCTCCCTACAAGCGAATCGAACTCTATCTCAAGGGCTTGGTGCCAGAGATCCAAAGTCATGTGACTTCAGCAAGGTTGACTACTATCCAGCAGGTTGTACAGTTGGCTCACCGTCTTACTGACCAAGCGGTGGAGCAGAACAAGTTACCGAAGCGTATAGGTGCTGCAACTACTTCTGGTGCTTCTAGTGGGGATAAACGAAAATGGGATGGAACTTCAAGCAGGGGTTCAACTTCAGTGCAAACTCAGTCTCAGCAGAGAAAGACAGACGATCACAAGAGCCCCAGTCAGCAGTCGTCTGGTGGTCAAAGTCATGGTGGATACAGAGGAAATCACCCCAAGTGCAATCGTTGTAGCCTACACCACAGTGGGCCATGCACCAGGGGCAACTGTCATCGATGCAACAAGCCTGGTCATGTTGCAAAGGATTGCAGAAGCGCATACCCCGTCAACCAGAATCGTCAGCAACCTCAGCAGAACCAGCGACAGCAGCAGGGTAACAACAAAGGGTGCTTTCAGTGCGGAGCTGAAGGCCACTTCAAGAAGGATTGTCCCCAACTGAACCAGAACAACAACAATCAGGGGAATGGTAACAATGGGAACAACAACAACAATGGTGCTAGGGGACGTGTGTTCGTGATTGGTCAAGGTGAAGCGAGGAATGATCCCAACGTGGTGACGGGTAAGTTCCTTCTCGACGACTTTTATGTTACAGTCTTATTTGATTCGGGTGCCGATACTAGCTATGTGTCACTAGAAGTTAGTAAGATGCTTAAGCGTATTCCTACACCCCTGAGCGACAAGCACACTGTCGAGCTAGCTAATGGTAAGAGTTTGGAAGCCTCACACGTAGTCAAGGGCTGCCAGCTTATTCTCGCTAACCAGACCTTCTCTATCGATCTTATTCCTATCGTCTTGGGTAGTTTCGACGTTGTCATTGGGATGGATTGGTTATCCCAACACCGAGCAGAGATTCTTTGCAACGAGAAGATCGTTCGTGTTCCTGGTCTAGGTAGTGAACCTCTCATGATTCGTGGCGACAAGAGAAGTGCTGTTGAGAACATTATCTCTCTTCTTAAGGCTCAGAAATGCTTACGAAAGGGCCACACTGCGATTTTGGCTTTAGTTACTGATACCACAGAGAAAGAGAAGAAGTTAGAAGATTTTCCCGTTGTACGCGACTATCCTGAGGTATTCCCTGAGGAATTACCTGGTCTTCCGCCCCATCGCCAAGTCGAGTTTCAGATTGATTTAGCTCCTGGAGCCGCGCCTGTAGCCCGTGCACCTTATCGTTTAGCGCCATCAGAGTTGGAAGAACTCTCCACACAACTACAAGAACTCTTGGATAAGGGTTTTATTCGTCCTAGCTCATCGCCTTGGGGAGCTCCAGTGCTTTTTGTGAAGAAGAAGGATGGTACCTTCAGAATGTGTATCGACTATCGCGAACTCAACAAGGTGACTGTGAAGAATCGTTATCCTCTACCGCGCATTGACGACTTGTTCGACCAGTTGCAGGGGTCGAGCTACTATTCAAAGATCGATCTGAGATCGGGATATCACCAGCTGAGAGTTCGGGAAGAGGATGTCTCTAAGACGGCCTTTAGGACTCGATATGGGCACTATGAGTTTTTGGTCATGCCGTTTGGGCTGACGAACGCACCGGCAGTTTTTATGGATTTGATGAATCGAGTGTGCAAACCGTATCTGGACAAGTTTGTTATAGTCTTCATCGACGACATCCTGATCTATTCTAAGAGCAAGGAAGAGCACGAACAACATCTACGACTTATTTTGGAACTCCTTCGGAAGGAACAGCTTTACGCAAAATTCTCGAAATGCGACTTCTGGCTTCGTGAAGTCCATTTCCTAGGGCATGTGGTGAACAAGGATGGGATTCACGTTGATCCATCCAAAGTGGAATCTATTAAGAACTGGCCTGCGCCTCGCACACCAAAGGAAATTCGCCAATTTTTGGGATTGGCAGGATATTACAGGAGATTCATTAAGGATTTTTCTAAGATCGCGCAGCCTCTCACCTTACTAACGCAGAAAGGCGTTGTTTATCATTGGGGAAATGCACAAGAGTTAGCTTTTCAGCATCTAAAGGATAGACTTTGCAGTGCACCTATTCTTTCACTGCCAGAGGGCACAGACGATTTTGTGGTTTACTGTGATGCATCAATTCAAGGTCTTGGTTGTGTATTGATGCAACGAGATAAAGTCATAGCTTACGCCTCACGACAACTTAAAGTTCACGAGAAGAACTACACGACACATGATTTAGAGCTGGGAGCTGTTGTTTTTGCACTTAAACTATGGCGGCATTACCTGTACGGAACCAAGTGCGCCATCTACACCGACCACAGAAGTTTAGAACACATATTCAAACAGAAGGAACTGAATATGCGGCAGCGACGATGGGTCGAGCTGCTGAATGATTACGAGTGCTCTATCAGGTATCACCCGGGCAAGGCCAATGTAGTGGCGGACGCCCTGAGTCGAAAGGACACTACGCCTAAGCGTGTAAGAGCTTTACAACTCACGATACATTCTAGTCTACCTTCGCAAATACGAGCTGCTCAGATAGAAGCACTGAAACCAGAAAACGTTAGAGCAGAAGCTCTACGCGGGTCAAGGCAACGCTTAGAACAGAAGGAAGACGGTGCTTATTATGTAACAGGACGCATTTGGGTCCCACTCTATGGCAAATTACGAGAACTTGTGATGGATGAAGCGCACAAATCTCGCTACTCGGTACACCCTGGTTCGGACAAAATGTACCACGATATTAAAACCACGTATTGGTGGCCTAGCATGAAGGCCCACATAGCAACGTATGTCAGCAAGTGTTTGACTTGTGCGCGAGTCAAGACGGAATATCAGAAACCTTCAGGCCTACTTCAGCAACCAGAGATACCACAATGGAAATGGGAGCAAATTTCCATGGATTTCGTTACTGGCCTACCTAGATCACGGCGCGGAAACGATACTATCTGGGTGATCGTGGATCGACTCACAAAATCCGCACACTTTTTGGCAATCAAGGAAACGGATAAGTTCTCCACTCTGGCGGAAATATACCTCAAGGAAGTTGTTTCGAGGCACGGGGTGCCCACTTCTATTATCTCTGATCGAGATGCACGTTTTACTTCGGAACTGTGGCAGGCAATGCACAAGTCTTTTGGCTCACGTTTAGATATGAGCACAGCATATCACCCACAGACGGACGGGCAGTCCGAGCGTACTATCCAAACACTAGAAGACATGCTTCGCGCTTGTGTAATCGACTTTGGCAACAGCTGGGAAAGGCATCTGCCACTTGTGGAATTTTCATACAATAACAGCTACCACACCAGCATTAAAGCTGCTCCGTTTGAGGCATTGTACGGACGTAAATGCCGGTCACCCCTCTGTTGGGCAGAGGTGGGGGATAGTCAGATCACTGGTCCAGAACATGTGGTAGACACTACTGAGCGGATTGCTCAAATACGACAACGCATGGCGGCCGCTCGTGACCGTCAGAAGGCATACGCCGATAAGGGCAGGAAACCACTTGAGCTCCAGGTTGGGGAGCGGGTATTACTCAAAGTTTCACCCTGGAAGGGTGTGGTTCGTTTTGGTAAACGCGGCAAACTCAACCCACGATACGTTGGACCTTTCGAAATCATCGAGAAAATAGGCAAGGTGGCCTACAGACTGAAATTACCAGCAGAACTCGGTGCAGTTCACAACGTTTTCCATGTGTCAAATCTGAAGAAGTGTCTGTCAGATGAGACGCACGTAGTTCCTCTGAAGGAACTCACGATCGACGAACAGTTGAAATTCGTCGAAGAACCTGTCGAGATCACGGACCGGGACGTTAAGGTCCTCAAGAGCACTAGAATACCTCTTGTTCGAGTTCGTTGGAACTCACGTCGCGGCCCAGAGTTTACCTGGGAGCGCGAAGATCGGATGAAACAAAAGTATCCCCAACTGTTTGAGAACAGTACAAACGCTACTGAGGCTGAAGCTACGGAATTTCGGGACGAAATTCCAGATCAACGGGGGGTGGATGTGACACCCCAGGAAAACCGGGAAAACCTTACAACTTGACTAGCTTCCTCAGTGAGTGCCGTCAAATTTCGGGACGAAATTTCTTTCAACTTGGGGATGATGTGACAACCCGAAACCTAGAACCTTTCGTTGTAACTTGCTTGTACGTTATGTGACTAGTTAAAATGATAACGTGAATCTTTTTATGTGATAAGTGCTTTGTTACGCGTGTATTGTATATATATATGTGTGTACGTGTTATATGTGAACCGAGAACCCGACACGAAACAACAAGGACCCGACTCGAGACCATGTGGTCTCGAGTGAACCGTAACCATTAGGCCGGTTTGGGCCTTTGGCCGGTTGGGCCTTTGGGCCGAAAACACCCACTCGAAACCCATGAAGGGTGCACACTTGGAACTAGCCTATATATAAACCAACCTTAGTTAACTTTGCCATTTTGTTGAACAAAAACACACACACACTTCTATCTTCTCTCTCACTAGAACTCTAGCACACAAACACATCTCCAAGACTCTCGGATCCAATCGGTTGACACAAGAGCTCTCGGATTTGGACCTTGGATCGGCACTCACACACACCTCACCAACCGGTTAGTATTTCTTGTTGGTTATTGTTGTATGCTTAGTGTTAAATATGTTCATGATGTGTTTGTGCTTGAATAAATGTATGACAAGATTATGTGATAATATGGTAGTTGAGTTATGCATGATATTTGAAAAGAAATCGGTTCATGAATGATCTTGTTATGTGTGGAACTATGCATAAATGTTGATGTTGAAAATAGACTCATTATATGTTAAAAATGAATGATGAAATCGGGTTGCACTTGTGTTGAAATCGGACATATATAAAAACCGGGTTGTGTGTTATGCTAAGTGTCTTGATGATTGTTCATTGTTTTGGTTGAATAAGTGTTAAAAATGCTATGAACTTGATGAATATGTGTTTGAATATGTGAAGAACACTTTGAATGATAGTTAAGAATATGAAAACCCTTGTGATTTTGATCCATCTTTGACTAGTAACCTGATTAGGAAAACTGTTAGTGGAATGCTATTGGTTATTTCCGGATTTGGGCCTGATTATATTGTACTATTTGGCTGATTACATCTGCATCAACACGTGAACTTGAAAACGACAGCTTACCGACTCGCAATCACCCGTTGCGACTCGCAACCACAGCGTGATGACTCGAGACCACGCGGTTGCGACTCGCAACCATAACAGGACAAGCCGAAACCACAGGTTACGAGTCCGGTTGCGACTCGAGACCTTAGCATGATGAACCGAGACTACGGTTGCGACACCGGTTGCGACTCGCAACCATCCATGATCAACACACAGCATGACTCGAGACCATGCTTGCGAGTCCGGTTGCGACTCGAGACCACACTTTGGGCCTTAGTTAGTGGGCCGGACTTATGAACTTCTGTGCTACTGTTGATGAGTTAATTGGGCCTGTTATCACGAGCCCAACTGCTTGGACTTTGAACTTGTGATTGACTGTTATCGGTGAACTGTGAACTGTTACTGATTATACGTGATTTCCATGCGTGTTGAACATTTGTGCACTACTTGGTTCGAATCTGATTATATGTGATATCCGTGTTAGGACGTTATTGACTACTTGCGACTTGATTGACTTTCTGTGTTTGACTGCCGAGCAAACCAAGGTGAGTTCACACCCTTACAAAGCATGGGATTCCCTGGGTTGGGAACGGGGTTAAGGAACGTGGTTCCTCGTCTACCTTGGGTAGGACGTCAGTGGTTCAGGAATGTGATTCCTCGTCCGGATGGACGGATAAACGTACTAGACTAAAACTCTATCACGAAGTCCCTCCTTTTTGTATCGACTAATCGCCGGGCCAATGGCGAGCGGGTCATTAGTTAGATAGCGCTATTTAGGTCTGACAAGCCTCACACCGTGCCGCAGAGGACGGGCGTGAACTAATGGATCTGGGGCACGTCAATGATGATAGACATTGATGTTTTCAGGGCACATAAACATGACTACAGTCAGCAATCGATACGGTAACGAGTCTAGTATACACATGGGGTAGCCCCCACGGCTGGAGAGCCAGATGATGTACATGGGGTAGCCCCCACGGCCGAAATGCCTGATAACTACATGGGGTAGCCCCCACGGCCGGAGTGCCGGAGTAACTGGGAACGAACTGGTCACGTTTTTTAAACTATGGGGTAACCCCCACGGCAGGATGCCACATAATGTAAACTGTTTTCGAAACAACTAAAACGAACGCCCACCCGTGAACTCACTCAACTAGTTGTTGACTCGTTACTACATGCTTTGCAGGACCATAGGTACTCAGCTGGAGCTTGCATGGAGGAGGATCGTTGTGGGACAGGGATTGCTACAAGACTATGTTAAACTTGAAACTTTTGGAACTTATGTTATAACTTTAAACTTATGCTTCCGCTTGCAACTTAAACTTATTTGTTTTGGAACACCAATCGTGATGGTTAAACTTTTATAACTACTTATATGCTTGTTCAGTATGATTGGTGGCTGGATCCTGGTCAGTCACGCCTCCATGCGGTAGTACTCCGCAGGTGGGATTTTGGGGGTGTGACAGTTGTGTCACACCCTGACTTTTGCGGAAGCGTGGTTATTTGGTGTGACTTCTTAATACCATAGCAATCAATCATAACAATGCTATATGATAAAAATATGAGATGTTCATCCATTAATAAAGTTTAGAAATTACCACAACATACTTGTCTTGAAAATCGATACCAAATTAAGTTACAAATCATAACATGTTCAACTGAGTTCATAAAGACTCCACAAAAGACTTTAAATAAGACTGGAGTTTAGAAATATAATCCCGTCCAGGATTATGATACACCCCCTAAAATCGACAACCATGGATAACATCTCTTATTTAAACGCAGCTTGAAGACACATGCATACCCCTGCCAGATCCTTTAGTTCCCTGAAATACATATAGTTTGAAAAATCAACAAAAGTTGAGTGAGTTCATGTGTAAGTGAGTATGTATAAACCTTTGTATTCAATGTATTTATGAATGTCCCGGTATGATTGCAAACAAGGAAAAGATCACCAATGGTTTGCAAGGCCACTGATATGTGTGACGGTGTAGGAAGACTCAAACCTAGCAAATTTGTACCGGGCTTCCGGCTGGAAGACATAGTCACCACTGTGGGCCACCCTGGCCTCATGGGTTTGGGCTCGCTACACCCAAATAGATCTATCACTCATGCCCCTCGGTCCTGATACGAGGATTAATGTTCCCAAGTATCCGCCTACCCTATCACATGATCTATGGCTCTTTCCTAGGCTAATCATACCAATTGTATTGTAAGTAATCCTTTGTAACATGTATTTCACCCCTGAAGTAAATAAACAAAACAGTTTAAAGAAAAGGGGGACATGAATTCACAGTAGTGCATCTTCAGTACCGGCAACTCAAATCTCCGCAGCTAATCACGACTACCTACAGTGTACTAACGTCTATTAGACGAAGGGGCCATGCCTTGGCTTAGAGTTTAACGTTTTTTAGTTGCGTTTCTTATGTTAATCCAAGTTAAAATTATTTGTTAAAATAATAATTATTTTAACTTTAAATTATATTTAATGTTTAGAATTACTGTTTAATCAATATTTGTTGTATTAATACTTCTCAAGTATTTTAACTTCGTATTTCCTTCCCAAGGATTGGGGTATTTCATACATGTATATTTGTAGTTCCGAAATAATATATTTTTAAGTCCCACTTAGAAAATATATATAACTTAGTTGTCAAAAATAATATATTCCCAAGAAAATATATATTTTTCTCAAAAATCATATATCTTCTAAATATACTAGGAAAATATATTTTTCACTCCCCAAAAATAATATATTTTCTTTTTGTCGAAAATATGATATAACTTGGCAAAATGTACAAAAATCATATTTTCACTTCTTTCGTTTCCAAAATAATATTTACCAAAAATATATAGTAACGGTATATTCCGGAATATTTCATATGTTACGTTTTCGCGTTCGGTTCCACGATATTAAGCGTGTAACTTAAATATTTATTCCTTGTGATTTTTGGTATTATTTTGAAGTTGCAAATTCTTGGTATTTGTAAGTTATATTATTTTACCCTAAAATAATATAACTATTCCACAAAGTATACAATATTCACACAAATGTCTTTAGTATAAAATATATATTCTAAATATATACTTATCCATTTTTATTTACAAAAACCAACCTCCAATACTTGTATTTTTGTTACAAAAATTTATGGCAAAGTTTAGATTGAAAAACATAGTTTAAAATACACTTGTAAATACTTGCTAGAAAATATTTTTCTAAGTGTTTGAATTTTTAGAAAATTTTGCCATAGTTTCCCCTAAAAATGGAGGTGTCCATGCTATTTAGCATATCATTTTCTTTTCAAAATCAACACACAATGATCAACAATCAACCCTAAACAGTATTATACTTACCAAGTGCAAAAACTATTCCATTTATAATACAACATGAACTTGATCTTTCACAAAAACGCATAGTAACTTGGTAAAGTGTTTAGTAGCCTTAGTTACCCTCCAAAATATATTTACTTCTTGGTAAATCTTATTCTTGGAAGTTTTAGATGTTTACAACTTGTAAACATATTCTACAAAAATGTTTATTTATTGGATCTTCTTGTTTCAAAAGTATTTCTACACTTATTTTGTCACTAAAAATAGTGTAGGTTTAATAAAAACCATGATCTTTCAAAAATCATATTTTTAAACTTGGTTCCTTTAGAAAAATCATTCACAAGTCTTGAAGCTATAAGTTTACTAGCTCACTATGTTTATTATTTTACAAGAAATCACTTTATTTATCAAGTTCATGTTCATACTAGAAGATGATCATCTTATTACATAATCATCCTTCCACTTGCTAGATCATGTGTTTAATCACAATCTAGCAAGCTCTATGTGATGATCAACATCACATTTTCAAGTAAACAACAAGCAAGTATTAAACATACACTAAATAATATCATTTCATCCATATATCACTATATGTAAAGCTTTTATGTTCAAGATTCAAGTTTATGTTCTTTAGTGTTCTTGTTATTTCATCATACAACATCTTTTAACCATTAAAAATAGAAGTAAACAAGGATCAAGAGAGCCTTTACTACTAGCTTCAAGCTAGGGAAGAACAATGGTGAAAATGGAATGGATAAAAGCAAACAAAGGAGGTCCTTGATGATCCAAGAGTTCCACACCTTCTAGTCTTGCTTCTTTCACCTCAAAATGGTCTTGGATTGGGTGAAGATCGAAATATGGTGATGGTGGTGGTGTTATTTGCGGCCGAGAGGAGGGAGAGGAAGGGAGTGAGTGGTGAAGTGAAGATGATGGTGAGATGTTAGTGTTCTTATAAATATCTAAACTTATTATCCAATGGTTTTAATGTCTTCTCAAGTACAAACAAGATCAAAGCAAATCCCAATGAAAGATTATCATGAGATTTAGGAAGGTTGAAGTAATCTTGAGGTGGGGCCACCTCATTTGGGCCGTAAACATCAAGAGGGGGGGGGGTTAATTGTAAGTTGATGGTAAAAGTAGGTAATTAGTGGAAGTTTAAGTGTAATATCTAGTGTTTCAAGTGTAGGATGCTTTATGCAGTATGTTTGAGTGTTCGGGAGCCATAACTAGTTCAGAAAAAGTAAAACAATGCTTTTAGCAATATTTTAGTGTTACGGGTAATGTCCGGTTGTTCGGTTAGATACCGGTTCGTTAAAGTGTCTTGTTATTCCGTTTAGTGTCCTTTATGTAACTTTTTGTGACACTTTTAATTCCCGACACTTAGGAAAACATACAGGACCATTTTGCCATATTTTTGCATGTTACTAGCATGTTAAAATGCTGATTTTTGCTGATTAATGCAGAATTCTGCACTTTGAGTGGGTTCTAGGCACTTTCCGACACTTATACTATCACCTAGTGACGCAGTTTCATGGTCCTTACTTCCCTACACTCCATACTAGTGTAGTACCTTGTCTATGGCCCTTACGGGGTCTCAAAACACTGTTTGTCTATTGTACTGACATTGTCAGCATGTTTCTGAGTTATCCGCTAACGGTGCTGACTGTGCTCTGTGCATCGTTTACGTCACTAAAGTTTGTATGTAATAAATGGTGTGACAGTATGAAATGTGATGCACATGTATGTATGATATAGAAATCACAAAACAGTTTACGTCATCAGTTGTAATTAAGCACAGTCATTAAGCATAAATTTAATATTAATTAATTGTACGGATACCTGTAATTATGAGGGTTGTCACATTCTCCCCCTGTTAAGAAAATTTCGTCCCGAAATGTTAGTTCTGCTACTAGATGCAGGGGTCTTGGGGAATAAATGTGGGTATTTTTCTTTCATGCGATCTTCATGCTTCAACGTGAATTCTGGTCCATGCCGTGCATTCCATCGAACCTTGACGAGTTTGACACTACTCCGGCATGTTTTGTTGACCTTCCAATCAGTAACCTCAACGGGTTCTCCCGTAAAGTGGAGTGTGTCGTCAATATGAACTTCGTCGGTAGGAATGACCACTGTTTCTTGAGTTGGACTCTTTTTCAGATCTGATACATGAAATGTATCATGAACGCCATTCAGCTCTGCAGGTAGGTCCAACTTGTAAGCTACCAGACCAATCCTTTTCAGGATTTTGAATGGTCCAATGTATCTTGGGTTCAACTTCCCATGCTTCCCAAAGTGTGCTACCCCCTTCCAGGGTGCAACCTTTAACAAAACCATATCTCCCACTTGAAATTCCAAAGGTTTCCTTCTTTGATCCGCATAACTCTTTTGTCGATCACGAGCTGCTTTGATGCGCTCTCAGATCTGAAAAATCTTGTCAGTCGTCTCTTGAACCAATTCCGGACCAACAAGCTGTCTATCACCCGCGTCGGCCCAGCATAGCGGTGATCGACACTTGCGTCCATAGAGAGCTTCGAACGGTGCGGCCTGAATGCTTGCATGATAACTTTTGTTGTATGAAAATTCAACCAAGGGTAAGTGAGTGTCCCAACTACCACCCAAATCCATTACGCAAGCTCGCAACATGTCTTCCAATGTTTGAATCGTTCGTTCACTCTGTCCGTCTGTTTGCGGGTGAAAGGCAGTACTCAGATTCAACTGAGAACCAAATGCTTCTTGAAAGGATTGCCAAATCCTTGACATGAACCTTCCGTCTCTATCAGAAATAATTGAGAGAGGCACTCCATGTCGTGCAAAAAATTTTCTCAGGTATAGCTCAGCAAAGCTTACTTGTGTTGTCTTTTTCCTTGATTGCCAAAAAGTGTGCAGATTTCGTTAAACGGTCTACAATTACCCAAATCGTATCATGACCTTTGGGCATCCTTGGCAATTTTGTTATAAAGTCCATCGAAATCTGCTCCCATTTCCATTTGGGTACTTCAGGTTGTTGTAGAAGACCTGAAGGCCTCTGGTATTCTGCCTTTACCTTGGCGCAAGTTAAACATTTGCCAACATATATCGCAACGTCGCCTTTCATTCTTGGCCATCAATAGAAATCCTTTAAATCTTGGTACATTTTGTCTGATCCTGGATGGATCGAGTACCGTGACTTGTGAGCTTCATCAAAAATTACATTTCTCAAACCACCAAACAAGGGAACCCAAATTCGTTTCATCAAGCACAACGTTCCTTCCTCGTTTGGTACCAACTACTTCTCCATCCCACGGAGATACTCATTCTCAAGGTTCCTTTCTTTAAGAGCTTCTCTCTGTGCGGCACTAATGCGCAACGAGAGGTCCGTCTGAATGATCATTTCCAAGGCTCGAACCCTTATGGGCTTAATCCTTTCCTTCCGACTTAAGGCATCAGCGACCACATTCGCCTTCCCTGGGTGATACTTAATCTCACAATCATAGTCGTTCAATAGCTCAACCCAGCGTCTCTGTCTCATGTTAAGCTCTTTCTGATCGAAGATATGTTGCAGGCTCTTGTGATCAGTGAAGATTGTACATCGCGTACCATATAAGTAATGTCGCCAGATCTTCAACGCAAATACCACCGCGCCCAATTCCAAATCATGCGTGGTATAATATTTCTCGTGGACCTTCAGCTGGCGAGAAGCATATGCTATAATCTTCTGTTGCTGCATCAGCACGCAGCCTAAACCTTGACGCGAGGCGTCGCAATATACCACGAAGTCGTCAGTGCCTTCGGGTAGAGATAAGATCGGTGCGTCACAAAGCTTGTTCTTTAACAACTGAAATGCTTCTTCTTGCTTGTCTCCCCATTCATACTTCTTGTTTTTTTGTGTGAGGGAGGTCAATGGTTGAGATATTTTCGAGAAATCCTCAATAAACCTGCGATAATATCCTGCCAAACCTAGGAACTGTCGAATCTCGGTTGGCGTCTTCGGAGTCTCCCAATTCTTGATCGCCTCGATCTTTGTGGGATCCACATGAATTCCATTTCCATTAACTACATGACCAAGAAATTGGACTTCGCGTAACCAGAACTCGCAATTTGAGAACTTAGCGTATAATTTCTCCTTCTTAAGCAGCTCTAAGATAGCTCTTAAGTGTTGCTCATGTTCTTCTTTCGTCTTCGAGTAGATCAAAATGTCATCAATAAACACAATCACAAACTTATCGAGGTACGACTTGCAAACCCTATTCATCAAATCCATGAATACTGCTGGAGCGTTTGTCAGACCAAACGACATAACCAGAAACTCGTAATGTCCATAGCGAGTCCTAAAGGCCGTCTTTGGAACACTTTCCTCTTGAATTCTCAACTGGTGATAACCTGATCGAAGATCGATCTTGGAGTAAAAACTCAAACCTTGTAATTGATCGAACAGGTCATCAATCCTTGGCAAAGGATATCTATTCTTGACAGTCAACTTGTTCAGCTTGCGGTAGTCGATACACATGCGAAAACAACCATCCTTCTTTTTAACGAACAAAACTGGAGCTCCCCAAGGCGAGAAGCTTGGTCTGATGAATCCTTTATCCAATAGCTCCTGAAGTTGCGTTGATAACTCCTGCATTTCCGAAAGCGTAAGTCGATAAGGTGCCTTAGCTATAGGCGCGGCGCCCGGGACTAAGTCAATGTGAAACTCGACTTGTCTTTGCGGCGGCAATCCTGGCAAGTCTTCTAGAAAGAATTCAGGATACTCCTTCACGACTGGAATGTCTTCTATCTTTGGTTCAGTGGCTTCCTTATCCATGAAGTGTGCCAGGAAGGCAACACATCCTTTCTTCAAACACTTTCGAGCCTTCAAACAACTGATGATCCTTAAGGGCATATCGCGCTTCTCTCCGTGTACCACGATCGTTTCTCCATCTGCCATTAGAATGTGTATGATCTTCTCATGACACACAATCTCGGCTTTGTTGCTTGACAACCAATCCATCCCTACTACAACATCGAAGCTTCCCAACTCAACTGGCAGTAGATCTAGTGTAAACTCGTGTTCTCCCAGCTCTATCACGCAACCTCTGATGACTTCATTCGTCTCAACTAGCTTTCCATTGGCTAGTTCTATTGAATACGGTATATCTAGCTTACTAGCTACCAACCCAAGTATATTCTTAAACTCTAGCGATACAAAACTATAATCGGCACCAGCGTTAAATAGAATAGATGCAAAGCGTTGATTGACAGGGAACGTACCAGTAACCACATTTGGATCTTGGCGTGCTTCCCTCGCTCCGATATTGAAAACTCTTCCTTATGCTTGATTGAGTTTCGGGCACTCTCGCTTGAAATGCCCCATGTCTCCACAATTGAAACAACCTGGTCCTCGACCATTACCGTTCCCATTACCACTTTGAGCATTGTTTTGGTTGCGATTCCCACCTCCAGCTTGATTTCCAAAATTTCCTCGATTACCATTTCTGCCATTCCCTCCTTGTGGGCGGTTTCCATTCCCATTACCTCCACGGTTGTTGTTACCAAAACCCCTTTGACCACCGCGGCCAGTACCAACCCAGCATGTTTCTTTCGTGTGACCAACGCTTCCACAAGATTCACATTTTCCAGATCAGCATCGTCCTTCGTGATGCAACTGACACGCATTACACTTGGGCAAGGTACCCATATACCCCTTTCCTTTGGCCTTGGCCGGTGCGCTTGTCTCATCCTTCTTGTTCGAACTGCTGGTACCTTTCTTAAAGTTGGAGAACTTCCTTTTGTTCTCTCCCGAGGACTCAACGTGAGTTTCTTTCTTTTTCTGGTCGGAAATCAAAAACTTGTTTAACCTGAAAGCTTCTTCAGTCAGTGACACGCTCAGATTGATAGCCTCAGTAATTGTTGCAGGCTTTGACGCATACTCATAATCTGAGGTTCTAACCCCCAAATGAAACGCTCAACACGTTTGAATTCCGGACTGACCATGTATGGTACCACGTGAGACAGATCGTGAAATCTCTGCACATATTCGGCGATCTTTGGGCCGTCCATCTTGAGGTTCCAGAATTCAGTTTCTAACTTTTGAATTTCGGCCCTGGAGCAATACTTTTTATGCATGAGCTCCTTCAGCTCATTCCAAGTCAAAGTGTATGCTGCTGCCTCTCCCAGTGTTTGGACTTGGAGATTCCACCATGAAAGCGCTCCATCAATGAACAATCCGGAGATGTAGGTGACTTGCTGTTCTGGTGCGCATTTGCTCATCCTTAACACGGAACGTCTTCTCCGTCCATCGAACATAAGCCACAGCACCCTCGGTGCCGTCAAAATTCAACGGTTTACAGTCTAAAAATTTCTTAAAGGTACAACCTGTACAAGCAATGTCATTTACAGGAATCATTAGAAAATGCACACGAAATATCCAAAGGTAACGTAATGTGTCCCAAGCGACTTAAACATTACCATGTGGTGGGTTGTTCCTCGAGGTACCCCCGCTAGTTTTGGCGCGTGAGGCCTCGTAATCTGCTATTGCTCGGGAGATCCTTTCTTGTAATTCGGCCTTAGCAGTGGGCAATCGAGTGTCTCTTCGTGGAGGCATCTTCTATAAGAAGATTGTATAGGTCAGGTCTTATGCCTATAAGTATGTAGTACGCGTATGTAATAACATTCATCAACACAAGTAACACATAACATCCCATGTCATAACACAAACAAGTAATCTAACAATGCATGTAATGAGAATGTTGCGATTGAGCTATCATATAACAAGACCACAAGTACAGTTTTCAAGTTTCACAATTGTATCATACATTAAAAGAGACTAAGGGTCACATCGCCCTTGTCCGAATCGTCTAACAAACTACAATAATCATAAGTCAAAAGTCAAAGTCAACATGTGGTCTTCAAAAAGCTGCACAATCTGGCCCAATAGCTGCATTCTCATCAAAAACATGCTATCTGCATCAAACCAAAAACCTCTAAGCTGATGGGGGAGGAGGAGGTGGAGGAATGAAAAGAAAATGGCACATACGCGCTAACTCCTCATCGAGAGTATGAACAAGCTGCAACAAACAGCAAATCTGCTGCTCCATAGTAAGAAATCGGATGTCGAAATCCGGGTAAGGAAATAGTGGAGCAAGTGGAGCAGCAAACTGTGATGGACCAGCACCAGGTGGAGGACGCGGGATCCTCTCCAGCTCAGTGACTCTACGACTCAACATATCCTGCTGGAGCTGCAAGGATAAAAGCAGACCGTCCCTCGAGTATCCAATGTGGAAGGGATGGTATGGATCAGATATAGGCATCACGTTGGGCGGAAACCACATAAATGGCTCGCCCGTGGGTGCAGAAGAAGGAGCAGCGTGTGTGAACTGTGGCATGAAATGGTCGGCTGCTGACACAAAAGGTACGTGAATGGCCTGCTGACTCGAAGGTCCTTCCCCGGGACGGGGAGGAGGGATATCCTGAAGAAATGTGACTGGAAAATATGTGCGGTGCGCATCTGACAAGTGTGGGTGAAACTGGATGACATCAATGGGCGCCTGGGTAGATGCAGGTGGGGGAGTAACTGGTCTGACAAAAGGAGGATAGTCGTCGTCGTCCTCCATCCACCCATTGCGGGTGTGAGCATATCTGGGGTCCACATGGGTAGCAAATGGAGCACGGTTAACAAGTACAGGGATCGGGTCAGGAAAGGGTGGCGCAACAACTGGTATGTCAACAGGGATAGGGTCATGCACAGGTAAAGGGTCGTGAGCAAGTATAGGCTCTGGTGCAATCTCAGGCTCTGGGTCAGCTGGAGCAAGCTCATGATCAGCGGGTATATCGAAGAGTTGATCGTCAGGAATGACAGGTGCCTCAAAAGGGTGCTCATCAGGTACAAACTCAATCTCATGATCTGGGTCAAAGTCATGTGGAAAAATGGGTGCAGCAGAAATTGCCATGTCGGAATCAGTGTCAGTGGGGTAATGCTGCACGCCCCGTGCGTGTAAAGTAGCGGATGATACAGACACAAACGAGTCAGGACCAGACAGGTCAGATAAAACCTCCACAACAGGAACCTCGACAGGTGGAAAAACAATGGCGTCGACAACTGGAATCTCATCAACAGGGACAACAATGTCATCATCGACCGGAATCTCAACAAGGGGAATAGCAACATCATCATCAACCGGAGCCCCGCCATCCTGGGCATCCTCAGGGGGACCCTCGATATAGAGATCGATGTCGTCGTCGGACATATGATCAAGAGGCAAATCCTCCAAAGAAAATGCAGCCAGAGGAAAAGGAGTAGGGATCTGGGCAAGAGGTAGATCCCCATCATGAAAACCATCAGCTATAGGTGTGTCATCTCTAAAATCTGGTAAGGTGAAGGGTTGAAAGTCATCGTCGTCGTCGCTCATGGTATCTGATGTAAAACCCTCTGGGTCTGTGGCTATCTCGTCATCTGAGACAATGGCCATAGGGTCTATCGTGTCGGACACTCCACTCTCAGAAGAAGATGACATAGTGTCTATAACAAACAATCACAGATATGCACGTACATTAATAATCATCAATTAAGTATGTATGCAGTAACAATGAAAGCATGTAATCATCCTAGTCTTCCCAGACTATCCCACCCAGCCTCTTAGACTGAACTCCCTAGTCTCTCAGACTAAAACCTTCCCAGTTTCTTAAACTGACTACCTAGTCTCTAAGACTCAATTTCCCCCAGTCTCTAAGACTAAACCTCCCCAGTTTCTAAGACTGAACCTCCCTCAGTATCTAAGACTGAACCTCCCTCAGTCTCTAAGACTGAACCTCCTCAGTCTCTAAGACTGAACCTCCCTCAGTCTCTAAGACTGAATTATAAATATAAGTTTTGAAATGTGTATTTGTGCCTTTTGTTTGTAAAAATGTTTGTTCCCTGGATCTGGACGTTTTAGTGTATGCAATGTAAAAATGTTTTCGTGAGAGCCCCAGTGATCGTAGTCTAGACTCGAGAAAGAATCCTAGTTCGCTACGATCGATGCTCTGATACCAAGCTGTCACACCCTGACTTTTGCGGAAGCGTGGTTATTTGGTGTGACTTCTTAATACCATAGTAATCAATCATAACAATGCTATATGATAAAAACATGAGATGTTCATCCATTAATAAAGTTTAGAAATTACCACAACATACTTGTCTTGAAAACATCGATACCAAATTAAGTTACAAATCATAACATGTTCAACTGAGTTCATAAAGACTCCACAAAAGACTTTAAATAAAACTGGAGTTTAGAAATATGTATCCCGTCCAGGATTAGGATACACCCCCTAAACTCGACAACCATGGATAACATCTATTATTTGAACGCAGCTTGAAGACACATGCATACCCCTGCCAGATCCTTTGGTTCCCTGAAATACATGTAGTTTGAAAAATCAACAGAAGTTGAGCGAGTTCATGTGTAAGTGAGTATGTATAAACCTTTGTATTCAATGTATGTATGAATGTCCGGGTACGATTGCAAACAAGGAAAAGATCACCAATGGTTTGCAAGGCCACTGATATGTGTGACGGTGTAGGAAGACTCAAACCTAGCAAATTTGTACCGGGCTTCCGGCTGGAAGACATAGTCACCACTATGGGTGTTAGGATCGGAGGCTGTCATGATTGTGCTTGTTTGTATGAATTGAACATTCAGAGTATATGAAATGATGTAAAGTGCAGCGGAAATGGATACAAACTTTGTAAACACAATCAAAGAAGAGAATAGTATGATAAACACTTGCTTTACTTTGAGTCGAATGATTACAATGAAAATCAAAAGATTACAAGCATGCTTACACAACTAAACTCCCCCTCAGCCTGATACCCTAAGGTTGGTTGCACAAGATGAAAGGATTGGATTGAGGAGAAGAACTCACTCGAAACGATCAAGTGTAACAGTACAGAGTACTGTTACATTTATAGACAATCCAAACCACTTAAGCATCAAAGCTGACGTCACCATGAAAGTGACATCTAACAACCTAACAAACTCTATCTACTGATCTATACAACTACTGCTTTGCTAACTACTGATATTGCATTACATTTCATGAGATGAATAAAACTTCTGCTGCATCGTTCTACTGCTGTGAACCCAGCAGTACTTGTCATGATCGGTAGTGCTTGACTCAAGGCAGCAGATTGAACAACAGGGCTTTTGGTCTTCATCAGTCCTTGAATGGAACAGCAGTTGTAGGTCAACAGATGTTGATAGAAGCAGTACTTTGGAGTATAGCAGATGTTGGAGCCATAGTCAAGGGGAAAGCTTATAGTAAACAGTTGCTTATTGTGAGTCCGCTGTTGTGATCGGTTTTGGCTTTCATTATCTGTTCCTCTGGTAGGGTTCAATCCCAACAATCTCCCCCTGGAACAGATAATGCCAAAACCCTTCATTATTCTGGACCTTTATTTCTCATCAGTAGTTCCTGAGCTTGCCTCTTAAATTCTTCTTCAAAATTCTTGGAACTTGTGTCATCATCATCCCTACACAGTGTAAGTTCAAGGAGATCCTGCAAATCTTCAACACTAAGGCCTAGTGCTTCTTTCCTTGATATGTACTTCACTTCACCATTGGTTCTGACCAGAGTCAATACATGGGTCTTTTGATCAGATATCCACTTTAGTATTTTTAAACCTAATGGGTTTCTTGGGAGAGATTTATTCTTTAATGAGTTTGGAGATGATGGCCTTGTGAACACTTGCAGACTTTCAAACATTCTTTTGAAGGCCATCTCAATGACATTGTTAGCAGCAGCTATGTCTTCTGCAGTCTCTTTTTCGATCAGCTCTTGCCTTTCAAAGTCTGTCATGCCTGTCGAAGTGTTTGGTGATGCAGGCTTGGTTAATACCTTTTTAAAAAGGTTCTGAAGCTTTGTTGAGTTCTCTTCTTTTAGACCCATTTTCATGATGGCATCATTGAAGTACTCAGCTTCCTTTTCTTTGACCTCTTCTTCCGACAGTTGTTTTCCTTCTTCTTGGTTTGTCACAAGAGTAGGATTGTCTGCTGATTTGAACATTGTTCTGAGGTTTTCTATCTGCTGTTCAAGCTTCATCATTTGTTCATGCTTCTTTGAAGTGCTTGAAACAGTTATCTTTCTTTTCTTCAGCCTTTCATAGGCTTCATCAGTATGCTGTTTTGACCATTTTGCTATGGCATCAGCAGTGTCTACTTTAGCATCTACCAATTCATGTTTCCTCTTTTTATATTCAGAAGTAAGATCAGCAATTAGCTTTTTATATTTGTTCCAGTTTGGAGCTGTCTTCTTCTTACTTGGATCACCTTTAATCCTTTCAATCTTGTTTGCTTCATGCTTCAGAGCCACTATTGGCCATTCTTCAAATTGGGTTTCTTCAGCTAGATAGAATTTTTCTTTCATGATATATGCAATAAGTTCTTTTCTTATCACCTTCCTTTGATCTGTCTTTTCTTTGCTCAGGACTTGTGCATAATCTTCCATCAGCTTAACTTTTGTAAGTAGGAACTCCAATCTTTTAGAAATGGCTTCATCACCCTAATCTTTGCATTCGAGTTTAGCTCGAATCTTTACTTGCCTTGCTTTCATTTCAAGATATTCATCCATGTCTTCTGGAACTATGAAGCCTATGAGAGAAGGAAATTTTCTTTTTGAAGGATCATCCTCGGTGTAGAATTGTTTCATCTCATTTTTTACAGCATCTAGTTCCAATGGATATTATGCAGCAATAGGATCAAATTTTTCATCGGTGGCTTGAGTTGTTTCTCTTTTTCTTTTGTAAAGCTTTGTGGATGAAAAGGATTTTGCTTGTGACATAGGAATGGTGAGAGCAGTGGTGGATGATTGACTAACAGTAGTTGAAACAACTGGTGTTTCAACCGCTGTTGGCATTACAACTACTGATGTATCAGCAGATGTCTTCTGCTTTTGAGCATGGGTTGTGATGGCAGTTGTTTGAGTTGTGATGAGTGGCTGACTAGCAGTAGTTGGAACAACAGGTGTTTCAACCACTGTTATCATTACAACAGATGTTGTAACATCTGTTGTCTTCTGCTTTTTGGCAGGAGGTGATGATGGGGTGGCAGATTTTGATGGTGATGATGGTTTTGGTGCTGTAGACACAGATGGTGGTGGAACAGTAGTTGTGGTGGTGTGTGGTGATGTGGTGTGTGTTGATACTGCAGTTTTAGTTTGGCTATTTTCTGGCTCAACATATATACCATCATCAATTCCCTTTTTCTTCCACTTGATCTTCTCCCCCTTTTTGGCATTATCTGAGAAAGGTTCATTCATGAAGAGAACAGTGGAGGGAACTTTTCCAGAGGCACTTTGAATGTGAGCTTTGATAGCTTTGATATCTGCCTGGGTATCTTTGAACCTTGATTCCACCATATTTGTCAGCTTTTGAACATGTATAACATGCTGCTGATTTGCCATCTGCTTTTGTCTTTCCAGCAGTGGTTGGAACATGTTCCATAACTCATTTGCAGCAGGTTCCTGTTGAGCAGGTGCTTGAGCTGGAGGAGCAGTGGATTGGGCTTTCTGAGCTTTTAACAGCTGCTGCACCATATCCTGTATTTCAGCAACTGAGGTTTCCAGGTTTTCAACCCTGCCCGTCAATTCCTGGTATTTTGAATCATCACCTGAATTAACAGGATCATCTGAATCCCCACCAGCAGTGGTTTTACCAATGTATGACTTAGGAACAGAGTCCCAAAAATCACCCATTGATGCCCCTTGTTCTTGGTACTGGGGACTTCTTTCTTCAGCACTTGATAACCTTTTGATGTTGCCAGTAGTTAAAACAATCTCACTGGTGGTTCTTAGTGGTGCTATCGAAGAAATTGCCTTCAAGGGAGTCTTATGAATGTAACCACTGTCCAAATGCAAACCAGTGGGTTCAACATTTGTAGTGGCTGCTCCACTTGAACTACTGACAGGAATTACTTGTAATTCCTGCAGTGTAACCTCCTCAGTTGTTGCTGGGATAACAGAGATATCAACATCAGACCCAGTCACTTGTGGGAGTATATTCTTAGTGATAGGTGTTTGAGAAGAACTGGTTTGTGTCTGAGTAATACCAACTGTATGCAACAAGGGTATCATGGATTGTGGTAATATGGATGGTGAGGGTGAAGGGGTTGAAAGAGACATGTCCTTGGGATTAGGACTGTGGAAGATGGATCCGAGTGGGTCCAGAACTTCATATTGTGGGGTCCCTGTGTTTACAACCTGATCCTTTTGGGAGGATGCAGGAGGAGTTTGAGGCAAGGGTTGAGATCTTTCTTCCATCTGCTGTGAGGAAGTAGCAGCAGTGGTTATTGGTGACTTTTGTGCTGTCACTGGCATTGACTCTGGGATCTCATCTTCCAGAGTTGCCTTTGGTTTGGGTTTGGTGGGCTTTCTGGATGTTTTCTTTTTGGTTCTTTTTGTGGTGGCAGGTGTGGGTTTCAAAACAGTGGGTGTGCTGCTTTGATCACCTGGTGCAGTGGGCTCAGCAGCCGATGCCTGAGGCTCAGTTTCATCTGCTAAATTCTGCTCAGGTACCTCTGCTTTTGTTTTTATTGGTGCCAACATTCTAGAGAATGTTTCAGGTGTTAGACAGTTTATTTTAAAAGAAGCACCTTGTTTGGGCAATTCTGCATCTTCCTTTACAAATTTTTGTTCAAAGTAGTAGCTTAAAAATCTTGGAAAGAGCAGAAATGCTTTATTATCAACGTTTTTTTACCAAGTCATCAAATATTTCCTGGGAATAGTTAAAATTTTCATTGTTTAAAATTGCATACCCCAGGCATTGAATTTTCGATGGTATTTCATTAAAAGACGTTGTTTTATTAGAAACACACATCAATAGAGTGTGAAACAAAAATCTGGGTGCAGAAGGGAAATAGCCTTTTTATAAGGTATCCCTTTTTGGTTGCTCTGCATAGCCCCTATTTATGAAATCCTTTTTCAACTCAGTTTTCGAAGAAGAAGTTTTACCTTTCAGATCATTGAGTTTGAAGACTTCAGAAATAGTTTGTGGAGAGATTTGAATCTTTTTACCCTGTATCGAGGAGTTGATGGCTGTGATAGTGTGTCCTTGTTTTTCAAGGGTGGCATTGTTCCAGAACTCTCTCTGGGTTTTTAGATAGATGGGAGCATCTGCTGTTATCAAAGTTTTATACTTTGATGCAGATAAGGTGTCAATGATGATGTCAAAGGTGTTGTCGGTTGTAGGTTTTGTGAGTATACCCACATAGTTGTGAGGGGCTTTGTAACGGATTTCTGTGGTTTCGGCGGCTATTTGAGTGGCGTCTGTTGGGGTGGAGGAAGAAGATGGTTTTGATTTTGACTTCGATTTTGATTTCGTCATTTTTTTGATGAAGAAGATCGAAGAAAGTTTTTGTGAAGAAGAGTGGGAAACTGCTTTGAGAAGAGAATTTTTGGAATTCAATTCGACAGTGTGAGCCCCTGTTTGGGTTTAATCAGGGTTTTATTTTAGGGAAAAAGTGAATGCTGATGTGGCAGCGGTTATAACGATCTGACGACTAAAAAGCTGACCACTTGTCAACACCTGATGAAAGAGTAAATAATGGAGGACAGTTGTTTTGACAGCCACTAATGGATCAACCATCAGTAATTACAACGGTAACAAAATGAGGCAGTGGATGATTTTTACTATCACTGGATATAACAATGATTTTGAACATCAGTGTTTTTCAAGATTTTCAAGGAGCAGGGGTTGACTTTCAGCAGTGGGCAGACTTTAGAGAGAAGATGTTGAGGCACAACAGCATGTAAGGTACAACAGTGGTAGAAAGCAATAATGAAGGTCATTAGTATAACAACTGTTTGTGCAGCAGTGTTTTGACTTTTGACAAATAATTTTAGCATCTGCTTGATCAGATGTGGGTATTGATTTTGTCTTGTGTAAACACAATATCATGTCCAACCTCTGTTTAGTTTCAGAAATGTTATACTCAACAATTTACATTTTGGATGTAAATTCTCAAGTTTAAATTGCCAGCAGTTATCTCAGAAATCTTTGTTCAAGGCTTTGCCACATGTTCATTATTCCTGACAGTGGTTCAGCATCCCAGATGATGAAGTCTTTTCTACCAAGGCTACTCAATTTGTGTCTAATTATTTGAATTAGAACATGAGTATCTTAGTAGTTGAAAATAAATTTGCAATCAATTTTTGATCTGAGACAAACAAACTTGAACTTAACATGACTATGACATGTGTGCCATTTCCTTTTGATCAGATTTAGGGATAGAAATTTCACACAAAAATAAGGAAATTATATCCTGACCAGTGAGGAAACTTTTACTATAAAAAATGAGTAAAAGTCCAAAATATATTATTCAAAAAAAAATTGAAGTAATATATCCGGTTTTATTTGAGAAAAACACCTTAAGAAATAGTTAAAGGATGTTTTGAAAATAACATCAAAAGGATCTGACAGCTTTTCAAGTAAGAATATGATCATATCACTCTCAAGTTATTTTGACCATTGTTTAGGGTCATTTTCTTGACAATTGATTGTAAATACTTCTTTTAAGGTCAATCACTGGAGATGCCATTGTTACCCGAACGATTCCTGTATTTGATGAAAGCACACAGTTGCATGACGACCACTGTTTACCCAACTTTGACCTCATAAGTGTTTTATGCTTATACTCTTTTTCTTTTGGCTTCAAGAGTTTTGAGATAAGCACACTTTTGAGTTTTGTTCATTTTCTTCTTCCCTTTTTACCCTTCCCATTTATAAGTAATAAGATACTTACTGGGAGGTTTTTATGAAAGAATCCTCAATCCAAAATCATTTTCAGCAATGTTTTGAGAGATCTGGCCACATTTGTACATGTTTAATTACCAATTCTCACATTACATATGATTTGGACTGTTTTGACCCCAGATTTTCTTCATGCGTTTTGACAGAGTTGATTTGGTCCTTATGAGGATTTTCAACCTGCTTTTTAACACATAAGATTTCATGACTAAAGTTTTATTTCCCTCTTTCTAAGTTAGCAAAACACTAGTGTTTTATTATGAACATAGGTTTTGTTAATCTAAGGTTCATACTTTAGCATAAAACATGATGAAATCATCACAAATTCCATAACAACAGTTGAAATCAGTTTTGAATGAAGATAATCATATCATAGTTACTAGACATGCTTCCAGATCTGGACACTGTGAGTGATTTGTGCATGACATCACTTGTTGTTTGAAATTTGTGAATCTTATGACATCTTGGTTGTTTTACAGAGTACCTGATCCATCATTTTGAACATGATTTCTCGTTGCTCTGTTTTTCAACTAAATACAATCAACCTTAGTATCAATGAATTTTGAGCTGAACTGTTATGTCAAATTGATTGTTAGATCGAATTTGACTGTCCAGGCTCTGATACCAATTGTTAGGATCGGAGGCTGTCATGATTGTGCTTGTTTGTATGAATTGAACATTCAGAGTATATGAAATGATGTAAAGTGCAGCGGAAATGGATACAAACTTTGTAAACACAATCAAAGAAGAGAATAGTATGATAAACACTTGCTTTACTTTGAGTCGAATGATTACAATGAAAATCAAAAGATTACAAGCATGCTTACACAACTAAACTCCCCCTCAGCCTGATACCCCAAGGTTGGTTGCACAAGATGAAAGGATTGAATTGAGGAGAAGAACTCACTCGAAACGATCAAGTGTAACAGTACAGAGTACTGTTACATTTATAGACAATCCAAACCACTGAAGCATCAAAGCTGACGTCACCATGAAAGTGACATCTAACAACCTAACAAACTCTATCTACTGATCTATACAACTACTGCTTTGCTAACTACTGATAGTGCATTACATTTCATGAGATGAATAAAACTGCTGCTGCATCGTTCTACTGCTGTGAACCCAGCAGTACTTGTCATGATCGGCAGTGCTTGACTTAAGGCAGCAGATTGAACAGCAGGGCTTTTGGTCTTCATCAGTCCTTGAATGGAACAGCAGTTGTAGGTCAGCAGCTGTTGATAGAAGCAGTACTTTGGAGTATAGCAGATGTTGGAGCCACAGTCAAGGGGAAATCTTATAGTAAACAGTTGCTTATTGTGAGTCCGCTGTTGTGATCCGGTTTTGGCTTTTATTATCTGTTCCTCTGGTAGGGTTCAATCCCAACAATGGGCCACCCTGGCCTCATGGGTGTGGGCTCGCTACACCCAAATAGATCTATCACTCATGCCCCTCGGTCCTGATACGAGGATTAATGGTCCCAAGTATCCGCCTACCCTATCAAATGATCAATGGTTCTTTCCTAGGCTAATCATACCAATTGTATTGTAAGTAATCCTTTGTAACGTGTATTTCACCCCCGATGTAAAAAAAAAACAAAACAGTTTAAAGAAAAGGGGGACATGAACTCACAGTAGTGCGTCTTCAGTACCGGCAACTCAAATCTCCATAGCTAATCACGACTACCTACAGTGTACTAACGTCTATTAGACGAACAAGCCGTGCCTTGGCTTAGAGTTTAACGTTTTTGAGTTGTGTTTCTTATGTTAATCCAAGTTATAATTATTTGTTAAAATAATAATTATTTTAACTTTAAATTATATTTAATTTTTGGAATAACTGTTTAATCAATATTCCCTGTATTAATACTTCTAAAGTATTTTAACTTCGTATTTCCATCCCAAGGATGGGGGTATTTCATACATGTATATTTTTAATTCCGAAATAATATATTTTTAAGTCCCACTTAGAAAATATATATAACTTATTTGTCAAAAATAATGTATTCCTAAGAAAATATATATATTTTTCCCAAAAATTATATATCTTTTAAGCATACTAGGAAAATATATTTTTAACTCCCCAAAAATAATATATTTTCTTTTTGTCGAAAATATGATATAACTTGGCAAAATGTACAAAAATCATATTTTCACTTCTTTCGTTTCCAAAATAATATTTACCGAAAATATATAGTAACGGTATATTCCGGAATATTTCATAAGTTACGTTTTCGCGTTCGGTTCCACGATATTAAGCGTGTAACTTAAATATTTATTCCTTGTGATTTTTGGTATTATTTTGGAGTTGCAAATTCTTGGTATTTGTAAGTTATATTATTTTACCCTAAAATAATATAACTAATCCACAAAGTATACTTATATTCACACAAATGTCTTTAGTATAAAATATATATTCTAAATATATATTTATCCATTTTTATTTACAAAAACCAACCTCCAATACTTGTATTTTTGTTACAAAAATTTATGGCAAAGTTTAGATTGAAAAACATAGTTTAAAATACACTTGTAAATACTTGCTAGAAAATATTTTTCTAAGTGTTTGAATTTTTAGAAAATTTTGCCATAGTTTCCCCTAAAAATGGAGGTGTCCATACTATTTAGCATATCATTTTCTTTTCAAAATCAACACACAATGATCAACAATCAACCCTAAACAATATTATACTTACCAAGTGCAAAAACTATTCCATTTACAATACAACATGAACTTGATCTTTCACAAAAACAAGTAGTAACTTGGTAAAGTGTTTAGTAGCCTTAGTTACCCTCCAAAATATATTTACTTCTTGGTAAATCTTATTCTTGGAAGTTTTAGATGTTTACAACTTTTAAACATATTCTACAAAAATGTTTATTTATTGGATCTTCTTGTTTCAAAAGTATTTCTACACTTATTTTGTCACTAAAAATAGTGTAGGTTTAATAAAAACCATGATCTTTCAAAAATCATATTTTTAAACTTGGTTCCTTTAGAAAAATCATTCACAAGTCTTGAAGCTATAAGTTTACTAGCTCACTATGTTTATTATTTTACAAGAAATCACTTTATTTATCAAGTTCATGCTCATACTAGAAGATGATCATCTTATTACATAATCATCCTTCCACTTGCTAGATCATGTGTTTAATCACAATCTAGCAAGCTCTATGTGATGATCAACATCACATTTTCAAGTAAACAACAAGCAAGTATTAAACATACACTAAACAATATCATTTCATCCATATATCACTACATGTAAAGCTTTTATGTTCAAGATTCAAGTTTATGTTCTTTAGTGTTCTTGTTATTTCATCATACAACATCTTTTAACCATTAAAAATAGAAGTAAACAAGGATCAAGAGAGCCTTACTACTAGCTTCAAGCTAGGGAAGAACAATGGTGAAAATGGAGTGGATAAAAGCAAACAAAGGAGGTCCTTGATGATCCAAGAGTTCCACACCTTCTAGGCTTGCTTCTTTCACCTCAAAATGGTCTTGGATTGGATGGATGAAAATCGAAATATGGTGATGGTGGTGGTGTTATTTGCGGCCGAGAGGAGGGAGAGGAAGGGAGTGAGTGGTGAAGTGAAGATAATGGTGAGATGTTAGTGTTCTTATAATTCTCTAAACTTATTATCCAATGGTTTTAATGTCTTCTCAAGTACAAACAAGATCAAAGCAAATCCCAATGAAAGATTATCATGAGATTTAGGAAGATTGAAGTAATATTGAGGTGGGGCCACCTCATTTGGGCCGTAAACATCAAAAGGGGGGGTTAATTGTAAGTTGATGGTAAAAGTAGGTAATTAGTGGAAGTTTAAGTGTAATATCTAGTGTTTCAAGTGTAGGATGTTTTATGTAGTATGTTAGAGTGTTCGGGAGCCATAACTAGTTCAGAAAAAGTAAAACAATGCTTCTAGCAATATTTTAGTGTTCCGGGTAATGTCCGGTTGTTCGGTTAGATACCGGTTCGTTAAAGTGTCTTGTTATTCCGTTTAGTGTCCTTTATGTAACTTTTTGTGACACTTTTAATTCCCGACACTTAGGAAAGCATACAGGACCATTTTGCCATATTTTTGCATGTTACTAGCATGTTAAAATGCTGATTTTTGTTGATTAATGCAGAATTCTGCACTTTGAGTGGGTTCTAGTCACTTTCCAGCACTTATACTATCACCTAGTGACGCAGTTTCATGGTCCTTACTTCCCTACACTCCATACTAGTGTAGTACCTTGTCTATGGCCCTTACGGGGTCTCAAAACACTGTTTGTCTATTGTACTGACATTGTCAGCATATTTCTGAGTTATCCGCTAACGGTGCTGACTGTGCTCTGTGCATCGTTTATGTCACTAAAGTGTGTATGTAATAAATGGTGTGACAGTATGAAATGTGATGCACATGTATGTATGATACAGAAATCAGAAAACAGTTTACGTCATCAGTTGTAATTAAGCACAGTCATTAAGCACAAATTTAATATTAATTAATTGTACGGATACCTGTAATTATGAGGGTTGTCACATGTTGTTTGTAAGAGAAAGCTGAAAGAGAAAGCTGAAAGCTGAAAGTCCGATTTGAATACAGGTATGATATCGTTTTTGAAAGTCCGATTTGGATACTGGATTTAGAAACGCATTTGATACAGGAGAATTTTATTAGTTAGGGTATTATTTATTTATCTTTGTGTATGTGTTTTCTAACCCAGTTATTCAGTTAATGGTTCCATTTGTAGGGTTCGTGAAACTAAAGAGGTACGAGTTTGATTGTGGAACCTGCTCTTGTGATATTTCAGATGTAAGTATTCATATTCAGTTTTTGTGGAAAAACTAATAATTATGTAGCCAATATTGTTGTTATGCTTGCAGAGATCTTGGGAGCCAAGGCTTGTAAGGCTACATTAGGGATAAAACTGTTCTTTTGAGTAATTTAGTAAGCTTGTAAGTATCAACTGCCAGCTCTTAGACACAAAAATTGTTAATGACTCTTGAAATGCTTCAATTCTAAAGGTTGCTTTTTCATTCATTTTCCAATCTTTTTTTACATGTTGATGTTCAGATTCATTCAGATGGTGAAACACTATTATCACTAAAGAAAAGGTAACATATTTACTTATGAATGGGTTCATCTGAGTTGTGCTTCTATCTGTAATATGTCAAACAAGTATATCATATGGTGTGTGGTTATAGTTGGAGCTAATTTACTTTATTGATTTTAGGAACAAAAGGAAGCAGAATAGCTATTTAGGGGACTGGTCAAACGGGTCGAAATTCACCTAAAGTCTTTTGTTAATGCAAACCACTTCTTAAATCAGTTTTCATCAAATATTTAGATTATTATTATAATAATGTTATTTTTTTCTGTAATATTATTTGATACATGAATGGAGTATTTTTTTTTTTACAGGAGCAATAAGAGTATACTGTACAGTGAAACCCTTATCGCATGAGCAACCTGATGAACAATCAACGATTGATTATATAGGAGAAAATGGAAATATTATGATTGTTAATCGTCTTAAGCAGGCAAAGTTACTAGGAAAATGTTCACTTTCAATAAGGTTTTTGGAGGGAACACAACTCAAGGTAAGTTAATCATCATATTAATTTATGCTTCGCACTTCATCTCATTTCACAACAGCAGATAAAGTTGCATCAATTTAGTTACTCATATCAGAGTCATCTGAGATGTGTATTTACTTTTAGTGGTTGGAGCTAATTTGCTTCTTTGGTGTTAGGAGTAAAAAGAAGCAGAATAAGGTCCTAGCTAAGGAAACACCAGAACAAAACACAGACCAACTATCAGAAGATTCTGATAACATTGTACTAAGCTCAACTTTTAGGTAAGACATCTCTCTCTCTCTCTCTCTCTCCCAATCTCCCTCTCACACGCATGTACGCACAGTATTTGCACCAGTTATTCAATGCCACAAGTTAATTAATATAGCTGGGTGATGTGAATTATTTCCAGGAGCAGTTCCAAATATCCGTGGTGGCATGGAACATGGGAGTCTATTGAGTGTGGCTGGCAGTAAATTATTAGACACGGACATCCCAGCTAGCGTATCAAAAAGTTTTTCGTCCATAATTGGGGTGGAATCAGGTGGTGGCATGCCATCCAGTTTACATAACCAACTGAAATATGATTTCAGGAGCTCGCCAAATTACCACCCTCATTCACTTCCAGATGGCTTAACCAACAGCAGCACCATGGCTGCTGGTAGAATGTCTGAAAGGGTGGGAAATATGCAGTTCAACAGACGCTCACTTGAACTTAGTAATGACAATGGGTTAAACAGTGTTTCGAAAAGACTGTTGGGTTAAACAGTGTTTCGAGACGACTGTTAGGTTAAACAGGGTTTCGAAACGACTGTTGGGTTAAACAGTGTTTCGAAACGACTGTTGGTACATGTAAATATAACTTTGTGACTCAGGTTGCTGCTAGGGTCACACAGGAGGATGATGACAAAGATGAGTGGTTCATCGTCAAAGTAATTCACTTTGATAGGGAAACACGAGAGTAAGTACATTTTAGATTAAATCTTTATTTAATCTACAATAAGTTCTACGCTATTTATATGACTAGTGTAAGCAGATTTGAAGTTCTTGATGAGGAACCAGGTGATGATGAACTAGCTGGCCAGAGGTATATGTTTATGACTTTATGCCCTAAACTAGGGTTAGCATTAGTTGGGGAATTTCAGCCAATTTATATTAATAAATGAGTTAGTTACGTTTTTCGTCCGCGTGGTTTGTTGAAAATAACCATTACTGTCCATTAGTTTAAAAATTATCAAAACAGTACCAGTAGTTTCACTTTTGTAACAATTACAGTCACCTCCGTTAACCCCATCCAATTTACCGTTAAGTTTTGGTTAAAAGACTAAAATACCCCTATGTTAAAAAAACTATAAAAAAACTATTTATGGTTATATGGATATTTTTATTTCAGAAAATACAAGCTGCCAATGTCACATATTCACCTTTCCCGAAGCGAAATGCCATCTACCGCTCAAGATTTCCCACCTGGAAAACACGTATTGGCAGTTTATCCTGGAACCACTGCTCTGTATAAAGCAATTGTTGTGAATACTCGCAAGGTATAATAATAATTTCATAAACCTTTTGTGTTGACACTCTTCATATATATATACTTTATTCTGATATATAATGTATAATCAATCATCTTTGAGTGTCAAGAATGCAAATGCAGCCCTAATCTCCTAACGGGTTCCACTAATCGTCACCGACAACCCTAAGTTATCCTCACCTGAAGGTAACTTCCTTTTAATCAATTTATGTTTGTTCAAAGAAATATATATATGTTGTTCTGATTTATGGAATACTTTTTGTTGTGGAGAGAACAGTGGTGGTTAAAATTGTGGTTTGAAACCATTGTTCGGCTAAAACAGTGTTTTGTGGAGAAAACAATCGTTGAAACCACCGTTGGGTTAAAACTACCAGAGTTTTAACCCAACAGTGGTTTCATTCAACAGTGGTTTCATCCAACAGTGGTTTCATCCAACAGTGAAACCCAACATTGGTTTCATCCAACAGTGAAACCCAACAGTGGTTTCATCCAATAGTGGTTTCTTTTACCCAACAGTGGTTTCATCCAACAGTCGAGTAACAAAAAGGATAACTTACGAAGATCATAGATATTTGGTTATCTAAGTTTCTTTAAGCAAGATAACTTTACATATTATATATCTATGTTAAACAATAAGGGTGTGCTTAGAATCGCATCTTTAAAAATACTCTCTATGCAAAAAGTTGATACTGTTAGATGTCCATTACATGTAACAGCAGCAGCAGCAACAGTCGATCAACAACATCAGCTTTTTCCTGTTGTTTGGTCAATCATCATCAGCCGCATCTGATCCAGAACGCATGCTGCTCATATAACTTCTCTTTTTTCAACTTATCATTTATTCTTGCTTAAATTTGGAGTCCTGACTATATATTTACATAGACTTTTGATTAGATTCAGTGAATGTAGTCGAATCTGTGAACTTACAACCAGCGGATGGACAGATTTCAACAGTTTCTTATAATGAACAAAGATTCTGTTCAGCAGGGGATGAATCTGTTCAATAGTGAATGAACTTTTTCAAGTGACTGGACCTGTTTTGGGCAATATTAACAATGAATAGATTTTGTAATGCAAATGGACAGCTTTCTGAGCAAATTAACAGCAAATGGACAATTTTGCGCATCTACAAATTTCTGCGAAAACATTTCTACAGTGGATAAACTGAACCAGCTTGTTTCAGTGATCAAACACTTCGGATTCTGCGAATGCACTTTTAATTCTACGCTGAAACTGCAGCGAATGAATCTGTTATCTGCAGCTAAATCTGTTCTCAGCAAATAAGACTGTTCGAAATCATATTTCCAGGCCGTTTGATCTGGAATGCAGCAAGCGAACAGATTTCTGTTTTGTGCGGATAATATCAGCAAATGTATGACTTTCTAACGAATGTAGATGAATTTGAACGAATGAACTTTGTTTCGATAGTTGAACGAATGAACGATGTTCGTATTTTGCATTTTGACCATGTACCTCTTTTTCTTTCGCGAAGGTTTTATTTTTGTATGATTTTAATTATATATTAATCATAAATAGTTTTTAATAAAAGTAATTTTATCGAGCCCGGGAAGCAATCCTGGGTAATAACCTAGTGTGTGTATATATATATATAGGGTAGGAATCCTAACAGAACTCCACCCTACTTGAGAAACTTGAGAAGCAATCTGGACCACACATTTTCCCTAAGCAAAAAATGCAAAAAAAAGATGAAAAAAATGTAATTTTTTTTTTTTGGGAAAAATCAGAGCTTTTTCTTTAAGGTTTTAATTTTTTACTTTTTTAATTTTTCTTTGGGATTTATACACATGTGTATATTGTTAATCTTTTAATTATACATATATGTATATTGTCAATTATACATATATGTATATACATGTTTAAAATTGAAAAATAAGTGTTATAAACCCTAAACCCTAAAGGTAAACCTTAATGCTAAACCCTAAACCCTAAATCTAAACCCTAATGCTAAACCCTAAAGCTAAACCATAATTCTAAACCCTAATGCTAAACCCTAAAGCTAAAGCTAAACCCTTAATGCTAAACCCTAATGCAAACCCTAAAGCTAAAGTTAAACCCAAAAGCTAAAGCTAAACCCAAAAGCTAAACCCTAATGCTAAACCCTAAATACTATTGTTAAACCCTAAAGCTAAACCCTAAATGCTAATGTTAAACCCTAATGCTAAACCCTAAATACTAATGCTAAACCCTAAGTAACACTTATTTTTCAATTTTAAACATGTATATACATATATGTATATTTGACAATATCCACATATGTATAGTTAAAAGATTAACAATATACACATGTGTATAAATCCTAAAAAATTAAAAAAAAAACAGAAAAAAAAACAAAACCTTAAAGAAAAAGCTTCGATTTTTCCAAAAAAAAAAATTACATTTTTTTAATTTTTTTTTTTTTTGCATTTTTTTGCTTAAGGAAAATGTGTGGTCCAAAATGTTTCTCAAGTTTCTCAATTAGCCTACTACTTCTCACATGATCCTTATCCTATATATATATATATATATATATATATATAGTGTGTGTGTATGTGTGAGGTTCATTGGGGAACACTAAAAAAATGGGGAACAGTGGGGAACTGATTCAAACGAACTCCGATTGGACTCATTCCAGCGGCGTTGGAACCGGCTCGTCGAACCCTAACTAGGATCTCTTAACCCTAAACCCTAAATCATAACCCCTAAACCCTAAATATATTAGGGTTTAGCTTTAGGGTTTAGATTTAGAGTTTTAGCTTTAGGGTTTAGGGTTTAGCTTTAGGGTTTAGGGTTTGGCTTTAGTGTTTAGCTTTAGGTTTAGCTTTAGGTTTAGCCTTTAGGGTTTAGCTTTTAGGGTTTATAGTTTAGATTTTACGGTTTAGCTTAGGTTTTAGCCTTACTTTTTAGCTTTAGGGTTTAGAGTTTAGGAGTTAGAATTTAGGGTTAAAAGATCTTAGTTAGGATTCGGCGAGCCGATTCCAACGCCGCTGGAATGAGTACAATCGGAGTTCGTTTGAGTCGATTCCCCGCTGTTCCCCACTTTTTTAGTGTTCCCCAATGAACCTTCCCCGTGATATATATATATAGTGTAGGGTTCTAAAGTGAACATTAGGTTGAGAGTGAACTAATCTGAGTAATTAATTGTTTAGATCTTGAAAATTTTAATAATGACAGTTTTGTAATTATTTATATGTAAAAAATAAATGAAAGGGTATAAAAGTAAATTGTTAACTACTTCTCTCTCCAATTAAATAATTAATTGCATTCTCTCTCTTTTTTTTCTCTCGCCAATTAACTTATTTTTTAGTTCTAAAAAATATAACCATTATATAATATATTGTTCCATCTAGAACAAAAAACACTGTAGACATGAATGTACAAATATGTATTATACGTATTCAGAATTTGAAAACGTATGTACATATATGTACATTAACAAATATTATTCCATCTGATCATCTTCTTTATTTAAGTGTACATGTCCGATTTGTAATGTGCACATATGTACATTCATAATATACTTTTAAAAAAGAAGTTAATGATATGGTACATATGTGTATAGCAAGTATCTAAGATTATTGTTCGGCATTGTACATATGTGTACATAACAGTATCAACATGTATATAGATATATGTACATTAACAAGTCATATTTAACAAGTATGTACACATATGTACATTATCACACCTATGTACAAAACAAATGTATATTATCACACAAGTTTCATGATGAGTACATGAAGAATAATCATGGATATGCAATTGTAAAAAAATGAATATTTAATACAAAAATAAAAAAATATGTAATCAAATAATCCATTCTTGCATGAATATGCAATTAAAAAATCCATTATTATGAATTAAGAGGGATGGAGAAGATAATTATGCGATTTAAGAAAACTACCAAAATTAAAAATGTAACTGAAATCAATGATTAAAATAAAGGTTTAAAACTAATTCATTGTATAATTACAATCCTACCCTTAACAACCAAAAAGAAAATCAATAGTCCTGATTAGTTCACACAGTTCATTATGAAGATGTTGTTCACAAATGAACCTAATCCTATATATATATATATATATATATATAGAGAGAGAGAGAGAGAGAGAAACAGGTTCAAGAGAAAACGCCCTAAAGTGTGAGAACGCATCCTCATGGAACACGTGGCGCGGGATATAATCAGGGTGTGAGAGAGGCTTTTTTGTCTTTTCAGTCTTCTTTTTTTCCTAATTTAGTCTTTCACATGCTGCTTTATTTTTTGAGTCTAAGATTATTTTGGCATTAATTAGATTCATTAATTACATGGCGTTTTACTGTTTTTTGGATATGTCTCGTTGAATTAATTGTTTTGGTGTCGCATAGATTTTTTTTAGCGTTATGGCGTTTCCCAGGTCAATTTTCTGGCATTCTTAGCGTTGTTAATAATTCATTACCATTCATTAATATTTCATAAGATTACAATAATACGAAACCAAATAAACTAATAGTCTTCTATGTATGTGGTTACATCAGAGTTGTACCCATCGCTTTGTTCCTCACTTTCTTCAGATTCATCATCATAATTTAGATTGGCGTAAAACGCCATCATCTCGTCTCTTCTTTGCTGTAGCCTATACTTAAATATCACTGCAACCCTGGATCTTGCATCATTCGAAGGTGCTAAATCACAGAGTTGTTCAAGGAGATCTAGCCTCTCTGTCTTCAACATTTCCTCCATCGGCAACGAATATTTCACCCCGTGTCGATAAGTCACTTCAACCGTTCCTGCTTCTTCATGCACCACCCAACTGCTAACTGTTGGTAGAGGAGTATCGTCAATATCATCATCATCATCTTCTGCTTGAAATTTTCTCTCCAATCTTCTTATTACCGTTCGAGTTCTTTCACAATCGTGGGCTATTGGAACCTCAAGGGCCAGAATATCCCTCTGAACCCCTTCATCCATACTAAGTATGGCTTTGATTGTCCTCGCCTTCACCCTTCTCCTATCAGAGAACTTTAGGATGAAACGTCTCTCCGACTTTTCAAACCTTCATGCAATAACCTTAGCCATTTTTTTTAAGTTTTTGGCGTTTTGGACAATATGTGGCATTTTAGACAATGTTTGGCATGTTAAGATGTGTTCTCATGTTTCTACTTTTATAATGACTTTTTTTCCGCCATGTAGGATGCAGTCCTATAAAGTGACAGGTAATTATGGCGTTTTGAAAATATAAATAAATTCATTTTCCCATGTAGTAGCTTTAATAGAATAAATGTTAGTAATAATGTTCCCGTCGCTTCATTTTACTGTATGTAGTTACTGTTTTTTGTTTCGGCTTCATTTGTTTTATGGTTGTAAAGTCCCATCTTTATGGCTGTAATTATGGCGTTTTGTATTTCCAATGGCGTTTAGATAAAGATGGCACTTTGTTGTATTCTCTTGCAGATTGTTTTATACTTTTTTTTAGTTTTATTATAATAGTACTTGTCCAAAGTAATTTTATTAGAGTTTGGTAGTTTGGGCGTTTTATGGCATGATGGCGTTTTATTATATTTTTTTAGAGAATTAATGTATTTTGTTCTTAGCTAAAAATTACATAACAAACAACAAAAAAAGAAAATAAAATAAAAAAATAGAAACAATTTATCTTCCAAATCTTCACTGTCATCAGTCTCTTTCTTCTTTTGAAACTACAAGAACTGTCACAAATAAATGGTGTTTTGGTTTTGGTGCGGTTTTTTGTTGTTCGTGTGTTGAAGTGGGTTTGTGGATGTTGGAGACATTGATCGACGATGTGTGGGTGGATGCTATTTGCCCGTCATCTTCATTATCATCATCGAGGCCAAAGTAGCATTTACACTGGGATCGGTCTCTTCTCCTTATCCAAACCTTCTTCAAGAACGAAGAAGACAAAATGACATATCAGTGTCATCAGTCTCTTTTACTTGAAATTTGTCCATTTCATGCAGCAAAATCTTACTCCTCTCAGCTAACAAACCATTCAGCGAAACTTCATGCAAAACATTACTGAGTATCCAAGAAACGATGTTTACCATCGTTGATTTTTCTAACTTTTTGGCGTTTTTCAGTGAGTGGTATTTATGAACCCTGTTTTTG
Organism: Helianthus annuus; assembly: GCF_002127325.2. NCBI lineage: Eukaryota > Viridiplantae > Streptophyta > Magnoliopsida > Asterales > Asteraceae > Helianthus > Helianthus annuus. The sequence continues at coordinate 73,187,014 of NC_035440.2, read as the reverse complement.
TGTTTTTTGGTGTGATCAACAAAGGTGCCGAGACGTTTCTCTTTATAGGATGTTTTTGGCGCGTAGTTTAGACGGGATATTATTATAAAAATAAATGCAATTAACAAAGTATCCGGTTTTGCTCAGCTTTATCTGTTAAGTGTGTAAGGCTTGGCGTTTATATATTATGGCGTTTTGTGTTTTATGTTTTATGGCGTTTTTTGTAGGCTAAGACCTTAACTAAAACACAGAAAAAACTACGCATTAATAAAATTGACGTTTTGTATTTACTTGGCGTTTTATTTTTTCAATGGCGTTTTATGTATGAAAGGATGTTTACCCTTTTTACCCTTAATGAAGCGCGTCCACGGAATAAAATTGATGTTATTTACGAAAATGCCACCGCGCCAATCTAGTTCATAGATTGTTTTGATCGGACGATCCATAAGCGTTCTCACTGTTCACATACTTTTCACCGTTTTCCCTAAATCCTGACGCTGTATATATATATAAGGGAATCATAGAGAGAAAACCCACTTGAGTTAAGAAAACTCAAGAAAATCTTATGTAACAATTTTTTTCTATAAATATTAGGGAATATAAGTGTTTTGGTAAAAAATTACCTAAGTAATTAAGTGATCAAATTAGTTTTGTAAGGTAGTGTGCTAAGAGAATGTGTTCAAAAATATGTTAATTGAGTTATTTGCAAAAACAGTTTCAGGATACGGCTCAGGATATCGAGCTGTATCTATGATCAAACAATGAGCAAAAAGTAAAGGGGTGACACGAGATGTACGAGAAAAGCCCTTGATCAATCTAGATCTCCGGCATAAAACCTCGGGAGCTGACAATCGCAGCTGTCTTGCTCTTGTTATTACTTCAAACTTCAGGATACAGTGCAGGATGTGGTGCAGATCGACTAAGTGTTACAATATGATTTGGATACAAGTGTGGGGATTGCAGTAAGCTAGAGAGTGAAAGTGTACGAGAGTGTTCGTGAAAAATTATGTGCCTTAAACTGATCCGCCCCCATCTATTTATAGTAAAGATAATGTAACAAACTATCCTAAACTCCCAGGATCCAGCGAATATTCCCACTCGAACGTTGAGGACCAAGTCTTTCGGCTTCAACGGCTTGCTCATAACAAATTCGCCCGAGTCTTAAGGAGAAGAAGTCCTGATGACCGTTAGTAGTTTACAGCCATTAACCTGCACGTGTTTAATTTACTCAACCTCAGGATATCGCCCAGGATGTTAGCAATATCCTCGTCCAGCATCCTGGTCATAAATAAACAATTAAAAGCGGGATATTAGCCAGGATATGTATACTCAGAAAATGACCCATAACAATTGTCCCCAAAATATATCGGTTGGTATACCAATCCAACGGATATATTTTAAAGCTTATCTCATGAATCGAGGCAATTAATACGATTGGACATTTGAAGTGACAGTGTGCAGCTTCCCACGCGTTTTTTACTCGATGGCTATCCATTTAGCCCCTATATCTTCTCTCTTTTCGTTTGATAAACCATCATCTCCACCGGAATCTTCAGGTAAATTCCTTTCTTTCCTTCTTCTCTGTTTCTTTTTCTCTCCACGGAAATCCCTCATGGCTAGCGGAACTAGATCCCACACAGGCGATTCAATCCCAACTTTCGAAGCCCAAAACCTTCTTAAAGAACCCGAGAAAGAGGTCTGCTCCTTCGACAATGCTGACATTGCTGGCTTGCAAGCCTCCGGTGCTTTCCCTGTTGGTACGATCATCCGCCCTTTCGACAGAGAAGTCCGATCGGACTTTTCTTCCAACGAATGGGTGTGCTTCTTGGCCTACCCTTTCTCTATCGGACTCCGATACCCCTTTCCGGCTTTTATATCCCGTTTCTTCGAACTCACCGGTCTCATTTATGCCCAAACCATGCCCATGGTTTGGCGCGTGTTGGTGACTTTGGACCAGATCAGATCTCGATTTATCCCCAACCTTTGCATTGAAGACCTCCCGTTAGCCTACCGCCTTTGTTCTCATGGCAACAGTCATTTTCTCCTTTTCTCAACCTCCAAAAACCCTCTCATTCTTAAAGCCACAAAGAATGAGGAAAAATGGCAACGAAAGTTCTTTTTTAGTGGATGGGCCTTGGTTTAAGGCGAAACCAAAAGCACAACTTTTGACATATTAATAATATAACCTACCTTTGACTTACTTGCCTTTGTTAATGCTTTAGTCTTTACATACTGTTCTAATATCAACTAGTATAATCATTCAAATACTTTAATCCACATTTTTAGCAATATTTTGCAAAAACAAACTTTAGCAAATAGATCTTCTCAAAATCCTCATATCTTGGATAGAGTTTCAAAATAATTTGCCCTTTGTAAAACCTCGAATATTTTAAAGTGTTCAAAGGAATAAGATGGTTTACTTAGCATTTATAAACAAATTCTATTCTGGTTTTTAAACTTGAGTACCGTACCCCAAATATTCCAAACAAATATACTGTATTATATCCTGAGAATATATTCTGAGAATATATCCTGAAGATATATCCTAGTCAGGATAATTAAACTTTAGACATGGTTCCAAAAGTTCAATCAAGTTGCGTAAGATTTTCAAAGGAAAGATCATACCAGGAGTAGAGTGTAACCCTAGTTTCAAACTTCAATCCTCCTTTGCAATTCCTTGTACCAAGATGTCCCCGGTCTTTGTATACCTGGTTCTGACTTGACTCTTTGTGTCTTACATAATCGCCTTAGGAGAAATGTCCCCTGTGCATGAAATCTTCCAACACTTAGAAAAAACTGCTTAGATTCATACTCAACTGCGTAGACAGTTTTTGTGTTACTGAGATAAATCCCGAGCACATTCTGGAGATAAATCCTTAGTATCCTGGGGATAATCCCAAATTTTCATGCGCTACAGACGGGAGTGTATAAACTCCAAGACTTAGAAAGGTGAAAACCTTTAAACCTTAGAGAGTATGAAAATACCCTTTCGTGAGAGAGGGTGATCAATCCTCATATACCTTTAGAATTCAGGATATAGCCAATAGTAACGAAATTGTCAGCCACTTTTACATGAACTGGTCCCGCCACCTTGAACTACTCCCGAACAACTTGCGCTCCAGGCGGGGTGTTTAAACCTAATTCGGATGAAAGGTGAATACCTTTAAACCTATGAAGGGATCAGGATCCCTTATACGTGAGAGAGGGGGCCAATCCTCTAATCTTCTGAAACATCCTGAGTGTGCATCCTGGAACCATATCCCGAAGCAAATACTGCAAAACATTTCAAAACTAAGGTGGGTGTTAGCTTGGCTAACACCCCTCCGATGCTTAAGTTAGTACTGGGTTCAAATAAAATAAAGTATATTCAAAAGAGACAGAATTCATACCATCTTGAGTTAAGAATTAAATTCTAAACTCACTTGAAATAGGCTTTGAGATGTATAGCATTCCAGGATCTTGGTAGTATATCCCCCTCCATATTCTTGAGCTGGTATGCTCCTTTTCCGAATTCTGATTCAATCTCATAGGGTCCTTCCCATTTTGGGGCCAACTTTCCATCAGCAGGATTCGTAGTATTCTGAAAAGCCTTTCTTAACACCCAATCTCCAACCTTAAATCTTCTGGTCCTGATATTCTTATTATATGCTCTGGACATTCTTTGTTGATATGCTGCCATTCTCATCTTTGCCGCATCCCTTGCCTCATCAACAGTATCCAATTCTTGACATAGGGCTTCAGGATTCTTCTCAGGATCCCGGAGGTTGGATCTTGCTGTAGGTATCGCCATCTCTGTTGGAATTACTGCCTCTGCTCCAAATACTAAGGAAAATGGGGTTTGCCCAGTAGCATTCTTCACAGTTGTCCTGCCAGCCCATAGGACAAATGGTAATTCTTCTGCCCATTGTTAGGGCTGGATTTTTATTATACGTGATCCTTATACGTGATCCTAACCAGTGATCCTTGTTTCTTTGGCAGACAGTGATCCTCAGCAGGACTTCAGGATCAGGATCATGGACCATCAAAGGATCCTCATGCTAACAGTTACCTTCGTTTAAGACAATGTTATTTTGCAGGAACATCTAGCAGGATACGCTCTTAGCATCATAATCAAGGGACGCGTCTTCACAATTATAGCATGAGCTTAATCGAAGATAGACGTTGCAAAGGATATGGAAACTTAGCTTGATTTATGGGCGGCAATTTAGGCTAGATTGTCTTTTATTTCTAAAGGGGTAATGAGTTGATTATTAGTCTATTTACCTAAAATAGGTCACCTACACTTGTATAAATACCACTCTTCCTCATTTGGAAGGACACACGACGACACACAACACAATTCTCACACGCTTAGACACTCGAAACTATAGTGATCCTTGTACTCAGCTCATTATCATCCGAAGTTGTAACCATTTTTCTTATATTGAAGTTTGGTGATCGGTAGTTGCCATCACCCGAGGTTTTTTATGCCGGAGATCATACATTGATCAAGGGCTTTTTCCTCGTATAAATCATTGTGTCTTTGCATATTTCATAGTAAAAGTGATCCTTTACTTTTTCTACAAACCAAGCATCATACCCCATTTACATAAAGTTTGGTTGCATTATCCTTGTGTGATTTTTGACCAAAACAGTTTGGCGCCCACCGTGGGGCAATTGGTGCTTCATTCATAAGAAAACTTTCTGTTCGAAATCATTTCAAAGAATTACATGGCTTCATCATTGAAAAACATGCCCACGGCGATGTCTGCAGTCACCTCGTCTCAGAACTCTCTGCCTCCTCCACCGGCAGGATCCCAGAAGAATGCTGAGAAGAGACCAACTCCTACTAACTCTAAACCTCCATCTTCTTCTGCTATGAATTCTTATACTCCCAGTACTAGTGACGTATTTACTTTGATTTTGCAGATGAAGGATCGTATGCAGCGGCAGGATGAAACTAATGAAAGGATCCTCAGAGAAATTGGAGATCTCAAAAGACAAAAGAAAACGGCAGAGGATCATTCCCCACTGATGCCCAAATCCTTGAGCTTTGATACTCCAATGATCACTTCTCAGCCATCGGAAATTCCAGACGTGCAAATTATGGGAGAATCAAGAGGATTGCACCTCGGATCAACAGCAATGACTCAGGCATCAGGCTCAGACTTTCAGCCGGCAGGATCCTATCCCCAGTATATGGGATCCTTCATGAATTCGGGAGCCTATCCGGGAGCACAGCAGTTTCAAGGATCCTCCTTTGTTCCAGGATCATCCCAGGTTCAAGGATCCTCCTTCGTTCCAGGATCATCCCAGATACCAGGATCCTTCCAGATACCAGGATCCTTCCAGATGCCAGGATCCCTAAAAAGTTTGCAAACAGGAAGTCTAGATGTCCATCAAGAGGACTTCATTCCAATACAGACCGTTGCTTCCACTGGTCCCTCCGTTATCCCAGAATCCCAGCAATATGGATTCACTAACTTGAACTCAATGGGAGGTAACACTTTAAATAATTATCTTACCACTAACCATGGATTCATGCAGGATACAGGTATCAATCATGCTATGGCCAAGGAGTTGCAGAAGTTAAAAGATATGATCTCAAGTGTTCCAGGGGTAGTCAAGCCTATCCCAGAGATTGCAGATGGAAGCCATAAGGTATCTCGCTTTGCACCACCAATTTGTGATGCAGAGGTACCCAAAAGGTTCCATATCCCAACTATGAAGCTGTATGATGGTACAACGGATCCTGAGGAGCACATAGCACAATACAGGGAAAGGATGGAGATCAATCCAATCCCGGAAAAGCTAAAGGAAGCATGCCTATGTAAAGGATTTGGATCCACTCTTACTGGATCAGCTCTTAAATGGCTGCTAAGTCTTCCCCCTTACTCTATTACTTCATTTGCTAATTTAGTTAATTTATTCAATAACCAATTCTCTTGTAGTAGAAAATTTGAAAGATTAACTAGTGATTTGTACAGGATAACTCAAAATCATAATGAATCATTAAGGGATTATATAACTAAATTTAGTAAAGAATCCTTGGACATTCCCAACTTGGATATGGCTACGGCTGTTGAAGCCTTCAAAATGGGACTGCTTAAGGATTCATTATTCTATGATGATCTTGTTATGACACCATGCAGGAATCTAGATGAAGTAAGAACTCGGGCACTCAGGTTCATCCGGCTAGAGGATGACAAGAGGATCCAGGAGAGACAAGTAGGATCCTCAAAACAGGAGAAGCAAGGATCCTCCTTCAAGAACAATAAATTCAAATCCTACCATAGAAGTGACAACCAGAATGTGCATGCTGTTGACCAAGAAGAGGATGATGAAGATTATCCTCCAATCTCAGAATATTGTTTTTCGGTTGATAATCATGAGCTAATCCTTGCAATGCAGAATCTAGGAGAAAAAGCTAGGTGGCCCAGGAAGAATGATAAACCATCCGGGACTAAAGACAAGTCAAAATGGTGTGCATACCATGAGGATTTCGGGCATCTAACCGAAGAATGCATAGCTTTAAGAAAAGAGATTGGATATCTGTTAAGCAAAGGGCACCTAAAAGAACTGTTGGGAAGAAAAAAGCAAAGGACTCAGGATCCTAGAAGGATCCCTGAAAAGGCTCCAGCACCTCCGGCAAATGCACAAGTGATCAACTTTATTTCCGGAGGATCAGACATCTGTGGTACATCCTTCTCGGCGGCCAAAAGGCATGCAAAGGAGTCAAAAATGGATAATGGAGAAAGACCTATTAGAACATCAAGTGTCTCAGAAGGGAAGATGATAACGTTTGATGAGGATGATCGCATTAACATTTCAGGATCCTCATCACGATAGTTTAGTTATTACTCTCTTTATCTCTAACCATTTTGTCCGCAGGATCCTTATCGATGGAGGAAGCTCAGTGAACATTATCCAGCTTGATGTCCTGAAGAAAATGGGTATCCCAGAATCAGACATCACACCAAGATCCTCCGTGCTTGTAGGATTCAGTGGAGAAACGAAGAAAACTCTGGGGGACATCAAACTCCCAATCTACGTGGAAGGATTACATAATTATCAGAAATTTTGTGTTATTGACTGTTTATTTTGTTGCAATGTTATCCTTGGCAGGCCTTGGATACATGATATGAAAGCAGTCCCATCCACCTATCATCAATGTGTGAAACTCCCTAGCCCATGGGGGATAATCAAGATCGACAGTGATCAGCAGGAGGCTAAGGATTGTTATACCTCATCCATGAAGCCAACCTCGAAGCCAAGGGAGCAATAGCAATTACAGTATCCTCCGAGGAATGTCTTGGAGGCAAGGGAACAAGATGTGGACGAAATCCTCTTGGATCCTAGTGATCCTGAATCAAAAATCTATATCGGATCAGGGATCCTTGGCAAGATGAAAGAAGACCTAATATCCTTCCTCAAAAGAAGAAAATCTACCTTTGCTTGGAAACATGAAGATATGACAGGTATATCTAAGGATATTATTACTCACAAACTTGGCATTGACAGGTCTATCAAACCAATCCATCAAAAAAGGAGGAAGTTTGCACCAGAAAGGAATGCCATTATCCAAGAAGAAGTAGAGAGACTACTTCGAGCAGGTATGATCAGAGAGGTAAAGTATCCAAAATGGTTAGCCAATGTGGTAGTTGTCCAAAAGAAAAACGGAAAGTGGAGGGTATGTGTCGATTTCACTGATCTGAATAAAGCATGTCCCAAGGATCCTTTCCCATTACCCCACATTGACTCCATGGTGGATGCAACAGCGGGGCATGAACTGTTAACCTTTATGGATGCATCATCTGGATTCCAACAAATTCAGATGGAACCATCTGACCAAGAGGATACAGCCTTTATGACCCCAACAGGTTTGTATTGCTATATTGCCATGCCTTTTGGATTAAGAAATGCAGGTGCAACATATCAAAGGCTGGTGAATATGATGTTCAAAGATCAAATTGGACAAACTATGGAAGTATACATAGATGATATGGTAGTCAAATCAAAGAAAGCTGAGGATCACCTAAGGGATTTGGAGGAAGCATTTGATATCCTTGATAATTATAACATGAAGCTTAATCCTTCAAAGTGCCACTTTGGTGTTAAGGCAGGTAAATTCCTAGGATATATGGTAACTCAGAGGGGCATTGAGGCAAGTCCGGAGCAAATTAAAGTACTAGTAAACATCAAGTCCCCTGCCAATGCTAAGGATGTGCAAAGGCTAACAGGCAGGATAGCAGCTCTGAACAGGTTCATATCAAAATCCTCAGAAAAATGTAAAGAATTTTACGATATCCTAAGGAAGAACAAGAAGTTTGAATGGACTGAGAAACATGAGAATGCTTTACAAGCCCTTAAAGAATATATGTCCTCAGCACCAGCATTAACAAAGCCTGAAAAAGGAGATGTGTTATCCTTATATTTGGCGGTATCCTCAACCGCTGTAAGTGCTGTCCTTGTTAAGGATCATGAAGGTACACAATATCCTATCTACTATGTAAGTAAGAGTTTACTTGATGCCGAATCCAGGTACTCACACCTCGAAAAACTTATTCTTGCATTAATCATGGCATCAACTAAGTTAAGGCATTATTTTGAAACCCATACTATTGTTGTTAAAACTAACTTCCCAATTAAGAATGTCCTCAGGAAACCAGAGATGTCAGGAAGAATGGCTAAGTGGGCAGTAAAGCTTAGTGCCCATGATATAAGATATGAGCCAAGAACAGCCATTAAATCCCAAGCACTAGCTGACTTTGTGGCTGATTTCAGTAGTGATCTACAAAAAGAAGCAGAATTGGAAGTCCAACAGCTGGATGAGACCAAGGATCCCTGGATACTACACACTGATGGATCCTCAAATGTCAAGGGCACAGGGCTCGGGATACTACTAAAATCGCCACAGGGGGACATAATACCCCACTCCATAGCCTGTGAGTTCCAAGCAGCTAACAATGAGGCTGAATATGAAGCCTTAATTGCTGGCTTGCAAATTTCTAAGGATATGGGGGTAAAGTATCTTAAAGTATATGTAGACTCATTATTGATCACCAATCACTTTAATGGATCCTATGCTGTTAAAGGTGAAAAACTAACCAAATATTTAGAGATAGTCAAGGAATTGGCACTCTCTTTTGTCTCTTTCAGCTTAACACAGGTACCAAGGGAGGATAACACGGAAGCTGATGCATTGGCCAACTTAGGATCATCCTTAAAAATTCCAGAAGACATAAGTATCCCTATCATCCATATCCTGGCTCCTGCTATTGAAAATCAAGTGGCCATGGAAATAGAAGAGGATACTGCAATAATCCCTAGTGAAGAAGCTCAATCTTATGCAGGATCATGGGTCTCACCAATCATGAAATACTTGCAACACGGGGAGATTCCGATGGGAGAAAATCCTAGAGCTTTCAGGATTAAGGTATCTCAATTTACAATCTTAAATAATGTGCTATATAAACGATCCCTTGCAGGACCATATTTAAGATGTATTGAGGATCCTGAAATTGAAGAAGTGTTGAGAGACTTCCATGAAGGAGATTGTGGAAACCACACTGGGGGCAGGGCATTATTCTCAAGGATCCTTAGAACAGGATACTACTGGCCAACCATGAAAAGGGATGCTGTAGAATATGCTAGGAAATGTGATCCTTGTCAAAGACACAGCAATATCCTTCATCAACCAGCTGAATTGCTACACCCCATACCATCCTCTTGGCCATTCATGAGATGGGGGATGGATATAGTTGGCAAGCTCCCTAAAGCACCTGGTGGAAAAGTATTTATGCTTGCCATGACTGACTACTTCTCTAAGTGGATAGAAGCTGAAGCTTTTGCTCAAGTCAGAGAAAAAGAAGTTATATCCTTTATCAAAAGAAACATTATAACTAGATTTGGCATCCCCTCTGAAATTGTATGTGATAATGGTTCCCAATTCATTGGAAGCAGAACCACTAACTTTTGTGACAGTTGGGGAATTAAGATGATAACTTCAACACCAGTTCATCCACAAGCCAATGGCCAAGCAGAATCATCCAACAAGATCATCATCAACAATCTGAAGAAGAGGCTAGGATCCAAGAAGGGAAAATGGGCAGAGGAGTTACCTTATGTGCTATGGGCTGACAGGACAACTCCCAAGAATGCCACTGGTCAAACACCTTTTTCTTTAGTATTTGGGGCAGAAGCAGTGATCCCAACAGAGATGGTGATCCCAACCGCTAGAACAAGTGCTCGTGATCCTGAAGAGAATGCTACAATCCTGGCTCAGGATTTGGATACTATTGAGGAAATCAGGGACCTGGCTAGGATAAGGATGGCAAGCTACCAACAAAGAATGGCTGGTGCTTACAACAAAAATGTTAGGATAAGGAAGTTCCAAGTCGGAGATATGGTGTTGAGAAAAACATTCCAAAACACTATTAATCCTGCTGACGGAAAGTTAGCACCAAAGTGGGAAGGCCCTCACTTGATTGAGGCTGAAGCAGGAAAGGGGGCATACAGATTGCTAACCATGGAAGGAAACTTATTACCAAGAGCCTGGAATGCTGTTCACTTAAAGAGATACTTTATGTGAACGTGATCCTTCAAGCATGTGATCCTTACATTGAAGTATCCTCAGAGGATCCCGGTGATGTCAGTGACCCTTACTCTGGTAATGTCCTTATCTTAAAACTATTACATTTCCTTACTTTTTACCAAAGGATAAGGATCCTGTATCCTTCATCCTCTTCTCACGAACCATTTGAGTTATGATAGTTCAGGTATCTACAGCATATCGTCAAAGATCTTCAAAAGCAACGCAGATCCTTGGGCTTGTCCCCAGTTATCCTTGGGATTATCCCCAGTTTCCGCCAGCAGCGCACGATGATCCTGATATAGTTCACGTCTTTGGGACCAGTACCCACTTCCGGGGCTGACAACCTCATCGTACTGGCTATACCCAGGATCCTACGTATAATGGTAGACGTACCATACATCCGTTCATAAGGTTTCTAACGTTTTCACGTTAGCTAAGGTTTTGACATTTTCATGTCACTAAGTTTGGATAGTCGCCAGTAAGGGCCATACTCCAGTTTACATACGATCCTTTGGGCTTGTCCCCAGTTATCCTTTGGGCTTGTCCCCAGTGATCCTTTGGGATCATCCTCCGTTATCCTTTGGGCATGTCCCCAGCTACTAATTTATCTTTTACATTGGCTTAGTCCCAAGTTATGTTCCATTTTTCAGGTTCTCAAAGCTAAACGAATAAGGATCCTTAATCCTTGTTATCCGTTAAAATTTCACTTATGGTTATCTTGATCAAAGGTTAGGATCCTAACTTGGATCCTCAGGTATGATCCTTGACTATTTTGATTATACTAAACAACCCTTGCACTTTGACAACTGAACCTATGATCCTTAAAATAAACTACCTTGAAAATTTTCGATTATAGGATATTTGATCCAGGATCATATCCTAAATTTCTTAAACATAATTTGCTCAACTTTTCTTACTCAAACAAACATGTGTCAAAACAATTGAAATTAAAAAAGGATAATAACACAAGATAAGCGACAAAAGTTTAAGATTTTATTTATTAACGAAAGGATTGACCCTTCAAGAGTTGTGAAAATTGCCAACCCACATTTCTACCAGCAAAACGTGGCCCGTCCACATGGGTTGGCAAAGGGTGTCCATTGTCTATGCGGTCTTAGCAGGTGCAGGAAATTAAAGGCGGCAGGATCACAAAGGCTTCATCCCCCAAACAGAGGATCCCTCCACCTTTTGCGATCCTACCTATTGTTCAGAGGATCCAGGATCCTTAACCCTAAAAACTATTGTTCAAAGATTACAAACCATAATTGTTTCAAACCACAAACAAACCACTACCAAACTCAAAAAAAAAATTGGGCTCCGGCCTAGTCTCGAAATATCCATCATCGCCCAATCCAGCAGCTCACACCTTTGCTGCTCCATCACCACCAGCTTCTCCACCCTGATCCTTGTCAGCATCACCGCCCTCCAGCATTGGGATCTCCTCTGCTTCGTCCTCATCCTCCAGCTCTGCAAATCTTGCCTTCCAACCCTCCACGTCCCATGAGCTCTTGTCAAAGGCAGGATCCTGAGCCTCCGCAGCCATTTGTAGTTGTATCTTGTACATAGCAGTTGCGGCAGAGACCTTGGCATCCTGGATGATCTCCTGCTTCTCGCCATCCATGTCAATTAGCCTTTGAGCAGCCTCATCCTTTGTAACCCGGAGCTCCTTCTCAAGATCGGCTATCTTGAGATCCTTTAACACGCCCATTTGTTGGAGGTCGGCGATTTGGCTCTCCTGATCCTCGACGTGGCCAAGGTAGGTCTCAATCTCAGCAAGTTTCTGCAAAAGAGAAAAAAAGGTAAGTTCAGGATCAGGTGATCCTCAAAAAAGCAGGATATACAGGCAGAATATACAAGCAGGATATTCGAGAAGGATAACCAACAGGGGCAATGATCCATACCTCATTGACATAGTCAAGGAACTGTTGGCGGATCAGGGGAAATCCTTGGAGATCCTCAGAAGTCTTCCTCTTCTTCCCCTTACCTCTAACAGGTGCTTTAGGAGCCGAAGCAGAGGGACTGGCAACAGAAGCCTTCTTTCGTGAAGACTTGACGTTGGCAAGTTCATCAATCCCGAACTTGGATGCAGACTTGGCAGACTTAGCAGGTTTCCCAGCGCCTACACAACCAAAACAAGATAAGTTCCCTTACTAACTAAACAATCTTACATATAACTTACTTTCTAATAAGGATACTTACTTGACATAGTGGCAGATGCGGAGGATACTTCTTGAGAATCTTGGACGGTGACTTGAAAACTTCTGATTTCAGGATCAAGCTTCTTGAAAGCAAGGACCCTCTCTCTGGCAGCAGGGGTTAACTTGAGATGAGCAATGGAGACAGCTGCACAATAAACAAAAAACAAGACATTAGTGATCCTCATCATAAGAGACCAGTCCGATGGTGATCCTTCCAGGATCCTCTATCCTACCATGGGTGGCCCACTCCTTGGGCAGATTATTCCCATCAGGGAGGGAATCCCTTCTCACAAAGAAGAAACGACGCTTCCAGTTTGTGTCATTTTTGGTAACTTTCAAAACAGGGTGATCCTCCCCGGCCTTCCGTTTCAGCAAATATCGATGAGAACCAAATGTGGTAAGATCATAAAGCGCGGCCAGCTCTGCCATCCCTAAATCAATCCCCTCCTGCTCGATGATCCTGTCGAAGGTATACAAGACCCTCCAGATCATCGGCATAGCTTGGATATAAGATATGCCGGTCAAAGAAAGAAAGATTGGGTGAAGGCCGGAAAAGGATACGAATATCCTATGGTAAACGGAGTTGCAGGAAAGATCACCCAGGTGTCTGAAACAAAGTCACTCAAAGCAGTAGATGTGAAGCCTTAATTGTTGGCTTGCAAATTGCTAAGGATATGGGGGTAAAGTATCTTAAAGTATATGTAGACTCATTATTGATCACCAATCACTTTAATGGATCCTATGCTGTTAAAGGTGAAAAACTAACCAAATATTTAGAGATAGTCAAGGAATTGGCACTCTCTTTTGTCTCTTTCAGCTTAACACAGGTACCAAGGGAGGATAACACGGAAGCTGATGCATTGGCCAACTTAGGATCATCCTTAAAAATTCCAGAAGACATAAGTATCCCTATCATCCATATCCTGGCTCCTGCTATTGAAAATCAAGTGGCCATGGAAATAGAAGAGGATACTGCAGTAATCCCTAGTGAAGAAGCTCAATCTTATGCAGGATCATGGGTCTCACCAATCATGAAATACTTGCAACACGGGGAGATTCCGATGGGAGAAAATCCTAGAGCTTTCAGGATTAAGGTATCTCAATTTACAATCTTAAATAATGTGCTATATAAACGATCCCTTGCAGGACCATATTTAAGATGTATTGAGGATCCTGAAATTGAAGAAGTGTTGAGAGACTTCCATGAAGGAGATTGTGGAAACCACACTGGGGGCAGGGCATTATTCTCAAGGATCCTTAGAACAGGATACTACTGGCCAACCATGAAAAGGGATGCTGTAGAATATGCTAGGAAATGTGATCCTTGTCAAAGACACAGCAATATCCTTCATCAACCAGCTGAATTGCTACACCCCATACCATCCTCTTGGCCATTCATGAGATGGGGGATGGATATAGTTGGCAAGCTCCCTAAAGCACCTGGTGGAAAAGTATTTATGCTTGCCATGACTGACTACTTCTCTAAGTGGATAGAAGCTGAAGCTTTTGCTCAAGTCAGAGAAAAAGAAGTTATATCCTTTATCAAAAGAAACATTATAACTAGATTTGGCATCCCCTCTGAAATTGTATGTGATAATGGTTCCCAATTCATTGGAAGCAGAACCACTAACTTTTGTGACAGTTGGGGAATTAAGATGATAACTTCAACACCAGTTCATCCACAAGCCAATGGCCAAGCAGAATCATCCAACAAGATCATCATCAACAATCTGAAGAAGAGGCTAGGATCCAAGAAGGGAAAATGGGCAGAGGAGTTACCTTATGTGCTATGGGCTGACAGGACAACTCCCAAGAATGCCACTGGTCAAACACCTTTTTCTTTAGTATTTGGGGCAGAAGCAGTGATCCCAACAGAGATGGTGATCCCAACCGCTAGAACAAGTGCTCGTGATCCTGAAGAGAATGCTACAATCCTGGCTCAGGATTTGGATACTATTGAGGAAATCAGGGACCTGGCTAGGATAAGGATGGCAAGCTACCAACAAAGAATGGCTGGTGCTTACAACAAAAATGTTAGGATAAGGAAGTTCCAAGTCGGAGATATGGTGTTGAGAAAAACATTCCAAAACACTATTAATCCTGCTGACGGAAAGTTAGCACCAAAGTGGGAAGGCCCTCACTTGATTGAGGCTGAAGCAGGAAAGGGGGCATACAGATTGCTAACCATGGAAGGAAACTTATTACCAAGAGCCTGGAATGCTGTTCACTTAAAGAGATACTTTATGTGAACGTGATCCTTCAAGCATGTGATCCTTACATTGAAGTATCCTCAGAGGATCCCGGTGATGTCAGTGACCCTTACTCTGGTAATGTCCTTATCTTAAAACTATTACATTTCCTTACTTTTTACCAAAGGATAAGGATCCTGTATCCTTCATCCTCTTCTCACGAACCATTTGAGTTATGATAGTTCAGGTATCTACAGCATATCGTCAAAGATCTTCAAAAGCAACGAAGATCCTTGGGCTTGTCCCCAGTTATCCTTGGGATTATCCCCAGTTTCCGCCAGCAGCGCACGATGATCCTGATATAGTTCACGTCTTTGGGACCAGTACCCACTTCCGGGGCTGACAACCTCATCGTACTGGCTATACCCAGGATCCTACGTATAATGGTAGACGTACCATACATCCGTTCATAAGGTTTCTAACGTTTTCACGTTAGCTAAGGTTTTGACATTTTCATGTCACTAAGTTTGGATAGTCGCCAGTAAGGGCCATACTCCAGTTTACATACGATCCTTTGGGGTTGTCCCCAGTTATCCTTTGGGCTTGTCCCCAGTGATCCTTTGGGATCATCCTCCGTTATCCTTTGGGCATGTCCCCAGCTACTAATTTATCTTTTACATTGGCTTAGTCCCAAGTTATGTTCCATTTTTCAGGTTCTCAAAGCTAAACGAATAAGGATCCTTAATCCTTGTTATCCGTTAAAATTTCACTTATGGTTATCTTGATCAAAGGTTAGGATCCTAACTTGGATCCTCAGGTATGATCCTTGACTATTTTGATTATACTAAACAACCCTTGCACTTTGACAACTGAACCTATGATCCTTAAAATAAACTACCTTGAAAATTTTCGATTATAGGATATTTGATCCAGGATCATATCCTAAATTTCTTAAACATAATTTGCTCAACTTTTCTTACTCAAACAAACATGTGTCAAAACAATTGAAATTAAAAAAGGATAATAACACAAGATAAGCGACAAAAGTTTAAGATTTTATTTATTAACGAAAGGATTGACCCTTCAAGAGTTGTCAAAATTGCCAACCCACATTTCTACCAGCAAAACGTGGCCCGTCCACATGGGTTGGCAAAGGGTGTCCATTGTCTATGCGGTCTTAGCAGGTGCAGGAAATTAAAGGCGGCAGGATCACAAAGGCTTCATCCCCCAAACAGAGGATCCCTCCACCTTTTGCGATCCTACCTATTGTTCAGAGGATCCAGGATCCTTAACCCTAAAAACTATTGTTCAAAGATTACAAACCATAATTGTTTCAAACCACAAACAAACCACTACCAAACTCAAAAAAAAAATTGGGCTCCGGCCTAGTCTCGAAATATCCATCATCGCCCAATCCAGCAGCTCACACCTTTGCTGCTCCATCACCACCAGCTTCTCCACCCTGATCCTTGTCAGCATCACCGCCCTCCAGCATTGGGATCTCCTCTGCTTCGTCCTCATCCTCCAGCTCTGCAAATCTTGCCTTCCAACCCTCCACGTCCCATGAGCTCTTGTCAAAGGCAGGATCCTGAGCCTCCGCAGCCATTTGTAGTTGTATCTTGTACATAGCAGTTGCGGCAGAGACCTTGGCATCCTGGATGATCTCCTGCTTCTCGCCATCCATGTCAATTAGCCTTTGAGCAGCCTCATCCTTTGTAACCCGGAGCTCCTTCTCAAGATCGGCTATCTTGAGATCCTTTAACACGCCCATTTGTTGGAGGTCGGCGATTTGGCTCTCCTGATCCTCGACGTGGCCAAGGTAGGTCTCAATCTCAGCAAGTTTCTGCAAAAGAGAAAAAAAGGTAAGTTCAGGATCAGGTGATCCTCAAAAAAGCAGGATATACAGGCAGAATATACAAGCAGGATATTCGAGAAGGATAACCAACAGGGGCAATGATCCATACCTCATTGACATAGTCAAGGAACTGTTGGCGGATCAGGGGAAATCCTTGGAGATCCTCAGAAGTCTTCCTCTTCTTCCCCTTACCTCTAACAGGTGCTTTAGGAGCCGAAGCAGAGGGACTGGCAACAGAAGCCTTCTTTCGTGAAGACTTGACGTTGGCAAGTTCATCAATCCCGAACTTGGATGCAGACTTGGCAGACTTAGCAGGTTTCCCAGCGCCTACACAACCAAAACAAGATAAGTTCCCTTACTAACTAAACAATCTTACATATAACTTACTTTCTAATAAGGATACTTACTTGACATAGTGGCAGATGCGGAGGATACTTCTTGAGAATCTTGGACGGTGACTTGAAAACTTCTGATTTCAGGATCAAGCTTCTTGAAAGCAAGGACCCTCTCTCTGGCAGCAGGGGTTAACTTGAGATGAGCAATGGAGACAGCTGCACAATAAACAAAAAACAAGACATTAGTGATCCTCATCATAAGAGACCAGTCCGATGGTGATCCTTCCAGGATCCTCTATCCTACCATGGGTGGCCCACTCCTTGGGCAGATTATTCCCATCAGGGAGGGAATCCCTTCTCACAAAGAAGAAACGACGCTTCCAGTTTGTGTCATTTTTGGTAACTTTCAAAACAGGGTGATCCTCCCCGGCCTTCCGTTTCAGCAAATATCGATGAGAACCAAATGTGGTAAGATCATAAAGCGCGGCCAGCTCTGCCATCCCTAAATCAATCCCCTCCTGCTCGATGATCCTGTCGAAGGTATACAAGACCCTCCAGATCATCGGCATAGCTTGGATATAAGATATGCCGGTCAAAGAAAGAAAGATTGGGTGAAGGCCGGAAAAGGATACGAATATCCTATGGTAAACGGAGTTGCAGGAAAGATCACCCAGGTGTCTGAAACAAAGTCACTCAAAGCAGTAGATGTGAAGCCTTAATTGTTGGCTTGCAAATTGCTAAGGATATGGGGGTAAAGTATCTTAAAGTATATGTAGACTCATTATTGATCACCAATCACTTTAATGGATCCTATGCTGTTAAAGGTGAAAAACTAACCAAATATTTAGAGATAGTCAAGGAATTGGCACTCTCTTTTGTCTCTTTCAGCTTAACACAGGTACCAAGGGAGGATAACACGGAAGCTGATGCATTGGCCAACTTAGGATCATCCTTAAAAATTCCAGAAGACATAAGTATCCCTATCATCCATATCCTGGCTCCTGCTATTGAAAATCAAGTGGCCATGGAAATAGAAGAGGATACTGCAGTAATCCCTAGTGAAGAAGCTCAATCTTATGCAGGATCATGGGTCTCACCAATCATGAAATACTTGCAACACGGGGAGATTCCGATGGGAGAAAATCCTAGAGCTTTCAGGATTAAGGTATCTCAATTTACAATCTTAAATAATGTGCTATATAAACGATCCCTTGCAGGACCATATTTAAGATGTATTGAGGATCCTGAAATTGAAGAAGTGTTGAGAGACTTCCATGAAGGAGATTGTGGAAACCACACTGGGGGCAGGGCATTATTCTCAAGGATCCTTAGAACAGGATACTACTGGCCAACCATGAAAAGGGATGCTGTAGAATATGCTAGGAAATGTGATCCTTGTCAAAGACACAGCAATATCCTTCATCAACCAGCTGAATTGCTACACCCCATACCATCCTCTTGGCCATTCATGAGATGGGGGATGGATATAGTTGGCAAGCTCCCTAAAGCACCTGGTGGAAAAGTATTTATGCTTGCCATGACTGACTACTTCTCTAAGTGGATAGAAGCTGAAGCTTTTGCTCAAGTCAGAGAAAAAGAAGTTATATCCTTTATCAAAAGAAACATTATAACTAGATTTGGCATCCCCTCTGAAATTGTATGTGATAATGGTTCCCAATTCATTGGAAGCAGAACCACTAACTTTTGTGACAGTTGGGGAATTAAGATGATAACTTCAACACCAGTTCATCCACAAGCCAATGGCCAAGCAGAATCATCCAACAAGATCATCATCAACAATCTGAAGAAGAGGCTAGGATCCAAGAAGGGAAAATGGGCAGAGGAGTTACCTTATGTGCTATGGGCTGACAGGACAACTCCCAAGAATGCCACTGGTCAAACACCTTTTTCTTTAGTATTTGGGGCAGAAGCAGTGATCCCAACAGAGATGGTGATCCCAACCGCTAGAACAAGTGCTCGTGATCCTGAAGAGAATGCTACAATCCTGGCTCAGGATTTGGATACTATTGAGGAAATCAGGGACCTGGCTAGGATAAGGATGGCAAGCTACCAACAAAGAATGGCTGGTGCTTACAACAAAAATGTTAGGATAAGGAAGTTCCAAGTCGGAGATATGGTGTTGAGAAAAACATTCCAAAACACTATTAATCCTGCTGACGGAAAGTTAGCACCAAAGTGGGAAGGCCCTCACTTGATTGAGGCTGAAGCAGGAAAGGGGGCATACAGATTGCTAACCATGGAAGGAAACTTATTACCAAGAGCCTGGAATGCTGTTCACTTAAAGAGATACTTTATGTGAACGTGATCCTTCAAGCATGTGATCCTTACATTGAAGTATCCTCAGAGGATCCCGGTGATGTCAGTGACCCTTACTCTGACCAAAACAATAGGCACTTAATTTTACCGACCACTTAGCCATTCTACCCGACATCTCCGGTTTCCTAAGCACATTCTTAACAGGATAATTAGTTTTAACATGAATCCTATGTGTTTCAAAATAATGTCTAAGCTTTGTTGATGCCATTACCAGAGCCAGTATTAACTTTTCTAGGTGAGAATATCTAGTTTCAGCATTTAACAAACTTTTGCTAACATAATAAACAGGATACTGCTGACCTTCGTGATCCTTTACGAGTACTGCACTTACTGCGTTCCCTGATACTGCAAGATACAGGGATAATGGTTCGCCATCCTCAGGCTTCATCAATAGAGGCGCGGTTGAGAGATACTGCTTCAAATCCTGTAGGGCTGCTTCATGCTTTTCACCCCATTCAAATTTTTTGTTCTTTTTCAGGATATCATAGAATTCTTTACATTTTTCCGAGGATCTTGAAATAAATCTATTCAAGGCTGCCACTCGTCCTGTTAACCGTTGAACATCCTTCATATTCGAGGGTGACTTTATATCCAAGATAGCTTTGATCTGCTCTGGGCTTGCCTCTATCCCTCTTTTTATCACCATGTATCCTAAAAACTTTCCTGCCCCCACTCCAAAATGGCACTTTGCAGGATTAAGTTTCATATTATACTGGTCCAGGATATCGAATGCTCCTTTAATATCCCGGAGATGATCCTCAGCTTTCTTGGATTTGACCACCATATCGTCAATGTATACCTCCATGGTGTCCCCCAGTTTGTCCTTAAACATCATGTTCACCAATCTCTGGTACGTTGCACCTGCATTTTTCAAATCGAAAGGCATAGCAGTATAACAGTAAATACCTGTTGGTGTCATGAAAGCAGTATCCTCCTGGTCTGAAGGTTCCATTTGAATCTGCTGGAATCCTAAGGATGCATCCATGAAGGTCAACATTTCATGACCGGCAGTGGCATCCACCATCGAGTCTATATGAGGCAGAGGGAATGGGTCTTTTGGACAAGCTTTGTTCAGGTCTGTGTAGTCTACACAGACTCTCACTTCCCATTCTTCTTTTGAACCACTACCACATTTGCTAGCCATCTAGGGAATTTGACTTCTCTAATCATCCTGGACTTCAATAATCTTTCAACTTCCTCTTGGATAATTGCATTCCGCTCAGGGGCGAATTTCCTTCTCTTTTGTTGTATAGGCTTGAATGACCTGTCAATTCCAAGCTTGTGAGTAATAATGTCTTTGGATATACCTGTCATATCCTCATGCTTCCATGCGAATGTTGACATCCTGCATTTCAGAAAGTTAGTTAATTGCTCTTCAATATCCTGAGGGATATTGGTCCCTACGAGCACCGAGATATCAGGATTATCCTGATCCAGGATAACTTTCTTCACATCCTGCTCCGGATTCTCCACGATATCCTGGGCCCGCATCTTTAATTGCTATGCTGCACTTGGTTTGGTCGAGGATTTCATTGAGGATGAGTAACATTCTTTCGCCTCTTGCTGATCACTATTGATTTTGACAACTCCCCAAGGGGTAGGGATCTTGATGCATTGGTGATATGTTGATGGTACGGCCTTCATATCGTGAATCCACGGTCTTCCCAGGATGATGTTATAGCAGGATAGAGAATCCATCACACAGAAACGTTGTATCTTGTTAACTCCTTCAACGTATACAGGCAGCTTTATCTCTCCTACTGTGTTCCTAGCTTCTCCACTGAAACCAACGAGCACAGTAGACTTCGAAGTGATATCCATCGGAGACACATTCATTCTCTTCAGAGTCTCCAGTTGGATTATGTTGACGGAACTGCCATTATCAACCAGTATCCTGCGTACAAAATGGTTAGCCACATATAACGTTATTACCAGAGCATTATGGTGAGGATCCTGGACAGTATCCCTGTCATCAGCGTCAAACATGATCATTTTGTCAGTTGTGAGGGTAGTCATCCTGACAGGTTTGTCTCCCCTCTCAGCCTTAGCTCCTTTTGCATGTCTCTTCGCCGCCGAATACGAAGTCCCACAAATGTCGGATCCTCCCAAAATAAAGTTGATTATATTGGCATCCGCGGGAGGTGAGGCTGCTCGTTCAGGATCCTTTTCAGTATCCTGTCCTTTATTCTTCTTTCTTCCCAAGAGATCTTTTAGATATCCCTTGCTCAGAAGATAGCTTATTTCCTTCCTCAAGGCAATGCAATCCTCCGTAACATGTCCGAAATCCTCATGGAAGGCACACCATTTGGATTTATCCTTCCAATCAGCTTTTTGTTGATTCTTCCGAGGCCACCTGGCTTTATCTCCCAGACCCTGCATAGCATACATCAGTTCAGGTATATTAATAGAAAAACAATATTCGGATAATTCAGGATATTCTTCAGGATCCTCGTCTTCAACAGCATTCACTCTCTTGTTATCACTTCTGCCATATGGCTTGGAGCGATATGGCTTATATGAGGATTCTGACTTCCAGTTAGTCGATTCGTATGTTGAGGATGCATTCATCCTTTCTTGCATTTTCTTGTCATCCTCCAATCGAATATATCTTAGAGCCCTGTTACGAGCCTCGTCGAGATTCCTGCAGGGATTCATTACAAGATCCTGATAAAACTGAGAGTCCTTTTGCAACCCCATCTTAAAAGCTTGCACAGCTGTTGCAACATCAAGATGTGGGATATCCAAGGATTCTCGACTGAATTTGTTCACATAATCCCTCAAGGATTCCTGAGGTCCTTGAGTTATCCTGTAAAGATCACTGGTTAGTTTTTCAAAACTCCGATTGCAAGAAAATTGACTATTAAATAAATTCACTAAGTGGGCAAATGATGTAATCGAATGCGGAGGAACATTTAATAGCCATTTTAAGGCTGATCCTGTCAGAGTAGAATCGAAACCCTTGCACAGGCAAGCTTCCTTGAGATCCGGAGGGATAGGGTTGATCTCCATCCTTTCCCTATATTGGGCAATATGCTCTTCAGGATCCGTGGTTCCATCGTAAAGCTTCATGTTCGGAGTCTGAAATCTTTTTGGGATTTCAGCATCACATATAGGACGTACGAACCGAGATATCCTGTGGCTATCCTGGGATACTTCAGGAATTGGCTGCACCACCCCAGGTACACTGGATATCATATCCTTTAGCTTCTGAAGCTCCCTGGATAATTCTGACGTTACAGCTATATCCTGCAAAGATCCAACACTGTTAGTGGCAATAACATTATTATTATTAGATACGTTACCAGTCGGAGGATTCTGCCCATATCCTGAAGCATATCCTGAGCTCCTCACGGTTGACATCCTAACCGAGGAGGGTATTTCAGGAGTATGATTCTGAGGAAGGCTGGGCACAATATTCCCCCTATTATCCTCAGTGTACACAGCTGAACTAAAGTTCAAAGTTCTGGGCTGTAGTGGAGTGACGATATCCTCAGCAGGTCTGCTCGAGCCGGGCTTCAGGAGTTGTATCTCCCTCAACAGCATCTGGTTTGTTTCCTGTTGCTGCCTCATTTGTTCCTGCACACTCCCAAATAAGGTTAGAATTTCATCATTAGAAGCCAAAATCGGAGCAGATCCCTGAACATTCCGAGTAGGGATAATGTCCTGAGGTTGCGAAGAAGATTGCATCCTTGGAGGAGGTGGTGGAAGTACCGGACCAGTAGTAGCAGAAGTTGTAGCAGACACAGTGGAGGAGCTCATGTTTGATCTCGAGGCCATTGTAAACAATGTGGCAAAAAGTTTTGAAAACAGAAAGCCGATTAGCGATTTCACAAAAATTTTTAGTAAAGAGAGCACCACTTGCCCCACGGTGGGCGCCAAATTGTTTTGGTCAAAAATTACCTAAGTAATTAAGTGATCAAATTAGTTTTGCGAGGTAGTGTGCTAAGAGAATGTGTTCAAAAATATGTTAATTGAGTTATTTGCAAAAACAGTTTCAGGATACGGCTCAGGATATCGAGCTGTATCTATGATCAAACAATGAGCAAAAAGTAAAGGGGTGACACGAGATGTACGAGGAAAGCCCTTGATCAATCTAGATCTCCGGCATAAAACCTCGGGAGCTGACAATCGCAGCTGCCTTGTTCTTGTTATTACTTCAAACTTCAGGATACAATGCAGGATGTGGTGCGGATCGACTAAATGTTACAATATGATTTGG
Organism: Helianthus annuus; assembly: GCF_002127325.2. Classification (NCBI taxonomy): domain Eukaryota; kingdom Viridiplantae; phylum Streptophyta; class Magnoliopsida; order Asterales; family Asteraceae; genus Helianthus; species Helianthus annuus. The sequence continues at coordinate 73,163,329 of NC_035440.2, read as the reverse complement.
ATACAAGTGTGGTGATTGCAGTAAGCTAGAGAGTGAAAGTGTACGAGAGTGTTCGTGAAAAATTATGTGCCTTAAACTGATCCGCCCCCATCTATTTATAGTAAAGATAATGTAACAAACTATCCTAAACTCCCGGGATCCAGCGAATATTCCCACTCGAACGTTGAGGACCAAGTCTTTCGGCTTCAACGGCTTCCTCATAACAAATTCGCCCGAGTCTTAAGGAGAAGAAGTCCTGATGACCGTTAGTAGTTTGCAGCCATTAACCTGCACGTGTTTAATTTACTCAACCTCAGGATATCGCCCAGGATGTTAGCAATATCCTCGTCCAACATCCTGGTCATAAATAAACAATTAAAAGCGGGATATTAGCCAAGATATGTATACTCAGAAAATGACCCATAACAATAAGTTACATGTTATCGAATGTTTTGAGCAAAAAAACCAAAAAGCGACGAGTGATTTTTTTTTTTTTTTTTTTGAAAATTCAGTGCTTTTGAGAACTGAATTTATATTTGAAGAAGTTGTTAAAAACAATTAACATTAAGCTATATATAAAAAAGAAACAAGTAATAAAAAATATATAATAAAAATGTTAGAATAAAATGCCAAAATCATCCCTGAGGTTTCATATTTGCTTGTTCCATCCAAAAGGACAAAAATCATTGTCTCTATCTAGCTTTTCTATTGGTAAGATTTACTGAGTATGATATTGATGATGATTCAAAAGAACAAAAATGTCATTTACCCTAACAAAAAATACAATCCGAGTTAGTAATTTGGATGAAAATGGTAAAAACAAGACAAATCTGAAAGACTTAAATGCACAAAAAATCCTTTTGAATAACACAAACGAACATGACCAAAGCTCAGAGATGATTTTGACATTTTACTCTACACCATATAGAAAGTTCAATTATCAAGGCTCACATCTTTACTCTCATAAATCCCCTAAACAACAAATACATTATTCTCATGCAAAAGGCTGCATGATCACGAAAACACCAACTCCTGTGGTGAGACAATCATTGTTTTTGTCCGAGCAGATCATATTGGATCCTAGCTTGGAGTATTGTGTTGGTTTATGAAACAAACAGACTGGGTTGGGTCAACTTGAAATTGGGCTTCAAATCCACCATCACACTAAATCAAACAAAGTAAAAGTTAGGGGTGCAAACGAGCTGAGCGGCTCGCGAGCTACTCGAGATCGGCTTGAGAAAATGCTCGAAACGAGCCGAGCCTTATCCAGCCCGAGCCGAGCTTGAGCCTCAAAACAAAGCTCGTTTGTTTATCGAGCCCGAGCTCGAGCCTCACATGTGAAGCTCGTTAGGCTCGTCGAGCCTTATCGAGCCTTAGTGTAAACGAGCCAAGTCGAGCCGAGCTTATTTAAACTTGTTTACAAGCCGACCTCGAACCTAAAAATAAGCTTATTTAGTAAACAAGCCCGAGCTCGAGCTTTACTTATCGAGCTCGCAAGCCTAAAAAGTTTATTATTTATATTATTTTTATTTAATATACTAATTAATAGATAATAAGCGAGCCGAGCCCGGGCCGAGCTCGAGCTTGATAAAATACAAACGAGCCGAGCTCGAGCTTTGAAAACAAAGCTCGAATCGAGCCGAGCTCGAGCCCGAGCTCTCATAAGTTAATCGAGCTCGAGCTCGAGTCTGGCCGAGCTCGGGCTCGGCTCGGCTCGTTTGCACCCCGAGTAAAAGGTTCTTAAGGGAGACTAGTGTCATCTACAGGTGTACAAAAAAACCGGGTTTAAAACCGTAACCGGTCTTTTTTTACCGGTTTTTTTAAAACCGGTTTTAGAACCGAACCGAACCGGCGGTTTGTGAGCGGTTACTATTTTTGATCTAAAAAACCGGTTAAAAACCGGTTTTAAAAAAGCGGTTTTTTGGCAAAAATTGGTTAATAACCGATCCCAACCGGTTACACCGGTTACTGTTTTGGACTTGAAAAACCGGTTAGTAACCGAAACCGGTTATTAAAAAAAACGGTTTTTGTTTTGGATGAAAAAACCGGTTCGATTAAAAACCGGGCCGGTTTTTAAAAAAGAAACCGATTTGTACACTGTCATCACACTAGAGTTGGTAATTAAGTTGATGGTAAACTACACTAAAAAATGTCATACAAAATTTACATGGTGTTATACAAGCCATAGTGATTACGTCTAAAAGTACAAACCTTAAGGCAGACAATAATCGCCACTCACAACGCCATGGGTAATACAAACAAATGCTTGTGTTGTGTGTATATATATATATAACTTCAAAATTTATGCAAGTAATTTCGGAACAAATGCAGATTAAAACGCTTCCATTCATGAGAACAACCAACAGATGATCATAACTGTAAAAGTAGCGCAATTTATAAATAAAACCATCACAAAACTTCTTGCATGTCGCACTCTAGAAAGCTTCATTACCCAAACTCACGGGCGGGCTACTTATCCTTTGGATCCTCAATGGGAAGCAAATCGTCATAGGAAACAGGCACACGGATTCTTTCATGAACAGGTTGTTTCTGAGTCTGTCTTACTTCAGTTCCATTTTTTTGCACCGGAGGTTCTCCTCCACCTGCTTTAAAGCAGGTCTGTTTGTTCTGCTTTGGTTCTTTCCTCAAATCGGGTCGTTTAAATTGCATCTGCAAAGATAATAATTTACTGGTTAGCAAGGTATTGGTGGGTCCAATGAATTTTCCCTGATGGGTCCTCAGCGTAAGTGTTAAAACGTAAATTATCAACGCACCTCAAATTCCTTTCCTTTTTTCATAATCTCCTTGAAAACTTTTGGATCACGCGCTTTCAGGATGCTCCACAAAATCCCACCACCAGATCTAAAGCGTCTTCCATCGGCGGTTTTTTGACCACCACAAGCTTCAATTGCATCCACCTGTTAACATTTTATCATCATTAAGCAAAATCTAGGATACAAGACCAACATAAGCATTTAACAATCAAGTAAACCATCTCATTTTAATGGGTCGGTGTGGGTTGTGTTCGATACTAAAGGTTCAATGAAATCATAAAAATTGGCTACGACAGAAACAGGTTGCAAGCAATGTTGTAGAAGGCGCTAGGCGCTAGTCGGGCGGTGAGGTACCGCCTAGGGATTAATCGGATTGGACTTTTTAAGTATAATTTTACAAATTTATATATATATATATATATATATATATATATATATATATAACTTTATACTTTTTATTAATAAATTTACAAGTTTAGGAGATAACTTTATACTTTTTATTAATAAATTATAAAGTTTAGGAACCATATGTAAACTAGTGACAGATAGAGGGTTAAATGTTAAAATACCTAAACTTAAATGTTAAAATAGGTTTATAACTAAAATTTGGGCTTTAAACCATGGGCCAGGTTTTAAAAATTGGGTTTTTTGGGTCAAAAAACATGGGCCCGATTAGTCCGATTTTGACCGATTTTGTCCGACTTTTACCGACTTTGACCGATTTTGACCATAACCGATTTTTTTGACCGACTAGGCGCCGATTAATCGGCCGCCTAGGCCGATTTCTGCAACATTGGTTGCAAGTCACCAAAGGCCTATTTTTATTGCATATAACCTCCTAAATCGTATTACTCAGAGATTAAGATATTGCATATAACCTCCTAAATCGTATTACTCAAAGATTAAGATTATTATTGTAATCATAAGTAACAAATTAGCATTTTATTATGTTTTGTAAGAACCAAGAAAGTGTTTACAAACCAACCCAACAACTTATTTTGACTCATTAGTCAAACCATGGTGGATGCACAATTTACATTTACAACCAGATACATATTGCAAAATCAACAATACCTCTTTCACAAGATCACACAGAGCCGACACACCCAGGCAGCCCACTGCAGTCCATACAAGGTAAGACTTCCTCTCTTTCAAGCGCCTACAAGTATCTAACACAAATCTGCAAATGACACACACGCCATTAATTTCGATTTGCTTGCCTCCACTCAACAGAATAATAAAAAACGCTGAAGGACAGTCATCACAATCAGTTCCAGTATAACATACAGCTTTCTGATTAGTGAAACGATCACAATCGGCAACTAGTGGGCTGGCCACTAGTGTTGTAAGAATCGCGAGGTGCTAGTCGGTCGGTGGGGTACCGACTAGCGATTGATCGGATTGGGATTTTATATGAAATTTTCAGTTTTATATGTATAAACACACATTTTTATATGTAGACATGTTTTAACAACCTTCTTCGACCCATATTTTCAAGTACATAGGATTAAATGCCAGAATTTACAGGTTTTGGTCAAGAATATGATCGGAATTTGGCCAATTAGGGCTGGATTTGACCAGTGTTGACCGCCTACCCGACTAGATAAAAATTAATCGGTGAACCTCCGACTAACGATTAATCGGAGGCTAGTCGGGATTTTTACAACCATGAATTATTTAGGTAGTCGGTGACTTAATCGCTAGTCAGCTGGAAATAGGCGATTCCAGCAAGAATCCGGCCAAAACCTGTAAATTCTAACAACTAATCCTGTATACTTGAAAAAATGGGTCAAGGGACGAGGAGGGGTTGAAACTGTCTACTTGAAAAGATTGCATATAAAAATGTGAATATACAAAAATCCTAATCCCCACCGACCGACTAATGATTCTTACAACCATGGAAACGATTCAAAAGTTGATGCATAAGAAAAAGGAAGACCACCTTAGACAAACATAAACCATCAAAAACACATCTTTAGTTGAAAGTATTATGTGTAGTTTTGCTTGTTTGAGACAAAGCAAAATAAGGGAGATACCTATTAATATCTGTGACATCAGACCCTGCACCACCCTTCTTTTTCTTATTTTTCTTCCTTTTACTCTTACGTTTCTGATTTTTACTTTGAGGTTCTTGAGCCACTGCATCACTATACATGCTCCTGCTTTCTCCTAACTCAGCTTGATGATTGTTCCCAACCAATTCTCCTTCTTCCACATCAACCATATCAACATCGTCCATATCTTCAACATTCTCCGCATCGAAAACGGAATCAAGCAAGCTCTCTTCTCCCTCCATGATAAGAAGATGCTGCAAAGACACCAACAACACAAAACCATTATTGGAGATATCTTCAACTTTCTTACTTGCGTAAACATATGTACTTTTTAAGATATTCTGTACGTTCATGAGAAAACTCCTCTTTGTGAGAAAACTCTATCGTACTATTACTAAACCCCAGGAAAAACTTCAACACAAATATAAACCGTTTTATCAAGTTTTCTCATGATCCAAAAAAACAAGAGAAAGCATGTGTCACTCGTTTACAAGTGCACTTAAACTATAAAGAGGGTTCAGCTAAACGAGCACCCATATAAATCAAGGGCTTATGAGTTACCATAACAATGATGTCACAAACGGTGCGATGTTTAGCATCATCAACGGTGGGGGACCTCTTAAACACTTACTTAAGATCTCCTTGTATATGTGATTGAAAATAGCTACCCCCTTTCTCTCTCAATTGATCACAATTAGGGTATATATGGCAATATGGCATAATACCCATAAGGTCTCAACATCAAACAGTGATTACATTTGAAAAAACTCATTGAGGCAAAACATCAAACACCTGGAGTGCACGTCTTTTTCTCCTCTAACCTAGCTACATTCACATATATAGCATCTGTAACTTATATCACACCAAAACAAACATATGATTTCTTACAACCACAATTTATAATTGTTATCAATAGAGCCAAAAATCAAAAATTGACACAATGGTAATATACCCATAACAAACACAAGAAGAAATCGAATAACCATTTCAAGATATAAAGATTAAAGAGTCTAGGAAACAATAATGACTAATGACCCATATAAAATACGCGTAACGATGAAGAGAAACGAACCAGTGATCAAAAGCTCAATGTGGGGAAGCTGATCGTCAGCGCCGCTAAAGAGGAATCCCTTCCCTGTGTTGGTTGATTCAGTGAGTGTATGTAGATGACTAACCATTAATTTGCAGCTCCGTGGTCTGAGCTTACGACCTTTTATTCCCACATATTGTATACCTATATTATAATAAGAGTGCATCGCAAGGATTGTACTTTATCTTTATACCCATTTGTAGGTGCTGTTCTTTATGTTTAAAATTGACGAGTTTTGTACTTTATGTTTTCAAATCATACACGTTTTGTCCTTTAGCCTAACCCAGTTAGATTTTTCTGTCAAATCTGGTCTTGTGCAATGCACATAAGGGTAAAATTGTTTTTTTCACCCTATTCTTTAAAAATACAAAAAAAATATTATATATCATAACAAAGCCCTCTTCTTTCTCAAATCAATCCTATTTCAAAACCCTATTTATTTTCTAGAACCCTCCCTCCTTTCTTCTAGATCTATCTTCTTCAATAATCGAATTGAATTAGGGTGGAAGATCTGCTATTGGATCAAGGAATGTTATTATTATTATTATTATTATTAGTATTATTATTATTATATCTGAAGCAACCATGTATTGAGGGTTTTGTTGGTGGGCACATACTGATTTGATTGGATCTTCCTGAAGAAGAAGAAGAATGACTACAACAGAATCATCCTCCTCCTCCTATCCACCTCCTCCCTATTTGCAAAAATTCATGCTTTACCACACTCGATCGGTATTCATTTTCCTATCTCTTAATATACATATATACCTCCTACTTTTACTCTTATATATAACCTGCTGCACTTATGTCCTTGTTATTTGGATGATACCTGACTGACAAAAACAACGTGGAACTACAAAACCTATTCCACAATTCACACTAGTGTTTAGGATGATTTCAACCTTTGGGGATAAATAGAGGGAGGGAGGGAGGATTTTTCGGTGTCGCCTGAGGGATTGAGAAAGAATGAAGGTTGGATTATGGAGAATTGTTGCAGGTTGTTGAAGAGAAATTAGGGTTTTGAAATGGGATTGATTTGGGGAAGAAGAGGGTTTTGTTATGATATATAATATTTTTTTTCTTTTATATGTATTTTTTAAGAATAGGGTGAAAAGACAATTTTACTCTCATGTGCATTGCACAAGACCAGATTTGACAGAAAAATCTAACTAGGTTAGGGCTAAAGGAAAAAACGTGTATGATTTGAAAACATAAAGTACAAAACTCGTCAATTTTAAACATAAAGGACAGCGCCTGCAAATGGGTATAAAGATAAAGGACAATCCTTGCAATTCACTCTTAATTATAATACGTCTCGCTTGCGCTATGTGGATATAATGTATATATGTGTGAGTCATTGGGGGGGAAAGTGAAAGCTGAAGACGGTTAATTATACATCATGTGGTGGCGTTGATAGCTGAAATACAAAAGGATACATACACTAATCGGTCTTTGTCTCGATTGCTGAGTGTTATGTGCCTTATGTCCAAGACTTGATGCAAAACTACTATCGTGCCCGAGGTCTCACTGGAAGCAGCATCTCTATCCCTACGGGATAGAGGTAAGGCTGTCTACATCTTACCCTTCTCAGACCCTCTACCTTTGCTTTACTATTGGTGGGATTTACTGAGTATGATGATATTGATATTAATTAATTACTAGTCATTTACCCGCACGATGCGGCGGGAGTGACGATTTACAATAGGATACTCGTTTACCGTTAATTTATCAGTCGTCTCGTGATATATTGTATAGTACTTAAGTTAGTTTTCTTATTCGTGATATGTTGGCATTAGTTTTTCGGTTAGTTTATCGATTATTTGGTAATATACTTGTGTTAATTTTTTTAGCTGTAGTTTTGGCGTGATCTATCTACAAGAAGAATACAAAACAAGGAAGTAGATGTAATTAAAAATAAAAAGTAGGTGGACAAAACACCAAAAACAAAATACATGGAGTCTCTTGTATCTCTTCCTGTTTTACAAATGCATCCATTCGCTCATGACTTTCTTGTATCTTCTCCTCTACTGTACTAGATTTCGACACATAAAAAAACAATGTTAGACACTTACAGGTGTTTTAAAAAAGTAATTTAAAAGGTAATTTTCGGAAGCAATTAAGGCACAAAATCTACTAACTTACATTCGTTTTGATACGACTGCGGTTCATTAATCACGCAACACTTCTTGGTATACAACATTTGATGTGTAAACTCCGCGATGTTTAGAATCTTTGGCGAGATATACCAACACCTTCGTATATTGTCTTGAAATCCCCTCTTGATAACGCCACATAAAGTCCATGTGAAAATATAGAATCCGGTAGATAAATACCTAGGGCTGGCAATTTTACACGAATACATGAATACACGACACGAACTTACACGAAGTTAACAGGTATCGTGTATGGTCTTAACAGGTATCGTGTACCAAACAGGTAGACACGAGATTACCTGTTAATTTTCGTGTATAAACAGGTTAAATACATGTTTACCTGTTAATACCCGTTAGTACACGATAAGAAATTAAATTAAATAAAACTCATCAGCCATGTGCGTGTGTGTTCCTTAATTCCTTTCTATTTTCATTCCTCATTCAATTAAAAAAATAAATAAAACCCTAAACTACCTCTGTAACTCTCAGATAGCATGTCGTGTTCGTGTTAACAGGTATTAACAGGTAATTTTCGTGTATAACAGTCGAACAGTCGTGTTAACAGGTATTAACAAGTAATTTTCGTGTAATCGTGTCGTGTTCGTGTTTAAAATAATGGACACGATAAGTTATCGTGTCGTGTTCGTGTATGGGATTTCATGTATCGTGTCTTATCGTGCCGTGTCTTATCGTGTACGGGTATACACGATATGCCAGCCCTATAAATACCAACGTGCGGAATTGTTTGACCTTGAGCTTCATTAATCGTCATGGAAAAGCTAAGTCGAATTGGATATTGTTTTCTTTTCAGCTTGAATGGGAACATGTCCTCTTTAGAAAGGGTTAGAGGGATTCTTGGCAAAAAAAAAAAAAAAAAACCCTCTTTTTTCTAGCATGTTGACCGACTGCAATTTTTGCATCAATAACATTTCGCATGAAACCTTTATATATCAACCGTGTGCCATTACACGGGCCATGTGATGGATCGATATTCCGTAACAATATTATTGGGCATCCAATTTTTAAACGAAGCTTATGAGGCGACAAACCACAAACATTTAGCGAGTGTAAGAATTCGACCGGATAGAAGTTGTGCTGAACGTCTTCAGCTTCGTCAAAACTGTAATAAACTTTTTCCTCCCTTTGAAAAATGTCAATCATTTGATTATTAATCTCGTCAACACTCTCATTTTTAGTGGACAATGTTGCTCTAGAGATTATATAATACAAAGAATATACGTTATCTTCAATTGATGGAAAGATTACATTGATCAATTCTTTTATAGAGTTTTCTCTATTGTTGCACTGAATTGTCATGTCATCGGGTATGCGGATATAATTTCCTTCGATTGGTTCTTCAGTTCCATCGCCGACTCTTAAAAGAAATTCAGAAAACCATGGATCTTTAAGCACTCTCATATTTATGGTCAACCGCTTCTTTTTAGTCAAAGACCAAAGAGGTGACATTTGTAGGCTGGAGTCTACAATCTGTGCTCGAGTGCCACGTTTAATAACCGGCAACACCTGACTGAAGTCACCTCCCATAACCATTATCTTCCCACCAAATGGGAGACTAACACCTATAGTGTCTTGTAATGTACGATAGACTGGCTCTATCGCCTGTCGTTTAGCCATCGACGCTTCGTCTCATATGATTATTTTGGCCGACCGAATTAGTTTAGCGGCCCCACTTTGTTTTTTGATATTGCACATTGAATTATTTTCAAGATTAATAGGAATCTTGAATCTCGAGTGAGTCGTTCTACCTCCTAGCATATTATTAGCCGCTGATGAAGCTGTCGCGAGAGCAACAAGACCACGTGACCGAATTTCAGCAAGCAAGGCATTGTACAAAAATGTTTTTTCCAGTTCCACCTAGACCATCAATAAAGAAGACGCGTGGAAGATCATTATCAACATGCATCATGATCTCATCAAACAAGTTTTTTTTGTCCGGGTTAACTGACCCGTCGCAAATCCGATTAACTGACCCCAAACTCGTCCCAAATATATCGGGTTTTGAATTTACGCATTGGATTCGGGTTCCATTAACATCCCTACCAAGGGAGAAAATACCATCCTAACCCTTATTGTACCATATATTATGTTTTTAGAGTAAAATTCCGTTTTGCTCCATGTGGTTTAGTCGTTTTAACGGTTTTGCCTCAATCCTTTAAAAATAGCTATTTTACTCATTGATTTATTTAACTTATCTTCATTTCACTCCTCGCCCCTAACTCTGCCTAGAATGTTTGTTAAAGATAAGTGTATTATGTAATTCTATAAATATGTATTTAAATTGATTTTTAAAATCCATTTGTTTTGTCTTTTTTTGTTGATATAAAAATGAAAAATATAAACATGTATAACAATATCAATCAGATCTTTTCTTCCTCACTTCATCACCCATTTTCTCTCTCTATATCTCCTCTCTCTCTCTATCTTCTATAACACCACTAGACACCGACACCGCCACCACCAGCCCCCGCCATTACCACCCCATCACCACCACAACCACCACCCACCAGCTCCCACCACCGTCGCCGCCGCCATTACCACTCCCTCACCACCAACAACCTCACCATCAACATCACCGGCCACCACCTATCGACACCAACAACCCACCACCACCACCACCACCATCACCTGTCAACCACCACCGACGACTCTTTTGCTCACTGCCACTCTCTCACTGCCCCCCCTCCCACTATAAAATATTATTTTTTACAATACCCATATTTTTTCCTCCTGAACTATTTCTCCATCAAAAGTTAACAATAATGGCAGTCGTGACTAACAGTAATGGTAACACAGCCACCACCCAACAACCACCGTCTCCGCCGACGGCAAACGCCATCATTACCCAGCTAGTTCCAGGTGAATAGTTCTGAAACTACTTATTTTGTTGCTCCTATTATTATGATTGAACCTCCTAGATTTTCTGTTGATGCTTCTTACCCGACCCGATTCAGACCATAACCCCCAAACAAACAACCTGTTTATCCCCAAACTTTACACACGCATACGAGTTCAATTGCAAACCCTAACAATCGGTAATCAGAGCCCTAAATCTAAGCCCTACACACCCATACGGTGGCCAGATCGGGTTAAGATGGCTGTGCTCTTGTGAGTGAGAGAGAGGGAAAAAGAAAGGGAAAGAGAGAAGACGACATGTGGCGTCGATGTGGCAGGTGGTGGTAGTTGGGACGAGAGAGAAAGAAAGAAAGAGAGAGGGGGAGAGTGAGACTATCAATTGAAGCAACAGAGGCTAGGGGGAACGGTGGTGGTGATGTCGGGTGAGGAGGTGATGAATGGTGGTGGTGATGTCCGGTTGGTGGCGTCAGGGTGGTGTCAGGTGGTAGGTGGTGGTGTAGAAGAGAGAGGGGGAGATCTTGCGAAGAGAGTAAATACTGTATTTGTTCTTTGTGTGGTATATATATTAATACTTTACATTTAAATATAAACTAGAATTTAGACCCGCGGACGTTGCCTCGCGGGGGCTTGTAAATTTTACCGAGTGCGAGCGAGGCGTTTTCTTCGTATGTATTATTTATACAACTTATGAATCCCATTTGTTTCGCGATCCATGATGAAATGGATCTACGATTTCCATTCGTAATCACTCGGATGTGTCCTTTTGTAACGTGAGTTCTCAGTTAAGTTGTTTGATTTCTTCTTTCAAATCTATCTTTTCCTAGCAATTGCTTGATCATCTATCTTCCAACACCTCTTTATCAACCATGTTTTCTGCATACCCTCCTTTACCATCCATGCTTTCTGCAAAACCCATGTACCAGACACTTATAAACATCAAAAAAAGATTAAGTCCCACCAAAAGATTCAAGACATATTTGAAAACGATATAAGATATAACTTAATAATTAAAGATAGATTTATGAGAGGTTTTCAAATACTAAAATGCAATGCAAGAATGACAGAAAGTGTGGGCCTCGAAGGATTATGATGAACTACCAACAAAAGCACTTATCAGCAAAACACAGTGTTGGTTCTTATGTTGTTTTCCACAGGACCAATCAACCTAACAAACCCCTTTACACCCCTTGGGATGGTTTTTCTTTTCTTCTTTTACCCGTGCGTCTTTTTTACTTGTCCACGTGTCACCATTACGTTAATAACAATAGCAATATTTAAGCAGTTACACCTAATCACGCTTTCATAGGATGATTAATCTTTGCCTTTAGATTGTGGGAATTGAGATTAGTATTAAGCGCATTTAACCAAAAATAGCAAAAACTCCTCAACATTCACATCATGCAAAAGCCTAACAGTAGGAAATTCAACTCAATTTAACCAACACATCACTAACAAAAGGAACAAACTCGATTTACTAAAAAGAAAACTACCAGCATTGGATCTTAATAAATCCCAAAAACAACTTTTTAAAGTTATACTTTATATTGTTAGACACTCGTCACCCATGACTCTTTGTTAAATAATGAAATAGAACACCATCGTTTCGTCAAAATAATATAAAAACAAAAAGAAAACTGACCTTTTGGATCTGTGATTTCCACCACCTCAAATCTCCCACTCTTGTTATGTGACTATGAGACTATCTCTCATACCTTGTGTAATTTAAGTTTCAAATGTCAAAAATAAAAGAAGCTTCTAAAATTCAGTGGAAAATCTAAACCATCACTTTTTCAAAGATGTTCATTGCAAACAGTTGAGTGTCTTGGCATCAGTTTCAAATAACACGACTGAAAGGAAAGAAAAAATACTTCTATTGCATCTCCATGTCACAAAAAATAGAAGTCCATTTATTTTAGATATTAAATTATTTCTTTGAAACATACCCACTTTCTTATAGCTTGTACTTGAATTGGTTCTTTGTTGTCTCCCTTTGTTATTATTTGAAACCTTTTTATATGCCATGTTTTATGTATATGCAACCTTTTTCACATGACAACAACCCATTAGCCAACCGACCCAATCTGTGATGATCTTACTTCTATTTGTAGCAATTAGTAATTTTCTTAAAGGCTTTGTCCTAGAATATTTTTTCATTCAGTCAGAAGTATAAAAAGAGAGAAAATCTCAACTATAATAACGGGTGTTCTATTTTTTTAACCCAGATGCAAGATACCAATAGTTATTTTATATGCTTGTCATTTGTCAATTAGGGGATACATCAAGGCATAGTGTTTTGTTTCAATTTTTATATTACTAATTCATGAAGTTTAGACCGTTAGATAGGTGTCAAATTTTGAAGATAAAAACTGCAAACGGAAGGCCCATAAGCATTTAAAATACTTCCCAGGTATTTAACTTTGGGCATCATGAGATATTGTTGTACTCCATGGTTCCCCTAAGACAACAACTTAAACGCTAATTTTCAAATCAAATGCAACTCTTTCTACTGACCCAAAAATTAGATTAAACCCATGATCAGTAAACATCATAACACCATTCAATGTGCAAAACAGTCATACAAAAAAGTCAAAACAACCAACAAGACAAAGAGATCTCACAATTCAAATGAACAGAGCAGCAGGAATGAGCAGATCAACCGTGAGTGACCGTCTTTTGCAAACGCCTAATCTCATGTAGCTCCTGAGTCCCAGGCTTAAACCGATACGCCTTCCTGTTTTCTCCACCTACTAAACCTACACCCCAAAACACTCCAACTTAAGCAAGATCCCAGGTATGTACGTTCCATTGTTATAATTTTGTACATGTTGGGAGTTTAAATCCTAGAGTGCATGTGTGTACATTCATCTTAAATCAAATAGAGTGACATGCTTTTCAACATATGCATACAATCAACTTAAATAAAACTTCCTAATTCATCTCTTAAATGGGTACTAAAATCTTAACCACTTGCAGCTTTTAAAACTTCAAAACCAAGCATGAAGCTAGTAACCATAAGCAAGATACCAGCTGGATGTATCATCATCATCATCATCCCTTCCATCACCTAACAAAACCTCATTTTCAATAAACAATACAATCGTCCACAACAACTTCACTAAACATAACATCACAACACAACACAAATTTCAACAACAGTATCTTCCATACAAACACACACAGAAACAATATCACAACATCGTAAACACACAAATCTCAAAAGTTAACATTAAGAAACCTACAAACAAACACACTTTTTAAACTAATTTCAGTAATAAGTAAACACATGAGTAGTAATTACCATGTGATGAAGGAAGCATGGTCTCCGAAATCCCAAATATCAGGGAAGAAGCATCACTGAAACAAAATTTGGGGATTTAACACAATGAATGCAATGGCGATCGAACGGTGGTGAAGGGGAAGATGGGTAATATTTATTAGTGTAGCCGTCGGAACCCTAGTCGCGTAAAGGACCACAGAATCACACTACTGGGGTGGCATCTCGGTCGTTCGCCAGAGCAGAATGGTCGGCCGAAGGCAAAGGCCACCTTCAAACTTCTAACTCTCTCTCTCTCTCTAACTCTGTCTTTATCTCTCTCTAGGGTTTTAAGTTGTGTTGTGTTGGTAAAATGAAAACAAAAAAAGAAAAAGTGAAATGGCAAAAAGTTGCATAAACAATACAAAGCACATAACACCAAATAAGCTGAAGTTACAACTCTTTATGCCAACAAATGTTACAAATAGATATAACTAGAAAACAGCCCCGCCGCGTTGTGGCGGGGTTTGGTAGCAATTGCCGCTAGATCGTACGTAACGTGTCTAATGATCTATTGAAGCTAAGTTTCCCGTGAAATTAGGCAATGTACCTGCACGATAAACTCAAATGAATACTGAAACAAAAATCGTAAGGACATACGGCTTGTAGCTATGCCTACAGATATTGACCTGCAAAGTTTAAACATAAAAGTTTAGGTCATTCTCCATAGCTTTCACTCTCTACAAACCCCTCAATTATTAAGAAATTAGAAAATATTATTGATCAAAATAAATAAGTATCAATATCTTGTAAAGATATAGCTTGCATACCAAATAAAAATAATTACACTTTAATTCACGACTTTTTCACTGACTTCTAAAAAGGAGAGGCAAGTTAAAATACTAAAAATATCACAAATCTAAAACGCAATAGGGTCAACTTATACCTCTAAATTGTTAAAATAAAAAAAAGCTGAAAAACCAGATCAAACGGGTTGAAAGTTGGCCGTATTATTTTTTAATACGTAAAACCTCCTAACACATAAGTGAAAGTCTTATTGATATTAAAAGTCGACATTTTTGGTCCATTACCCGACTGACATTTTTGGTGCAAATTTGTCTATTAGACGACCATGGTTGCAATAGAAGTTGCAAGTGGAGAAACTCGCACCTGCTGTCTTCAGATTTTGCCGCATCAAGAGACGGTTTTCACTCAACTCATCATAACCTATTTGACACCTGGATGAATATCATCAAACACATAGACAAACATAACTAAAAGTTTATAAATAAGAAGCAAGTTACCAGCGATTTTATAATTCACATTGAAACTAATAGCGAGTGGATTCCTTTAATAATAGCAAAAAAGAGCAATAATTTTAGATTTACGTTCTCAAGATGGTGTATTACCCCGGGCGGAACAACTCAAGCAAGTCACGCATGGTGACTGCACCACCACCAATCAACCTATTGTTTACTAACCATGTTGTTTTTCAAAACTTTAGCGGCATCACATCATTCAACTACAATGCTAATAACTTATAAGGCATTTGAAGATAACTGGGCTGCTATTTTTGCTAATTTTTGGGTTGTGACTCTTCAAACTATTAATGGGCTTGTATTTTGCTAACCTATGGGCTGCAACTCTGCAAGTTATTACTGGGCGGCTATTTTGCTATTTGTTTGGGGTACAAATTAGTTAGTGAGCTTATAGATTTTGGGCTGCAACCTAAATTTAATTCATTAACTTCCAGTATGCAATCAAATTTAAGTTTCATCCTTGGTTTAAAAAAGCGGGAAGCGCACAAAAGCGATGAGGCCTAAAACCGATTTTTAAAAAGCGAAGCGCAAAAGCGGTGAGCTTTTCGTACGCGAAGCGCAAAGTAATTATATAATTTATTTTATATGCCCCATAAGTGTTTAGCATCCAATACCTATGATTTAGCTATAATTAAGCTTTATATATGTTTTATAATGAAAAAAACATAAATGTACAACATAAAAAGCCTGGTGTACAACACTCAGAAGCTTAGAAACACCCCATGTACAAAAAGCGCGCGCCTCAGCTGCGCCTTGTGTCGATTTTCCCCTAAAAAGCGTGCCTCAGCTGCGCTTCTTGTACACCCTGCGCCTTATGTCACACAAAGCGATCTACTTTGCGCCTAGGTGCGCTTCACGCTTAATCGCGCTTAAGGCGCGCTTTTTTAAACCAAGGTTTCATCAACTATTTTGCTAATCTCCAGGTCTATTACAACATCATCATTACTAATACTAATAATGACATTACAAACTATACTAAGAGCAAAAGCGTATCAACAATTTCCGGTACATCCAGCTGGATCCTAAGTTTACTTCCTCAGAAACACGTCACTCGTTGTCTTCGTCTTTTACTTTAGGGATTGGGAAAAGTCATTCCATTTACACCCACCAATCGACCTACTTTTTACCTCGTTTTTACCAACCATTTGATATTTCTAACACTTAACTTTAATGACCTACTATTACATGTCATTCCAAGGTCACAAAATTCAACATAACACATTAACACATAAAAAATAAACTCTGCTAGAAGAGTAAGATAAAGGAATGCTATTAAGATAAACAACTCACCTCAAGTGTTCTTCTTTCTAGGTCCCTCAACTGTCCTTTAATCAACTCACCTCATGGTTTACACTCTTGTTGCGTCATATTTGATATCGATTAGTATGTACAAAGCAAACAAAAGTTAAGTTACACCGAAGCATGTATATAATAATAATCACCTTCTTAAAATCTAAAATCTATAAAAGAACGATATGCCATAGTGTAAAAAATATAAACAAATAAGAGCAAATGTTAGCCTATATACGTTTTACCATATAGTAGATCAATATTTAGACAGGTTCAGTAATCAAGGAAATAAGAAGGCAAGATTACATACACACTTCTAGTTGCCGCCAACAAAGAACTATAACAAAAGAAAAAAAATGAAAATTGTCAATCACTAAAATTGAGAAAACGTGCATGGGAGGACCAACTTGGACATAATCTAGATGTTGTGTGGAACAAAGATTTGTCTTCCATTTGACCATTTAAAGGGCCGGTTCAAAACTTCAAACATCATCTCTGTTACAAATTTAGATGTTGTGTGGAACAAAGATTCGTCTTCCATTTGACCTTTTGAAGCTCCTTCATGTTAGATTAAGTATCATAATTGGACGTATAAATATAATAAATTATATATATCACAACCAAATCGTTGACATACATACATGCCTTTCAATTCCATTACTCTTAATTCATTCATTTATTTACTATATAGAAACAATAGTCCATTTAAAATCATCAAATATTTACTTAACCAAAAAAAACTTACAACAAACCAGGGGCGCAGCTTCCTTGGGGCGGGAGGGGCGCCCCCCCCCCCCCCCCCCCGAACTTTTCGACGCGTAGTGTTATTTCGTATAGAAACTTTTAGGTATATACGTTTTCGCCCCCCGGAATTGGGAAAAATCGACCCCCAAGCTTCGCCAATGCAACAAACCATGGATTTTGAATTCGCCGGACTTTGATTGTCGCTCAAGTCAGACAGAATTATCCCTCACTGTTATAGTGGTACCATTACAGAATAGGAGTCTACCTCAACAAATCGGACAAACAGTTCAGATCAGAACCGCTGTGAATCGAACAACGACAATAGTGACACTCTCACTCTTAACGCTTCAATTTCAGTCAATTTATTACATGAATCGAACAATTCCAATGCGATTCATAAGTGAACATCAAATCCGAACAGAATCAAAATAATAAGAACGAAAACCTAATTTGTGATTAATGAAAAGTAAACCTTATGCGTACCCGATTGCGTATTGATTGAGAATCGGAAGTTAGGGTTTATGATTGTGGAAGAATGGTGATTTATCTCATACCCAAACATACACAAAGTTGCTGCCTCCTACCATCGTATCTACCGTCACCGTCACCACCATTGCCACCGCCACAACCCCTCTCACCACCACAACCTTTCAACACCGGCACCTCACGTCACGCCCCCTTCTCTCTCTCCCTCTCTAGATGGTGAGCGAGAATGATTACTCTGGGTTTGCTTTTGAGTTTTGACAGAGTATGATAGATGATGAGTGTTAGGATACGTGGCAAGTGGAAGTGTAAAAAACATAACTGAAGCAGAATGTACAATAATCTTAAGCCAATTATATCCTTGGTGTGTGCATAGAAAACAGTTAAAGCATGAAGTACAACCATCAATTGCATAAATGTGTTGCAAATTAGAAGAATATATAATTGACAGAGTATGATAGATGATGAGTGTTAGGATACGTGGCAAGCGGAAGTGTAAAAAACATAACTGAAGCAGAATGTACAATAATCTTAAGGGTGTCCGGGGCGTACTCGGTAACCCCCTTCGGTGAGCGCCTTCCCCGATCGGGAACACCGCCGCCAACGTTGCGGGGACCCGAATCGGTGAGGGAGAACGGTGGTGGTTCAACGAGAGCGGTGAGGGAGAAAGGTGGTGGGCCCCATATTTCCAGCCAATCAAACCATTTTATTTCTTTTATTTTTTTTTTTGAATAAAAAAATAAGGGGAGTTAAGAGGGGAGTGGCGCCATCAAATGGGGGTGTTAGAGGAGTTTAAGAGGGGAGTTGACGTGGCACACGGGGATTGGTTTGGCGTAAGAGAGTGCACTCACCTATTAGGTGTGCACCCCCTTCACCCTAAGCCAATTATATCCTTGGTGTGTGCATAGAAAACAGTTAAAGCATGAAGTACAACCATCAATTGCATAAATGTGTTGCAAATTAGAAGAATATATAATATAATACAATATAATTACCAAAGTACCCTTATTTTATACTTGAAATTACCAAAATACCCTTTCAGTTAACATACAATATGGATGGAGTTTAGGCCGTGGAGCAAACTGGCGACAAAACCAAAAGATCAGGGAGTAAAATGGCTATTTTTAGCAAAACCGTTAAAACAACCAAATCACAAAGAGTAAAACAAAAGTTTACTCTTTTTTTTAAATAAAAAGGAAAAAAATATTAAAGATAACTAAATTTGAGCCAACCATTGATGGCAGTTAGATCAATGACTTACAGTAGTTCATTTGGTTCTTTTCACTCGATACCTATTTTATCATAATTCTCTCTCTCGATATATTTAATGAATATAATCTAAGGGGATGGTCCAAATGAAAATCACTTTTATTGTGAAAACTCGAAAACTAACTAAAAAAAGCCTAAAAAACACACCACAAAGTTTTTTTTTTCTTTTTTTCAATTTTTTTATAAAAAATCGCAGGTTTTTGTATATAAAAAAACTTTTTTTCAAAAAAAAAAAAAATTTGTATTACACATGTGTAATAATACACATGTGTATACATCCTGTACCGATAATGAATCGGACCGTATCGATATTTTCGATACCAGTATTGGTTGACACCAAGCTTATCCAACTTAGAAAGTATAGAAAATAATAATAATTATTATTATATTAAAATAATAAAGATATTAAAATTAATGTATTTTAATAGTATTAAAATAGTTAAGGTATTAAAAAATATATATTATTAAAATATATTAAAAACACTATTCATTTGATTTGGTTTATTAATTATACACATGTGTAGTATTACACATGTGCACTACAATTTTTTTTTTTGAAAATTTTTTTATATACTAAAAGTAGCGAAAATTATTATGCAAAAAAAAAAAAAAAAATTGGTTTGTTTTTTTTGGCTTTTTTAATTAGTTTTCGAGTTTTCACAATAACTAATGGTTTTCATTTGAACATTCCCCTGTAATCTAATACTAATAAAAAATAACTTTACTGTCACATCGTATTAGCTTATGATAAAGGATTTCATCAAAATGTCATGTGTCAATTTATCATGCTATCTCAACCATATAATATAATAAATAATAAATAGTTAATATAAAGAAAATTAAATGATTGAATTTAATATATATTAGAAATAATCTTATATTCATGATTATATCTTTTCAATATTCTTAATTCTTAATAATTAATATTAGTTATCTACTCACCTATATTTTAGTATAATATATCTACTTTAGTAAATAAAAACAAACCTATCAAAAGAAGATGGGATAACCAAAAAAATTATATACCCATCATTATTTGACGTAACCAAAAATTTAAAAACTCATCATGTTTATAATTTGTTATTACCGTTTTCACAAATGTTAAACATATGTATAAACAATATATATATATATATATATATATATATATATATATAAACGGGATCAGGAGAAAACGCTCAAAAGTGTGAGAACGGTGAGAACGCTTCCTAGCCCAGCACGTGTCCCGCAGCATAGAGAAGGGCGGAGGGGCTTTTTTTGTCTTTTCATTCTTCTTTTATTTTCCCTACGCGGTATGATATTTTATGGCCTCTAAGTTTTTTTTGGCGTTAACTATATTTTTTTAAACTTTTTGGCGTTGAATTAATTGTTTTTGTGTCACATTTATAACTTTTTGGCGTTATAGCGTTTACTGGTTAATTTTTTGGCGTTTTTGGCCTTTTGTATAAAAATTCACTACGAGTCATTAAAATTTGCATAAGATTACAGAAGACCAATTTTTTTGGCGTTTAATACCCCTTTTTACAAGGTGCTTTGCCAACAGCTGTTCTCCCAGTTTTCATACTACCGGCGTTTTGGTGTTTGTAATTTTTGGCGTTTTATATAATAATGTATTTTATTTATATAAGAAAACAACATATAACTTGATATCAAAACAATATAAAATGAAAACAAAAATAATACAAAATGGTAATCTAATTTTTCTTCCGAATCTTCAATGTCATCAGCCTCTTCTTTTCTTGAATTTGTTTTTGGCGTTTTGAACCTTTTTGAATACTTTAGCTAGATGCCAACTTTCCTTCATAAACCCCGTTTTTTTAGTAGAAGCTGCTTAGTGGCAACCTGTTTTTTTGTGTGATATTCTTGTTTGGTGGCATGTCATTAAAGATCAACTCTTGCTTGATGCTATTTGTAATAATGGAGTCCAAAATAGCATTTTACCCTTGTGTTGATCTCTTTATTCCATTCAAATAATCATCAAGAACATAGCTTACATGATGACATATCAATGTCATCAGTCTCTTTTTTCTTGAATATTTGTCCATCTCATTCAGCAAAATATTATTGAGTTAACACCCTCAGAAAAATGATGCATTTCAGTGAAAGCTTCGCCATCTATGACGTTTTAAAGGGAGTGTTTTCTAGAGGATATGGCGTTTTTGTGTTTTTCTGGGTGTGTTTAATTTCATTGTGTATAGACCCTTCTCTTATAGGAGTTTTTTGGCGCGTAGTTTAGGCGGGATTTTTTATTGTAATAAATGATAGTAATAAAGTAACTGTCTTTTCAGTTTCTGTTTTTTGTATTTTCTCAGTTGATTAGCTTTTATCAGTTTTATAGGTTATTGACATCCCATCTTCTAATTTTGGCGTTTTTTTTTAAATGGCCTTATGCAGAACAACATGTCAAAATACAATAACGGAGTAAATAAAATTTTAAGCAAGAAAAATATTTTTTGTATTTTGGCGTTTTGTTAGGGTTAACCATTTTTTAGTATTTTTTGGCGTTTTGCTAATAAAGATAGAAATATATCATTTAATTATCTTAAAAAAAAGAAGATTACATTGAAGAAAAAAAAGACGAAAAAAAATTAAAATTCTTCGTCAGAAGGTACTTTATCTGAATAGTATCCATCAGTTGTGTCATCTTCTTCCTCCTCGGAGTCTTCATCTTGATCTTCATCCATGTCATCATATTCACCTTCATCAGCTTCTTGTTCCTGAAGATTTTGAAGCCTCCAGCTGAACATGTCTGGCATTAACTCCAATTTTGAGTGTATTTCTGGGTTGGTACAGGTGGCGTTATGCAATTCTTCCATGAAACCCAGTCACTGCTTTGTCATGATGTTCTCTAGCCAGTAGACTTGCTGCTCTCCGCTGTCGTATGTAGTCTTCACCATGTCTATTTCATCATCAAAACGCCATGATGTCATGACAGGGTCTGGCTTCACATATCCTTTGATTGGTCCAAATTTGCTGGTTAATGCTTTCATAAGCATATGCGTTTCATGGCATTCGTTGTCTAGAGCGATGCCAATGGATAAGATTTGCCTCTGTATCTCTTCTTCCATCTTCAGAATAGCCCTGATCGTCTTAACATACACCCTACTTCTGTTGTCAAAATGGATGACGTATCGCCTGATTGTATCTCCACGAAACGATTGTTGCCATTTTTGGCGTTTTGTTTAATTTGGCGTTTTTGGTTAAAGATGTTTTTTTTTTTTGCAGAAAATGGATAGATTGAAGTGATTATTGAAGATTTATTTTTACGTTTTGTTTATATAATGATGTTTTTGGCGCGTAATTTAGGAGGAAATTTCTTCTAATAAATGTTAATAACTGTAATTCAGTTATTTTTGTTGTTTCATCTTCCTGTAATATTAAATGCGTTTTATTTTTAATTTTTGGCGTTTTGTTTTTAATGGCGTTTTATTTTTTATATGGCGTTTTATCATATGATGGCGTTTTGAATATGAGGGGTAAAAAGACCCTTTTACCCTTAATGAAGTGCGTCGCACCTAATAATATTGATGTTATTTACGAAAACGCCACCGCGCAATCTAGTCCATGGATTGTTTTGATCGGACGATCCATAATCGTTCTCACCGTTCTCACACTTTTCATCGTTTTCTCTAAATTCTGACCCTATATATATATAATCTTAGATCATGAACTTATTCTATTTCATCTTCTACTTTGGTAACACTTTTTAAAATAAGAAAATATTAATCTGAAATAAAATATACTAATTATTTTGTATTCAAAAACAAAATTCTTACTTCCTAAACGCATCATTTAAAATGAGTAATGTTATTTTTTCTTTAATTTTGTATGTATAATTCATATTAGGGTTATGTATTCATGTCAAAATTTATATTTATTATGTGTGATGCAAGAAATAATATGGAATATAAAAAATAATTTAAAACTTATAATCGTTATATCCTTCAAACGCAACCGACCTCAACAATAACATATTTATTTTAAAAAACCCATTCAAGTTTATATAAATTAAAACACATTTATTTCCCGAAAGAACTCGATCAACTCCATGATTACCTTAAAAAACTTTTATTTTCTATCTTCAAACCCATTTAATATATGAATCTATAAACTAGTTGCTTAATATTATAGTATTCTTGTTTTATATAATAAAAGAAGAAAGATGTCACATCTCTTAGGCTATGAGGTGTGGATGGAGTCTCATGGGGCTTTATCAAGTCTACCTAGGATCCACCTCACCTATGGAGCCCCCTTTTAATTTACATTGTGTGGATGGAGCCCCTATTAAACAAAATTAAAAAAAACATTTGATTAGTTCAAACTCCAAGTCTTGGCGTTACCGGGTGTTACCATGATGGAGCCCCATCAATGGCGCTCTATATAAAAAAAAGAGTTAATTACTGTTTTCAGTCCATTAGTTTAAAAATTGCGATTTTAGTCCCTGTGATTTCACTTTCATAACCATTTTAGTCCACCTCGTAACCATTTTAGTCTCTGTACTTAACAGAATAATGGACTGAAATGGTTATGAAAGTGAAACCACAGAGACTGAAATGGTTACGAAAGTGAAACTACAGAGACTGAAATCACAATTCTTAGATTAATAAACTGAAATAGTAATTTTTGACAAACCACATCAACGAAAACATATTTTAACTCTAAAAAATCTAACGTAATAAACAAAGGTTAACGAACGTTGACTAAATAGCAATGAATTCAAGTAGGTAGGGCGATTGGTTTCAATTGGGAAGTGAGCGGATGAGCCCACAGTATTTTATAAATAACAATTCAATTTCAATTGTTAAACAATAATATTTTTTTGTTTTTTTATTTTCATTTTCAACATATACATTTCAGATGTCAGGGAATAGGGAATAGTGGTTCACAGCCACCGGCTAAAATGGGCGTCTAGTAATTTTCTATTGGATCAATCAGTTTATTATTTTATACACGCTTTTAAATTACGTTTATGTCCCGAAATAGTGTTTCTTTGCCGTTGGTTCAAATGGGCCGCGAGCAATACCCATTGGACCAACAAGTTTATTATTTTGTACGCACCTTACAATTACGGTTTTGCCCCCAGTTAAAAAATACGGTTTTGCCCCAGCTTCAAAATACATTTACCCTTTTGCCCTGAGTTAAAAAATTACGATTTCGCCCCTCGGTGAATAATTATGCTTTTACCCTCAGCCAAAATTACGTTTTCGCCCCAGTTCAAAATAAAATTTTATTTTCCCCCCGGCTCAAAATTACACTTTTACATCAGTTTATTATTTTATACCCACTTTAAAATTACGGTTTTGCCCACATTTTAAAATTACGTCTTTGCCCCCAGTTCAAAAAATAATTATGTTTTTGCCCCAGCTAAAATTTACGAATTTCCACTCAGTTCAAAATTATGATATCACCCTCAATTCAAAAAAATGTTTTTGCCCTCAGTGCAAAATACAATTATGGTTTTCCCCTAGCTAAAAATTACGATTTTACTAAAAAAAATATGACTTTGCCCCCAGCTAAAAATCGTGTCAAGCAGCTGTCTAATACTCGCTTATTAGTCCTTACAAATTACTGTTTTGCCCTGAGTTCAAAATTACGATGTTGTCATCGTTTTACTTTTTCTTTTTAGCAAAACTATAGTATTACTTTTTTTTATTGGTTGAGAATTATTCGACCATCGCCCCGCATCATGGACGGGGCATCACCTAGTTAGACAATATGGTGCAGTGACTAAAACCCTAAATGGTAGAATTGGATAAGTGTTCAATTCATATATTTTTTTAATTTTTTTATGTTTCATTATTATATATATTATTATATTATATATATTATATATATTATTATATATATTATTGATAAAGAATGATAAATAGTAATTTTATTTTTATAATAATATATAGCTTTTTATTATTCTTTTATTTAATGTATTATAATAGTTTATTATTATATTTACTTTTAATAACATATTTTTAATTTCTTCCCTTTTTAAAACCATATATTTCCTTTACTATTTTTTAATAATTCTTTTTTAACATATATTAATTTATCGATAATTTGATATTTCTTTAATAATTTACGTTTATAAACTTTTTTTTAAAAAAACTCATGTACGTAGTTGTGCTTGATTTTTTTCCCCGACATTCCATTATAAGTTTTGTTGAAAACGAAGTTGTCCTCAAAATAAAGTATTTATTTAGTATCATAAAATGGTACGATAATAAACTAAACCGTCCTATTGGTTTGTCTTTCTAAGCAACATGATTTATTTTCAAATCACGTTTGTTTTATATTATCATTTGCTCGGTTTCATCGCAACGCTTGACGTGAAGAAAAACTAAGTACATATGAATGGAAAGAGCTCATGAATAGTATTTGCTGATCTTGATTTTTTCTATCACATGGATCATTATATTATAAAAAGATTGAAATGAAAATGGCTAAATTCGCAAAACCAATTTGATTGCAGGGTGCTTGATTCTCCAGTGATCTCACGTAATATATTTTCAACTTCATTTTATGTCAATTTTTTTAGCAAAACATATTAATATATATTTTATTCACATACTTATTTAATATTACCTACAATGGATAAACATTTTATTACACATTTAAAAGTTATATATTAAAAAGAAACATGATGAAAAGAGGGGTTTTTAAAAAAAATAATAATATGCCATCTATTATTTAAATTAACTTTTTATTTGATAACATGCATTAATCGTACCGCCATAATAGGTACATTCTTCGATTTGTGCTTTTACTCTTTTTTGATTTGGGGTTTGACGAACACTGTACCAGTATCAAAATTATCGAAATCGGTACCAATTTTTATTTTTATGGTTTTCTATCGATGTAAAACATGTGTTGATATCGTTTTGGGAATATCACAACCTTATTTTTTTGTGTTTTTCCGGTTGCTATAAAGAGGGTCAACACCATAAACTAACGAACTGATACAGACCGAGTTCCCGCCGCGTAGCGCGGGGGAGCTTGACTAGTTCAGATTAAAATTACCTAGTAGTTATGAAATATTATTTTATTATTTCATTTCAATATTTTCTTTTCATATTTAAGTTATTACAATTAATTAAACTTTTTTTTCATTATTGAATGATAATATCATATAATCAGCTTATTATTTATTTACTAATTTTATAATTATTCAACTTGAGTTTTCTTATTTTATTTTTTTATTATTTAAATAATGTCTTGAATAGAGTTATTACACGACCTCTAAACTCTAATAATATTTTTATATGATATTTACGTCCGTTTATACTTCAATACTAAAAGAATTATGGAAGCTTAATAATAATTATCTTTCTTTAAGCGATTTTGGTTTTGACCCCCGAACATTAATAGAGCTATCATATGGTATTAAAAACACTAAATCGCTAGTTTTGTATATATAAAAAAAACTTTTTTTTCAGAAAAAAAAATTGTAGTGCACATGTGTAATAATTCACATGTGTAGTACATATACACATGTGCACTACAATTTTTTTTTATATACCTAAAATAGCGAAAATTGGTATGCAAAAAAAATATATGTTTTTTAGTCTTTTTAGTTAGTTTTCGAGTTTCCGCGATAACTAGTGGTTTTCATTTGAACCTTCCCATATATATATATATATATATATATATATATATATATATATATATATATATATATATATATATATATATATATATATATATATATATATAATTCATAACGACGAAACACCCGTGCGAGACATGGGGACGCATATTGGCTAGGCCCACTCGTGCAAGGCACACAAACATATGAAGGGCGAGGCCAATTTATACACGAAAAGAATACATATATATATATATATATATATATATTAACAATGAACAATTAACAAAATATCAACGTATTAAAACGAATAAGGGTCTCCAAACAAATAACAAATACAAGTCTTAGCGACATTCAAGATGAGCAACTTGTCCATGGTCTAGTACGGACCTAAGTGTCTAATTAGATTAGAACACTTGTAGGTTGCGATACATTTACGGATACCCGATTTGCTAGCACACATTCGCTGGACGCAAATTTTATGGTATCCTCTTTAACGATAATTCAAGAACGCCTCATCGTATAGCCGTTGCCTTGGAAAATTTCTGCGAATAATATTTGCGTGGGACAAGGTAAAGGTTAGTAATACCACCGCTCAGAATTCTTAGCTATGTCAGTATACCGAAGTATTTTAAGACACCAAGATCTCGAGCCATGAATTGACCCCTAACAATAGTCCCAAAATTTTGTATTTGTTATCTTATAGTTGTAAAATTTTAAAATCGAAATTTGAACGGTAATATGTGGATGAGATTAAAGATAAGATTCTTGACCCGTTTACCCATCTGATTTGACTGTTACTACTGTTTATTATAACTATCACCCCTTTTCACTCTTCTTATTATAATCGACGAAGATTAAAGCTAAACTCAGTTCTCTCTCCCTTCTCTTATTTCTCTTTTCGCAACTCTCGATGGCAAAGAAATCAACCCGTTCTACAAGTTCCGCTGCTGCTAATGCGCGTTCCGATTTTATGGATCAAAACCTATGAGGGGGAACTATGTGTCACACCCCCAAAATACTACATGCAGATTTCACCGCGAGGCATGTGACGTACCAGGATCTAGCCACTAATCATGTCGAACTAATAGTAATTAATAATAAACACAAACATCATGTCCAACACAAATAGTGCATTTCAATAATAAACGTCTCAACAATGTTTACGTTCAGTGGAAGCAATTGTAAATGTTTTGATCATAAGGAAACAAACTATTTAAAAAGCATAACATTCATTGTTTAATTAGGCAACACGTCCCATGACACACTTCGCTCCTCAGACTGCAAGTTCCCAAGCATGATGTATCTACCGACTTGCAAGCATGTTGGCGATTTCACAGTTTTGTTTAGCGTAAGGTGTTTAGTTTAAAGACATGTCACTAATAATAAACTTGGTACCGATGTGAGGTTTGTCAGGCCCAACTCCCAGCACGGTGTGACGTTTGTCAGGCCTAATAGCGCTATCAACTAATACCATGTTTCCTCCCAGGCAACTAGCTCGGTAGTAAGTAGGGACTTTCGTGATTGAGTTTGAGTTTATTAACCAACATCGAATTTAAACTACAACATCTAGAAAAAATATTCCTCCTAGGAATAGTAGTTTTAAAAAGTATTCCTCCCAGGAATAGTAGCTTGTTTGTTCCCCCGGGACACATGCTTGTAAAAGATTAGTGGACTCACCTTAGTTTGCTCAGTATGTGTTACGTACTTCTACGCGTTAATTACGTGCTAGGTCCGTTACACGCGACGTAAGGTATAGTAAATGTAAGTATGTATGTAGGGTTATGTAATACCCTTATTGTCCAAACAACAGTGTTCAGTTTGATTAGGTCATCAAGTTTAGCGTAAGCAACAGTGGATCTTCGTGTCATACAGCTTAATTCCAAGAAACTCACGAGATATATTTAATCAGATATAAAGTTTTTTAAATATACACAGAATCACATCATGCGTTTGGACACCCTATGCACATCATTATTGTTTTGGTCAAAAATTACCTAAGCAATTTAATGATCAAATTAGTTAAGTGAGGTAGTGTGCTAGAAAGTGTTGTTGAAAATATGCTTGCTAAGTTGTTTATGAAAACAGTATTCGGGATACGGCTTAGGATATCGAGCTGTATTATTGATCAAACAATGAGCAGAAAGTAAAGTAAATGGCACGAGATGTACGAGGAAAGCCCTTGATCAATCTAGATCGCCGGCATAAAACCTCGGGAGCTGACAATCGCAGCTGCCTTGTTCTTCTATTGCTTCAAATATCAGGATACAGTGCAGGATGTGGTGCGGATCAACTAAGTGTTACAATGAGATTTGAATACAAGTGTTTGTGTGTAGTGGTTGCTAGCAGCTAGAGAGCAAAAGTGTACGGAAGTGTTGGTGAAAAAAGTGTGTGCCTTAAACTGATCCGCCACATCTATTTATAGTAAAGATAAACCAACAAACTATCCTAAACTTGCGGGATCCACCGGATATTCCCTCATTGAACGTTGTAGACCTGGTCTTTCGGGCTCAACGTCTCTTCTTCAACAAATTCGTCCGAGTCTTGAGGAGAAGAAGTCCTTTCGACCGTTGGTAAATCTTAGCCTTCAACCTGCACGTGGTTAATTAACAAATCTCAGGATATTACCCAAGATGTCAGTAATATCCTCTTCTAGCATCCTGGTCACAAACGAACAAACAAAGGCAGGATATTGGTCAGGATATGTATGCTTAGAAAATGACCCATAACAATTGTCCCCAAATATATCTGTTGGTGTACCAATCCAATGGATATATTTCGAAAACCTTATCCCGCAAACCGAGGCACTTATAATGAAATGACGTTTGAGGTGACCTTGTGCAACTTCCCACACTTCTTTTACACTTCACCCCGTATATCCAGCCTATAATTAGCTGAGATATCACTTATTATTATCATTCTTCTCCAAGCAATTTTCAGGTATCCGTCCTCTCTCTCACCTTCTACTTTCTTTGAATTCCTTATTATTTGCTTGATATTCCTCATGGCATCGCGAATAAGATCTCGCCCGAACGATCCGATCCCAACCCTCGTGAGCCAAAACCTCATCCGAGAACCAGAAAAAGAGATCTGCTCTTTTAACAATGCCGATATCGCCGCTTTGAAGGACTCCGGCGCTTTCCCCACCGGAACTGTCATTCGCCCTTTCGATCGGGAAGTCCGATCAGACGCGTCATCAAACGAGTGGGTTTGCTTCTTTGCCTACCCCTTTTCTTTAGGAATCCGGTATCCATTTCCACCCTTTATTTCTCGTTTCTTCAAGCTCACCGGTCTCAGTTATGCCCAAACCATGCCAATGGTCTGGCGGGTTTTGATGGTGCTTGACCAAATCAAATCTTGTCATTGCCCTAACTTGTGCATTGAAGACCTTCCCATAACATACCGATTGAGATCTCATGGAAATAGTCGTTTTCTCTTGTTTTCTACTTCTAAAAATCCCTTAATACTTAAGGCCACCAAGAACGAAGATCAGTGGCAACGAAAGTTCTTTTTCGTAAAGAGGGACTCCATCGACGGGGGTCTTGACCTGCCAGTTAGTTGGCTAACCAAGGGTAGGATCTAGGGTTTTAGGAGCACCCCCAAATATATTCTTAACTGTATTCTGACTGATATCCTAATTTTCATGCAGCGAATTTCAAAGACCTAGCACCCCCAAGTGCAGAATCACAATCCAGGATCAAAGAGATTTACCGTCTTCCTGCCTCCGAAAGAACCTTCTCCCTGTCTCTCACAAGCTCAAGTCAGAAATCCAGTTCAGAAATGTCCGGTAAGTATAGATGAGCAATTTGACTATAAAATATAAATGACATAAATTAAACATTTCTCCCTTGACACAGTGCCGGTCATCAACCTCGAAGGCTTCCAGCTTGATGAGTTGGACAGTTATTCCAGCCTTGCACCCATCAAACAAGAAATTAACCCAAAGCCAACCAACACTCCAAAGCCCAGCAGTTCAAAGACCACCACCGCTCCCAAAGCTCCTCCAGCGTCCAGGACCCGGGCCTCCAGCTCCCGGAAGAGGAAGGAAGCAGGTCATCCTCCTATTCCCCATGTATTCCCATATGAGGATCACGGGTTCACGGATTCCAGCAAATTCATGACAAGTTTCCTCAATCAGGTTAGTATCCCGGCTTATATCTGTTGGTGGACTTGTGTCTGTACTTTGTCTGTATTTTGTAATGATATAAAACGATGTCTTTTGTTAGTCTTGTTTACGTCTTTTGTTGTTTAGTATATGTGTTTTGATGTAAGTTTGACCAAGTCAACCATCCTCCTGGTTTGACTTGGCCAAACAGTTAACACATGTTTTGGTAAGTTGTTTGTGTCGAAGGATGAGTCATCGAAGGATTGTTTATATCCTTCGATGAGCTCGAAGGATAACCTTCGATGGATGTAGATGGACCTCGAAGGATATACCATCCTTCGAGGTATATGTGGATCCTTCGGTAGGTGTCTGGTCGATAGATGATCCTTCGATCAGTCTTTCTGATCCTTCGACCAGACAATCTGTTATGATTATATATAGTCTTGTAATGGGTTCACTTCACAGTTAGACAGAAAGACAGAAAAGTGTGTGTGTGAGTGAACTAAGTCTTGTAGAGAGCATTTTCAGTTTGGTCAAGGGCTGTAACCGTGTCCACTGAAATACAAGAGAAAACTTTGATATCTCGTGTGTCTACCTTTCTCTTTGTAGCTTGTGTTCTCATACAAACTACCGGTTTGCATTCTAGCTTGGATTTCGCACTTGCTAGTGTGTTAAACATAACAAGGATAAGGTTTAACCTCGACCTCCGGGGGACCTACAAGTGGTATCAGAGCCGTGGCTCTTTTCCTTGTTAAAAAACCGAGTTTATACAAGACTTTGGAGTGTTTGGACAAAACTCACATGGTTTAGCACCCGTTTTTAGTGTTTTTCTCGCATTTCTAGACGTAAAAACGTGTTCTAAACTAACCGGATGTGTTGAAAGACGGGTTGGGTAACTTAAAAAACTTGTTTTTAAGAAGTTTGGTAATTTCCGGCCAAAATTCCGGCTTACTCCGGTGACCGGTTTTTCTGGATAAGAACCTTCTTTTTTAGGCAATATTTTATTGGTCAAATCTGAGTTGGTAGAAAGTAAGGTCTGAACATACCTTCTGCCGAAAGTTCTCTACCAACCAATCACCTTTTCACCAACCTGTCACCTTTTGTCTGCAGTGTTCGTACAGATCGAAGGATATCCTTCGAAGTCGAAAGATCATCTTTCGATCAAAGGAGGTTCGATAGATAACCATCCTTCGAACATCCTTCGAAGTCTGTGACTTATCCTTCGATCCAAGGAATCTTTTCGAAGGATATATATTTCGATCTACAGTTCTTATTCGAAAGATAAGGATCCTTCGATTGGAGAATCTTTCGAAATCATTGTTCGAAACTCAACAGTGATCTTTCGAACACTGTTGATCCTTCGAACAAGTATTGATCTTTCGATCCTAGTCTGTTTGAGTTTAACAAGTTGTGTTTTTCAGGTCTTTCGATCAAGGATCTTTCGGCTGTCTGTTCTCATTCAAGATATTAACATAGTTTGTGAAAATTAAATTTAAAAATTTTTTTTTTTCAAATTTTAATCAATTTTCACTTAATATATTAATTGTTATAAAATGGGAACAAATGGTCAGTGGGATCCAACCGCGTGGACTCAAACAACTTTGACTCCACAATCATCAGCTACGCAATCATCAGCCACGCAATCTGCGTCAGATTTCAACAAAACTGCATGGATGCAGGCTATTGCCCAACCTCAAGCTGCAATGATAACTGCAAATCAATGGGCATTGGTCACAAATCAAAGCAGCAGCATTCAAGCAATGATGTAGAACGACAGTGAAACTGGTACAAGCACAAAACCGCCAAAGCTAAATCACATCAATGATTGGGGATGGTGGAAAGAAAGGCTGAGAACTTATGTTCAGGGGCAAGGTCAAGATCTATGGATGTGCTTTTTCACCGCATTTGACAATGATTTGGAAGTTGCAGGATCTAATCCAGAAACTTACAGCACTATGTCTGATGATGATAAGAAGAAATTTGAGTTAGAAAAGAAAGCATTCATGATTCTCACACAAGCTCTTCACAGAGACATTTACCACCAGTTTGTTTACTGCACGACTACTAAAAGCTTGTGGGATATGCTTACGTTACGATGTGAAGGAAATGCTCAATCTAGAAAGATCAAGCAAGAATTACTGAAGAAAGAGTTTGAAGGATTCACGTGTATGGAGAATGAGACTTTGGCAGAGTTATCTACAAGGTTCCATCACTTGTTGAGCGAGATGTTTGCTTTTAGAGTCACTGCCACTCCACAAGAAATGGTGAAGAGATTTGCTGATAGCTTACCAGCAAAGTGGAGCAGTTTTCTTGAAATTCTCAAAGAAAATGGTGTTCTAGACACAATCACCGTTTATGAGTTAATTCAAAAATTGGAGAACAAGGATGTAGAAGAAAAGCTTAAGGCAAAAAGAACACTAACTCCTCAAAATCCAGAGATGTACTATGGGATTGCAAGAGGTATCAGTGGAGAAAAACCAGCCTCTCAACACGCGAAGCTTCAAACAGCTTTCATCTCAAACACCGGACCTTCCACAACAAATCAGTTTGATCCTTCAGCATACACGATGATGCATTCAAGACTAGATTCTTCTTCTCAACAACAGTATGTGCAACCGACAGCTCAGCAATTCACACCACCGCCTTTCTTAGACCCAAGCAGAGCTCAGCAGCAACAACCGCAACAGCATGGGTTTTATGGAAGCTCTTCAAACTTTCAAGCCACTTCCAATCCGAACACAGTCAGATTAGACACTTCCAACTTTTCCAAAGTCACTGTCGAAATAGCCAAGGAGCATATGGAGATGTTGAATACCTTGGTTAGTGCTTATTGTGGATTAGTCGCAGGTCAGATTGGGAATATCAATCTAACCAATGAAGATTATCAGCAAGTGGATAAAGAAGAGTTTGAAATGATGGATATCAAATGGGCTCTTGCTAGTGCAATTCGAAGAGCAAAGGAGTTTATGGAAAGGACGGGGAGAACCAACTTGGAAAGCAACAACAACACCAAGTATGGTTTTGATAAGAATGCTGTCACTTGCTTTAATTGTGGTGAAAAGGGTCACTTCAAGCGGGAGTGTCAGAAGCCACCTAAGCAAGGAAATCAGAATCCCTTCAGGAATCAAGGACAGCCACAACAGCAACAGAACAACAATTCTGTCAGATCAATAGTTCCTGTTGGAGGAAATGCATCTGGATCCACAAATACTAATCCCCACAGAGGATTGGTCGTTCAAGCTGATGAAATCTGCAACTGGAACCTTCAGCTCGGAGAAGGAGGAAATGGTGGAACAGCATGTTATGCTAAAGTGATTGAGAAGGTTATAGAACCCGTGTCTGCTGGTGAATCTTCAGAAGATGAAGATAGTTCGGGTTATAGTGGGAGCATGGATGGGGAATCACTTGATGCTGGTGATTTATCAAGTGATGCTTTAGATTTGGAGGTTGATGAGCTTTTGGCTGAAGCTGAAGCATTATGCAAGAGGAGATCTATTCTCTGCCAGAAATCTGCTGGAACTTCCGAGAAGTTTGCTCAGTTCTTCTCTGAAGATGGATCTTTTGTCACACCCCCAAAAATCCCACCTGCGGAGTACTACCGCTTGGAGGCGTGACTGACCAGGATCCAGCCACCAATCATACTGAACAAGCATATAAATAGTTATAAAAGTTTAACCATTCACGATTGGTGTTCCAAAACAAATAAGTTTAAGTTGCAGGCGGAAGCATAAGTTTAAAGTTATAGCATAAGTTCCAAAAGTTTCAAGTTTAACATAGTCTTGTAGCAATCCCTGTCCCACAACGATCCTCCTCCATGCAAGCTCCAGTTGAGTACCTATGGTCCTGCAAAGCATGTAGTAACGAGTCAACAACTAGTTGAGTGAGTTCACGGGTGGGCGTTCGTTTTAGTTGTTTCGAAAACAGTTTACTTTATCTGGCATCCTGCCGTGGGGGTTACCCCATAGTTTAAAAAGACGTGACCAGTTCATTCCCAGTTACTCCGGCACTCCGGCCGTGGGGGCTACCCCATGTAGTTATCAGGCATTTCGGCCGTGGGGGCTACCCCATGTACATCATCTGGCTCTCCAGCCGTGGGGGCTACCCCATGTGTATACTAGACTCGTTACCGTATCGATTGCTGACTGTAGTCATGTTTATGTGCCCTGAAAACATCAATGTCTATCATCATTGACGTGCCCCAGATCCATTAGTTCACGCCCGTCCTCTGCGGCACGGTGTGAGGCTTGTCAGACCTAAATAGCGCTATCTAACTAATGACCCGCTCGCCATTGGCCCGGCGATTAGTCGATACAAAAAGGAGGGACTTCGTGATAGAGTTTTAGTCTAGTACGTTTATCCGTCCATCCGGACGAGGAATCACATTCCTGAACCACTGACGTCCTACCCAATGGTAGACGAGGAACCCATGTTCCTGAATCCCATTCCCAACCCAGGGAATCCCATGCTTTGTAAAGGGTGTGAACTCACCTTGGTTTGCTCGGCAGTCAAACACAGAAAGTCAATCAAGTCGCAAGTAGTCAATAACGTCCTAACACGGATATCACATATAATCAGGTTCGAACCAAGTAGTGCACAAATGTTCAACACGTATGGCAGACACGTTTAATAGTTCACAGTTCACAGGTAACAGTCAATCACAAGTTCAAAGTCCAAACAGTTGGGCTCGTGATAACAGGCCCAAATAACTCATCAACAGTAGCACAGAAGTTCATAAGTCCGGCCCACTAACTAAGGCCCAAAGTGTGGTCTCGAGTCGCAACCGGACTCGCAAGCATGGTCTCGAGTCATGCTGTGTGTTGATCATGGATGGTTGCGAGTCGCAACCGGTGTCGCAACCGTAGTCTCGGTTCATCATGCTAAGGCCTCGAGTCGCAACCGGACTCGTAACCTGTGGTTTCGGCTTGTCCTGATATGGTTGCGAGTCGCAACCGCGTGGTCTCGAGTCATCACGCTGTGGTTGCGAGTCGCAACGGGTGATTGCGAGTCGGTAAGCTGTCATTTTCACGTTCACGTGTTGATGCAGGTGTAATCAGCCAAATAGTACAATATAATCAGGCCCAAATCCGGAAATGACCAATAGAATTCCACTAACAGTTTTCCTAATCAGGTTACTAGTCAAAGATGGATCAAAATCACAAGGGTTTTCATATTCTTAACTATCATTCAAGGTGTTCTTCACATATTCAAACACATATTCATCAAGATCATAACATTTTCATTCAACCATACTATGCATTTTCGGACAATAGTTA
Organism: Helianthus annuus; assembly: GCF_002127325.2. Classification (NCBI taxonomy): domain Eukaryota; kingdom Viridiplantae; phylum Streptophyta; class Magnoliopsida; order Asterales; family Asteraceae; genus Helianthus; species Helianthus annuus. Next base: position 73,127,093 of record NC_035440.2, on the reverse strand, counting down.
TAACACCACACTAGATATCAATATTCATCTTGCTAGCAACACATTTTTAACTAAGTTTTGCCATTATCATAAACTAGTCCGATTTCATGAATATCAACATAAATGGTTCAAACTTCTTTTAAACACAAAATATCACAACTCTACATGAAGATGTGTTAACCGATTATCATCATTGTACATACAATATCATCACTTGTTAACAAGTAGCAAATCATTTCTCATGTATAAACAATCTAACCTTCAAACCCTAGACATAACATGAACATACTAACATTCAACAAAGCATCAAGAGCACTAACCGGTTATGGGTTTCGAGGGTGTGTGAAAAGCTTCCAACCGGGTGTATGTGTGAGCCGATCCAAGTCCAAATCCGAGAATGATGAAGTGTTTGTGTTCTAGAGTTTTTAGTGAGAGAGAGAAGTAGGAGAGTGTGTGGGTGTAATGTTCAACAAATGGCAAAAACTAACTAAGGTTGGTTTATATATAGGCTAGTTCCAAGTGTGCACCCTTCATGGGTTTCGAGTGGGTGTTTTCGGCCCAAAGGCCCAACCGGCCAAAGGCCCAAACCGGCCTAATGGTTACGGTTCACTCGAGACCACATGGTCTCGAGTCGGGTCCTTGTTGTTTCGTGTCGGGTTCTCGGTTCACATATAACACGTACACACATATATATATATATACAATACACGCGTAACAAAGCACTTATCACATAAAAAGATTCACGTTATCATTTTAACTAGTCACATAACGTACAAGCAAGTTACAACGAAAGGTTCTAGGTTTCGGGTTGTCACATCATCCCCAAGTTGAAAGAAATTTCGTCCCGAAATTTGACGGCACTCACTGAGGAAGCTAGTCAAGTTGTAAGGTTTTCCCGGTTTTCCTGGGGTGTCACATCCACCCCCCGTTGATCTGGAATTTCGTCCCGAAATTCCGTAGCTTCAGCCTCAGTAGCGTTTGTACTGTTCTCAAACAGTTGGGGATACTTTTGTTTCATCCGATCTTCGCGCTCCCAGGTAAACTCTGGGCCGCGACGTGAGTTCCAACGAACTCGAACAAGAGGTATTCTAGTGCTCTTGAGGACCTTAACATCCCGGTCCGTGATCTCGACAGGTTCTTCGACGAATTTCAACTGTTCGTCGATCGTGAGTTCCTTCAGAGGAACTACGTGCGTCTCATCTGACAGACACTTCTTCAGATTTGACACATGGAAAACGTTGTGAACTGCACCGAGTTCTGCTGGTAATTTCAGTCTGTAGGCCACCTTGCCTATTTTCTCGATGATTTCAAAAGGTCCAACGTACCGTGGGTTGAGTTTCCCTCGTTTACCAAAACGAACCACACCCTTCCAGGGTGAAACTTTGAGTAATACCCGCTCCCCAACCTGGAGCTCAAGTGGTTTCCTGCCCTTATCGGCGTATGCCTTCTGACGGTCACGAGCGGCCGCCATGCGTTGTCGTATTTGAGCAATCCGCTCAGTAGTGTCTACCACATGTTCTGGACCAGTGATCTGACTATCCCCCACCTCTGCCCAACAGAGGGGTGACCGGCATTTACGTCCGTACAATGCCTCAAACGGAGCAGCTTTAATGCTGGTGTGGTAGCTGTTATTATACGAAAATTCTACAAGTGGCAGATGCCTTTCCCAGCTGTTGCCAAAGTCGATTACACAAGCGCGAAGCATGTCTTCTAAAGTCTGAATAGTTCGCTCGGACTGCCCGTCCGTCTGTGGGTGATACGCTGTGCTCATATCAAGACGTGAGCCAAAAGACTTGTGCATTGCCTGCCACAGTTCCGAAGTAAAACGTGCATCTCGATCAGAGATGATAGAAGTGGGCACCCCGTGCCTCGAAACAACTTCCTTGAGGTATATTTCCGCCAGAGTGGAGAACTTATCCGTTTCCTTGATTGCCAAAAAGTGTGCGGATTTTGTGAGTCGATCCACGATCACCCAGATAGTATCGTTTCCGCGCTGTGATCTAGGTAGGCCAGTAACAAAATCCATGGAAATTTGCTCCCATTTCCATTGTGGTATCTCTGGTTGCTGAAGTAGGCCTGAAGGTTTCTGATATTCCGTCTTGACTCGCGCACAAGTCAAACACTTGCTGACGTAAGTTGCTATGTGGGCCTTCATGCTAGGCCACCAATACGTAGTTTTAATATCGTGGTACATTTTGTCCGAACCAGGGTGTACCGAGTAGCGAGATTTGTGCGCTTCATCCATCACAAGTTCTCGTAATTTGCCATAGTGTGGGACCCAAATGCGTCCTGTTACATAATAAGCACCGTCTTCCTTCCGTTCTAAGCGTTGCCTTGACCCGCGTAGAGCTTCTGCTCTAACGTTTTCTGGTTTCAGTGCTTCTATCTGAGCAGCTCGTATTTGCGAAGGTAGACTAGAATGTATCGTGAGTTGTAAAGCTCTTACACGCTTAGGCGTAGTGTCCTTTCGACTGAGGGCGTCTGCCACAACATTGGCCTTGCCCGGGTGATACCTGATAGAGCACTCGTAATCATTCAGCAGCTCGACCCATCGTCGCTGCCGCATATTCAGTTCCTTCTGTTTGAATATGTGTTCTAAACTTCTGTGGTCGGTGTAGATGGCGCACTTGGTTCCGTACAGGTAATGCCGCCATAACTTAAGTGCGAAAACAACCGCTCCCAGCTCTAAATCATGTGTCGTGTAGTTCTTCTCGTGAACTTTAAGTTGTCGTGAGGCGTAAGCTATGACTTTATCTCGTTGCATCAATACACAACCAAGACCTTGAATTGATGCATCACAGTAAACCACAAAATCGTCTGTGCCCTCTGGCAGTGAAAGAATAGGTGCACTGCAAAGTCTATCCTTTAGATGCTGAAAAGCTAACTCTTGTGCATTTCCCCAATGATAAACAACGCCTTTCTGCGTTAGTAAGGTGAGAGGCTGCGCGATCTTAGAAAAATCCTTAATGAATCTCCTGTAATATCCTGCCAATCCCAAAAATTGGCGAATTTCCTTTGGTGTGCGAGGCGCAGGCCAGTTCTTAATAGATTCCACTTTGGATGGATCAACGTGAATCCCATCCTTGTTCACCACATGCCCTAGGAAATGGACTTCACGAAGCCAGAAGTCGCATTTCGAGAATTTTGCGTAAAGCTGTTCCTTCCGGAGGAGTTCCAAAATAAGTCGTAGATGTTGTTCGTGCTCTTCTTTGCTCTTAGAATAGATCAGGATGTCGTCGATGAAGACTATAACAAACTTGTCCAGATACGGTTTGCACACTCGATTCATCAAATCCATAAAAACTGCCGGTGCGTTCGTCAGCCCAAACGGCATGACCAAAAACTCATAGTGCCCATATCGAGTCCTAAAGGCCGTCTTAGAGACATCCTCTTCCCGAACTCTCAGCTGGTGATATCCCGATCTCAGATCGATCTTTGAATAGTAGCTCGACCCCTGCAACTGGTCGAACAAGTCGTCAATACGCGGTAGAGGATAACGATTCTTCACAGTCACCTTGTTGAGTTCTCGATAGTCGATACACATTCTGAAGGTACCATCCTTCTTCTTTACAAAAAGCACTGGAGCTCCCCAAGGCGATGAGCTAGGACGAATAAAACCCTTATCCAAGAGTTCTTGTAGTTGCGTGGAGAGTTCTTCCAACTCTGATGGCGCTAAACGATAAGGTGCACGGGCTACAGGCGCGGCTCCAGGAGCTAAATCAATCTGAAACTCGACTTGGCGATGGGGCGGAAGACCAGGTAATTCCTCAGGGAATACCTCAGGATAGTCGCGTACAACCGGAAAATCTTCTAGCTTCTTCTCCTTCTCTGTGGTATCAGTAACTAAAGCCAAAATCGCAGTGTGGCCCTTTCGTAAGCATTTCTGAGCCTTAAGAAGAGAGATAATGTTCTCAACAGCACTTCTCTTGTCGCCACGAATCATGAGAGGTTCACTACCTAGACCAGGAATACGGACGATCTTCTCGTTGCAAAGAATCTCTGCTCGGTGTTGGGATAACCAATCCATCCCAATGACAACGTCGAAACTACCCAAGACGATAGGAATAAGATCGATAGAGAAGGTCTGGTTAGCGAGAATAAGCTGGCAACCCTTGACTACGTGTGAGGCTTCCAAACTCTTACCATTAGCTAGCTCTACGGTGTGCTTGTCGCTCAGGGGTGTAGGAGTACGCTTAAGCATCTTACTAACTTCTAGTGACACATAGCTAGTATCGGCACCCGAATCAAATAAGATTGTAACATAAAAGTCGTCGAGAAGGAACTTACCCGTCACCACGTTGGGATCATTCCTTGCTTCACCTTGACCAATCACGAACACTCGTCCCCTAGCACCATTGTTGTTGTTGTTCCCATTGTTACCATTCCCCTGATTGTTGTTGTTGTTCTGGTTCAGTTGGGGACAATCTTTCTTGAAGTGGCCCTCAGCTCCACACTGAAAGCATCCTTTGTTGTTACCCTGCTGCTGTCGCTGGTTCTGCTGAGGTTGCTGACGATTCTGATTGACGGGGTATGCGCTTCTGCAATCCTTTGCAACATGACCAGGCTTGTTGCATCGATGACAGTTGCCCCTGGTGCATGGCCCACTGTGGTGTAGGCTACAACGATTGCACTTGGGGTGATTTCCTTTGTATCCACCATGACTTTGACCACCAGACGACTGCTGACTGGGGCTCTTGTGATCATCTGTCTTTCTCTGCTGAGACTGAGTTTGCACTGAAGTTGAACCCCTGCTTGAAGTTCCATCCCATTTCCGTTTATCCCCACTAGAAGCACCAGAAGTAGTTGCAGCACCTATACGCTTCGGTAACTTGTTCTGCTCCACCGCTTGGTCAGTAAGACGGTGAGCCAACTGTACAACCTGCTGGATAGTAGTCAACCTTGCTGAAGTCACATGACTTTGGATCTCTGGCACCAAGCCCTTGAGATAGAGTTCAATTCGCTTGTAGGGAGGATCCACCATAGTAGGACACAACAAGGCTAGCTCATGCGATCTCTTAGTGTATGCCTCAATTTCTGATCCTGACATCTTGAGATTGTAAAACTCATCCTCCAGTTTGTGAATGTCGTCACGACTGCAGTATTCCTCCCTGATCATTTCCTTGAAGTTTTCCCATGGGGTGGCGTTGGCAGCAACCAGCCCTAACATCTGCACTTGGGCATTCCACCACGTGAGAGCCAAACCCTCGAGAGTACCAGTAGCATACTTCACCCTGCGCGCTTCAGGGCATTCACACATTTCGAACACAGATTCCAGTTTCTCAAACCAGTGTAGGAGACCTACTGCTCCTTCAGTTCCGCTAAAAGTAGTGGGTCGACAGTCCATAAAGGTCTTAAAAGTGCACACCGGTGCCTGAGCATACTGACCTAAGGTAGGTGAAAGAAAAGACAGAGTTTAACACAAAGGTTGGTTCACGAGAGTAGGATCCAAACGATCCTAGAACAATTTCGGACTGCAGGATATACCTCCTGCGCGTGCAGCTGCGAGCGCTGCGTCAATTCGCTCGTTGATCAAAGCCGTCAACTGGGCTTGTGTCATGTTAACGCGTCCAGACATGGTTCTTCATAATAAAAGCAATACGTGTGAGAGAGGTTCGCGAAAGCACGATAGTAAGACAGAGTAAGCACGCACGTGTTCAAACAACAGTAGTTATACTAATCAAGCATACCATGAGCAATGTACTACGTAACTAACAAGTAGGCAATATACATACATTATATTACCTAGAACGTCGAGCCTTGCATGAGGAGCGAAGTGTCGTTGTGGACCGTTGAGCACTAAACCGGTTATAGTCTGGTTTTAACAAAAACGTTTCTCCTTTATTAAAACCAAGTTCACTATAACCAATGGCTCTGATACCAATCTGTCACACCCCCAAAAATCCCACCTGCGGAGTACTACCGCTTGGAGGCGTGACTGACCAGGATCCAGCCACCAATCATACTGAACAAGCATATAAATAGTTATAAAAGTTTAACCATTCACGATTGGTGTTCCAAAACAAATAAGTTTAAGTTGCAGGCGGAAGCATAAGTTTAAAGTTATAGCATAAGTTCCAAAAGTTTCAAGTTTAACATAGTCTTGTAGCAATCCCTGTCCCACAACGATCCTCCTCCATGCAAGCTCCAGTTGAGTACCTATGGTCCTGCAAAGCATGTAGTAACGAGTCAACAACTAGTTGAGTGAGTTCACGGGTGGGCGTTCGTTTTAGTTGTTTCGAAAACAGTTTACTTTATCTGGCATCCTGCCGTGGGGGTTACCCCATAGTTTAAAAAGACGTGACCAGTTCATTCCCAGTTACTCCGGCACTCCGGCCGTGGGGGCTACCCCATGTAGTTATCAGGCATTTCGGCCGTGGGGGCTACCCCATGTACATCATCTGGCTCTCCAGCCGTGGGGGCTACCCCATGTGTATACTAGACTCGTTACCGTATCGATTGCTGACTGTAGTCATGTTTATGTGCCCTGAAAACATCAATGTCTATCATCATTGACGTGCCCCAGATCCATTAGTTCACGCCCGTCCTCTGCGGCACGGTGTGAGGCTTGTCAGACCTAAATAGCGCTATCTAACTAATGACCCGCTCGCCATTGGCCCGGCGATTAGTCGATACAAAAAGGAGGGACTTCGTGATAGAGTTTTAGTCTAGTACGTTTATCCGTCCATCCGGACGAGGAATCACATTCCTGAACCACTGACGTCCTACCCAATGGTAGACGAGGAACCCATGTTCCTGAATCCCATTCCCAACCCAGGGAATCCCATGCTTTGTAAAGGGTGTGAACTCACCTTGGTTTGCTCGGCAGTCAAACACAGAAAGTCAATCAAGTCGCAAGTAGTCAATAACGTCCTAACACGGATATCACATATAATCAGGTTCGAACCAAGTAGTGCACAAATGTTCAACACGTATGGCAGACACGTTTAATAGTTCACAGTTCACAGGTAACAGTCAATCACAAGTTCAAAGTCCAAACAGTTGGGCTCGTGATAACAGGCCCAAATAACTCATCAACAGTAGCACAGAAGTTCATAAGTCCGGCCCACTAACTAAGGCCCAAAGTGTGGTCTCGAGTCGCAACCGGACTCGCAAGCATGGTCTCGAGTCATGCTGTGTGTTGATCATGGATGGTTGCGAGTCGCAACCGGTGTCGCAACCGTAGTCTCGGTTCATCATGCTAAGGCCTCGAGTCGCAACCGGACTCGTAACCTGTGGTTTCGGCTTGTCCTGATATGGTTGCGAGTCGCAACCGCGTGGTCTCGAGTCATCACGCTGTGGTTGCGAGTCGCAACGGGTGATTGCGAGTCGGTAAGCTGTCATTTTCACGTTCACGTGTTGATGCAGGTGTAATCAGCCAAATAGTACAATATAATCAGGCCCAAATCCGGAAATGACCAATAGAATTCCACTAACAGTTTTCCTAATCAGGTTACTAGTCAAAGATGGATCAAAATCACAAGGGTTTTCATATTCTTAACTATCATTCAAGGTGTTCTTCACATATTCAAACACATATTCATCAAGATCATAACATTTTCATTCAACCATACTATGCATTTTCGGACAATAGTTATAACACCACACTAGATATCAATATTCATCTTGCTAGCAACACATTTTTAACTAAGTTTTGCCATTATCATAAACTAGTCCGATTTCATGAATATCAACATAAATGGTTCAAACTTCTTTTAAACACAAAATATCACAACTCTACATGAAGATGTGTTAACCGATTATCATCATTGTACATACAATATCATCACTTGTTAACAAGTAGCAAATCATTTCTCATGTATAAACAATCTAACCTTCAAACCCTAGACATAACATGAACATACTAACATTCAACAAAGCATCAAGAGCACTAACCGGTTATGGGTTTCGAGGGTGTGTGAAAAGCTTCCAACCGGGTGTATGTGTGAGCCGATCCAAGTCCAAATCCGAGAATGATGAAGTGTTTGTGTTCTAGAGTTTTTAGTGAGAGAGAGAAGTAGGAGAGTGTGTGGGTGTAATGTTCAACAAATGGCAAAAACTAACTAAGGTTGGTTTATATATAGGCTAGTTCCAAGTGTGCACCCTTCATGGGTTTCGAGTGGGTGTTTTCGGCCCAAAGGCCCAACCGGCCAAAGGCCCAAACCGGCCTAATGGTTACGGTTCACTCGAGACCACATGGTCTCGAGTCGGGTCCTTGTTGTTTCGTGTCGGGTTCTCGGTTCACATATAACACGTACACACATATATATATATATACAATACACGCGTAACAAAGCACTTATCACATAAAAAGATTCACGTTATCATTTTAACTAGTCACATAACGTACAAGCAAGTTACAACGAAAGGTTCTAGGTTTCGGGTTGTCACATCTTTTTCTTTTCATACAGCCTTTATGGCTCACGTAGAAGGTCAGACTTCTCAGGTATGTGATACTAATTCTGACTCTATTTCTGTTCCTATTGAATGTGTAAAGTGCTTAAAATATGCAGAAAAGGAAAGTCAATTTGAAATCACACACAAACACAATCAAGAATTGATTGTAGATCTTTCTAAAGCAACCGAAGCTAACTTGTTTTTAACCAGAAATGAAAAGGAATTTAAAGCAACAATTGCGTCATTAAGACATGATGTTTCAGAATTACAAAAGGCTGTTTTGCGAAAACAACATGCTAACAATAATCTTATTGACACAATTGAAAAGCAAATGGTAGAGTTAGCAACAGCTCGATGTGAATGTGAGACAATTAAGCAGAAACTGGAAAGCTATTCCAATTCCCGCTATGTATTGGATCACATCATTGACATTCAAAAGAAAAAGGGGGATGCAAAATGTATTGGATACAAATCATGTCCTCCCCCAATGAATCACAATTACTCCAAATTGCCTGATGACGAGGATATGCCCTGTTTTGAACCTACTGTGCCACTTGGTCTAGATGATTTTGCAGCAGGCCTCGGGTTCACAACTGGTGCATCATCCTCGGGTCAATCAGAATCTGAGAATGTGACAGATTCATCGTGTGCTAAGGAACAGAGTCCTCCCATTATTGAGGATGCTGATTCTTCGGACGATGAATCTGAAGAAATTGTGAAACAACAGTCTAACTCGGTTACAACAGATATTCCTATCGAGAATCACATTCTGTGTGATCCACCAGTGAAACCGAGTAAGACTAAAATGTCAAAAGCAATGGAGTCCCTTGTAGTTAGCCCTGAAGGGAATAACTTGTTGTATACGCTCAAAGGAGATAGCAAAATCTACTCTAACAAAGATTTTCCAATTAAAAATGTAAATCAAGATTTAATTGAGCAAATTTTTGAAGGATGCACTGATAAGTTTTTGGGGAACAAAAGGGGCAAAGTTACAGTCACTCAATGTGATCCAATTCCGTGTGAACAAATTAGAAAACAATACGGAAACCAAAAACTACCAATTGAGCGAAAACAACAAGTCAACTCCGGAAAGGGTAAGGTACAGGGAAAGAAGGCTCAGAACAAGAATGTTCAAGCACCTAAAGTTCAGCAGCCTAAGACTGAACAACCAAAGGTTCAACAACCTAAAGTTGAACAGTCTAAGGCTACTCAACCTAAGGTGCAAAACAAAAGAGCTCCTGTTAAGAAACGAGAACAGAAAATGAACTTTGTTGGATCCACGGGTTCAGACAAACTTGAAACATTTCAGGATAAATCTAACGTTGATTTTGTAAAACAAGTTAGAATTTTAAAACGAAATGATCAGAATAATTACACCCAACACACCAACGGATGTGATTTAGGTCCAAGCACGTCTAGATCACAAAGTTCATTGTCTGGTTCTCCGTCTGGTCATCAACATGTTTCTCCGAAGTTTGTAGAGCGGAGAACATGTTTTGAATGTGGCACAGTTGGGCATATTGTAAGATATTACCCATACCTGCAAAAGCTGAAGTCAAAAACGAGTGCTCCCCAAGAAATTAATTACCAAAAACGACCAGTTTCCCCGAAACAAGACCCACGTATCTTGAAAGAAAGGGAAAAGAAGTTAAAGCAAAAGAATCAAAAGGTAATTGAAAAGGCCTTAAAATCAGAGGTCAAAGAAGAAAAACCTGTACAAGCAAAACCTGAAACTGTAAAACCAGTAAATGCTAAAACAATAAATTCAAATACTGGTAAAAGACAAACAACTTGGAAGCAAAAGCAGGTAATTCAATCAGGGGGAGCACCACAGGTTCTTTTTCTTAATCATCAAGTGATTGAAATCACCTTCCTTGATGATCAAGGATGACCCAAGTCCACAAAGGCTTGGGTCCCCCTCTCAAACTGATAAGTTAGTTGCATGTGCAGGCGGCTCCAGGAGGAACTATTAATAGTCATTGGATTGTTGATAGTGGGGCTTCCAGGCACATGACGGGCGACTATCGTCTTCTTTTCGATGTGCGAAGTATAAGAGGAGGTTATGTCGCGTTTGCTGGAGACAAAGGAGGGTATATCACCGGCGAGGGAATGATCTCAAATGGAGTTGTGAGTTTCGACAAAATCAATTATGTGCAACAGTTGGATCACAATCTCCTGAGTGTTTCTCAGATCTGCGACAAGAAGTTCACCGTGCATTTTGATGATGCCGGTTGTTATGTGCTGAAGCCAGGATTCAAGATTCCCGAAGAATGGATTCTCTTATCAGCACCAAGAGTTAATGATTTGTATGTCCTCGATATGAGCCAAGCAATAACTAAGTCCAAACAAGTTACTTGCTTTATTTCAAAAGCCACTGAAAAGGAGACGATCTCTTGGCACAGACGGATGGGTCATATTCACCTCAGAAAAATGAATCACCTTGTCAAAAACAATCTGGTGAGAGGTGTCAATGTGAAGAATTTTCAACTTCAAGATGTTTGTGTGCCGTGTCAGAAAGGGAAGCAGATCAAGAAATCACATCCATTGAAGAAGGTTAACACTGTAAACATGCCACTCGAACGTCTGCATATGGACCTTTTCGGCCCAGTCAAACACAAGAGTGTGCACGGGGAGGTTTTCTGCTTGGTAGTCACTGATGACTATTCAAGATTTTCATGGGTTGATTTCATGGTCCACAAGAGCGAGACTCCAGAAATTCTAAAGAATTTGATCACCTTGTTGGAAAATCTTTATAATATAAAGGTGAGGCGAATTCGAAGCGACAACGGAACCGAGTTCAAAAACAGGGTTATGGATGAATTTTGCACTGCAAAAGGAATCCTTCATGAATACAGCTCTCGGTACACGCCACAACAAAACGGAGTCGCTGAAAGAAAGAACAAAACCTTAATTGAGACTGCAAGAACCATGTTGGTTGAGTCTCAGCTTCCAGTTCGATTCTGGACTGAAGCTGTTGCCTCGGCTTGCTACACGTTAAACAGGGTTCTCATAGTGAAAAGACATGGCAAAACGTGCTTCGAACTCCTACACAAGAAGACTCCTGACTTGGAATATCTAGAACCTTTTGGTGCACCATGTACCATGATTGAGCCTGACGGGAAGTTTGGTGCCAAAGCTATCGAAGGTTACTTCCTTGGGTATGCTACTCCTAATCTGCGAGTATGGAACCTGACTACCAAGAAGATTGAAGAGTGGGGTGAAGTAAAAGTTCAAAGATATTCTAATCCACCGAAGCCTTCTGGAGATCCATGGATGTTCGATTATGATGGTCTTTTCGACTCATTCAATCTGCCGACATTTGATGATGACAATGCAATTGCTCAAATGTTGTCTGAAAGCGAGAATGCGACTGGCTCTCAGTTAGTACGCCCAATCATTGTTGACTCTCAAGCAGCTTCTTCTGTCAACAATCTCGTTTCAAATGAGGTGTTTAATGATGCTGTCGATTACAATTTGTCATCGGAAGATGAGGAGTATATTGATGCAAATGATGGTGAAGCACCGCGTCCGGTTCAAGGTACTTCAGAAGCAACGGATCCAGTGTCTGCGCCAATTGTCCAAGAAGAAAATGCATCATCTTCTACAACTCAACAGCTTCAGAATGATATCGGGAATTTAAATATCAATAACTTGAGGACCAATGTTGAAATTCCTCTAGTTCCTGAAACCCGAATTCATAACATTCATCCTCAGCAGAATATTATAGGTGATGTTCTCAGTGGTGTAAGGACAAGGAATCAAATCAGAAACAACGAAAATGCTGGCTTGTATGCTGAGATACGGAAATCGGGACAACAAAATGATTGGTCTTTCGCCTGCTATGTTAGCCAAGAAGAGCCTAGATCTTGGAAGGAGGCATTGAAAGATGATTCCTGGGTGGAAGCCATGCAAGAAGAACTTCAGCAGTTCGAGAAGTTGGGCGTATGGAAATTGGTTGATAGGCCCGACAACTACAAGAAGATCGGAACTCGTTGGGTGTTTAAGTGCAAGAAGGACGACCGTGGGGTTGTTGTCCGAAACAAAGCAAGGTTAGTTGTTCAAGGCTTCAGTCAGATAGAAGGTATTGACTACAATGAAGTGTATGCACCTGTTGCACGTCTGGAGGCTATTAGAATCTTTCTAGCCTACGCATCCTTCAAGAAATTCAAGGTGTACCAGATGGATGTTAAAAGTGCATTTCTTCACGGAGTAGTCGAAGAGGAAGTATATGTAGAGCAACCACCAGGGTTTGAAGATCCATTACATCCTGACAGAGTTTTACTACTTAACAAGGCGTTATATGGTCTTCATCAAGCACCCCGAGCCTGGTATGAGACACTGTCTACCTACCTGCTGAACAACGGGTTTAGACGGGGTTTGATCGATTGTACCCTCTTCATCAAAGACAAAGCTGAAGATCTTCTGTTGGTACAGGTATATGTCGATGACATTATTTTTGGTTCTACCGATGATAAGTTATGCAAGGAATTTGAAAAGGTGATGCAAGATCGATTCGAGATGAGTGCGATGGGTGAAATGACGTTCTTCTTGGGTTTGCAAGTTAATCAGTCCGAATCTGGAATTTTTATCCATCAAACCAAGTACGTCGGAGACATCTTGAGCCGGTTCCAGATGTCCGATTCGAAGCCAATTTCTACTCCTCTTCCGCAGAATCACGGGATTACTCCGGATGAAAAAGGGGAAGCTATGGACTCTTCACTTTATCGTGCTATGATTGGATCTTTAATGTATCTCACCGCATCAAGACCCGACATTATGTATCCAACGTGCCTTCTCGCTAGATACCAAGCGAATCCGAAGGTCTCTCACTATGCTGCTGTCAAAAGGATTTTTCGTTATCTGAAGGGTTGCCCTGACACTGGTTTATGGTACCCTAAGGATGATAACTTCGATCTCAAGGCTTACCGTGATTCTGATTTCGGCGGCTGCAAGAAAGATGGCAAATCAACTACAGCAGGATGTCAGTTCTTAGGCAATCGCCTAGTCACTTGGCAGTGCAAGAAGCAGACATGTGTGGCTACGTCTACATGTGAAGCGGAATACATTGCTGCGTCTAGTTGCTGCTCCCAAGTTCTATGGATCCAACAACAGATGCGGGACTATGGTTTTGAATTCCTAACTACTCCTATTTATGTTGATAATGAAGCTGCTTTACAGATCACTAGAAATCCTGTACAGCACTAAAAAACGAAGCACATCGATATTAAATATCACTTCATACGTGATTGCTTTGAAAAGAGACTTATCGATGTGGTTCACATTCATACCGATCACCAACGTGCCGACCTTTTTACCAAAGCATTTGATAAATCAAGATTCGATTATTTACTTTTGGTAAACGACATAAAGGTGAAGCAAGAGTAACCGACATCGGGAAATCGTTTTTGTAAATATTTTTCTAAAACCAAAAATCCAAAAATATGTTTTTACTTTATTTTATTTTTGAATTTTAGGGGGAGAAAGTTTCAAGAAAAATACAAAAACATTGAAAAACCACAAAAATACAAAAATATGTCTTTAATTTATTTACTTTCTGCATTTAAGGGGGAGAAAATTCAGAAAAACACAAAAAACAATAGAAAAACAAAAATGAGTTTCTTGGTAATATAAGGGAAAATGATATTACATCAGAGGTCAGTCGAAACATGTTTCTAGAAATCAAAAGAAAAGAAAATGATAAGTAGCTCTACTAATGATGTACCGGTAGACTCACGATCATTTTAAAGTATGCAGGAGATATAAATATAACGAACTGAAAACCGCGTGGGAACCGCTCATTGGCATATGGTCTTGGTACCGAAATTTCGTTTGATAGATTGCCGAGGTTCTGAGATATTCGGGGTTTATGCTGTTTATCATCTGGGTATCATGGTTGTTTCTATAAAAGACAAAGTCTAGTTCTTCCATGATACCATACATACGTGTACATACTGCATACGACCTCAATAAGTGATAAACAATCACATGTCCAAACAAAATAAGTGATAATATATCACATCTTTCCGGGAGTCAAGTTCGTCTCTCTGCTGTACGAAAGTACTGACCTGTTCACGGACTTGCTCCTGTGCCCTCATGCATATGAAAATCAAGTTCCTCATCAATAAGTGATTCTATCACATAGGGCTTGTTTTCAAACTCAAATAAGTGACTTGTTCACATTTTATGTACGTTAAAAACGGATGATAAATGGTATACTCCCAGTAAGATGAACTCTCGTGCATACCTTGATACGGGAATGTGTCGTGAGTGGATGAACACCGGTCGGTAAGTATAAATCATACCTTAAATGTATCTCAATGTATTATGATTACACTTGATCGCTGAGTTTAAGTGAATAACAATATCGGTAATTGTGGTAGAATACTTATCCGCTTCTGTAAAAGAATCTTAAAAGGAAATGTGTTTTGACAAAAGACCGCGAACTGATATGATTCTCTTTGCCAGAAACTCGCAAAAATATTGTTGTGTTTGTACATATTTATTTACTGCTTAACTTTTATTGTCTTATTTTAAACAGTTTTGTCGTTTGGTGCATATCAGCACGACATTAGCGGTGATGTCGTTTGATAACATTCAAAGGATATTAAAATTGTTGTCTTTTATTTTATCAAAATCCAAAAAGATTTTCAATTTATTCTTATTTTTGATTAAACCGATGTTGGTGCTCGATCCGATACCTTGCAAGCCGAAATACTTCATAAAACTGACCTTTGCAGAACTTCATAACGGGCAATTTTTCAAAACGGTCGTTTCTGAAAACTTTTAAGAATTTGAAGGGTTGAATTGCAAATTCCCAAAATCCAAAGTGTTGGTGAAAATCTGATCCTTCGAGGAAGCAATGGCCCTCGAAAGATCAGCTGGTCAATGAAAGTCAATCTTGATGCTCGAAAGATGAACTGGTCTACGAAGGATTTGACCAATTGGATCCTTCGAGCTGATCAGACTTTTCGAAAGATGGATCAGGTCGAAAGATATCCTTCGAGGGTCCCCACAAATATCTGGTATCTTTCGATCCAGATCCACAAATATCTGGTATCTTTCGATCCAGATCTGGATCCTTCAACCCAAAGTCTTATCTTTCGAAACACCTTTTCACCTTTCGAAAGGTTATCGATCCTTCGAGGCGGTTCGAATTTCGAGGTCAGAATATAAAAGTGGGTCATCTTCTTCATTTCAACATAACAGTTCAAAATTTCATCATACAAAATCCTCTGATCCTACCAAAACTCTGCCAAAATCGAAACAAAAGTTAGGATTCACGGTAGGTTAATCCTAATACCCTTAACAAACACAACATAAACATTTCATGAACATTTCATCTGATCATGTGATCTTATCTTTCTTGTTCTCATTCTTATGAAAATGATGGGATGAACTGTGTTATATATGTAATGTGAATGTAGTGTAAGTATGTTAGTGGTAGGTTTTGATGATCATAAGATTTTTATCTTGACTGATGTTAGTGTGCTCTTGGGGTTGATCGGTACATGTGTATGTGTTAGTTTCCGGGTTAAGATTAGTGTCCGGGGTTGGTTTTGATGCTGATGTTATAAACTGGTTTTGATGTTGATGTTATGAACTGGTTTTGATGTTTGATGTTAAATGGTTTGGAAACCACTTAAAACACAATTAAAAACAACCACCGGAAAACACACCGATGAACAGTGTCACCGGAAAACACGCCGATCTCGAAAGATGATGTTCTTAACCTCGATAGATGGACTGCAAATTATCCTTCGAACTGAGACTCGAAGGATACTAAACTTTTCGAAGGATCATCCTTCGATTGGTCAAATCTTTCGATTGACCAAAATATCTTTCAAAATTTATGATCTTTCGTAAGTTGATCTTTCGATAAGGTCTTTCATCTTTCGAGGAAAATAACATCTTTCGATCAAATTGTCATCCTTCGAGGAAACAACACTTAGAAATTTTTTAAGAAATTGAAATTTTTCTAAGTGTGAAATCCTTGTTGACTGTTTGACTGTTTTCTCATTACGTGTTCTTGTTTTCTCATGAACAGAAATGGCACCGAAAGGGAAGAAGGAACGGGCAAAACCAACTAAGAAAGAAAAGTCTGAAGTTGAATCTATGTCCGAGCCAAGACACAACATGGCCGCGTATCTGCAACCGGAAGACAAAGTTAGTCCGGAATACAAGGGAATAATGGAGTATCTTCATCGAGCACGAATCAACTATGCAATTACTACACAACACACCGCTTACCAGTCCCAGATCAAGGAATTCTGGAATTCTGTTGTGGTTGAGACAGTGGATAACCAAGAAGTGGTTAGAGGATCCGTTACTGAGAAACCCGTGGTGATCACCGAGAACACCATCAGAGCGCGTTTGCAATTGGGAGATCAACCAGAAGATTCGACTTCTATTGATTTACAGTGTCAGCGTGGTTTATTGATGAGGCTACGGTACAGCGATAATGTGCTAGCAAATCAGATAAACAAAGGGTTCATGCCATTACGATACAAGTTTTTATTGCATGTTCTTATTCACTGTCTGAGCAAAAAACGGTCTGGATACGACTTGTCGCCTATTGAATTGACGGGATTGTTTACGGCTTTAATTCTGAACAAGCCGTTCAACATATCACGTTACATCTTTGACAATCTGAAAGAGAATGCTCGCAGGCCACTTCCGTCAGCAAATCAACGGACGTCAACCAAGTTTTGGTTATATCCAAGATTCTTGCAAATGATGATAGATGATCAGATTCCGGATCTTCCCAAAGTTGAAGCAGATGTTCTACCAGTTAATCCGATGAACGAACGTACATTGCTGATCTTCAAGTCTATGTCTAAGTATAAGGAATCCGATCCAGTCAGAAAGCTTATTGGTCACCTCGATGTTCCGACCTACGAGGCACCGCAGAACAACAAGTGGCGTCGAGATGCAAGTGATTCTGATGACGAAGAGCCCAGATTAATTGCGTTGGCTAACACACAACTCGAGGCTAAGCACGGAATTAAAGCATCAAGCAAGAAGTCTACTGGCCGTTCCAGTGCTGCAACACATGCTGAAATTGATGTGAATGTTGTTGCAGAAGAAGTTCAAGGAGTGTTCGTCGATCCTGATGTTCGTGGTAGTGCAGGTGGAGATGGTGGTACTGCAAGTCGGTCAGGCGATGATACGACCGACAAAGGTAAAGGTAAGGTGGACGAGCCGAGGAAGTTGGTGGATGAAAGCAGTTCGTCTTCTGATGATGAAGGAGGTTCTGGTGATGATGATTCGTCTTCTGAGGATGATAATCCTCCTCCTCCAGGGATGCGAAAGGCTTATGATCAGCGTGGGAATTTTCGTGGTTTTGAACGTATAGAGAAACCGGTTAGTACCGCAGAATCTGACAAAGATGATGATTATATTCCTGCTGCTCCTGGTTTGATTAGAAAGAGGAAAGCAAGAAGACAGGGTACTCGTACTTCAAAGAAATCAAAGGACGGATCAGGGTCAATGGGTGAAACTACGGGTGATGCCCCTATACCTGATTCGATCCAGCATTCAACGCCTCCAGAGCATCAGCTACCTCCTGTCAGTGATCAATTAACTACATCAGAGATGCTAGCGCTAGTCTCTTCTCCTCAGACGTCTTCTGGGACACGCACGGCGACTGTTGATCAACAGCCGCCTGCAACTCCCGTCTCAGGTACACACGTACGTCCTCCTCTTGTTATTACTGGTCCAACAGGTACTTCCGGTCCATCTGTTCAGTCAAGATAATGCGGAGTTTAATGCTCTTGATGATGAGTTTGTGGCGGCGAAGACAGCAGAATTTGCTAATCTGGCTTCAGATTCTCCTACAGCTCAAGAAAGCCGTGAGAAGACCGTGAACGAATGGCGAGCGGATTTCCTAGCTAGGAATCCTCCTCTGCTCCCTCCGTTGGATCAGGCCAACTACATGAATCTGGAAAAGAATCCGGCTCGGGGTCGTATTATCAGCTGGATGTTCATCAAGGAGCTTCACTGCATGGTTGTGAAGCGAGAATGCGGCCTTCAGTACTTCAGGTCACTTCTCAGCATTCTTTCACTTCCTTATTATGATGTTGCTGTTTTGGCTCAGCTGGGGGTTATTAATCGAGTCGAAGACAAGATGGTGGATCTGTTCGCCAAGAAGATCAGGTTGGAACGAAGAAGGGGTTGGAAGGATCCTCTATACAAGCCGCAGTTTCCTCGATACGAGCAGATCAGGTTTACGCTTGATCCAGACACAAATACTGCTCGTTATCGTTTGGTTTATGATCCTCCAAAGTTGATGAAGAAGATACCGTTGTTGAAGATGAAGACAGATTTTCTGGGTAACTTTCATTGCTGGGTTTATGATGCAGATACTGGAGAAGCGGTGATCGTATTCCAAGACAGTCAGGAGAACTTTCGAATGATAGATCCAATGTGGATTACTAACATGTCCAGGTCGGATATTATTGTTCTTAAGGATCACGAGATCAACTACTTGGTTAGGGATCGGGAACAAGCAATGAAGTTTCAGAAGATGGCTTTGTATTGCTTCAACCTACTTGTGAATGCGGGAAGTGCATGGTCAACGCATCACTTAACGGTTGAAAGGACGTCAGAGACGTGAAGACACGAAGATCGAGACAAAGCTACAGCCAAGGGGGAGTTTGTTGG
Organism: Helianthus annuus; assembly: GCF_002127325.2. NCBI lineage: Eukaryota > Viridiplantae > Streptophyta > Magnoliopsida > Asterales > Asteraceae > Helianthus > Helianthus annuus. The sequence continues at coordinate 73,108,061 of NC_035440.2, read as the reverse complement.
TGCACTTGTGTCTGTACTTTGTCTGTATTTTGTAATGATATAAAACGATGTCTTTTGTTAGTCTTGTTTACGTCTTTTGTTGGTTAGTATATGTGTTTTGATGTAAGTTTGACCAAGTCAACCATCCTCCTGGTTTGACTTGGCCAAACAGTTAACACATGTTTTGGTAAGTTGTTTGTGTCGAAGGATGAGTCATCGAAGGATTGTTTATATCCTTCGATGAGCTCGAAGGATAACCTTCGATGGATGTAGATGGACCTCGAAGGATATACCATCCTTCGAGGTATATGTGGATCCTTCGGTAGGTGTCTGGTCGATAGATGATCCTTCGATCAGTCTTTCTGATCCTTCGACCAGACAATCTGTTATGATTATATATAGTCTTGTAATGGGTTCACTTCACAGTTAGACAGAAAGACAGAAAAGTGTGTGTGTGTGAGTGAACTAAGTCTTGTAGAGAGCATTTTCAGTTTGGTCAAGGGCTGTAACCGTGTCCACTGAAATACAAGAGAAAACTTTGATATCTCGTGTGTCTACCTTTCTCTTTGTAGCTTGTGTTCTCATACAAACTACCGGTTTGCATTCTAGCTTGGATTCCGCACTTGCTAGTGTGTTAAACATAACAAGGATAAGGTTTAACCTCGACCTCCGGGGGACCTACAATATCCTGCATCATATGCTAATTATAAATGTTAGTTTAGGCTGATACCTGTTTACCTACCTTACAGGGCCTCGAACGCCTGGTATTTCTTTACGAGGACGCATGTGGCTCGAACGTCATGTTGGAGAGCCAACTGAAGAAGGCTGAGGCTACTATCGCTGACCAAGCAGCAATCGCCACCGCTAAATCGGAGCATTATGAAGCCAAATACAAGGCCATGACTCAAGACCATCAGTCCACCGTCCAGAAGATCACCCAAGAAGCTCAAGCCAAGTACGACGCAGCCCAGGTTCAACATGAGCAGGATATGGCCTCATACCGGGAGAGCCTTAAGAATTCAGTTGTCATCTCCCTCCTCCAGGCCAGGCTAAAAATGGCATATGAGGCCAAGGCTTTAGGCTTTAAATGCCCTTCCTGGAACATCAAGGTCTGGGAGATGAAACTGAAGGATCTTGGTGGCAACCCCGTGGAGCCCTCCTCAAAACCTGCTGCAGAGGAACCCACTAAGGTGACCGAGAAGGTAGGTGATGCTGGTGCTACAAAGGATGCTGGTGGGGATGCTGCTGATAAGGCTGGGATGAATGCTGGAGGAGATGCTGCCGGAGAGGACATGATGGAAGAGGGGGCTGCCCCCTGAAAGCAGCGAAGTGGGCGATGATGGATGTTTATGCCTAGGCCGGAGCCCACTTTTTAAATTTGATGGTTGTGTTTGTCTGAACAATTTACTTTTCCTGCTTTTGAACAATTTACATTTCCTGCACTAGAACAATGGGATGACCAAAGGTGGATGGGTCCTTGGTTTTAGGACGAAGCCCTTGGTCATCGATTAGTATAACTTGTCGTGATAACGGTTGTAGGTGGTCAGGTCCTGTTTTGAAATATATCCTGCAACCGTTATACAGATATGATAAAAACTAATCGTGCTTTTGGCGGATGGGCCTCGGTTTGAGGTGAAACCAAAAGCACAACTTTTGACTCGTTAATAATTTAACTATCTTTTGACTTATTTTTTTGTTGCGTAACTCTTAGTTTTGCAAAAAATTCCATATTGTTTTCTTATAATATATCCTGATCAGTATCCTCAGCAATATACTGTAAACTTTTTGTTAGATAGAACTTACAAACATCGCTTCACTTTGTAGAAGGTTTTCGATAAACAACCAGTTTTTTTTAAATGATCACAGTTCCAAACCATCATTAGTTTTAAACACCCTAATCAAATATTCTGAAAAAGACTTTGAGAATATATCAGGATACTTGTCCTTTTTATAAAACATAATGTCACTAAAAATTTAAACGATGTTTACAAAGGAAAGATCATACCAGAAATAGGATACAAACCTATTACCAAACTTCAATCCCTTTGCCATTCTTCCCATAAAGATGTCCCCTGTGCAAGGTACTTAGTGCATTAGTTCCAAATCCTATCTTTTTAGCTTTTGCACCACCGCCTTAATGGAAATGCCCCCTGTGTACAATGCCTTCAAATACTTTAGAAATCTTCTGAATGTCAGTTTCCATTGTTTAGGCAATTTTTTATGTCCAAGGGCAAAACCCAAAGGTGTACTGGAGATAAATCCCTTATATCCTGGGGAAAATCCCAAATTTTCATGCACTACAGGCGGGAGTGTATAAACTCCAAGACTTAGAAAGGTGAAAACCTTTAAACCTTAGAGAGTATGAAAATACCCTTTCGTGAGAGAGGGTGATCAATCCTCATATACCTTTAGGATTCAGGATATAGCCAATAGTGACGAAATTGTCAGCCACTTTTACATGGACTGGTCCTGCCACCTTGAACTATCCCTGAATAACTTGCGCTCCAGGCGGGGTGTTTAAACCCAATTCGGAAGAAAGGTGAATACCTTTAAACCTGTGAAGGGATCAGTATCCCTTAAACGTGAGAGAGGGGGCCAATCCTCTAATCTTTTGAGTTATCCTGAGCGCATATCCTGGAGCTACATCCTGAAACATATCTTGCAAAACAATTGTAAACTAAGGTGGGTGTTAGCTTGGCTAACACCCCTCCGATGCTTAAGTCTGTATTGGGTTACAAAGAATAAATTAAACCAAACATATTTAAAAAAGGTAGAATTCATACCATCCTGAGTTAGAAATTAAATTCTAAACTCACTTGAAATAGAGCTTGAGGTGTATAGCATTCCAGGACCTTGGTAGCATATCCCCCTCCATATTCTTGAGTCTGTATGCTGCTTTTCCTGCTTCTGATTCAACCTCGTATGGTCCTTCCCATTTTGGGGCTAGCTTGCCATCGGCAGGATTAATAGTATTCTGAAAAGCCTTTCTTAGCACCCAATCTCCAACCTTAAACCTTCTGGTCCTAATGTTCTTGTTATATGCCCTGGATATTCTCTGTTGATATGCTGCCATCCTTAGCCTTGTCGCATCTCTTTTTTCATCTATTGTGTCTAAATCTTGACACAAGGCTTCAGGATTCTGCTCAGGATCACTGAGGGTAGATCTTACAGTGGGCATTGTCATTTCTGTCGGGATTACTGCCTCCGCTCCAAATACTAAGGAAAATGGAGTTTGCCCAGTAGCATTCTTCACAGTTGTCCTGTCGGCCCATAGGACAAATGGTAATTCTTCTGCCCATCTTCCCTTCTTAGCCCCAAGTCTCTTTTTCAAATTGTTGACAATTATCTTGTTTGAGGATTCTGCCTGCCCATTCGCTTGAGGGTGTACTGGAGTGGACGTTATCATTTTGATCCCCCGACTCTTGCAGAAATCAGTGGTCCTCTTGCTTATAAACTGGGACCCATTATCACAGATGATTTCAGCTGGTACCCCAAACCTGGTCAGGATATTCCTTTTTATGAAGGATACTACTTCTTGGTCTCTAACTTGGACAAAGGCTTCAGCTTCAACCCACTTAGAGAAATAATCCGTCATTGCTAGCATAAAGACTTTTCCTCCCGAGGCCTTTGGTAATTTTCCTACTATATCCATCCCCCACTTCATAAATGGCCAAGGGGAAACAATAGGATATAACGGTTCAGCGGGCTGATGCAATATGTTACTATGTCTTTGGCACGCATCGCATCTTCGAGCATACTCCGCGGCATCTTTTCTCATTGTTGGCCAATAATATCCTGTCCTTAATACTTTCGAAAATAATGACCTTCCCCCAGTATGGTTACCACAATCCCCTTCATGTATATCCCTGTTAGGGCTGGATTTTTATATATATACATGATCCTTATATATGATCCTAACCAGTGATCCTTGTTTCTTTGGCAGATAGTGATCCTCGGCAGAACTTCAGGATCAGGATCACGGACTATTGTAGGATCCTTGTGCTAACAGTTACCTTCGATTAATTCAATATTATTTTGCAGGAACATCTAGCAGGATCCGCTCTTAGCATCATAATCAAGGGACGCGTCTTCATAATTATGGCATGAGCTTAATCGGAGATAGACGTTGCAAAGGATATGGAAACTTAGCTTAATTTAAGGGCGGCAATTTAGGCTAGATTGTCTTTTATTTCTAAAGGGGTAATGAGCTGATTATTAGTCCTTTTACCTAAAATAGGTCACCTACACTTGTATATAAATCACTCTTCCTCATTCGGAAAAAACACACGACGACACACAACACAATTCTCACACGCTTAGACACTCGAAATTATAGTGATCCTTGTACTCAGCTCATTATCATCCGAAGTTGTAACTATATTTTTCTTATATTGAAGTTGGTGATCGGTAGTTGCCATCACCCGAGGTTTTTTATGCCGGAGATCATACATTGATCAAGGGCTTTTTCCTCGTATAAATCATTGTGTCTTTGCATATTTCTCATAAAAGTGATCCTTTACTTTTATAATTAACCAAGCATCATACCCCGTTTACATAAAGTTTGGTTACATTATCCTTGTGTGATTTTTGACCAAAACAGTTTGGCGCCCACCGTGGGGCAATTGGTGCTTCATTCATAAGAAAACCTTTTGTTCGAAATCATTTCAAAGAATTACATGGCTTCATCATTGAAAAACATGTCCACGGCAATGTCTGCAGTCACCTCGTCCCAGAACATTCTGCCTCCACCACCGGCAGGATCCCAGAAGAATGCTGAGAAGAGACAAACTCCTACTAATTCTAAAACTCCATCTCCTTCTGCTATGAATTCTTATATTCCCAGTACTAGTGATGTATTTACTTTGATTTTGCAGATGAAGGATCGTATGCAGCGGCAGGATGAAACTAATGAAAGGATCCTCAGGGAAATTGGAGATCTCAAAAGACAAAAGAAAACGGCAGAGGATCATTCCCCACTGATGCCCAAATCCTTGAGCTTTGATACTCCAATGATTACTTCTCAGCCATCAGGAATTCCAGACGTGCAAATTATGGGAGAATCAAGAGGATTGCACCTCGGATCGACAGCAATGAATCAGGCATCAGGCTCACACTTTCAGCCGGCAGGATCCTATCCCCAGCATATGGGATCCTTCATGAATTCGGGAGCCTATCCGGGAGCACAGCAGTTTCAAGGATCCTACTTTATTCCAGGATCATCCCAGGTTCAAGGATCCTCCTTCGTTCCAGGATCATCCCAGCTTCAAGGATCCTCCTTCGTTCCAGGATCATCCCAGATACCAGGATCCTTCCAAATACCAGGATCCTTCCAGATGCCAGGATCCCTAAAAAGTTTGCAAACAGGAAGTCTAGATGTCCATCAAGGGGACTTCATTCCAATGCGGACCATTGCTTCCACTGGTCCCTCCGTTATCCCCGAATCCCAGCAATATGGATTCACTAACTTGAACTCAATGGGAGGTAACACTTTAAATAATCATCTTACTACTAACCATGGATTCATGCAGGATACAGGTGTCAATCATGCTATGGCCAGAGAATTGCAGAAGCTAAAAGATATGATCTCAAGTGTTCCAGGGGTAGTCAAGCCTATCCCAGAGATTGCAGATGGAAGCCACAAGGTATCTCGCTTTGCACCACCAATTTGTGATGCAGAGGTACCCAAAAGGTTCCATATCCCTACTATGAAGCTGTATGATGGTACAACGGATCCAGAGGAGCACATAGCACAATACAGGGAGAGGATGGAGATCAATCCTATCCCAGAAAAGCTGAAGGAAGCATGCCTATGTAAAGGATTTGGATCTACTCTTACTGGATCAGCTCTTAAGTGGCTGCTAAGTCTTCCCCCTTACTCTATTACTTCATTTGCTGATTTAGTTAATTTATTCAATAACCAATTCTCTTGTAGTAGAAAATTTGAAAGATTAACCAGTGATTTATATAGAGTAACTCAAAGTCATAATGAATCATTAAGGGATTACATAACTAAATTTAGTAAAGAATCCTTGGACATTCCCAACTTGGATAAGGGTACGGCCGTTGAAGCCTTCAAAATGGGACTGCTTAAGGATTCATTATTCTATGATGATCTTGTTATGACACCATGCAGGAACCTAGATGAAGTAAGAACTCGGGCACTCAGGTTCATCCGGCTAGAGGATGACAAGAGGATCCAGGAGAGACAAGTAGGATCCTCAAAACAGGAGAAGCAAGGATCCTCCTTCAAGAACAACAAATTCAAATCCTACCATAGAAATGAGAACCAGAATGTGCATGCTGTTGACCAAGAAGAGGATGATGAAGATTATCCTCCAATCTCAGAATATTGTTTTTCCGTTGATAATCAGGAACTAATCCTTGCAATGCAGAATCTAGGTGAAAAAGCTAGGTGGCCCAGGAAGAATGATAAACCATCCGGGACTAAAGACAAGTCAAAATGGTGTGCATACCATGAGGATTTCGGGCATCTAACCGAAGAATGCATAGCTTTAAGAAAAGAGATTGGATATCTGTTAAGCAAGGGGCACCTAAAAGAACTGTTGGGAAGAAAAAAGCAAAGGACTCAGGATCCTGAAAGGATCCCTGAAAAGGCTCCAGCACCTCCGGCAAATGCACAAGTGATCAACTTTATTTCCGGAGGATCAGACATCTGTGGTACATCCTTCTCGGCGGCCAAAAGGCATGCAAAGGAGTAAAAAATGGATAATGGAGAAAGACCTATTAGAACATCAAGTGTCTCAGGGGAAGATGACAACGTCTGATGAGGATGATCGCATTAACATTCAGGATCCTCATCATGATAGTTTAGTTATTACTCTCTTTATCTCTAACCATTTTGTCCGCAGGATCCTTATCGATGGAGGAAGCTCAGTAAACATTATCCAGCTTGATGTTCTGAAGAAAATGGGTATCCCAGAATCAGACATCACACCAAGATCCTCCGTGCTTGTAGGATTCAGTGGAGAAACGAAGAAAACTCTGGGGGACATCAAACTCCCAATCTACGTGGAAGGACTACATAATTATCAAAAATTTTGCGTTATTGACTGTTTATCTTGTTGCAATGTTATCCTTGGCAGGCCCTGGATACATGATATGAAAGCAGTCCCATCCACCTACCATCAATGTGTGAAGCTCCCTAGCCCATGGGGAATAATCAAGATCGACAGTGATCAGCAGGAGGCTAAGGATTGTTATACCTCATCCATGAAGCCAACATCGAAGCCAAGGGAGCAATAGCAATTACAGTATCCTCCGAGGAATGTCTTGGAGGCAAGGGAACAAGATGTGGACGAAATCCTCTTGGATCCTAGTGATCCTGAATCAAAAATCTATATCGGATCAGGGATCCTTGGCAAGATGAAAGAAGACTTAATATCCTTCCTCAAAAGAAGAAAATCTACCTTTGCTTGGAAACATGAAGATATGACAGGTATATCTAAGGATATTATTACTCACAAACTTGGCATTGACAGGTCTATCAAACCAATCCATCAAAAAAGGAGGAAGTTTGCACCGGAAAGGAATGCCATTATCCAAGAAGAAGTAGAGAGACTACTTCGAGCAGGTATGATCAGAGAGGTAAAATATCCAAAATGGTTAGCCAATGTGGTCGTTGTCCAAAAGAAAAACGGAAAGTGGAGGGTATGTGTCGATTTCACTGATTTAAATAAGGCATGTCCCAAGGATCCTTTCCCATTACCCCACATTGACTCCATGGTGGATGCAACAGCGGGGCATGAACTGTTAACCTTTATGGATGCATCATCTGGATTCCAACAAATTCAGATGGAACCATCTGACCAAGAGGATACAGCCTTTATGACCCCAACATGTTTGTATTGTTATATTGCCATGCCATTTGGATTAAGAAATGCAGGTGCAACATATCAAAGGCTGGTGAATATGATGTTCAAAGATCAAATTGGACAAACTATGGAAGTATACATAGATGATATGGTAGTCAAATCAAAGAAAGCTGAGGATCACCTAAGGGATTTGGAGGAAGCATTTGATATCCTTGATAATTATAACATGAAGCTTAATCCTTCAAAGTGCCACTTTGGTGTTAAGGCAGGTAAATTCCTAGGATATATGGTAACCCAGAGGGGCATTGAGGCAAGTCCGGAGCAAATTAAAGCACTAGTAAACATCAAGTCCTCTGCTAATGCTAAGGATGTGCAAAGGCTAACAGGCAGGATAGCAGCTCTGAACAGGAAACCAGAGATGTCAGGAAGAATGGCTAAGTGGGCAGTAAAGCTTAGTGCCCATGATATAAGATATGAGCCAAGAACAGCCATTAAATCCCAAGCACTAGCTGACTTTGTGGCTGATTTCAGTAGTGATCTACAAAAAGAAGCAAAATTGGAAGTCCAACAGCTGGATGAGACCAAGGATCCTTGGATACTACACACTGATGGATCCTCAAATGTCAAGGGCACAGGGCTCGGGATACTACTAAAATCGCCACAGGGGGACATAATACCCCACTCCATAGCCTGTGAGTTCCAAGCAACTAACAATGAGGCTGAATATGAAGCCTTAATTGCTGGCTTGCAAATTGCTAAGGATATGGGGGTAAAATATCTTAAAGTATATGTAGACTCATTATTGATCACCAATCACTTTAATGGATCCTATGCTGTTAAAGGTGAAAAACTAACCAAATATTTAGAGATAGTCAAAGAATTGGCACTCTCTTTTGTTTCTTTCAGCTTAACACAGGTACCAAGGGAGGATAACACGGAAGCTGATGCATTGGCCAACTTAGGATCATCCTTAAAAATTCCAGAAGACATAAGTATCCCTATCATCCATATCCTGGCTCCTGCTATTGAAAATCAGGTGGCCATGGAAATAGAAGAGGATACTGCAGTAATCCCTAGTGAAGAAGCTCAATCTTATTCAGGATCATGGATCTCACCAATCATGAGATACTTGCAATACGGGGAGATTCCGATGGGAGAAAATCCTAGAGCTTTCAGGATTAAGGTATCTCAATTCACAATCTTAAATAATGTATTGTATAAACGATCTCTTGCAGGACCATATTTAAGATGTATCGAGGATCCTGAAATTGAAGAAGTATTGAGAGACTTCCATGAAGGAGATTGTGGAAACCACACTGGGGGCAGGGCATTGTTCTCAAGGATCCTTAGAACAGGATACTACTAGCCAACCATGAAAAGGGATGCTGTAGAATATGCTAGGAAATGTGATCCTTGTCAAAGACACAGCAATATCCTTCATCAACCAGCTGAACTGCTACACCCTATACCATCCTCTTGGCCATTCATGAGATGGGGGATGGATATAGTTGGCAAGCTCCCTAAAGCACCTGGTGGAAAAGTATTTATGCTTGCCATGACTGACTACTTCTCTAAGTGGATAGAAGCTGAAGCTTTTGCTCAAGTCAGAGAAAAAGAAGTTATATCCTTTATCAAAAGAAACATTATAACTAGATTTGGCATTCCCTCTGAAATTGTATATGATAATGGTTCCCAATTCATTGGAAGCAGAACTAGTAACTTTTGTGACAGTTGGGGAATCAAGATGATAACATCAACACCAGTTCATCCACAGGCCAATGGCCAAGCAGAATCATCCAACAAGATCATCATCAACAATCTGAAGAAGAAGCTAGGATCCAAGAAGGGAAAATGGGCAGAGGAGTTACCTTATGTGCTATGGGCTGATAGAACAACTCCCAAGAATGCCACTGGTCAAACACCTTTTTCTTTAGTATTTGGGGCAGAAGCAGTGATCCCAACAGAGATGGTGATCCCAACTGCTAGAACAAGTGCTCGTGATCCTGAAGAAAATGCTGCAATCCTGGCTCAGGATTTGGATACTATTGAGGAAATCAGGGATCTGGCTAGGATAAGGATGGCAAGCTACCAACAAAGAATGGCTGGTGCTTACAACAAAAATGTTAGGATAAGGAAGTTCCAAGTCGGAGATATGGTGTTGAGAAAAACATTCCAAAACACTATTAATCCTGCTGACGGGAAGTTAGCACCAAAGTGGGAAGGCCCTTACTTGATTGAAGCTGAAGCAGGAAAGGGGGCATACAGATTGCTAACTATGGAAGGAAACTTGTTACCAAGAGCCTGGAATGCTGTTCACTTAAAGAGATACTTTATGTGAACATGATCCTTCAAGCATGTGATCCTTACATTGAAGTATCCTCAAAGAATCCCGGTGATGTCAGTGATCCTTACTCTGGTAATGTCCTTATCTTAAAACTATTACATTTCCTTACTTTTTACCAAAGGATAAGGATCCTGTATCCTTCATCCTCTTCTCACGAACCATTTGAGTTATGATAGTTCAGGTATCTACAGCATATCGTCAAGGATCTTCAAAAGCAACGCAGATCCTTGGGCTTGTCCCCAGTTATCCTTGGGATTATCCCCAGTTTCCGCCAGCAGCGCACGATGATCCTGATATAGTTCACGTCTTTAGGACCAGTACCCACTTCCGGGGCTGACAACCTCATCGTACTGGCTATACCCAGGATCCTCCGTATAATGGTAGACGTACCATACATCCGTTCCTAAGGTTTCTAACGTTTTCACGTTAGCTAAGGTTTTGACATTTTCATGTCACTAAGTTTGGATAGTCGCCAGTAAGGGCCATACTCCAGTTTACATACGATCCTTTGGGCTTGTCCCCAGTTATCCTTTGGGCTTGTCCCCAGTGATCCTTTGGGATCATCCCCAGTGATCCTATGGGCTTGTCCCCAGTTATCCTTTGGGCTTGTCCCCAGTTACTAACTTATCTTTTATATTGGCTTAGTCCCAAGTTATATTCCATTTTTTCAGGTTTTCGAAGTTAAACAATTAAGGATCCTTAATCCTTATTATCCATTAAAGTTTTACTTATGGTTATCCCGATTAAAGGTTAAGATCCTAACTTGGATCCTCAGGTATGATCCTTAACTATTTTTAATTTCATTATTCATTTGAATAACCTTTAGACCTTGACAACTGAACCTATGATCCTTAAAATAAACTACCTTGAAAATTTTCGATTATAGGATATTTGATCCAGGATCATATCCTAAATTTCTTAAACATAATTTGCTCAACTTTTCTTACTCAAACAAACATGTGTCAAAACAATTGAAAATAAAAAGGATAATAACACAAGATAAGCGACAAAAGTTTAAGATTTTATTTATTAACGAAAGGATTAACCCTTCAAAAGTTGTCAAAATTGCCAACCCACATTTCTACCAGCAAAACGTGGCCCGTCCACATGGGTTGGCAAAGGGTGTCCATTGTCTGTGCGGTCTTAGCATGTGCAGGAAATTAAAAGCGGCAGGATCACAAAGGCTTCATCCCCCAAACAGAGGATCCCTCCACCTTTTGTAATCCTACCTATTGTCCAAAGGATCCAGGATCCTTAACCCTAAAAACTATTGTTCAAAGATTACAGACCATCAATTGTCTCAAATACCACAACCACAAACCACTACCAAGCTTAAAAAATTGGGCTCCGGCCTAGTCACAAATATCCATCATCGCCCAATCATGCAGCTTACACCTTTGCTGCCCCATCACCACCAGCTTCTCCGCCCTGATCCTTGTCAACATCACCACCCTCCAGCATTGGGATATCCTCAGCTTCATCCTCGTCCTCCAGTTCCGCCAGTCTTGCCTTCCAACCCTCAACATCCCATGTGCTTTTGTCAAAGGCAGGATCCTGAGCCTCCGCAGCCATCTGTAGTTGTATCTTGTACATAGCAATTGCTGCAGAAACCTTGGCATCCTGGGTGATCTCCTGCTTCTCGCCATCCATGTCAATCAGCCTTTGAGCAGCCTCATCCTTTGTAGCCCGGAGTTCCTTCTCAAGATCTGCAATCTTGAGATCCTTCAACACGCCCATTTGTTGGAGGTCAGCGATTTGGCTTTCCTGATCCTCGACATGTCCAAGATAGGTCTCGATCTCAGCAAGTTTCTGCAAAAGAGAAATAAGGTAGATTCAGGATCAGGTGATCCACAAAAAAGCAGGATATGCAAACAGGATATTCAAGAAGGATAACCAACAGGGGCAGTGATCCTTACCTCATTAACATAGTCGAGAAACTGTTGGCGAAGCAGAGGAAATCCATGGAGATCTTCAGAAGTCCTCCTCTTCTTTCCCTTACCCCTAATGGGTGCTTTAGGGGCTGAAGCGGAGGGACTAGCAGCAGAAGTCTTCCTCCTCGAAGACTTGACGTTGGCGAGATCATCTATCCCAAACTTGGAGGCAGACTTGGCAGATTTGGCAGACTTTCCAGCGCCTACACAATCAAAAAACAAGATAAGTTCCCTTATTAATCAAACAATCTCACATATAACTTACTTTTACAAGGATACTTACTTGACATAGTGGCAGATGCGGAGGATACTTCTTGTGAATCTTGGACGATGACTTGGAAACTTCTAACCTCAGGATCAAGCTTTTTAAAGGCTAAAACTCTTTCTCTTGCGGCAGGGGTTAACTTAAGATGAGCAATGGATATAGCTGCACAAAAGATAAAAAGGACATTAGTGATCCTCATCATAAGAGACAAGTCTGATAGTGATCCTTCGAGGATCCTCTATCCTACCATGAGTGGCCCACTCCTTGGGCAGATCCTTCCCATAAGGGATGGTATCCCTTCTGACAAAGAAGAAGCGTCGCTTCCAATTTGTATCATTTTTTGTAACCTTAAAAACAGGGTGATCCTCCCCAGCTTTCCGTTTCAACAAATATCGATAAGAGCCAAACGAGGTAAGATCATAAAGCTCGGCCAACTCCGCCATCCCTAGGTCAATCCCTTTCTGCTCGATGATCCTCTCGAAGGTATACAGAACCCTCCAGATCATCGGCATAGCTTGGATATAAGAGATGCCGGTTAAGGAAAAGAAAGATTGGGTGAAGGCTGGAAAAGGATACGAATATCCTATGGAGAACGGAGTTGCAGGAAAAGCCACCCAGGTGTTGGAGATAAAATCACTTAGGGCGATAGGAGAAAAAGATTTAAAGACGGTATCCACCGGAAAACAGTGACGGATCCTATCAATGAGAGCATCGGTGTAACAGCATCTCTCAGTAGGAGAGTCCTTGATGATCCCTTGGCTTTTTAGGGAACTACTCTTCTTGTGATCCTTATGAGGAGAATTTCGGAGCAACATCCTTGCGGGAGAATAGAAACAGGGGAGTAGAAAACAGAGTAATAGAAGAAAGAAAGAGAAGATAAAGGAAGGGAATACCTGATCAACCTTCGGTGGAGATTATAAAGGGAAGATATCTTGAATTTAAATGAGGATCGACCCCAACCCTATCTCCTATTTATAATCATGATTTGCAGGGATGTCACCTCAATGACGTAATGATCGCAACGGCTAGTCCGGTTGTAACGGCTAGTTATTCGGAGTCGCCCGTTAGAGATAAGATCAAAACAAAATACAACTCGTTAATTTACAATAAACTCCTTATATTTTGGGGGCAATTGTTAGGGCTGGATTTTTATATATATACATGATCCTTATATATGATCCTAACCAGTGATCCTTGTTTCTTTGGCAGATAGTGATCCTCGGCAGAACTTCAGGATCAGGATCACGGACTATTGTAGGATCCTTGTGCTAACAGTTACCTTCGATTAATTCAATATTATTTTGCAGGAACATCTAGCAGGATCCGTTCTTAGCATCATAATCAAGGGACGCGTCTTCATAATTATGGCATGAGCTTAATCGGAGATAGACGTTGCAAAGGATATGGAAACTTAGCTTAATTTAAGGGCGGCAATTTAGGCTAGATTGTCTTTTATTTCTAAAGGGGTAATGAGCTGATTATTAGTCCTTTTACCTAAAATAGGTCACCTACACTTGTATATAAATCACTCTTCCTCATTCGGAAAAAAACACACGACGACACACAACACAATTCTCACACGCTTAGACACTCGAAATTATAGTGATCCTTGTACTCAGCTCATTATCATCCGAAGTTGTAACTATATTTTTCTTATATTGAAGTTGGTGATCGGTAGTTGCCATCACCCGAGGTTTTTTATGCCGGAGATCATACATTGATCAAGGGCTTTTTCCTCGTATAAATCATTGTGTCTTTGCATATTTCTCATAAAAGTGATCCTTTACTTTTATAATTAACCAAGCATCATACCCCGTTTACATAAAGTTTGGTTACATTATCCTTGTGTGATTTTTGACCAAAACAATCCCGAAGTACTTCTTTGGCTTCAGTATCCTCTAAGCATCTCAAGTATGGTCCTGCAAGAGATTTCTTATATAAAATATTATTTATAATAGTAAATCGTGATACCTTCATCCTAAATGCCTTAGGATTTTCATCTTCGGGGATATGTCCTTCCTTGAGATATCTCATAATTGGAGTTGTCCAGGATTTAGGATCCTCTTCAGGATACACCACTCCAGGATTTTGAATACTTGCTACTTCCTTATGCTGAGGATCCGTTGCAGGATACAGGATATGTAATATCGGTATCGGGGTCCCTTCTGGTATCCTGATTGATGATCCCAAGTTCGCCAACGCGTCTGCTTCGGCGTTATCCTCTCTTGGTACCTGTTCAAGTGTAAAAATATCGAAATATCCTGCTAATTTTTTAAGAATACCGAGGTATTCAATTAGTTTCTCACCCTTGACTGCATAGGATCCATTAAAATGATTAGTAATTAACAAGGAATCAACATATACTTGCAAATTCTTGATATTCATATTCTTAGCCAATTCTAATCCTGCAATTAAAGCTTCATATTCTGCCTCATTGTTAGTAGCAGGGAATTCACATCTAACAGGCTGGGGTATTATGTCCCCCTGTGGCGATTTTAGTAGTATACCTAAACCTACACCCCTTACATTAGATGCACCATCAGTATATAATGTCCAGGATTCTAAGTTCTCTCCTAGTTGTTGCACTTCTAGGTCTACTTCATTTTGAATATCACTACTGAAATCAGCCACAAAGTCTGCTAGAGCCTGAGACTTTATTGCATTTCTAGGTTCATATATTAAATCATAGGCACTTAATTTTACCGACCACTTAGCCATTCTACCCGACATCTCTGGTTTCCTAAGCACATTCTTAACAGGATAATTAGTTTTAACATGAATCCTATGTGTTTCAAAATAATGTCTAAGCTTTGTTGATGCCATTACTAGAGCCAATATTAGTTTTTCTAGGTGAGAATATCTAGTTTCAGCGTTTAACAAACTTTTGCTAACATAATAAACAGGATACTGCTGACCTTCATGATCCTTTACGAGTACTGCACTTACTGCATTCCCTGATACTGCAAGATACAGGGATAATGGTTCGCCATCTTCAGGTTTCATCAATAGAGGCACGGTTGAGAGATACTGCTTCAAATAATGTAGGGCTGCTTCATGCTTCTCGCCCCATTCAAATTTCTTATTCTTTTTCAGGATATCATAGAATTCTTTACACTTTTCCGAGGATCTTGAAATAAACCTATTCAAGGCTGCCACTCGTCCCGTTAGCCGCTGAACATCCTTCATATTCGAGGGTGACTTTATATTCAAGATAGCTTTAATCTGCTCTGGGCTCGCCTCTATCCCTCTTTTTGTCACCACGTATCCAAGAAACTTTCCTGCCCCCACTCCGAAATGGCATTTAGCAGGATTCAGCTTCATGTTGTATTGATCCAGGATATCAAACGCTCCCTTGATATCCTGGAGGTGATCCTCGGCCTTTTTAGATTTCACCACCATATCATCGATATACACTTCCATGGTGTCCCCCAGTTTGTCTTTGAACATCATGTTCACCAATCTCTGGTATGTGGCACCTGCATTTTTTAAACCAAAGGGCATAGCAGTATAACAGTAAATACCTGTTGGTGTCATGAAAGCAGTATCCTCCTGGTCTGAAGGTTCCATTTGAATCTGCTGGAATCCTGAGGATGCATCCATGAAGGTTAACATTTCATGGCCAGCAGTAGCATCCACCATCGAGTCTATATGAGGCAAATGGAATGGGTCTTTTGGACAAGCTTTGTTCAGGTCTGTGTAGTCTACACAAACTCTCCACTTCCCATTCTTCTTTTGAACCACTACCACATTTGCTAGCCATCTAGGGAATTTGACTTCTCTAATCATTCTAGACTTCAATAATCTTTCAACTTCCTCTTGGATAATTGCATTCCGTTCAGGGGCGAATTTCCTTCTCTTTTGTTGTATAGGCTTGTATGACCTGTCAATTCCAAGCTTGTGAGTAATAATGTCTTTTGATATACCTGTCATATCCTCATGCTTCCATGCGAATGTAGACATCCTGCATTTCAGAAAGTTAGTTAATTGTTCTTCAATATCCTGAGGGATATTGGTTCCTACGAGCACCGAGATATCAGGATTATCCTGGTCCAGGATAACTTTCTTCACATCCTGCTCCGAAGTCTCCACGATATCCTGGGCCCGCATCTTTAATTGCTATGCTGGACTTGATTTGGCCGAGGATTTCATTGAGGATGAGTAACATTCTTTCGCTTCTTGCTGATCACTATCGATTTTGACAACTCCCCAAGGGGTAGGAATCTTAATGCATTGGTGGTATGTTGATGGAACGGCCTTCATATCATGAATCCACGGTCTTCCGAGGATGATGTTATAGCAGGATAGAGAATCCATCACACAGAAACGTTGCATCTTGTTGACTCCTTCGACATATACAGGCAGCTTTATCTCTCCCACTGTGTTCCTAGCTTCTCCACTGAAACCAACGAGCACAGTAGACTTCGAAGTGATATCCATTGGAGACACATTCATTCTCTTCAGAGTCTCCAGTTGGATTATGTTGACGGAACTGCCATTGTCAACCAATATCCTGCGTACAAAATGGTTAGCCACATATAACGTTATTACCAGAGCATCATGGTGAGGATCCTGCACAATATCCCTGTCATCAGCGTCAAACGTGATCATTTTGTCGGTTGTGAGGGTAGTCATCTTGACAGGTTTGTCTCCCCTCTCAGCCTTAGCTTCTTTTGCATGTCTCTTCGCCGCCGAATACGAAGTGCCACAAATATCTGATCCTCCCGAAATAAAGTTGATTATCTTGGCATCCGGGGGAGGTGAGGCTGCTCGTTCAGGATCCTTTTCAGTATCCTGTCCTTTATTCTTTTTTCTTCCCAAGAGATCTTTTAGATATCCTTTGCTCAGAAGATAACTTATTTCCTTCCTCAAAGCAATGCAATCCTCCGTAATATGTCCGAAATCCTCATGGAAGGCACACCATTTGGATTTATCCTTCCAATCAGCTTTTTGTTGATTCTTCCGAGGCCACCTGGCTTTATCTCCCAGACCCTGCATAGCATACATTAGTTCAGGTATATTAACAGAAAAACAATATTCAGATAACTCAGGATATTCTTCAGGATCCTCGTCTTCAACAGCATTCACTCTCTTATTGTCATTTCTACCATATGGCTTGGAGCGATATGGCTTATATGAGGATTCTGATTTCCTGTTAGTCGATTCGTATGTTGAGGATGCATTCATCTTTTCTTGCATTTTCTTGTCATCCTCCAATCGAATATATCTCAGAGCCCTGTTACGAGCTTCGTCAAGATTCCTGCAGGGATTCATTACAAGATCCTGATAAAACTAAGAGTCCTTTTGCAACCCCATCTTAAAGGCTTGCACAGCTGTTGCAACATCAAGATGTGGGATATCCAAGAATTCTCGACTGAATTTGTTCACATAATCCCTCAAGGATTCCTGAGGTCCTTGAGTTATCCTATAAAGATCACTAGTTAGTTTTTCAAAACTCCGACTGCAAGAAAATTGACTATTAAATAAATTGACTAAGTGGGCAAATGATGTAATCGAATGCAGAGGAACATTTAACAGCCATTTTAAGGCTGATCCTGTTAGAGTAGAACCGAAACCCTTGCACAGGCAAGCTTCCTTGAGATCTGGAGGGATAGGGTTGATCTCCATCCTTTCCCTATACTGGGCAATATGCTCTTCAGGATCCGTGGTTCCGTCGTAAAGCTTCATGTTCGGAGTCTGAAATCTTTTTGGGATTTCAGCATCACATATAGGATGCACGAACCGAGATATCCTGTGGCTATCCTGGGATACTTCAGGAATTGGCTGCACCACCCCAGGTACACTGGATATCATATCCTTTAATTTCTGAAGCTCCCTGGATAATTCTGACGTTACAGTTGTATCCTGCAAAGATCCAACACTGTTAGTGGTAATAGCATTATTATTATTAGATAGGTTACCGGTCGGAGGATTCTGCCCATATCCCGAAACATATCCCGAGCTCCTCACGGTAGACATCCTAACCGAGGAGGGTATCTCAGGAGTAGGATTCTGAGGGAGGCTGGGCACAATATTCCCCCTATTATCCTCAGTATATACGGCTGAACTAAAGTTCAAAGCTTTGGGCTGTAATGGAGTGACGATATCCTCAGCAGGTCTGCTCGAGCCGGACTTCAGGAGTTGTATCTCCCTCAACAGCATCTGGTTTGTTTCTTGTTGCTGCCTCATTTGTTCCTACACACTCCCAAATAAGGTTAGGATTTCATCACTAGAAGCCAAAATCGGAGCAGATCCCTGAACAGTCCGGGTAGGGATAACGTCCTGAGGTTGCGAAGAAGATTGCATCCTTGGAGGAGGTGGTGGAAGCACTGGACCAGTAGTAGCAGAAGTCATAGCAGACACAGTAGAGGAACTCATGTTTGATCTTGAGGCCATTATGGACAATGTGGCAAAAAGTTTTGAAGACAGAAAACTGATTAGCGATTTGATAAAGATTTTTAGTAAAGAGAGCACCACTTGCCCCACGGTGGGCGCCAAATTGTTTTGGTCAAAAATTACCTAAGCAATTTAATGATCAAATTAGTTAAGTGAGGTAGTGTGCTAGAAAGTGTTGTTGAAAATATGCTTGCTAAGTTGTTTATGAAAACAGTATTCGGAATACGGCTCAGGATATCGAGCTGTATTATTGATCAAACAATGAGCATAAAGTAAAGTAAATGACACGAGATGTACGAGGAAAGCCCTTGATCAATCTAGATCGCCGGCATAAAACCTCGGGAGCTGACAATCGCAGCTGCCTTGTTCTTCTATTGCTTCAAATATCAGGATACAGTGCAGGATGTGGTGCGGATCAACTAAGTGTTACAATGAGATTTGAATACAAGTGTTTGTGTGTAGTGGTTGCTAGCAGCTAGAGAGCAAAAGTGTACGGAAGTTTTGGTGAAAAAAGTGTGTGCCTTAAACTGATCCGCCACATCTATTTATAGTAAAGATAAACCAACAAACTATCCTAAGCTTGCGGGATCCACCGGATATTCCCTCATTGAACGTTGTAGACCTGGTCTTTCGGGCTCAACGTCTCTTCTTCAACAAATTCGTCCGAGTCTTGAGGAGAAGAAGTCCTTTCGACCATTGGTAAATCTTAGCCTTCAACCTGCACGTGGTTAATTAACAAATCTCAGGATATTACCCAAGATGTCAGTAATATCCTCTTCCAGCATCCTGGTCACAAACAAACAAACAAAGGCAGGATATTGGTCAGGATATGTATGCTTAGAAAATGACCCATAACAATTATAATATAAATAAACTCTCCAAGTTCGGACCTTTACTTCATGTTTACTAACTCGAAATTATCATATTAAACTCGGAGACCTGCTGATAAAAATTAAAACTCATTATATTATACTATCTAAGTTCGAACCAACATGTAATAGTCACAAACGCAGATAATTGTATATGTTTAACCCGAACCCCTACTTGGTTTATAATACATTTAGTTAGCATTATTATTATACTTGATCATATAATAAATTCGAATAACTGACATAGTATGGGCCAAGCCCATTGATTAAACACTAACCCTAAATGTAAACTCACCTTATTTCTTATTAATTCGGACACAACATCAAATCTATATATCTAATAAAGCAAATCATTGGGGGACACATGTCACCCTATGGTTGATGCCAAATAAGCAGCCATGTCATCATACACTTGGCACATCTCATAGTTGAGGATTGAATCTTGCTTCTCATTTACGCTATACTCTCTCTCTCTCCTCTCAAAACCCAAATTCAAACTCTCTCTCTCTTCTGTTCTCTGGCGAACACGGCGACTAAACAAGAGCCAATAATTTTGATCAAGAATCAACGGATTTGAAGACAAATCATATACGGTACTCTCTAATTTGAGTATTTCATGATCGATTATAGATTTTAATTAGGGCTAATTTTGTAGGAAATCAAATTATCGAGTTTTTTTTGTGCTTGAAGCATTGTTTTGGGTTTTATCTCATCTTTTGTGACAAACAATCTAATTTGATGGCTCGGTTTTGTTTGATTAGGTCTGATTCGGTTTCATCTTTGTCACACTATGATTCAGCATTTTTTTAATCAAGGTAGGGTTTTTTTATTATTGGTGGTGTTTTTTGATTTGAACGCAAAAGAAGAATGAAGGTGTGCTTGGGTGACGACTGGATCTGGATGTTATTTAGGGTTTTGCTTGAAGTTTGCAGGTATACCCTCTTCATTAACTGGTCAAAAAGAATTTTTACGATATTACATAGTTGAGTGGAGTATTTGTTCCAAAATACATGAATAATTAGTTATACCTGATGTTCCAGGGGATTCAAGAAAGTATTTACTCGGGATTAAGAAAGCCAATTAGTTTTAGCAAATGTAATGAAAAAAAAAGTTGTGACATTATTTTTAATAGATACATGTATAGATCATTATTGATATTTTCATGATATGATGTGAATGAATTGGAAAGATTAGGTTTATTGAAAAAGATTCACATTTGATAATGGTTCTTAAATTTTATGCACATAAGTTGTTTGATTAAATTCTCCAATGAAACAATCATGATTATTGTAAAAGGTTTGATTTGTGGAACTAATCATATGCATTAGGTTTTGAAGATATGTATATGAAATACCATGAAAACATGTTGGAATGTGATTACATTTATGTACAATTTAATATTGAGGCATGATAAACTAAGCTTACTGGGGTATGTGTATATTGATCATTGGGAAGCAACGGATTGGAACAATCAAACAAGAAGGCAAAAATTCGCAAGACAAAGGTGAGCACATCATGCAATTCATTTATTTTTGAGTTTTGCTATGTTTATTTGTAACTGTTCGGAACAGTATTGTGTTAAATGCACTTTCCGGATATTCCAGCAACTTGAACCAGAGTTTCAGTTTTCTCACATTTGATTGTTTTTTTTAACACTTTTTCGCTTTCCTTTTGGCAAGAAATTTTGAGGTTTTAAATTTATCTAAGAGAATGTTATGTGTTCCGTTGGATTCATATAGATCCAGAGGACCACTACTATAGTACTATGTAATGTGTTCCTTCATTGTAAGCTCATGACAAATACATAGTTGCTGAACATAGGATAATATAAAATATCGAATAACATAAAATGTTTTTTGGACTGTTCTTTATATTAAAGTTTAAAGTTTTGGATTTTGATGTTAAAATAGAGTAAAATGTTAAAATAGATGATGTGCCGATGTTAGTGATGTCAAGAAGAAAAAGTCAAATGAGAAATAAAAAGTCAATCGAGTGAAGAAGATAATGGATGGAAAGTTTTGGTAAGTTTTGTTCATTTTTCCAATATTTTGTCTCAAGTCTCTGCATTTTGGTATTATGTTTTTTTTGCTATACTTGAACTATTAAACGGGTCGAAATGGTAATATGGGCAAAAGGTTACACGTTTTGACTGGAAACATTTGGGCATGTTACCCGACCCGACTGACCTTCCCGTTTTGCCATCTCTAGCTATGAGCTATATCTTTAAATTCATCTTATCCTGTTGCTGCTGGTTGTTTATAGGTTAACAAAGCTTAAAGTTCACAAAAAGGTTTAAATCCATCAAGCTCTAAAGGTGCTAAAGGTATGCAACGATTGAGGCATAGTCATAACACGTGCTCTAATATATGGCTAATTTCATTAGAAACTATTTTTTTTTCTGATTTTTGTTTTTGGTAGCCAGCTTTTTGGTACAGAATAACACAGGGTTAAGATAACCTGTTTTGGCTTATTCTTAGATCAACTTCGTATCAAAAGGTGATTTGGATTATGATTATATTGTCTTTCCATATCTTGAACTGGGTTATTGTGGATCTAGAGTCAAGCTCTTTTTGTCTCTCAGTTGAGCAAAGGTATGAAACTGATTATATCATTTTAAAAATATAAAAAATATTTTTTTAACATTCATTGCTTCTACTTCTACTTCTACATGTAGATATTCAAAATTTGTTGGATGCAATTTGGTTAGCTGTTGATGTGATGGAATTTAAAGAAAAATATGTTTAGAATTTAAAGAGCAACAGAGATTTTCAGTCATTTATTCATTAACGCGGTTGAAGTTGATGGCATTTTTCAGTTAGTAATATTGTACTGAGGGTATAAACTTATTATACATGTTTCTTATGTGTGTCAACTATAAAGGAAACTAGCAAAGCAAGCAAAATGGTTGGAGCGTGAATGCTTGAGTCCACTTCGATGTTTATCAAAATCAATTTCCTTAAGTAAGTATATTTCTATAGTTAAACGTGCATAAATATATGCAAGATAACACACACGCACATACTCATACACACACACAAATACGGTTAGACCGAATCCGAATCCGACTCAGCAAAACCCGAACACCCGAAAAAACAAACAAATTTGTTCATCGATATTAACTAATTTTTTATAATTTTAGCCTTTCCTATTTTTTTTTAAATTTTAGGTGTGGAACTACATGAAAGAGGCTACGGATGATGAAATAGTAAATACATTGAAGGATTTGATGCCGGTTTTTAACAAGTTGGGTATTCTTTAGTTTAAATGTAGTTTATTTATGTATCTTTTTTGCATAAATTCAAACATCATGGATATAAATGGTTGTCATGAATCTTTCCATTTACGTTCTCTCATGGTCCAGTTCTTCATAGATGTTGCTAGTTTGGTGGATGGTAGGAACAATATTGTTATTTCTTTTGGGTGTAAAAAGCTTAAAAGCACCAGAAGAAGAGCATATTAGCCTGGTCATGCCTAATTCATCTAGCATAGGTGCGATGGTATGCTTTAAAAGAGATTCCCTTTTACTATCTTTTGTAAACAATTCCAAGTTTTGTTTTTCCAATTATGGTCCCTGTTCACTTCTGTAACGTTTAAGAATATCCGTTTTATCGACTATTAGTAGTAGTAGTAGTAGTAGTAATGGATGTAAATAAACTTTTTTGGTTTGTTTTGTAGTAATTAGGGGAGAGTGCCTAAGCTTGATAAAAAGATAATTAAGAAGCGGGTCAAGAAATTCAAGAGGCCCCAAAGTTACTGGAAAATATGTGTCAAGGTACTTTTTTCTTTTCTTATTTATACGATTATGTCGTCTATGCATTTGCAATGTTATTTAAGGGTTGACCACACGGCTGACATATTGTGTTTTGTTCCATATGGCTAGAAATATATTTGCAATGTTATTTAAAGGTTGATATCGGTTACGGGTCAGACAAAAAGACCCGTCTTATTCTTCCATATGGTTTTAAGAAGTTTGTGGTGCACAATGCCAAAGAGTTGGAAGTTCTCATGATGCACAACAGGTATGGTAGTTTTCAATAGAGGTTTTAATTGTCAATCTATTAGTAGTTGGAAAGATATTTACAAGTAGTTTGCCTCTTTTGTCTTCTGAGAATACATCATTTATGAATACATGGATTAAGCTTGGTAAATTAGAAGTAAGAAATGATAAAGTGTCATAGACCTCTTCCATAGCATGTAAAAAGGACTGCTATCACAGTATAGGAAATTAGGCCTAGAATCACAGTTAGTGTATTGCATTGTATCCGGTTTTCTTTCTTTTTGTGATTTTTTGATTTATTAAATTTGATATATGGTTCAACCGAACGTCACTATAAGAATTCCTATCAAGTTTCAATGACGACAATTCCCCTTAAATGTATGTTTTGCAATGACTATAAATAAAAGTTAAGGACAATCTCTATCAAGGGTTGGATTGTATTTGAAATATCAGTTTTCTCACATGGTCAGCTTTATGTTGCGTTATCAAGAGTTAAAAGCAGAGCTGGTGTGAAGTTGCTTATACTAGACAAAGATGGGAATGTAACGAGTAAAACAACAAATGTAGTCTACAAGGAAGTTTTTTCCGGCATTTGAATAGTTTTTTGTTTTTCTTCTTCCAATGTATGCGTTTGTACAAAATATTATATTTCAAAGTAAATAATATGGTTTTGGATGAAGCCGCGCATCGCACGGGCATTAACCTAGTAGACATTAAGCAGGTTCTGAGTAATTTATTAGGTTCATGACTTCCTTTAATTCCTACAAATTTGGAACCATCAACAATCCAAAACCCGGACAAAAACATAAATTCGGAACTCTATTTGATTGGCCTCATTGCATATATTATGCGACCTAACATATAAAAGAAAACTCGGAAACTATATGATTTACTAAACCCTGAACTTCTTGAATCCAAATATATCCTGCCTAGATTCATATTAATATACCCTGACCCAGGACTTAATAAGTTTGGACATCACAACTTAGGGAAACTTGAACATGCATCATATGTATATATATATATATATTCATTAAATTCGGACCTAGGTACATACATATATTCGGACTCCTTTGCTTTACTTATTGATAAATCCGGACAACATAAGAGGTAATAAACTCGGAACTATATTAATTATCAACCTCGGATCATTACAATGCAGACAACACAACAAGCATCTAAACTCGGAACTCTTTACATATAAGTCTGGGCCATTCGTTTTAACTGATAAACTTGGAATCATTAAACATGACTATTATATAACTCAGATATCCTATACGTTTCCTACTTAAATTCGGAAATCAGGAGGGATTATATGCAAACTTGGAGGTCAGATCAGTTGCAGATACAAAAATACAAAACAATAAACCATTTCAATTTCTTCCTACAATCAAAACCCTAATCCACAATTCCACGAATCAACACATTTTTTTGTAGTTTAAGCATGTCAATAGCAGCAATCATATTTGATAATAGTTTACACATTCATATACAAACATTCACACATTCATCAGGCATTATCAATTAATCACAGGTGATTGTTTTGATGCCTAGGGTTTGCAAGAAATCAAAAGGACAGTAATAACAACGTACAACATAAAGCATTACTTTAGATTCATTCTAGGGTTTGTTCTTGAAGGAGTTAAGAGATCAAGGATTGCTGATTGTGTGAACTTGTGCAGCCAGAAATGATTGAGAGATGATTAGAGAGTTGCAAGTGCCGGAAATTGTGAAGGATGTTTAGGGTTTTGTGTTTTATTATAACCTTCCTAATATTCATATCACACCCTTAATTATCTAATTTTCACATAAAGCACACAACAGCTAGTAATTTACAATCAAAGCATGTACTTCACGTATTTGTCATGCAACGCAAGTTTCGTACAAACCGTTCGCTTATAATTATTATCTGTGTTAGTCACCAACATTCGAGAGTTAATTGTGTGTGTGTTCCGGTAATTCCCCGAATTACCAACGGAGACTCATTTAACAAACCCTGGTTAGATGCAGTGCTATGAATGTATGACTAAGTTAACTGTGGTTAGGTTAAAGTAGTAACCTGAAGTTGCGGGTTGTCACATCATCCCCAACTTGAAAGAAATTTCATCCCGAAATTTGATAAGCAGTCACGGAGGAGTGAAAAGATAAGTTAAGATGACTGTGGGTTTTACTCGGGTACCACATCATCCCCAACTTGAAAAGGAATTTCGTCACGAAATTCGCTAGTGGTATTAGTGTTTGGTTCAACAGTCTTGAATAAGTGAGGATACTTGAGCATTATCTGATCCTCGCGTTCCCACGTGAACTCCGGTCCACGCTTCGAGTTCCAACGAACTCTTACAATAGGGATTCGATTGTGTTTACGGACCTTGACTTCCCGGTCCATGATTTATACATGTCCCTCGATAAATTGAAAGCTGTCATCGATTTTCAGTTCTTGGAAAGGGACTACAAGCGTTTCATCAGACATACACTTCTTTAAGGTAGAGACGTGAAAGACGTTGCGTACATTAACAAGTTCATTAGACAACTTGAGTCTGTAAGCCACCTCACCGACTCTTTATAAAATCTTGAATGGCCCAACCTAACATGGATTGAGCTTTCCTCATTTCCCAAAATGAACCACACCCTTCTAGGGTGAGACTTTCAATAGAACACGATCGCCCACGGTGAATTCCAAGGTTTCCTATGCTTGTCAGCGTAGCTTTTCTAGCAATCACGGGCTGCCGCCATACGATTTTTGATTTGAACAATCTTCTCAGAAGTTTTGAGTTCGAGTTCTGGACCCGTGATTTAGCTGTCACCAACCTCAGCCCAACAAAGGGGAGATCAGCATTTTCGTCTGTACAATGCCTCGAAGGGAGCTGCCTCGATGCTAGAGTGGTAACTATTGTTGTAGGAAACTTTACCAAGGAAAATGTCTTTCCCAACCATTACCAAAATCGATCACACATGCTCGTAGCATATCTTCAAGCATCTGGATGGTCCATTCACTTCGACAATCCGTTTGAGGATGATAAGCTGTGTTCATGTCTAGACGTGAGCCAAAGGATTTGTGCATAACTTGCCACAAATCGGACGCGAAACGCGGGTCGCGATCAGAGATGATGGAGGTCGGCACCCCGTTCCTAGAAACTACTACCTTCAAGTAGATGCTAGCAAATCGTGCAAACTTGTTAGTTTCCTTGATCGCAAGGAAGTGTGCAGATTTGGTCAGACGGTCAATGATCACCCAAATGGTATCGTTTTTGTTTTGAGTTTTAGGTAGACCGGTGATGACATCTATGGAAGTCCATTCCCATTTCCACATAGGCAGTTCTGGTTGCTGAAGCAAACCAAATAGTTTTTGGTACTCCACATTGAGTTTCGTGTAAGTTAAGCATTTGCTCACATATGTCGCTATATTAGCTTTCATGTTCGGCCACCAGTACAAGACCTTCAGATCCTGATACATCTTATCAAAACCCGAATGAATAGAGTAGCGAGACTTGTGCGCTTCGTGTAACACAAGCTCTCTTAGGTTTACGTGCAAAGGGACCCATACTCACTCCATAAAATAGCAAATAGCGTCAGACTTGGTTACGAGTTGTTTCTCCATACCTCGAATGGATTCAGCTTGAAGGTTCTCGTTCTTTAATTCTTGGGGTTTGGGCAGAACGAATCTGATCAGGAAGGTTAGAATGAATAGTAAGCTGTAAAGCTCGAACACGTTTAGGTTTGGTTTCCTTCCGACTAAGGGCGTCAGCTACCACATTAGCTTTACCTGGACGATACTTGATTGCACAATCGTAGTCATTCAAGAGTTCAACCCAACGACGTTGTCACATGTTCAACTCTTTCTGGTCGAAGATATGTTGAAGGCTCTTGTGATCGGTATAAATAGTGCCTTTAGTACCGTACAAGTAATGCCTCCAGATTTTAAGTGCAAAGATTACAACTCCCAATCCCAAATCGTGAGTCATGTAATTCTTCTCGTGAGCTTTCAACTGTCAAGAAGCATAGGCTACCACTTTCTCGTGTTGCATCAAAACACAACCGTGACCCTGAATAGAAGCATCACAGTACCCCACGAAGGCATCCGTACCCTCGGGTAAACACAATATCGGTGCACTACACTTAGAGAACTTTGCGCAGAGTTTCTTCTTCCTCAGGAGTTCCAAAATAAGACGTAAGTGTTGTTCGTGTTCCTCCTTGCTCTTAGAATAAATCAAGATGTCATCAACGAACACAATGACGAAGTCGTCAATATACGGTTTGCATACACGGTTCATGAGATCCATGAAGACCGCTGGCGTGTTGGTTAACTCGAATGGCATGACCAAAAACTCGTAATAGCCGTACCGCGTTCGGAAAGCTGTTTTGGGAACATCTTCCTCTCGGAGTCTCATCTGATGATAGCCAGATCGTAAATCGATATTCGAGTAGTAACTTGACTCTTGCAACTGATCAAACAGGTCGACAATACGAGAAGAGGATAACGGTTCTTGACCGTCACCTTGTTGAGTTCGCGGTAAACGATGTACATGCGGTAAGACCCGTCTTTCTTTTTCACAAATAAACTGGGGCTCCCCACGGCGAAGGACTAGGTTGGATAAATCCTCTATCCAACAGTTCTTGAAGTTGGTTGGACAGTTCTTGCAACTCTCCCGATGCAAGACGATAAGGAGCACGGGCAATCGGAGCTCCAGGGGTAAGTTCGGTTTGAAATTCCACCTGTCAATGTGGAGGTAGTCCTAGAAGTTCCTTTGGAAAAACGTCAGAAAAGTCACGAATGACCTGAATGTCTTCGATCTAGTTAGAACAGCCGGATAGGAAATCTCCACTAGAGAGCGGAATACGAACGATCTTCTCTTTGCAGAGAATTTCAGCTCCAGTGTTTGGACGATCAGTCCATACCGGTGTCTACACCAAGGCCACCAAGTGTAACGGGAAGGAGGCCAATTTCAAACACTTGACTTAGAAGATCGAGTTTTGACTGAACATGAACATAGGATGCTTCAATCGGCTTACCATCAGCCAAATCCCACGATGTGCTTTGTTTCGAGAGGTGTCGGGGTCGATCCTAACAGTCTACTGGATTTCAAGGGCACGTAAGTCCAATCGGCACCAAAATCGCATAGACAAAAGTGAAGAGGTTGCTCACAGAAAACATACCGGTCACAACGTTGTTATCGTTCCCGGCGTCACCCGCGCCAATAGTGAATGCTCACCCGCGAGCACCATTTCCACCGTTGTTACCACTGTTATTGTTGTTGTGATTCCCGACGTTGTTGTTGTTTCCATTGTTGTTGGCGTTCTGGTTTAACTGTGGGCAATCCTTTTTGAAGTGACCCTCCCTTCCACATTGAAATCACCCCTATTACCTTGATGCTGCCGTGGCTGTTGCCTCTGTTGCTGTTGTTACCGTTTGTCACACCCCAACCGATGACGGAAACATCGGGGGCATGGCACTGAGCGAAACAGATTGTCCAGGAGTTTCCATAACAACTATGATTACCAATTATTTAAGCATCATGTCCCATACCATGACATAACAAGTAGCATAGTTATTACAGACAATTCAAAGACAAATAGTTCTATTCTAACAACTCAGATTCAAAATAAATAAATTGTTTTTGGTTTGTTTCTAGACTCCTCCCTAGTTAATTCCACTAAAGCAGGTAAGCACAGCATCCGAAGCATTCAAACACCTATCACATACGTTAAAATAGAGGTCAATACACATAGTGTAAAGGTGAGCATACAAGTTTGATAACAATAATAGAGTTCGAAATGGTTTATGCGTAACCAGCATGTAACATGTACAAGTGAAGGAAAGTAGGTTATCGACAGAGAAATATGCACAGACGTGACTGCGAGTTGTAGAATGCGCAACACATATCCCCACTGGGATACGTGAAGTAAAGCCCTTAATAACCCCTGTCCACGACAGGTGCTGAGTCCAAACTATAGTACTATCGTTGCTAAGGTGTCAAGCAACAGTCACTGTGTTAACATAACATTCAAGCATTCATTTAAAAACACGTAGCATGCAATAACGGTCAGCGTATAAATAGTGTTTGCGTTGTGTGTAGATTGTGATTTAGAATAGGTAACATATGTAACACCCAAAAGTGCGCAAAGCAAAAAGGGTTCGAGTATACTCACAGATTGTGTTTAACAAGTAAGCACCCTTTTGGATTGAAGGGAGCGCTAAGAGAGGTTAGCCTGAACAGTTAACGATAGCATAAACGATAAGCGGCACGTAAAACGGTGCAACGTACCAAGTGTCGGATGGTAATCCGATCGGATGGAAATCCGATCGGATGGCCAGTTGATCGGATGTCAATCCATTCGGATGCTCATCCGATCAGATGGCCATTCGATTGGATTGGCATCTTGTTTGGTAAGGATGTGTTTGTGTATGATGGCTTTGAGGTTTTCGTTGTAGCATTTTGAAAACAGAGAAGTATCTCTACCCTTCATGTCGTCGATCGAACGGTCGTTCGATCGGGTAGCGATCCGATTGGTAGGTGTAACAACTGCCACTAAAATCAATAGTTAGGACAATAATTAGTCAATAAGAGAACCCTAATTGAGACACCCAAGTAATTCTGCACTAGCCCTAAAATTTTCAGAACAATCAGAATCAGGATCAGGGCCCCTAAAACTCGAGGGGGGTAAACCCTAGTTGAATAGTTATCTAAACAAAACGATGTTTAGCTCTGATTGGCCAAAATTGTTGATTCATGCAAGCTACTCCCGTGCATGGCAAGTCTAGGACAAATAGGTATCCCTTACGGACCATAAGGGATCAGGCTTACGGTCCGTAAGCAAGGCCAAATTTTGGCTATAAATAGCCGACATTAGGACTTGCACAGGGGAGTTGAAACGACGTAAATTGTCTCTATGTACGTCGAGTTCAGGCCATTATATCACAATAAACACACACACGATCACGAGGTGCTGCCGCAATCAGGGTAATAACTCGATCGCTATTACGATTCAACGTCCGATCGATTATAACTATCCAACGATTGTCCGAGTGCTGCTCAAATTGAGCTTGTACTTTGTTATTCATTGTGATTTCAACTTGAATGTTTGAGTGCTGTTCGAATTCGGACTATGCTCTGTCATTCGTTGTGAATCCATTGAATTGTTAAGTATCGCACTTGATAATAGTTGTGAGGGTTTAATCTCGTGAATTGACGTAACTGCCGAATTAGTTACTAATCCCGTTTGTGTGTGCATTGTTATTTAAATTAGGTTAAAAGGCTAATCAGTAAAGCTTATACTCTGCTCGTAAATCTGCAATGTGAGTCATTCCTCTTTTATAAACTCTTTTCTCACAGTTTGTGAGTCAACTGTTTTACAAAACTCCAAGTTATTTTTAAAGTTATAATTACAGTGATTAAGTCTATGTAATCACCAAATTACAGCCGGTATGTGCGGTTTTGTATACATTACTTATTTCCCGTCACACTTGGACAAACGGGTGGCCAAGGGGTGATCTGACCACAGTCACAGACACCATTGGACAAATGGGCTAGCCAATGGATGGTCGAGTGACAAATACTGTGGGTAGTTGGTTTGATATCAGAAACATTGTAATTCCCCTTAATACTGTAGATTATAACAAATGTGTCGTTTTCAGTAAACTGAATGATTCACTCAGTATTTCCCCGCTGACAAAACCTTTTTCAAACATGTTTCAGGTGATATGGTATGAGCAAAGAAAAGTGCCGTGGAGCACTCCCAGCTTAGAAAAGTGGCTCAATGTAAATAAAGAAATGAACATGTTTTGAAAATAAAGATTTCCTTGAGAAATCACATTATTGTAAATTTCGGGAATTTATCCCTAAGTTATGAAACGGGCAGTTTAAATTATTGAAAGATCCTGTTTTAAATAGACTTCCGCTGTTGCCTAAATTAAAATACCACGGGATTCCTGTCCCGCGGCTCCGGAAACGGGTCAAGCCGGGTCGGGGGCCGTGACAGGAAAAGGTGGTATCAGAGCCACTGTTTTAAGCTTACTGATTAAGCTCACTATTTTAATTAGGAAAATTTTATTTGTCATTCTGTGAATATATGCTTATTAACTGATTAATTGTTAAAATTACAGTATGGGTAAACAAAAGATTTCTGCTATCTACCGCAAATTAGATAGTACACCTAAAGAACAGGAACCTCTTCCTCCAAATCTCCCACCAATTTAGAAGAGGGAATCTTTGTCCGTAAGGCAAATTATGAAAACCCACTTACACCGGAGAAAAGGAATTCAATCATTAGAAAAGGTCAAGAGAAAAAGAAACCCCAAACCAAGAGAGTGAGGTTTAACCCAGAAATTCAGGAAATTAGCAGTAATCCACCAGGGGAAAATAATTTAGATGAAAAATGGGCAAATCTGTATCTGCTCGCTACTGTAGCAGAAAATACAAATCTTTAAACTTTAAATCTAGAAATATTTACTTCCTAGTAAATAAATAAATAGATCTGAGTGTGTTCTGTTTGCTGTTATGTTGTACAAATTGGTGTGCAATAAAAATGTTTATTTGTTAAGCTTTGTTTCAAAGTTTTAACTTAACATTTTGTGCATTTTGCATATATGCCGTACAACATGAATGAGATGTCGGAAGCATTTCAGAACCTCAACCTCTATCCTGTGCCAATTGAAGTCTCCCACAACTTCACTGGTTACATTGCTGACATAGAGGAACCGCTAGAATTCCAAGCTCCACCGCTGGAAAAAGCAAAACCTAAAAAGAAGAGAAGATATGTAGGGTGGCGAAAGGTGCGCCGAAGGAAACCTAGGAGAGTCCCTAAAATAGAAAATCCTGTGAGTGTGAGCAAGGGGAAAGAACTAGAAATCGGAGAAAGTTCCAAGCCAGCAGAAATAGGGATAGACCTAAAGCAAAAAGGAATAGAGATCGGAGAAAGCTCTAAACAGTCTGAGGAAATCACATTCCAGGACGAAATAGACCGCCTACTGGCTAATTGTGATGTTTTAGAGCCTATCAATGATAATCTCTTCTCTTATCCTGCTACAGCCCAATTCCCAATAAACCTAGGACCAGCTATTCCAGACCCACTAGTTCACACCCGACCATTAGGCCAAATGGAGGAATGGTGGACCAATGACTGGCAATTCCAAAATATAGTTAATAGTCCCTATAGTTTTCTCCCACAGTTTGATCCAGAACCTATCCCTAATCCGCCAATGAGCTATGAAAATTTAGCTGAACTACGTCAGTTTGGTGAAGAACTGATAGGCACCGGGAATAGGATCCGGGAAATGGGGGAGCAGATTTCTTGGAAGTACGATGAGAGGGAGCGTCGTTACTGAAACTGCCAGTGAACCAAAAGATAGGAGGGGTTTGGGGAAGTTTGTTTGTATTATAACTAAAATAGTAAAACTGATTCTGAAAAATGGGCAATAAAACACTGTAAGATAAAAAGTGTGTATTGAAGCAGGTATAATATATAAAACAAAACAGAAGTCGAGGCATCGACAATTTTGGCTATGCTTGCATATTATACTGATCTATGTGTTTATCTGTGATTTTGTTATCAATAAATAGGCACTAATAATTTCTATTAATACTAATTAGCAGATGGAAAACGCTAATAGTGAACTAGTTAATGAAGTAAATCAGTCCGAGCAAAATCAGGAAGATCAATATAGAACTAGACAAGATATTAAACACTTTATTGCTCAAGGGATAGCCAATGCTATTCCAGAAATCGTGGCTGCTATTCAGAAACCTGCCGAACCACAATTAATTCCTAGTAAACGTATTCCGGAAGATAACGGCAGTAACAACATAAATGGAGGCGGCAACCATGACGATCATGATCCGCAACAGGCCCCACTCCCTAAGAAAATGAAAGCTGCAACGTCTGGTTGCACTTACAAAGAATTTCTTGCCTGTAAACCCGCAGAATTTGCAGGTAATGAAGGGGCAACTGCAACACTGCGTTGGTTAGAGAAAACCGAGGCAGTAATTGCAATAAGTAAATGTGCTGAAGAAGATCAAGTGATGTATGCATCAAACTTGTTCAAAGAAGGGGCGTTAGAATGGTGGAACACGGTGCTACAAGCAAAAGGAAGAAGGGTGGCCTATGCAATGAATTGGGAAGAATTTAAGAGTCTTGTCGAAAGAAAATTCTGTCCCGAATACGAGAAGGAACAAATGGCAAATAAGTTCCATCGTATGTTAGGTGTAGACTGTCGAGAATATACTTCGACATTCTTCGAATATGCGAGAGTGGTACCTTCCCTGGCTTCGCCAGAACCGGTACTTATTTCCCGTTATATTTGGGGATTAATTGGAGAAATCCGTAACATCGTTAAAGCTGCGAGACCACGCACGATTGACGATGCTGTGGAATTAGCTAATACCTTAACCGATGAACTAGTCCGCACCAGAGAAGAAAATCGCAAGAAGGAATTGGCTCAGAAGATTACCCAAGGATTTCGCATGGGTAATAGTAACAATAAGTTCAAAAAGAGGGGAACAGGGCAATCCTCGTCACCTCCTTTCTGCAGAAATTGCAAAAAGAAACACTATGGACAGTGCAATATATTTTGCAACTTCTGCAAGGCGAAAGGACATCGGGAAGAAGACTGCAGAAGGAAAACAAGAATCTGTTATAACTGCAGAGAAACGGGACACTTCCAATCTGAATGTCCTAAGTTAGCTAAACCAGCAGACAGTAGAGCTAAAACGACTGAAGGAACTACTAAGAAAAATGCACGAGCATTCCAGCTGACCACTCAAGAAGCCGAACTCATTCCAGACGTGATAGCGGGTACGTTCTTAGTGCATAACGTCTATGCAAAAGTATTATTTGATTCTGGTGCAAACCAAAGTTTCATTAATACTGCCTTCTGTCTAGCTCTTAACTTACCACTAAATACCCTTAGGCAGATCTTTACTGTTGAAACGGCAGATGGAAATTCTGTCAACATAGACAAGGTTTTGAAAGAAGTAAAGATAGAATTGTTAGGTCATAAGTTTTCTGCAAACCTGTTACCTATGAATTTAGCCGGATTCGATGTGGTATTAGGAATGGATTGGTTAATAGCCAACCATGCTCGAATCCTGTGTGATAAGAATTCTGTAGAAATCCGTACCCCCACAGGAGAAGTAATTCTAATTACAGGAGATAGACCTCGAAAGCCACTGAAATTCATTTCAGTAATGAAATTGGCTAGTTATTCAAGGAAACAAGAAATTGTGTATATGATTTCTGTAATCATTAACACTAAAAGTAAGGAACTACAGGACATCCTATAGTTTCAGAATACCCAGATGTTTTTCCAGAAGAATTACCTGGTTTACCACCTGATAGGGAAGTAGAGTTTAGAATTCATTTAATTCCAGGTACTGCACCAATAGCTAAGACACCTTATCGATTAGCACCTACTGAAATGCTAGAATTGAAAAAGCAATTAGATGAATTACTAAGCAAAGGATTTATACAACCTAGTTCATCCCCTTGGGGTGCACCAGTGTTGTTTGTGAAAAAGAAAGATGGATCAATGAGAATGTGTATCGATTATAGGGAATTGAATAAAGTTACAATTAAGAACCGATACCCATTACCTAGGATTGATGATCTTTTTGATCAATTGCAAGGAGCTAGGTATTTCTCTAAGATAGATTTAAGATCTGGATATCACCAATTGAAAGTACAAGAGGAGGACATACCTAAAACCGCTTTCAGAACTAGGTATGGTCATTATGAGTTTACAGTCATGCCCTTTGGATTAACAAATGCTCCAGCTGCATTTATGGACATGATGAATAGAATCTGTAAACCATACTTGGATAAATTTGTAATCGTGTTCATTGACGATATACTCATTTATTCCAAAAGTCAGGAGGAACATTGTGAACACTTGCATGCACTCTTAACATTATTAAGAAAGGAAAAGCTTTATGCCAAATTCTCGAAGTGCGAATTCTGGCTACAAGAAGTGCAATTTTTAGGTCATATGGTGAATCACGAAGGAATTCACGTAGATCCTGCTAAAATAGAAGCAATCACGAATTGGAAAGCTCCACGAACGGCTATGGAAGTTAGAAGTTTTCTAGGATTAGCTGGATATTATAGACGATTTATTAAAGATTTCTCTAGGATAGCTGTACCTTTAACTAAGTTAACCTGTAAAGCCGTTAAGTTTGAATGGGGATCTAGACAAGAGGAAGCTTTTAGGATTCTAAAGCACAAATTGACAAATGCTCCAATTTTAGCTTTACCCGAAGGAACTGAGGATTTTGAAGTATACTTTGATGCTTCAAAATTAGGATATGGATGTGTGTTGATGCAACGCAAAAAGGTAATTGCGTATGCCTCTAGGCAATTGAAAAAGCACGAAGAAAATTATATGACTCATGACCTAGAACTAGGAGCTATAATTTTTGCTCTTAAGATTTGGAGACATTATCTGTATGGAAGTAAGTTTACTATCTATACGGACCATAAGAGTTTAAGGTATATATTTGGGCAAAAAGAGTTAAATATGAGGCAAAGAAGGTGGATGGAAATCTTAAGTGATTACGACTGTGATATTCAGTATCACGAAGGAAAGGCAAACGTAGTCGCAGACGCCTTAAATCGTAAATATCATGAAAAGCAAAAGCGAGTCCGTGCTCTTAGATTAAATCTACAATTAGATTTAATGGAACAAACGAAGAAAATTCAGGGAACGGCAATCAAGGATGATGCCGAAGGAATGAAAGGTTACCTAAAGGAATTAGAACAAGGAAAAATGGAATTTGGAGATTCCACAAGAAACGAATTTGGGTACCTAAGCAAGGAGAATTAAGAAATAAGATTTTAGAAGAATCTCATAAATCTAGGTATACTGTACATCCAGGAAATAATAAGATGTACCAGGATTTAAGAAATAATTTTTGGTGGATAGAAATGAAAAAGGATATAGCCGAATACGTCTAAGTGTCTAACCTGTTCACACAAAGCCGAACATCAGAAACCTTCAGGACTACTACAACAGTTAGAAATGCCTTTATGGAAATGGGAACTCATAACAATGGATTTTGTTACTAAGTTACCCAAAACCAGAAAAGGTAATGATGCTATTTGGGTAATTGTGGATCGATTAATCAAATCAGCTCATTTTCTACCAATGAAGGAAACCTTTAGCATGGAAAGGTTAGCCAAGTTGTATGTAGATGAAGTAGTATCCTTACATGGAGTCCCACTCTCCATTGTATCGGATAGAGATAGTCGTTTTACTTCCCGTTTCTGGACAAGTTTCCAAGAAGCAATGGGAACTCGACTCAATTTAAGTACCGCATATCATCCTCAAACGGACGGACAAAGTGAAAGAACGATACAAACCCTGGAAGACATGCTCCAAGCATGTGTAATTGACTTTGGTGGTAATTGGGATAGCCATTTACCATTAATTGAATTCTCCTATAACAATAGTTATCATTCAAGCATCGAAGCTGCTCCATTCAAAGCACTGTATGGACGCAAGTGCAGAACTCCCGTATGTTGGGCAGAAATAGGAGAAAGTCAATTATCGGGTCCAAAGATTGTGCAAGAAACTACTGACAAGGTATCGCAAATCAAGGAAAGACTGAAGACTGCTAGAGATCGTCAGAAGAGCTATGCAGACAATCGCCGCAAGCCGTTAGAATTCCAAGTCGGAGACAAAGTACTATTAAAAGTATCTCCTTGGAAAGGAGTAGTACGATTCGGTAAGAAAGGAAAACTGAGTCCCAGATATGTTGGACCATTCCCAGTGATCCAACGAATAGGACCAGTAGCTTATCGTTTACAACTACCAGAAGAGTTAGCTGGAATATATGATGTGTTTCATGTATCCAATCTCAAGAAATGTTTATCAGACGAATCCCTGGTAGTACCTCTTCAAGATATAGAGGTAAATGAAAAGCTGAAATTCGTAGAGAAACCCCTACAAATAGAAGATCGGAAGATTAAGTTTCTCAAACACAAACGACTAGTGCTAGTAAAAGTCAAATGGGAATCCAGGAGAGGACCATAATACACTTGGGAACTGGAATCAGAAATGAAGCGAAAGTATCCTCATCTATTTCAGTAAATCTCGAGGACGAGATTTTTCTAAAGGTGGGGAGGATGTAACAACTGCCACTAAAATCAATAGTTAGGACAATAATTAGTCAATAAGAGAACCCTAATTGAGACACCCAAGTAATTCTGCACTAGCCCTAAAATTTTCAGAACAATCAGAATCAGGATCAGGGCCCCTAAAACTCGAGGGGGGTAAACCCTAGTTGAATAGTTATCTAAACAAAACGATGTTTAGCTCTGATTGGCTAAAATTGTTGATTCATGCAAGCTACTCCCGTGCAAGGCAAGTCTAGGACAAATAGGTATCCCTTACGGACCGTAAGGGATCAGGCTTACGGTCCGTAAGCAAGGCCAAATTTTGGCTATAAATAGCCGACATTGGGACTTGCACAGGGGAGTTGAAACGACGTAAATTGTCTCTGTGTACGTCGAGTTCAGGCCATTATATCACAATAAACACACACACGATCACGAGGTGCTGCCGCAATCAGGGTAATAACTCGATCGCTATTACGATTCAACGTCCGATCGATTATAACTATCCAACGATTGTCCGAGTGCTGCTCAAATTGAGCTTGTACTTTGTTATTCATTGTGATTTCAACTTGAATGTTTGAGTGCTGTTCGAATTCGGACTATGCTCTGTCATTCGTTGTGAATCCATTGAATTGTTAAGTATCGCACTTGATAATAGTTGTGAGGGTTTAATCTCGTGAATTGACGTAACTGCCGAATTAGTTACTAATCCCGTTTGTGTGTGCATTGTTATTTAAATTAGGTTAAAAGGCTAATCAGTAAAGCTTATACTCTGCTCGTAAATCTGCAATGTGAGTCATTCCTCTTTTATAAACTCTTTTCTCACAGTTTGTGAGTCAACTGTTTTACAAAACTCCAAGTTATTTTTAAAGTTATAATTACAGTGATTAAGTCTATGTAATCACCAAATTACAGCCGGTATGTGGGGTTTTGTATACATTACTTATTTCCCGTCACACTTGGACAAACGGGTGGCCAAGGGGTGATCTGACCACAGTCACAGACACCATTGGACAAATGGGCTAGCCAATGGATGGTCGAGTGACAAATACTGTGGGTAGTTGGTTTGATATCAGAAACATTGTAATTCCCCTTAATACTGTAGATTATAACAAATGTGTCGTTTTCAGTAAACTGAATGATTCACTCAGTATTTCCCCGCTGACAAAACCTTTTTCAAACATGTTTCAGGTGATATGGTATGAGCAATGAAAAGTGTCGTGGAGCACTCCCAACTTAGAAAAGTGGCTCAATGTAAATAAAGAAATGAACATGTTTTGAAAATAAAGATTTCCCTGAGAAATCACATTATTGTAAATTTCGGGAATTTATCCCTAAGTTATGAAATGGGCAGTTTAAATTATTGAAAGATCCTGTTTTAAAAAGACTTCCGCTGTCGCCTAAATTAAAATACCACGGGATTCCTGTCCCGCGGCTCTGGAAACGGGTCAAACCGGGTCGGGGGCCGTGACAGTAGGACACTTAGTGAGAACAAGTTCACAGCAGGACTGTCATCCGATCGGATTACAATCCGATCGGGTGGCAATCCGTTGGTTACTGATTATGCATTGAACATGTTGAAAATTGTTTAAGTGTTGAAGTTCCAAATGTCACATGGTCGGATGGTCGTTCGATCGGATGGCAATCCGATCGGACGGCAATCTGTTCGACGTACAGATCTTTGAAGGGTTGAAAATAAAAGTTTATGTGTGGGACTAAGTCTAAGCTGATCGGATGGCTGTTTGATCGGATGGCAATCCGATCGGACGACAACCCGATCGGACGGCAACCCGATCGGATGACAATCCGTCCCAACGACCTGATCGTCTTTAACCCTTGATTGTTTTGAAAGTTTTTGCAGTTTTGATCGAGACGGTGTGATGACGTGCTAAACAACAGAAACCCCATCTTGACCCAAGTGACCTGATCGTACGGGA
Organism: Helianthus annuus; assembly: GCF_002127325.2. NCBI lineage: Eukaryota > Viridiplantae > Streptophyta > Magnoliopsida > Asterales > Asteraceae > Helianthus > Helianthus annuus. Next base: position 73,068,411 of record NC_035440.2, on the reverse strand, counting down.
ATCACCCTAGTCCGACCAGTTAACTATTCGAGATGGTTTTTCATGTTTAACCCGAGATCGGTAGTCTCTCTGATGGAAATCAAATCTCGAACCGACACATCACTAAGAAGGAGTAGAAGATCAGAACGAGCTTCGAATCTATCGGTTTTGAGTGCATTGAGTGTAAAAGAGTTGAAAGAAAGTTAGAAAACCATCTTTCAATCTTTTTAACCATGAATATGTGTAGATCTAAGCGAAAACATTGATTAATCTTGTGGAAATCTTCTAGATCTAAGTTGTTCTTAGCGGAATGAGGCCAACACTTGAATTTCATAAGAACTCCATGATGACATCAACCTAGAACACCTCAAATCCACTGATTTCACGGTTAAAAGTTAAGATTCAAAGGAGAGAATGGTGAACAAGTCTGTGTAGATCATAAAAGTACAAGATTTAGGTTGGAAGCTTACAAGAATTGCGAGAAATCGAGAGAAAGAAGGTCCTGAGTGCGCTGGTCGAGTGGGAGAGCTGTCACATCACAAATGATGTGACAGGAGGGTATTTATAGGGTTTTCAAAAGAGGAAAGTGTGCAAGGGTCGGATGGGTCACCGATCGGAAGGCGATTCGACCGGGTGACAATTCGACGGATGGCAATCCGATCGAATGGCCACTCGATCCTGGTGTCCGGCGTGTTGAGTTTTGTCGTTTCGATTAGCGTGTTGAGCGTTGCGATGCGTTTCGAGCGAGCGATGCGATAGATTATTAATAAACACACAAATACTATATCTAACATACAATCATCATGAATAACTGGCGTAAACGTTTGCTATTCGATTGCGATAGAGTTGCGATTATGTTTTGATTAATCACCACAAACATAAACATAATTAAACATGCACAAGTAACACATAAATAGCACACACACGTAAAACAATATCCAGAACGCATAATTTGAGTTGCGAATGCGATTGCGATGCGATAAGCGATAAAGCGATAAAACATGCAATAAATAGCGATTAAACCTCGATCATTAACAAGTACTCCACATAATACAACTATTACGATAAAATAAATAGATTATCTACAAGTCAAAGAAGTCAAAACAAGAGTTGAGCAAGGAGTGACAGATCGCAATTAGCAATCTTTTCTTCCTTTGACTTCATTCTTAACTTTGACTTTGACCCTCGAACACGGGGTGTTACACCGTTGCTGTTGCTTCGGGAACGGAGCTCTGTAATCTTTCTCCATATGGCCCACTTTGTGACACCTCTTACATGTTCGAGTGCACTGCTCATGATGATGGTAGTTACACTTGTTACACTTCGGTTGCTTGCCAACGTACGAGCCCTGATTCTGACTAGATCCTTGGTTCTGATTAGTAGAAGAAGATTGATTGAAGTTGTTGTTGTTGTTGTCGGCCCTCTCCTATTGCTGGCTGGAGCTAGAGGCCATGTGTGAGTTATTCCACCTGCGCTTATTGTCGGTAATCGGGGCTATCATGACACCACGCTCTGGTAGTGTACCAAGTTCAACTTCTTGATCAGTAACCTTGTGTGCCAAACAAATGATCCACGGTAATTTGTCGAGACTAGGAGGGATATCTATACCCTTGATCTGGGGTGCTAACCCGTTGAATATATGTAAACAAGAAACGTAGAAAGAGTATAGACCAAACATTCGATGCTTCGATAACTAACTCAGAAACATTTTGCACTAACACAAAACATTCCCGGTCAATCTCTAGACGGTTAGATAAGTGTTCAAGCAACACCCAATATCATCTAGGTTAAAAATGGTTTGGAAAGGAGAGGAAAGATCATGATCAAGTAGGAGTCAAACATCACCATGGCTGCTAGGGATAGTTAAATCCCCAATTATGTCGGTTAATGGGTCAGAATCCTTTACACACGCTAGGTCTCATTGGGACTCACATGCACCCCAAATGATTATTACGTGTCCACCCGTAATGATAATATGATTTGCTTGTTCATCTTAGTTCCCCCTAACTTGTGTCTAAAGATCCTCAGATTCGAGTATCAAAAGTGGGTGTTGTAAGAGTGATAGCGATCACAAAAAGGTCTAGAGATAATGTCATACTAACGACTCATCATAATGTAAGTAAGTAATACATGTAATTGTGCTGTAATGTTGTGTGTGTAACTATATGCAATGCAATGCATATGTTGTTAGGATCCGAGGCTCTCATGACTGTGTTTGTTTGTATGAATCAATGAATATGTAACAATGTAAAGTGCAGCGGAAATGGATACAAACTGTATAAACACAATCAAGGAAGAAAATAGTTTGATAAACAAGTGCTTTTCATTGAGTTGAATGATTGAAAATACAAAGCAAATAATTACAGCATGTTTACAGAAACTAAGCTCCCCCTCAGCCAGATACCCCAAGGTTGGTTGCACAAGATGAAAGGATTAGACTGGAGAAGAAGAATCTACTCAGTCAATCAAATGTAACAGTGCAGGGTACTGTTACATTTATAGGCAGTCCAAACCACTGAAGCATCTTGGCTGACGTCACCATGATAGTGACATCTAACGACCTAACAACCAATAAACACTGTTCTATACAAACTACTGATATACAACATCTGATAATCAGTATAATGCAAACTTGAGATAACTACTGCTTCACATTCCACTGTTGTAGCCTGAGCACTGATGTTGAACTTCAGTGCTTTCTTCAAAGGTGATCAGTCTTTGAGTGGGCAGTGCTTGAGTCTTCAGCAGTACTTAGAACACAACAGTAGATAGAGCAACAGTGTTTGTCTTCAGCAGTCTTTTAGAGTATCATCAGCGTTTGATTCATTAGTTGTTGTAGTTGAGCAGCACTTAAGATCCGTCAGCTGTTAGAATACCACTGTCAAGGGGAAAGCAAAGAGTAAACTGCTGCTTATTGATAGTCCACTAATGTGATCCGGTTTTGGCTTTACATTATCTGTTCCTTTGTTAGGGTTCAATCCCAACATATGTGTATGTTAGATGTATAACGTATATGATAACAAAAGACAAACCTTGCAATCTGGAGCATAGTGTCACGGTCGCTTTCAGAGTTCATTCGGTTATAGTCTGGTTTTATAAAAACGTTTTAAAACCTAGTTTACTATAACCAATGGCTCTGATACGAAACTGTCACACCCCCAAAATACCACATGAGGATTTCACCGCGAGGCATGTGACGTACCAGGATCTAGCCACCAATCATGTCGAACTAATAGTAATTAATAAAAAACACAAACATCATGTCCAACACGAATAGTGCATTTCAATAATAAACGTCTCAACAATGTTTACGTCCAGCGGAAGCAATTGTAAATGTTTGATCATAAGAAAACAAACTATTTAAAAAGCATAACATTCATTGTTTAATTAGTTAACACATCCCATGATACACTTGCTCCTCAGCTTGCAAGTTCACAAGCATGATGTATCTACCGACCTACAAGCTTGCAGAAAAGTGTGTCAACATAAAGTTGGCAAGTTCACAGTTTTGTTTAATGTAAATCATGTAGGTGTTTAGTTTAAATGTCACACCCTGACTTTTGCGGAAGCGTGATTATGTATGACTTGCTTAATATCATTGCATTCAATCATAACAACAACTATATGATAAAACCGAAGATGTTCATCCATTAATTAAGTTTTAAAAACATAACAACAACATTGTTTTAAAAACATATAATTCAAATTCGAGTACAAACCATGCAACTTGTTTTTAGAGTTCACAAGGACTCGACAAAAGATATTAAATAAAACCCGATTTTGGAAGATGTGTCTCGTCCAGGATAAGACATACTAACCAAACCCTAAGACCATGGATGACATCTCTTATTCTCAAACAACACTTGGAACTTCCGAATGCCCGCCAGATCCACATTTACTTACCTGAAATACATGTAGTTTGAAAACATCAACAAAAGTTGAGCGAGTTCATGAATGTTTGAATAAACCTTTGAAATCGTTATAAAAATGTTTGTATATTTGTAAAACCCCGGTATGAAAGCAACAAAGAAAACCAGATCATTAATGGTTTGCAAGGCCATTAATATGTGTGATGTGATGCAGGAAGACTCAAACCTAGCAAATTTGTCTCCGGCAATAAGACATAGTCACCTCGTGGGCCACCCTGGTCCACACGGGTGTGGGCTCACTACACCCAAATAGATCTATCACTCATGTCCCTCGGTCCTACAATGAGGATTGATGGTCTTAAGCGTCGTACCCACCACTCACATGATATAGCAGTACCCTTCCTTAGCTAACCATACCACGTATAAACGTTTGTAAACAGATTGTAACATGTACTTCACCCCCGGAAGTTATAAAACCGAAAACAGTTAAAGAAAAGGGGAACATGAACTCACATTCTTGCGTCTTCGAATCACAGTAACTCAAGCTTCGCCTAGCGTACACGGCTACCTACAACGTACTATGATCTATTAGACGAGCGGGTCGTGCCTTGACTTGGTATTAATTAGTGTCTTTGAGTTACGTTCTTTGTGACTTCAATATTATTCCAAGTTATATAATTATTTGTTAAAATAATAAATATTTTAACTTAAATTATGTTTACTAAATTTTGGAATAATTGTTAAAACAATATATTTTAACTTAGTAATTTTCAAGTATTTATACTTGTATTTCCTTCCCAAGGATGGGGGTATCTTATACTTGTGTATTTTTGCCATGTATTTGGGGTCGTATTCCGGTGTGTATTTATACGTACGAGAATACGTGTCTTTATTGTATTCATTAAGTATTCTTATACTTAATTTCGTATTAATTATTCCGGAATATTATCTTTAATAAAAGTTCACCAATGTATATTTCCAAATATATATTTCAATAAATATTACATAGAAAAATTATTTATAATTTTCCTTTGGCAAAAAATATTTGTATTTTCATATAAGTTCCAAAATAATACATTTTCAAGTCTAACTTGGAAAATATATTTAAACTTATTTTTCTCCAAAAATGATGTATTTTATATTTATTTGAGAAAATATATCTGTAACCCCAAAAATATCGTATTTCATGTTTGTTGAGAAAATATATATTTCTTTCAAAAATAATATATCTTCTAAAAATTTCCAGAAAAATATATATTTATACTTGCCAAAAATAATATATTTTTCTCTTGTCAAAAATATGATATATTCTTGTAGTAATTGTAAAAATCATAATTTTATTCACTTGGTGTCCTAGATATTATTTGCCAAAATATACATATGAATATTATTTCCGGAGTATTTTTTAAGTTATATTCCTTGGTTCGGTTTCAATAATATTTTGTGTATAACTTGTATATTCATATTCTTGGAATTTTGGTAACATTTTGGATTGTAATTTTTGGTATTTTGATGAGTTATATTATTTCATGTCCTAAAATAATATAACTAATACATAAAGTATACAAATAATCACACACATGGTGTAAATATATATTCCCTAAATACATATTTAGTCACTTTTATTTATAAAAACCAACCTCCAATATTTATATTTTTGTAACCAAAAATTATGGCAAAGTTTATGTAAAAATATATGGTTTAAAAAACACTTGTAAATATTTGTTTAGAAATATTTTTCTAAGTGTTTAATTTTTAGAAAAATTTTTCCATAGTTTCCCCTAAAAATGGAGGTTTCCATACCTTGAAGGTATATCATTTTCTTTTGTAAAATCAACACAATCAATTCACAATCAACAATAAACAATCTTTACTTACCAATTTTGCCAAAAACATGTATAATCTACTACTTCATGAACTTGAAATTTCACAAAAATTTGTAGTAACTTACTAGTGTATCTAGTAAGTCTTGTTACCCTTTAAAGTGTGATTGATTCTTTAAAATCTTCATTTTTAAAGAAAGTAGATGTTTACAACTTATATTCATGTTTTCTAAAAAATGTTTCTTCATGGATCTTTCTTGTTACATAAGTGTTTCTACACTTTATTAACCACCAAAATAAGGTTTGTTTATGTAAGAACCAAGATCAAGTAAATCTTGTGTTTTTAACTTGGTTCCTTTGAAAAACCATCCATGAAGTTTTAGGTCTACAAGTATTACAACTTACTTTGATCATTATTTCTTCAAGAAAACCACATGTTCTTTCAAGTTCATGTTTCTTATGAGGATGATCTATGATCCTACAACACTTTCATCCTCTCATCTTGCTAGATTATGTTTTTAATCATGATCTAGCAAGATCATATGATGATCTACATCAACTACATGAATAAACAACAATCAACAAGAAAATCAACACATAAACAACTTAGTTTCTTCATTATTCAAGCTTATGTTCAAGTTTTATTCTTGTGATTCTTAGTGTTCTTCATGATATCATTATGTAATATCTTTTAACCACTTGAAATAGATGTAAAATAGCAAGATCAAAGTTCTTACCACTAGCTCAAGGCTAGGGATGATCAAGAGAAGATAAGAGATGGACAAAAGCAAATGAAAGAGGTCCTTGATCTTTCGAAAGCTCCTAGCTTCCTTATGCACCTTATATCACACTTGTATATGCTTGGAATGGATGTAGGATGGATGAATGACGGTGATGGTGGTGTTGTTGGGTTCGGCCGAGAACACAAGTGGGAGAAGGAGAGAGTTGTGTGTGTTTTAGTGTGTGTAGAATGAGAGTTATGGTCTTGCATGTTTACTTATAGTCCATTTTAACATTTTAACTCATGGATATATTTCATTAAAGAGCCAACATAATCCAATTTTAATTCAAAGAAAACCTATTGGTAGGGGCCATGTTGGTCGATTTCATAGGTGTGGGGGGGGGTATGTAGACTAGGTTTGTAACTAAGTTAGTTACTTAGGTTAAAAATCAAGTATGTAGTTAGGATTTAGTTACTAGATATTTTATGAGGTGTTATGATGTCCGGGGACCATAACTAGCTTGGTAATGTTAAAACAGTGCTTCTAGTAAAAAATTGGTGTTTCGGGTAGTGTCCGGTTGTTCGGTTGGTTACTGGTTCGTTAAGGTGCTAAATTACACAATTTTGTGTGTGTCACACCCCCAAAATCCACCATGCGGAGTATCACCGCTTGGAGGCGTGACATGACCAGGATCGAGCCACCAATCATATTGAATAACGTAATTAAGTAAATAAAACCAACCACAACATAAGTGGTGACCTAAAGAAGGTAACTGACTTTAAGTTAACAGCGGAAGCATAAAACATAAGTCCAAAACATAAGTTCATAGTTCATAAGTTTAAAGTCCAAAACGTAGGTTTAATAAGTTCATAAGGATTAAATGTTTAACATGAAACATAACGATCCATATTCCATAACAACCGCCTCCTCGTGCAAGCTCCGTAAGCATTTAACGACCTGTAAGGCATGTAACAACGAGTCAACAACAAAGTTGAGTGAGTTCACGTTTGGTTGTTTTGTTTTAAGTTGTTTCCGAAAACGTGGTTTGTCTTTCATTGGCGTAATTGCCGTGGGGGTTACCCCGTAGTTGAAAGTATAATTAACCAGTTCATTCTTTATAACCCAAACCATATCCATGATCAGTGGGGGCTTCCCCATGTGAACCACTAGACCGTACCATATCGACTACTAACGCAAATAATTTGTGCCCTACATCAGTGTCTATCATCACTGACAGTTTGCCATAGTCCATTAGTACACGCCCGTCCGACTGGCACGGTGTGAGGTTTGTTAAACCTAATAGCGCTATTAACTAATGAACCGCTCGCCATTGGCCTCGGCGATTAAGTCGATATAAATTGAGGGACTTCATGATAGAGTTTTGTCTAGTAAGTTTTAAGGTTGTTGTCCTACCCAAGGAGGACGAACGTATGTATTCTACCCAAGGAGAATACGCAGGATTAATATTGGCATCCTACCCAAGGAGGATGGCCGTACATATCCTACCCAAGGAGGATATGCAGATTCCTTTTTAATTCTTTAACCCATTCCCAACCACCGGGAATCCCATGCCTTAGAAAGTGTGTGAACTCACCTTGGTTTGCTCGGTTAGATTAATTACTCAAATAAATCAGGAAATCAAGCACGTCCTAATAAGGTACATATAACAATTAGTTTCTCATGCATAACACGTATCCTACGTACGGTTTATTTACTCATTACTTCTACCACATACCACACAATTCAACTGTCAAGTTATATCGCTAAGTTACATTATTTTACCCTAAAATAATATAACTATATCACAAATAAACGAGTATCCACACAAGTGTTCTAATATAAGATATATATATTCTAAATATATATTTATCAAATTTTATTTACGAAAATCATCCTCCGACACTTAGTATTTTGTAATAAGAATCATGGCGAAGTTTATTTTGAAAACAAGGTTAAAAATATGTTTGTAAACACTTGCTAGAAAAATCTTTTTCTAAGTGTTGGAATTTTAGAAAAATTTCGCCAAAGTTTCTTTTGTAAATGGAGGTGTCCATGCTTACTAGCATATCATTTTCTTTTCAAAAATTCATTCAAACAATTCTCAATCAATAATATACAACCTCTACTTTCCGAGCTTGCCAAAAACAAGCATAAACTATAAACTCATGAACTTGAAAATTTATAAAAATATGTAGTAACTTACTAGTGTCCATAGTAAGTCTTGTTACCTTTTAAAATGTGATTAGTTCTTTAAAAACTTTATTTTTAAAGAGTTTGTGTGTTTACAACTTCCAATCTTATTTTCTAAAAATATTTCTTCATGAAGTTTTCTTGTCATAAAAGTGTTTCTACACTTGTTTATCCACCAAAAATGTGATTAGTTTATGTAAGATCCAAGTTTTAATGAAACTTATATTTTTCACTTGGTTCTTTCGAAAAACCACTCATAGATCTTCAGATCTTTATGATTACAACCTACTTTGATCTTTATTTTTCAAGAAAACATTTATTCATTCAAGTTCATAGTTTATGTGTGGATGATTCCATCATCCTACAACATTTTTACTTTCTCATCTTGCTAGATCATGTTTTTAATCATGATCTAGCAAGACCATATGATGGTCCATATCAACAACATGAGTAAACAATAACCAACAAGCATCACAACACATGAATATCATGATTTCTTCATCTAACAAGTTTATGTTCATGTCTTCTTCATAAGGTTCATTAGTGTTCTTAATATTTTGACTATGCTACATCATTAACCACTTAAATAACATGGAAAATGAACGGATGTAAGTTCTTACCACTAGTTCAAGACTAGGGAAGTTCAAGTGAAGAAATGTGGTGGATAAAAGAAGATGAGAGTGGTCCTTCAACTTCCGAACACATCGAGCTTCGTTGTATGCCTTCTAACACCTATGTATGCTCGTAGAATGGATGAAACAAGATTGAAGGTGATGGTAGGTGATGGTGGTTTGCGGCCGTGACCAAGAGGGAGAGAGGAGAGTATGAGGGTGTTGTTGGTGTGTAGATGATGATGAATGAGGGATTAGAGGTTTATAAAGAGATCCTTCCAACACTCCTTAACCCTTTGTGTAATGTGCTTGTAAAGTACTAGACATAATCTCATTTTTAATTCAAAGAAATCAAGGGTGGGGGCTACTTATACAACCGGTTTTAGGGGGGGGGGGTTGGTCTAGTTGGGTTTCAATTGTTTAGTTACTAATCTAGTTAGAAATCAAGTGTTTAGTTAGTGCATTATGGTGTGTTATTAAATATATAGTGTGTTAGGGTGTTCGGGGACCCTAACTAGCTCAGAAAAATAAAAACAATGTGTTTGACAATATTTTTGTGTTCCGGGTAAAGTCCAGTTGTTCGGTTCGGTGTTGTTCCATTAAAGTGCTTAATTAATCCGTAACGTGTCCTATATATATATTTTTGTAACATTTTTAATTTTCAACACTCAGGAAAGCATAACGGACTATTTAGTAACTTTTCTGTACACAACTAGTATGTTAACAAGCACATGTAAGTATAACACAGAAATCTGAGAGCAGTTAAATGATTTAGCACAGTCATCAAGCACTTTAATTATCATTAATAAATTGTACGGATACATGAAATTATGAGGGTTGTCACAATGTGTTTTATGTTACCTTTTATGAGAGTTTTGATTCCTGACACTTAGGAAAGCATTGAGGATCATTTAATCATATTTCTGCATGACATTAGATTGTTTAAATGCTGATTTATGCTGAATTCAGCACATTAGGTGAGTTTTAGGCACTTTCCGGCACTTAAACTATCTCTAGGAAGGCAGTTTTATGATCCTTACTTTCCTACACACTATACTAGTGTAATACTTAATTTCTGGCCCATTCTAGGTCTTAATACGTCGTCTGTCTATTTACTGAACCCCGCCAGCACTTTCCCGTTTTGTCTGATAACTTTCCTAACTGTATTTAATGGATCAAATAAAGTCCTCATGCAATAATGATATGATATTAAGCAACATATGATGCACATGTATATGGCAATAATCAGTAAGCAGTTAATTGTAATTCAGCACAGTCATTAAGTACTAATCATGGTTTAATAGTTGTACGGATACCTGGGATTTTGACAGTTGTCACATTCTCCCCCTGTTAAGAAAATTTCGTCCTGAAATTTTAAGCCTTAGTACTAGCAGCAGGGGAGTTAGGGAATAAATGCGGGTATTTAGCTTTCATTCGGTCTTCACGCTCCCAAGTAAACTCTGGGCCGTGACGTGCGTTCCACCGAACCTTGACAAGCTTAACACTACTCCTCTGAGTCTTGTTAACCTTCCAATCTGTAACCTCAACAGGCTCTTCGGTAAAGTGGAGTGTGTCGTCAACGTGAACTTCGTCAGCAGGAATAACCACGGTCTCTTGTGTTGGACTCTTCTTCAGATTAGTTACATGAAATGTATCATGAACACCATTAAATTCTGCTGGTAGCTCCAACTTGTAAGCTACAGGACCAACCCTTTCCAGGATTTTGAACGGTCCGATATATCGTGGGTTTAACTTACCACGCTTCCTAAAGCGTGCCACACCTTTCCAAGGTGAGACTTTCAACAAAACCATATCACCCACTTCGAATTCCAAAGGTTTCCTTCTTTGGTCCGCATAGCTCTTTTATCATCACGAGTCGCCTTGATGCGCTCTCGGATCTGCATGATCTTATATGTCGTTTTTTGGAACAGTTCGGGACCAACCAGTTGTCAATCACCTGCATCTGCCCAGCATAACGGTGATCGACACTTTCGTCCATAGAGAGCCTCGAACGGTGCAGCTTGGATGCTTGTATGGTAGCTGTTGTTATAGGAGAACTCAACCAAAGGCAGGTGAGTGTCCCTACTGCCACCCAAGTCCATTACGCAAGCACGTAGCATATCTTCAAGCGTCTGAATTGTTCTCTCACTTTGACCGTCCGTTTGTGGATGAAATATTGTGCTCAGATTTAACTGAGAACCAAACGCTTCTTGGAAAGATTGCCAAATCCTTGACACAAATCTCCCATCTCTATCAGATTTAATTGAGATAGGCACTCTGTGACGTGCAATTATCTCTCTTAGGTACAACTCAGCTAGCTTACCAGTGTTATCCTTCTCTCTGATCGGCAAAAAGTGCGCAGATTTTGTCAGACGGTCTACGATTACCCAAATCGTATCATGACCTCTGGGAGTCTTTGGCAACTTCGTTACGAAATCCATTGAGATCTGTTCCCACTTCCACATGGGTATCTCAGGTTGCTGCAGAAGACCTGAAGGCTTTTGATACTCGGCCTTTACTTTGGCGCAAGTCAAACATTTTCCAACATAAGTAGCAACATCGCCCTTCAGTCTTGGCCACCAATAATAGTCTTTCAAATCTTGGTACATCTTGTCCGATCCTGGGTGGATCGTGTACCTCGATTTATGAGCTTCATCAAAGATCACATCTCTAAGACCACCAAAGAGGGGAACCCAAATTCGTCCCATAAAACACAAGGTTCCTTCCTTGTTGGGTACTAACTTTTTCTCCATCCCATGGAGATATTCATCCTTAAGATTCTCTTTCTTAAGAGCTTCCCTCTGCGCAGCACGAATACGCAACGAGAGGTCTGTCTGTATAATCATCTCCAAAGCACTAACCCTTATGGTCTTAATCATCTCTTTTCGACTTAGGGCGTCTGCTACCACATTCGCCTTTCCTGGATGATATTTAATTTCGCAACCATAATCATTTAATAGCTCAACCCATCGTCACTGTCTCATGTTAAGCTCTTTTTGATCAAATATATGCTGTAGGCTCTTGTGATTTGTGAAGATCGTGCATCGGGTGCCATACAAATAATGTCACCATATCTTCAAAGCAAACACCACTACGCCTAATTCCAAATCATGTGTGGTGTAGTTTTTCTCATAAACCTTTAACTGGCATGAAGCATAAGCGATAACCTTCTGTCGCTGCATCAGCACGCAACCCAATCCCTGACGCGAGGCGTCACAGTATACCACGAAGTCGTCGGTGCCTTCGGGTAGGGATAAAATAGGTGCATCGCAAAGCTTGTTCTTTAGCAGCTGAAAAGCTTCTTCTTGCTTATCTCCCCACTCGTACTTCTTGTCCTTTTGAGTAAGGGAGGTCAGCGGTTGAGCGATTTTAGAAAAATCCTCAATGAATCTACTATAGTACCCTGCTAAGCCTAGATATCGTCGGATCTCAGTTGGCGTCTTCGGAGTTTCCCAATTCTTGATCGCCTCGATCTTGGTGGTATCCACATGGATTCCATCCTTGTTTACCACGTGACCAAGGAACTGTACCTCACGCAACCAGAACTCGCACTTCGAGAACTTAGCATACAATTTCTCCTTCTTGAGCAGCTCTAAAATGGCTCTAAGGTGTTGTTCATGCTCTTCCTTCATCTGTGAATAGATCAAAATATCATCGATAAATACAATCACGAATTTATCGAGATATGGCTTATCAACTCGGTTCATCAAATCCATAAACACTGCTGGCGCATTTGTCAAACCAAACGGCATCACTAGAAACTCGTAATGTCCATAAAGAGTTCTAAAGGCAGTCTTGGGTATACTTTCTTCTTGAATCCGCAGCTGGTGATAGCCTGATCGAAGATCGATTTTGGAGTAGTAACTCGAACCTTGAAGTTGATTGAACAAATCATCAATCCTCGGCAAGGGATACCGATTCTTGATGGTTAACTTGTTCAGCTCTCGGTAGTCATTGCACATGCGAAAACTACCGTCCTTCTTCTTGACAAATAAAACTGGAGCTTCCCAAGTCGAGAAGCGTGGTCTAATGAATCCCTTGTCCAAAAGCTCCTGTAGCTGAGTCGACAACTCTTGCATCTCATAAGAAGCAAGTCGATAAGGTGCCTTGGCGACAGGCGCGGCGCCTGGAACCAAGTGAATATGGAACTCGACTTGTCGTTGCGGCGGCAATCCTGGCAAGTCTTCGGGGAAGACATAAGGATATTCCCTTACCACAGGGATATCTTCTAGCTTCGGCTCTTCGGCTTCTTTATCAACCACGTGAGCCAAAAAGGCAACACATCCTTTCCGCATAAACTTTCGTGCCTTCAAGCAACTAATAATCCGTAGAGGCGTATCATGCTTTTCTCCGAGCACTACTATTGTTTCTTCATTCGCCATCGGGATGCGAATTATCTTCTCATGACATACGATCTCAGCTCGGTTACTCGACAACCAATCCATTCCAACTACCACGTCAAAGCTTCCCAACTCAACTGGCAGAAGATCGAGTGTAAACTCGCGCTCTCCAAGCTCTATCACACAACCTCTAATTACTTCGCTTGCTTCTACTAGCTTTCCACTAGCTAGTTCTATGGAGTATGGAAAATCTAACTTACTTGCAACTAACCCAAGTATATTCTTAAATCCTAGGGATATGAAGCTATAATCGGCACCAGTATCAAATAGCACAGATGCAAAGTGTTGGTTGATAGGGAACGTACCAGTGACTACGTTCGGATCTTGACGAGCTTCCCTAGCTCCAATGTTGAAAACTCTTCCTTGGGCTTGATTATTCTTCGGGCAATCCCGCTTGAAATGCCCAACATCTCCACAGCTGAAGCAACCTTGTCTGTTTCCAGTACCGCCCTGATTGTTGTTGGCTCCACGGTTTCCGTTACCAGCTTGATTTCCAGAACCACCACGATTTCCATTACCGCCATTTCCTCCTTGATTGCGGTTTCCATAACCGTTTCCACCATGGTTTCCATTGCTATTTCCATTACCATTACCTCTCTGGCCACCATTCCCACGACCATTACCAGCCCAGCACGTTTCCTTCGAATGACCATTCTTTCCACAGTTTTCACACTTCCTAAACCTACACTGGCCGACATGATGGAACTGGCACACATCACACTTGGGCACGGTGCCCAGGTATCCTTTCCCCTTGCCTTCAGCAGTAGCAGCACCAGTCCTGACCTCGGCTGGTGGGTTCGCATCTCTTTTCTTGTTACCACTGTTGTTGTTTCCTTGGGTACCCTTCTTGAAATTCGAGAACTTCCTCTTGTTTTCTCCTGATGACTCGACATGAGTCTCCTTCTTCTTTCCCTCAGAGGTTGAAAACTTGTTCAATGTAATTGCTTCTTCGGTTAGTGCCACGCTCAAGTCAATGGCTTCAGTGACGTTGGAGGCTTCGAAGTAGTCACCATGCTCATTATTTGGGGCGCCAATACCCAAATGAAGCGTTCAACTCGCTTGAATTCTGGCTCTACCATGTAGGGGACAACACGAGACAGGTCATGGAATCTCTGTACATACTCAGCAATCTTAGGTCCATCCATTTTTAGATTCCAAAAACTCGGTTTCCAACTTCTGAATCTCAGCCCTTGAACAATATTTCTTGCGCATCAGCTCTTTCATCTCATCCCAAGTGATACCATACGCTGCAGCCTCACCTAGAGTCTGAACCTGAAGGTTCCACCATGACAGAGCTCCATCTAGGAATAGTCCTGAAATGTAAGTGACTTGATGCTTCGGTGCACACTTGCTCATCCGCAGCACAGAATCGGTCTTCTCAGCCCATCTTACGAAAGCTACAGCACCTCCGGTGCCGTCAAAGTTCAGAGGCTTGCAGTCAAGGAACTGCTTGTAAGTACAGCCTGTACATGCAACATCATTCACAGAAAGCATTAGCAAATGCACATGGAATGTCCAAACGTATTGTAATGTGTCTTTGGTGACTTAAACATTACCGTGAGGTGGGTTGTTTCCTGAGGTACCTCCGCTGTGTTCAGAGCGCAAGGCCTCATGTTGTGCAATTGCCTGTGAAATCCGTTCTTGCAGTTCTGCCTCTGTTGTGGGCAACTGAGTGTTCCTTCGAGGAGGCATCTTCTAAAAGAAGATTGTATAGGTCAGGTCTTAATTCGTATAATAACTATATAGTACGTATATAATAGCATATAGCAAGCATGTCATTTAGCATCACAATCAAATGATAAACATGAAATTTTAACAACGTATTTAATGAGAACATGGCGATTGAGCTTTCATTAATCATCGACCACAAGTATTGTTACATGTTTTACAAAATGCACCGTATTAAAAAGGAACACAGGGTCACACTACCATTGTCCAACAAGTCTATCAGTCTAGAAAAATCATACAATCAAAAGGTGGTCCCCAAAAGGCTTCACTAGCTAGGCTCAATAATGGTGCTCTCATCAAAAGCAATGCTACCTACATAAAACCAAAAACCAACTATGCTGATGGTGGTGGAGGAGGAGGTGGAGGAACAAAAAGCAAGCTGCGCACATGCACAAGCTTCTCCTCAAGCTGATAAACATGACGCAACAGATAACTGATCTGCTACTCAACGGTAAGAAATCGAGTATCAAACTCAGGGAACGGAGTGAGAGGTGCAAGAAGATGCGAAAATGGAGATGGTGATGAACGAGGGGGAACAAAAGCTAGCTGACAAGGACATGGTAAAGGACGCAATGTCATCTCAAGCTCCAAAATCCTACAACTCACAATCTCGAACTGAAGCTGAAGTGATAGAAGTAACTTATCCCGTGTATAAACAGCAAAGTGCGAGGGATGGTAGGGATTAGAAATCGGCATAGTATACGGTGGGAACCATCGAAATGGCTCATCAAGTGGTGAAGAAGTAAAATGAGCAAAGGGTGCAGACTGAGGTATATGGGGAAAAGCTGCCAAACCATGAGGCTCATGGCTAGGCTGCTGTCCAGAAGTGCCTTCCCTGGACATGGTGCGGTATATCCTGTAAGAAAACAATAGGTAGGTCAACACGGTGTATATCAGACTCTACTGGGTGAAAAGGAGCAACATCAGCGGGTGCGGGTGCAAGTAGAGGAGTGACTGGCTCAATAACAGGAAGGTCAGCGGGTGTAGGAACTGGGTCAAGTATGAGAGGTGCAATGTTAGGTAAGCAAAATGGAATAGGGTCGTGATTAGGTAAAGGCTCAGGAGCAGGTATCGGCTCAGGATCAGCGGGTGCATCAACAGGCTGATCAACAGGGACAAAATCGGGCTCAATTCGATGCTCAAAGTCATGTGGAGGGGACGGTGCAGCTGACATGGTCGTATCGTCATCAGAATCAGTGGCATAACGTCGCAATCCAACTGCCTGTAAGGCGGAAGATAACACAGACTCAAAGGAATCTGGGACAGAGTGTAAACTTGAGTCAGAGGAGATCTCAACAACAGGGATCACAGGAAGTGGACTAGCAACAATGTCCTCATCTAGCTCTCCATCACCATGAGCGTCATCAGGAGGCATCAACAAACAGATCAAAATCATCGTCAGAAAGATCATCAAAAGGAAAATCCTCAGGTGGAATAACCATGAGGGGAACGGGAGCGAGGATCGGTGCCACGATATGCTGACCATCGGGGTGACTGATGATAAGATGATCGTGAACTGGAATGGGAACAATGAAAGGATCCTCGTCTGGGATACCATCAGCAAGCGGTAAATCAACTCCAAAATCAGGCAACGTAAACGGTTGAAAGTCGTCGTCGTCGTCTGACATCATCTCTGGGTCGCTCTCAGTATCTGAGGTAAAGGTCTCTGGCTCACTCGCACTAGAGTCAGTATCCATGGGGTCATGGTCGTCGGACAATCCACTCTCGGATGATGACATAGTGTCTGTAACAAAACAATCACAATGTATGCACATATTTAACCACTAACATTTAGCATGCAAACAAAGACAATGTAATCATGTAATCATGTACTCTTATCATTCCTCACAAATCTTTTCTATCCTTCCTAGTCTCCCAGACTAGACCACCTAGTCTCCCAGACTAAACCAGCTAGTCTCCCAGACCAAACCAACCAAGTGACTGTGCATTGTGGTTCTGGTCTTTTTATTTGTAAAAATGTTTATTCCCTGGATCTGGGCGTTTCGTGTATGCAATGAAAACATGTTGTAAAAATATTTTCGTGAGAGCCCTAATGATTGTAGTCTAGACTCGAGAAGGAATCCTAGTTCGCTACAATCGAAGCTCTGATACCAAACTGTAACACCCTGACTTTTGCGGAAGCGTGATTATGTGTGACTTGCTTAATATCATTGCATTCAATCATAATAACAACTATATGATAAAACTGAAGATGTTCATCCATTAATTAACTTTTAAAAACATAACAACAACATTGTTTTAAAAACATAGAATTCAAATTCGAGTACAAACCATGCAACTTGTTTTTAGAGTTCACAAGGACTCGACAAAAGACATTAAATAAAACCCAATTTTGGAAGATGTGTCTCGTCTAGGATAAGACACACTAACCAAACCCTAAGACCATGGATGACATCTCTTATTCTCAAACAACACTTGGAACTTCGAACACTCGCCAGATCCACATTTACTTCCCTGAAATACATGTAGTTTGAAAACATCAACAAAAGTTGAGTGAGTTCATGAGTTGTGACATCTGTGCTTGTGATATCATTTTACAAACTCTGAATAATACAATATTAATAAAACAATGTTTTTGGTCCCAATGTTTGTCATTTATGTTTGGTTTTGTGCCCATGTTGATTTTTGATCGATTTTGAACTCTATATCGCTTTCTGGAAAGTTATACGCGAACTGATGCGTAAACGCAGTCAGTTTAACATGACAAACACTCCAGGACATCATCATAAACTTAACATACCTTAAAGGCTTTGGTATGGCAAAAACAAGTTTATTCGCTCTCAGGGACTAATTGCGTCAACTTGCAAAAGTCTGCCGTTTTGTAAGGCAACGTACAGTCCGGAATTTGATCATAAGTTAAACATACCATATATAACGTAAACATGGCTTTGAAATAAGCTTTGATAGGTTCGGTGTGCGAAAACATGCTTACATGATCTTACAGGGACTAAAAGTGTCAAAAACGGCGTAAGTTTGCATTTTCGCGCATATCTTACGTTCTAGACACATCTGGACATCCAAAATTTTTGTACACACTAAAATATTTTTATTTTAGTGATCAGCATGCAAAAAAATTCCATTCGTCGCTTAATTTGGTTCGTTTTTATGTCCGTTTGAGTTTCGTCGTAATTTAACGAACAATGCGACCGTACGCCCAAACGAGCCGACATCCGAGAGTGTTCCAAGCATATTTTGAGTCCTCTAAACTTCATTGACCTTGTAGAGCCTTGAAAATGGCTTAACGGGGGTCAAAAAGGCCTGAAATGGACTCGATTGCATGCAGGGACCTAAACTGTAAATTTTCAAAGTTGCTGATCTGGGGAGCTCTGGCGGGGCGCGTAAGCCCACCCCCAACTCTTACGCGGGGCGCCTGAGCAGCCCAGTGACCATAAACTCAATTTTAGCATTCTGTTGCAACTTCAGGGGCTGTTAGTGTAAATTCCTTGTGTGATGGGCAAGTTTATGTGCTCTCCAAGTAATACCAGCTGTCCCTAACACTTGTATGGCCAGATTTCATTGCTTAATGGCTAAACAAAACACTTGTGATGATCCTAGTGCATCACCACAAGTATAAATAGCCATCCAATTCACTTCATTCTTTGCTCATTCTCATTTCTTCTCCTCTACATCTGCTTGGAAGCTCTCTAAGCTGAATTGTGACTTTGTCTTCTTTGTTGAAAAGATAGCAAGGACCCTAAGTGAGTTTCTTTCATTCTTTTTATTGCTTTTTCCTTATGTAGTGTAGAAAGTCAAACGTTTGGCCAACAGTTTGACTTTCGGTTTTGGCCATCAATTGGTCAAGTCAAAGTTCAATTGAACTTTGAAACGTGATTGTAATCACGATAGTTATAATCCTTCGTGATTATAGCCGCTGATTACCACGTTAACTAGTTGTAGTGTCGAGTCAAAGTTTCGGTCAAAATGCGTTTTAACAGCATTTTGCAACGGAACTACTTTAGGGTATCAAAACACTTTGTTTTGATACCAAATGAGTAGGTTAAACATGTTTTGACATGTTTAACTCGACACTATTAGTTTAGTGCTTGTTTAGGGTCGTAAGTTAAACGGTCTAAACAACCGCTTACACTTCCGAACCCGACCCGTTTGGTCGATCTTTAGGATCCGACCAAGTTTAGTTAGTGATCATAGTTGCATAGGGAATAACCACTGAGGTTATACATTATGATCACATAGGATTTGGTTAGTCATATGCTTGTTAGCTTGTATGCCCATAGGAAATGACCAAAATGCCCTTTTGAAGCATAAATCCGTATATTGACTATGTGAACATATTTTTGACTTGTAATCTGATTTAGTAACATGTTTAGGGATAATTGGGCATGTAAGACTTGACATAGCACATAGATTACCATCCGAACATAGTTTTACGTGAACGACGCCTTATAGTAGCTTATGTTACCATAATGTGTCGAAACGGGTCAAAAGCACTTAGGTAGTCTTTCCAATCAGAATGTAGGGCCTATTAAATCATACCATATGAGTTTAATTACTCATTTGATTTATAGAACCTCATTCTATCCTATCTCCCGATTTAGGAACCGTTTATTAACATAGTTACTTATACTAGGTGCCGGTTGATTCCGTGATACTTGGAGCTTAAATTGGTCTTATTCTCAAGACTAATTAGCAATCCCAAGTGAGTATATAGTTCCCCTCTTTTACCGTTTTCAAATATTTTGGGGTGATACACATGTACATATGTGTTACTTTTGTGCATTTCATGCTTTTATGACATAAACATGCTAGTTTCACCTAGTACATATTTAGTACACGCTTTCACTATGTTTTGCTCTGTATATTAAGCATGCTAGCACATTGATTTGTTACACATTTGTTGCATATGTTTACATAGCATATGGAACACATTGTTTTACATGACATTTCTGCTATGTATGTTTACTAAGCATGCTAGCACATTGTTTTACATGAACATTTCTACTAGGCATGTTTACTTAGCATTCCTAGTACATGGTTTTCACATGCTACATTGGTTATGACATTTGGTATGTTAAATCGGGACAATAATACATTCATTAACATTGATCACGCCGCTCGGACTTATGTAATGGTACCATAGGAATTGACAACTCCCGTTTCCGACTTCCTAGGTTTGTTTGGAAGATGGGAATGACAGAATCCGACTACATAACTTTAGATGAACCTTTAATTCGTTTAAGGGTTTGTCGCCACAGTCGCAAGGCTTGAATGTATGCGATTTACATTACTGCATAAATGTTTGTAATCATAAATCATTGTTTTTTTGCAAAGCATAACATTTGATTTAAACTTAGGTTTATTAAAAAACATTGTTTTGTACATTTTCTATGGGGTTGAGTAACTTCTAGTTATTCACCATACATGACATTTGTTTTCACATTTGACATCATTACATAGTTAAGTAGATGATTTCCTACTTGCTATGCATTTCATTGGTTATACATGATACATATTACACATGACATTATACATGGTTTATACATGAACATTTTGACTTTGAACATGACATTTCAGTTAGTTATTGATAAGTGACTTATATAACGGGGCTATGTGTTTATATGATAAAAGCATGGTGGATACGCCGCTGGTACTTCCTATATGTAAGTGCTTTTATCGTATTATACATCGTTGCGTTATATAAACCACTTGGGCAAGACATGAAACATTTCATACATAAACATGACATTGTTTTACAAATTACATATTTTATACAAATACACTTCTACTTGGTTATTTATTTAACCATGCATTATCATTTCATCATCATTTGATTTTCATTGATTTTCACATGGTTTTACAAAGGAAAACATTTTATAAGGTTCATGACTACAATTTATTAAACACTTCTTTCAAATACAAGTCATGAATCTGCAGTACCTATTTTTACATGTGTTTCAGGTGCTAATGCATGATGTTGCTTGTGCTTCACTTAGGCGGACTCGGGCCTTAGTGACTTAAAAGACAGTTATTATGTAGTTTTAGTTGAACTCAAAGACAATGTAACTTTAATTTTAATAATATAAAACTTTATTTGCCATGGTTGTTGAAACAATAATTCTGTCGCGACTCACCTCCCCGGCGTTTCCGCCGCGGCTTTCGTTGTTTTACCGCGACCGGGGTGTGACAGAAGAGTTGGTATCAGAGCCAATGGTTATAGGGAATTAGGTTATTAGCAATGCTTTGACCTAGACTATAACTTGCTAGGACCCTAACACAAGTTTACTTGTGTTTAGATTTTAAAACAATACCCGTCACCTATCCTTAGGTGATTACCAAAACTTGAACACAATATTCCAAAATGATTTCGAAATCAATCATCTATCCTTAGATGATTTCTTTTGGCTGTGTGCCTTCCAAATTTTCAAAATCTCGTCAAAGTTTTGGGTCTAAATAATGTGAACACGTGCAAACTGGAAGAGTGAATGCCTGTACCCTGAGTTTTCTGTCTAAGGCTAGAGTGTTCGTACAAATCCGCAGTATCGAACCAGTCACTCTTACCTGGGAACTCTTGGGGTGAGTGTTCACTTATAGGCGAGCATGTCTTCGCGATACATTATTATGACTCATTTACTTTGATTTGTCACCGTGTGTTGTTTCTTTGCTTTGTGGCAACGAACAAACGACCACCATCCTTGCTTTTTGTCGATTTTATTATCTCATTTTCATCACATCATCTCACTCATTTTCTCTCATGTTTCCTCTTTTAGAATGCCTCCTCGACGTAATGTTCCTCAACCTGATGCCGAACTGGTAGCTATTATAGCACAGCAGATGGCTGCTATGCTACCTGGTCTCATAACTCAAATAAACCAAGCCACCAATAACAATGTTAATGCACCTGCTCCGTGCAACTTTAAACAGTTTAACTCGGCTAAACCGCTCAAGTTTAGTGGTACTGAAGGAGCAACAGGGCTTCTCCAGTGGTTTGAGAGTCTTGAGAGCACATTTCTCCATGTTCAGTGTCCGAACAGTCGTAAGGTCGAGTTTGCTTTGAGTGTATTCCAGAAGAGGGCTCTTACCTGGTGGAATGGGGTAATGAGAGATAGAGGTGCTGATGTTGCTTTGGGTCAGACATGGGAGGAACTCAGGGCTCTCATGATGAGAGAATTTTGTCCTCGTCACGAGCAGAGGGCACTTGAAGATGAGTTCAATGATCTGAAGCAAGTCAGTGGTGAACACCGGGCTTACACTGACAGATATGAGGAGTTAAGCTTGCTCTGTCCGACTATGGTCACGCCTTTGGATAAGGCTATTGAAAGGTACATAGACGGATTGCCAGATCCTATTCAGGATATTGTCACTGGCAGTCACCCTACTACCGTCCGACAGGCCATTGAGCTAGCTGCTACCCTTACTGAATCCCAAATCAAGAAGGGTAAACTCCACAGGAAGGGTGACAAAAAGCAGAAACAGTCTGATAGCACCAAGGAGAGTAAGGGCAAGAAGACTGCTGGGTCTTCAAAGAAATCGAGAAGCGTAAGGCTTCCAAGAATTTTGCTGTCACTGCTCAGACTAACCAGGCTGCTCCTAATCAGGCAGCACAGAATCAGGCTGCACAACCTGCTGCCAAGAGGCAGTATGCTGGTAACGCACCTCTGTGCAACAGATGTAACAGTCACCACCAGCCACAGATGCAATGCCGTATCTGCACGAATTATGGCAAGTCTGGTCATCTTGCAAACACCTGCCGTTTTGCTCCTAATCAGAATCAGGCAGCTCAAAACCCAGTAGTACAAAACCCTGCCCAGAATCATGCACGACCTCATTTTCCGCCTGGTTCATGTTTCAACTGTGGGGATCTGACCCACTACAGGAACAATCGCCCGAGGTTGGCAAACGCAAATCAGGCACCGGCTCGTGGTAGAGCTTTTAATTTGAATGCAAACGAGGCGCGTGTGGATAACGAAGTGGTGAACGGTACGTTCCTTGTTAACAACCATCCTGCTTCTGTTCTATTTGATTCGGGTGCCGATAAGAGCTTTGTGTCCTTAGCATTTGAGCCTCTACTTGCGATGACTAGAACAAAACTAGGAAAGCCCTTGACAGTAGAAGTAGCTAGTGGTGAACCTGTTGTACTCGACTCTGTTCTTCGAAATTGCTGGTTGAATCTCAATAACCAACTTTTCCCTATCGACCTCACACTGATGCAACTCGAGAGCTTCGATGTTATAGTAGGAATGGATTGGTTATCGAAGTACCATGCTGAGGTGGTATGTTTTGAGAAGTTGGTCCGTATACCGCTATCGACTGGTGAGATCTTAGAAGTTCGTGGGGAGAAACCCGTCTGTGGTCTTAAGCTTATGTCTTGTACCCAAGCCCGCAAATATCTACGCAAGAAGTATGTTGCTTTCTTAGCACATGTCGTAGAGGGTAAAGGCAAGGGTAAGACAGTCCAAGATATCCCTGTTGTTCGGGATTATCCAGAGGTATTTCCTGAGGAATTACCTGGTTTACCCCCTGTACGCCAAGTTGAGTTCCGCATTGATCTTGTGCCTGGTGCAAATCCCATTGCTAAGTCACCTTATCGTCTTGCACCGTCTGAGATGCAAGAGTTGTCTAAGCAGCTTCAGGAGCTATCTGACAAAGGATTCATCCGTCCAAGCTTTTCCCCTTGGGGCGCTCCTGTCCTATTCATGAAAAAGAAAGATGGATCTTTTAGGATGTGTATCGATTACTGTGAGCTTAACAAGCTTACCATCAAGAATCGATATCCCCTACCTCGCATTGATGATCTCTTTGATCAGCTACAGGGTGCTACTTTCTTTTCAAAGATTGATCTACGTTCTGGGTATCATCAACTTCGAGTTCTCAAAGAAGATATTCCCAAGACAACTTTTCGTACGCGTTATGGTCATTATGAGTTCACTATCATGCCTTTCGGTTTAACAAATGCTCCTGCTGTTTTCATGGACTTGATGAATAGGGTTTGCAAGCCTGATTTGGACAAGTTCATCGTTGTTTTCATTGATGATATTTTGATCTATTCTAAGACTCGAGCTGATCATGAACAACATCTTCGTCTTACAATGGAGCTCCTAAAGAAAGAACAACTTTTCGCCAAATTCTCCAAGTGCGAATTCTGGCTTAAGGAAGTTCAATTTTTGGGGCACATCGTCAACGAACAAGGTATACATGTAGATCCCGCCAAAATCAGTGCGATTAAGGATTGGGATACTCCTACTACTCCTACCGAGGTTCGTTCATTTCTTGGTCTAGCAGGTTATTACCGCCGTTTCATAGAAAACTTCTCCAAGATTGCGGTTCCTCTCACTGCTTTAACTCAGAAAAGCAAACCTTTTGAGTGGGGATCCAAACAGAAAGAAGCTTTTCAGACCTTGAAGCAGAAACTTTGTGATGCACCTATTCTATCTTTACCCGAGGGTAACGACGATTTTGTTGTGTACTGTGACGCATCTAATTTAGGTCTTGGTTGCGTTCTTATGCAAAGAAACAAAGTTATAGCCTATGCATCAAGACAGCTGAAAGTGCACGAGAAAAACTACACCACTCATGATCTTGAGTTAGGTGCAGTAGTCTTTGCTCTCAAAATCTGGAGACACTACCTGTATGGTACAAAGTGTGTAGTGTTTACTGACCACAAGAGTCTCCAGCACATCTTCAATCAGAAAGAACTAAACATGAGGCAACGACGTTGGGTTGAACTCCTAAACGACTACGAATGTGAAATTCGCTACCATCCTGGTAAGGCGAATGTCGTGGCTGACGCATTGAGTCGTAAGGAACGTGTCAAGCTTCACTCTGTTCAGGTTCGATCTGACATTCAAACTCGCATAATTCAGGCTCAACATACTTGTGTTACACAAGACTTGATGGGTAAAGAGTTACCGTGTCATATTAATCTTGAGCTTGAACCGAGAGATTTTGGGATTTTCTATTACATGGGCCGTTTGTGGGTCCCAAGTATAGACAATCTTCGCACCTTGCTAATGGATGAAGCTCACAAGTCTCGTTATTCTATTCATCCTGATGCAGACAAAATGTATACGGATCTTCGAACCCAGTATTGGTGGCCGGGTATGAAGAAAGACATTGCCTTATATGTTTCCAAATGCCTTACTTGTCTTAAGGTTAAGGCAGAACACCAACATCCCTCTGGATTATTGGAGCAACCAGAGATTCCGGTTTGGTAATGGGAAAACATTTCTATGGATCTCATTACCAAGTTACCGCGCACTAAGAAAGGTCATGACGCCATTTGGGTTGTTGTTGATCATCTAACAAAGTTAGCACATTTCTTGCCGATCCGTGAGGATCTATCTGCTGACAAGCTTGCCAAAATCTATGTTGATGAGATTGTATCTCGACATGGTGTTCCTTTGAACATTATATCTGACAGAGATGCTCGATTCTCGTCTCGCTTTTGGAGAACCATGCAATCTGCCATGGGTACTCAACTTCATTTGAGCTCAGCGTACCATCCGCAGACAGATGGTCAATCTGAGAGAACAATCCAGACACTGGAGGATATGCTTAGAGCTTGTGTGATTGATTTTGGTGGTAGTTGGGATTCGCATCTTCCATTGATCGAATTCTCCTACAACAACAGTTATCACTCTAGCATCAATATGGCTCCTTTCGAAGCTTTATACGGTCGAAAATGTCGTTCACCGGTCTGCTGGAATGAGATAGGTGAAGCTCAGCTTACTAGACCTGAACTCATTCTAGAGACTACAGATAAGGTCAAGAAGATTCGTGAAAACCTTCAGACAGCTAGAAGCTGTCAGAAGTGTTACGCGGATCGAAGACGCAAGCCCTTGGAATTCCAAGTTGGTGATCACGTCCTACTCAAGGTATCCCCTTGGAAAGGTGTGATTAGATTTGGGAAGAAAGGAAAACTTGCACCTCGTTATGTTGGACCATTTAAGATCGTTGAAAGAGTCGGAAAAGTAGCCTACAGACTTGAACTACCTCCTGAACTTGGAAATGTTCATCCAACATTCCACGTGTCCAATCTCAGGAAGTGTTTAGCTGATGAGAACCTCCACATACCACTTGATGAAATTCGTGTTGATAACACGTTTTTGAGAAACTTGTGGAAATAGTGGACCGTACATTTAAGCAGTTGAAGGGCAAGCGGATTAAGTTGGTCAAAGTTCGCTGGGAATCTAACGTGGCCCAGAGTTTACTTGGGAACGTGAAGATCAGATGAAAGCGAAATATCCGCATCTATTCTCACAAGTATCCTCTAAATAAATTTCGGGACGAAATTTCCTGAAGTAGGGGAGACTGTGACATCTGTGCTTGTGATATCATTTTACAAACTCTGAACAATACAATATTAATAAAACAATGTGTTTTGATCCCAATGTTTGTCATTTATGTTTGGTTTTGTGCCCATGTTGATTTTTGATCGATTTTGAACTCTATATCGCTTTCTGGAAAGTTATACGCGAACTGATGCGTAAATGCAGTCAGTTTAACGCGACAAAAGGACATCATCATAAACTTAACATACCTTAAATAACCTTTACATAACTTAGAAATAAGTTTTAAAGGCTTTGGTATGGCAAAAACAAGTTTATTCGCTCTCAGGGACTAATTGCGTCAACTAGCAAAAGTCTGCCGTTTCGTAAGGCAACGTACAGTCCGGAATTTGATCATAAGTTAAACATACCATATATAACCTAAACATGTCTTAGAAATAAGCTTTGATAGGTTCGGTGTGCGAAAACATGCTTACATGATCTTACAGGGACTAAAAGTGTCAAAAACGGCGTAAGTTTGCATTTTCCCGCATATCTTACGTTCTGGACACATCTGGACATCCAAAATTTTTGTACACACTAAAATATTTTTATTTTAGTGATCGGCATGCAAAAAAATTCCATTCGTTGCTTAATTTGGTTCGTTTTTACGTCCGTTTGAGTTTCGTCGTAATTTAACGAACAACGCGACCGTACGCCCAAACGAGCCGACATCCGAGAGTGTTCCAAGCATATTTTGAGTCCTCTAAACTTCATTGACCTTGTAGAGCCTTGAAAATGACCTTGTAGAGCCTTGAAAATGGCTAAACTTCATTGACCTCTAAACTTCATTGACCGTACGCCCAAACGAGCCGACATCCGAGAGCCGACATCCGAGAGTGTTCCAAGCATATTTTGGGTCAAAAGGGCCTGAAATGGACTCGATTGCATGCAGGGACCTAAACTGTAAATTTTCAAAGTTGCTGATCTGGGGAGCTCAGGCGGGGCGCGTAAGCCCACCCCCAACTCTTACGCGGGGCGCCTGAGCAGCCCAACGTCCAGAAACTCAATTTTAGCATTTTGTTGCAACTTCAGGGGCTGTTAGTGTAAATTCCTTGTGTGATGGACAAGTTTATGTGCTCTCCAAGTAATACCAGCTGTCCCTAACACTTGTATGGCCAGATTTCATTGCTTAATGGCTAAACAAAACACTTGTGATGATCCTAGTGCATCACCACAAGTATAAATAGCCATCCAATTCACTTCATTCTTTGCTCATTCTCATTTCTTCTCCTCTACATCTACTTGGAAGCTCTCTAAGCTGAATTGGGACTTTGTCTTCTTTGTTGAAAAGATAGCAAGGACCCTAAGTGAGCTTCTTTCATTCTTTTTATTGCTTTTTCCTTATCTAGTGTAGAAAGTCAAACGTTTGGCCAATAGTTTGACTTTCGGTTTTGACCATCAATTGGTCAAGTCAAAGTTCAATTGAACTTTGAAACGTGATTGTAATCACGATAGTTATAATCCTTCGTGATTATAGCCGCTGATTACCACGTTAACTAGTTGTAGTGTCGAGTCAAAGTTTCGGTCAAAATGCGTTTTAGCACGCATTTTGCAATGGAACTACTTTAGGGTATCAAAACACTTTGTTTTGATACCAAATCAGTAGGTTAAACATGTTTTGACATGTTTAACTCGACACTAGTTTAGTGCTTGTTTAGGGTCGTAAGTTAAGCGGTCTAAACAACCGCTTACACTTCCGAACCTGACCCGTTTGGTCGATCTTTAGGATCCGACCAAGTTTAGTTAGTGATCATAGTTGCATAGGGAATAACCACTGAGGTTATACATTATGATCACATAGGATTTGGTTAGTCATATGCTTGTTAGCTTGTATGCCCATAGGAAATGACCAAAATGCCCTTTTGAAGCATAAATCCGTATATTGACTATGTGAACATATTTTTGACTTGTAATCTGATTTAGTAACATGTTTAGGGATAATTGGGCATGTAAGACTTGACATAGCACATAGATTACCATCCGAACATAGTTTTACGCTAACGACGCCTTATAGTAGCTTATGTTACCATAATGTGTCGAAACGGGTCAAAAGCACTTAGGTAGACTTTCCAATCAGAATGTAGGGCCTATTAAATCATACCATATGAGTTTAATTACTCATTTGATTTATAGAACCTCATTCTATCCTATCTCCCGATTTAGGAACCGTTTATTAACATAGTTACCTATACTAGGTGCCGGTTGATTCCGTGATACTTGGAGCTTAAATTGGTCATATTCTCAAGACTAATTAGCAATCCCAAGTGAGTACATAGTTCCCCTCTTTTACTGTTTTCAAATATTTTGGGGTGATACACATGTACATATGTGTTACTTTTGTGCATTTCATGCTTTTATGACATAAACATGCTAGTTTCACCTAGTACGTATTTAGTACACGCTTTCACTATGTTTTGCTTTGTATGTTAAGCATGCTAGCACATTGATTTGTTACACATTTGTTGCATATGTTTACATAGCATATGGAACACATTGTTTTACATGACATTTCTGCTATGTATGTTTACTAAGCATGCTAGCACATTGTTTTACATGAACATTTCTACTAGGCATGTTTACTTAGCATTCCTAGTACATGGTTTTCACATGCTATATTGGTTATGACATTTGGTATGTTAAATCGGGACAATAATACATTCATTAACATTGATCACGCCGCTCGGACTTATGTAATGGTACCATAGGTATTGACAACTCCCGTTTCCGACTTCCTAGGTTTGTTTGGAAGTTGGGAATGACAGAATCCGACTACATAACTTTAGATGAACCTTTAATTCATTTAAGGGTTTGTCGCCACAGTCGCAAGGCTTGAATGTATGCGATTTACATTACTGCATAAATGTTTGTAATCATAAAGCATTGTTTTTTTTGCAAAGCATAACATTTGATTTAAACTTAGGTTTATTAAAAAACATTGTTTTGTACATTTTCTATGGGGTTGAGTAACTTCTAGTTATTCACCATACATGACATTTGTTTTCACATTTGACATCATTACATAGTTAAGTAGACGATTTCCTACTTGCTATGCATTTCATTGGTTATACATGATACATATTACACATGACATTATACATGGTTTATACATGAACATTTTGACTTTGAACATGACATTTCGGTTAGTTATTGATAAGTGACTTATATAACGGGGCTATGTGTTATATGATAAAAGCATGGTGGATACGCCGCTGGTACTTCCTATATATAAGTGCTTTTATCGTATTATACATCGTTGCGTTATATAAACCACTTGGGCAAGACATGAAACATTTCATACATAAACATGACATTGTTTTACAAATTACATATTTTATACAAATTCACTTCTACTTGGTTATTTATTTAACCATGCATTATCATTTCATCATCATTTGATTTTCATTGATTTTCACATGGTTTTACAAAGGAAAACATTTTATAAGGTTCATGACTACACTTTATTAAACACTTCTTTCAAATACAAGTCATGAATCTGCATAAACAAAACCTATGTATCTTACAGGCATTTTTATGCTGGCGTACCTATTTTTACATGTGTTTCAGGTGCTAATGCATGATGTTGCTTGTGCTTCACTTAGGCGGACTCGGGCCTTAGTGACTTAAAAGACAGTTATTATGTAGTTTTAGTTGAAATCAAAGACAATTTAACTTTAATTTTAATAATACAAAACTTTGTTTGCCATGGTTGTTGAAACAATAATTCTGTCGCGACTCACCTCCCCGGCGTTTCCGCCGCGGCTTTCGTTGTTTTACCGCGGCCGGGGTGTGACATGAGTGTTTGAATAAACCTTTGAAATCGTTATAAAAATGTATGTATATTTGTAAAACCCCGGTATGAAAGTAACAAGGAAAAACAGATCATTAATGGTTTGCAAGGCCATTAATATGTGTGACGTGATGCAGGAAGACTCAAACCTAGCAAATTTGTCTCCGGCAATAAGACATAGTCACCTCGTGGGCCACCCTAGTCCACACGGGTGTGGGCTCGCTACACCCAAATAGGTCTATCACTCATGTCCCTCGGTCCTACAAAGAGGATTGATAGTCTTAAGCGTCGTACCCACCACTCACATGATCTAGCAGTACCCTTCCTTAGCTAACCATACCACGTATAAACGTTTGTAAACAGATTGTAACATGTACTTCACCCCCGAAGTTATAAAACCGAAAATAGTTAAAGAAAAGGGGGAACATGAACTCACAGTCTTGCGTCTTCAAATCACAGTAACTCAAGCTTCGCCTAGCGTACACGACTACCTACAACGTACTATGATCTATTAGACGAGCGGGTCGTGCCTTGACTTAGTATTAATTAGTGTCTTTGAATTACGTTCTTTTTGTCTTCAATATTATTTCAAGTTATATAATTATTTGTTAAAATAATAAATATTTTAACTTAAATTATATTTACTAAATTTTGGAATAATTGTTAAGACAATATATTTTAACTTAATACTTTTCAAGTATTTATACTTCTATTTCCTTCTCAAGGATGGGGGTATCTTATACTTGTATATTTTTGCCATGTATTTGGGGTCGTATTCCGATGTGTATTTATACGTACGAGAATACGTGTCTTTATTGTATTTAATAAGTATTCTTATACTTAATTTCATATAAATTATTCCGGAATATTATCTTTAATAAAAGTTCACCAATATATATTTCCAAATATATATTTCAATAAATAATACATAGAAAAATTATTTATATTTTTCCTTTGGCAAAAATATTTGTATTTTCATATAAGTTCCAAAATAATACATTTTCAAGTCTAACTTGGAAAATATATTTAAACTTATTTTTCTCCAAAAATGATATATTTTATATTTATTTGAGAAAATATATCTTTAACCCCAAAAATATTGTATTTCATGTTTGTTGAGAAAATATATATTTCTTTAAAAAATAATATATCTTCTAAAAATTTCCAGAAAAATATATATTTATACTTGCCAAAAATAATATATTTTTCTTTTGTCAAAAATATGATATATTATTGTAGTAATTGTAAAAATCATATTTTTATTCACTTGGTGTCCAAAATATTATTTGCCAAAATATACATATGAATATTATTTCCGGAGTATTTTGTAAGTTATATTCCTTGGTTCGGTTTCATCAATATTTTGTGTATAACTTGTATATTCATATTCTTGGAATTTTGGTAACATTTTGGATTGTAATTTTTGGTATTTTGATGAGTTATATTATTTCATGTCCTAAAATAATATAACTAATACACAAACTATACAAATAATCACACACATGGTGACTTCTAAATATATATTCCCTAAATACATATTTAGTCACTTTTATTTATAAAAACCAACCTCCATTATTTATATTTTTGTAACAAAAAATTATGGCAAAGTTTATGTAAAAATTTATGGTTTAAAATACACTTGTAAATATTTGTTTAGAAATATTTTTCTAAGTGTTTAATTTTTAGAAAAAATTTGCCATAGTTTCCCCTAAAAATGGAGGTTTCCATACCTTGAAGGTATATCACTTTCTTTTGTAAAATCAACACAATCAATTCACAATCAACAATAAACAATCTTTACTTACCAATTTTGCCAAAAACAAGTATAATCTACTACTTCATGAACTTGAAATTTCACAAAAATTTGTAGTAACTTACTAGTGTATCTAGTAAGACTTGTTACCCTTTAAAGTGTGATTGATTCTTTAAAATCTTCATTTTTAAAGAAAGTAGATGTTTACAACTTATATTCATGTTTTCTAAAAAATGTTTCTTCATGGATCTTTCTTGTTACATAAGTGTTTCTACACTTTATTAACCACCAAAATAAGGTTTGTTTATGTAAGAACCAAGATCAAGTAAATCTTGTGTTTTTAACTTGGTTCCTTTGAAAAACCATCCATGAAGTTTTAGGTCTACAAGTATTACAACTTACTTTGATCATTATTTTTCAAGAAAACCACATGTTCTTTCAAGTTCATGTTTCTTATGAGGATGATCTATGATCCTACAACACTTTCATCCTCTCATCTTGCTAGATTATGTTTTTAATCATGATCTAGCAAGATCATATGATGATCTACATCAACTACATGAATAAACAACAATCAACAAGCAAATCAACACATAAACAACTTAGTTTCTTCATTATTCAAGCTTATGTTCAAGTTTTATTCTTGTGATTCTTAGTGTTCTTCATGATATCATTATGTAATATCTTTTAACCACTTGAAATAGATGTAAAATAGCAAGATCAAAGTTCTTACCACTAGCTCAAGGCTAGGGATGATCAAGAGAAGATAAGAGATGGACAAAAGCAAATGAAAGAGGTCTTTGATCTTTCGAAAGCTCCTAGCTTCCTTATGCACCTTATATCACACTTGTATATGCTTGGAATGGATGTAGGATGGATGAATGATGGTGATGGTGGTGTTGTTGGGTTCAGACAAGAACACAAGAGGGAGAAGGAGAGAGTTGTGTGTGTTTTAGTGTGTGTAGAATGAGAGTTATGGTTTTGCATGTTCACTTATAGTCCATTTTAACATTTTAACTCATGGATAATATGTCATTAAAGAGCCAAAATAATCCAATTTTTAATTCAAAGAAAATCTATTGGTGGGGGCCATGTTGGCCGATTTCATAGGTTGGGGGGGGGGGTATGTAGACTAGGTTTGTAACTAAGTTAGTTACTTAGGTTAAAAATCAAGTATGTAGTTAGGATTTAGTTACTAGATATTTTATGAGGTGTTATGATGTCCGGGGACCATAACTAGCTTGGTAATGTTAAAACAGTGCTTCTAGTAAAAATTTGGTGTTTCGGGTAGTGTCCGGTTGTTCGTTTGGTTACTGTTTCGTTAAGGTGCTAAATTACGCAATTTTGTGTGTTTTATGTTACCTTTTATGAGAGTTTTGATTCCTGACACTTAGGAAAGCATTTAGGATCATTTAATCATATTTCTACATGACATTAGATTGTTTAAATGCTGATTTAGGTGAGTTTTAGGCACTTTCCGGCACTTAAACTATCTCTAGGAAGGCAGTTTTATGATCCTTACTTTCCTACACACTATAATAGTGTAATACTTAATTTCTGGCCTATTTTAGGTCTCAATACGACGTCTTTCTATTTACTGAACTCCGTCAGCACTTTCCTGATTTGTCTGATAACTGTACTAACTGTATTTAATGCATCAAATAAAGTCCTCATGCAATAATGATATGACATTAAGCAACATACGATGCACAGGTATATGGCAATAATGTGATAACCCTCACTAAACCAGGTATCCGTACGATTTAATTAATAATTAATTGCTGCTTAATTACTGTGCTTAACTGAAATTGCTGACGAACTGCTACTTGATTTCTAGTACTTGTACATTCCTGCATCATACTTTGATTTCCGTCACTACATTATTTACAAGTTGAACCTTAGTGACAAACATGATGCACTAAAGCACAGTAGCATTAGAACGGATAACCTATTGAACATGCTGATAAAGCCAGCATCAGGCAGACACTGCCTCTAATGAGCCAGAAATATTTTACTACACCCATAGTGAGTGTAGGGATACAAGGGTTGTAGAACTGCATCTCTAGGAATAAGATATAATGACTGGATGTGCCTAAAACGTACTCTAAGCACGAAACACAGCACTTTTATTTACATACTAGCTTCTGGCTAACTAATAAAGTGCCAAAACATGAGGAAAATATTCCTGACACTTTATAGAATAAGTGGTGTCACTAAAAATATTATTTACGACGCTTAAAAGCTTACTTAAGCTCTTTAACGGATTTCTATCCAAACGAACAACCGGACTATACCCGGAACATGAAAATATTGACAATAATATTATTGGTCTTTTGCTGAGCCAGTTAGGGTCCCTGAATACCCTAACACCCGCGTTAAAGCACAACATGTGACTAACCGAGTTAACCCTAAAACTAACTTGGTTTAAAGTAACTAAGCACTAACCATATGCTTGAAATCGAACTAAGACCCCCCCCCCCTTGGGCCGATCGGTCACATTGTGACCAAGTGTAGTACCATTTTGATTATTTTAATGGCTTGTGCTTAAAATCTAGTAGACACATTAACCAATGGATTAAGGAACTTGATTTGTCTATAAATACCTAGCCTAAACACATTAGATTATAAACTTCACATTTCACCAAAACACAACTCTCTCTCCCTCTACATAGCTCTCGGCCGAACACCCCACCCCCTACACACCCATTTTCGAGTTTTGATCCATCCATTCCAAGCATACACAAGCCTTTCGGGTCACGCATAAGGAGTCTTGGAGCTAACGGAAGTGGAAGGACCTCGTTATCTTGCTTTTATCCACCACATTTTCGCCTAGATTCTTCCCTAGCCTCGAGCTAGAGGTATAACACTTAAAACTCATACTCAGATCATTCTAAAGTGGTTAATAAGATTTGTAACGGTTAAAACTCGGAAACTTGCATTTTGAATCTTTAAAGTATACTAAAACATGAAGATTGATGGTTAAAAGCTTAATACTTGTGTAAAAGTTGTAGTATTTGAGAGTGGTGATTATTTAGGCCCGATCTACGTTGTGGTAGCTCGGATCATCGTTTAACCCGACTTTGTTAAGATCATGGATCTTGACATAAGCTTGTTTCGGACGGTACAAGGGTTAAAAGGTGAAACTCTACCACACGAGAAACATGAACATGTGTAAAAGTATTTTTACTTGTAAAATAGTATTTAAAACTAGCGGATCTACGTATGTACAAGTGGTATTTTCGTAGAACCAAGTGTCGAGAAAATCATGTTTTATAAAAGTCGGATGACACACTAACAAATATGATTTTACAAACCTCAAGTGTATAAACACTTGTGAAATGAAAAGTTTCGACAAAATAACAATCTTTGAGAAAGATGACGGGAAGTTGTAAAGGATGATTTATTCTAAAAACGAGGTTTTTACAGGATTAAACTATTTTATAAAAAGATCCACCAAATATAACGGATCTACACTATAGTTTTCGGAAAAACTACAAGTTCATGCGATTATGCGATTTACATACTTGTCGACTAGTTTGATGTGTCGGAAATTGTTTGATTGAATCAAGAAGTGTTGAAATGATTTTGTAAAAGAAAATGATACGCTTGAAAGCGTGGCCACCTCCAGTTACAGAGGAAACTCTGGCGAAATTTTTCTAAAATATAACACTTAGAATTATTTACAAGTGTTAGAATTATTTTTGATATGTTTTCAAAATATATTTCGCCACGACTTTATTTACAAACATTCGGAGGTGGGATTTTCACAAAACTAAACGTGATAAATATATACTTAGTAAATATATTTTTCACCACACTGTTTATGATTATTTTGTGAAAATACATAAATATTATTTTTAGAGTAAAAATAATATTTCGAACGATAACAGCTCCAAAATAATACAAACGCTTACACGACAAACATATAAGTTACACCGGTAATTATTATTACCACTTAATCGTTAAAACGTAACTTACGCATTATACGGAAATATTCATGAACGCGTATTTTGTCAACGCATTATTTTGGAAGTATTATGTGAAGTGAAAATATAATATTTTTGAGAAAAATATTTATATTTTGGAAGTAGAAGTAAAAATATATTAAGTGGGACTTAATGATATAATACAAATACACATGTATTAAATCCCCCATCCTTGGGAAGGAGATTAACTACCAAGTACATGCAAAATATAAACACGAAATAGTTGCCCAACTATTTCCCAAAAACTTAAACTATAAAGCTAAGGCACGGCCATCCGTCTAATAGAATTAGCACATGTAGGTCGTTGCACAGCTGCCTGACATTCGGAGTACTTGGTCTAGCGACGCACTGACTGTGAGTTCATGTCCCCCTTTTCTCTTAACTGTTTTCAGTTTTCTAAACTGCGGGGGTGAAATACATGTTACAATGTTTATGATTACTTTATACATGGTATGGTTAGCGTAAGGAGGGTTACTTTTTAGATCATGTGAATGGGTAGGCGGAAACTTGAGGCCATTAATCCTCATGGTAGGACCGAGGGACAGGAGCGGTAGATCTATCTGGGTGTAGCGAGCCCAGCCCCAGGTCCAGCATAACGGACCTCGGGGTGACTTAGTGCCCGACGCATAAATCCGCTAGGTTTGAGTCTTCCTACTTGCATTTCACACATATCAATGGCCTTGCAAACCATTGGTGATCTCTTTTTTCCTTATTTGCTACATACCAGGATTTTGATAACTACAAAGGTTTATTTACTCACTTACACATGAACTCGCTCAACATTATTGTTGATTTTTCAACTTACATGTATTTCAGGGAATTAAAGATCTGGCACGGTATGGCATGTTTTCCGCTGCATTAGTCACCGAGGTCATCCAGGGTTTGGGGAATGTGACTCTTTCCTGGACAAGTCACAGTCCTTAAACCATGTTTATGTTATGTTTGGTGTTTGTAATGTTTGGTCAAGTTTATGGTTGATAGGGTGTTAACCCGTTAAGACAATGTTATGGTATTTTTATTTTAATGGATGATCTTGCATATTTTAAATTCATATAGCATGGTTATGATTAAGCTATGGTATTAAGAAGTCACACCAAATTAACCACGCTTCCGCAAAGCCAGGGTGTGACAACTTGGTATCAGAGCTCTGATCATAGCGAACTAGGATTCCTTCTCGAGTCTAGACTATGATCACTAGGGCTCTCACGAAAACATTTTTACTGCATACCACTTAAGTCCAGATCCAAAACGTTTTTATAAACAAATGTTGAGCGCATTTTATTTATTATTTTTAGGCTCAGTCTGGGAGGCTGAGGCTCGGTCTGGGAGACTGAGGCTCGGTCTAGGAGGCCGAGGCTCGATCTAATGGATCGAGGTAGTTGTCTCGTGGGACTAGGGAGTCAGTCTTGGAGGCTGGGAGAATTGACTAGTGGGACTAGGGAGTCAGTCTGGGAGGCTGGGAGAATTGACTAGTGGGACTAGGGAGTCAGTCTGAGAGACTGGGAGGCTAGTGGGACTAGGAAGAGCAGTCTGGGAGGCTGGGAAAATTGGCTAGTGGGACTAGGAAAAGCAGTCTGGGAGGCTGGGAGGCTAGTGGGACTAGGAGAATTATGTGATTTTTACTTGGTGACTTATGTGATTACCTGATTGTATGGCTGATTATTTGTGCATATTTGTGTTTGTGTTACAGACACATGGACTCACCAGGCACAGGTGACTCGGACACCACCGGACCCCTACCTATCGTATCTGATGGCCTCCCATCTTCGGAGCATGAGGTGCATACATCTGATTCCACCAGCACGGACGACGACGATTTCCAACCCTTCGCACTACCCGAGGGTGCTGATGAGCCTGCGGATGGCCCCCCTACTGAGTACTTACCTCTAGTTGTGATTCCGGCTCCTATACCTTTAGCTGTTTATCCCGCATATGACTTACTACTTGACGCCGAGGCTGACGGCGATATCGATCTGTTTGAGGATGAGCCTATAGAGGATGAGATCCCGGACGCAGCCCTACTTCCTGCTGGCGATCTTCTGATGATCGCTGATGCCCCTGCCGAGGACTCACCCGCACATTCACCGGTCCCAGACTCCTTTGAGTCTGTGGCTTCCGCACCTTCTCACGAGGTGAGCGCACAGCACTTTGCACACGATTCGGATCCTGACCAGGCATCCTCTGCTGCACCTATTCCGAGCTTTGCATTTGAGCATGACGACATAGAGGATTCTGATCCCATTTTTCCTCTGGGATTCGACCCGGATCATGATATTGAGTTTATCCCGATGGACCAGCCCATGGAGGATCCCGCTGATCCAGTTGATCCTATTGATCCCGATTTTGATTTCGAGATGGCTTTTGATGACCCTGAGCCTGCCTTGGCTCCTGAGCAGGAAGCTGCTCTAGATCCTATGCCCGAGCATGACCCCGTACATGCTGGCATCCCAGTTGAGCCTGTTCTAGCTAACCCGCCCGTTGATGATCATTTGGAGGGCGATCATGTCGTTGTTGCTGTCGATCCTGTTGTTCCCCCACCTATTG
Source organism: Helianthus annuus (assembly GCF_002127325.2). Lineage (NCBI taxonomy): Eukaryota > Viridiplantae > Streptophyta > Magnoliopsida > Asterales > Asteraceae > Helianthus > Helianthus annuus. Next base: position 73,029,713 of record NC_035440.2, on the reverse strand, counting down.
TTGATATCCCTGTTGAGCACATTGCACCAGTTGATCCTATTGTTGCTCCCCCATTTGATCCCATTCCACTTGAGCCTGAGCACGCATTATTTGCAGACCACATGGATCCACCGGATGAGCAGGCACAGCACGGTTAGATACCTGCTGATGAGGACGTTCCACCTTTGCCCCCTCAGATCCCTGTTACACGACCTGTTGATTTCACTTTTCAGGTTCCTCAGTTTGTACCTTCAGCGAGGCCTGGAGAGGGCTCTTCAGCCCATCCTTTTGGGCACGTACCGATGTCTATTCCCTTCATGCCCCAGATGTCATCTGTTCCACACTCTACTTCACCGTCTCATGTGGCACCATTTGACCCCACCAGTGAGCCTTTGCTTTGGTCGACACCACCAGTCATGCCACCCACTGATCCTTACCATCCGTTTAATGTGGGACACACTATAGAGGATGTTTTGATGTCCTTCGTTCATCAGCACGAGTCACACACGCAGCGTCTTCAGGAGCTCGAGAGAGCTCAGTTGCCACCATGTTCATGCCATGGTCAGATACACTCTCCTCTTCAGCCATATCGATCATTACCCCCAGATTATGCTGCTCGTCTCTTTACACTGGAGCAGCAGATTGCTTCCGTCATTCGCACTCAGCAGGCTATGGAGGAGGACTGGCTTCAGCTACGTCGCTTGCTTTACACTTACTTTCCCCCTCCTCCACCGCCATCTGTATAGAGCTCATCAGTACTGCTTGTGTAGACGTTGGTGAGAGGACCGCGATTGCTTTTAGTTGCATAGAATTTTGGAGACTACATGATGATACTGACTTTTGACACATACTTGATGTATTTGATGTATTTGACACTGATTTTATATAGCTTTTGGACAGGGGTGATGTAGCCCCTAGTTGATTGATGATTGTATGACACAGTGATGTACTGATACACTTACGTTGTGGTCTCGATATATATGGGAATCGCAGTATTCTCATCATATTTGATTCGCTTGATTGCTTATTTACATTATTATGACATGGGATGTTGTGTGTATAATATTTGTGACATGGGATGTTGTGTGATTAGTATTTGTGAAGTATTGATAACATGAGATGTTATGTGCTATTACTATTACTATATACGTACGCGTTACTATGGCCTGACCGACGTAAACACATGTTTAGAAGATGCCGCCAAGACGTCAACCACAGCAAATGCCTACGACTCAGGAGGAACTACAGCAAGTCATTGCTGCTGCTATTGCTCAATATGCTGCCTCTCAAGGAGGAATGAGTGGAAGCAACTCTGGCAACACTGGCAACAACAACAATCCACCTCATGGTAACCCTAAGTCATGAAGACATACCATGACCTAAATGGATTCCCTTAGCAAGAGTGCTAATGCCAATCATATGTTATAATGTACGTGCAGGGTGCACTTACAAACAGTTCTTGGATTGCAAGCCCGTGAACTTTGATGGCACAGGAGGTGCTGTCGCTTTTGTCCGCCGGGCTGAGAAAACAGAATCCGTTCTTCGCATGAGCAAATGCGCGCTGGATCAACAAGTCACTTATATCTCAGGGCTATTTTTGGATGGAGCCCTATCCTGGTGGAATCTACAAGTCCAAACACTTGGCGAAGCTGCTGCTTACGCACTGACATGGACCGAATTGAAGGAACTCATGCGCAAGAAGTACTGTTCCCGCGCTGAAATTCAGAGATTGGAGACCGAGTTCTGGCATCTAAAAATGGAAGGTTCAAAGATAGCTGAGTACGTCCAAAGATTCCACGACTTGTCGCATGTGGTACCCTACATGGTCACACCTGAGTTCAAGAGAATTGAACGCTTCATTTGGGGATTAGCTCCTCAAATCATCAGCATGGTGACCTCCTCCAAACCTGCAACTATCACTGAAGCCATTGATTTGAGTGTGGCTCTCACCGAGGAGGCAATTCGTTTGAACAAGTTTGATGAAGCTGAGCCCAAGAAGAAAGAGACTCATGTGGAGTCGTCAGGTGGTAACAAACAATAGTTTTCGAACTTCAAGCAGGGCACCGGGGTGGTGGTTAAGAAAGGAGAGCAGAACGCGCCAGCTCAGGATACAGCTGGTGGTAGCAAGAAAGGAAAGGGATATATGGGTGCACAACCCAAGTGCAACTCATGCCAACGACATCACTCTAGTCGTTGCAGGCTAAGAGTTTGTGAATCATGTGGGAAGACTGGTCATACGAAGGATTTTTGCTGGGCTAGTGCTGGCCGGGGAGGCCAAGGAGGATCTGGGAATAGGAATAATCGTGGTGGTAATGGGAACCGCCCCTAAGGAAACCATGGAGGTGATGGAAATCGGGTCAATCATGCAAACCAAGCGGGCGCCATGAATCGAAATCAGGGAAACAATCAAGCCGGAAACGTTGGTGGAAATGGGCAGAGACCCGGATGCTTTAACTGCGGCGACATTGGGCACTACAAAAGGAATTGCCCGGAATTAAACCAAGCCCGCGGAAGGGTTTTCAACATAGAAGCAAGGGAAGAGCGCCAGGATCCCAATGTTGTCACTGGTACGTTCCTTGTAAACCAACGCTATGCATCCGTTTTATTTGATACTGGCGCCGATTATAGCTTCGTGTCGTTAGAATTTAAGAATATGCTTGGTTTAGCCGCTAGTAGGATAGATATTCCGTACTCGATCGAATTAGCGAATGGGAAGTTAGTAGAAGCTAATGAGGTGATTCGAGGTTGCGTAATCGAGTTGGGAGAGCGCGAGTTCGCTCTAGATCTACTACCAGTCCAGTTGGGAAGCTTCGACGTGGTAGTAGGGATGGATTGGTTATCGAGTAACAAGGCCGAGATAGTTTGTCATGAGAAGGTCGTTCGTATCCCAACCAATGATGGTGAGACCATTGTTGTTCATGGAGAGAAGCGTGAGACGCCGTTGAGGATTATTAGCTGCCTGAAGGCAAGAAAGTGTTTGCAGAAGGGATGTGCTGCCTTTCTGGCACACATTGTAGATAAGAAGGCTGCTGAGCCAAAGATCGAAGACATCCCTGTCGTGAGGGAATATCCAGAAGTCTTTCCAGAAGACTTGCCTGGATTGCCGCCTCCAAGACAAGTGGAGTTCCGCATAGACTTAGTTCCAGGCGCCGCGCCTGTGGCTAAGGCACCTTACAGACTTGCCCCGTCCGAGATGCAGGAACTGTCAACACAACTTCAAGAGTTGTTAGACAAGGGATTTATCCGACCGAGCTTCTCGCCTTGGAGCTCCAGTTTTGTTTGTCAAGAAGAAGGACGGTAGTTTCCGTATGTGTATTGACTATAGAGAGTTGAACAAGCTGACGATCAAGAATAGGAATCCCCTGCCAAGAATCGATGATCTGTTTGACCAACTACAAGGTTCAAGCTTTTATTCAAAGATCGATCTTCGATCTGGATACCATCAGCTACGGATACAGGAAGAGAGTATCCCAAAGACAGCCTTCATAACCCGATATGGACATTACGAGTTTCTTGTTATGCCGTTTGGTCTAACAAACGCACCTGCAGTATTCATGGATTTGATGAATCGAGTTTGTAAGCCGTACTTGGACAAGTTCGTGATTGTATTCATCGATGATATTTTGATTTATTCAAAGACGAAGGCTGAGCACGAGCAGCATTTAAGAGCCATTCTGGAGCTACTAAAGAAGGAACAGCTATACGCCAAATTCTCTAAGTGTGAGTTTTGGCTACGAGAGGTGCAATTCCTTGGGCACGTGGTAAACGGAGATGGAATCCACGTGGATCCAACCAAGATCGAGGCGATCAAGGATTGGGAAACGCCAAAAACGCCAACCGAGATTCGGCAATTCCTGGGTTTGGCTGGCTATTATCGAAGGTTCATTGAGAACTTTTCAAAGATCGCTCAACCATTGACGCTCCTCACGTAGAAGGACAAGAAGTTTGATTGGGGAATCAAACAGGAGGAAGCATTTCAGATATTGAAGGATAAGCTTTGCAACGCGCCAATCTTAGCTCTACCGGAAGGTACAGATGATTTTGTGGTATACTGCGACGCATCGCGTCAAGGATTGGGTTGTGTGTTGATGCAACGTCAAAAGGTTATTGCCTACGCGTCACGCCAACTGAAGGTACACGAAAAGAACTATACCACACACGATTTGGAGCTAGGCGCAGTAGTTTTTGCTTTAAAGATCTGGAGACACTACCTTTATGGTACGAAGTGCACAATATTCACAGATCACAAGAGCCTCCAACATATATTCAACCAGAAGGAGTTGAACATGAGGCAAAGACGATGGGTAGAACTGTTGAATGATTACGACTGCGAGATTAAGTATCATCCAGGGAAGGCGAATGTGGTCGCCGATGCCCTAAGTCGAAAAGAGAGGATCAAGCCCATAAGGGTTAGGGCTTTGGAAATGGTTATTCGAACCGACTTTCCTCTGCGCATTCGTGCCGCGCAGAAGGAAGCTCTCAAAGAAAGAAACCTTGAGGAAGAGTATCTCCGTGGGATGGAGAAGTTATTGGTACCAAACAGGGAAGAAACGTTGTGTTTTGAGAAAAGGATTTGGGTTCCTCTGTTTGGTGGTTTAAGGAAGGTTATTTTCGATGAAGCTCACAAGTCGCGGTACTCTATCCACCCTGGAGCGGATAAGATGTACCAGGATCTTAAAGATTATTATTGGTGGCCTAGGATGAAAGGCGATGTGGCTGTTTATGTGAGCAAATGTTTAACTTGCGCCAGCCAAAGTTAAGGCGGAATACCAGAAGCCTTCGGGACTTCTGCAGCAACCAGAGATTCCCAAGTGGAAGTGGGAACAAATCTCTATGGATTTTATTACGAAGTTGCCAAGAACGCCAAGAGGGCATGACACTATTTGGGTAATAATGGATCGCTTAACGAAGTCAGCACACTTCCTACCTATCCGAGAGAAGGATAATACGAGCAAACTGGCCGAAATTTACATGAAAGAGATTGTTACACGCCATGGAGTACCTCTCTCGATTATCTCTGATAGAGACGGAAGGTTCGTATCGAGGATATGGCAATCCTTCCAGGAAGCTTTTGGCTCAAAGTTGAATCTGAGCACTGCTTTTCACCCGCAGACCGACGGCCAAAGCGAGCGGACGATACAGACACTAGAAGATATGCTGAGAGCATGTGTGATGGATTTGGGCGGTAGCTGGGATAAGCATTTGCCTCTGGTTGAGTTTTCATACAACAACAGCTACCACACCAGTATTGGTGCCGCGCCATTCGAAGCTTTGTATGGGCGCAAGTGCAGATCACCGCTTTGTTGGGCTGACGCAGGTGATAGACAGTTGGTTGGTCCTGAAGTGGTACAGGAAACCACAGATAAGATCGCACAGATACGGGACCGCATCAGTGCGGCTCATGACCGGCAGAAAGCCTACGCGGATCGAAGCAGGAAACCTCTAGAGTTCGAGGTTGGTGAGATGGTTTTGTTGAAGGTATCACCCTGGAAGGGTGTGGCACGCTTTGGGAAGCATGGAAAGTTGAATCCGAGGTATATTGGACCGTTCAAGATCTTGGAGAGAATCAGGTTAGTAGCATACAAGTTGGACCTACCTGCCAAACTGAATGGTGTTCACGATACATTTCATGTATCCAATCTGAAGAGAAGTCCAACGCAAGATACAGTTGCCATTCCTACCGACGAAATTCATGTTGACGACACGCTCCACTTCGTTGAAGAACCTGTCGAGGTCACAGATTGGAAAGTTAACAAGACCCGCTGGAGCAGTGTCAAGCTCGTCAAAGTTCGTTGGAATGCTAGACATGGTCCTGAATTCACCTGGGAGCGTGAGGACCGAATGAAAGAGAAATACCCCCACCTATTTCCTGAGAACCCTGCTTCTACAAGCAGAGCTTAAAATTTCGGGACGAAATTTTTCTAACGGGGGGAGAATGTGACAACCCTCACTAAACCAGGTATCCGTACGATTTAATTAATAATTAATTGCTGCTTAATTACTGTGCTTAACAGAAATTGCTGACGAACTGCTACTTGATTTCTAGTACTTGTACATTCCTGCATCATACTTTGATTTCCGTCACTACATTATTTACAAGTTGAACCTTAGTGACAAACATGATGCACTAAAGCACAGTAGCATTAGAACGGATAACCTATTGAACATGCTGATAAAGCCAGCATCAGGCAGACACTGCCTCTAAGGGCCTGTATGAGCCAGAAATATTTTACTACACCCATAGTGAGTGTAGAGATACAAGGGTTGTAGAACTGCATCTCTAGGAATAAGATATAATGACAGGATGTGCCTAAAACGTACTCTAAGCACGAAACACAACACTTTTATTTACATACTAGCTTCTGGCTAACTAATAAAGTGCCAAAACATGAGGAAAATATTCCTGACACTTTATAGAATAAGTGGTGTCACTAAAAATATTATTTACGACGCTTAAAAGCTTACTTAAGCTCTTTAACGGATTTCTATCCAAACGAACAACCGGACTATACCCGGAACATGAAAATATTGACAATAATATTATTGGTCTTTTGCTGAGCCAGTTAGGGTCCCTGAATACCCTAACACCCGCGTTAAAGCACAACATGTGACTAACCGAGTTAACCCTAAAACTAACTTGGTTTAAAGTAACTAAGCACTAACCATATGCTTGAAATCGAACTAAGACCCCCCCCTGGGCCGATCGGTCACATTGTGACCAAGTGTAGTACCATTTTGATTATTTTAATGGCTTGTGCTTAAAATCTAGTAGGCACATTAACCAATGGATTAAGGAACTTGATTTGTCTATAAATACCTAGCCTAAACACATTAGATTATACACTTCACATTTCACCAAAACACAACTCTCTCTCCCTCTACATAGCTCTCGGCCGAACACCCCACCCCCTACACACCCATTTTCGAGTTTTGATCCATCCATTCCAAGCATACACAAGCCTTTCGGGTCACGCATAAGGAGTCTTGGAGCTAACGGAAGTGGAAGGACCTCGTTATCTTGCTTTTATCCACCACATTTTCGCCTAGATTCTTCCCTAGCCTCGAGCTAGAGGTATAACACTTAAAACTCATACTCGGATCAGTTAATAAGATTTGTAACGGTTAAAACTCGGAAACTTGCATTTTGAATCTTTAAAGTCTACTAAAACATGAAGATTGATGGTTAAAAGCTTAATACTTGTGTAAAAGTTGTAGTATTTGAGAGTGGTGATTATTTAGGCCCGATCTACGTTGTGGTAGCTCGGATCATCGTTTAACCCGACTTTGTTAAGATTATGGATCTTGACATAAGCTTGTTTCGGACGGTACAAGGGTTAAAAGGTGAAACTCTACCACACGAGAAACATGAACATGTGTAAAAGTATTTTTACTTGTAAAATAGTATTTAAAACTAGCGGATCTACGTATGTACAAGTGGTATTTTCATAGAACCAAGTGTCGAGAAAATCATGTTTTATAAAAGTCGGATGACACACTAACAAATATGATTTTACAACCCTCAAGTGTATAAACACTTGTGAAATGAAAAGTTTCGACAAAATAACAATCTTTGAGAAAGATGACGGGAAGTTGTAAAGGATGATTTATTCTAAAAACGAGGTTTTTACGGGATTAAACTATTTTATAAAAAGATCCACCAAATATAACGGATCTACACTATAGTTTTCGGAAAAACTACAAGTTCATGCGATTATGCGATTTACATACTTGTCGACTAGTTTGATGTGTCGGAAATTGTTTGATTGAATCAAGAAGTGTTGAAATGATTTTGTAAAAGAAAATGATACGCTTGAAAGCGTGGCCACCTCCAGTTACAGAGGAAACTCTGGCGAAATTTTTCTAAAATATAACACTTAGAATTATTTACAAGTGTTAGAATTATTTTTGATATGTTTTCAAAATATATTTCGCCACGACTTTATTTACAAACATTCGGAGGTGGGATTTTCACAAAACTAAACGTGATAAATATATACTTAGTAAATATATTTTTCACCACACTGTTTATGATTATTTTGTGAAAATACATAAATATTATTTTTAGAGTAAAAATAATATTTCGAACGATAACAACTCCAAAATAATACAAACGCTTACACGACAAACATATAAGTTACACCGGTAATTATTATTACCACTTAATCGTTAAAACGTAACTTACGCATTATACGGAAATATTCATGAACGCGTATTTTGTTAACGCATTATTTTGGAAGTATTATGTGAAGTGAAAATATAATATTTTTGAGAAAAATATTTATATTTTGGAAGTAGAAGTAAAAATATATTAAGCGGGACTTAATGATATAATACAAATACACATGTATTAAATCCCCCATCCTTGGGAAGGAGATTAACTACCAAGTACATGCAAAATATAAACACGAAATAGTTGCGTAACTATTTCCCAAAAACTTAAACTATAAAGCTAAGGCACGGCCATCCGTCTAATAGAATTAGCACATGCAGGTCGTTGCACAGCTGCCTGACATTCGGAGTACTTGGTATAGCGACGCACTGACTGTGAGTTCATGTCCCCCTTTTCTCTTAACTGTTTTCAGTTTTCTAAACTGCGGGGGTGAAATACATGTTACAATGTTTATGATTACTTTATACATGGTATGGTTAGCGTAAGGAGGGTTACTTTTTAGATCATGTGAATGGGTAGGCGGAAACTTGAGGCCATTAATCCTCATGGTAGGACCGAGGGACAGGAGCGGTAGATCTATCTGGGTGTAGCGAGCCCAGCCCTAGTGTCACACCCCGATTTCCACGTGTCTCACCGGTGGGCCCGGTGGGGGATTACCGTGACGATGTTGGCAACAATATAGTCAAACCACACAATTATATAATGCACAGCGGAAGCATAAGATAAATATATAAACTTCAACCTCTGATGATAATATCAATGTATTACAGAAGTTGAATATCCACAGTGGATCGTAAATAAAGATAAAGTATTGTTCCATTAGATACTGCAATCAAGCTTGCGAGACTTATCCCGACGCTAGGGAGCTAATACCAGCCAATTACGTTTAGGTACCTGCACTTAATCTTTTTGGGGAAAATACGTCAGTTTACACTGGTAAATACATTCAACTGACACATTTAAAAATGTTTATTAAAATTGATTTGAATGCACAAGGCACAAACTCTTTTATAACTTGGGAAAATTCATAATGATCTTGTGAACGTTTTACATGTTCTTTTATGCGTTCAGTAGCCCGGGTCGTGCCGGGTTAAAGATTTATAGACACACCACGTTTGCGTAAAACCGTAGTATAAAAACCAACGGCTACGTCTTTTAGTTTTAATGTCGACACCTTATACCGGGTGTACGCCTACACCGGGATGTCGATGGTCGTGGCCATTTCGTAAAATGATGCCAAGGATATCCGGGACAACGGTCATTAAACCCCCCAAAGGCTTATAAGCAACAAAACTGTTTAAATGAGCCGATCATATTTAATCAATTAACCACCTCAGCGATGGAATTATATAATGCTCAATCAAGCGGTATTAATATACCGTAACCCAAGCCCATATAGGGGAAATAAGTTAAAGTATTTACCTTTGCAAGTATTAATCCTTAATTTAGATCAAGTCACCGATAGCTTTTACTGGGGCTCCTAATCTGGAACGAAGGTTTTAATTAACCTCTTAGAATCCTAACGGTCCTTATATTAGCCGTAGCTTAAACCGGTTGATTCCGATATATAGATATGGTTAATTCGCACGAAAAGGCGAAAACCGAGAATGGAGCATGATTTGGACCCAACAAGTTCAGTGACTTGTTTTATATGGGTTTGTAGTTCATACTCTGGATTTTGGGGTTCAAATAACATAATTTGACCCGTATCGGCTAATGTATGAAAACTAGTTTCATAGGCCGAACCGTGCGCGCAATAGGCGAAATGGTTAACCATGAGAGTCGTACGCTTATTTCCTAAGTCAATATGCCTTAAATGGGTTGTGGTATCAGTAGGATACCTTCCGTGACGCCCGTAACGAGTTTAAGTTAGTATTATGCCCCGTAGGGGCTTTTCGGTCATTTTAAAGACTTTAAAAGGGATTTTCGAGTTCTACAGGGAATCTGAGTTTCCCGAACAGCTTATAAAGCTTAAAATACTTTATTTATTATTTAAAACCAGTGGCAACTAGAATCGGGTCAAAAGACCTTGTAGAACTCCCGTTTTGGCCAAAAAGGGCATATTCGGTATTTACCGAACCGTAGCCATAACCGCAGGTTATGAGCAAGGTAAAAATTATTAAAAATCTTTAAAATTCCCAAAATATTATTTTACCACAGTGGGTAAAAGTTTTGGTGACGAAAACTTGGGTTAGATGGGCGTTATGCTAATTGCGCCGTTAATTACAAAACTTTCTTAAAAGTGCGCCTTTTAGCATAACTCTCATTCTAGACCTCGGATTGACGTGAAACTTTAGGGACATGCTTATAATTTAACTAGCAAGGTTTTGGTCCGTTCACGTGTCTGAAATACTTGTTTTCATTTTAAAAGGCCGTTACGGTCAACTTTTAGGCGAATGACGGAATTGCGTAAAAGACTCGGATAACTCATGAACCGACCACAGAGGCTTATACCAACATGTGACCTGGTCCTAAGAGAGTCCTAAGGTATATTTATACCTCACTAAAACGGGTCAGAACTGAAGTCAAAGCAAAAGTCAAACTTTTGCGACTTTCGGCTCCGAACCGGTTCTATATAGTAAATGATCGATTCAAACGAGCGCAAACATGTTTATATACTTATTATCATGTTTTATGATTATCAAAACAGGTTCCATATCATATATATTACAGATTATGCATAAATCGCCAAAATAGCTTTCTGTTGACTTTTTAACCGCAAGTTTGACTCGATATTTGACATAGTTAGAGTGGTGATCAGGGGGAACCATTTTAGAGGTTTAATACCCACATAAATACCAACTCATAACCACTTTTGATTCGTCATAAGACTGAACCATTACTGATTTTTCGTAAAGTCAAACCGTAGTTACGACGGTTTGGTTTTTAGCTAAATACTAAGCAAATGTGGAACCACAAAGGTTGAATTACTTACAGAAGCTTAAGAGAAGACTTAAGAACACAGGGGAAAGCTTTAGAGCTCTTGGAATGATCAGAGGAGTGAGTTTTGATGTTGTGAATGTTATGAGCACAATGGTGCTATTTATAGCCAAGAACAAGGCCTAAAATCATTACACAACATGCTACTACTGATCATGATGATGGGTAGATGTCCCCTGAGTGATATGGGTCAATTGTAGGGTGCCCATGCCTCTTTGATTAAGGTTTGATCGTTCAAATGGTCCAAAAGCCAAGTAGTTACTACAATTCTGCATCTGGGCACTTTACGCGGCCCGCATGGGAGTTCCCATGCTTTTTAATGCGGGTCGCCTAAAGGTGAAGAAATCAGGCGAATTAGTGAGGAGGCTCGCGGCCCGCCTCAACTAATCCTTAAGCTTCACGCGGGTCGCCTAAGGTTAAGAATTCAGGATTTTTAAATCTTTTTGTAATGATTACAGAATCTGGCCATTAATAACGAAATCTTTCGTAATGATTTACCTGACCTTTCGGTTTTGAAGGGGTAACTTTGCGGTTTGGCCCTCGGTTATTTACCGATAGGGGCCTCGTGTTAATTACCCGCATTATTAAGTCCCCGGTTTATTTATTAATTATATTGGAAAGCCTTAACTTTCACTGTTGACGTTTTTAACCCTTCTTCTACGAATTCGATCGTAACTTTCTCGTTTCATATCGAAACTCCGCGAAATTCATATATATTATTTTAGTGAGGGTATAATACCGTTACAAAGTCTTTGGAACGTTAAAGGGTCACTCAGAGGTATTATTAAACATGTTGACACAGTTAACCCCTGTAGTTTGTAATCTCTCACTTTCTTCCGCGTTTTATTTTTGTACGATCTGTAATTTATTCGATTGAAGGTTTAAGCATTATTTAGGGATACTATACAGTATATTTACCCTTGTTGACATTTATAACCCTCGAATTTACATACTTTCAAGGTTTGTCAAAATTAGTCCTTTATTTATTATAGATGCCACGTGTAAACAAATGACACGTGTTAACACATCATTGGACACAAAAATTCGAGGTGTTACATCCTCACCCCCTTAAAATAAATCTCGACCCGAGATTTACTCAAATAAATAAGGGTATTTTTCTTTCATTGTAGCTTCGACTTCCCACGTATATTCAGGACCTCTACGAGCATCCCATTTGACTTTAACAATCGGTACGTGCTTTCTGCGAAGCTTCTTTACCTGTCGATCCTTAATCGACAAAGGTTTTTCTATGAACTTTAAGCTCTCATCTATATGCACATCTGTGTGTGGAATCACCAACGACTCGTCGGCGAAGCACTTTTTGAGATTGCAGATGTGGAACACATTGTGAATTCCATTGAGCTCTTCAGGCAAGTTCAGTTTATAGGCGACTGATCCGACTCGTTCAATGACCTCAAAAGGTCCTATGTATCTCGGACTCAGTTTGCCTTTCTTGCCGAAGCGCATCACCCCCTTCCAGGGTGACACCTTAAGTAATACCTTTTCACCCACTTCGAAGTGAAAATCCTTACGCTTTGGATCAGCGTAGCTCTTCTGCCTATCGCGGGTAGCCTTGAGACGTTCCCGGATCTGGACAATCTTGTCCGTTGTCTGGAAAACAATCTCTGTTCCCGACAATTGGACCTCTCCTACTTCCGCCCAACAAACAGGCGATCTACATTTCCTACCATATAATTCCTCAAAAGGCGCAGCCTTTATGCTGGTGTGGTAGCTATTATTGTAGGAGAATTCGATCAGGGGTAGGTTTTTATCCTAGTTACCACCTAAATCGATCGCACATGCACGAAGCATGTCTTCTAGCGTTTGGATAGTACGCTCACTTTGACCGTCCGTCTGTGGATGGTAAGCCGTACTAAAGTTTAAACGCGTGCCCAAAGATTGCTGGAAACTTTTCCAGAAGTGAGATGTGTATCTAGTATCCCTGTCGGAGATAATAGACACAGGTATGCCGTGTAAGGCTACAATCTTATCAACATAAAGTTGGGCTAGCATATCGGAGCTATATGTCTCCTTGATGGGTAGAAAATGAGCTGATTTAGTCAGCCTATTGACTATGACCCATATTGTATCGTTTCCTTTCCTGGTTTTGGGTAACTTGGTTATGAAGTCCATAGTTACACATTCCCACTTCCACTCGGGAAGTTCAGGCTGTTGTAGCAAGCCAGACGGCTTTTGGTGCTCGGCTTTGACTTGAGCACAAGTCAAGCACTTTGCTACATGGGCGGCTACAGACTTTTTCAAGCCTATCCACCAATAATTTGCCTTTAAGTCTTGGTACATCTTATCAGCACCAGGATGGACTGAGTATTTGGAACTATGGGCTTCCTGGAGAACAACATCACGTAGTCCTCCGTAAATCGGAACCCATATACGTCCGTTCAGTCTAAGGATTCCATCCTTGCTAAGAGTCAACTGCTCTGCAGTTACTCCCAGCTTTTCATTAGGATAATTAGCTTCCAACACAGCCTCATGCTGCGCAACTAATATCCTTTCCATCAAATTATTTTTAACTTCAATGCTCTTGGCATTGATTCGAATGGGTTTTACCCTTTCTTTCCTGCTCAATGCATCGGCGACTACATTCGCCTTACCGGGATGGTACCTGATTTCACAGTCATAATCATTCAGGGTTTCCATCCAACGGCGCTGTCTCATGTTCAACTCCTTCTGGTTGAACAGGTGCTGGAGGCTTTTGTGATCTGAATAAATCACAAATTTAATACCATAAAGGTAGTGCCTCCACAACTTCAGTGCAAATACAACGGCACCCAACTCCAAGTCATGGGTGGTGTAATTCTTTTCATGCACCTTTAATTGCCTTGAAGCATAGGCAATCACCTTGCCCTTCTGCATAAGCACACACCCCATGCCCGTGTGTGATGCATCGCAGTAAACTACGAATTCATCTGTACCCTCAGGTAAGGTCAACACAGGTGCGTTGCTTAGCTTCTGCTTCAGTATTTCAAAGGACTCTTGCTGCTTTGGGCCCCAAATGTACTTTTCTTTCTTCTTGGTCAAAGAAGTCAAGGGCGCAGCAATCCTTGAAAAATTTTCAATAAATCTCCGGTAGTATCCTGCTAACCCCAGGAAACTACGGATTTCGGTAGGCGTCTTTGGCTCTTGCCAGTTCATGACTGCCTCTACCTTAGCGGGATCCACTTGGATACCACGCTCACTCACAACGTGTCCTAAAAATTGAACCTCTCGTAGCCAGAATTCACATTTCGAGAATTCGGCGTAGAGTTTCTCACGCTGTAGTAATTCAAGAATGCAACGGAGGTGCTTCTCGTGGTCATCTTGATTCTTGGAATATATAAGGATATCGTCGATGAAGACTATGACGAATTTGTCCAAGTATGGCTTGCAAACGCGATTCATGAGATCCATGAACGCAGCCGGTGCATTCGTGAGCCCAAAAGGCATCACTAGGAACTCGTAATGACCATAGCGAGTCCTAAATGCAGTCTTGTGTACATCTTCATCTCTGACCCTTAGTTGATGATAACCCGACCTTAAGTCGATCTTGGAGAAGTAGCTTGCTCCTTGCAGCTGATTGAATAGATCATCGATCCTTGGTAAAGGATATCTATTCTTTATGGTAACTTTATTCAGCTCTCTATAGTCGATGCACAACCGCATTGATCCGTCCTTCTTCTTTACAAAAAGGACAGGAGCTCCCCAGGGAGATGAACTAGGTTTGATAAAACCTTTCGCCAGCAGTTCATCCAACTGGGTCCTCAGTTCTTTCATTTCCGTTGGCGCTAATCTGTAAGGTGCTCTGGCTATCGGAGCTGCTCCAGGAATGATGTCAATTCTGAATTCCACTTGTCTATCTGGTGGCAAACCAGGTAGCTCTTCAGGAAAAACCTCGGGGTATTCAGAAATGACTGGAAGATCCTCGATCTTCGGCTTTGGTTCTTCAATTATCACCTGAGCCATGTAAATTACACAGCCTCTGTTCAAACACCTTGAAGCTTTCAGCATAGATACGTCTTCGGGCAATCCGTAATGCGTATCACCTCGAATGGTAAGAGATTCACCACTCGGAGTCTTTAAAACTATTTGCCTTTTGCCGCAAATGATTTGGGCCTGATTACGGGATAACCAGTCCATGCCTAGCACAATGTCAAAACCCGCAAGTTTGAAAGGAAGTAGAGATAAAGGAAAAGAATGGTTCCTAATGGATATTTCACATCCTTCTAGAACGGTAGAGACGGTTTCTATCGTGCCGTCTGCTAACTCTACTTCGTATTTTACGTCTAGGGTTTTGATTGGCATATTTAGTAGTTGGCAAAATTTCTGGTCTACAAAGGACTTGTCAGCGCCAGAATCGAACAGTACTCTTGCAAATATATTATTTACGAGAAAAGTACCTGTAAGCACATTGTCGTCCTTGACCGCTTCCTTTGCATCCAAGCGAAAAACTCTCGCATTCGTCTTCTTAGTCTCTTCCGCCTTCTTGGCATACTTCGGGCAATTACTCTTTATGTGCCCCTTTTCATTGCAATTAAAGCAGGTTGCGTCCTTTATCTTTTTGCACTCCACTGTCTTGTGATCCTTGGACTTGCATAGTCCACAAGATGGAGTCCTTTGTTGCGACTGTGAATCAGACGCAAACCTACACTTCCCGGAGTGAGGTTTCTTGCAGACCTTGCAGTGAGGTCTTCCATCAGCTTGCCCCTCCTTCTTTGCCTCCGACCCTCTTTTGCCCTCACCGTTTCCACGGTGCTTTTTACCGGACTTTCGTGAGGTATCATCCTCACGCTTTCGCTTTTCAGCCTCCTTGCTCCTTTGTGCCCTCAGACGGACAGCATCAAGTGTAAGAGACAAGGAGAGGTCAGTAACTGACCTGAAGGTCGTTGGCCTAGAGGCCTTTACACTGGCCTTAATCGCCGGTTCTAAGCCCCCAATGAATCGGGCAATTCTTCGTGGTTCTGGTGTCACAAGATATGGCACCAGGCGTGACATAGTGTTAAAGCTTGTCAGATAAGCTTGACAATCCAGGTTTGTCATCACTAGTGAGACAAAATCAGCCTCAATCTTCTCAACCTCGTGCTGAGGGCAGTAGTTTTCTTTTATGAGGGTAATAAACTCCCCCCATGACATTTTGTACAAGGCAGACTTACCTGAAGCCTGCACCAGAGCTCTCCACCATGCCAGGGCCTCGCCCTTGAATGACTGGGACACAAACTTAACCACGTCCCTCTCAGCGCACCCGCTGATGTCCACAATCGTGTCCATCTCGTCCAGCCAGGTGATACAATCAACCGCACCTTTTTCCTCTGTAAATTCACGGGGCTTACATGATACAAAGTATTTGTAGGTGCAACCCTTAGCACTGGACGCATCAGTATATTCTCTATCGCGGTGAACGCTGTGCTCAGTAGACGAATGCTTGTCGTCATCTTTCTTGGGTTCAGAGGGTGGTTTGGAGTGTGTCTTTGGTTTAGAGGGTGGTTTTGACACAGATCTGCCTTGAGACTCAGTATTTTGACGATCAATAGCTGCCTGGATAGCATTGTTGATCAGAGCCTTTAGCTGTGCGCCTGTCAAATGTACTGACGCATTGTCATAGTCATCTTCGTTTGTGTGGCTGTTCTCTCCATTGGGATCCGCCATTGTAACTTGAATCTGTTACAGAAGATAACAAAATTTTAATTTAGGAGATTATTATGTGATTGTCTTTTATGACAATTTGCCAACCATGGTACAGAGACCATATTGGGTTAACTTTTTATTTCTTTAAATATTAGGATTTGAATATATCCTATTTTAACTATATAAATAGTATTGGCGGCATAAAGCCTAATCATGATGATGTTTTATAATATAGCCGAGATTTCAGAGAATCAAAGGCATAGAGAATTGAACCGCAGTTCTTTTATCTCTTTCTGACAGAGAGTCATAGACTACCACTGCCTCTTGTCTTTATAAGACAATTATTATGGCCCATAGGCACTACACCTCTAATGGATGTCTTAATATGGTTGGCCCGTAGGCACTACATCACTAATGGATGTTTTAATAATATTGGCCCGTAGGCACTACATCACTAATGGATGTTTTAATAGTTCTGGCCCGTAGGCACTGCATCACTAATGGATGTTTTTTATGATACTGGCCCGTAGGCATTGCATCACTAATGGATGTCTTAATAGTTCTGGCCCGTAGGCACTGCATCACTAATGGATGTTTTTATAATACTGGCCCGTAGGCATTGCATCACTAATGGATGTCTTTAATATTGATCACCTTCATTGATGATTTAACCCACGATTTATATATCATTTAGTTGGGTTTTGAAATCCTTAAAGGATTATTGTATAAGAATGACATGCGTGATTATAACGAATCACATCTGCCATGAATGTTAACATGCGTACAAAGGTTAACAGGGAATCAGAATCTTTTCAGTTAGGTCGTACCATCTTGACTAGATCTTAAAAGACCCCAAGCTAGGTTTCACCTTTTAAGATTCTTTATTTAGGCAGATCAATATAAAA
This sequence comes from Helianthus annuus, assembly GCF_002127325.2. NCBI lineage: Eukaryota > Viridiplantae > Streptophyta > Magnoliopsida > Asterales > Asteraceae > Helianthus > Helianthus annuus. Next base: position 73,012,100 of record NC_035440.2, on the reverse strand, counting down.
GGAATGGTTTTGATTTATTTTATATGTATTAAAACAACACTCATAACATACATTCCAAAATCTCAAATACAATTACATATTGCCCTAAACGGGTCTTTCAAATAATACATACCTCCATAGAGGTTTTAAAATAAGTGACAAGTCCACGCAGGGACTAATATAAGATAGGTGTCCATGCAAGGACTAAAGATAAGTCCACGTAGGGACTGAAATACGATAAGTTGTCCACACAGGGACTTATTTTAAAGTAGAAATTACAGTAGTACAACTATTAAGGGCTAATGGTCACGTTTCTTCTTCTTGCCCTTTAGTAAATTCGCCAAGCCCTTGAGAAATCCTCGGTGGCTTTTCTTCTCTTCCTCGAATTCTCTCTCCACTCGATCTAGTCGATGGAGTATTTCTTCCTGTTCAGGAGGAGAGAAACGTGGTTGCGGCGCTTGATGCGGAACTGGAGGTCTGGGAGGTATTGGATACCCATGAGCTGAGTAGTCCGGTGGTCCCATGTTTCCATGTGCTCCGTCAGGGTAGCGCGCATTATATCTAGCCGACACCACATATGGGTCGCGCTCATAGCCGTAGTTGTATTGTGCTTGTGACGGTTCAAACGGGTTGTAAGCCGTTGGACCTGTGTAAGCTGGTATGGGTTGGTCATACGCAAATGGTGGCGAATTTCGTGCAGTAGGTGCGGAGTTCGCCTCCTGTATAGGACTTGAAGGTCCTTCTTCATGTAGTGGCGGATAGTGGCTACTACTAGAATGTCGAGGAGTGCTGAAGTGGTTACCCCCTCCTCCTCGTGTAGACATACGAGCATTGGTCCTCCTACGCCTCGGCGGATCAGGTATTACTGGTTGTGCCGGTGGCGGAGGTGGTGGCGTAACTGCCTCAAAGCGTGAATCCTCAGAGGGATCCTGTGGATGTCTCGGTTGTTGTGTCTGATGAGATGGTGTGTTGTACCACTCATGTCGGTCAAACAAGGCCATAAAGCTGTCTGGGCCTTGATATTGTGGACCATGATATGAAGATCCATCAGATACTTCTATCGGATGCGTGGGCGTACCACGAGCTGGTTCAGTTGGATCCTCATCTTCCTCCATGGGATCTTCAGAAAAATGGTCTTGTGGCCCTAGTGGAACAAAACCTGAAGGTTCCTGTATGTAGTCGGCCGGATTAAACTGAGCTACGTAGTATGGACTAGGGTCGTCATAGTTCCGGTGCGAAACCGAACGTTGTAGAGGTATGAAGGAAGGTTGTGGGTTGTTGGGATTATTTTCTGAATCTGGCCCAAAGGAGTGCCGGTAGGATGGCGTCGAGCTGTGCGAAGTGGAATGCCTCGCGGGTTCGTAAAGATCTCTTCGTCGTTGTGGCTCTTCGCTTCGTGTCATCGAAGGATGTCTTGTACCAGATGGTCCAGCTTCTTGATCGTGATGTGTCACGATTTCTCCTCGGCCTCTTCGTCCCCTTCCTCTTCCTCGGAATATAACAGGTGGCATTTTCCTGCTCCAAAACTTACTAAAAATCAAATCGAAAATAAAGACAAAAATGGAGTAGTAATCCGAATTTGTCCTAAGTTATTGTCTAGACTCAAGTATGTGCAATTGTGTCACTGAGATTAAACACAATAGGATAGTGTTTAATTCACTCAATGTTGGCTCTGATACCAACCTGTCACACCCCGATTTCCACGTGTCTCACCGGTGGGCCCGGTGGGGGATTACCGTGACGATGTTGGCAACAATATAGTCAAACCACACAATTATATAATGCACAGCGGAAGCATAAGATAAATATATAAACTTCAACCTCTGATGATAATATCAATGTATTACAGAAGTTGAATATCCACAGTGGATCGTAAATAAAGATAAAGTATTGTTCCATTAGATACTGCAATCAAGCTTGCGAGACTTATCCCGACGCTAGGGAGCTAATACCAGCCAATTACGTTTAGGTACCTGCACTTAATCTTTTTGGGGAAAATACGTCAGTTTACACTGGTAAATACATTCAACTGACACATTTAAAAATGTTTATTAAAATTGATTTGAATGCACAAGGCACAAACTCTTTTATAACTTGGGAAAATTCATAATGATCTTGTGAACGTTTTACATGTTCTTTTATGCGTTCAGTAGCCCGGGTCGTGCCGGGTTAAAGATTTATAGACACACCACGTTTGCGTAAAACCGTAGTATAAAAACCAACAGCTACGTCTTTTAGTTTTAATGTCGACACTTTATACCGGGTGTACGCCTACACCGGGATGTCGATGGTCGTGGCCATTTCGTAAAATGATGCCAAGGATATCCGGGACAACGGTCATTAAACCCCCCAAAGGCTTATAAGCAACAAAACTGTTTAAATGAGCCGATCATATTTAATCAATTAACCACCTCAGCGATGGAATTATATAATGCTCAATCAAGCGGTATTAATATACCGTAACCCAAGCCCATATAGGGGAAATAAGTTAAAGTATTTACCTTTGCAAGTATTAATCCTTAATTTAGATCAAGTCACCGATAGCTTTTACTGGGGCTCCTAATCTGGAACGAAGGTTTTAATTAACCTCTTAGAATCCTAACGGTCCTTATATTAGCCGTAGCTTAAACCGGTTGATTCCGATATATAGATATGGTTAATTCGCACGAAAAGGCGAAAACCGAGAATGGAGCATGATTTGGACCCAACAAGTTCAGTGACTTGTTTTATATGGGTTTATAGTTCATACTCTGGATTTTGGGGTTCAAATAACATAATTTGACCCGTATCGGCTAATGTATGAAAACTAGTTTCATAGGCCGAACCGTGCGCGCAATAGGCGAAACGGTTAACCATGAGAGTCGTACGCTTATTTCCTAAGTCAATATGCCTTAAATGGGTTGTGGTATCAGTAGGATACCTTCCGTGACGCCCGTAACGAGTTTAAGTTAGTATTATGCCCCGTAGGGGCTTTTCGGTCATTTTAAAGACTTTAAAAGGGATTTTCGAGTTCTACAGGGAATCTGAGTTTCCCGAACAGCTTATAAAGCTTAAAATACTTTATTTATTATTTAAAACCAGTGGCAACTGGAATCGGGTCAAAAGACCTTGTAGAACTCCCGTTTTGGCCAAAAAGGGCATATTCGGTATTTACCGAACCGTAGCCATAACCGCAGGTTATGAGCAAGGTAAAAATTATTAAAAATCTTTAAAATTCCCAAAATATTATTTTACCACAGTGGGTAAAAGTTTTGGTGACGAAAACTTGGGTTAGATGGGCGTTATGCTAATTGCGCCGTTAATTACAAAACTTTCTTAAAAGTGCGCCTTTTAGCATAACTCTCATTCTAGACCTCGGATTTACGTGAAACTTTAGGGACATGCTTATAATTTAACTAGCAAGGTTTTGGTCCGTTCACGTGTCTGAAATACTTGTTTTCATTTTAAAAGGCCGTTACGGTCAACTTTTAGGCGAATGACGGAATTGCGTAAAAGACTCGGATAACTCATGAACCGACCACAGAGGCTTATACCAACATGTGACCTGGTCCTAAGAGAGTCCTAAGGTATATTTATACCTCACTAAAACGGGTCAGAACTGAAGTCAAAGCAAAAGTCAAACTTTTGCGACTTTCGGCTCCGAACCGGTTCTATATAGTAAATGATCGATTCAAACGAGCGCAAACATGTTTATATACTTATTATCATGTTTTATGATTATCAAAACAGGTTCCATATCATATATATTACAGATTATGCATAAATCGCCAAAATAGCTTTCTGTTGACTTTTTAACCGCAAGTTTGACTCGATATTTGACATAGTTAGAGTGGTGATCAGGGGGAACCATTTTAGAGGTTTAATACCCACATAAATACCAACTCATAACCACTTTTGATTCGTCATAAGACTGAACCATTACTGATTTTTCGTAAAGTCAAACCGTAGTTACGACGGTTTGGTTTTTAGCTAAATACTAAGCAAATGTGGAACCACAAAGGTTGAATTACTTACAGAAGCTTAAGAGAAGACTTAAGAACACAGGGGAAAGCTTTAGAGCTCTTGGAATGATCAGAGGAGTGAGTTTTGATGTTGTGAATGTTATGAGCACAATGGTGCTATTTATAGCCAAGAACAAGGCCTAAAATCATTACACAACATGCTACTACTGATCATGATGATGGGTAGATGTCCCCTGAGTGATATGGGTCAATTGTAGGGTGCCCATGCCTCTTTGATTAAGGTTTGATCGTTCAAATGGTCCAAAAGCCAAGTAGTTACTACAATTCTGCATCTGGGCACTTTACGCGGCCCGCATGGGAGTTCCCATGCTTTTTAATGCGGGTCGCCTAAAGGTGAAGAAATCAGGCGAATTAGTGAGGAGGCTCGCGGCCCGCCTCAACTAATCCTTAAGCTTCACGCGGGTCGCCTAAGGTTAAGAATTCAGGATTTTTAAATCTTTTTGTAATGATTACAGAATCTGGCCATTAATAACGAAATCTTTCGTAATGATTTACCTGACCTTTCGGTTTTGAAGGGGTAACTTTGCGGTTTGGCCCTCGGTTATTTACCGATAGGGGCCTCGTGTTAATTACCCGTATTATTAAGTCCCCGGTTTATTTATTAATTATATTGGAAAGCCTTAACTTTCACTGTTGACGTTTTTAACCCTTCTTCTACGAATTCGATCGTAACTTTCTCGTTTCATATCGAAACTCCGCGAAATTCATATATATTATTTTAGTGAGGGTATAATACCGTTACAAAGTCTTTGGAACGTTAAAGGGTCACTCAGAGGTATTATTAAACATGTTGACACAGTTAACCCCTGTAGTTTGTAATCTCTCACTTTCTTCCGCGTTTTATTTTTGTACGATCTGTAATTTATTCGATTGAAGGTTTAAGCATTATTTAGGGATACTATACAGTATATTTACCCTTGTTGACATTTATAACCCTCGAATTTACATACTTTCAAGGTTTGTCAAAATTAGTCCTTTATTTATTATAGATGCCACGTGTAAACAAATGACACGTGTTAACACATCATTGGACACAAAAATTCGAGGTGTTACACCTAGGTCCAGCATAACGGACCTCGGGGTGACTTAGTCCCCGACGCATAAATCCGCTAGGTTTGAGTCTTCCTACTTGCATTTCACACATATCAATGGCCTTGCAAACCATTGGTGATCTCTTTTTTCCTTATTTGCTACATACCAGGATTTTGATAACTACAAAGGTTTATTTACTCACTTACACATGAACTCGCTCAACATTATTGTTGATTTTTCAACTTATATGTATTTCAGGGAATTAAAGATCTGGCAGGGTATGGCATGTTTTCCGCTGCATTAGTCACCGAGGTCATCCAGGGTTTGGGGAGTGTGACTCTTTCCTGGACAAGTCATAGTCCTTAAACCATGTTTATGTTATGTTTGGTGTTTGTAATGTTTGGTCAAGTTTATGGTTGATAGGGTGTTAACCCGTTAAGACAACGTTATGGTATTTTTATTTTAATCGATGATCTTGTATATTTTAAATTCATATAGCATGGTTATGATTAAGCTATGGTATTTGTGACACCTCGGATCTTTCCGGATAACCTTTCGATGTAACGAACGTGTACGTAATCGACTAACAGTAAAAATGTATGAAAAACTATTTGTTATTATGTGTTATGTGCCGATTTACTTATGTGTATGTATATATATATAAGTGTTATATATATGTGAACCAAACCCGAGACCCGACTCGAGACCACGGTCTCGAGTGAACAGTGAAGCACTTGGGCCGGTTAAGGCCGTGTAGCCGAGAAACCCAACCCGGAAACCCCTAGCCCAACTCGGTGCACTATATAAACCCAACCCCACCTCCCTTAATCATTTTACACACTCTCTTCTCACACTCTCCTCTCATCTTCTTCACTAAACCCTAAAACCCTAAGTTTCTAGCAACCAAAATCATCTCCCCATTCCTTCATATCTCTCGGATCAAGTGAGCTATTAACAAGGAGGATCGGCCGAACCAAGAGACCACCCGAACACCCCTTTTCTCTCAACCCCGAGTAACCGGTTAGTGTTTTTATGTTCATGATTGTTGATGGTTGCTATGGTTTTATGCTTGTTGATGTGATTAGAGGTTTTAGTATGAATATTAGGCTTGTGTGTTCATAAATATGCTAAGGAAGGTGACTACTTGATGATGTTTGTTGTGAATGCTTATGATATCCGGTTTGTGGATTGTTACGGTTTTGGTTAAAAGTTTTATATTGTTAAGTTGATGGGTTTTACTATCCGATGATGTTCAAGGATTTAGGCTTGATTGTTAGTTAATGTCCATGTTTGTGGCTATTAAAATGCATGTTTGGGTTAATCTTGTTTATGATTTTGTCCGGAAAATAGGTAGGAGTTTTAAACAGGATTTTGGGTTGTTTGTGAATGAAATTTGAATATGATTGATGAATATATGATGAACAGCTTGAATGTTGCTAAAATGTTTTGAATCTGCTGATTTTGATCTAAAATGTGCACAAAACCGACCAAGAAACATGTTTAGTGGCATAGTACAATATTTACATGAAATAGCAATTCCATTGGGTCGTACACTGCAGGTTCTAGAAGGGATTGCCATGCACGTTATCACGGTTGCGAGTCGCAACCATTGGTTGCTACTCGAAACCACACATAACCAGCCGGAACCTCCCAGTTGCGAGTCGTAATCAGCACGCATCAAGCCTGGTTGCGAGTCGCAACCACACCTGCTAAGTCGCAATCTCCGGTTACGAGTCGTAACCAAAACGTGACGGACCGAGACCGCAGTTGCGAGTCGCAACCTCGGTTGCGAGTCGCAACCACCTTAGTTTCGACTAGGCTGTTCTGTGTTTTGGGCTTGACTGTTTGTCTTGTTGTTTTGGGCTTCAACTGTTGGGCCTCCTATTGACTGGACTTCATTCTGATCTGCTACTGTATATATGTTGCTGTATGTATTTCTGCCTGTTACTGTTTGTATACGTACATGCTATACGTGTTTACTTGTACCCGACTTGACCCATACTTGGTAACCATGCTAGGACGTGGGGACCAACATACTTAACCAAGTAACGTATCATACCGAGCAACCCAAGGTGAGTTCACAACTTAAAAGCATGCGTCCCGGTGGTTTGGGACACGAGACTGAAACAACCCTATCCCCTTGTAAAGGGGATACCGTCTACACTCCTTCCCTAGTTATTGGGAAACAAACTTACTTTATCTTCCCTTGTATTGGGAAACCTTTTTAGTTAATTACTGTTTATACGGATTGCAACTAACGGCACTAAACGCAACTCTATCACTCAAGTCCCTACTACATAATACCGATTAGTCGCCGGTGCCAGGCGAACGGGTTATTAGTTGATAGCGCTATTTAGGTTTTACCAGCCTCACACCGTGCCATGGTATGGGATCGGTCGTGAACTAATGTACTCAGGCATCCGTCAATGATGATAGAACATTGACATCGGGGCATCCTGCGGAAACGCATTCGGTTACCTAGTGTTCGGTATTGGAAAAACAGTTTAGTCGCTAACTTTTGGGGTAGCTCCCCATGGCATGTATAAACGGATAAATTAACTGGCGAAACGAGTTTTTGGAATTTAAAACTGGACAACTAGTGAACTCACTCAGCATTATTGTTGACCCCTTTACTGCATGCTTTGCAGGTGGCCAGTGACTGGAGCAGCTACTTGGGATGTGTAGTGGTCGTCTGCCCGTGTGTTGGGCATTTATTATGCTTACCTTATGAACACTGTTTAAAAACTATTTAATTATGCTTCCGCTACTTGTTACTGTTTAAACTTTAAAACCTTTAACTCTGAACTTGATATTTGCTAATTTTTATGGTTAGCAAGTATTACTTTAATATTAACCAATGCTTAGTATAATTGGTGGCTGGATCCTGGTCAGTCACGCCCCCGAAGCGGGTGTTATCCGCGGGTGGATTTTGGGGGTGTGACAGATTGGTATCAGAGCCATTGGTTATAGTGAACTTGGTTTTAAAAAGGGGAAAAATCTTTTTGAGAAAAACCAGACTATAACCCGTGACTCGTGACGACACTACACTCCAAGTACAAGGCTCGACTTATCTGACCTCATAGCTCGGACCCATAGTTACTAGCTTGATTGTCTTATGCTTTCCGTTTTGCTATACGTACTAGTTTGCCTGAATAGATAGATACACCTTCTCTCTTCTATCTTATTCTCGCTATGTTGCGACATCACACTCATACTATGTTTTCTGGTTATGAAGACAATGAGTGGACGCGGACGAGGAAACGTCAACATGACCCCGGCTCAGTTCACTAGCCTGCTCAACACTGTGGCTGCAGCTTTCGCAGCTCACCCTATAGGTAAACTCGTTGTTTTAGGATGTTTAGATCCTACCGCCACAACGTCTTTTCGCCTCTAAACCTATTTCGCTTCACTCCTCACAACAGGTCAGCCTGCACCTGTGCAACCGCGTGTTTGTACCTTCAAGACCTTTATGGATTGCAAGCCTCTTCCTTTCAATGGCACGGAGGGTGCCATAGGCCTTCTGCACTGGATTGAGAAGGTCGAAGCTGTTTTCGCTGTCTGCGAGTGTCCCCCTGCTAATTGGGTGAAGTTTGCTACTGGTACTCTAGAGGGAAGCGCACTTTCATGGTGGAAGGCGCAAATTCAAATGCTTGGCTTGGAGACTGCAAACGCTACTGCGTGGGAAGATTTCAAGGTTATGATCAAGGAAGAGTACTGTCACAGGGATGACATCCACAAGCTGGAAAATGAGTACTATGAACTCAAGATGGTTGGGTCAGAGATTGAGACCTACACCAAGCTGTCCAACGACTATGCTGCTCTTTGTCCAAACATGTCTCGACCCATGTACCGAAGGATCGAACTGTACATCAAGGGTCTGGCTCCAGAAATCCGAAGCCATGTAACTTCAGCCAACCACACTACCATTCAGCCGATCGTTCGACTTGCTCACAAACTCACCGATCAGGCTGTGGAAGAGGGCAGGTTGCCCAAAAGGATCAGTGCTGCGGAAGGAAGTTCTAGTGATGGCAAACGAAAGTGGGATGGAAATCAGGGTAAGGATGCTAACCCTACTCAAGCCCCAGCTCAGCAAAGGAAAACTGACAACAGCAAAGGCACTCAGCAACAGGGTGGCTACCGGGGAAACTACCCTAAGTGCAACAAGTGTAACAGGCACCACAATGGGGCATGTAACAAGGGTCAGTGTCAGCGATGCCACAAGATAGGGCACGAAGCCAAGGATTGCAGAAGTCAGTTCCCAGCAAGGCAGAATCAGCAACAACCTCAACAGCAACAGCAGCAGGGAAACAACAGAGCTTGTTTTAAATGTGGGGCAACAGGGCACATGCGAAAGGATTGCCCTGAACTGAATCAGAATCGCAACAACAACCAGGGAGCTGGGAACTATGAGCAGAACAACAATGCTGGAAATGCAAGGGGCAGAGCTTTCGTGATTGGAGCTGGCGAAGCAAGGAACGATCCCAACGTCGTGGCGGGTAAGTTCCTACTTGATGATCGTTATGTTTCTGTGTTATTTGATTCCGGTGCCGATGCCAGTTATGTATCCCTTCGCATTAGTAAGAAACTTAAGCACTCGCCTGCATTATTAAGTTCTAAGCATACCGTCGAGATAGCTAATGGTAAGAACATCGAGGCCACGCATGTGATCCACGACTGCACCCTAGAATTGTCTGGCCATACGTTTAGTATCGATCTTTTCCCTGTTAAACTCGGAAGCTTCGACGTCGTCATTGGTATGGATTGGTTATCCAAACACCGCGCTGAGATTCTCTGTCAGGAGAAAGCAGTCCGTATACCTCGTCGTTCTGGTCAACCCCTCATCGTCCAAGGCAACAAAGGTGGAGAAGTCACAGGCATTATCTCGCTTCTAAAGGCCCAGAAGTGTTTGCAGAAAGGGCACACCGCTATCTTAGCACTTGTCACCAACGCCCACGATAAGGAAAAGAGGATTGAAGATTTTCCTGTAGTACGCGACTATCCCGAAGTATTTCCTGAGGAACTACCTGGACTCCCACCCCACCGTCAGGTCGAATTCCAAATCGAGCTAGCTCCTGGAGCAGCACCCATAGCTCGTGCACCGTACCGTTTAGCTCCTGCAGAACTGAAGGAACTCTCTACGCAACTACAAGAACTTTTGGATAAAGGATTTATCCGTCCTAGTTCCTCACCCTGGGGAGCCCCAGTGCTCTTTGTCAAGAAGAAGGATGGCACATTCCGAATGTGCATCGACTATCGTGAGCTGAACAAGGTTACCATCAAGAATCGTTACCCCCTCCCGCGCATCGACGACCTATTCGATCAGTTGCAAGGATCGAGCTACTATTCAAAGATTGACCTGCGATCAGGCTATCATCAGCTGAGAGTTCGTAACGAAGACATCTCCAAGACTGCATTCAGGACTCGTTATGGTCATTACGAGTTCCTCGTCATGCCTTTTGGAATGACTAACGCACCTGCAGTGTTCATGGATCTTATGAACCGCGTATGTAAGCCTTACCTCGACAAATTTGTGATTGTGTTCATCGACGACATCCTGATTTATTCGAAAAGTCAAGAAGAGCATGAACAACACCTACGCCTTATCCTCGAACTCCTTCGCAACGAGCAACTGTACGCCAAATTCTCTAAATGTGACTTCTGGCTTCGAGAAGTCCATTTCCTCGGCCATGTAGTTAATAAGAACGGAATTCATGTCGACCCAGCTAAGATCGAATCGATAAAGAACTGGCCTACGCCTAAGACTCCCACTGAAGTTCGCCAATTCTTGGGTTTGGCGGGCTACTACCGCAGATTCATTCAGGGATTCTCAAAGATTGCACAACCTCTCACAACACTCACTCAGAAAGGCGTCGCCTACGAGTGGAATGCAGCGCAGGAATCTGCTTTTCAGAAACTTAAGGATAACCTCTGTAGCGCTCCTATTCTCTCGTTGCCTGACGGCACTGACGACTTTGTGGTTTACTGCGATGCGTCTATTCATGGGCTCGGTTGCGTGTTAATGCAACGCGAGAAAGTTATTGCCTACGCCTCTCGACAACTCAAAACGCATGAAAAGAACTACACGACGCATGACTTGGAACTGGGAGCAGTGGTTTTTGCTCTTAAGATATGGAGACACTACCTGTACGGTACCAAGTGCACTATTTACACCGATCACAGGAGTCTCGAGCATATCTTTAGGCAAAAGGAATTGAACATGAGACAACGTCGATGGGTCGAACTCTTGAACGACTATGAATGCGCCATCAAATACCATCCGGGCAAAGCCAATGTCGTGGCAGACGCCCTCAGTCGAAAGGACACCGTACCAAAGCGCGTGCGAGCACTGCAACTTACCATCCAGTCTAACCTCCCTACCCAGATTCGAAATGCCCAAGTTGAAGCATTGAAGCCGGAAAACATTAGGGCTGAGTCTCTGCGTGGATCGAGACAGCAAATGGAACAGAAAGAAGATGGTGCTTACTATGTGACAGGGCGTATCTGGGTTCCACTCTTTGGAGATTTACGCGAACTCGTGATGGACGAAGCCCACAAGTCCCGCTACTCAGTACATCCTGGTTCGGACAAGATGTACCACGACTTGAAGACTACGTATTGGTGGCCTGGTATGAAGGCCCACATAGCAACATACGTCAGCAAATGTTTGACTTGCGCAAGAGTCAAGACAGAATACCAGAAGCCAGCAGGTCTACTCCAACAACCAGAAATCCCGAAATGGAAATGGGAGCAAATTTCCATGGATTTTGTTACAGGGCTACCTAGATCTCAACGCGGAAATGATGCTATTTGGGTAATCGTAGATCGATTGACCAAGTCCGCGCACTTCCTGGCTATTAAGGAAACAGACAAGTTTTCTACCTTGGCAGAGATTTACTTAAAGGAAGTAGTTTCGAGGCACGGAGTGCCAACCTCAATTATTTCCGACCGAGACGCTCGATTTACTTCGGAACTGTGGCAAGCTATGCACAAATGCTTTGGCTCACGTTTGGATATGAGCACTGCTTATCACCCACAAACGGATGGACAGTCCGAACGTACCATCCAAACTCTAGAAGACATGCTTAGAGCGTGTGTGATCGACTTTGGCAAGAACTGGGAGAAGCATCTACCGTTAGTAGAGTTCTCTTACAACAACAGCTACCACACTAGTATTCAGGCAGCACCTTTTGAGGCATTGTACGGTCGTAAATGCCGGTCACCTCTCTGCTGGGCGGAAATCGGTGATAGTCAAATCACGGGCCCAGAGATGGTGGTAGATACAACGGAAAAGATTGCCCAGATCAGACAACGCATGGCGGCAGCTCGTGACCGTCAGAAGAGCTACGCTGATAAGCGTAGGAAACCATTGGAATTCCAGGTCGGTGACCGGGTTCTACTTAAAGTCTCACCCTGGAAGGGTGTGGTTCGCTTTGGTAAACGAGGCAAGCTTAATCCGCGATATATCGGACCATTCGAAATTACCGAGAAGATCGGTAAGGTTGCTTATAGATTGAACCTGCCTGAAGAACTGAGTGCGGTACATAACGTTTTCCACGTATCCAACCTGAAGAAGTGTTTGTCGGATGAAACACTTGTGATTCCTTTTAAGGAACTGACGATTGACGAACAGCTACACTTTACTGAGGAACCGATTGAGATCACTGATCGAGAGATCAAAATCCTCAAACGTAGCCAGATACCTCTTGTACGAGTTCGTTGGAACTCGCGACGTGGCCCAGAGTATACCTGGGAGCGGGAAGACGAGATGAAGCACAAGTATCCCCAGTTGTTCCCTAATGAAAACCCCCAGCACTGAAGCTACGAACGAATTTCGGGACGAAATTCCAAACTAACGGGGGGATGATGTGACACCCCGTTGAAACGCTTTCACTTACACTAGCTTGACAGTGGCTGCCTTAACTTTCGGGACGAAAGTTCCTAAAACTTGGGGATAATGTGACACCTCGGATCTTTCCGGATAACCTTTCGATGTAACGAACGTGTACGTAATCGACTAACAGTAAAAATGTATGAAAAACTATTTGTTATTATGTGTTATGTGCCGATTTACTTATGTGTATGTATATATATATAAGTGTTATATATATGTGAACCAAACCCGAGACCCGACTCGAGACCACGGTCTCGAGTGAACAGTGAAGCACTTGGGCCGGTTAAGGCCGTGTAGCCGAGAAACCCAACCCGGAAACCCCTAGCCCAACTCGGTGCACTATATAAACCCAACCCCACCTCCCTTAATCATTTTACACACTCTCTTCTCACACTCTCCTCTCATCTTCTTCACTAAACCCTAAAACCCTAAGTTTCTAGCAACCAAAATCATCTCCCCATTCCTTCATATCTCTCGGATCAAGTGAGCTATTAACAAGGAGGATCGGCCGAACCAAGAGACCACCCGAACACCCCTTTTCTCTCAACCCCGAGTAACCGGTTAGTGTTTTTATGTTCATGATTGTTGATGGTTGCTATGGTTTTATGCTTGTTGATGTGATTAGAGGTTTTAGTATGAATATTAGGCTTGTGTGTTCATAAATATGCTAAGGAAGGTGACTACTTGATGATGTTTGTTGTGAATGCTTATGATATCCGGTTTGTGGATTGTTACGGTTTTGGTTAAAAGTTTTATATTGTTAAGTTGATGGGTTTTACTATCCGATGATGTTCAAGGATTTAGGCTTGATTGTTAGTTAATGTCCATGTTTGTGGCTATTAAAATGCATGTTTGGGTTAATCTTGTTTATGATTTTGTCCGGAAAATAGGTAGGAGTTTTAAACAGGATTTTGGGTTGTTTGTGAATGAAATTTGAATATGATTGATGAATATATGATGAACAGCTTGAATGTTGCTAAAATGTTTTGAATCTGCTGATTTTGATCTAAAATGTGCACAAAACCGACCAAGAAACATGTTTAGTGGCATAGTACAATATTTACATGAAATAGCAATTCCATTGGGTCGTACACTGCAGGTTCTAGAAGGGATTGCCATGCACGTTATCACGGTTGCGAGTCGCAACCATTGGTTGCTACTCGAAACCACACATAACCAGCCGGAACCTCCCAGTTGCGAGTCGTAATCAGCACGCATCAAGCCTGGTTGCGAGTCGCAACCACACCTGCTAAGTCGCAATCTCCGGTTACGAGTCGTAACCAAAACGTGACGGACCGAGACCGCAGTTGCGAGTCGCAACCTCGGTTGCGAGTCGCAACCACCTTAGTTTCGACTAGGCTGTTCTGTGTTTTGGGCTTGACTGTTTGTCTTGTTGTTTTGGGCTTCAACTGTTGGGCCTCCTATTGACTGGACTTCATTCTGATCTGCTACTGTATATATGTTGCTGTATGTATTTCTGCCTGTTACTGTTTGTATACGTACATGCTATACGTGTTTACTTGTACCCGACTTGACCCATACTTGGTAACCATGCTAGGACGTGGGGACCAACATACTTAACCAAGTAACGTATCATACCGAGCAACCCAAGGTGAGTTCACAACTTAAAAGCATGCGTCCCGGTGGTTTGGGACACGAGACTGAAACAACCCTATCCCCTTGTAAAGGGGATACCGTCTACACTCCTTCCCTAGTTATTGGGAAACAAACTTACTTTATCTTCCCTTGTATTGGGAAACCTTTTTAGTTAATTACTGTTTATACGGATTGCAACTAACGGCACTAAACGCAACTCTATCACTCAAGTCCCTACTACATAATACCGATTAGTCGCCGGTGCCAGGCGAACGGGTTATTAGTTGATAGCGCTATTTAGGTTTTACCAGCCTCACACCGTGCCATGGTATGGGATCGGTCGTGAACTAATGTACTCAGGCATCCGTCAATGATGATAGAACATTGACATCGGGGCATCCTGCGGAAACGCATTCGGTTACCTAGTGTTCGGTATTGGAAAAACAGTTTAGTCGCTAACTTTTGGGGTAGCTCCCCATGGCATGTATAAACGGATAAATTAACTGGCGAAACGAGTTTTTGGAATTTAAAACTGGACAACTAGTGAACTCACTCAGCATTATTGTTGACCCCTTTACTGCATGCTTTGCAGGTGGCCAGTGACTGGAGCAGCTACTTGGGATGTGTAGTGGTCGTCTGCCCGTGTGTTGGGCATTTATTATGCTTACCTTATGAACACTGTTTAAAAACTATTTAATTATGCTTCCGCTACTTGTTACTGTTTAAACTTTAAAACCTTTAACTCTGAACTTGATATTTGCTAATTTTTATGGTTAGCAAGTATTACTTTAATATTAACCAATGCTTAGTATAATTGGTGGCTGGATCCTGGTCAGTCACGCCCCCGAAGCGGGTGTTATCCGCGGGTGGATTTTGGGGGTGTGACAGTATTAAGAAGTCACACCAAATTAACCACGCTTCCGCAAAGCCAGGGTGTGACAAATAATCAGTAAGCAGTTAATTGTACTTCAGCACAGTCATTAAGCACTAATCATGGTTTAATAGTTGTACGGATACCTGGAATTTTGATAGTTGTCACATTGAAGATGTGTCACGAGTAATAAACTCGGTACCGATTGATTGTTCTGTTTGTTGTGTCCTCATCAATGTCTATCATCATTGATCAAAGTGCATAAGGTCATTAGTTCACGCCCGGCTCCCAGCACGGTGTGAGGTTTGTCGGGCCTAAGAGGGCGATTAACTAATACCCTGTTGCCTCCCAGGCAACTAGCTCGGTAGTAAGTAGGGACTTTCGTGATAGAGTTTGAGTTTATTAACCAACATCGAGTTTAAACTACACCAGATAGAAAAAGTGTTCCTCATAGGAATAATAGTTTAAAAAGTATTCCTCCCAGGAATAGTAGTTTGTTTGTCCCCCCCCCCCCGAGACGCATGCTTGTAAAAGAGTAGTGAACTCACCTTAGTTTGCTTGGTATGTGTTACGTACTTCTACTCGTTAATTACGTGCTAGGTCCGTTACACGCGACCTAAGGTATAGTAAATGTAAGTATGTATGTTGGGTTATGCAATACCCTTATTGTCCAAACAATAGTGTTCAATGTGATTAGGTTATCAAGCTTAGCATAAGCAACAGTTGATCTTGGTGTCATACAGTTTAATTCCAAGAAACTCACGAGATATATTAAATCAGATATAAAGTTTATAAATAAACACGGAATCACATCATACGTTTGGACGCCCTATGCACATCATTCGGATAAGTGGATAACTGACATAGTATGGGCCTAACCCATTGATTAAACACTCACTCCAAATGTAAACTCACCCTATCTCTTATAAATTCGGACACAACATCAAATATACATTATGTAGGTTCTGAGTAATTTATTAGGTTCAGGACTTCCGTTAATTCCTTCAAATTTGGAACCATCAACAATCCAAAACCCGGACAAAAACATAAATTCGGAATTTGATCCCATGAACCCGACCTCATTGCATATATATATATATATATATATATATATATATATATATATATATATATATATATATATATATATATATATAGTGTAAGTATCTATAGAAAACCCACTTTAATTTAGAAAACCCGGGAAACTCAAAGCTCCCGATGTTTTTTTTTCTTGAAAAAATTTACACATGTTATATACATGTTTTTAAGGCTTTTGGGCAAAAAAAATCAAAAAAGCGCCGAGTAGATATTTTAAAAAAAAATAAACAAGTTTTGGTGTAACACATGTTACAAATATGTCAGATGAATGTAACATGTGTTACACCAAAACTTGTTTATTTTTTCTAAAAATATCTACTTAGCGCTTTTTTGATTTTTTTTTTTGCCAAAAACCCTTAAAAACATGTATATAACACGTGTAATTTTTTTCAAGAAAAAAAAACATCGGGAGCTTTGAGTTTCCCAAGTTTTCTAAATTAAAGTGGGTTTTCTATACATCCTTCCCCTATATATATATATATATATATATATATATATATATATATATATATATATATGCGGCCACATATAAAAGAAAACTCGGAAGCCATATGATTTACTAAACCCTGAACTTCTTGAAACCAAATATATCTTGCCTCGATTCGTAATAATGTACCCTGACTCAGGACTTAATAAGTTTGGTCATCATAACTTAGGGAAACTCGGACATGCATCATATGTATATATATTCATTAAATTCGGACCTAGGCACATACATATATTTGGACTCCTTTGCTTTACTTATTGACAAATCCGGAACTATATTAATTATCAACCTCGGATCATTACAACTCAGACAACATAACAAGCATCTAAACTCAGAACTCTTTACACATAAGTCCGGGCCTTTCGTTTTAATTGATAAACTTGGAATCATTAAACATGACTATTATATAACTCAGATATCCTATAAGTTTCCTACTTAAATTTGGAAATCAGGAGGGATTATATGCAAACTCGGAGGTCAGGGGTATTATACATAAACTCAGACATTACTATTAACAAGCTCGGATAAATTGCAAATGCAGAAATACAAAACAATCAACCATTTCATTTTCTTCATACAATCAAAACCCTAATCCACAATACCACGAATCAACAGAATTTTTTTTTGTATTTCAAGCATGTCAATAGCTGCAATCATATCTGATAATAGTTTACACATTCACATACAAACATTCACACATTCATCAGGCAATATCAATCAATCACAGGTGATTGTTTGGAAGTCTAGGGTTTGCAAGAAATCAAAGGGACAGTAATAACAACGTATAACATAAAGCATTACCTTAGATTGATTCTACGGTTTGTTCTTGAAGGAGTTGAGAGATCAAGGATTGCTGATTGTGTGTGAACTTGTGCAGCCAAAAATGATTGAGATATGATTAGAGAGTTGCAACTGTCGTGCAGTGAAATTGTGAAGGATGTTTAGGGTTTTGTGTTTTATTATAACTTCCCTAATATTTATAACACACCCTTAATTATATAATTTTCTCATAAAGCACACAACAACTAGTAATTTACAATCAAAACATGTAATTCACGCATTTGTCATGCAACACAGGTTTCGTATAAACTGTTAGTCACCAACGTTCGAGAGTTAACTTGTGTGTGTGTTCCGGTAATTCCCCGAATTACCAACGTAGACTCATTTAACAAACCTTGGTTAAATGCAGTGCTATGAATGTATGACTAAGTTAACTGTGGTTAGGTTAAAGTAGTAACATGAAGTTGCGAGTTGTCACACTAGGTTTCTTCAACGGTAAGGACATTGAGGAGCAGAATGTCACACCCCAACCGATGGCGGAATCATCGGGGCGCGGCACTGAGCGAAACAGATTGTCCAGAAGTTTCCATAACAACTATATTTACCAAATATTTAAAGCAACATGTCCCATACCATGCCATATAAGATAATACAATTATTACAGAAAAGATCTAGTCAAATTGTTCTATTCTGACAACTCAGATTTTTATTACAGACAAATGTTTATTGTTGACCTAGGTCTTTCCTAGCCTCAATTTCACAGCAAAGAAAGCAACTAAGCATCCTAAGCACCTGTCACATACGTTAAAGTAAAAGTCAATACACATAGTGTAAAGCTGAGCATACAAGTTTAATAGATATAATAGAGTTCGAAATCGATTACGCAAAACCAGCACGTACACAGTGTAAAATGAGGCATGTTAGTTATCGACATGAAACTATCGATATCAATGACTGCGGGTTGACTACCCAAGGCAGTTCGTGATACACACTCACCACTGTGAGCCATGTAGGTAATTGTCCTTAACAACCCTTGAGTGAACAGGTGCTGAGTCCAAACTAATAGTACTATCATTGCTAAGGCAGGTAGACAACATTCCATGTGTAAACATAACAAACAGGCATTCATTAAGTCACGTATAACATGCGGTAACGGTTAGCGTTTTAAGTATTGCATAGGGTGTTCGATGTGATTTAGTATAAATAACGTATGTAACACCCAAAAGTGCGTAAAGCAAAAAGGGATCGAGTATACTCACAGCGATTGATGGATTGTAGAGAGTAAGGTTAGCCTGATCAGAACGATAGCATAATGGTAAGCGTCGCGTAAAACGATAAAGAGTGCGAGTGGGTAGGACAGCAGTTCGATCGGATGGTAGTCCAATCGGACAGCTGATCGTGCGAGTGATAGTCCGCTCGGATGGTCATCCGATCGGATGACCTTTCGAGTGGATTGTTTCTTCCTTTAGGGAAAGATGTGTTTGTGCATGATGGTTTGACTTTTGAAGTTTTTGTTGTAGTATTCTGAAGACATAGAAGTATCGCTACCTTTCAAGTCGGTCGATCGAATGATTCGCTCGATCGGGCAATCAACCCGATTGGTTGGACATTCTAGTGAGAACAAGTTCACATCAATTGGTTACTCGATCGGACTGTAGTTTGATCGGGTGACAACCTGCTGATATTGAACATGTTGAA
The DNA here is from genome assembly GCF_002127325.2 of Helianthus annuus. NCBI lineage: Eukaryota > Viridiplantae > Streptophyta > Magnoliopsida > Asterales > Asteraceae > Helianthus > Helianthus annuus. Next base: position 72,992,646 of record NC_035440.2, on the reverse strand, counting down.
AATTGTTTAAGTATTGAAGTTTAAATGTCACATGTTCGAGCGGCTAATCCGATCGGATGGCAGTCCGATCGGACAACAACCCATTCAACGTTCCCAAGGTGTAGATCGATCGGGTGACAGTTTGATCGGACGGTAGTCCGTTCGTACAACATTCCATCCTGGTCGTTCCGTTCGTCTTACACTTGGTTATTTTGATAATTTTTCGTTTTATCGAGATGTTTTGATAACGTGTTAAGCAACGGAAACCTCGTCAATACTTGGTACTCCTGATCGGACAGGAATCACCCAATCCGGTCAGTTAACTGTTCGAGACGGTGTTCCATGTTTAACCCGAAATCGGTAAACCTCGTGGATAGAATCCAGATCTTGGACCAACATAACCACAAGAATGAGTAGGAAGTCGGTGCAAGCTCCGATTCTATCGGTTTTTGAGTGCATTGAGTGTAAAAGAGTTGAAAGAAAGTTGGAAAACCATCTTTCAATCCTCTCCATCGTGAATTTGTTTAGATCTATGAAAGATCCTTGTTTATTTATGTGGAAATCGGTTAGATCTAAGTTGTTCTCGGTGGATTGAGGCCAAAACATGAAGTTCTCAAGAACACCATGATGACATCATCCTAGAACACCTCAAATCTAGTGATTTCACGGTTAAAAGTTGAGATTCGAAAGATAGAAAGGTGTAGAATCATGTGTAGATCAAAGATGTACAAGATTTAGGGTGAGATCTTACCGGAATTGCGAGGAAATCAGAGAAAAAGCAAGGTTGAAGCGCTGGTCGGACAGTGAGTACCAAAAGTAGTGTGAAACTGTCACTTTTCCGTACATTCCGTACACTAAATGAACAGTAATCTGTGCTTTAATAACTGTGCATGATCTAGTTTACAAAACAAATGAATTTCTGATTACTGTTATATACATACAATGACATTTCATGTTACAAGACTTTATTCGTTGCTACGTGCAACACGATATAGTTCCAATAATACACAGAAACAGAAGTGGCGCCATTATCAGACAAACTGAAAATGCTGACGATGTTCAGTACATAGACATACAATATTGTGAGGCCCAGTATGAGCCAGAGACGACGTATTACACTAGTATAGTGTGTAGGGAGGTAAGGACCATAAAACTACGTTACTAGGTGATAGTTTAAGTGCCGGAAAGTGCCAAAAACTCACTAAAAGTGCAGAATTCTGCACATTTCAACAAAATTCAGCTTTTTAACAAGCTAGTAATGTGCAAAAATATGGCAAAATGGTCCTATATGCTTTCCTAAGCGTCAAGAATTAAAAGAGTCACAAAAGGGTACTTAATGAACACTAAACGGAATAACTTGACACATTAACGAACCGGTATCTAACCGAACAACCGGATATTACCCGGAACACCAAACTATTGCTAGAAGCATTGTGTTATTATTTTTGAGCTAGTTATGATCCCCGAGCACCCTAACACCCACTAAAATATCTAGTAACTAATTAAACTAACTAAATACTTGAATATGGATTACATGACAACTAATTGGTTAAAAGTTACAATTGGACCCCCTCCCCATATCCTAGAAATCGGCCACATGGCCTAATTAGTAGATGCTACATAATCTCATCAAGATCTTATACAATCCCATGTGATTTGGTGGAAGATTTGGTGGTGTACTTAAGAGACATAGGAACCTTTGGGTAATAGCTTAACATGGGTTATAAAATTCTAACTTCAAGATCACAACCTCATTCATCTTTCACAACTCACCTTCTCCTCCTCTCCCCCTCACTTGCGGCCGGGAACCACCTCACCCACCTCCATCATCTTTAATTCAAAATCATCCATTCTAAAGTAATCCCAGGGTGTAAGAAGGTGATATAGGAAGCTTGGTGTTTGCGGATCATCAAGGACCTCTTTCGTTAGCTTTTATCCATCACTTTTGTCATCACCAACAACTAGTGATCTTCCCTAGCTTAAAGCTAGTAGTAAGACTCTTGATCCTTGTTACTTCATATTTTTAGTGGTTAAAAGTTGTAGTATGATGATTAACACTTGAATCTTGAAACATAAGATGAAATATGATGAAATCTTGTTGAAATGATGTTGTTTAGTGCATGAATGGTATTTGTTTGTTGATTTCTTGAGATGATGATGTTAATCATCACATGAAGCTTGCTAGATGGTGATTTAACACATAATCTAGCAAGTAGGAAGATGATTATGTAACAACATAAGAAAATCATCTTCACATATGGACATGAACTTGATAAACAAAATGATTTTTGAAAAGTAATAAACAAAGTGAACTAGTAAACTTGTAGATCCAAGATTTATGAATGATTTTTCCAAGAAAACCAAGTTCAAAATATGATTTTTGAAAGATCATGGTTTTTACTAAACTTACACCATTTTTAGTGGAAAAACAAGTGTATAAACACTAGAGAAACAAGAAGGTTTAATAAAGAAACATTTTTGTAAAATATGTTTACAAGTTGTAAACATCTAAAATCTTCAAGAATGAAGTTTACCAAGTAGTAAATACATTTTGGAGGGTAACTAAGGCTACTAAACACTTTACCAAGTTACTACGCGTTTTTGTGAAAGATCAAGTTCATGTTATATTGTAAACGAAATAGTTTTTGCACTTGGTAAGTACAAGATGATTAAGTGATTTGTTGTTGATTGTTTGGATGATTTTTGAACAGAAAATGATATGCTAAATAGCATGGACTCCTCCATTTACAAAGGAAATTATGGTGAAATTTTCTAAAAATTCCAACACTTAAAAAATATTTTCTAAACAAGTGTGTTTTAAACTATGGTTTACAACATAAATTTTGCCATAAATTTTTGTAACAAAAATACAAGTATTGGAGGTTGGTTTTTGTAAATAAAAAAGGGTAAATATATATTTAGAATGTATATTTATATTAAGGACACTTGTGTGAATATTTGTATACCTTGTGGACTAGTTATATTATCTAGGGTAAAATAATGTAACTTAACAAATACCATGGAATTTACAACTCCAAAATAATACCAAAAATCACAAGGAATAAAATATAAGTTACACACTTAATATTGTGAAACCGAACACAAAAATGTAACTTATGAAATATTCCGGAAAATACCGTTACAATATATTTTCGGTAAACATTTTTTTGGAAACGAAAGAAGTGAAAATATGATTTTGGATTTTTATTACAAAGTATATCATATTTTCGACAAAAGAGGAAATATATTATTTTGGAAGTAACAATATATTTTCTTAGAATATTTAGAAGATACATGATTTTTGAGACAAAACAAGTTTAAATATATTTTCTGAAGTAAGACTTGAAAATATATTATTTTGGAAACTACAAATACGAGAATACAAATACACATGTGTGATATACTCCCATCCTTGGGAAGGAAATACGATAATAAATACTTGTGAAGTATTATAACTTCGGATAATGTTAAAGACATAAAGGAAACGTAACTCAAAACATGAATACTAAGGCAAGGCGCGGCCCGCTCGTCTAATAGACCCTAGCACATTGTAGGTAGTCGTGTTTGCTGGCGAGATTTGGGTTACGAGTACTGAAGACGCAAAACAATGAGTTCATGCTCCCCCTTTTCTTTTAACTGTTTTTGGTTTTATAACTCTCGGGGGTGGAATACATGTTACGAATGCTTGAACGTGGTATGAAATGCCTATGAAATACTAGATCATGTGAGCATAGACAAGATATTGAAATGCCATTAATACTTAATTAGGGACGAGGGTTAGATCTAACGGGTACGGCCGAACCCCACTCATGGTCACAACTAGTACCAAGTAGTGCTTCAGAGTCCTAGTCGAGGTTAATCGACACAGTCGAGGTAAATCGACACAGTCGAGGGTAATCGACACAGTCAAGGGAAATTGACACAGTCGACGTAAATCGACAAGGGTATATGCCTACTCATTACGAGTGCTCCCTATGTCCTCACATGCCTTAAAGTCCTTGTAAAACATTCATGTTCATACACGCTTTTCATACCTGTTTGCAAATGAGTCTCTCAAAGATTTACAAGAATACAGTACTCATACAAAACGCATGAACTCGCTCAACTTTTGTTGATGTTTTCCAAAATTACATGTATTTCAGGTGACAGGTTGGATCTTGGGCGCAGGTGTCGTAACTAGAAGTAGACTTCAAGTTTAGATGTCATCCACTTTTGTTGGTTTGTAACCTAGTCGAAGGTTGTGTTTTAAAACTTAAATAACCAGTGTTTGTAATACTTAAATTTTATGAATGGATGAACATCGTTTTGATCATGTAGTTGTTTATTACGAATGAATGCAATGATATTAAACCAGTCACACATCATACGCTTTCGCAAAAGTCAGGGTGTGACAGTTTGGTATCAGAGCTTCGATTGTAGTGAACTAGGATTCCTTCTCGAGTCTAGACTACAATCATTAGAGTTCTCTCACAAAAACATTTTACAAAAAGTTTTTTCATTGCATTCACGTAAGCGTCAAGATCCACGAGTCAAACACTTTTCAAAAAGAGACAAGGCAAGGAAATTAGTAGGGAATACCCTCAAGAAAAGGTGCCAACTAAGGCATAGTCTACACGAGTTAGACTTGCCAAAGACAAAATGACCCCCCAAAGAATAAACGAGAGTTATACGTGACATAATGCATCGAATTGCCTGTTTATGCTAAGTAACATATTTGTTTATTGATATATAAACATACAAATAAGTGTACGGAATGATTATTGACGTGAATAAGATACTTTCGACTCCGACTCCTATTACTGTACGTAACTCGCATGATGAAACTATCGACCTCGCGTACTTTGCAAAGCTCATGGCTAGAGTGATTACAAAACAAGATTCTGAGCTTGCTTCCGTAGGAAATGACTGCTCTTCTCTCTTGATCGTGAAGGTGCTTGACAACGATAGTGACGGCGAGGCAGAGGCGGCAACCTTGAACGAATTCTTAATCAGCAGGACGAGATCCCTGCGGTTCTTGTAAAGTAAGACTGACGACATACTTGACCAGAAAAGGAAGATGAAGTATTTATCTTGAAGGTGCCCCTCCAACTACTAGGAATTCTCTTTATTCCTATTCCATTTAATCATCGTGCCAATTGCGCGTGGACCACTGCAATGGTTGTCACACCCCCAAAATCCACCTGCGGAGTATCACCGCTTGGGAGCGTGACTGACCAGGATCAAGCCACCAATCATATAGAACAATGTATAAAGTAAAAGTAATTGTAATTAAACCAAACCAATCCATATGAAAGGTGTTCCAAAACATAAGTATGTTATCACTGTTTAGCGGAAGCATATAAGTAAAACCCAACATAATAAAGTATGAAATGTCATAAAGTGTTTAACAAAACATTCACGATCCGTGCCCAAAACGACCAGCTCCTCCCTGTGCAAGCACCATGTACCTAACAACCTGCAAGGCATGTAACAGAGGATCAACAACTAGTTGAGCGAGTTCACAGAAAGTAATTGCGTAATAGTAAGTTCGTTTGTAACACTTGGCTCTACTGTGCCGATAGTATGTTCTATTGGTGGGGGCTTCCCATGTTGTATATCCACTAGACTATTCGTAACCATAAGTGTTCTTCACAACCGAGAACAGTAGTACGTACAAGCTTTACATAGGTTTTACGTAAGTGTCCTTCTGTACCCGAGGACAGTGGTACGCGTGGGGTCTACGTAGGTTTTACGTAAGTGTCCTTCCTGACTCCGGAAGACAGTAGCATGTTATTGTTTACGTAGGTTTTACGTAAGTGTCCTTCCTGACTCCGGAAGACAGTAGCATATTCCTGTTTATGTAGGTTTTACGTAAGTGTCCTGCTTAACCCGAGGACCATGGTAGATAGTCTAGTAGCCATGTAAGTACGCGTAATTGTTCAATTTCCATCATTCAACCCATTCCCTATCCCCGGGAATCCCATGCCTTAGTAAGAGTGTGAACTCACCTTGGTTTGCTCGGTATGTTATTGCTTCTAGAGTTAATTAATGTTTAGGTCCGTTACTCACGACCTATGGTACATTGCACATAAATTCAAGATAAGTGTTTACATTCAATTAGGGTTTGCAAGTCATTGATGTCTAAGTAATTGTGATTCGTGTGATGGTTGTGTACAGAATGACACCACATAGAATGTTCATACATACAGTAGTGTGCAGTTTTACGCAGTGATATACAGTATCGTGTCATACAGTAACATGCAGTGACATGCATACAGTGGCATACGATGATATATTCAGTAACACACTTAACATGCAGGGTTAACCACTTAACAGCTTAACATACAACAAAAGCTCAGACCTCCATAAGCATAAACTCGGACTACAAACCCTTACCCTTCAAAAGTCGGACATCCCAACCCTAATATAAAACTTGGACATAACATCATCAACAAAGTCGGACCATGGAACATGAAACACGGACCAAAGGGACTTTCCCTTACAAAACTCGGACAAAAGGGACTCCCCTTCGCAAATTCGGACCAAGGGGGGGGGGGCTTCCCTGCTTAAAAGTTCGGACAAGGGGGCCACCCCTTCTAAAACTCGGACCCCCCTCTTTTGCTCTCAAAAGATCGGAGAGGACTTCAAGCCCAAAAACTCGGACCCCTTAACACATAAGAAACTCGGACAAGGTGTTAGTGAGAAAGGTCGGACCTATATCCATGCAATAAAAGTCGGACAAGGTTTCAACTTCATAAAATCGGACAACATAGCTTATTAAAGGTCGGACTAGCATGCATGATCAAAACTCGGTCCTTCTTCATTGCATAAAAGTCGGACCCTTTGATCCCTAAAAGAATTCGGACATCATACATATCTAAAGAATTCGGACCTTTTAATATGAATAATATTCGGACATAACATGTTAATAAATTCAGATCAATCAAGCATGGCTAAAGCTCGGACTTTGTTATTTCACAAAAACCCTGACACAATTTTGAGTTATTGAATATGCGTGAATTTCAAACCCTACTACAGAATCGATGTAACAGTTACACTTACGATCTAGAAACCCTAATCTCATACAATTGTACTGCAATAATCAAATCATCAATCAACCATTCTATCATAACATGCATCTTAACATTCAGCAAGTAATTACACACTGATTATAAACCATTTTACAATAATCAGAATCAATCAAACACAGAACCATTACATGTAGAACTAGGGTTTACATGAATCACACTAATCAAGAATTGATAGTAACAAACAGTCATTAACAATTACCTTGGATTGATTCTAAATAAAGTGTGGAATCAAGAGTGATGGGAACTTGTGCCAATAATGATGATGATGATTGCCAGAGAGGATCAGAGAATGTGAAAGTACGTGCTTAGTTTCTTGGGTGATGATTAGTGAAAGGGATTAGGGTTAAGAATGATTTAAGTTTCACTATTAGCACTAAGCACCCTAAAGAATTATCTATCACATATTACATGCTCAAGATATACAATTTACAGTTTCACCACCACATTTAAGTATTTGTCAAATCCTTCATAAACAACACATAACCATGCTCAAACACAATATACTTTATTGAATCAAAACGTTACAGTTTCACAGCAAACTAATTGTGCAAGTAAACGATTAAACAAACAGTGAACGTGCAATAAATGCGAAAATGGAATCTTGGAAACTCGAGTTGTCACATTATCCCCAACTTGAAAGAAATTTCGTCTCGAAATTTAGCATGCGGTTACTGAGGAAGCTAGGTAAGTTGTATCGTTTACTGATTTTCCTGGGGTGTCACATCATCCCCCCGTTGATTTGGAATTTCGTCCCGAAATTCTGTAGTAGTAGCTTCAGCCTCAGTAGTGGTTGCACGTTTTTCGAATAACTGGGGATACTTGAGTTCCATTTGATCTTCTCGTTCCCAGGTATACTCTGGGCCACGACGGGAGTTCCAACGAACCCTAACAAGAGGTATTCTAGTGTTCTTGAGGACCTTGACATCCCGGTCCGTGATTTCAACTGGTTCCACGACGAACTGCAACCGCTCGTCGATAGTGAGTTCCTTAAAAGGAACTATGAGGGTCTCATCTGATAGACACTTCTTCAGATTCGACACGTGGAATACGTTGTGAACTGCACCGAGTTCAGCTAGTAGGTTTAGTCTGTAGGCTACCTTGCCTATTCTTTCAGTGATTTCGAACGGCCCAACATATCGTGGATTGATTGCCGCGTTTACCAAAACGAACCACACCCTTCCAGGGTGAGACTTTGAGTAGCACTCGATCCCCAACTTGGAACTCGAGCGGTTTTCTGCGTTTATCAGTGTAGCTTTTCTGGCGATCACGTGCTGCCGCCATGCGTTGTCGTATCTGTGCAATTCGTTCAGTAGCATCAACTACCATTTCTGGACCTGTAATCTGACATCCCCCACCTCTGCCCAACAGAGAGGTGACCGGCATTTACGTCCGTACAATGCCTCGAATGGAGCGGCTTGTATGCTGGTGTGGTAACTGTTATTGTACGAAAATTCCACTAAAGGGATATGTTTTTTCCCAGCTGTTGCCGAAATCAATAACACATGCCCGAAGCATGTCTTCTAGGGTTTGAATCGTGCGCTCAGACTACCCATCCGTCTGAGGGTGGTAAGTTGTGCTCATGGTTAATCGAGAGCCAAAAGATTTGTGCATCGCTTGCCATAGTTTTGAAGTGAATCGTGCATCCCGATCCGAAATAATAGAGGTTGGCACTCCGTGCCTTGAAACAACTTCTTTCAAGTAGATGTCTGCTAGAGTAGAGAACTTATCTGTTTCTTTGATAGCCAAGAAATGAGCAGACTTTGTGAGTCGATCTACGATCACCCAAATGGTATCATTCCCACGCTGGGATCTAGGCAGGCCAGTAACAAAATCCATGGAAATTTCTTCCCATTTCCACTGTGGTATCCTGGGTTGCTGAAGTAGGCCTGAGGGTTTCTGATACTCTGTCTTGACCCTTGCACAGGTCAAACACTTGCCGACGTATGTTGCTATGTGGGCCTTCATGCTAGGCCACCAATATGTAGTTCTAAGATCGTGATACATTTTATCCGAGCCTGGATGTACCGAGTAGCGAGACTTATGAGCTTCATCCATCACAAGTTCCCGTAAACTGCCATATAGTGGGACCCAAATACGTCCTGTTACATAGTAGGCGCCGTCTTCCTTCTGTTCTAATCGTTGCCTTGAGCCGCATAAGGCTTCAGCCCTGACGTTTTCTGGTTTCAATGCTTCCACCTGAGCATCTCGTATCTGTGTAGGAAGATCAGACTGAATAGTGAGCTGCAAAGCTCGTACACGCCTAGGTAAGGTGTCTTTTCGACTGAGAGCGCCAGCCACAACATTGGCTTTGCCTGGATGGTATTTGATGGCGCATTCGTAATCGTTAAGCAGCTCGACCCATCGTCGTTGACGCATGTTCAATTCCTTCTGCTTGAAGATATGCTCGAGACTCCTGTGATCGGTGTAAATAGTGCACTTGGTACCGTACAGGTAGTGTCGCCATATCTTAAGCGCGAAAACAACAGCTCCCAGCTCTAAATCGTGCGTCGTGTAGTTCCGTTCATGAACTTTGAGTTGCCGCGAAGCGTAGGCAATAACTTTATCCCTTTGCATCAATACACAACTAAGCCCCTATATCGATGCGCCACAATAGACCACAAAATTGTCCGTGCCCTCTGGCAATGAGAGAATAGGTGCGCTGCATAGCCTATCCTTCAGGTACTGAAAAGCCGTTTCTTGTGTATTACCCCAACGGTAGGTAACACCTTTCTGTGTCAACATTGTAAGCGGCTGTGCGATCTTTGAGAAGTCTTTGATGAATCGTCTGTAGTACCCCGCCAAACCCAAGAATTGGCGTATTTCCGTTGGTGTATGCGGTGCAGGCCAGTTCCTGATCGAATCTACCTTGGATGGATCGACATGAATCCCATCCCTGTTCACCACATGGCCTAAGAAGTGGACTTCACGAAGCCAGAAGTCGCATTTTGAAAACTTGGCGTACAATTGTTCCTTTCGAAGAAGTTCCAAGATAAGACGTAAGTGCTGCTCGTGTTCCTCCTGACTCTTGGAGTAGATCAGAATGTCGTCGATGAAGACAATGACGAACTTGTCAAGATAGGGTTTGCATACCCTGTTCATAAGATCCATGAAAACTGCAGGCGCGTTCGTAAGGCCAAATGGCATGACTAGAAACTCGTAGTGACCGTAGCGAGTTCTGAATGCTGTCTTGGAGACGTCCTCCTCGCGGACTCTCAGCTGATGATACCCTGACCTTAGATCAATCTTGGAGTAGTAACTCGACCCTTGCAACTGGTCGAATAAGTCGTCAATACGCGGAAGAGGATAACGGTTCTTCACCGTCACCTTGTTAAGTTCCCGGTAATCAATGCACATCCTGAAGGTACCGTCCTTCTTTTTCACGAATAACACTAGAGCTCCCCAAGGCAAAGAGCTTGGACGAATAAAGCCCTTTTCCAAGAGCTCTTGTAGCTGCTTTGACAGTTCTTCCAGTTCAGTTGGAGCTAAACGATACGGTGCGCGGGCTATTGGTGCTGCTCCTGGAGCTAGCTCGATTTGAAACTCGACCTGGCGAAGAGGCGGTAGACCAGGTAAATCTTCAGGAAACACTTGAGGAAATTCGCGTACCACAGGAATATCCTCTATTCTTTTCTCTTTTGTTGATGCATCAGTAACTAGTGCCAAAATGGCAGTGTGCCCCTTTCGTAAACACTTTTGGGCCTTCAGGAAGGAGATGATGCCAACCACAGCACCACTCTTGTCGCCTTGAACTTCTAGAGGTTCTTGACCAGAACGGGAAATACGAATGATCTTTTCTTTACATAGGATCTCTGCTTGCTGCTTGGATAACCAATCCATACCAACGACGATGTCGAAACTACCCAGAACTATAGGAATAAGGTCGATGGAGAAAGCTTGACCAGCGAGGATAAGATTACAACCCTGAACTATGTGTGTGGCCTCTATATTTTTACCATTAGCTAGCTCTACGATATGTTTGGTGTTTAATGGAGTTGGTGCACGTTTTAACATTTGGCTAACTTTAAGAGACACATAACTGGTATCCGCACCCGAATCAAACAAAACAGTAACGTAAATGTCATCGAGAAGAAACTTACCCATGACCACGTTAGGATCGTTCCTTGCGTCACCTCGACCTAGCACAAAAGCACGACCCCTAGCTTCATTGCCGTTATTGTTCCCACCGTTGTTGTTACCATTGCCTTGGTTGTTGTTGTTGTTTCGATTCTAGTTCTGGTTCAACTGGGGGCAATCACGTTTGAAATGACTTTCAGCCCCACACTGGAAATACCCCCGGTTTCCTCGCTGTGGCTGTTGTTGTTGGTTCTGTGGAGCTGGTAATGGGAGTTGCTGGTTCTGATTCGCAGGTCGCGAACTCCTACAGTCTTTAGCTTCGTGCCCTAACTTGAGACATCTCTGACAACGTTCTTTGCGACACCGCCCACTGTGGTGTCTGTTGCACCTGTTACATAGTGGGTGGATTCCCCGATATCCACCCTGCCCCTGACTGCCTGATGATTGCTGACTCGGATTCTGGTAGTCATTTGTCTTGCGCTACTGTGCTTGAGAGTGAACAGAAACTGATCCCTTACTGGATTCCCCATCCCATTTTCTCTTGTTGTCACTGGGAGTAGCAGAAGTAGTAACAGCAGTAGTGGTAGCACTGATGCGTTTAGGCAGCTTGTTCTGTTCCACTGCTTGATCGGTTAGGCGATGAGCAAGGCGTTGAATAGCCTGGATATTGTCAAGATTAGCTGATGTCACATGGCTCTGAATTTCTGGCGCTAACCCCTTGAGATACAACTCAATGCGCTTGATTGGAGGGTCCACCATAGTTGGACACAGCACGGCCAGTTCGTTTGACCTCTTGGTATAAGCTTCAATTTCTGACCCAGTCATTTTCAGATGGTAAAACTCATCTTCCAACTTGTGGATGTCTTCCTGTGTGCAGTATTCCCTTTTGATCAGTTCCTTGAAATCATTCCAAGGAGTGGCGTTAGCAGCTGCCAACCCTAAAATCTGAACTTGCGCGTTCCACCAAGTTAGCCTCAGGGCATTCACACATCTCGAACACAGACTCGAGCTTTTCGAACCAATGGAGGAGTCCCACTGCTCCCTCGGTGCCACTGAACGTGCTTGGACGACAGTCCATGAAGTTCTTGAAAGTACATACAGGTTGCTGAGTGGGTTGACCTAATGTGTAAGAACAGAATAAGGTTAAACACAAGAGTTGGTTTAGGAACGTAGGATCTAAAGATCCTAGGATGAGTTACGACTGCAGGGTATACCTCCTGCGTTTGCAGCTGCAAGTGCCGCAGCAACTTGTTCATTGATAAGAGCCGTCAATTGGGCTTGCGTCAAGTTAATGCGTTCGGCCATTGATCTTCACAACAAAGGCAACATAAGTGAGAAAGGTTCACGAATAGTGCGATGACAGAAGAGTGTAAGCACACAAGTGTTCTCAAGCAATAACAAATAGTGAGCAATGTAATCTAAGCATACCACGAGCAAAGTTCTATGTAATTCTAGCAAGTAGGCAATAAACATAAACCTTATTACCTAGGATGTTGAGTCTTGCACGTGGAGCGAGGCGTCGTTGTGGATCGTTGAGCACTGTACTGGTTATAGTCTGGTTTTAAAAAAACGTTTTCCCCCATATTAAAACCAAGTTCTCTATAACCAATGGCTCTGATACCAATCTGTCACACCCCCAAAATCCACCTGCAGAGTATCACCGCTTGGGAGCGTGACTGACCAGGATCAAACCACCAATCATATAGAACAATGTATAAAGTAAAAGTAATTGTAATTAAACCAAACCAATCCATATGAAAGGTGTTCCAAAACATAAGTATGTTATCACTGTTTAGCGGAAGCGTATAAGTAAAACCCAACATAATAAAGTATGAAATGTCATAAAGTGTTTAACAAAACATTCACGATCCGTGCCCACAACGACCAGCTCCTCCCTGTGCAAGCTCCATGTACCTAACGACCTGCAAGGCATGTAACAGAGGATCAACAACTAGTTGAGCGAGTTCACAGAAAGTAATTGCGTAATAGTAAGTTCGTTTGTAACACTTGGCTCTACTGTGCCGACAGTATGTTCTATTGGTGGGGGCTTCCCATGTTGTATATCCACTAGACGATTCGTAACCATAAGTATTCTTCACAACCGAGAACAGTAGTACGTACAAGCTTTACGTAGGTTTTACGTAAGTGTCCTTCTGTACCCGAGGACAGTGGTACGCGTGGCGTTTACGTAGGTTTAACGTAAGTGTCCTTCCCTACTACGTAAACAATACCATGCTACTGTCTTCCGGAGTCAGGAAGGACACTTATATAAAACCTACGTAAACCCCACGCGTACCACTGTCCTCGGGTACAGAAGGACACTTACATAAAACCTACGTAAAGCTTGTACGTACTACTGTTCTCAGTTGTGAAGAACACTTAAGGTTACGAATAGTCTAGTGGATATACAACATGGGAGCCCCCACCAATAGAACATACTATCAGCACAGTAGAGCCCAGTGTTACAAACGAACTTACTATTACGCAATTACTTTCTGTGAACTCGCTCAACTAGTTGTTGATCCTCTGTTACATGCCTTGCAGGTCGTTAGGTATATGGAGCTTGCACAGGGAGGAGCTGGTCGTTGTGGGCACGGATCGTGAATGTTTTGTTAAACACTTTATGACATTTCATACTTTATTATGTTGGGTTTTACTTATACGCTTCCGCTAAACAGTGATAACATACTTATGTTTTGGAACACCATTCATATGGATTGGTTTGGTTTAATTACAATTACTTTTACTTTATACATTGTTCTATATGATTGGTGGCTTGATCCTAGTCAGTTACGCTCCCAAGCGGTGATACTCCGCAGGTGGATTTTGGGGGTGTGACAATGGTCCTTTCCATGATAGAGGTATAAGGACAGTAGTGTCCCCTCATTGATTGATCATCTGCTTGGACGAGAGAAAATTGGGGTAACTGTGCAAGACAATTTATTATTACGGGGGCCCACGTAATAACAACTTGTAGCGCATGGAAATCCTGGTGGAGTCTGCGGGTCAGGTTGATGATCACCATCCCTCCAAAAATAAACTCTAGGTGTTCACACCTTCATATGGTAGAACAATACCTAGACCAGTGCTTTAGCACTTTATAAAGTAGGAAACCTGTCTTGCCTACTTCGTGTCTGACCCTTCTACCCGTGTACGAGATGTTTGAGAAACGATATTTAAGCAAGAGAATATGGATAACATTCAGAATGATTCAGTGATGTTACACTCTACCACTTTATGAAACCTGTATGACCAGAGCAATGTAGCCTCTAGTACATTATTACAAATAATAGGTCAAGTTGCCAAGCCTATGAAGACTCAGTAGTTGTTTCCTTGCTCATACATTGTTGATTATATATACATGTGAAATTGGGTGATTACATGATGGCTTATGGTACTATGTACCTCATAGACAATTATGGATTGTTGTCTAATCCATCGCATGCTTTTAATAGAAGAGAATGCCACCCAGACGTGACACAAATACCAGTACGTTACCAAGAACAGAAGCCGAGCTTCAAGAACGCATCTCTCGGGAAATTGCACGATATGAAGCCCTCCGCTCTCAACACAGTGGTGACACTACCGGAAATAACCCTCCAACTGGCTGCACATATAAACAATTCTTGGACTGCAAGCCATTGAATTTTGATGGCACAGGAGGTGCCGTTGCATTTGTTCATTAGGAAGAAAAGACTGATTCCGTTCTAAGAATGAGTAACTGTTCACCCCAGCAGAGAGTTACCTTTATCTCAGGGTTGTTTTTGGATGGCGCACTCTCCTGGTGGAACCTTCAGGTTCAGACCCTTGGAGCAGATGCTGCTTATGCATTGAGCTGGAACGAGCTCAAGGAAATGATGGAAAAGAAATACTGTTCTTGGGCTGAAATCCAGAAGCTTGAGGTGGAGTTCTGGAATTTGAAAATGGACGAACTGAAGATTCCTTAATATGTCTAGCGATTCCACGACTTGTCTAGGGTCGTCCCCTACTTAGTCAAGCCGGAATTCAAGAGGGTTGAACGATTCATTTGGGGACTTGCACCTCAAATTAGGAGCATGGTTACTACCTCAAAGCCCTCAACCATTGCAGAGGCTATCGATTTGAGTGTCACTCTTACTGAAGAAGCTCTATGCATGGGAAAATTTTCGGAATATGAGGATAACAAGAAAGAGACTCATGTGGACTCATCAGGCAACAAGAAAAGGAAGTCCTCAAATCTAAAGATGGGTACCCAAGTCAACTATGGAAACTCTAAAGCAAACAGAAGAAAGGAAGTGAACCCGCCGTATGGCAGGAAAACTTATGGAGCCACCCATAAGGTTGGTAGTAAGGTTTACTTGGGGACTAAGCCGAGGTGCGGGGAATGCACTTTTCACCATGAATGTCAATCTCTGAGGCCTAAGTGCGGAAAGTGTGGAAAAGAAGGGCACAGCAAGGACGCCTGTTGGGCGAAGGATCCATATGGAAGAGATAATAAAGTACCAGGTTGCTACAGATGTGGTGAAGCAGGGCACTTTAGGAAAGATTTCTCTAGGAAGAAACAAGAAAGGAAGGGTTTTCACGATCGAAACTCGTGAAACACGCCAGGATCCAGATGCGGTTACGAGTACGTTCCCTATTAACCAACCCTATGCATCTATTTTTTATTAATATTGGCATCAACTTTAACCTTGCATGCTTAGAACTTAAGAAACTGTGTTGATGCACTGATGTCTGTTAACTTCGTCTTTATTGAGTCTTGTATTGTATTAGATAGTTCAGGGCACGGAAATCGAGAAAACAATGTTTATAGGTAATTCTGCTTGAAATGGATATATATCATTTCAAACGGAATTAAGGTTTCAAGCGAGATTAGGTAATTCCGCACGGAATTAACTAATTCCGTTTGAACTCATAATTCCGCATGAGTCAGTTTCAAGCGGAATTAAGACGTCTATAAATACTAATGTGCATGTGTCATTTGAAACGGAATTAGAGACCATTGTTTGAGAGCCGAGGTGCTGCCGAATTGTTATCAGAATTGTAAAAGCTTAGGAAATCAATAAGAAAAGATAATTAGAGGAAAACAAGCTGTGTTACGTCAATTACATTGATTCCGCCTTTGTTTTTACTGTTGAACTCATCATTTTGACTCGTTAGGGTCACACGACGATCCAACAAGTGGTATCAGAGCTCAGTTAGAGGAGTTCATACCAATTCAGCTTGATTTCATCAGATTCTCTCACTTCTACTCATTCTTTTCTGATTTGAACAAGTTTGAACGGACAAAATGGCTTGATTTTCACATATAATAAGCAAAACATAGTGTTAACTAATCCTTGAAAGAATTGGACTAAAATTCGATCTAAATTGGATAAAATTGTTAATTTCGCTTGAAAATCTGTTCGAAAATGTTAACGTCATCATAATTCCGTTTGAACTGGATCGCTAATTCCACACGGGATTAGCTTCATAGCCTTAATTTCGCTTGAAAAGTGTTACTGATTTCACACGGAATCAAATTCCGTTTGAAGAGTTAAAACGAAATTACTAATTCCGCTTCAAAGTACCTAATTCTGCACCAAGAGATTAATTTCATTTGAAACTAATCTAATTCCGCACAGAATTAAATTCTGCTTGGTAATATCGTTTGAAATCAGTAATCCCGTTTGAGTGGGTAATTCCGTTAGGAGCTATTCCGCTTTAACTAATTTCGTTTGAAAGTGTTATTTTCAAAATTTCAAAATTTTTCTAAGTGTTTGTTGATTGTTTCAGGTATTTGAAAGACGGACGAGTTTTTTTTATTTTTTTTTATGAATCCTTTCAGTGACATGTTTGCTTTCGCGGGAAACACCGGAGATGATACTTCAAACAATACAAATGAAAACACTCCGAGTGCGAAGAAAACTTTGTCCGATGCTTTAAGTGTGGAGAGTGCATATGGTACATATAACAAACCTCCAAAGTTGATGGTGATTGAAGAGTACAATAGGTGGGCCAAAAGATTTGAAGAGTGGTTGAAAGCGTTTGCGTATCCAAGCTGGAAAAGTTTAAAGAATGGATTCAATAATGGAGGACAAGATGGTGAAAATCTGACACAAAATGAAGATATAGAAAATTTTGTTGGTGAACAAAAGTGCATTGCAATGCTTCATCAGTCTGTGAGAGATGACATAATATCTTTGATTGAGTACACAAATGCTCAATATCTTTGGGAAAAATTAAGAGTGAAATGTGTGGGTAGTGCTGAGATAGTTAAAAACAAAAATAAACTGTTAAGAAAAGAGTTTGATTTATTTGGTTGTTTAAAAAATGAATATGTTTCTAAGATGATTGAGAGATTTGGGCACTTGAAGTTGGAGCTGGCAAGACACGGAGTTGTGTATTCTCGAGAAGAATTAGTTGACAAATTGTTTAACTCGTTGCCGGATGAGATGGATTGGCAATACTTTGCCTTGATGTTGAAGAATACAATCAAGCAGGAGAATTTGACGGTTGATCTGTTGATTGAAAGACTGGAGAGTCATGAGCTAGAGATAAAGAAATCAAACAAAGTCAATCATTCTTCATATCAGCAGAATGTGGAGCTGTACTATCCAAAAAGTATGATTCCCAAGAATGTGTCTCCAAAGACAGCTTTCTCTGCTGAAAATTCTAACACATCAAGTAAAGAGAGTTCGAGCAGTGGATTTAAAGCCAATCAGCTTCAAAGAATTTGTTTCAATGTAACATTGCTGTGGATTTAAAGAATGCTCAAAATTTCAGTGAAGAATCCGCAAAGCAGCAGATGGTGTTCTTAGCTTCTGTGCTAGAGTCATATGAGAGCCTTGTGGCAGGCAAGATTGGAAACACTAACCTCACCAAGGAGGACTACGATCAGATCGACCCTGAAGAGATGGAGTTGATCGACATCAGGTGGTGTATGGCTAGTGCAGTCCGACGAGCACAACGGTTCATGGAGATTACTGGTAGACATTCTATCAGAGGACCGTCCACAAAACTTGGGTTTGACAAATCAAAAGTCACGTGCTTCAGGTGCAAACAAAAAGGACATTTTAAAAGAGAATGTCGTAACGCACCAGCTGATGATACTACAAATCCATTTCGTGAAGATTACTACAAAAGAGCGATTTATCATCAGAACAAATCAGAACCACCCAGAATGAAGCAGCTTGAGGATACCCCCAAAGAAAAATCAAGAGCTCTTGCTGTTATTCATGATGATGAAGGTTTTGACTGGAGCGAATTGCTACCAGAGGAGGATGCGGTAGGATATGCGTTTGTGGCAAAGCCTGTTCCATTCAGAGACAGCAGAACAGAAAAAGAAAAATTCATCAACAAAAACATGAAAGCTCAAACCAGGATGATCAGAATGTCTTCTACATTTAATGAAGCTAAAAAGGCGAAGAGGTGGGATGCTGATAGAGAATGTTATCTTGATCCCATAGGAAACATTGCTGTTGATCCAAAGTCCATTAGTCTTGATACTATGATTCAACAAATTGCTGAGGAAGAAGAAGGTTGGCAAAGATTATGGTGGGGAGGAGGAGAAACTGAAGAGAAAGAAAAAGAGTAGCAGCCAAAGAATATTGATGATGGGATTATTGATACATCACAAGAGTTCACCGCTGAAAACTTGAAAAAGATGGCTGACAAAGTTCTTGCTGCAAAAGAACTAGAGGTAGTTTCTGGTTCTGGAACTGAGTCCAAAAACAAGGTCAGTTCAAATGATACACATGAGTCAGTTAAATCTGAGAACGACTGCAAAAATTGCATGAAAGAGTGCAAAGTTTGTAGTACAATCCCTTACCTCAGTGGTAAGAAAGTTGAAGAACTGATTGGTAGAGTCAGAAGTGTTGAAGATCAGATCTTAAACCGTGATAAATTGTTGAAAGCTTCAAACGACAGATTAAAAGAATTAACTGAGAAAATCGAAAATGATAAAAACGACTTAGTAAGAATTAGGAAAGAAAACGAAAAGTTGATTCTTGAAAATCATCAAATTTCAGAAAAGTTTGAGAAGCTAAAACGAACGGTTAAAGATTCGGATGAAAGAAATGGTAAGACAACCAAAGAAAATCTTCAACTGTCAGGAGTTCTTAGGGTGAAAGAAGAGTTAATCAACCAGCAACTGGATGAAATTGCTAAGTTGAAGCTTCAGTTTCAAGAAGCTAAAATTGAAAATGAATGCATTCAGTTGAAACCGAGAAGTTACAACTCCGCAAGCTTTGTTCTTCAGCATATTGTTCCCAAACCAATTGGAAAGAACAAAGCAGGCGAAGATGTATATTCTGATGGAACCGGGGTGGGTTATCATCAAGTTCCACCACCAGTTTTAAACAATTATTCAAAGAAACAATCAGGGTTGGTTAATGATGAAGATGTTAATGAAGTGAAACTTCCGGACACAATTGATGTTACATTCACTTCATCGTCCGATGAGGATAGTGTCCAATCTGAAATTGTTAAAAGCATGGCTGAAAATGTTTTGAAAACTGATAGTGACACTACTGAGGATGACGAATGTTTCTTGGACAAATACATTCCGAAGCAAAAATCCGAAAACAACTTAAATGAAGAACCTACTCTAGTCATGTACAAGATGTCGGGATCGGATAAGTTGTATTCGGATTCTGAGTTTCCTCTGGAGAATGTTATTGTTGCTAAATTGACAAATGTGTTCAAATTGGTTGAAATTGATCGGTCTGAAGTAAAAAGTTTAAATCAGACAAAGAGGCAAATGAATTTTGAAAAAGATAAATCTTACTATAAAAAACCTGTTGTTCCACTGCGTTTTTATAACAACAATCAAAACAAATGGTCGGGTGGATATCAGGGTGGTAAGAAATATCAGAAAAGGAATGTTCAAAACAGAAGGTTTGCTGAGAAAAAGGTGTTTGTGAAAAGTTCAAGTTCGAGTTCACTGTTTGACGAAGAGTCTAAAATTTTTTCAAAATCAAACAAAGAGTTCTTTGAGAAGAAGGCTTCACAGCCTCAGTCTGAAGGCACAAGTCGGATAGTTGACACCCGAACATGTTTCAAATGTAATCAAGTTGGACATATTGCACGAAAGTGTACCAACTTGAAGCCTAAGACTGAAGTTGTTGAGATTCAGAAAAGGAAAGCTGATGTGAAAAGAAAAGCTCCATTGGTTGTTGAGAAAAAGGTTTTGAAAAATGACCACACCAAAGTCAAAACTGAACCTGTAAAGAAAGTGATAACTAAAAATGACAAGTTTTACAAACGGGTTGCATCATCTCAACAAACATGGAAGCCAAAAGTTGTTGAAAAGAAAACAAGTTCTCAAAAACCAAAGGTTTCAGAGTCGGAAAAAAAAATATCATCTTCTACCACACCGGAAAAGATGAATGTTCCTTTGGATTATTATGAGAAACTTGAAGAACAAATGCTCATTTCTGAAAAGAAAAATGTTCAAAAGAAAGACCAACCATCTGGTCAACCTCCTAAAGATGAGTTTTTCTTATACAAAGAGGTTGAGGTTGGATCTGAAGAGAGCTTAAAAATGAATGACAAGAATTTTCCACCACTGTTCACTAAAAGAATTGTTCTTAATTTCCAGCTACCTGAGTCAAAAGAGGCTTGGGTGGCATCAAAATCTAACTAAGTGTTTTTTGAAATGTGTAGGAGCTTCCAAGATCCGTTTCACGATGGATTATGGATAGTGGAGCTTTTCGGCACATGACGGGGAAGAAGACCCTGCTACACGATGTTAGAGGGTTTAATTAAGGTTACGTAGGTTTTGCAGGAAATCAAGGAGGTAGGATAATTGGAGAAGGAACGTTATCCAATGGCATTGTCACGTTTGAAAGAGTTAATTACATTGCCGAGCTGGAGAACAATTTGCTGAGTATTTCTCAAATCTGTGATAGAAAGTATACAACGCACTTCACAGACAAAGAGTGTTTGATCTTGAAACCAGGATTTGTCATTCCCGAAGAATGGGTTATCATGAGAGCACCTAGAGTCAATGATCTGTACGTGTTGGGATTGAACCCTATCAGAGGAACAGATAATTAAAGCCAAAACTGGATCAGAGCAGTGGATTCTGAATAAGCAGATGCTGATATACAAATTTCTCCCCTTGAAAGTGATTACAACTACTGATGACCTCCTATCTGCTGATCTTGCTAAACTGCTGACCCATAACTGCTGCTCAACTAAAGATCTGATGGAAGACTAAAGTCCTGCTGATTCAATCTACTGCCTTGAGTCAAGCACTACTGATCCGGACAAGTGCTGCTGGGTTCACAACAGTAGAAGGTTGCAGCAGCTGTTCTAAAGTATGTCTTGTAATAGAATGTATTAGCAGTAGTTAACACAAGCAGTGTCTGTATAGATCAGAGGTTAGAGTTTGTTAGGAGGTTAGATGTCACTTTCATGGTGACGTCAGCAAAGATGCTCAGTAGTTTGCAAGTGCCCATAAATAGTTCAGTACTTGGTACTGTTCTATTAGCTCTTTTGCATCATTCGTCTTCTTTGCACGAACAAACTACTGAGCTCTGGCTGAGGGGGAGTTTGCATTCTTACATCAATCATTGTAATCGTAATTGAAATAAATTCAATCTTTCGGTTCTCTGTGTAAAGATGTTTGATAAAAGTATTACTCTCGTTTGATTGTATGCAAAGTTTGTTTTCATTATAATTTCCGCTGCACACTCATCCATCTTCATCTTATTTTCGAACATAAAATACAATCAAAATCAAACTCAGATCCAACATTTGGTATCAGAGCTTGGACAGTCAAATTTGATTTAACAATCATTTTGACGTAAATAGTTCAGCTCAAAAAAGTTGATACTGATCGTTTGTTCGTCGTTGAAAAATAGAGTAAGGATTAATCACCATTAAAGTTGATTTCTCAGTACCTGTAAAACAACAAGAATGACGTCACTGTAGGATCGAATGCTGACCCGAATGAGTCTTTCAGAGGTTCACTCTTGCGTTTCAGATGCGGAATAATAAGAAATGCAAGTAGATATAGCTTGTTCTTCCTCCTAATTGCTTGTTGTATTGATTAGAAACGTTTTACAGCTCAAACGTCACACCGGCAGAGCTTCGGCGTGGAATACAATCAATCACTACTTAGGATCGCTCTAATCACACCTATTTATAGAGTTCTGGGTCCGCTCATGTGGACATGTCCATATGAGCGGTCCAGACCCTACCACATAAGCGGCCCACATGACAAATAAGCGGTCCATGACTTCAATGACCCTATGAGCGACCCAAACTCCTAAAACCTATACAGACTCCCGTTTTCTCGTATTTCGTGCCCTATGCTATACAATACAATGTAAGATCTGATCCTAGACACTTAGACGGAATCAACAGATGTAGTGCACCAACAGTCACAATATCAGGACGATAAAAACAACATTGGTTCTCTTTTTAAACCACCTATGCTAAAAAGAAATGAGTACAACATCTGGCAGAGGAGGATGGGTCACATCCTCGCTCAACAAAGCATAGGTTGTTGGAAGTCTATCATCTTTGGTCCTCATGTTCCCACAGTGCCAAGCGCTGAAGATGCTAAAAAACAAGTTCCAAAACCTGTTGAAAATTATACTGAAACGGATTATCAAAAATTTGAACTAGATGCCAAAGCGTTTAGTATCATAGCATCAGCGCTGCCCAACGAAATATATGATGATTTGTTACATTGTGACAATGCCAAAGAGTTGTGGGACGCGCTTAAGGAACAGTTTGGAGGTACCGAAGAAGTCATAGAAAACAATAGGGAAATCCTGAACCAACAGTGTGAAACATTTTGTCATGTTAAAGGTGAATCACTGACGCAACAATTTGAGCGTTTCAGTTGTCTCATCAATGAACTGAGGCTTGTTAAAACTACTTTTACAAACTCAACTCAAAACAACAGGTTCCTCAGGTCACTGCCAGAAAAATGGGACACAATAGCTTTTGTCACCCGAAATTCACTTGAGTTCAAGGATCTGACCTTGACCCAACTCCATGGTCGACTCCTGACCTACGAAAGGGAGTTGAACCAGAAAAGGAAGTTACAAGAGTCAGGGAAAACCGTTGATGATTATTCATTCGGTAACACTACTCTTCTGGGTCAAGAAGAATCTGGTGGTAGTGGTAAGGATCAGGGTTATGATCACTTCATTGACATAACTACTGGTGCAAATTTTAACAACCCTGATCCTCACTCTACAGGTTATGCATTCACTGCAAATGAAAAGCAGATGTCAGACAATTTTAGCTTTGAACTCAATGATCTACAGCATTTTGACCCCACTGATCTAGAGGAAATGGACATCCTACACCAACTGGCCTTGCTAAGTGTTAGAACTAGCAAGTTTTATAAAAGAACAGGGCGAAAATTCCCAGGGTTGCATGGGAATCTAAGGGTTGGGTTGGATAAATCGAAAATCAAGTGTTATAAGTGTAACAGGTTAGGACATTTTGCTAGAGAGTGTAGGAGTCAAACAACTGGTCCCATAATCACTCACCCTAGTTCAAATCCTGGACCTCAAAGTCAAAACACTGTGCACTATTGTGACAACTCGAGTTTCCAAGATTTCCATCTTCGCATAAATTGCACGTTAATTGTTTATGTTGTTTGTTTACACGACTCGTTGTTTCGCAACGGAACACGTTTGTAATATGTTAAATCGTATTGTGAATGATATGTTTTATTTGTGTGCAACATAAGTGTGCTTGTGGATATATGGTTGTACGGTTTGCTAGTATATGGTTATATGAGTAGTATGTTTATTATTAAACATGGAACTCTTGCCGAAAACACCCCTCCCCTTGCCAAATACCTTTACCCCACGAAAACACCATTTGGTGAAAACACCTTGGTGATTTCGTCTAGTATCAGGCCTGCGAAAACAGCAAATGGGCTTCGGCCCAGTGGTAATCGATTTTAACATTTTTTTAACCTTCACGCAAACAGAATCTCTATTCGGCAAAACCCTCGTCACTTCTCACCTCCTCTTCCCCTATCCCTGAGCGACGGCAGTTTCGAGATCACGAAGTTTTCCGTAGTGAACGATTCATTGATCGTCTTGTATCGGTTAGTGTTTTATCCACACATGATAGATTGTTTGATATCATTGTTGAATGGGTCATTGAAATCATGATTTTCTGTGATAGTAGGTAATCAAAATAAAGGTCCAATTAAATTGTCACAACAAATGATTCATTAGTTGCTATTTGACTCATAGTATGCATGTAATGTTTTTTTAGAGAGTTGTCGGCTACTACACATGTAAATGGGCGGCTCGTAATAACATTTAGGTGAGTGCATAAAAATTTATTCGATGAAAAGTTCCTGTTGGTTTATTGTGGCGGTTGCATATGAATTCCATACAAAATGCTAAATAACGATGAGGATATTTGACTGGTAGTGCATGTGACTTGCCTCGATAATGTGCATGCCATATTAGATAAAGTCTTCTTCACAGATTGTCGGCCATTTGTTTTTGTCTTGTATGTGCATTTAAGACTTGATATATGTCTGGTAGTGCTATCGAAAAATAGGGATTTAGCATGGATAAGTGGAATTCTTGGACAGATCCGATTGGGGTTGGGCCATCATCACAATTAACTTCACAGTGGGCCGCCCCGTTAGATCAGGGCCATGCGACCAACGGGTTGAATTTAAGGAAGGGGGGGGCCGGGTTATGTGCAACTGTTGGGCAGGGATATCTATATGTTTACGTGACAAACTTTGGGCCGGGTATGTTATTATTACACATTCATTTGGTAAACGTTGAACTTGTAACACATACGGTGAGTGGAGTATTTTAGAATGGAACCATTATGTGTTACGTGTATATCCGATGACTCAATATGAACGAATTGATTACCATGATGTCAATTTCATGTGTGTGCTATATGTACAGTAGATAGGTTGTATGTGATCAATTTCATGTGTGTGAATATGAAAGTTGTGGTTATATGCAAATGGAACTGACTGTTATCGGTAACTCCTTTAGGACGTACTTGATCAACTGGTAGACTCGTACATAATCCTACCGAGCACTCCAAGGTGAGTTCACACAGCCAAGGCATGGGGTTCCCAGGGTGGGAATGGGATTTGATTATTTACTGGTACTTATCTATACTGGAACGTAGTGATGTGATTTGATGAACTATTGTACATACTCCACTGTTAGAACTACTACTAGACTAGTAACACTTATTGAACTGATCTTCGCACACCTGCCAAGGGTTGGCCGCGATATTATGACTGACTTCGCACACCTGCCTTTGGAAGGCCGCGAACTGTAATTTACTAATCTTCGCACACCTGCCTGGTAGGCCGCGATACAGATAAACCTAGTCTAGAATACTCGGGATGAACATCCCCTAATATCTTCGCATACCTGCCTGGGAGGCCGCGATGGAAATTATTACGATACATGACATAACGAACGAACATACTACTACTCACTCTATACTATTACTGAACTGTTAACTGTGAACTCGCTCAACTAGTTGTTGACTCTCTGCTGCATGCCTTGCAGGACCTTAGGTACATATGGAGCTTGCACTGGAGGCGCGGTCGTTGTGGACAGGGATCGTGATTATTACGTTGAACTGTTATGACATTTAAACTTATGATTTACTTTGGGTTACATTATTATGCTTCCGCTATTGATACTATGTTTGGTTTGGAACATCAATCGTATTGGTTTGGGTTTTACAAACTATTTCATTTATAATATGCTATGTTCAATATGATTGATGGCTTGATCCTGGTCAGTCACGCTCCTAAGCGGTGATACTCCGCAGGTGGATTTTGGGGGTGTGACAGATTGGTATCAGAGCCATTGGTTATAGAGAACTTGGTTTTAATATGGGGAAAAAAAAACGTTTTTATTAAAACCAGACTATAACCAGAACAGTGCTCTCAACGATCCACAACGACGCTTCGCTCCACGTGCAACACTCGACATCCTAGGTAATAAGGTTTATGTTTATTACCTGCTTGCTAGAACTGTTTAGAACTTTGCTCGTAGTATGCTTACCTTATTCTTGCTCACTACCTGTTATTGCTTGAGAACACTTACGTGCTTACACTCTTCTGTCATCGCACTACTCGCGAACCATTCATTCTTACGCTACCTTTACTGATCGATCATGTCTGGACGTGTTAACATGACTCAAGCCCAGTTGACGGCTCTCATTAACGAACAAGTTGCTGCGGCACTTGCAGCCGCACAAGCAGGAGGTATAACCTGCTATTCCAGACCTACCCTAGGATGTTAGATCCTACTCTCGTGACCCAACTCTCGCGCTTAACCTTGATCTATCTTTCTCGCGCAACGGGTCAGAACGCACAGCAACCTGCCTGCACATTCAAGAACTTCGTGGACTGTCGTCCAAGCACATTCAGTGGCACATAAGGAGCAGTGGGACTACTCCATTGGTTCGGGAAGCTCGAGTCAGTATTCGAGATGTGTGAATGCCCTGAGGTTCGCAGGGTCAAGTACGCCACTGGTACTTCGGAAGGAATCGCGCTAACCTGGTGGAACACGCAAGTACAGATACTAGGGTTGGCAGCTGCTAACGCCACCCCCTGGAACGAATTCAAGGAACGCATTAAAAGGGAATACTGCACGCGTGATGACATCCACAAATTGGAAGTAGAGCTTTACCATTAGAAAATGACGGGGTCAGAAATTGAAGCTCATACGAAACGGTCGATCGAACTGGCCATCTTGTGTCCAACCATGGTGGACCCTCCAAGCAAGCGTATCGAATTGTACCTCAAGGGTCTAGCCTCAGAGATTCAGAGCCGTGCTACATCGACTAACCTCGACAATACCCAAGACATTCAGCGTCTTGCTCATCGCCTCACGGATCAGGCAGTGGAACAGAACAGGCTGCCTAGTTGTATCAGCACTATTACTACCGCTATCACTTCTGCTACTCCCGCTACTTCTAGTGACAACAAGCGGAAATGGGATGGGTATTCCAGCAAGGGTTTAGCTACCGTTCAGTCTCAAGCACAGCAGCAGCGCAAGAATAGTGATCACCAGAGCCGAGTCAGCCAACTTCTGGTGGTCAGGGGCAGGGTGGATATCGGGGAATTCACCCAATGTGAAACTAATGCAACAGACACCATGGTGGTTAGTGCAACGAGGGACGTTGCCAGAGGTGTCTCAAGATGAGCCATGAAGCTAAGGATTCAGGAGCCCACGGCCTGCAAATCAGAATCGCCAGCAACAACAGCAAGCAGAAATCCTATGCAAAGAAAAGGTTGTTCGCATTTCTCGTTCTAGCCAAGAACCTCTCGAAGTACAAGGCGACAAGAGTGGTGCTGTGGTTGGCATCACCTCTTTCTTGAAGGCTCAGAAATGTTTGCGGAAGGGCCACACCGCAATTTTGGCTCTCGTTACTGACGCATCAGCGAAGGAAAAGAAGTTGGAGGATATTCCAGTTGTACGTGACTTTCCTCAGGTGTTTCCTGAAGATTTACCCGGTTTACCGCCTCATCGCCCAGTCGAGTTTCAGATTGAGTTGGCTCCTGGGGGCAGCACCAATCGCCCGCGCATAGATGACTTATTCGACCAGTTGCAAGGGTCGTGTTATTACTCCAAGATAGACTTGAGGTTAGGTTACCATCAGCTGAGAGTCCGGGATGAGGACGTCTCTAAAACAGCATTCAGAACTCGCTACGGTCACTACGAGTTTCTTATTAGGCCATTCGGGCTTACGAACGCGCTTGCAGTCTTCAAGGATCTTATGAACAGGGTGTGCAAACCCTATCTTGACAAGTTCGTCATTGTCTTCATCGACGACATTCTGATCTACTCCAAGAGTCAGGAGGACACGAGCAGCACTTACGTCTTATTTTGGAACTTCTTCGAAAGGAACAACTGTACGCAAAGTTTTCAAAATGCGACTTCTAGCTTCGTGAAGTCCACTTCTTAGGCCATGTGGTGAACAGGGATGGGATTCATGTCGATCCATCCAAGGTAGATTCGATCAGGAACTGGCCTGCACCGCGTACACCAACGGAAATACGCCAATTCTTAGGTTTGGCGGGGTATTACAGACGATTCATCAAAGACTTCTCCAAGATCGCGCAGCCGCTTACTATGCTGACACAGAAGGGTGTCACCTACCGTTGGGGAGATTCCCAAGAGACCGCTTTTCAGTACCTAAAGGATAGGCTTTGCAGTACACCTATTCTCTCACTGCCGGAGGGCACAGATGACTTCGTGGTTTTGATGCGACGGGATAAGGTTATTGCTTACGCTTCGCGGCAACTCAAGATTCATGAGCAGAATTACACGACGCACGATTTAGAGCTGGGAGCTGTTGTTTTCGCGCTTAAGATATGGCGACACTACCTGTACGGTACCAAGTGCACGATATACACCGATCACAGGAGTCTCGAGCATATCTTCAAGCAGAAGGAATTGAACATGTGTCAACGACGGTGGGTCGAGTTACTTAATGATTACGAATGCGCCATCAAGTACCATCCAGGCAAGGCCAATGTTGTCGCTGATGCTCTCAGTCGAAAAGACACTCTACCTAGGCGGGTACGAGCTTTGTAGCTCACTATTCAGTCTGATCTCCCTGCACAAATACGAGATGCTCAGGTGGAAGCATTGAAACCGGAAAACGTAAAGGATGAAGCTTTGCGTGGCTCAAGGCAACGATTAGAACAGAAGGAAGACGGCGCCTACTATGTAACAGGACGCATTTGGGTCCCACTATATGGCGGTTTACGAGAACTTGTGATGGATGAAGCCCATAAGTCTCGCTACTCGGTACATCCAGGTTCGGACAAAATGTACCACGATATCAGAACTACATATTGGTGGCCTAGCATGAAGGCCCACATTGCAATTTACGTCGGCAAATGTTTGACTTGTGCGAGAGTCAAGACAGAGTACCAGAAACCCTCAGGCCTACTTCAACAACCAAGGATACCACAGTGGAAATGGGAAGAAATTTCCATAGATTTTGTTACAGGCCTACCCAGATCCCAGCATGGGAATGATACTATATGGGTGATCGTGGACCGACTCACCAAGTCTGCACACTTCCTGGCTATTAAGGAAACGGATAAGTTCTCCACTCTCGCAGACATCTATCTTAAAGAGGTTGTTTCAAGGCACGGGGTGCCCATCTCCATCATTTCGGATCGGGATGCACGATTCACGTCAGAACTATGGCAAGCGATGCACAAATCTTTTGGTTCACGATTAGACATGAGCACAGCATATCATCCTCAGACGGATGGGCAGTCTGAGCGAACGATACAAACCCTAGAAGACATGCTTCGGGCATGTGTTATCGTTTTCGGCAACAGCTGGGAAAAACATCTTCCTTTAGTGGAGTTTACGTACAATAACAGTTACCACACCAGCATTCAAGCCGCTCCATTCGAGGCATTGTACGGACATAAATGCCGATCACCTCTCGGTTGGGCAGAGGTGGGGGATAGTTAGATTACGGGCCCAGAAATGGTAGTTGACGCTACTGAACGAATTGCACAGATACGACAACGCATGGCGGTAGCTCGCGATCGCCAGAAAAGCTACGCAGACAAGCGTAGCAAGCCTTTGGAATTTCAGGTCGGGGACAGGGTCTTATTAAAAGTCTCACCCTGGAAGGGTGTGGTTCGTTTTGGTAAACGAGGCAAACTCAATCCACGGTATGTTGGACCGTTCGAAATCACTGAAAGAATAGGCCCAGTAGCCTACAGATTGAATCTACCAGCTGAACTCGGTGCAGTTCACAATGTATTTCACGTGTCGAATCTGAAGAAATGCCTATCAGATGAGACCCTTATCATTCCTTTCAAGGAACTCACTATCGACGAGTGGTTGCAGTTCGTCGAGGAACCTGTAGAAATCACGGACCGGGATGTGAAGGTCCTCAAACACAAGAGAATCCCTCTTGTTCGAGTTCGTTGGAACTCCCGACGTGGCCCAGAGTACACCTGGGAACGCGAAGACCAAATGAAAGAAAAGTATCCCCAGTTATTCGAAAACCGTGCAACCACTATTGAGGCTGAAGCTACCACTACAGAATTTTGGGACGAAATTCCAAATCAACGGGGGGATGATGTGACACCCCAGGAAAAACCAGTGAACAATACAGCTTACCTAGCTTCCTCAGTGAGTGCGTACCAAATTTCGGGACGAAATTTCTTTTAAGTTGGGGATAATGTGACAACTCGAGTTTCCAAGATTTCCATCTTCGCATAAATTGCACGTTAATTGTTTATGTTGTTTGTTTACACGACTCGTTGTTTCGCAACGGAACACGTTTGTAATATGTTAAATCGTATTGTGAATGATATGTTTTATTTGTGTGCAACATAAGTGTGCTTGTGGATATATGGTTGTACGGTTTGCTAGTATATGGTTATATGAGTAGTATGTTTATTATTAAACATGGAACTCTTGCCGAAAACACCCCTCCCCTTGCCAAATACCTTTACCCCACGAAAACACCATTTGGTGAAAACACCTTGGTGATTTCGTCTAGTATCAGGCCTGCGAAAACAGCAAATGGGCTTCGGCCCAGTGGTAATCGATTTTAACATTTTTTTAACCTTCACGCAAACAGAATCTCTATTCGGCAAAACCCTCGTCACTTCTCACCTCCTCTTCCCCTATCCCTGAGCGACGGCAGTTTC
Organism: Helianthus annuus; assembly: GCF_002127325.2. Classification (NCBI taxonomy): domain Eukaryota; kingdom Viridiplantae; phylum Streptophyta; class Magnoliopsida; order Asterales; family Asteraceae; genus Helianthus; species Helianthus annuus. Next base: position 72,961,884 of record NC_035440.2, on the reverse strand, counting down.
GAGATCACGAAGTTTTCCGTAGTGAACGATTCATTGATCGTCTTGTATCGGTTAGTGTTTTATCCACACATGATAGATTGTTTGATATCATTGTTGAATGGGTCATTGAAATCATGATTTTCTGTGATAGTAGGTAATCAAAATAAAGGTCCAATTAAATTGTCACAACAAATGATTCATTAGTTGCTATTTGACTCATAGTATGCATGTAATGTTTTTTTAGAGAGTTGTCGGCTACTACACATGTAAATGGGCGGCTCGTAATAACATTTAGGTGAGTGCATAAAAATTTATTCGATGAAAAGTTCCTGTTGGTTTATTGTGGCGGTTGCATATGAATTCCATACAAAATGCTAAATAACGATGAGGATATTTGACTGGTAGTGCATGTGACTTGCCTCGATAATGTGCATGCCATATTAGATAAAGTCTTCTTCACAGATTGTCGGCCATTTGTTTTTGTCTTGTATGTGCATTTAAGACTTGATATATGTCTGGTAGTGCTATCGAAAAATAGGGATTTAGCATGGATAAGTGGAATTCTTGGACAGATCCGATTGGGGTTGGGCCATCATCACAATTAACTTCACAGTGGGCCGCCCCGTTAGATCAGGGCCACGCGACCAACGGGTTGAATTTAAGGAAGGGGGGGGGGCGGGTTATGTGCAACTGTTGGGCAGGGATATCTATATGTTTACATGACAAACTTTGGGCCGGGTATGTTATTATTACACATTCATTTGGTAAACGTTGAACTTGTAACACATATGGTGAGTGGAGTATTTTAGAATGGAACCATTATGTGTTACGTGTATATCCGATGACTCAATATGAACGAATTGATTACCATGATGTCAATTTCATGTGTGTGCTATATGTACAGTAGATAGGTTGTATGTGATCAATTTCATGTGTGTGAATATGAAAGTTGTGGTTATATGCAAATGGAACTGACTGTTATCGGTAACTCCTTTAGGACGTACTTGATCAACTGGTAGACTCGTACATAATCCTACCGAGCACTCCAAGGTGAGTTCACACAGCCAAGGCATGGGGTTCCCAGGGTGGGAATGGGATTTGATTATTTACTGGTACTTATCTATACTGGAACGTAGTGATGTGATTTGATGAACTATTGTACATACTCCACTGTTAGAACTACTACTAGACTAGTAACACTTATTGAACTGATCTTCGCACACCTGCCAAGGGTTGGCCGCGATATTATGACTGACTTCGCACACCTGCCTTTGGAAGGCCGCGAACTGTAATTTACTAATCTTCGCACACCTGCCTGGTAGGCCGCGATACAGATAAACCTAGTCTAGAATACTCGGGATGAACATCCCCTAATATCTTCGCATACCTGCCTGGGAGGCCGCGATGGAAATTATTACGATACATGACATAACGAACGAACATACTACTACTCACTCTATACTATTACTGAACTGTTAACTGTGAACTCGCTCAACTAGTTGTTGACTCTCTGCTGCATGCCTTGCAGGACCTTAGGTACATATGGAGCTTGCACTGGAGGCGCGGTCGTTGTGGACAGGGATCGTGATTATTACGTTGAACTGTTATGACATTTAAACTTATGATTTACTTTGGGTTACATTATTATGCTTCCGCTATTGATACTATGTTTGGTTTGGAACATCAATCGTATTGGTTTGGGTTTTACAAACTATTTCATTTATAATATGCTATGTTCAATATGATTGATGGCTTGATCCTGGTCAGTCACGCTCCTAAGCGGTGATACTCCGCAGGTGGATTTTGGGGGTGTGACAACTATGCCCAATATGCCCCAGCAGCACATGTGAACACTGCTCACTATGCTGTTGCTCATGTGCCAGTGCATTATGTCCAAACAGCTGCTCCACAGATTCAATATGTTCAAACCACTGCTCCCCAGGCACAAGTGCAACCTGCACCACAAACCACTGCTCCAGTAGCAAAACAACCAGATCAACAAAGTTTCTTTACTCAAGAATTTGTTGACTGGAGCAGTATGCCTGAAGACCTCAGTGATGTGAATTTTGCACTCTATGCTTCTAATGTTTCTTCTCATGACGAATTTTGTTTAATGGCATTAGAGTCAATACAGGAGGGGGTTGAATCTGAAGAGGAACAACTGGCCTCTGAAACAGTGGATGAGGCGTTTGAAGAAGTGGTCACTGCTGTGGCAAATGAAGTACTGTTGGAAGAAAGTTCAGGCACCCTGATTGAACCACTGACAGATCCATGGTCCGAAGAAGAAAAGACAGGTGAGATAGAAGAGAGAGCTGAAGATGAGGAAAATCCTAAATGTGATTGTGCAATGATGGCTGCTGCAAAGGTATCACCTCAAGTTCTTGAAAAACTGTGTTCTGACAATTGCATTATTGCTTTTGCTAACATCAAAGAGGTGAATGAAAACCTTCGTGATAAAATCTTATCTGATGAAGTCATATTTGAAAGGTCTCTAAAAGAACTTAAAAACAAACTGGCTGAAAAAGAGAAAGAGATTTGCAGCATGAAAGAAGAGAAAAGCATAACCAAAACCTAACTCCAAACCTTGATAGAAAAATACCAAGGTTGCAAAAAGGAGTTAGAGTCCACCCAGATCACATGTGAGAGATGGGTGGAATCATGCAAAGGGTATGAGGTTATGCTTGAGAAACAGATAAAAAGCAATGTGAAATTTGGGGTTGGTTATAGAAAACATGATGATGAAAACACTGCTTTTGAAAAATCTGTTTCAACCACTGATGTAACTACTGAGTTCATCCCCACAAACAAGAATGGCCAAGAAGTGAAAATCACTGACAAACTTGGTAACTAAATCACACTTGACAGACCAATGGGTCCCTCTGCTTTTGAGGAGATTGAAAATCATCAATTTAAACCAAAATGGTCTGATGAGTGTGATATTCTTGAAAATTTCAAGCCAATGGACTTTACATCAACTGATGGTGTTAAAGCTCCAAAAGCTAAAGTCATTCCTCTTAAGGACATCCCAGCAGTGGTTAAAACCTCTGCTGCAAAGGAGTCTGAACAGAGGAAGAAGAAAGAAAAAATTGATAACTTGTTCTGTGAATTCTGTGAGAAAAGGAACCATCTAACAAAAGATTGTTTCCACTTAAAAGCTTATGATATAAACAAAACAAGTGTCATAGTTTCAGCTGAAAGCTGCATTGTTTGTGGTAAAACAAACCACAAAACTCAAGCATGTGTGTATCTCAAAAACTTTGATATCAAAAAGAATGAGTACCTTGCTAAAACATCCTTGAGTCCATCTGCATCACCATCGGTCAAATTCACAAAGAAACAACCACTGTTTGTGCCAGTTCAAACAGCTGTCACAAAACAGCTGAACCAAACATCTGTCAAAAGAGATGTTCAGGTTACTGATGCACCTCCTGCCAATCAGTTCAGAAAAGGCAAGGAAAAACAGTCTTACCAAAGGATTCCACACGTTTATGAGGTCTACAAAAAGCCCTCTGAACCTAGAGTGAATAGGCATCCTTTTGGGTATCAGCAGGTGATTGGGCAAGACCCTCAACAGTGGTTAGCAAGAAACAGTACTAAAACTGTCCAAACCCTTGACTTAACCACTGCTCATCACACTGCATCCATACCAGACACTGCTGAATCCCCATCCAAAGCCCTGTTGGCTTTGGAGTACTTAATGAACTAATCCTTTTACTTCATGTGCCGGGAGCTTCTGCATGCTTTGATAGTCTGTGGTATGTAGATAGTGGAGGCTCCAGGCACATGACAGGATGTAAAGCCCTCCTCAAAGACTTTAAAATCCATGGAGGGGGTGCTATATCCTTTGGAAATAATAGTAAAGGGAAAGTTCTGGGGTCTGGAACAGTGCAATCTGGTAATGTAAAATTTGAAAATGTCAATCTAATAGACAATCTGAAATTCAACCTTCTGAGTGTATCTCAAATGAGTGACAAAGGGTTTGGGTCATTCTTCACAAAAGATTGTTGTAGGATTGTTGGACCAGAAATGGTCAAAAAGATTGAAGCAATAATAAAAAATGGTCAAACTAAACTTGTTGCTCAAAGAAGTGGCAATGTTTATGTTGTTGACATGTCTAAAGAGTGTCCCAGAGCTGATGCCTGTCTGTTCTCAGCTGCCTCTAACAAAGAGACAGAACTTTGGCATAGAAGACTGGGGCACACAAATCTTAAGACAATAACAGAAATTTCAAAAAATGGGTTGGTGAGAGGCCTACCACAAAAATTGTTTTCATGTTCTGAACATTGCATTTCCTGTTTAAAAGGAAAACAGCACAAAAGTTCTTACAAGTCCATTGAAGAGCCAAAACAAACCAGTGTTTGCAAATGCTGCACATGGATTTGTTTGGCCCAGTTCAAGTCATGAGCCTCAAAAAGAAAAGATACTGTTTGGTTATAGTTGATGACTTTTCTAGGTTTACATGGACTTTCTTTTTGCACTCTAAAGATGAAACTGCAGGCATTTTGCAAGACTTTGTGACACAGGTTGAAAAGTAATTTGACCTTCCAGTGAAAAGCTTTAGGAGTGACAATGGCATAGAATTTAAAAAAAAGGAGTTGGATGCCTTCTGTGTGAAGAAAAGGGATTGTAAGGCAGTACAGCATCCCAAGAACACCAGAGCAAAATGGGGTGGTTGAAAGAAAGAACAGAACCTTAATTGAGGCTGCCAGAACTATGCTTGCAGATTCAGGTTTGCCATTAACTTTCTGGGCAGAGGCAGTAAACACTGCTTGCTATGTCCAGAACAGAGTTTTAATAAACCCCAGGCACAAAAAGACTGCCTATGAAATTCTGTATAAAATCAAACCACTGATCTCATACTTCAAAGTGTTTGGCTGCCCATGCTTTATTTTGAATTTAAAAGATTCCATTTCAAAATTTGCAGCCAAAATTGATTGTGGTTATTTTCTAGGATACTCAACCACTGCCAAGGCCTACAAAGTGTTCAATGCACGGACCACGATAGTGGAGGAGACTTTAGATGTAAAGTTCAATGAACTTTCATCAATGAAAATCCCAGCAAATCCTGCTGATCTGTTTGATCTTGAAAAATTCACCTTTGAAAATACTGCTATCAAGACTAACAGTGCAGGTCCATCAGAGGATACATCATCAGACTATGGGTATGAAATCATCATCCCTCAAAGGTCTGCCACAAAGGGAAAAGCACCAGTTGTTCAAAACAGCTGCCAAAGCTCAACCACTGCTACTTCAACAGTTGTTGACCAAAGTAGCCCATCTATCACTGCTTCCACATCCTCAAACAGTGCTGACAAAAGTCCTGAAACAGTGGATAAAAGTCAGCAGTGGTCCACTCCATTACCACCCATTCCACCACCTTTTGAAGCCACTGCTGGGTCATCACAGTCACCAGCAGTGGTTAGCTCAGATGATACACATTTGCAGCCTTCACCAACAAATGCCATCATACCATACCAAGGAGATTTAATCTTCTTGAGATCTCATCCACCTGATTAAATCATTGGCAACATCAATGAAGGGGTGCTCACAAGAAGCCAAACCCAAAACATTTGTCTTTTTGTTGGCTTTCTATCACTCCATCAGCCAGTCAAGTACCAAGAGGCACTAAAAGACAACAGCTGGGTAGAAGCCATGCAAGAGGAGCTCCAACAGTTTAAAAGACAACAAGTATGGGAGCTTGTACCACTGCCAAAAGAGGTTAGTCCCATTGGCACAAAGTGGGTCTTCAAGAACAAAACAAATGAAAGGGGCATTGTTGTCAAAAACAAAGCCAGGCTTCTGGTTCAAGGTTACAGACAGGAAGAGGGGATTGATTATGATGAAATATTCGCCCCTGTTGCAAGATTGGAAGCTATCAGACTGTTCCTGGCCATTGCTGTCAACCACAACATGAAGGTGTTTCAGATGGATATCAAAAGTGCTTTCCTCTATGGTACATTGCAAGAAGAGGTGTATGTATGTCAACCTCCAGGCTTTGAGGATCCATTTTATCCTGATCATGTCTACAGGCTAAACAAAGCCTTGTATGGCCTGAAACAAGCACCAAGATCCTGGTATGAAACTCTTTCCAACTTTCTACTCTCAAATGGTTTCAAAAGAGGTACCATTGATAAAACATTGTTTCTTAAATGGAGAGGGAAAGATGTAATGATTGTCCAAATTTATGTGGATGACATTATTTTTGGAAGCACATGTACCAAAATGTGTGAAGAGTTTAAAGAACTCATGACAGCTGAGTTTGAAATTAGTGCAATGGGTGAGCTGCAATGCTTTCTTGGTCTCCAAGTACAGCAATTGCAAAATGGAACCTTCATTCATCAAAGCAAATATGCTAAAGAACTTTTAACCAAATTTGATATGAATGATTGTAAACCATGCAGCACACCCATGGCCACAAATAAGCTGGTCATGTCTGATGAAAAGGATGAGCCGATTGACCAAACACTTTATAGAAGCATGATTGGGTCTTTATTGTACCTAACTGCATCTAGACCAGACATCATGTTTGCAACATGTATCTGTGCAAGAAGTCAATCAGCTCCCAGAAAATCAAATCTCATTGCTGTAAAAAGGATTCTCAGATACATAAAAGGTGCTCCCACACTTGATATCTGGTATCCAGCTAATAGGAATATCAAGCTTTCAGGTTTTTCAGACAGTGACTTTGCTGGATGTCACACCACAAGGAAGTCCACTTCAGGAGGGTGCCAGTTTCTAGGTGATTGCTTAGTCTCTTGGCAAAGCAAAAAGCAAGCAGCAGTTTCAACATCTACTGCTGAGGCTGAATACATTGCTGCTGCAAGCTGTACAGCCCAACTCCTATGGCTTCAAAATCAGTTGTTGGATTTTGGTATCACTGCCTTAAAGACACCACTCATGTTGGACAGCCAGGCAGCAGAAAATATCATAAAAAATCCAGTTTCCCACTCTATCACAAAGCACATCGAGATCAGACATCACTTTGTGAGGGATTGCTATGAAAAAGGTTTGATTTCTCTGCATCATGTCCCAACTAAAGACCAGCTGGCAGATGTGCTCACAAAAGCACTTGATACAACCACTTTTGAAAGCTTGGTCTCTAGGATTGGGATGCTAAACATGGAATAACAAGCAACATCTTGTTTTTCTATGAATAAAAGCAACAAAATGTTTTTAGAAAATAAAAAATCCATCCTTAAAAATAGCTAAAAATGAAAATTTCATTGAAATCCTTCAAAGTCTGCCATAACCACTGATTGTTCAAAAGTCTGCTCTACTTCAAAAGACTGCCCACTGCTGAAAGATAATCTCTGTTCTCTCATTCCTTGATAACCTCTGCTGTTCAAAAGCAGTGTCTTATCCACTGATATGCTATCCACTGATAGTGAAAATCATCCACTGCCCCCTTTCCACTGCTTTCATCAGTTGCTTTCACCAAAAGTACTGTCCTTCATTTTCACCAGTGGTTGTCACGTGGGCAGTACATAGCAATCAGACCTTTTGTAACGGCTGCCACGTCAGCATTCATTCTCTTTCCTATAAAATTCCCCACTCACCACCAAAACAGGGTTTTACTGTCGAATTGAATTCTTAAAAATTCTCTTCTCAAAGCAGTTTTTCTTCTCATCTCTCACAAAATTCCTTCGATCGTTCGTTTCAAAAATGACAAAATCGAAGTCATCTGCAAAACCCACATCAAAATCATCGAAAACAGCCTCTCAAAAGGCAACCTCCACTGAAATTCCATTCAAAAAATCTCACAATCTCTTGGGTCTTCTCGCAAAACCAGGAACCACAGATGTTTTCGATTCCATTATTACCATCATGGCAAAGTCAAAGTACAAAACTTTGCTCACAGCCGATGCACCAATCTATTTGGCGACCCAAAGGGAGTTTTGGAAAAATGCAACCCTTGAAAAACAAGGAGACATTGCAACCACCATTCACTCTTCTATAAAGGGTAAAACTGTCCAAATCACACCACAATCCATCTCCGAAGTCTTTCAACTCGATGACCAGGCATGTAAAACTTCCTTCACTAAAAACGAGTTGCACATTGACTTCATTGAAAGAGGGTATGAAGCCACCATGATGATGAAACTAACCTTAGAAAAAGGTTATTTTCCTCCTGCACCCAGATTCCTATTTCATACCCTCCTACTATGTGTTTCAAACAAAACCACTTCTTTTAATGAGATCCCTATAAAGATTTAAAATCTGGGATATGCAATTCTTCAAGAAGAAAATTATAACTATTCTCGGGAAATCTTTAAAGATCTGGTTAATAATGTTGAAACCAAATCATTCTTACTTTTTCCAAGGTTTTTAAGTTACTATTTTGAAAAGAAATTCAGTAAGGATGATTTAGCTTTAATAAACCAAGGTGAAATAACTGTAATAAACTGTCTAACATCTAAAACTTTTTCATGGATGTTAGCACCTTGCAAAACACAAGCAGGGGTACCTGAGCAGAATTTAGCAGCTACCACTGCTCCTCAGGTATCTGTTGCTGAGCCTACTGCTCTAGGTGATCAAAGCAGCAGACCAACTGTTTTGAAACCCACACCTACAAAACCCAAAAAGCTTTACAAAAAGAAAAATAAAAAACCCCCCAAACCAATCAAAACGGCAACTCGGGAGGATGAGATACCAGAGTTAATGCCTGTGACAACACAAATGTCACAAGAAACCACTGCTGCTTCTTCCTCACAGCAGTTGGTACAAATATCTCAACCCATAACCATAACTCCTCCTGCTTCTTCACAAAAAGAACAGGTTGTACACAAAGGGCCACCACATTATGATGCTCTGGATACACTCGTTTCCATCATCCACAGCTCAATGCCCGGAGCAAATCCACTTTCTACACCCACCATCACATCCTCAATTCCACCAAAAACACAACTGCTGTTGGATGCAATTGATTTGAACCAGGCATTACTCAGTCCTTCTCAATCACCTGTCAATGAGAATATACCTCAACAAATGACTGAGCCTGTTGTATCATTCTTTGCTAACCCACCAACACAACCTGAGGAGGTTACACCCATTGAGTTACAAGTAACTCTTTGTGGTAATCCAAGTGAAGAAGCCACTACAACTGTTGAACCCACTGGTTTACAGTTGGACAGTGGTTACATTAATAAGACTTCCTTGGAGGAAATTCCTTTTATAGCACCTCTGCCAACCACCAGTGGATTTATTTATCCTACTGGCAACATCAAAAGGTTGTCAAGTGTTGAAGGAAGAAGACCCCAGTACCAAGAAAAAGGGGCATCAGTGGTTAATGTTTGGAGTAAACTCCCTACTTCAACCACTGATACAACCACTGTTAGTGGGAAATCAGATGATCCCATTAAATTGGGTGATGATTTAAAGTACCAGAAATTGACGGCTCGTGTTGAAAAAATTGATAACTCTGTTGCTGAGCTCAAAGATATGCTCCAACAGTTGTTACAAGTACAAAAGGTACAATCCACTGCTGTTCCACCTCAAGCACATGCTCTACAATAGGCACCTGCTACAAATGAGCTCTGGAATCTGTTTCAACTTTTTCTCCATCATCAAGCACAAATAGCAGATCAGCAACATGAAAAACATGTTCAAGAGCTGAGAAATGCTATGGAGTCTAGGTTCAAAGACACTCAGGCTGATCTAAAGGCTCTCAAAACTCAGATCCTGCACAACTCTGGCACTGCTCCTCCACCAGTATTCTTCATTGATCAACTCCTCGAAGATAATGCCAAAAGGGGGAGAAAATTCAGGAGTGGAGAAGGAAAGGAATAACAGATGGTCTCTACCTTGCACCAGAAAATTCAAATATGACCAAAAAGATTCCTTTGCCAGATGGGAGTAAGAAAATTGATGTGACCACAAATGCACTTGCAGAAGCACTTGCATGTGTGAAAAGGGATAGAGAGGCCAAAAAGAAAGCCAGGGTGGATTATCCGGATCAGGGTACTTCAGGGTCAAGAGATAATGAAAATCTTATTGATGAAAAGAAGAAGCCTACTAGAAAAGTAAGGCTACCCAAATCCATTCCGGTCAGACGATCAAAGTCTGCTCAAAAACCACCACCTACAACAGCTGTTGTAACTCCTGTTGTATCAGCTGCTGCTGGTACTTCAGTAGTTTCAACATCTGCTCCCACTTCAACACACACCACCTCAACACACACTACATCCACTGCTTTACCACCATCACCACCAGAATCAAAATCACCTCCTGTCAAAAGGCAGAAGACAACAGTTGTTATAACTTCTGCTGTAAAGACAACAGTGGTTGGAACACCAGTTGTTTCAACAACTGTTAGTCTATCACAAACCACTGCCACTACAACCACCTTTCCATCCAAAACATCATCAGTCCCTCCTCAAATAAAGAGGAGAAGACTAATTCCTAAAGATGATGTCATTGCACCATCCCAGACATCTTCAAAACCTTTAGCTCTTGTCAAAATACCAAAACCAGTTCCACTCTCTTCTGTTCCAATGCACAAGCCCTTACCTCCTGCAGGTGTTCAATTTCCTCTTGAACTAGAAGCTGTTAGAGAAGAAATAAAATCTTTCTATACTGAGGATGACCCTGCCAAAAGGAGTTTGCCTTCAATCAAAGGATATCCCTGGCCCAAAAATATTGAAGAATATTTGAAGATAAAGGCCAAGCAAGCAGAGGATATTTCGAAAAAAAACACACAAGGGAAATCTGACAAAGAAGTATCAAGATACTACCAATATCTGCTCACACAAGTCAGTTCCCTAGAACGTTTTGCAAAGAATGTCAGTCAACAAATTTCAGAAAGAGCAGCTGAAACTTTGAAGAAAGACTACATTGAAAGCATTATGTTTCACAAAAGATACAAAGGAGAGAGACACATGTACAAAGAGTGGACTGTTCCTGAACTTGAAGTTGAAGCTTTCAAGAATTCAAGACATGATAAAAAGGAAAGTCACTCACACTCCTCCTGATTGGGCAAAGTTCAGAAAGAATGTACCTGATAAGCAAATGGAGCTAAGGAGAATGAAAGAAGAACTGGTTGTTGCTGATTTTGGTACAAAAAGACAAATTGCTAGATGGAAAGAAGATATGGTCAGGTCAACCTACAAAAGGTTGGAGGAATTAAGAAAGAAAGATGTTGGTGCATTTCATCTGTTGACTTCGTTTTGGATCGGGTCATAGTATTAGAATGTTAGATCAGGGCACATAGTACGAGAAAATAGGAGATTGTATAGAGTTTTAGAGTGAGGTTCGCTTATAGGGACATGTTAGGTTCGCTTATGTGTCAAGACTATGGTCCGCTCATTTGTTCAAGGTCGGTTCGCTTATGTGAACATGGTACCTTGGAGCGAACCTGTTTGTCTATAAATAGGTCCCTGGAGCGAATCAGTTGTAACGTTTTGTTAAAACTCGTACCGAAGTGCTGCCGGATCGAGATTAGCCTGTAATCTGTTAAATATCAATAGAAAAGGTGTTTAAAGTAATATTCAAGCTGTTCCTGAGTCAAATACTTGTTTTCCGCACCTGTATTTGATAGAATTACCTCTGAATGACTCGTTTGGGTCAGAATGCGATCCTACAAGTGGTATCAGAGCTTCAGGAGGAGGAGTTCTGCAGAGAATAGCTGAAAATCTTCAAAATTTCTGTCTTCTACACCTTCTTTTTCTGTTTCAAACATTTCTAACGGTCAGAATTAGCTCAAAATCTCAGGGATTATGCGCAGTAGTACAGAGACAAACCCTTGAAAGTTTGGTGTCAAAACTCGAAGGAAAAATGGGTCAAACAGGTCTTCGAAAGTGGTTCGCTTTTCTGAACAAGTCTAAGGTTCGCTTCTGGTTACACTTTAGGTCCGCTCATAGTGACAATTACAACCAGGTTCGCTCGAAAGTTTCAGTCTGGTACGCTCTTAGGAACAAACTTCAGGAGGTCCGCTCAAAAAATACTGGTCAGATTCACTCGAAGTGACATAGTGATACAGCTTCGCTCCAAAGTTTCATCTGGTCCGCTCATTTGTCACTTTGCACTCTTGTTCGCTCATTCATACACTGTTTGGTCCGCTCGACTGAACAAAGATTGGTCCGCTCATTAGTCATCTTATAGATCCGCTCCAGTGATAAAAATTGGTACTGTTCAAGATACTCAGTTCGCTTTTAAGACTGTGATAAAAATTTTCGAAAGATTGAAAATGGACGAGGAATTCTTCAACGCGTTCGCTACACCGGTAACTCCGATCACTTTGGCGCAAAACACGATGTTCGAAAACGAAACGGGCACAATGCAAAAACCACCAAGACTCATGAATATTGAAGAATACAAAAATTGGGAAGGTCGGTTCGAGAATTGGGTTCAAGCGAATTATCTTGACGCTTGGGAATGCGTAGAAACAAAGTATGTTCGACCATTGAACGATGATGAAGAGCCAGTTCCAATCAAAGATCTTAGAGATGATGAGAGGAAGAAGTACAAAAATGAGAAAATGATGCTAAGTCTTCTTCAATAGGCAGTCAAAGAAGATATCATGGTTCTTTTACAGCATAATGGAACTTCGTACTCGATTTGGAAAGCGTTGCGATCGAAGTTTAGAGGAAGTGAGGAGATGGTAAAGAGCAAGAAATCACTTCTGAAGAAGGAGTTCGATTTGTTCCGAGGGTTGAAGAATGAGAGTACGAGAGAAATTATTGAACGTTACTGTAATCTGCTTGCCAATATGAAAAGGTTGAGTATTGAGAAGAGTACTGATGAGCTGATAGAGAAACTTGCTGATGCATTGCCGTATGAGACTTGGGGCACATATCTGATGATGCTCAGAAACAAGAAAGGTTTTAGCAACCTGACGCTCAGTAAGTTCATCGAAAAAATAGAGGCTCAGGAGATGGAACAGAGAAAAGTGATCAGAATGAAAGATTTCGATGGGGAACAGGACATCGGGCTGTATTATAAGGCAGGGGTGAATGAGTAGAAGTCTTCAAATTTATCTCCGAAGGTTGAGACTGCCTACAGCGCCAAGAACTCATCTAGAAGTCCATCATCGGGGTCCAACAGCAAAACCAACTTTACGTCGTTTTCATCATATGATCCAAACATCTCTGCAACTAAAAATGGGAGAAAGTTACAATGCAACATAGTGTTAAATCTTCAGAATGATCAAGATTATTCTGAAGAAATTGCCAAAAACCAAATGTCTTTATTAGGAATGGTTTTGGAATCTTACACTTGTTTTGTTGCAGGTCGTATCGGCAATCCAATGTTAACTAAAGAAGATTACGACCAGATAGATGCAGAAGAGATGGAGCTGATGGACATAAAGTGGTGTCTTGCTAGTGTTTTACGGAGAGCTGAGAAGTTCAAACAAATCACGGGGAGAGATGATCTTCGTGATGCAAATGTTTCTACTTTAGGTTTTGACAAATCTAAAGTCACTTGTTTTCGGTGCAGGGAAAAGGGACACTTCAAAAGAGAGTGCACAAACCGAGAAGCAAGTGGAGCTCAAAATCCGTTCAACAACAACAATGATTATTATCGCAAAGCCATCTATCACCAAGTTGGTTAATCATCTCAACAATCTAAACATCAAGTTCAAACTGCACATGGAAGGGATGTGATTGAAGACTCGGGAAAGAGAGTATGTGTGGTAAATCAAGACGGAAAGCAGTCGTTTAACTGGGATAAATATATTCCAGATAATGGAAAAGCTTGTTTGATTGATCAAGAAGATGAAAAGCTAGCAGAGGGTTTTAGCTGGGCAAATTTCACTTGGGATGATTACATTCCTGATCAAACCACAGCTTACACTGCATTTACAGCAAAGATTATAGATGATAGTGATGACGATACAGAGTATTGGGCGAGAAAATACAGAGAAGATATGAAGTTGCTTGCTGAGAGTGATAGCGAAGACGAAAAAATCAAGGAAGAGAAGAAAAAGAAAAAGATCTAGACACCGGTGAGTAGTGATGATGAAGAAGTGCCGGTGGTGAGGAGGCAAAAGGTGACAGAAGTGCCTAAGTTTAAGGTTGAAGAACAAGTTGATGCAAAAGAGGTTCCTGTTAAGTGTGAAAAATGTGAAGCCGTGAAAAAGCAGAATAGCACTTTGATTTACAACTTGAACAGTCTGAAGGAGTCGTATGATGTGCTGAACAAGACAATGAATCAGTACAATCAAACTAGTGAAGAGCAAGCTGTTGCTATGAAGACACTTCAGGGAGCGTTCATGACAAAACAGAAAGTTGTAAACAACTACATTGAAAAAGGTGCTGCTTTAGAATAGAAACTTGAGTTGCAAAGAATTGAAACAGAGAGAGTGAATCGTTTGTTAAAAAGTTACTCATGTACTTCCTATGTGATTGACAGGATTTATCCGACAGTTGAGAGCATGAAGGTATGGGAAGAAGATGATGTAACTGAAAAGAAAGCAGCTGAAGTTGATGCTGGTGAAAAGATTGCTGACAGGAAGAAGGCTGACAAGAAAAAGGATACTGAAAAAGTGTCATCTGGTAAGAAGAAAGGTGTCAGTTACAATAAGTGTCCACCCCCGCTGGAAAATGGATATTTGCCTAGATATCCAAACGATGAAAGAGTCAAAAAGGCCACAAATTTACAGTGGGAGTCAGAGTCGTCGGTCAATCTTCCAGATAGTATTGATGTTGTGTTTACATCATCTGACACTGATCAACAGTCTCAATTGATGAAGAAAGTCGTGGATTATGTTTTAGAGAGTGATGATGTTGAAGAGTCAAAGTCTGGGTCATGCACACAGAGTCAAACAGAAAAACAGGGCAAATTAGTTTATGATAGAAAGTTTTTACTGTCAAAATCTAATTTGGATGATGGATTGTTTAAAGTTGCTTATACTTTGAATGATTCTGAGAAATTATATTCTGACGAAGAATTTCCAATAAGAGGTGTTAAAACTGAATTGATAAATAAGGTTTTCGTCCTTACAGAAATCAATATTTCTGAAATAAAAGGCTTATGTCTTATTGATAAACCTAAACCTTACACCTCAAGAGTTCAACAGAGATTAAACAAGAAAAAGGATTACGGTTTTGGTTCTAGTTTCCAAAAGAAATCAAACCATAACGGTAATTTCAAAAAGAAAGGTCTTGGTTTTACTCCTACAGAAAAACAGAAAAATGAAAAATATGTTCGTTACTTTAAATCCAAAATGTCATTTGTTTCAGGTACATCAACTGATGAAGAAGAAAAAACAAGTTTCTGGAGAGAATCAAATAAAGAGTTCCTTGCAAAAAAGCAAGACAAACAGAAGCGAGATACAAGAACCTGTTTCCGATGCAACACTGTGGGACATATTGCAAAAGATTGTTCGAATGTGATACAATCAAAACAGGGAGTATTTCGTAAAATCAAAGAGAAAGTGTTTGCGTTCGAATCACCACTTGTAGAACAAAACTGTTTAGAGATTCTATTTTTGAAATTGGTGAGAGTTCAAACAAGTTTTATAAGAAAAGAGCAAAATCTGACAACCAAAAATGGATTGTTAAGATGGTTGGTGAAAGCTCTAGCGATGATTCTGATGGGTCAAAATCAGAGGAGCTATCTTTGGGCGATGAAACTGATTCCACAAAATCAGTTGAGCCACAAGTTGTTTCAAATTGTGAAGCTGATGTAAAAGTTGAAAAATCAGTTCCGATTGTTAATGATGAGGAGTTTCCATTACTTCGGGCTGAGAATTATAAAAAGAAAATTGGTAAAGTTGAAATTTCTAACCAATTTTATCATGATGAACAGGAATTTGATGCTGAGAAGGTCTTTAACCCCAAGGTAAAACACATCTTTGGCAAGATGATTGATCGAAAAGTCAAAGGGGTTAAGGAATTTTATGAGAAGAAAACAGAGAAAGAAAAAACTGAACCATCCCTGGTTTGTGACTGGGATGGTACATATTATGAATAGTAAGTCTCAGGACTTGCCGGAGCTCTCAGGTTGGTAAGCGTGGAGCATGAATCGGCATCTTTCTTGAATTTTATTCGGTAACGTCTATCATACAATCGGTAAAGAGGTTTGTTTATGTTTGTTTGTGAATTTCTTATAAGTGGTACAGAGGTTTCTGAACTGTACATGGTAAATCAAGGACATTAATTTGTACTTGTATTTTCCTACATATGGTTGGAAGACAAGATGAGGAACCATAACCCCGAACATTTGTTTGATAAATCTACAAATGGTAACCTACAAGTGGTAAAATCAATCAAACTTATTTTCCGGAAAAACCATTTTGATTAAAACAAACTTAAGTGTTTTGAAATCTAAATGGGAAAATAGTTTGTTGATAGGGGGAGTTCTGATTGTTTATGCCTAGTGAATGGCGATTTGAGGTGATTTGATATCGGTTGTCATGTTTCTGTACAGTTTGTTTTCATATTTTCGTTAATGTGTTTGCATTTTAGGGGGAGTAAGAAAATTTCAGAAAATCCAAAAACATTAGAAAATTTGAAAAAGCCAAAAACATGATAAAATCAAAAATGAGTTTTGTTGCGAAAAAGAGGAAATGATAGTACATCAGTGGACTATCACAACATGCTAAAGAATTGGAAAGTCAAAATGTGATAAACGATCTTACTGCGGATGTGTCAGTAGATTTTCGCACATTTAGTAAATTGAAACGAGATATAAATCTAAATCAAACTTTCTTGATTCGTGGGTAACTATTCTTGGATATATGGGTAACCCCCGAAATCTTGTTTGAAAGGTCCCGTATTCTGAGATACTAGGTCTTTATACTCAGTGATATCTGGGGTATTATCCCGGGACTTCTGCTGTATGGAAATACTGACCTAGTCCCCGGATAATGCTTTTCGCAAAATGCTTGAAACATAGCATCGCCCTCAGCAAGCTGATGAAACAATAAAATTGATAGTCGCTGCTGTTGTAATCAAAAGATCCTCTAAAGGGGACACACCAAAAGTCGAGCCGTCATCTCTCTGCTGAACGGAAGTTCTGACCTGAGCTCTCACGGTTTCGCATTTACCCCTTTACAGATATCATCTGTGGTATACTCACCTGTAAGACTGAATATTTGGGACCTGGATACAGGAGTATATTCAAGTGGAGTGATACACAATTAAGTTTAAGTCTCTAAAACATTAATATCGTATCTCGAATCAATTGAAGTCTGTGTGAAAATTTAAGTGGACAAACATACTGACAATCTAGGTGAATTGTTTAGAACTGAGAATGTTTAAAGCTTAACGGTGTTAGTGATATGTCTCAAAACTGATATGATCCTCTTGCACGAGCTCTTAAAAATACTGTTTGTAAATAGTTTATTTCTGCATTTTTATTTTCTTTCAGAAAAATCCAAAAAGATTTTTGATGTGTTTTTGCATAATTTTTTTGAAAACACAAAAAGATTTTCGACAACTGGTATTGAAAAACTGATTTTCAAAATTCGAAGAGCTAAACAGGATGAGCAACATTTGAGGGGGAGTGTGTGTGTGAAATTAAAAATATTTTCATAATCTAATCGTTTCAAGTGGTTCATCATACAGATGAAAATTGAGAGGGAATTAAATGTTGGTGCACATGAAAGAGTCTGAGTTGGTGCATGTTTATATGTTTAAATGTTGTCATAAATCTTATGTTTGTGGTAGAGTGTATGCAGGAAATGTTAACATCTGAGGAGAATATGTAACATTTGAGAGGGAGTACAAGTTGGACTTGATACACTCAAAAGATGTCAAAGTTTTGTGAAGGGGAGTCTGTTGTTGAAAAGAGAAAGAGATGAAGATAGAAAGAAAAGCCCAGTGGCTGATCAAGACAGAAGAATTGAAGACAGTGTGATATGACTCGATGACACTCCGTTCGATGGCACTCCGTAAACATCTGAGGGGGAGTCTGTTGGTGCATTTCATCTGTTGACTTCGTTTTGGATCGGGTCATAGTATTAGAATGTTAGATCAGGGCACGTAGTACGAGAAAATAGGAGATTGTATAGAGTTTTAGAGTGAGGTTCGCTTATAGGGACATGTTAGGTTCGCTTATGTGTCAAGACTATGGTCCGCTCATTTGTTCAAGGTCGGTTCGCTTATGTGAACATGGTACCTTGGAGCGAACCTGTTTGTCTATAAATAGGTCCCTGGAGCGAATCAGTTGTAACGTTTTGTCGAAACTCGTACCGAAGTGCTGCCGGATCGAGATTAGCCTGTAATCTGTTAAATATCAATAGAAAAGGTGTTTAAATTAATATTCAAGCTGTTCTTGAGTCAAATACTTGTTTTCCGCACCTGTATTTGATAGAATTACCTCTGAACGACTCGTTTGGGTCAGAATACGATCCTACAAAAGATCCAAAAATTCCTCAAAAACTTGACTATCCTGAAGCAGCGGTTTCAAAAAGACCATCAAAGCTGCAAAACAGGAGAGCCACTGCTCCAGCTGGTAATGCCATCTACAAAAGAAGGAAACAAAGTCAGTTAGGAGCTGAAACTGTTCAAGAAATTCTTACTGGAAATGATGTTGTAAAAGAAGGCTTGATAAGAACGTTAAAAGAAGAACTTGAACAGGAAAACTCTACTACCACTGCTCAGCCAGTGAGAACAGGCCAGCCTCACCAAATACTTCTGCAAATAAGCATCTCCCAAGAAACCCACCAGGTTCAAAAATACAAAAGTGGGCAACTGACAAACAGACCTGCGTATTGACTTTGCTCAGGTCTGGTGGAGAAGTGGAGAAAATATCAAGGGAACAAGCTCTTGGCCTGAGTCTTGAAGATTTGCAGGATCTCCTTGATCTTCCACTTAGCAGGGATGATGAAGATACAGATGCCCTTGACTTTGAATTAAAATTTAAAGGTCAGATAAGGGAGCTGTTAATGAGGCAATAAAATATCCACAAATAATGAAGGGTTTTGGCATTATCTATTCCAGGGGGAGATTGTTGGGATTGAACCCTATCAGAGGAACAGATAATTAAAGCCAAAACTGGATCAGAGCAGTGGATTCTAAATAAGCAGATGCTGATATACAAATTTCTCCTCTTGAAAGTGATTACAACTACTGATGACCTCCTATCTGCTGATCTTGCTAAACTGCTGACCCATAACTGCTGCTCAACTAAAGATCTGATGGAAGACTAAAGTCCTGCTGATTCAATCTACTGCCTTGAGTCAAGCACTGCTGATCCGGACAAGTGCTGCTGGGTTCACAGCAGTAGAAGGTTGCAGCAGCTGTTCTAAAGTATGTCTTGTAATAGAATGTATTAGCAGTAGTTAACACAAGCAGTGTCTGTATAGATCAGAGGTTAGAGTTTGTTAGGAGGTTAGATGTCACTTTCATGGTGACGTCAGCAAAGATGCTCAGTAGTTTGCAAGTGCCTATAAATAGTTCAGTACTTGGTACTGTTCTATTAGCTCTTTTGCATCATTCGTCTTCTTTGCACGAACAAACTACTGAGCTCTGGCTGAGGGGGAGTTTGCATTCTTACATTAATCATTGTAATCGTAATTGAAATAAATTCAATCTTTCGGTTCTCTGTGTAAAGATGTTTGATAAAAGTATTACTCTCGTTTGATTGTATGCAAAGTTTGTTTTCATTATAATTTCCGCTGCACACTCATCCATCTTCATCTTATTTTCGAACATAAAATACAATCAAAATCAAACTCAGATCCAACAGTACGTGTTGGACATGAGTGTAGCTACTACAACCACGGGTCAGGCTCATTGCTTTATGTCAACAACAACGGAAAAAGAATCGACGTTGTGGCACAGAAAGATGGGTCATATTCACCTACGAAAAATGAATCACCTGGTGCACAATGATTTAGTAACTGGTGTTCATTTGAAAAGTTTCCATTTGGAAGGGGAGTGCATTAGCTGCGTCAAAGGCAAGCAGAAGAAGAAATCACACCCTCAAAAGAAAGTCAATTCAGTCTCAAGACCTTTAGAGAGACTTCATATGGATCTTTTTGGTCCAGTGAACGTCAAAAGTATAACCGGTGATCTCTATTGTCTTGTAGTTACTGACGATTATTCCAGATTTTCGTGGGTATCATTTCTGAAGTTGAAAGATGAGACGTTTGAAAGTTTGATGGCATTGTTCAGAAAAATTGAAAACTTGTACCAAGCACGAATCAGAAGAATCAGGAGTGACAATGGTACTGAGTTTAAGAACAACAGAATGGATGAATACTGTGATGAGAGAGGTATATTGCAAGAATTTAGTGCTCCTTACACTCTGCAGCAAAATGGAGTAGCTGAACGAAAGAACAGGATGCTAATTGAAACGGCCAGGACGATGCTTGCTGATTCAAAGCTACCAATCAATTTTTGGGTAGAAGCAGTGTCAGCCGCTTGTTATACGCTCAACCGGGTTCTCACTGTCAAGAAATTCAACAAGACATGTTTCGAGCTGATCAACAACCGCAAGCCGAACCTAAAGTATTTAGAACCGTTTGGGTCTCCCTGCACAGTTCTAGAGCCTTTTGGTAAATTTGGTCCAAAGAGCATCGAAGGGATTTTTGTGGGTTACTCAAGTCCACTAAGACGTGTCTTTGTTCTAAGCTTAAAGCGGATCATCGAAGCATCGAATGTTGAGTGTCAAGGTTACTCAATGCCACCACAGAGTCCAGGAGACTCATGGCGTTTTAATTACGATACTTTGTGGGATTCGTTTGACATGGAAAAAGAAACAGAGGAAGAAACAGAGTTCTTTGATGAGTTGGATATTCTAAGAGAGTATGAGTCATCAGGAGAAAGGTTTCCAGCTAAGTATTCTAGAAGACGACGGCAAACTTCAAATGATGATGAAGCCGGTCCAAGCAATGCTGGTGAACATGATGATATTCAACAATCTTCAGAACAAGAACATGCTCCTGACAATCAGACGGTAGTCAATGAGAATTTAGAATCTGATAACATGCCAGTATTTGATCGTGGTGATTCAGATTCTGAAGGAGAGCAGATCCAGATTTCAAGTCAAACAAATCCAGTTGGTGAACATGATGTAAACCAGAATATCACTAATTTGGAAGGCGAGGTAGATGTTCCAGGCGAGGCGACGCCAAGAACTCTTTCATACCATCCAGAAGAGTTGATTATTGGAGAATTGCAATCAGGCGTCCACACTAGACGACAAATTGATCAAGGGCTTACTTGTTTTTATACTACAGTTGCTCCGTTACAAACTGAGTTTTCACTTAGTTGTTTTATCTCGCAGATTGAACCGAGGACTTATAAGGAGGCGCTTACTGAAGATTCTTGGGTTAATGCGATGCAGGAGGAACTGAGCCAGTTCGAGAAGTTAGGAGTGTGGAAGTTAGTAGATTTGCCTGATGGTCACAGAAAAATTAACACAAAATGGGTGTTTAAATGTATGAGAGATGATCGAGGGGTTATTATTCGAAACAAAGCTCAACTCGTAGTACAGGGCTTTAGTCAGTAGGAGGGTATAGATTTCACCGAAGTATATGCTCCCGTGGCTCAACTAGAAGCGATTAGAATCTTTCTGGTATTTGCATCGTGGAAGGGATTTAAAGTGTTTCAGTTAGATGTGAAATCGGCGTTTCTCTATGGGAAGGTAAAAGAGGAGGTATATGTCGGACAACCACCGGGCTTCACCGACCCAATCCACAAAGACAAGGTTTATTTGGTGGATAAAGCGCTGTATAGTTTACACCAGGCCTCGAGAGCTTGGTACGAGACATTGTCTCAACACCTACTAGCCAACAGCTTCATTCGTGGAAAAGTGGATGCCACTCTCTTCACCAAAGAGGTCGACGGACATCCTCTGATAGTTCAGATATACGTGGACGACATTATATTTGGGTCAACGAATGAAAATTTGTGCAAAGACTTTGAAAAAGTTATGAAGCAAAAGTTTGAAATGTCATCGATGGGGGAGATGAAATTCTTCTTGAGACTTCAAGTTGATCAACTACCTGAGGGAATTTTCATACACCAGACGAAGTATGTTCATGATGTCTTAGAGAAATTTGGGATGTCAGGATCAACTCCAGCGTTAACCACTTTAGTGACGAATCATGGGATAAACCCAGATCTCACCGGAGACAGGGTAGATGAAACGATGTATCGTTCCATTATCGGATCATAATGTATTTAACTGCTTCAAGACCCGATATCATGTATCCAACATGCCTCGCAGCACGGTTTCAGTCAAGCCCCAGAGCTTCGCATATGGTGATTGTGAAACGGATACTACGCTACCTGAAAGGAACTCCATCATTGGGGTTGTGGTATCCAAAAATAGGCGATTTCACGCTCGAAGGGTATTCTGATTCCGACTACGGAAGCTGCAAAGTTAATGCTAAATCAACAACAGCGGGTTGTCTGTTTTTTCGGACCTCGTTTGGTCACCTGGCAATGTAAGAAGCAAACCTCTGTGGCTCTATCCACTTGTGAAGCGGAGTATGTATCTGCTAGAAGTTGCTGCTCTCAGATTTTGTGGATCCAGCAACAGATGCGCGACTACGGTTTGCAATTTCTTAACACCCCTATCTTTGTTGATAATGAGGCTGCAATAAATATAACGAAAAATCCTGTTCATCACGCTAAAACGAAACATATCGAAATTCGTCATCACTTCATCCGAGATTGTTTCGAGAAAAAGTTGATACGAATTGAGAAAATCCACACTGACGAACAGAAAGCTGATTTACATACCAAAGCATTTGACAAAACTCGTTTGAAATATCTTTTAAAACTAAACGGTATGAAGCTTTTATCGGTGCCGGACGGGATTATTGGCGTTGATGAGGATCACATTGTAGATGATGATGTTGAGAAACAATCTGCAATGGTTTATCGATTTTTTACTTGTTTTGGTATTTAGGGGGAGTATTATATTTTCAGAAAATACAAAAACAGTAAAAATTTCAAAAATCCAAAAACATGAGAATTTTAAAATCCATAAATAATAGAAAACTGAAAAAGAACTTGTGTAAAAAGGGAAAATGATAGTACATCGGCTTGACAGTTACGGTACGCTAAAGAAATGTAAAGTTTTTAAAGGTTTTAAACAGTCTCGCTGATGATATGTCGATAGGTTTTTATACATTTAGTAAATATTGTTTGGGATATAAACCTAAAATTCAAACTTGCTTATTTTGTGGGGAACAAATCTTGGATATATAGGTAACCCGTGAAATCTTGTTTGAAGGGTCCCTCTTTCTGAGATACTAGGTCTTTATACTCAGTGATATCTAGGGTATTATCCTGGGACTTCTAATTTTGCGGAAGCAATGGCCTAGTCCCCGTATAATACTTTGCGCTTTCTTGAAATAAAGCTTACCCTTAGTACAAAAAATGATGAAACTTTGAAAAATGTTAATCATGTGCTGTTGAAGAAAAGATTCTCTAAAAGGGAACACACCTTAAGTCGAACCATCATCTCTTTGCTGAATGGAAGTTCTGACCTGAGCTCTCACGGTTTCGCATTTAACCCTTTAACAGATATCATCTAGGTATACTCACCTGTAAGACTGAATATTGGGATCTGGATACGGGAGTATATTCAAGAGGTGGGACACACATATAAGTTTAAGTCATTAATTCACCTAAATCGTATCCTGAACAGATTGAAGTTTGTATGAAGAGGATCAGTATATCGACAATCTACGTGAATTGTTTAAGACTTAGTATGTTATCAAGCTTAACGGTGCTAGTAACTTGTCGTAAGCTGATATGATTCCCTAACACGCTCACCAAAAATATGTTTGTAAATAGTTTACTTTCATTGCATTCTATTTCTGCATTTCATTTATATTCTAGCTTTCTAGTTTAGAAACTTTATTAGAAATCCAAAGAGATTTTTCATTTCTGCTTTATTTTCGGACAAACCAAAGTGGAGAGTTGATCTTCAGATTCAGAAGGTTGGAGCAGATGCAGAAAGATTCTAAGCTGGATGATGAGTTGGGAGCTTAACTTGTTAATTGAGAAATTGGAAAGTCAAAACAAGTTCATTAACTTGAACTTGTAAAATTTCAGAAAATATTTGTAATGTTGAACAAAAATCAGTTTTTGTTGTGTCTGAGATCAACCAAGGTCATTAAGTTGGACTTGGTAGATAAATTGGGTAATCAGGGTCATTAACCTGGACCTGAATGCTTAAGTGGATTTCTAAAACTGATGATCGTTTAAAAAGAGTTTAAGATCGAATAGATTATAATGTTATATGTTTGAGAAACAGGAAACAGGAGTCAAGATCCCCATGGTAAAGAAAATGTCAAAGTTTGAACCAGAATTCAAGTCCCAGCTTATCGTGAGGGGGAGTTTTCGAAAGGGGGAGTCTAGATTCCGGATCAACATTCAAAGGGGAGATTGAAGGTTAGAGTTTGAAGATAAAAGATTGAAGGATGCTTTACAATGTCAAAGACAATTTAGGATAGAGAACGATCAATCAAGACTAAAGACTGAAGACTGGATGCTAAAGACTTCGTCAACATCCAAGGGGGAGTCTGTTGATGCACTGATGTCTGTTAACTTCGTCTTTATTGAGTCTTGTATTGTATTAGATAGTTCAGGGAACAGAAATCGAGAAAACAGTGTTTATAGGTAATTCCGCTTGAAATTGATATATATCATTTCAAACAGAATTAAGGTTTCAAGCGAGATTAGGTAATTCCGCACGGAATTAACTAATTCCGTTTGAACTCATAATTCCGCATGAGTCAGTTTCAAGCGGAATTAAGACGTCTATAAATACTAATGTGCATGTGTCATTTGAAACGAAATTAGAGACCATTGTTTGAGAGCCGAGGTGCTGCCGAATTGTTATCAGAATTGTAAAAGCTCAGGAAATCAATAAGAAAAGATAATTAGAGGAAAACAAGTTGTGTTACGTCAATTACATTGATTCCGCCTTTGTTTTTGATGTTGAACTCATCATTTTGACTCGTTAGGGTCACACGACGATCCAACAAACTCCTTGGCCTAGTTTCAAGTAGAATAGACGTCCCGTAATCTTTAGAAATGGGCATATAGAAGGCTAGTTTTAGAGGACGAAGCGATTAAGGATTATATTTTGGGGATTCAGAAGGCCGGAACCTTCTATTACCAATGACCTAGGAAGTCATGATATGATATTCAACATGGATCGGAAATCCAAGTATACAACTGAAGACGTTCGATATAAGAAAATCAGTCGCATCCCTCCTGCAAATGATGAAACACAACCTCCCTGCAATAGGTGCAAGGGTGTTGAACCCCATAAGGCAGCGGATCGGCGACACCTCTCGTTGGTCGAAGAGACACAGAAACGCCTCCGAGTAGACTGCAGAGCCTGAGAACATCCCCGTGACGGAAGAAGTTCTAGTAGCCTTTTCTGAAGACTTGCCAGGAATACCTCCACAGCGTCAAGAGGAGTCTAGGATAAATCTCGTGCCAGGAGCGGCATCAGTGCCGAGTGCCGCCTTTCCGACTAGCTTCGTCTGCAAAGCATGAGCCTCCGATATAACTGCAAGAGCTGCTAGACAGAGGAATTAAGGACATGACATCCTTAGTTAAGGACATGAGGTGAAAGTTGACAATTTCCATTTTGCATAAATTCCAGAGAATTGGATATCAAGGACTGGTATCCTTTGCCAAGGATTGATAACATGAACAGACCGATCGTAAGGTTCTAGTTACCACTCAAAGATCGACTTGAGGACAGGATGCCCTTAACTGTGAATACAAGAAGGAAATATCCCTAAAACGACCTTGAGGACTCGCTTCGAGCATTACGAGTTCCTTGTCGTACTATTTGGGTTAACAAATGCATCGACAGAATTCGTGGACCACATGAATCGAACGTGTAAGCCATACCTGGATAGATCATGATTATATTTATTGACTACATTCTTATATGGCCAACGACCAAGGAAGGTCGTGAGCAACAGCTGCAATTTACCTTGCAACTCTTAGAGAAAGACCAGTTATGTGCTATGATGACGAAAAGCGGATTTCGAATTCGCGAAGTAAGAACATTAAGATACATGGTGGATAAGGACGAGATTCATGCCAACCCTGCAATCAAAAGCTAAGGAGTTAGAGTTGCAATTATGTGACGCTTCTCGACAAATTCTTGATTGCACGTCGATGCAACGAGACCACAACAATGCATGCGCGACACATTGAATAAGGAATCATAAGACGAAACCTTGATCTAGATACAGTGATTGTGCGCCGCAAATTTGACGTCATTACCTGAAAGGAAAACGCTGCATGATCTTTACTGATCACAAGGGTTGCAGCACACCGTTGATCATAAGAACTTAAATACTTATGTAGATGGACTAAGCTACTGAACGATGCAGACTGTATGGACATGATACGTGCTTGTGTGATAAACTTTGATGAAAAGTTGGAACACTCACTTGCCCTTAGTAGAGTTTTCCTACAACAGTAGTTATCACACCGCCGTTTAAACCGCTTCGTGTGAAGCTTTAGATAGAGCATAATAAGTCGATCCCCATCGTGTTGAACGGAGACCAGAGATAAACAATCTATTGACCCAAGTTGGTCAAGGGAAAACTAGAGGCAAGATCGTTCAGATACGTGATCATATCAAGACAGCCCGCGGAATATAGAAAGATTGCGCCGATGAGCGGTATGTCATTAGAAAACATACCGAATGTTTATGATGTTTTGAAACATGATTTGCTGATGTTGTCTTCAGAGGAATCTCATCCGATTTGAAAGTTCCCCCTTGATAGAGTGTTCCATTTTTTGAGATAAGCGGGAATGAGTAAAGATCAGAGATATTACTTACACATGCTCTTCTGGTTGGTGTCCAAGTCGTTTGTTCTTTTCTTCAAGGAATATTTTGTGAAAATTTTTCAAAAGATGACTCTCATGAGAATAGTTAAAATTTCACACTATTTTTTTAATCTCATCTATCATTATTATTCCTTTTTGAAGATTAATTGACCAGATTTTGTCTGATTGTTCAATATTTTGAGCAGAAATATTTTTATCATATTTAGGAGTTATTTTATCAGATTTTACCAGAATTGAACTTTGTGTTATCAGAAACTTAATGTTTTGTGTCAAAATGTTTATTTTTGATGAGCACATGTTACTTTGCATCTTTAACCCCCTTTTGTTTATCATGTGCTTTGTACCCTTGTTCTTTCCCCCTAACTAACTCAACAGAATGCATGTATATAAAGACATAATATAAACTTTACTAAGTTAACAAAAATAAATAAACAAAACAACAAAAGTAAAAACAATGTTTAATCTACTCCAAATATCAGCTCAACAAACAGCTAGAGGTGGGTCACAAGTCCTTTATTGTTGGCAGTTGGTACAAGAAGAGAGTTACGAATATTCTTCTTGATGTACCACCTCAGCTCTGGGGTACCATGCAGGAACACCTCCAAATTCTAGCTGTCTAGTGATTACACTCATCATGAAACGAGGATAAACTAGAAAAGGACTGCTAGACCACAGGTTGCTTGCAAGATCTTTCATCAGATAATGAGAGAAATTGTATGGAACCTCTTGTACAAGGGCATGCACGGATTCCATCAACCTGTAGGAGATCTCATGGTAGTTTATAGTCTTTTTTAAAAAAACATACCCAAGCTGAGTTACTAGATACTAGCATGGCTTGAGAAAGCCAGACTTGGAGATTGGTCTGTTTGGAATCTCAAAATTATACCCCATCTGGGTTAGGTTGTTGTTGATATGTTCTCTGGTAAAAGAGAGAAGATTGTTGTTATCGTTGAGGTTCAATACCTCTCTGATAACATTCTCTGTGAGAATGATTGGCTTTCCCACTACCCAACTTCCTAAAGAAGTTAGTCTTCTGTCATGAATGAGGAGTCTTTCTCCCTTCTAGAACTCTTGCAAAATGTCCGGAGAGACTATGATGTGTGCGGATAGGGCATAGGCTAAAGGGCTTTGCATAAGCATGGCAACGACGATGCTGCATCCTTCCCATGCTAGTCCATCAAAGTTTGTTCGAACCCTTAGGTTATGATGTGGGTGAAGTGATAGTGGAAAGTGGTTAGCACTGATCCTAGCCATTTTTGGTGAATGTGGAGAAAGTTGAAGAGATTTTAGGGTTTTTCTGGGGTGTGAAAGTGACTAGTGAAGATCTAAGTGATAGTTATTTATAGTGAATGTGATGCTTGTCTTAAATGGTATCTACATACTTAGATTTTGTTACCTCTATTTTCTTTGTATTTAAGTTTCCCTGTTAGAGAATCAAAAGAATTTTAAGAGATAAAATCTCCTGCATTAATGATATAGGTGGCCGAGTTATGATAATTCTCATTATGATCTACCTAGATGTTATCTCTTTCTCTATTAATATTGATGAGTAAGCAATGAATGTAGGAGAGTGAGCAAGCATATATTAACGTTTTCCCAGAAATTTTCCTTTTGTGACGTGATCTACCCTATGCTAAAGAAATAATCTTTGAATTTTTTTTATTAGAGAAAACAAAAGAAAAATAAAATAATTGAGATATGAATGAATCAAATTTACAAAAATGATGAGTGATGATAACTACGTATGGAATATATTCATGCATGTGAGAAGAGAGGAAAAATTGATATTTCAAGCTTCATCCGAAATTCTGTTGACTTGGTCAACTTTTGGTGATTCATCAGATTTTCTTGTAATTTTGAGTTTTCTAATGGATTCTCAGAATTTGTACCAGAAATCTGATCAGATGTTTGTATATCAGATTTTTCTTCCTTTTGTGACAAAATTTCTTTTGTTTGTTCAATTTTCATATTGACCATCCCTAATTTGCCAATCAAGAAGTTATGTCTATTTTCATCTAAAGGTTTAGTGAAAATATCAGCAAATTGGTTTTCTGTTGGGACAAAATACATTTCAATATTACCTTTCTCCACATGATCTTTGATGAAGTGGTATCTGACATCAATGTGTTTTGTTCTTGAGTGATGCATTGGATTGCAATGGCACTCATGGAATCATATAGAATTGGATTTTTTTATCATATTTACTCCATAATCTCTTAGCTTAGTTTGTATCCACAAGACTTGTGAACAACAACTTACTACTGCTACATATTTTGATTCAGCTGTTGACATGGCTACACAGTTTTGCTTCTTGCTTGTCCAACATACTAACTTTTCTCCCAACATTTGACAGGCACTAAATGTGCTTTTTCTGTCAAGTTTGCATCCTGCATGATCTGCATCTATGTATGCAATTAATTTTAAATTTGTGTTTTTGGGATACCACGATCTAAGTTCTGATGTGCCTTTAAGATATTTAAAAACTCTTTTAATAGCTTTCGTGTGGGACTCTTTAGGATTACATTGATATCTTGCTAGAAAACATGTGGAAAACATTATGTCTGGTCTACTGGCTGTTAAGTATAACAATGATCCTATCATTCCCCTATAAGTTTTTATATCAACAGATTCCTTTTACATCATAATCAAGTTTGTTTCCAATTGTTATCAACATAGATTTGGACCAACAAAGTGTCCCCTTTGTGTGATTTCAGAAATAGTGTAGTGTCAATTGTACCTTTGGTGAAGCCAGAATTGTTTAAGAAGTTTGATAAAGTTTCATACCATGCTCTTGGAGCTTGCTTCAACCCATACAAGGCTTTGTTTAATTTATAAACATGTTTTGGAAATTGAGCATCAACAAAGACTTTTGGTTGTGGCACATAAACTTCTTCTTCAGTTTTACCATTCAAGAATGCAGATTTTACATCCATCTGATAAACTTTGATATTCTTTGAGGTAGCATAAGCAAGGAATATTCTTACAGCTTCAAGTCTTGCAACTAGTGCAAAGGTCTCATCATAGTCTATACATTCTTGTTGACAATACCACTTTACCACCAGTCTTGCTTTGTTTCTTGTTATTATGCCTTGTTCATCAAATTTTTTTCTGAATAGCCATTTTGATCTAGTGACAGATTTGTCAGTTAGTTTGGGTACCAAATCCCACACTTGACTCTTTTCAAATTGGTCAAGCTCTTCTTGCATTGCTTGTACCCAATCTGAGTCATTCAGTGCTTCTTTGATATATTTTGGCTCTATCATGCTTAAGAATTGTTGGGATTGAACCCTACCAGAGGAACAGATAATATAAAGCCAAAACCTGATCACAACAGTGGATTCACAATAAGCAGATGTTTACACTAAGCTCTCCCCTTGACAGTGGTTACCTATCTGCTGATACACTCTAAACACTGCTCAGAAGAACAACTGATGAACCAAACACTGATGAAACAACTAAAGACTTCTAAAAGGCAAACGTTGAGCCCTATCTACTGCTGTCTCTTAAGTACTGCTGAAGATCCAAGCACTGCTCATTCAAAGACTGATCACCTTTTGAAGAAAGCACTGATGTTCAAATAATCAGTGCTTAGGCTACAACAGTGGAACGTGAACAGTGTTAGACTTGTTTTGTATTATATTATCAATCAGTTGTTAGACATCAGTAGTTTTATATAGATCAGTGTTTATAGGTTGTTAGGCTGTTAGATGTCACTATCATGGTGACGTCAGCTAAGGTACATCAGTAGTTTGGTTTGCCTATAAATATGACAGTACTCTATACTGTTATATTTGATTTGTTTTGAGTGTGTTCTTCTCCTCAATTCAATCCTTTCATCTTGTGCAACCAACCCTGGAGTATCAGGCTGAGGGGGAGTTTAGTCTGTAAGCTTGCATTGTAACCTTTTGCTTTTAATGTAATCTTTCGACTCTATGAAAAAGCAATTGTTTACCAAACTACATTCTCCTTTGATTGTGTTTACAAAGTTTGTTATTCATTTCCGTTGCACTTAAAACTGCTCATATTTATTTGATTTGTTCAAACATCACAAACAAGCACAATCATGAGAGCCTCGGATCCAACAATTGGTTTCAGAGCCTGGACAGTCAAATTCGATCTAACAATCAATTTGACATAACAGTTCGGCTCAAAATTCATTGATACTAAGGATGGTTGTATTCAGTTGAAAAACAGAGTAACGAGTGAATCATGATCAAAATGGTTATTCAGAAACTCTGTAAATCAACCAAGATGTCATATGACACACGAATTTCACGCAACAAGTGATATCATGCACAAGTCACTCATAGTTTTCAGATCTGTAAAATATCTGATAAATTATGGGATCGTTCGATATTTTCAAAATTGATCTCAATTGTTGTTTTGATATTTGTGATGTTTTCACTAAATGCTAAAGTATGAA
The DNA here is from genome assembly GCF_002127325.2 of Helianthus annuus. Lineage (NCBI taxonomy): Eukaryota > Viridiplantae > Streptophyta > Magnoliopsida > Asterales > Asteraceae > Helianthus > Helianthus annuus. The sequence continues at coordinate 72,930,753 of NC_035440.2, read as the reverse complement.
CCTCAGATTAACAAAAACCTATGTTCTTAAAACATTAGTGTTTTTGATAACATGAAAGAGGGAAATGAAAACTTTAGTCATTCAGATCTTATTTGTTGAAAACAGGTTGAGTTCCTCAAAAGGACAAAATCAACTATGTTAAAATACATTAAGAAAATCAGGAGTAAAAAATGTCCAGATCATAGGTAATGAGATGGTTGGCATAAGCATGTGCAGAAATGACCAAATCTCTCAAAACATTACTGCAAAATGATTCGGGAACAAGTATTCCTTCAATAAATACCCCCCAGTAAGTATTTCAATACTTATGATTGGGAAGGGTAAAAAGGGAAGAAGAAAATTCACAAAAACTCAGAAGTGTGTTTATCTCACAACTTTTCAAGTAAAAAGAAAAGAGTATAAACATAAAACACTTATGAGTCATAGTTTAGAGTAATAATAATCATTAAGCAACTGTGTGCATCCATTTGCTCAGGAAAAGGTTTTGATTCCGGTGAATGAACTCCAAAGAGGACTAGACAAATTTTCCATCCATGTGTCCTCATGTTTGCAATCAACTGACAAAGAAAATGGTACCATACAGTGGTCAGAACGTATTCAGAATGTTCTACCAACTACTGCCAAACCACTGACCATTTTGTTAAACTTAAGAATGATATGATTACGTATCGTATTGAAAATTTACCAGATCCTCTTTGATGCCGTTTTCAGAAAATCCTTTAATCATTTTTTTTTCCTTCAAAGGATTTTCTCAAATAACCAGGATATATTGTTCAATTTTTTCTTAGAATAATGTATTTTGAACTCCTGCTTGTTTTTGTTGGCAATAGTTTCTGTTACCTGTCAGGATATAATACCTTATTTTTGTTGGTATTATTGTCCTCATAAATGGGTCAAGAGGAAAAGGTACATATGTCAAGGTCATGTCATTTTCAGGGTTGTTTTAAACATCAAAGGTTGATTGCTAAACTGTGCTTAAACTACTGAGGTATTTATGTTTTAATTTGAATATTAAACAATAATGAGATGCCTTAGTAAAAAGTTTTCATCATCTGGGGTACTTAACCACTGTTCTTCAAAATTGACATGTGGCAAAAACCTTGAATGAAAATTCTGAAAACAGTTGCTAAAATATTTGTTCTTCAAATCTGTATCATTTACCCTAATTACTGTTTTGTTCAAACATCTGATCACTAAATACTATCCACTGCTGAAAGTCAACCACTGATTCCTCATTTTGCTAAGACAAGCACTGATGCTCAAAATCAGTGTCTTATCCACTGATATACTATCCACTGATAGTAAAAATCTTCCACTGTTGTCACATTATTATCGTTGTAACCACTGATGCTTGATTCATCAGTGGCTCTTAAAACAACTGTTCTCCACCCTTCATCCATTTCATCTGTGTTTGACACGTGGTCAGTTTTTAGCCTTCAGATCAAAATAACCGCTGCCACATCAGCGATCACCTTTTCCCTAAATAAAACCCGGCCCTAAACCCCCAAAACAGGGTTTTACACTATCGAATTGAATTCCAAAGTTCTCTTCTCAAAGCAGTTTCCAACCTTTCTTCTCAAAACATTCTCCGATTCTTCTTCATCAAAATGACGAAGTCAAAATCAAAATCAAAATCTAAACCAAAATCACCATCATCTTCAAAAGAGGTCGCTCAAACGACCGAAGAAACCATTGAAATCCCATACAAATCACCTCATAACTACGTGGGTCTCCTCACAAAACCTACCGATAACCACACCTTCGACTCCATCATTGATACACTATCTGCATCAAAGTACAAAACTTTGTTGACAGTAGATGCTCCCATTTACTTGCAAACCCAGAGAGACTTTTGGAAAAATGCAAATCTTGAAAAGCAAGACGGAAAAGTAGTAGCCATTAACTCCTCGATACAGGGTAAAGCATTTCAAATCACCCCACAATCAATCTCAGAGGTCTTCAACTCAATGATCTGAAAGGTAAAACTTCTTTTGATAAAAACGAGTTAAAAGCTGATTTTCTGAAAAGAGGGTATGCAGAACAATCAAAGGTAGATACCTTACAAAAAGGTTACTTTCCATCTGTACCCAGATTTTTATTTCACACACTTTTAAGTTGTGTTTCTAATAAAACAACAGCGTTTAATGAAATACCATTGAAGATTCAATGCCTGGGATATGCTATTCTAAACAATAAAGATTACAACTATTCCCAGGAGATCTTCAATGACATGGTAAAGAATGTTGACAGCAAATCATTTCTCCTTTTTCCAAGATTTCTGAGCTATTACTTTAAACAAAAATTTGAAAAAGAGGATGAAAATTTGCCCAAACAAGGTGTCCATTTTCAAATAAAAAGTTTAACAATTGAAACGTTGTCAAAAATGATGGCACCAACAAAATTAAAAGCAAAGGTGCCTGAGCAGACTTTAGAAACTGCCACTGATCCTCAGGCAACTTCTGCTGAGCCCACTGCTCCAGGTGATCAGAGCAGCACAACCACTGCTCTGAAACCCACACCTGACATTACCAAAAAGACCAAAAGAAAAACATCCAGAAAACCCACCAAACCCAAAACAAAGGCAACTCTGGAAGATGAGATCCCAGAGCAACTGCCGGTGACAAAACAAATGTCACCACAAACCACTGCTGCTACTTCCTCACAGCAGTTGGAAGAAAGATCTCAACCTATGCCTAAAACTCCTCCTGCATCCTCACAAAAGGATCAGGTTGTAATCACAGGGACACCAAATTATGAAGCTCTGAATCCACTCGGATCTATCTTCCACAGTCCTGATCCCAAGGACATGTCTCTTTCAACACCCATACCCTCACCAATCATAATGCCACAATCAATAATACCCCTGTTGCATGCAGTTGTTATTGCACAGACACAAACCAGTTCCTCTCTATCACCCTTTACTAAGAGTATACCTCCACAAGTGACTGGGTCTGATGCTTATACATCTGCTATCCCAGCAACAACTGAGGAGGTTACACCCCCTGAGTTACAAGTAACTCTCGGTGGTAGTTCAAGTGGAGCAGCAACTACAACTGATGGATCAACAGATCTTCAGTTGGACAATTGTTTCATTAATAAGACTCCCTTGAAGGCAATTTCTTCCATGGCAACATCGGTAACCACCAGTGAGTTGATTTTAACCACAGGTACCATCAAAGGTTTATCGAGTGCTGAAGAAAGAAGTCCCAGTACCAAGAACAAGGGGCATCAATGGATGATTTTTGGGACTCAGTTCCTAAGTCACACATTGATACAACCACTACTGGTGGGGATTCAGATGATCCTACTAATGTAGGTGATGATTCAAAATATCAGGAATTGACGGAAAGAGTTGAAAAACTTGAAGATTCAGTTGCTGAAATTAAAGATATGGTGCAAGAGATTTTAAAAGCTCAAAAAGCACAAGCTACTGCTGTTCCTGCTCAAGCACCTGCACAACATGCATTTGCTGCAAATGAGCTTTGGAATATTTTTCAACCCATGCTTGAAAAACAGCAACATATGGCTGATCAAAAGCATGCTATTCAAGTACAAATGCTGACCAACATGGTGGAATCAAGGTTTAAAGACACTCAAGCAGATATCAAGGCTATAAAGGCTAGCATACAAAAGACTGCCCATAGTGGAAAAGTTCCATCTTCCATCCTCTTCATGGATACACCCCTTGCAGATAATGCCAAAAAGGGGGAGAAAATCAAGTTGAGAAAGAAAGGAATAGAAGATGGGCTGTATATTGAACCAGAAGAAGAAAAACAATCATCTAAATCACCTCAAACCACAAAATCCAAAACTTCAATTCAAACAGCTGATACATCAGTAGTTACAAAAACTGTTGTCAGTAGCCAAACAGCTGCCATGTCATCAACACACACACCTCTAACACACACCACTCTATCACACACCATCACAACCACTGTTCCATCACCATCATCATCTACAATCATATCACCACCACTGCCTCCTGCCATAAAGCAGAAGACAGCAGATGTTACAACATCTGCTGTAATGACAACAGTGATTGAAACACCAGTTGTTTCAACCACTGTCCGTCAATCACAATCACAAACCACTGCTATCCAATCTCAAACCACTGATCCACCCAAAACATCATCAGCCTCTTCTACATCAAAAAGGAGAAGGGTTTTCATTCCTGATGATGAGTCACATCTTCCATCCCCTGCTGAAAAGCAGAAGTCATCTGCTGACATATCAGCAGTTGTAATGACAACAGCGGTTGAAACACCAGTTGTTTCAACCACTGTTAGTCGAACATCCACCACTGACCTCGTCATTCCGACACCACAACCTCCAAAACCTCACAAAAGAAAAAGAGAAACAACACAGGCTACTGATGAAAAGTATGATCCTGTTGCTGCTAAGTATCCATTGGAATTAGAAGCTGTGAAAAATGAGATGAAACAGTTTTACACCAAAGATGATCATACAAAAAGGAAATTTCCTTCTCTCATAGGTTTCATAATTCCAGAAAACATGGATGAATATCTCGAAATAAAAGCAAGACAAGCAAGGATAAGAGCCAAAGTTGAATGCAAGGATCAAGGTGATGAAGCCATTTTGGAAAGAAGGGAATTCCTGCTCAACAAAGTCAAACAAATAGAAGAATATGCAAGTAATCTGAACAAAGAAATGTCAAGTTTATTCCCTGAAGAACAACGAAATGAATTGAGTAAAGAATATCTTGCATACATAATGAAAGAAAAGTTCTATCCTGCTGAAGAAACAGAATTCAAAGACTGGCCAATTGTTGCACTAAAGCATGAGGCTAACAGAATTGAAAAGATTAAACTTGATCCACGGAAGAAAAAGACAGCTCCAAATTGGAACAAATACAACAAATTCATAGCTGATCTTATTTCCGAGCATAAAAAAAAGAAGCAGGAGTTGGTGGAAAGGTGGATACTGCGGATGCCATAGCAAAATGGTCAAAGCAGCAAACTGATGAAGCTTATGAAAGACTTGAGAAGTAGAGGTTGAAAGTCTCTGACATTCCTAAAAAGTCTAACTACAAAAAGCTACAGGAGCAAGTCAAGACCTTTGAAACACAGATCAGCACAGTAGAAGCCTTTGTCACAAAATTGAGAAAAGAAAGGAAGGAAATGCTGTCTGCTGGAGAAGAAAAGAATAAAGAAGCTGATCAGATTGAAGAAGCTATCAAGAAAATAGCTTCAGATAAAGAATGATTAGCAAAACTACAAGACCTTGCCAAAAGGGTCAAAGTAGTAAGCCAAAAGTCATCAGCAAATGTCACAAACAGTGAGCTGTCTGACAAAGAAGTTGAAGCAGACATAGCTGCAGCTAATGAGATTATTGAAAAAGCATTCACACAAGTGTCTGAAGCTCATGATACTGCTCTACACTTCTTCTCTAGGCCAAACACTTTAAGTTCATCAGTCAATAAACCTCTCCCAAGAAACCCATTTGGTTTAAAAATACTAAAGTGGCTCTCTGATCAAAAGACCCACGTATTGACTCTGATCAGAACCAATGGACAAGTGAGGCATATATCAAGGAATCAAGCACTAGGCCTAAGTGTTGAAGATCTACAAGATCTCCTTGAGCTTACACTGTGCAGGGATGAGGCTGATTTAAGTTCCAAAAAGTTTGAAGAAGAATTTAAAAGAAAATCAAAGGAACTTCTGATGAAGAATAAAAATCCAGAATGATGACAGGTTTTGGATTATCTGTTCCAGGGGGAGATTGTTGGGATTGAACCCTACCAGAGGAACAGATAATATAAAGCCAAAAGCTGATCACAACAGTGGATTCACAATAAGCAGATGTTTACACTAAGCTCTCCCCTTGACAGTGGTTACCTATCTGCTGATACACTCTAAACACTGCTCAGAAGAACAACTGATGAACCAAACACTGATGAAACAACTAAAGACTGCTAAAAGGCTAACGCTGAGCTCTATCTATTGCTGTCTCTTAAGTACTGCTGAAGATCCAAGCACTGCTCATTCAAAGACTGATCACCTTTTGAAGAAAGCACTAATGTTCAAATAATCAGTGCTTAGGCTACAACAGTGGAACGTGAACAGTGTTAGACTTGTTTTGTATTATATTATCAATCAGTTGTTAGACATCAGTAGTTTTGTATAGATCAGTGTTTATAGGTTGTTAGGCTGTTAGATGTCACTATCATGGTGACGACAGCTGAGGTACATCAGTAGTTTGGTTTTCCTATAAATATGACAGTACTCTATACAGTTATATTTGATTTGTTTTGTTTTGAGTGTGTTCTTCTCCTTAATTCAATCCTTTCATCTTGTGCAACCAACCCTGGAGTATCAGGCTAAGGGGGAGTGTCACACCCCGACCATGTAGAACATACAGAACGTGGCGAAAACGTCGGGGAGTGTTGTAACATAATTAATTGTTTCAAATCCATGGCAATTGAAGTTTCGTTTTATTGGTCAAACATGAAAGTTTACATTGTTTAAACAAGAACCAAAGAGTACATAACATAAATTAACTAGTTCTTGTCTCGTTTTAAGGCACTAAGGCACAGGTCCGCCTAAGTATGTCTTGATAAGTCCTATGCATCATCTCCTGAAAACACATGTGAAAGTAGGTACGTCAGCATAAAAATGCCTGTGAGATACATTGGTTTTGTAAAAACGGAATTCATGACTTATGTTTGAGAAAATGTTTAGTCATGAACATTGTAAATTGGCTTTGTCTTGTAAATCATTTGAAAAACGGTAAGATCAGATGATATGTATAAATAAGAGGACACTGTATGGTTAAACAGATAACCATGTAAAATGTGTTTGTATAAGATAAGTCGTTTGTAAAATAATGTCTCGTGAAAAGTGTGTTATTTGTATAAAATGTCATATGTCTCAAATTGAAATGATTCAAATAACGCTACGATATGTAATACCATACAAACACTTATATATAGGAAATACCAGCGGCGTATCCACCATGCTTGTATCATATTACACACGCCTCGTTACTTAATCACTTACTCAAACCAAACCATCAAGATGAAATGTTTAACAATTGTGGAAAAGTTTATGTATAGTCAAATGTCTACTGTCAAAATGTAAATCATGTCAACGGATACAACAGGTTCACACGGTTCAACGGTTACAGACGGTTCATGTATTCAAAGGGGTAAGACGGTTCACATAGTCAAATGGTCACAACGGTTCGATATGTAGCATAATGTGTTCATATGCTGGATGAGCATATGCAACAGAAATGCAATGTGAAACAATGTACTACGTATGCACACAATGGGCGTACGTAGCATGAAATGTATTGTAGAGTACAACGGTTCAAAATGTGGTATAATGTGTTTATATGCTGGATGAGCATATGCAACAGAAATGCAATGTGTAACAATGTACTACGTATGCATACAATGGGCGTAAGTAGCCTGAAATGTATTGTAGAGTACAACGGTTCAAAATGTAGTATAATGTGTTCATACGCTGGATGAGCATATGCAACAGAAATGCAATGTGAAACAATGTACTACGTATGCACACAATGGGCGTACGTAGCATGAAATGTATTGTAGAGTACAACGGTTCAAAATGTAGTATAATGTGTTCATATGCTGGATGAGCATATGCAACAGAAATGCAATGTGAAACAATGTACTACGTATGCACACAATGGGCGTACGTAGCATGAAATGTATTGTAAAGCAATGTACTAAGTACGCACACAATGGGCATACATAGCATGAAATGTATTGTAAAGCAATGTACTAAGTACGCACACAATGGGCATACATAGCATGAAATGTAGTGAAATCATGTACTATATATGTACTATCGAACATAGCAAGTATATGATGTGAAAACGGGAAAGCATGAAAGTAACAAGTAGGCACATGTGTTTCACCCCAAAACATTTTGGAAAACAGTAAAAGAGGGGTTCAATGTACTCACCTGAGGTTGCTTTGAAGTTCTTGTATAATAACCAAACAATGCTAGAGATCACAGAATATCAAACGGCACCTAATAGGTAGCTATGTTAATATACCAGACCTAAATCGGAAGGATCGGATAGTATGCGGGTTCGTAAACCAAACGAGTATGGAGACTCGTGTAATATGGTTTAACAAAGCCTACATACTAAAATGAAACCTAACCTAAGTGCTTACGGTCCATCACGACCCGTTTAGGTAGCTTATGCTACCCTAACGCGTCATTCGCGTAGAACGCGTTCGGAACGCCTAACATCGTGACTACAAGGTATAACCTCGGAAGGTTATAACTATGGTCACCTAATATGTTTGGTCGGATCCTAATGATCGACCAAATGGGTCGGGTTCGAAAGTATAAGCGATGGTTTAGATCGCTTACCTTACGACCCTATATAAGCACTAAACTAAAAGTGACGAGCTAAGCATGTTAAAACATGCTTAACTAAGTTTAGAAAACAGGTTTGGCATCAAAACAAACGGCTTTGATGCTCACGAGTAGTTTGGTTACAAAATACGCAAGAATGCGCATTTTGGCCGAAACTACGGCTCGTCACTGAGCCTAGCTAACGTGGTAATCAGTAGGTATAGTCACTACGGACTATAACCAGCGTGATCACGCTCACGTTATGAACTTCGTGCTGACCATAGGCTGGTCACACGGAAAGTCAAACAAAAAGTTGACTTTCGGACTCGAAAAGCGAATAAAAGAACGAAAGAACACTTACGGAGGGTCCCCGAATGCTAATCTAGATCAAAATGGCTCAGGTATGAAACAAAGGTTTCCAACTTAGAGCTCTTGATCAGATTGTGTGGGTTTTTGGCAACAAGGGGGGGGGGTATTTATAGGAAAAGCATAACTGTTAGGATCATTTATCGAATATTGTGCCACGATCTTGTGCGTACACTTGTCAAAATATTGTGGTAAGTCAGAACTTGGCCCTTGGCTCTTGATTGGGTGAAAGGGCATTGCCCCTTGAACGAACGAAAGGCCAACTGCATTGAATGCAAGCATTGAATCTGGTCTGATAGTCCCACGCGGCCCGCGTGAAGGTGCAGGCCAATCTTACGCGGGCCGCCTGGCCCCGTCTGATCTGCACCAAGTTTCAGAATTTGCAGTTTTGGTCCCTGTTGCGTGTTTAAGCCATTTCCGACACTTCTAAGGCCCGTAAAGCCAACTTTAAGGCCCTAAAATGATGCCTAAATATTGTGGACATGAAACATGCTCAGAAATATGTCGGATGTTGGTTCGTTTGGCCGTACGATCGCGATGTTCGCTTAATTACGACGGAATGCGCATAAGCACGAAAGACGATCCAAATGATGCGATGAATGGATTTTTCTCATGCCAAACACTAAGGCATAATATTAGGATGCTTACATAAATTTTTGGATGTCCGGATGTATTCAGAACGTAAGTTATGCGCGAAAGTGCAAACTTGTGCACTTTTTGACACTTTTAGTTCCTGAATGATCTAAAAGTTTGTTTTAGCATACCAAACCCCTCAAAGCCTATTTCTAAGCTATGTAAAGGATATTTATTGTATGTTTAACTTATGGACATGTTCCGGAATGTTTGTTACAGTTCAAATTGGCATACTTTCGCAGTTTGTCAAGTTTAGTCCCTGTACGCGAATTAACTTGTTTTTGCCATACCAAGGCCTTCAAAACTTATTTCTAAGTCATGTAAAGGTTATTTAAGGTATGTTGAGTATATGTTGATGTTCCGGAGTATTTGTCGCATTAAACTGAGTACGTTTACGCACTAGGTTGCGTATAATACTCCAGAAAGCGATGTAAAGTTTGAAATTGAACAACAATTGATATGTGCAATAGATACACATATTTACACAAGATCCCAAGTATGAAATACGATATTTCATAGGCTTGGTACTTGTTTGATGGTCGCGGTGACACAGGTGTCACAGTCTCCCCTACTTTAGGAAATTTCGTCCCGAAATTTATTCGTAGGAGTTTATTTGTGACTCTGCCAAATAACCCTCAGCGATATGGAAAGTAATGTCCTGTCATTTCCTTGACGGTCATTCTTCAGAAACGAAATGAACAGACGGAGTCATTTTCAATGGTTGCTTCATCAGAAATGGAAATGAGGGATTACACAACGGATATTCATTTCCTCAACGGGTAAATCTTTAGAAACGAAAACGAACTAACGGAGTTATTTTCAACGGTTGCTTCATCAGAGTTTGAAATGAAGGATTACACAACGGATATTCATTTCCTCAACGGGTAAATCTTCAGAAACGAAAATGAACTAACGGAGTCATTTTCAACGGTTGCTTCATCAGAGTTGGAAATGAAGGATTACACAACGGATATTCATTTCCCCAACGGATAAATCGTCAGAAACGAAAATGAATTAACGGAGTCATTTTCAACGGTTGCTTCATCAGAGTTGGAAATGAAGGATTACACAACGGATATTCATTTCCTCAACGGGTAAATCTTCAGAAACGAAAATGAACTAACGGAGTCATTTTCAACGGTTGCTTCATCAGAGTTGGAAATGAAGGATTACACAACGGATATTCATTTCCTCAACGGGTAAATCTTCAGAAACGAAAAGGAACTAACGGAGTCATTTTCAACGGTTGCTTCATCAGAGTTGGAAATGAAGGATTACACAACGGATATTCATTTCCTCAACGGGTAAATCTTCAGAAACGAAAATGAACTAACGGAGTCATTTTCAACGGTTGCTTCATCAGAGTTGGAAATGAAGGATTACACAACGGATATTCATTTCCCCAACGGATAAATCGTCAGAAACGAAAATGAACTAACGGAGTCATTTTTAACGGTTGCTTCATCAGAGTTGGAAATGAATAGGGTTAACTCTAGACACATTACAGAACTTGCTGTGATTTCTGTGCACTAAATTCCATAATTATGTATGCATCCATAATTACGTAATCCCTTGCACAGCCCGCACAGTTTGTTTTGTAATGTTTTGGGGAAGGATATCAAACTTGTGATGAGGGTGACTAGACTTCCATCGGTTCCTTTTAATTAGATCCACAGGGGATCTTCTTAGTTAGGCCACCAAGGAGTCCTTTCAGCTATATCATCACATGATATCCCTAGCCAGATTTTTGGATAAATCTGTTTAACTCGACCACTCAAGGGGTCTAATTATGAAGTAGTACTTTATAATCCGAGGGACTTAACTATAACATAGAAGTCCATTGAGGATTTTAAGTAATACCTTTGGGTATCTTACGATGAATCTCTTGTACAAGGATATGTAAGATCCTACGAGGATTTGGATAACATAACAACACATAAGGGAACACATAAGCACAAAGTCACATAATTGTTTAACTTGATTATAATTTGTTATTAACTTGTTATTGATTGAATACGGATATGGAAACCAATCGACGGGTCTCAATGTTCACTGGAATCTATCTGAGAAGATAGAAAGATCTCCCAAAATTCGATTTTTATTTATTACAAGGAATCACCACATTCGAATGAGGGTATACAACCATTAAAGACTTACGGGAAATCCTTAGGCACCCTATTAAGGATTTATAGTGGTACTTTGGGTATTCGTCTTGTGTTGTAACCTGCGCCTTGTACTTTGTTTCCTTAGAATAAACGGGTACTTAGGAATTTTGTGGAAGACGCAAGTGATTATAGAATGGGAGAATTTTGGGGGTATTTTGTTCTTCAAGGAATACGGTTTCTCGATTGTCGGTATTGTAAGGGATATGTCGTTTATGCATGCAACCACAGCAATACATTGTAATGTAAATAAAAGATTTATTTATAAACAATGATAACAACTGTTTCTTGGACTTTGACAACAAAAGAAAATAATACATAAGATGTGATTATTTCCAAACGATGTTGTCTTCTAGTCAGTCGGATGCTCATCCCTGTGCAGGATTTGCATTAGCAAGCTTTGGGCAATTTCTTCGGAAATGACCCATCTCGCCACAGTTGAAACAAGAGCCTGGTAGAAAACGACCTTGAGAGCAGGATTGTTGCCAGCTTGGTTTGGCGCAACTGCAGCTGGGCAGACTCTTGCTGTGTGGCCGATAAGTCCACAAGTTTGGCATTTGCGGCACTGTACATTGGCGTGATGATGGAGGCTACATTTGTTGCACAAGGGTGCAGTTCCATTGTAACACCCCCAAATTACCACCTGCGGAGAACCCCCCGCAAGGCGTGTTACACATCAGAGTCTGAGCCACCAATCACATTGAACCAATAGAAAATACTTAATAAAACATGTTATCAATTCAATAATGTTGAGTAGCGGAAGCATATAATAAATTGTTTTGTAATCGTTTCATAATAACTCAAAACCAAAGTGTCAATACTAGTAATCCCATAGCTTCGACCCATGACAACTCCAGCACTCCCAGATAGCAAGTCCACGCTCCAAAGTTAACGACCTACAAGCATGCAACAAGTGCGTCAGACTACGCTGGTGAGTTCAAGGTGTTATTACGCGTGGTGTTACCAGATATATGTTAATACGATTCGATGATACGTTACGATGTTGCTCAATTTAGATTACCCTAGGGACTACGCCCTTACGTAACCGAGGAGTGTGCCTCTAAGCAACCCACTATGTTTCCGGTTAGTTACCCTAGGGGAACCGCCCTTACGTAACCGAGGAGTGTGCCTCTGAACAACCATAGTGAAACCCAGATAATTAGTTCACCCCCCGTCCTTACGGCCCGGTGTGAGGTTCCCACCTAATAGCGCTATCAACTAATTACCCCCATTGCCCTCCAGGCAATAACCAAAACCGATTAAGTTGTTTACCCAATGTTTCCCTTCCAAATGTTTACCAGTTGTCCCAAACCACCGGGACGCATGCTTGAGAAAATGCAATGAACTCACCTGGGATTGCTCGGTATGATACACACAGTTCAATTAAGTTAAAAGGCGATCAACCACGTCCTACCAAAGTTATCATACCAATCAGATTCGTATTCAAGTATTGCACGTAGGTTCTACACGTATTGTAACAGGTTGTACTTCGTCATCGTATAGGTATCAACGTAAACAGTTACATAACAAGCATAGTCCAAGTGTTCAGCCCAATCAGTTGGGCTCGTGATAGTGTGCAGGCCCAATATCAGCGTGTACGGTTACATGGTCTCGAGTCGAGATTTCGAGTCGCAACGAAGGAAGGTCTCGAGTCGCAACAATGGTCGTTTCGGTTTGTCATGGTCCGGTTTCGAGTCGCAACGGGACTCGCAACCGTGGTTTCGGTTCATGCTGTTTTGTGTCGGTTTCGAGTCGCAACTGGACTCGCAACCACGGTTTCGAGTTGTGCTGCTGTGTGCCGGTGTGAGGTCTCGAGTCGTAATGGGAGATTCCGACTCGAAATCCGTGTCGCAATCAGTGCACGTAACAACTTTCCTGATTTCCTTATTTGCATCATAATCAATTCCGTAAAAACAGTTAACAACTTTGGCAGTTTCGAATTTAGATCAAATCAGTTATTATTTCACAATCAACCACATTCAAACTGTTCATGCCCTATTCAAGAACATGCATCTTAATCATTCACACAGATTCTTAAACACGACCATATAAATTCAGCCGATTATACCTATCCGTTCGGTTGTAAGCAGGCAATTCTGATTTAACATAGGTAAACAGCCGGTTAACAAGCATCATATCCGATTAGATACAAACATACAAACATGGCCGATTCATGAACATTAATAGTTAACATCATAATCAAACATACTATCATGCAACAATACTCACAAGAACATTCATATAACAGCCGATTCCTCAACAATATTCAAACCAACAATAAACATATCAATTACTAACCGAATTAGAGAAGAGACAAGAGTGATCCTCGGTTGTAGGGTGTGGGTGTGTCGCCGGGTTCCAAGTAGCCGAGAGGGAGAGAGAGAGTCTTGTGTGTGTGTGTTGTAACTAACTAAGGGCAATAACCCCTAAAGAGATGTTTGTTTGCGGGCATGAGAGTGGGCCGAGCCCCACATCTCGAGTACAAATATTACGGCCCAAAGTTCATGTTGTGTGGTTCGGTTTGTTTATGACATACGTACATGCACTCATATAACACAAAACACAAAATCATAACGTCATAACAATCGTAATAATTCACATCAGCACATAATGTTACACAGAAGTGGGCTCGAATTACGAGTTGTCACAGTATCCCCAACTAAAAGGAAATTTCGTCCCGAAATTTAGTACGCACAGACTGAGAAAGCTAGAAGGTAGCTAAGTTTAAGTTAGGTAAGTTATATCGTTTGCTGGTTTTCCTGGGGTGTCACATCCTCCCCAACTTGAATGGGAATTTCGTCCCGAAATTCGCTAGTTACATCATCATTAGGTTCGCTAGGTTTAGACTGGTCTTCGGGGAACAGATGTGGGTACTTAAGTTTCATCTGGTCCTCGCGTTCCCACGTGAACTCTGGACCACGTCTTGAGTTCCAACGAACTCTCACAATCGGTATACGGCTGTGTTTACGAACTTTAACCTCCCGATCCATAATCTCAATTGGTTCTTCGACAAACTGCAATTTGTCGTCTATCTTCAGCTCTTGAAATGGTACTACTAGTGTTTCATCAACCAAACACTTCTTTAGCTGCGATACGTGAAATACATCATGGACATTACCCAACTCAGCCGGTAATTCCAACCTGTAAGCCACCTTTCCAATTCGTTCTAGAATTTTGAACGGTCCCACATAACGAGGGTTTAGTTTGCCGCGTTTCCCAAAACGCACCACACCCTTCCAGGGTGAAACCTTTAACATAACGCGGTCATTAACTTCAAACTCCAACGGTTTACTACGCTTGTCAGCGTAGCTCTTCTGTCGGTCACGAGCTGCGGCCATACGGTTTCTGATCTGCACAATGCTTTCCGATGCTTCAAGAACAAACTCAGGGCCTGTGATCTGGCTATCACCCACCTCATGCCAACAGAGAGGTGAATGACATTTCCGTCCATACAGTGCTTCGAACGGAGCTGCCTTAATACTTGAATGGTAGCTGTTGTTGTAGGAGAATTCTATCAACGGTAGGTGCTTCTCCCATCCTTTTCCAAAGTCGAGTACGCATGCCCGAAGCATATCCTCGAGTGTTTGGATGGTGCGCTCGCTTTGACCATCTGTCACACCCCCAAAATCCACCCGCGGAGTACCACCGCTTGGGAGCGTGACTGACCAGGATCAAGCCATCAATCATATCAAACATAGCATTTAATATAAAAGTAAATAACGTAAATCATCATGACATGATTGATGTTTCAAAAACCAACATCGTTTAAGTAGCGGAAGCATAGTATGTAATCTCAAAATGAATATAAGTTCGAATAACGTTCATGAATCCAAATCCCACAACGACCTGCTCCTCCCTGTGCAAGCTCCATAAGTGCCTAAGGTCCTGCAAGGCATGCAGCAAATAATCAACAAACTAGTTGAGCGAGTTCACAGAAAGTAAGTTCATAACGTAATGTATAAGTATAGCTAGTGGGGGCTTCCCATACTAGGGTGTATTGAAGGTGGGGGCTTCCCATGTTTATCCTGGCTAATGAGGGCTTCTCATTAACGGTACTTACTAGACTAACTTCCGACCATGTGTTCTTCTTTACCGAGAACAGGAAAACGTACAGGGTCGCGTAGGCTTTACGTGACGTGCCCTTCCCCGAGGACAGTGGTACGCGTGGGGGCTACGTAGGCTTTACGCAGCGTGGCCTTCCGACCTGGAAGCCAGTGGATGGTATTGGGTTACGTAGGCTTTACGTAACGTGTCCTCCCGACCCGGGAGACATATGGCAAGTATATTGGGTTACGTAGGCTTTACGTAACGTGTCCTGACTAACCTGAGGACGATGGTCTATAGTCTGGTATATGCGTAAGTACGAGTGATCATCCCATATTCATCATATCCAACCCAATTCCCAACCCGGGAATCCCATGCCTTGGCTGTGTGAACTCACCTTGGTTTGCTCGGCAGATACACAGAAAGTACAAGTAGCAAGTAAATGGTCACTCACGTCCTATCATGGTTATTATACGAGTCAGGTTCGTATATAGCACGTATATATTAATCACGTATAGTCATGGCAAACATGTACGCATATAAGCAGATAAGACATAGCATGTGAGGATCCAATTGTCTAAGTCCAAACAATACCCGGCCCAATAACATAAGCAGCCCAATAACAAAACAATCCAGATTCTCAATCGACCCAAATAGCAAACACATACAAGTCCATTAATAAAACAGTCCACAATTTAAATTGTCGGGCTCAATAGATTGGGCCCGTGACAGTGAAGGCCCAACAGTGTGCGTGTAAACGATGGTCTCGAGTCGCAACGGAGATCTCGAGTCGCAACCGGAGATTACAAGTCGCAACAGCTGGTTGCGAGTCGCAATGGAGATCTCGGTTCATCATGGTCTGGTTACGAGTCGCAACGGGACTCGCAACCGTGGTTTCGGCCGGTGCTGTTGTGGTTTCGAGTCGAGACGAGAAGGTTTCGACTCGCAATCTGAGTCGCAACCGTGTGTGTAACAGATTTCCATAATTCCTGCATTGACTTATCCGTGATTCTAGCAAACAACTTAGGCAGTTTCACAATTTCGATCAATCAACAGTTAATTCCGATTTCATTCAACTTCAAATCATGAGTATCAAGCATGTTCATATTCACATCAAGAACAGAAAATCAGATTATTATAAAAACATACCGAATCATAAATCATTGGCTATCATGCATCCTACCCGGTTTGCATACATTCAGACTATTAACCCATCCGAATTATTCCTCATAACACCAAACATACATATAACCGATTTCATGTCAAGTAACCGTATAGCTTAATCATTCATGAGAACCGATTAACAATCCAATTAACATCAACATTTAACCATTATTACAAGCATACACCCTAGTTACATCACCTAACAGAATGATGGCAATCACATAATATCACAAATAATCCAAAAACATAACATCATCACTAACCGGATGAAGGTAGAGGATCGATTCGTTTCACAAGCTTCAAAGTGTATGTGTGTGTGCCGTCGGGTTCCAAGCAAGCCGAGAGGGAGAGAGCAAAGCTTCTAGGGTTTGTGTGTTTGTGATTTGCAAAAGTGGTAAAACAAAACCCCTAACTCGGTTTTGTGTGTGTTGCGAATGGGGAGTGGGCCGAGCCCAACTCGGGTATCAAGTGGAGTCCGATTTCAAGTGTGGCCCAAAGGGCTTGTGTGACCATTAAACCTTGTGCGATCGGGTTTAGTGTTTGGTTTGGGCTCGATAAAAATAAACATAACATACACACATAAGGCACATAACATCATAACATTTATTAATTCAATGTCACATAAGCACGTAACGTTACATCAAGCAAGCCTAAAGTTCGAGTTGTCACATTATCCCCAACTAATTGGAAATTTCGTCCCGAAATTTGGTATGCACTCACTGAGGAAGCTAGGTAAACTGTACTGTTCACTGATTTTCCTGGGGTGTCACACCATCCGTCTGCGGGTGATAAGCGGTACTCATGTCGAGTTGGGAACCAAACGATTTATGCATTGACTGCCATAACTCTGAAGTGAAACGCGGATCACAGTCCGAAATGATAGAAGTTGGCACCCCATGCCTAGAAACCACTTCCTTAAGATACACTGCTACCAACTGAGAAAACTTGTCTGTTTCCTTGATTGCTAGGAAGTGTGCTGATTTCGTGAGGCGATCAACAATCACCCAAATAGTGTCGTTCCCAGCCTGAGTTCTGGGTAATCCTGTCACGAAATCCATAGCGATCTGTTCCCACTTCCAGGTGGGTATTTCTGGTTGCTGCAGTAGACCTGAGGGCTTTTGATGTTCCGCTTTGACTTTAGCACAAGTCAAACATTTGCTGACGTAGGTTGCTATATGCGCCTTCATGCTGGGCCACCAGTAGGTAGTTTTCAAGTCATGGTACATCTTATCTGATCCAGGATGTACAGAGTAGCGTGATTTGTGTGCCTCTTCCATTACAAGTTCCCGTAAGTTGCCAAAGAGTGGAACCCAAATGCGTCCAGTTACGTAGTAGGCGCCGTCTCCCTTTTGTTCTAGTCGTTGTCTCGAGCCACGTAAAGCTTCAGCTCGAACATTCTCTGGTTTCAATGCTTCTAACTGAGCATCCCGTATCTGGGAAGGGAGATTGTACCAAATCGTGAGTTGCAATGCTCGCACGCGCCTAGGTGCATTATCCTTTCTGCTGAGGGCGTCAGCTACAACGTTCGCCTTGCCCGGATGGTACTTGATGGCACATTCATAATCGTTTAATAATTCCACCCATCGTCGTTGTCGCATATTTAATTCTTTCTGGTCGAAGATGTGCTGGAGACTTCTATGGTCGGTGTAGATGGTGCATTTGGTACCGTACAGATAGTGCCTCCAAATCTTCAACGCAAACACCACCGCTCCTAACTCCAAGTCGTGTGTCGTGTAGTTCTTCTCGTGCACCTTTAGCTGACGAGAAGCATAAGCTATCACCTTCTCGCGTTGCATCAACACACAACCGAGACCCTGAATCGAAGCATCACAATAAACCACAAAATCTTCGGTACCCTCTGGTAATGACAAGATTGGTGCACTGCAAAGTTTCTTCTTTAACAACTGGAAGGCCTCTTCCTGCTTCATTCCCCAAGAGTACGCCGTGTTCTTCTGTGTTAGTGAAGTGAGAGGTTGCGCGATTTTCGAGAAGTCTTTAATGAACCTTCGATAATACCCCGCGAGACCAAGAAATTGCCGCACTTCAGACGGAGTCTTTGGTGCTGCCCAATTCTTAACTGCATCCACCTTTGCAGGATCCACATGTATCCCTTTCTCGTTAACAACGTGCCCAAGGAAATGCACTTCTCGGATCCAGAAGTCGCACTTAGAAAACTTCGCATACAGTTGTTCCCTTCTCAAAAGTTCCAAGATGAGACGTAGGTGACGCTCGTGATCTTCCTTGTTCTTCGAATAGACTAAGATGTCATCGATGAATACTATAACGAATTCATCGAGATAAGGCTTACATACGCGGTTCATGAGATCCATGAAAACCGCTGGTGCATTAGTCAATCCAAACGGCATGACCAGAAACTCATAGTGTCCGTAACGCGTTCGAAAAGCTGTCTTGGGAACATCCTCTTCCCTAACCCTTACCTGGTGATAACCCGACCTTAAGTCGATCTTTGAATAGAAGCTTGACCCTTGCAACTGGTCGAATAAGTCGTCGATGCGTGGTAACGGATAGCGGTTCTTAATGGTCACCTTGTTGAGCTCTCGATAGTCGATACACATACGGAATGACCCGTCTTTCTTCTTTACGAACAGAACTGGGGCTCCCCAAGGCGAAGAACTGGGTCGAATAAAGCCCCTGTCCAACAACTCCTGCAGTTGATTAGACAGTTCCTGTAACTCTCCTGGTGCTAACCGGTAAGGAGCTCGAGCAATTGGAGCCGCTCCTGGTGCAAGATCAATCTGAAATTCTACTTGACGGTGAGGAGGTAACCCTGGTAGCTCCTCTGGAAATACATCAGCGAATTCTCGCACCACTGGTAGATCCTCAATCTTACTCTCTTCAGACTGAGCGTTGGTAACTAACGCTAACATTGCTGGATACCCCTTTTGTAGATACTGTTGTGCACGCATGGCCGTGATAATTCCAACCATCGTCCCACTACGATGCCCTTGAACTAACAGTGACTCTCCATCAGGGAGAGGAATACGCACAATCTTCTCCTTACATAGGATTTCTGCTTGGTGCTTAGACAACCAATCCATGCCTACCACTATGTCAAAACTACCGAGCGTAACGGGAAGGAGGTCAATATCAAACACCTGACCCACGAGATCTAGTTTGCACCCGAAAAGGACGTTCGAGGTTTCTATCGTTTTACCATCTGCTAGTTCTACTACTTGTTTAACTTCTAGAGGTGTTGGGGTTATCCCTAATTGTTGACTAAATTCTAGGGACACGTAACTCCAATCGGCACCTGAATCAAATAATACAGAAGCAATACGATTGTTAACAGGAAACGTACCAGTTACAACGTTGCCGTCATTCCTGGCATCCCCTGCTCCAAGCTGAAACACTCTGCCCCGAGCACCATTACCCCCGTTGTTGCCGTTGTTGTTGTTGTTGTTGTTCCCAGCATTGTTGTTATTCGGGCGGTTGTTGTCGTTGGCGTTCTGGTTTAACTGAGGGCAATCCCGCTTAAAGTGACCCTCGTCACCACACTGAAAGCACCCCTTCCTGAAACCCTGGTTCTGCTGGGGTGGTTGTCCCTGTTGTCTCTGATTCTGCTGGTTTTGTTGCTGCTGGTGTTTGGGTTGTGAGGTTCTACAATCCCTGGCCTCATGGCCTGGCTTACCACACTTGTTACACGTCCGACCACACGGCCCCCAATGATGATAGCCACATTTGTTACACCGTGGCTTTCTCCCTGCATAAGAACCCTGGCTGTGGCCACTTCCCTTGCCTTGATTGACAGAAGACGACTGGCTGATGTTGCGGTTGCTGTTGTCTGGCCTTTTCTGAGTCTGGCCAGCACTGGATGCTTTGTCATAATCACCCCACTTCCGCTTGTTATCATTAGCGGACGCAGTGGCAGTGGGTGTAGCAGCAGTAGCGGCCGAAATTCGCGGAGGTAACGAATCGTTTTCCACCTCTTGGTCCACAATCTTATGAGTCAGACGAACGATCTGTGTCAAATCATTGAGATGGGCTGCAGTGACCAAGCTCTTCACACGCGGAGGCAACCCTTTGATGAATAACTCAATCCTCCGAGACATAGGCCGGGACAAGTTCGGGCACATGTCGGCCAGTTCATACGATCGCTTCACATACGCTTCGACTTCAGATCCAACCATCTTCAAGTCGTAGTATTCGTTTTCCAACTTCTGGACTTCATCCCGAGGACAGTACTCCTCCCTGATCAGTTCTTTAAAGTCTTCCCAGGTTGTGGCATTCGCCGCCTCGATGCCCAACAACTGTACCTGGGCGTTCCACCACGTTAGGGCACCATCTGCCAAGGTACCCGCAGCATATTTCACCCTGTCCCCAGCGGGACAGTTACAGATAGCGAACACAGACTCTGCTTTTTCGAACCATCTTAGGAGTCCCACAGCCCCTTCAGTCCCGGTGAAGGTCTGTGGCTTGCAGTCCATAAACATTTTGAATGTACACGCAGGCTGGTTAGGTTGAGGTTGCGCTTGTTGACCTAAATAACGGGAGGAAACACATTATAGGAATGAAAAGACGTGTACGTGGTATAAGAGTAAAGAGTACTTGGTACATTCCGTACCAGCTTGATAGGCTGCCAAAGCCTCAGCCACGCGGGTATTGATTAGGTCATTCAACTCAGCCTGAGTCATGTTGATGTTGCCACGTCCGTGTCCTCGTCCACTCATGTTTCTATAGTAGGGAATAAACCGATTTAGAGATCGAAATAAGATAGGAGTCAAGGACCATACTGATATTTACGTACTACTAGGTTCACACATAGTAAGGCAGAACCCTTCTCACGCTCGATAAGCCTCACTGGGACTCGCATGCACCCCGCGTTATTATTAAGTGTGCACCCATAATAATAAGGCGATTTGCATGTTCATCTCAGTGCCTCTTAGCTTGCGCTCGAAGTTCCTTCCGTTCAAACAACACAACAGGTGGTATCACAAGTCTATGGTTCATATGAATCGACGAGTAGTGTCACACTATCCAGTCACTATAGTATTAAATGTGTCAGTTCGTATACGTTGTGAGTGTGTGACTGCTAAGCTAGTAATGTATAAAGGGAGAGACGAACCTTGCAATCTGGAGCTGAGTGTCATGATCGATGTTCGAAGGCGTTCGGTTATAGTCTAGTTTTACAAAACGTTTTAAAACCTAGTTCACTATAACCAGTGGCTCTGATACCAAACTGTAACACCCCCAAATTACCACCTGCGGAGAACCCCCCGCGAGGCGTGTTACACATCAGAGTCTGAGCCACCAATCACATTGAACCAATAGAAAATACTTAATAAAACATGTTATCAATTCAATAATGTTGAGTAGCGGAAGCATATAATAAATTGTTTTGTAATCGTTTCATAATAACTCAAAACCAAAGTGTCAATACTAGTAATCCCATAGCTTCGACCCATGACAACTCCAGCACTCCCAGATAGCAAGTCCACGCTCCAAAGTTAACGACCTACAAGCATGCAACAAGTGCGTCAGACTACGCTGGTGAGTTCAAGGTGTTATTACGCGTGGTGTTACCAGATATATGTTAATACGATTCGATGATACGTTACGATGTTGCTCAAGTTAGATTACCCTAGGGACTACGCCCTTACGTAACCGAGGAGTGTGCCTCTAAGCAACCCACTATGTTGTTCGGTTAGTTACCCTAGGGGAACCGCCCTTACGTAACCGAGGAGTGTGCCTCTGAACAACCATAGTGAAACCCAGATAATTAGTTCACCCCCCGTCCTTACGGCCCGGTGTGAGGTTCCCACCTAATAGCGCTATCAACTAATTACCCCCATTGCCCTCCAGGCAATAACCAAAACCGATTAAGTTGTTTACCCAATGTTTCCCTTCCAAATGTTTACCAGTTGTCCCAAACCACCGGGACGCATGCTTGAGAAAAAACAATGAACTCACCTGGGATTGCTCGGTATGATACACACAGTTCAATTAAGTTAAAAGGCGATCAACCACGTCCTACCAAAGTTATCATACCAATCAGATTCGTATTCAAGTATTGCACGTAGGTTCTACACGTATTGTAACAGGTTGTACTTCGTCATCGTATAGGTATCAACGTAAACAGTTACATAACAAGCATAGTCCAAGTGTTCAGCCCAATCAGTTGGGCTCGTGATAGTGTGCAGGCCCAATATCAGCGTGTACGGTTACATGGTCTCGAGTCGAGATTTCGAGTCGCAACGAAGGAAGGTCTCGAGTCGCAACAAGGGTCGTTTCGGTTTGTCATGGTCCGGTTTCGAGTCGCAACGGGACTCGCAACCGTGGTTTCGGTTCATGCTGTTTTGTGTCGGTTTCGAGTCGCAACTGGACTCGCAACCACGGTTTCGAGTTGTGCTGCTGTGTGCCGGTGTGAGGTCTCGAGTCGTAATGGGAGATTCCGACTCGAAATCCGTGTCGCAATCAGTGCACGTAACAACTTTCCTGATTTCCTTATTTGCATCATAATCAATTCCGTAAAAACAGTTAACAACTTTGGCAGTTTCGAATTTAGATCAAATCAGTTATTATTTCACAATCAACCACATTCAAACTGTTCATGCCCTATTCAAGAACATACATCTTAATCATTCACACAGATTCTTAAACACGACCATATAAATGCAGCCGATTATACCTATCCGTTCGGTTGTAAGCAGGCAATTCTGATTTAACATAGGTAAACAGCCGGTTAACAAGCATCATATCCGATTAGATACAAACATACAAACATGGCCGATTCATGAACATTAATAGTTAACATCATAGTCAAACATACTATCATGCAACAATACTCACAAGAACATTCATATAACAGCCGATTCCTCAACAATATTCAAACCAACAATAAACATATCAATTACTAACCGAATTAGAGAAGAGACAAGAGTGATCCTCGGTTGTAGGGTGTGGGTGTGTCGCCGGGTTCCAAGTAGCCGAGAGGGAGAGAGAGTCAGTCTTGTGTGTGTGTGTGTTGTAACTAACTAAGGGCAATAACCCCTAAAGAGATGTTTGTTTGCGGGCATGAGAGTGGGCCGAGCCCCACATCTCGAGTACAAATATTACGGCCCAAAGTTCATGTTGTGTGGTTCGGTTTGTTTATGACATACGTACATGCACTCATATAACACAAAACACAAAATCATAACGTCATAACAATCGTAATAGTTCACATCAGCACATAATGTTACACAGAAGTGGGCTCGAATTACGAGTTGTCACATCCATTGTATGGTTTTCTAGCAGGGGGTTGAGCTGTTTGGTTGGGGACGGCTTGACCATTGTGAGCGACCACGGCGAAGTTCTGAGAAGCCTTTCGCTTCTTTGACTTCTTACAGGATTCAGTCTGTTCATCCATGGTCTTTGATTCCTCGATTGGCTTCTTGTCACCCTTTCGAAAAAGTTTATGCTTTCTGATCTGCGATTCAGTCAAGGTTGCAGATAGCTCAATGGCCTGACGAAGTGTGGTAGGGTTGCTACCAGTGACAATGTCTTGTACCGAGTCAGGCAGGCCGTCGATGTACCTTTCGATAGCCTTGTCGAGTGGGGCGACCATAGTCGGGCAAAGTAGACTCAACTCCTCAAATGTATCAGTATATGCCCTGTGTTCGCAACTATCTTGTTTCAAATCATCAAACTCCTTCTCCAACGCTCGTTGTTCATGACGAGGACAAAACTCTCTCATCATAAGAGCTCTCAGTTCAGCCCATGTTTGTGCTAGAGCAACATCTGCACCACGGTCTCTCATTACCCCGTTCCACCATGTAAGAGCCCTCTTCTGAAACACACTCGAAGAAAACTCGACCTTGCGATTTTCCGGACACTGCACGTGGCGAAAGGTATTCTCGATGCTCTCGAACCATTGGAGAAGCCCAGTTGCTCCCTCAGAACCACTAAACTTTAGTGGTTTAGCCGAGTTAAAGTTCTTGAAATTGCATGTACCATTGTTGTTGTTGTTGGCTTGGTTCCATTGAGCAAAGAGATTTGGGAATTGAGCAGCCATCTGCTGCGCAATAATTTCTGCCAGCTCGGCAGTTGCTATCTGGTGTTCGCGTCGAGGAGGTATTCTAAAAGGGGAAAAACATGAAAGGAAACAAATAAAATAGTATTGGGTAAGAATAGGATGTTACAATTACTGACCATAATCACGGTTGATGGTCATTTGTTTGAATCATGAAGCAAACAAACAACACCAAGGCTAAATCAAAGCAAATAGATCCTTATAGTGTATCGCGAAGACATGCTCGCCTATAAGTGGACACTCACCCCAAGAGTTCCCAGGTAAGAGTGACTGGTCCGATTATGTGGATTTGTACGAACACTCTAACCTTAGATAGAAAACCCAGGGTACAGGCATTCACTCTTCCAGTTTGCACGTGTTCACACTATTTAGGACCCAAAACTTTGACGGGAGTTTTGAAAATTCAAAGGGGTTCAAAACCTTATAACAGAGGGTTCAAAACCTAGTAATCAATCATCCTAGAACAGATAATTGGTTTTCAAAGCGGTTTTGAAATTTATGTTCTTGTTGCGGTCGTCGCCTAAGGATAGGCGACGGTATTGTTTTATGACTAAACGCAAGTAAACTCGCGTTAGGGTCCTAGGAAGGTTATAGACTAGGTCAAAGCATTACTAATAACCTAATTCCCTATAACCATTGGCTCTGATACCAACTTTTCTGTCACACCCCGACCACGTAGAACATACAGAACGTGGCGGAAACGTCGGGGAGTGTTGTAACAGAATTAATTGTTTCAAATCCATGGCAATTGAAGTTTCGTTTTATTGGTCAAACATGAAAGTTTACAATGTTTAAACAAGAACCAAAGAGTACATAACATAAATTAACTAGTTCTTGTCTCGTTTTAAGGCACTAAGGCACAGGTCCGCCTAAGTATGTCTTCATAAGTCCTATGCATCATCTCCTGAAAACACATGTGAAAGTAGGTACGTCAGCATAAAAATGCCTGTGAGATACATTGGTTTTGTGAAAACGGAATTCATGACTTATGTTTGAGAAAATGTTTAGTCATGAACCTTGTAAATTGGCTTTGTCTTGTAAATCATTTGAAAAACGGTAAGATCAGATGATATGTATAAATAAGAGGACACTGTATGGTTAAACAGATAACCATGTAAAATGTGTTTGTATAAGATAAGTCGTTTGTAAAATAATGTCTCGTGAAAAGTGTGTTATTTGTACAAAATGTCATATGTCTCAAATTGAAATGATTCAAATAACACTACGATATGTAATACCATACAAACACTTATATATAGGAAGTACCAGCGGCGTATCCACCATGCTTGTATCATATTACACACGCCTCGTTACTTAATCACTTACTCAAACCAAACCATCAAGATGAAATGTTTAACAATTGTGGAAAAGTTTATGTATAGTCAAATGTCTACTGTCAAAGTGTAAATCATGTCAACTGATACAACAGGTTCACATGGTTCAACGGTTACAGACGGTTCATGTATTCAAAGGGGTAAGACGGTTCACATAGTCAAATGGTCACAACGGTTCGATATGTAGCATAATGTGTTCATATGCTGGATGAGCATATGCAACAGAAATGCAATGTGAAACAATGTACTACGTATGCACACAATGGGCGTACGTAGCATGAAATGTATTGTAGAGTACAACGGTTCAAAATGTAGTATAATGTGTTCATATGCTGGATGAGCATATGCAACAGAAATGCAATGTGAAACAATGTACTACGTATGCACACAATGGGCGTACGTAGCTTGAAATGTATTGTAGAGTACAACGGTTCAAAATGTAGTATAATGTGTTCATATGCTGGATGAGCATATGCAACAGAAATGCAATGTGAAACAATGTACTACGTATGCACACAATGGGCGTACGTAGCATGAAATGTATTGTAAAGCAATGTACTAAGTACGCACACAATGGGCATACATAGCATGAAATGTATTGTAAAGCAATGTACTAAGTACGCACACAATGGGCATACATAGCATGAAATGTAGTGAAATCATGTACTATATATGTACTATCGAACATAGCAAGTATATGATGTGAAAACGGGAAAGCATGAAAGTAACAAGTAGGCACATGTGTTTCACCCCAAAACAGTTTGGAAAACAGTAAAAGAGGGGTTCAATGTACTCACCTGAGGTTGCTTTGAAGTTCTTGTATAATAACCAAACAATGCTAGAGATCACGGAATATCAAACGACACCTAATAGGTAGCTATGTTAATATACCGGACCTAAATCGGAAGGATCAGATAGTATGCGGGTTCGTAAACCAAACGAGTATGGAGACTCGTGTAATATGGTTTAACAAAGCCTATATACTAAAATGAAACCTAACCTAAGTGCTTACGGTCCATCACGACCCGTTTAGGTAGCTTATGCTACCCTAACGCGTCGTTCGCGTAGAACGCGTTCGGAACGCCTAACATCGTGACTACAAGGTATAACCTCGGAAGGTTATAGCTATGGTCACCTAATGTGTTTGGTCGGATCCTAATGATCGACCAAATGGGTCGGGTTCGAAAGTATAAGCGATGGTTTAGATCGCTTACCTTACGACCCTATATAAGCACTAAACTAAAAGTGAAGAGCTAAGCATGTTAGAACATGCTTAACTAAGTTTAGAAAACAGGTTTGGCATCAAAACAAACGGCTTTGATGCTCACGAGTAGTTTGGTTACAAAATACGCAAGAATGCGCATTTTGGCCGAAACTACGGCTTGTCACTGAGCCTAGCTAACGTGGTAATGTTCCCTAACGCGTCGTTCGCGTAGAACGCGTTCGGAACGCCTAACATCGTGACTACAAGGTATAACCTCGGAAGGTTATAGCTATGGTCACCTAATGTGTTTGGTCGGATCCTAATGATCGACCAAATGGGTCGGGTTCGAAAGTATAAGCGATGGTTTAGATCGCTTACCTTACGACCCTATATAAGCACTAAACTAAAAGTGAAGAGCTAAGCATGTTAGAACATGCTTAACTAAGTTTAGAAAACAGGTTTGGCATCAAAACAAACGGCTTTGATGCTCACGAGTAGTTTGGTTACAAAATACGCAAGAATGCGCATTTTGGCCGAAACTACGGCTTGTCACTGAGCCTACCTAACGTGGTAATCAGTAGGTATAGTCACTACGGACTATAACCATCGTGATCACGCTCACGTTATGAACTTCGTGCTGACCATAGGCTGGTCACACGGAAAGTCAAACAAAACGTTGACTTTCGGACTCGAAAAGCGAATAAAAGAACGAAAGAACACTTACGGAGGGTCCCCGAATGCTAATCTAGATCAAAATGGCTCAGGTATGAAACAAACGTTCCAACTTAGAGCTCTTGATCAGATTGTGTGGGTTTTTGGCAACAAGGGGGGGGGGGTATTTATAGGAAAAGCATAACCATTAGGATCGTTTATCGAATATCGTGCCACGATCTTGTGCGTACACTTGTCAAAATATTGTGGTAAGTCAGAACTTGGCCCTTGGCTCTTGATTGGGTGAAAGGGCATTGCCCCTTGAACGAACGAAAGGCCAACTGCATTGAATGCAAGCATTGAATCTGGTCTGATAGTCCCACGCGGCCCGCGTGAAGGTGCAGGCCAATCTTACGCGGGCCGCCTGGCCCCGTCTGATCTGCACCAAGTTTCAGAATTTGCAGTTTTGGTCCCTGTTGCGTGTTTAAGCCATTTCCGACACTTCTAAGGCCCGTAAAGCCAACTTTAAGGCCCTAAAATGATGCCTAAACATTGTGGACATGAAACATGCTCAGAAATATGTCGGATGTTGGTTCGTTTGGCCGTACGATCGTGATGTTCGCTTAATTACGACGGAATGCGCATAAGCGCGAAAGACGATCCAAATGACGCGACGAATGGATTTTTCTCATGCCAAACACTAAGGCATAATATTAGGATGCTTACCTAAATTTTTGGATGTCCGGATGTATTCAGAATGTAAGTTATGCGCGAAAGTGCAAACTTGTGCACTTTTTAACACTTTTAGTCCCTGAATGATCCAAAAGTTTGTTTTGGCATACCAAACCCCTCAAAGCCTATTTCTAAGCTATGTAAAGGATATTTATGGTATGCTTAACTTATGGACATGTTTCGGAATGTTCGTTACAGTTCAAATTGGCATACTTTCGCAGTTTGTCAAGTTTAGTCCCTGTAAGCGAATTAACTTGTTTTTGCCATACCAAAGCCTTCAAAACTTATTTCTAAGTCATGTAAAGGTTATTTAAGGTATGTTGAGTATATGTTGATGTTCCGGAGTATTTGTCGCATTAAACTGAGTACGTTTACGCACTAGGTTGCGTATAATTCTCCAGAAAGCGATGTAAAGTTTGAAATTGAACAAGAATTGATATGTGCAATAGATACACATATTTACACAAGATCCCAAGTATGAAATACGATATTTCATCGGCTTGGTATTTGTTTGATGGTCGCGGTGACACAGGTGTCACAGGGAGTTTAGTCTGTAAG
Organism: Helianthus annuus; assembly: GCF_002127325.2. Classification (NCBI taxonomy): domain Eukaryota; kingdom Viridiplantae; phylum Streptophyta; class Magnoliopsida; order Asterales; family Asteraceae; genus Helianthus; species Helianthus annuus. Next base: position 72,901,525 of record NC_035440.2, on the reverse strand, counting down.
CTTGCATTGTAACCTTTTGCTTTTAATGTAATCTTTCGACTCTATGAAAAAGCAATTGTTTATCAAACTATATTCTCCTTTGATTGTGTTTACAAAGTTTGTTATTCATTTCCGTTGCACTTAAAACTGCTAATATTTATTTGATTTGTTCAAACATCACAAACAAGCACAATCATGAGAGCCTCGGATCCAACAAGAATACAACATATAGGCATTCATGTGCTGCTGCAGATCTTGTCTTAATACACTTCAGGGTTTCCAATAATGTTTTCCTGTAAGTGTCCCTTGATCCATCTTATGTTGTTGTGTGAACTTGTTCTTTCTGATGGATTTGGAGCTTCCCCCTGATTTGTGACCTCTGTGTTATTAGGAGGATCAAAATTCTGTTGTTCAATTGGATTTTGTGATGAATTCCCAGAATTCTTATCATTTGGTATACTTGCTGATGGACGTTCCAGGTTATCTGTAGGGTTAGTACATGACATAGTTTTATTTAAAGCAATTTGCATGTAGTCATGTTCTAAAAGTTCTTCAGCCAATTTGTTAAGAAGATCTTCAGAATTTTCTGATTGTTTTGATAAGCTTATATCTTGTAAAATTTCATCAGAAATTTTTGTTTATGATGAATCATCAAATGACACATACAAACTTTCTCTTATTGTCATTGAATTTAAAAGAAAAACTCTGTATGCTTTTGAGGACAATGAGTATCCTAGAAAAGTTCCTTTTTCAGCTTTCCTGTCAAATTTTTCAAGACTATCAAAATCATTGAAGACAAAACATCTACAGCCAAAGGTATGTAAAAATTTGATGTTTGGGATCCTTTGGTTGTTGATGTTATATGGAGTTTTCTGGTGTCTTTTGTTAATGATAGATCTGTTTTATGTAAAACAGGCATTTGCAATTGCTTCAGTCCAAAAGTAAGTAGGCAATCCGGAATAAGCAAGCATTGTTCTTGCTGCTTCTACCAGGGTCCTATTCCTTCTTTCAACAACTCCATTCTGTTGTGGAGTTCTTGGGGCAGAAAAGTCATGAGAAATTCCTTTGCTTGTATGGAAAATTTCAAGTTTTCCATTTTTAAATTATTTTCCATTGTCAGATCTGATCCATCTTACAGGTAATTTCAACAGATTTTCAGTTTTTCTAATTAAATTAATGATCAGATCTGTGGTTTCACTTTTATTTCTGAGAAACTCAACCCAAGTGTACTTGGAGTAGTCATCTATAATAACTAAAATGTATTTCTTTCTAGAAAAACTTGTGTTGGACCGTTGTTTGACCCGAAAAAGTCAGTTAAGGCAGTTCAGCTTTGCGTACAAAGGCGGAATCAGTGTAGACAAAGTAACAACAACTTTTCCTTTCAATTTCCTTCTCTATTAATGCTTTCTGAGTAGATTTTGACAGAGTTTCGTCACCTAGCACAAGACCTGATTGCGCTCCAATGGTTTCAAATGAAATCACACATGGGGTATTTATAGATGTGCTCATATAAGCGAAACCCGCTAGTATCTTGGAGCGAAACCCCTAACTAACCCTAAAAGCGAAATCACCAACTAAGTGTACACTAGAGAGAAATACCAAGAACATGATTTCGCTTATAATGACACATATGTCGTTATGAGCGAAATTAACATTCTAAAACCCTAGTTTTCTGATTTTCGACTCTGTACAACCTATCCAGCCCTAAGACTAAAAATAAACGTAGTCAACAGACATTTCATGCACCAACAGACTCCCCCTTGGATGTTGACGAAGTCTTCAGCTCTGAGTCTTCAGTCTTGGTCTTTTCTCTAACTCTGTCTTTTCGTTGTAAAAACTCTATCTTCACAGGTTCAGAATCACTTCCTAGGTCCATCTTCAGACTCCCCTTTGACTGTTGATCCAGACTCCCCCTTTCACAGACTCCCCCTCTCAGTATGCTAGAATCTGAGGTCTTGATCTGGTTCAAGCTTTGACAATTAGCTCCCGTGGGAATGATGAAGTCCAAAACCTGTGTCTCAAACATCAAACATTACAAACTATCTTTTCACAAAATCACACAATCTGTCAGTACTAGAAATCCACTCAAGTATTCAGGTCCAATTTAATGACCCTGATTACTCAATTAATCTACCAAGTTCAACTTAATGACCTTGGTTGATCTTTTGAGAATACAAATTGATTTTGTAAAACTTTTCAAACATTTTCTGAAAAATGTAACAAGCATCAAATTAATGAACTTGTTTTAACTTTCTTAGCAATCCAATCTCTATCAAAGTAAGCTTTCCTCATTCTTCACCTCAGAACTTTTCCTGCATCTGCTTTAATCTCCGAGAATCCAACGATTAACTTTCCACTTTGGTTTGTCAAAAATAAAGAAGAAATAAAATCTTTTTGGAATTTTAATAAAGTGTTCTAAACTAAGAAATGAAATGCAGAAACTTAAATTGCAGAATGTAAAGAAAATAAATTATTTACAAACTTATTTTTGGCGAGCGTGTCAGGGAATCATATCAGCTTTTCAGACAAATTACAAGTACCGTTAAGCTTCATTTCATATTCAGACTTAAACAATTCACCTCGATTGTCGATATACTGATCCATCTTAAATTCTCACACAAATTTCATTTTACTCAGGATACGATTTAGATGTCTTATGAACTTAGCTCATTCATGTGTCCCACCTCTTGAATATACTCCCGTATCCAGAATCCCAGATATTCAGTCTTACAGGTGAGTATACCACAGATGATATCTGTAAGGGGTTAAATGCGAGGGCCGTGAGAGCTCAGGTCGATACTTCTGTATACGCAGAGAGATGACGGATTCGACTTTTCGGTGTGTCCCCTTTAGAGGATCTTTTAGTTACAACAGCAGCGACTATCAATTTTATTGTTTCATCAGCTTGCTGAGGGTGATGCTATGTTTCAAGCATTTGCAGAAAGTATTATTCGGGGACTAGGTCAGAATTTCCATTCAGCAGAACTCCCGGAATAATACCCCAGATATCACTGAGTATAAAGACCTAGTATCTCAGAATATGGGACCTTTCAAACGAGATTTTAGGGGTTACCTATATATCTAAGTAGTGTTCCCCACGAATTACGCAAGTTTGAAATTTTAGGTTTATATCCCGAAAAAATCTACTAATTGTGCGAAAACCTATCGACACATCATTAGTGAGACTGTTTAACTCATCTAAACTTTACAATTCTTTAGCATACTGTAATTGTCTAGCTGATGTACTATCATTTTCCCTTTTTACACAAGCTCTTTTTCAGTTTTCTATTGTTTTTGGATTTTGAAATTTTATCATGTTTTTGTATTTTTGCATTTTTTATTGTTTTTGTATTTTCTGAAAATAAACTATTTACATATATCTATTTACATCTACTCCCCCTAAATACCAAAACAAGTAAAAAATCGACAAACCATTGCAGATTGTTTCTCGTCTTCATCGGCAATAGTACTCTCATCAACGCCAATAATGCCATCCGACACCGAAAGAAGCTTCATACCATTCAGTTTTAACAAATATTTAAACCGATTTTTATCAAAAGCTTTGGTATGTAAATCAGCTTTCTGTTCGTCAGTGTGGATTTTCTCAATTCTTATCAACTTTTTCTCGAAACAATCGCGAATAAAGTGATGACGAATTTCTATGTGTTTAGTTTTAGCGTGATGTACTGGATTCTTTGTTATATTTATTGCGGCCTCATTATCAACAAAAAAGGTGTGTTAAGAAACTGCAAACCGTAGTCGCGCATCTGTTGCTGTATCCACAGGATCTGAGAGCAGCAACTGCTAGCAGAAACGTACTCCGCTTCACATGTAGATAACGCCACAGACGTTTGTTTCTTACACTGCCAGGTGATTAACCTAGGTCCAAAGAACTGGCATCCTACAGTTGTTGATTTTGAATTGACTTTGCAGCATCCGAAATCCGAATCGGAATACCCTTCGAGCGTAAAGTCGCCTTTCCTAGGATACCACAACCCCAATGAAGGAGTTCCTTTCAGGTAGCGTAATATCCTCTTCACAATAATCATGTGCGAAGCTCTCGGGTTAGATTGATATCTTGCTGCGAGGCACGTTGGGTACATGATATCAGGACGTGAAGCAGTTAGGTACATCAAAGAACCTATCATGGATCGATAAAACGTTTCATCAGCCCTATCTCCGGTGAGATCTGGGTGAATCCCATGATTTGTTGCAAGTGGGGTAGCAGCTGGAGTAGAACTTGACATCCCAAATTTCTCTAGAATATCATGAACGTACTTTGTCTGGTGAATGAAAATTCCCTCAGGTAGTTGTTCAACTTGTAGACCCAGAAAGAATTTCATCTCCCCCATTGATGACATTTCGAATTTCTGCTTCATCACTGATTTGAAATCTTTGCATAGATTTTCATTCGTCGACCCAAAGATTATATCGTCCACATAAATCTGAACTATCAGAAGATGACCGTCGACCTCTTTAGTGAAGAGAGTGGCATCCACTTTTCCACGTATGAAACTGTTGGCTAGTAGGTGTTGAGACAAAGTCTCGTACCAAGCTCTCGGGGCCTGGTGTAACCCATACAGCGCTTTGTCCAGCAAGTAGACCTTGTTTTTGTGGATTGGGTCAGTAAAGCCCGGCGGCTGACCGACATATATCTCCTCTTTAACCTTCCCATAAAGAAACGCCGATTTTACATCCAACTGATATACTTTGAAGTTCTTCCAAGACGCAAATGCAAGAAAAATTCTGATTGCCTCTAGTCGTGCCACAGGAGCATAGACTTTAATAAAATCGATCCCCTCCTGTTGACTAAAGCCCTGAACAACGAGTCGAGCTTTGTTCCTTACAACAACTCCTCTGTCGTCTCTCTTACATTTAAATACCCATTTCGTATTGATTTCTATCTGGCAAATCCACTAGCTTCCACACTCCCAACTTTTCAAACTGACTCAACTCTTCTTGCATCGCAATGACCCAAGAGTCTTCAGTAAGTGCCTCTTTGTAAGTTCACGGTTCGATCTACCAAATGAAACAACTTAATGAAAATTCAGTTTGTAAAGGTGCTACTGTAGAATAAAAACATGTAAGGCCCTGGTCAATTTGATGTCTCGTGCGAACGCCTGCTTGCAATTCTCCTATGATTAACTCCTCTGGATGATATGAAAGAGTTCGCAGCATTACTTCGCTTGGAACATCCACATCGCCTTCCAGATTAGTAACATTTTGATTTGCACCTTGTTCATCAATTTGGTTTATTTGACTTAAATCCTGAATCTGCTCCCCCTCAGAATCTGAATCTCCATGATCAAAGATCGGCATGTTTTCAGCTTCTTGATTATCATTCTGATCCGACTGATTATCTTGAGCAACTTCATTCTGTTGGACATCGTCGTGTTCACCAGCATTACTCGGACCTGCTTCATCGTCATTTGAAGTTTCCGTGGTCGCCTTGAATATTCAGCTGGGAACCTTTGCTGTGACGCGTACTCGCGTAAAATATCCAACTCATCAAAGAAATCTTCTTCTTCTTCTTCTTCTCTCATGCCAAATGAATCCCACAACATGTCATAATGATATCGCCATGAATCTCCTGGATTTTGTGGCGGCATAGTATAACCTTGACAATTAACATTTGCAGCTTCAATAATCTGCTTCTCACTTGGAACGAAGACACGTCGCGAAGGACTTGAATAACCAACAAATATACCCTCAATGCACTTCGGACCAAACTTTCCATAAGGCTCTAGAACAGTACAGGGTGACCCGAACGGTTCAAGATACTTCAAATTCGGTTTGCGGTTATTGATTAACTCAAAGCATGTTTTGTTGAACTTCTTGACAGTGAGAACCCTGTTGAGCGTATAGCATGCGGCGGAAACAGCTTCAGCCCAAAAATTAATCGGTAACTTTGAATCTTCGAGCATCGTTCTAGCCGTCTCGATTAGTGTCTGATTTTTGCGTTCTGCGACTCCATTCTGCTGCGGAGTGTACGGAGCACTAAACTCATGCAAAATACCTCTTTCATCACAAAATTCTTCCATCTTGCTATTCTTGAATACAGTACCATTATCACTTCGAATTCTTTTGATACGCCTTTGGTACAGATTCTCAATCTTCTTGAACAATGCCATCAAACTATCAAACATTTCGTCTTTTGTCTTCAAGAAAGAAACCCACGAAAATCTAGAATAATCATCAGTAACCACAAGACAATATTTGTCTCCCGTAATACTCTTGACATTCACCGGACCAAACAAATCCATGTGAAGTCTCTTCAGGGGTCTTGAGACTGAATTGACTTGCTTTATAGGGTGTGACTTTTTATTCTGCTTGCCTTTCACACAGCTAATACACTCCCCTTCCAGATGAAAACCTTTGACATGAAATCCAAGAACTAAATCATTGTGCACCAAGTGATTCATTTTTCTAAGATGTATATGCCCCATCTTCCGGTGCCATAATCTCGATTCTTTTCAGTTGCTCTGGACACGAAACAATGAGCCTGACCCGTGGTTGTAGTAGCTACGCTCATATCCAACATGTACAGATCATTAACTCTCGGTGCCCTCATGATAATCCATTCCTCAGGGATTACAAATCCTGGTTTCAAGATCAAACATTCTTTATCAGTGAAGTGAGTGGTATACATCCTGTCACAGATCTGCGAAATACTCAGCAGATTGTTCTCCAGCTCAGCAATGTAGTTAACTCTTTCAAACGTCACAATCCCGTTGGATAACGTTCCTTCACCAATAATCCTTCCTCCTTGATTACCCGCAAAACCAACATAACCTCCATTGATATTCTTCACATCATACAACAATGTGGTCTTTCCTGTCATATGTCGAGATGCTCCACTATCCATAATCCAGCATGAGACTAATCTCGGAAGATCCTGCACATATAACAACATGATTTAAACACTTCAATAAAGATGCCGATTCATGCTTCGCGATCAAGGAAGCTCCGGCAATTCAAACTGTTTAGTCAAACATTGTGTCCACCCAAGCCTCATCAGCCTTGGTTGTAACCTTGACATTTTTAACTCTCGCAATTTGAATTTTAAAGTTTTCAGCCTTCAGAGGTGGAAAATTTGCATCATAATCAATCGGAATTGAATCCTCAGAAGGTGAAATCTTTTTCTCAGTTTTAGGTTTCCAAACTTGTTGAGATAATGCAACCCGTGTGTAAAATTTGTCATTTTTAGTTACCACTTTCTTTACGGGTTCATTTTTCACTTTGGTGTTGTCATTTTTCACACTCTTTTTCTCAACAACCATTGTTGCTTTTCCCTTCTCGTCAACTTTCTTCTTTTGAATCTTTACAATCTCAGTCTTAGGCTTCACGTTGGTACACTTTCGTGCAATGTGCCCAACTTGATTACATCTGAAGCATGTTCGAGTATCAACCACTCGACTTGTGCCTTCAGACTGAACCTGTGAAGCTCTCTTCTCAAAGAATTCTTCATTCGATTTTGAAAAAATTTCTTTCTCTTCATCAGCAAGTGAACTCGAACTGTTCACAAACTTTTTCTTTTCAACAAACCTCTTATTTTGAACATTTCTCTTTTGATAACTCTTACCACCCTGATAACCACCCGACCAATTGTTTCGATTTTTGTTATTATAAAAACTTGGTGGAACAACAGGTTTTTTGTAGTATGATTTATCTTTTCCAAAATTCATTTGTCTCTTTGTTTGACTCAGACTGTTCACTTCCGACAATTCAACTTCAACCAATTTGAAAACATTTGTTAACTTTTTCACATTTAGATTCTCAATGGGAAACTCTGAATCCGAATACAACTTATCAGATCCCGACATCTTGTACATGACAAGAGTAGGTTCATCATTTAAGTTGTTTTTGGATTTTTGTTTCAGAATGTATTTATCTAAGAAACATCCATCATCTTCAGCTGAATCAGACATCAAAACACTTTCAGCTGTACTCTTAACAATCTCTGTCCGAACACTATCATCAGATGATGAAGAAAAAGTAACATCAATGTTCTCCGAAAGTTTAACTTCATTCTCTTCCTCGATTTCAACCAACCCAGATTGCTTTTTCGTATAATTTTCCAGAATCGAAGGTGGAACTCTATGAAAACCCACCCCAGTTCCATCAGAATAAACATCTTCGCCAGCTTTGTTTTTCCCGATGGGTTTGGGAACAATGTGTTGCAAAACAAAGCTTGCGGAGTTGTAACTGTTAAGCTTTGACTGGATTCGCTCATTTTCAATTTCAGCCTCTTGAACTTTAAGTTTCAATTTAGCGATTTCATCCAGTTGTTGGTTGATTGATTCTTCTTTTAATCTTAGCAGAGTTTTTAGTTGAACATTTTCTTTATAAGTTTTACCATTTTGATCATCATTATCTTTCATTGTGCTTTTAAGCTTCTCAAATTTTTCAGTAATTCGACGGTTTTCAAGAACTAACTTTTCATTCTCTTGCCTAATTCTCTCATGATCAGTATTATCATTTTCAATTTTGTTAGTTAATTCTTTGGTCCGTTCAGTTAAAGCTTTAACCATCTTGTCATGATCAAAAATTTGATTCTCAACACTTCTAACCTTAGCTGTCAGATCCTCAACCTTCTTTCCGTTGAGATACGTGATCGTATTACAAAATTTGCATTCTTTGATGCAATTTTTGCAATCAACATCCCCATTAACTTTCTTACCTGATTCAGTCGTTGACGTGTTTGAACTGACCTGGCTTTTAGACTCAATAGAATCTACCTCAATCGCCTTAGCTGCCAGCACCTTGTCAGCCATCTTTCCGAGATTTTCAGCAGTCAACTCCTGAGTAGTGTCAATGATCTCAGTATCAACTTTCTTTGACTTCTCTTTCTCTTCTCTCTCCTTCTTCTCTTTCTCTTCTTTCTCTTTCTCGTCTCCTGTTCCCCACCATTTATTCTGCCAATAATCATCTTCATCTTTTAACTCTTTGATTATGGCCTCTAGATCAAGAGTGTTGTGGTCAATAGCAATGTTTCCATATGGGTCAAGATAACACTCTCTGTCTGGATCCCATCTATTTGCTCTCTTTGCTTCCGAAAAGATACCAGATATTCTGATCATTCTGTTTGTGGCCAACAACCTTCTGTAATTATACTTCTGTTCTTCATTTCTGTTGTCTTTCCACGGAACACGTTCATTCTTTGCCATGAAAGCGTATCCAACCGCATCTTCCTCTGGTAGCAGTTCACTCCAGTCATAACCCTCATCATCATAAATCACCGCAAGAGCTCTAGATTTCTCTTTCTTCTTTTCAATCTGCTTCATTCTTGGCGGCTCCGATTTGTTTTGATGATATATCGCCTTCTTGTAGTAATCTTCCCTGAACGGGTTTTCAGACTCGTCAGCATACGCGTTTCTGCACTCTCGATTGAAGTGACCTTTCTGCTTACACTTGAAGCATGTCACCTTGGACTTGTCAAACCCCAACTTGGTAGATGGTCCACCAATTAATTTCCTGCCGGTTATTTCCATGAAACGCTGAGCTCGACGAATAGCACTGGCCATGCACGACCTTATGTCAATTAATTCCATTTCTTCAGGATCGATTTGATCATAGTCCTCTTTTGTTAGGTTAGTGTTGCCAATCTTCCCAGCAACAAGACTTTCATAAGATTCTAAGACTGACGCTAGGAAAACTATCTGCTGCTTAGCCGACTCCTCGCTGAAATTCTGAGCATTCTTCATGTCTACAGCGATGTTGCAATGAAACAAGTTCTTTGCCTCAGACTGGTTTGAATTTGAAGACGACCCACTGTGATAACCACTGTGATATTCACTGCTCTGACTTTCTTTGTTCATTGTGGAGACATTCTCAGAAGAAAACGCAGTTTTGGGAGAATTGTTCTTTGGCATCATGCTCTTTGGATAATACATATCCAAGTTCTGCTGGTACGATGAGTGACTGACTTTGTGTGTCTTCTTCAATTCCAACTCATGACTCTCGAGTTTCTCAATCAGCAAATCTACAGTTAACACTTCTGGATCCTTGATAGTATTTTTCAGCATCATCGCATAATATTGCCAATCCATCTCGTCTTGCAATGAATCGAACAATTTGTCTACTAGCTCATCTTCAGGATACTTAATTCCATTTCTAGCTAGTTTCAGCTTCAGGTGCCCAAACCTCTCAATCATTTTTGAAACCGATTCATTCTTTAAACACCCAAACAAATCAAATTCTTTCCTAAGAAGTTTCTTTTTGTTTTTCACGATTTCAGTACTTCCTAAACATTTCTTTTCTAACTTTTTCCAGAGATCTTTTGCACTAGAGTATTCGACCAGAGAGATTATATCTTCACGAACAGATTGAAACAACAATGCCACACATTTCTGCTCAGCAACAAACGACTCTATCTCATCAGATGTTGATAAAGTTTCACCCTCTTTGCCTCCATTATCGTATCCATTTTTTGAGACTCTTCCAACTCGGAAACGCAAAAGCCATCAACCAATCTTCGAATTTCTTTGCCTACCGACTATACTCCTCAATAGCCATCAACTTCGGTGGTTTGTTGTAAGTTCCAAAAGCACTTTCAACCTCCAAAGCATCCGATAATTTCTTCTTGGCATTTGGCGGGTTCTCATTGTTGTTGCTTGTAGATGTATCATCTCCCGAATTTCCAGCAAATGCATACATGTCGCTAAACGGGTTCATGAAAATGTCATCCATCTTGAATGTACCTGACAAATCAGCAAACACTTAGAAAAATTTTCGAAATTTTGAAAAACAGTGATTTCGAGCGAAATCACTTATGAGCGAAATCAAAATGTACACTCGAGCGAAATCATGATGTACACTTGAGCGAAATCAGCTTTTGACTGATAAGCGAAATCAGCAATATGTCCTCAAAAGCGAAATCAAACAATTAAGTTCCTAAGAGCGAAATCAGAATGTATCTAAAAGCGAAATCAGACAATTTATGTCTTTATGAGCGAAATCAAGCAATTTCAATCGAAATCCTTTGATGTCCGTAAAAGCGCAATCAGGTTTTTAGTTAATTTTTACCATTTTTAGTCCGAATTTTAACTTGATTCTTTCTAGGGTTTGTTATTTCTATGTTTCACACGTTATACTCGAAATTCAGTCCATTTCAACCGTAGGAACTAGTTCAAATCAGAAAAGTATGAGAAGAAGTGAGTAGAAGTAAGAGAATTTGGTAGAATCAAGCTGTAGTAGTATGAACTCCTCATCCTGAGCTCTGATACCACTTGTTGGACCGTTGTTTGACCAGAAAAAGTCAGTTAAGGCAGTTCATCTTTGCGTACAAAGGCGGAATCAGTGTAGACAAAGTAACAACAACTTTTCCTTTCAATTTCCTTCTCTATTAATGCTTTCTGAGTAGATTTTGATAGAGTTTCGTCACCTAGCACAAGACCTGATTTCGCTCCAATGGTTTTAAATGAAATCACACATGGGGTATTTATAGATGTGCTCATATAAGCGAAACCCCCTAGTATCTTGGAGTGAAACCCCTAACTAACCCTAAAAGCGAAATCACCAACTAAGTGTACACTGGAGCGAAATACCAAGAACATGATTTCGCTTATATTGACACATATGTCGTTATGAGCGAAATTATTTCTAAAACCCTAGTTTTCTGATTTTCGACTCCGTACAACCTATCTAGACCTAAGACTTAAAATAAACGTAGTCAACAGACATTTCATGCACCAACAACTTGCAGTTTTTATAGGTCCACAAAGGTCCATGTGTAAAAGTTCTAAATTTTCAAAAATTGATGATTCAGAAATTGTTTTATGTGAGCCTTTTTTTGATTTTCCAAACTCACATGCTTCACACATTTTATCCTGTTTAGATCAAATGATAGGTAAGCCTTATACCAAATTTTTGCTTGCTAGTTGATTTAAAGTTTTAAAATTTAAATGGGCCAATCTTTTGTGCCATAACTAGCTATTTCCTTTGTTTTCTGTCGAAAATAAGCACAATTGTGGATGCTCTATTTCTTCTCTAAAGTCAAAGTAATAGATGGAGTTTCTTATTCTTTTGCCACTTAAATATACTTTGTTACAATCTAAACCAACCAGTAAACATTTTTCTGGTAAGAAAGTTACCTGGAAGCCTCTGTCACAGAATTGCCCACAATTTAGTAGGTTATATTTCAAACCTTCAACATAGGAAACCTTCTCAATGCTTAATGATCCATACTGTATGGTACCATAACCCATGGTTCTTCCCTTAACCCCATTTCCAAAATTTACAAATTCACCCATTTTTCTTGATAATTACTAAGTAAGCTCCTATTCCCTGTCATGTGCTTGGAGCTTCCAGAATCGCAATACAAGATCTGCTGTACATGACGGTCTTGAAATGATAAGGTTAGAGAGTTTTTGGTACCCATAAAAGTTTAGGTTCTGGGAAATTCTCTGATGATTATTATTGATGAAGAGAACCCTTATTTATAGGGAACAATACAAGCTAACCCTAAACTGTAAATACGGAAAAGATACACCTAAATAATACAAAGGCTATCTCTAACAAATATACGATATTCATCTAAATAATAATATAATAAGAATATCCGCTAAGACTCCCCCACAGTTTGAATGGGTGAGGGTCCAACACTCAAACTGGATCTGAATGACTGAAACAACTGCTTAGAGAGCCCCTTTGTGAAGATATCCGCATACTGAAGAGCAGATGGAACATGCAATACCCAAATGTGTCTGATTCGAACCTTCTCACGGACGAAATGAATGTCAATCTCGACATGTTTTGTACATTGATGTTGCATAGGATTATCCGAGAGATAGACAGCCGACACATTGTCACAATATATGATGGAGGCCTTTCGTAAGGGTGTATGCAGCTCAAGTAATAAGTTGCGTAGCCAAGTGGCTTCCGCAACTGCGTTAGCAACCCCACGGTACCCAGCTTCAGCACTCGAACGTGAAACAGTAGGTTGCCGTTTCGAAGACCAAGACAATAGATTATTACCAAAAAACACACAATAGCCACTAGTAGAACGTCTCGAATCAGGACAACCCCCCCAATCAGCATCTGAGTAAGCAACTAAGTCATGACTCCTTGATTTAACAATACGAATCCCGTAATCAAGCGTACCCTGTATATACCGTATAATGCGCTTCATGAAAGCATAATGGGGTTCCCGTGGGTCATGCATGAATAAGCAAACCTGTTGGACAGCGTAGGAAATATCTGGACGAGAAAAAGTCAGGTACTGTACGGCCCTCGCAAGGCTGCGGTACAAAGTGGGATCTGCTACAAGGGGACCGTCAGAGGCACTGAGTTTGGACGAGAGGTCCACAAGTGTGTGACAGGGCTTGCAAGCAGTCATGTTGGCACGCCCAATGATTTCCTTTGCATACTGATGCTGTGATAAAAAAAAGAGACCGGTAGGCAGTTGATCAACTTTGATGCCAAGAAAATGACGCAGACGTCCTAAGTCGGTCATAGCAAACTCTCGTGAGAGAGTGCCAATGATATCTTGAAGCAAAGTGTCATTAGAAGCTGTTAACACAATATCGTCGATATATAGCAATAAATATGCAAATAAAGAGTGGTCACATGCACTGCTTTTAAACCCCTGTGATGTGATAAAAGTTGAAAACCGTGTATACGATGCTCGTGGCGCCTGTTTGAGACCATACAAGGACTTTTTAAGGCGACATACAAACTGGGGATGTTGTTGATCAGCGAAGCCCGGGGGCTGGTGCATGTACACTGTTTCATTCAGATGTCCATGTAAGAAAGCATTTTTGACATCAGCTGATGAATCGGCGAATTCCTGGTGACTGCTAAAGATAAAATAGTCCTAATAGTTGTTGTTTAACAACCGGGCTAAACGTGTCCTCACAATCAATCCCGACAGTCTGAGAATTCCCGTTGACAAACAAACAGGCCTTATAGCGTTCCAAAGAACCATCAGACCGAAATTTATGTCGAAATAGCCACATGCAACATATTACGGGGCGGTCAGTCGGTCTAGGAACGAGTTCCCAAGTATCATTATCCTGTAAAGCAGTATATTTTGTCCTCATAGCACTCAACCAATTAAAATCATCAAAGGCCTTGGCATAGGTTTTCGGGACCGGTGAGATGGTATTGGGAGTGAGATGGATAGAAGTGGATGTGGAACGGGATTTGGAACGAGTAGTCATGGGATGTTGATTAATAGGAGGTGGGCCGGTGGTGTGAGGCTGTGGGTTGTATGGGTGGAATTTGGGCCTTGGTGGATGGGACGGAAAAGGTAGGAGGAGGCCGAGGGCGACGACTGTAAGTGATGGGATAGGGAGTGACAGGTGAAGGCTGAGTGGTAGGTGAATGAGGGATGAATGAGAAACCAGGGGGGTGAGTCATCGAGAAAATGATAAGTGGTAGGCGTTTGTGGGATGGTATAGGGAATAGTGGTTTCGTCAAAAGTAACATGACGGGAAATATGGACTTTACCAGTGGTAGGGTCGAAGCACCGGTATCCTCGGAAGTTCGGAGGATAACCAAGGAAAATGCAACGGATGGCTCTAGGGTGAAGTTTATGGGGTTGGGTGGCGGAAGTGTTGGGGTAGCAAGCACACCCAAAAACGCGTAAATGCTTGTAATCGGGGTGACGAAGATAGAGGGCGAAGGTAGGTGTGTAGAAATTTAATCTTTTGGTGGGTAATATGTTATGGAGGTATGCGGCGGTGTGAAGGGCTTCGACCCAAAAAATGGGGGGTAGGTTTGCGTGGATTAGGAGGGCGCGTATGATGTCGTTTAAACGACAAATCATATGTTCGGGCCGTACGTTCTGAGAAGAGGTTTGGGGGAAAGAGAAGCAAAATAATAGGCCATGGTGGGTGGCAAAGCTTTTAAAGGCCTGATTATCGAATTCGCCCCCAAGGTCACATTGAAAAGTTTTTATTTTACATTGAAATTATGTAAGAATTAGCGTATGAAATTTAGCAAAGGTGTTGATGCACGAATGTCTAAAGCCTGCGTCTTAGTCTTAGTTATTCAATGTATAGGGTCTAGATGTGTTAATTATGAATGTATGTGGGTTAATGTGTAAATTTGGGTTTGTAATGTTCAGATTTCGCTTATAGTGACAATGTGCCATATGAGCGAAATCCCAACAAGATGATTTCGCTCATAGTGACATGGTCATATAAGCGAAATCCCTGCCCCTATAAATAGTTGTGTTGTTTTCTCATTTTGTACGTTCATGTCTCCAGTGTAGCCGAACTGCTGCTCGTGTATTTTGTGAAAGATTAATGAGAAAACTATTTTAAAGTGGTCTACTTCTGTTTCTACTCCATTTCTGCTTTGATTCATGCCGATTTTGTATTTCCGCTGCATTTTCGGTAGTAACTAGCTCTGATTGACTCAAACGACTGTCAATAACAGTCCTATAATTGGTATCAGAGCCAGTCGTGAGCTAGTTTACCCAAATCAAAGCCTTTTTCTAGCACATTTTGAGTTTCTAGACTTTCCGACGGATAAAATGGACTGAAATTTGATCACATAGTGTAAAATTGTCTAATAACAAACCCTTGAGAAATTCAGACCTAAAAACAGCTTAAAAGTGATCTAAAATGGCTCGTGAACAGGTTTCGCTCGAAAGTACTTGAAGTGATTTCGCTTGTGCGTTCAAGCGAAATCAAGTGTTTGTCACCTAAGGTTCTAATTTCGCTCATACGGTAAAAGCGAAATCAGAGGTTTCGCTCATATGGCTGAGGTTTCGCTCTTAGTGTACCACTGATTTCGCTCTTGTAGTTTTAAGATCTGATTTCGCTCATAATTACACTCTAGTTTCGCTCATAAGGTCATTACCTGATTTCGCTCTTCTGAGCAAAAGCTAATTTCACTCATAACAACACTTAAAATCTGATTTCGCTTATAAGACCTGTTTTAGTGTAAAAGTCATGGTTTGAGCGTTTAGTCCATTTCGTACGTGATCGAGTGTTGGAAACTCAGTCTGTGTTAAAAGTTTTTCGATAAAAACAATTTGTTTATGAAAAAGTTAAACATTTTCGAATTTGTCACTAAAAATGGAACATCAAGATTTTTATAACTTGTTTGCGGGGAGCGGCATGTCGGTTACGCAAAGTCCGGCGAGTATAGTTCAGAACGTTAACATGGAGAATGAATTAGGGACGATGCAAAAGCCTCCGAAGCTCATGAGTTTAGATGAATATGCGGGTTGGTCAGGTCGTTTCAAAAACTGGGTGCAAGCCAATCACTTCGAATGTTGGATGAAAATAGAGGCGAAGTATGTACCACCAGTTAACGGTATGGGATTGGAAAAGGGCATCGGGAGTTTGACGGAAACTGAACAGATTGACTTCAAGGCTGAGAAGAAGATGGTGAGCATTTATCAACAGGCGATCAAAGAAGATATTCTCATTTTACTACAACATGAAGATAATTCTTAGTCGATGTGGCAAGCATTGAAGCTGAAATTCCAAGGCAGTGTATCGATGATTAAGAGCAAGAAAGCCTTAATTAAGAAGGAATTTGACATTTTTACCAGAATTAAAGGCGAGACAACAAAGCAGTTAATCGAAAGATACTGTCATCTTGTAGTTGAAAAGAAGCGTTTGGAAATTACAAAGACGAATGAAGAATGGATTGATAAGCTGTGTGATGCTCTTCCGTATGATGAGTGGGGCACTTATCTAATGATGCTGAAGAATAATTCTGATTTTGTGAATCTCAATATCAGCTCTTTCATCGAGAAGATCGAAGCCCACGAGCTGGAATTGCTGAAAATCAAAAAGATGAACTCAGCAAGTGTGCAGCAAGATGTATCATTGTATTACAAAGGCAACCCTCCAGTTTCAACCAATCAAAGCCCAAAAATACAGACAGGGTTCATTGCTGATAACACCTCAAGTGTTTCTTCAAACACTCCGCAATCCGGCAATTCGTCACCATTCATGAACTTTGAACCGAATGTTAAAGCTCAGGAACAGCCTTCACCTCAAAGTTCTACTGGATCAAATCAATAGGCGTACGTTTCTGGGGTGCAGTGTAATATTGCGGTGAACATAAAGAATGGAAACGAGATCACGGAAACAGCCGCAAAACAGCACATAGCACTGCTTGCTTCCGTTCTTAAGGCTTATGAGGGCATAGTAGCAGGGAGGATCGGAAATCCTGACATGACGAAGGAGGATTACGACCAAATCGATCCCGAAGAGCTTGAATTGATCGACATCAAATGGTGCATGGCGAGTTTGGTGCGTAGGGCTCAACGTTTCATGGAAATTACAGGCCGGAACAGTCTATCAGGCCCCAGTCAAAAGTTAGGGTTTGATAAGTCGAAAGTTACATGCTTTAAATGTAAAGAACGCGGTCACTTCAAACGAGAATGTCCTAACCGTGAAGTAAACAATCATCAAAACCCGTTCACCAACGACTACTATAGGCAAGCGATCTTTCACCGACCAAACCAACAACAAACTGTTTAGAGGCCACAGATTAAGAATAAACCGGAAAGGGCACTGATCGTGAATCAAGACGATGAAAAGGTTGCTGCAGGATTCAGTTGGGATAAATATATCCCCGGTAGCGATGGACAGGCCATGATGGCAGAATTGTTGAAATATCTGAGATGGTGTCTGAGCCGGAAATAGTTACTGAAGATGTTTCTGAGGTTGCTGAAGAAGTTTCTGCTGATAATGCGGTCAATATTGAAGAAATAGCTGCTGAAGTGTATTACTATCAGTCTGAGCAGGAAGTATTGGGAAGTTTAATGAAATATGTATTGCATCCTAACATTTCTGAATCTTTTGCAGGTTACTTTGAAGAACCAAGGACCAGATCATGCCCAAGGTTTGAAGAGAAGAAAGAAGTCGTTGAAGAGTTGATAGATGTGTCGAAAGAGATGACTCGAGAAGCATTGAAGGACATAGCTGATAAAGCTCTCATGGGGAAGCTACGAGAGGTAGATTCAGAACTCGTGGAGTCAAAGTCTGTTAGTAGTGAGTCAGTCAAACGAGAGGAATCTGGAGTTCAGGAGATCAAATCTGTCAAAATATCTGAGTCTGAGTTAAACAATGTCGGTAAAACTGATTGTGTAGAGCAGGTTGTTGAAAAGGTTGTTTCAATCCCTGAAACACCGTGCAAACAGTGTTTAGAACCATGTACGGAGTGTCTTGAAAAAGACATCAAGTATCAGGAATTGAAACACCACGCTGATATGATTAAATTTGACATTGGCCAAGTTAACGAGGCGTACGATACTCTCGCCAGGTTAATCAAGATGATACAAAAGGAAAGTGTTGAAAACGATAAAGCTACAAAATTGGCTAAAGCAACAGTATTTGATAAACAAAAGGAAGTCAATTTTCATTTAGACACGATCGCATCGCTTAAAAAGGAACTCGAATTGGCTAAAATTGAAAACGATCGGATTGATAAAAAGTTAATGAGTTATGTGGCTTCATCGTACGTTCTTGAGCAGATTGTCCCCCAACAGCCACATACGACACCAGTCTTTAAGAGCGTTCCACCCCCAATGTGGAATCATTACACACAGAAATATCCAGATGGGGTGGAAGCGGCTTTGAATCTCAAATTGAGATCGATAGAAGATGATTTGCCTGAGACCATAGATGTCACATTCTCCCCATCCGATACCGACAACGAATCTCAGGTTATCAAAACTGTTGTCGATCAGGTGTTGGATGAGGTGAGTGAGAAATCTGAAAAGGCTCAATCTGAGAAGGTTGTTAGTGATTCTGAAGATGAAGGGAATTTCTTAGATCAATACATACCGAAATCGGAGAAGAGTGCGAATGACGATCCGATCATGGTGGTATACACTATGGTTGGAACAGATAAACTTTATTTCAATTTCGAGTATCCACTTCAGAATGTGAAAATCGAGAATGTCGAAAAAGTGTTTAAATTGGTTGAAATGAACATTAACGAGGTTAATAACAATGAATTCTTTTCAAAACCTAAAAAATCGTTTGTTACATCACGTCCCACAAGTTCGGGAAAGAAAGATGGGGATGGTAAAGGTCATAACAAGAAAAACAACTTTAAAAACAAAGGAATCGGGTTTGAAAAGAAAACGGCTAAGCAGGTGTTTAAGCCGAAAGAGAAGATGAATGAAATTTTTGTCGCTGGTCCTAGTGTTGACGATGAGAAAGATTATATTTTCAGTCAAAAAGCTGTGGACGATTTCAATGCAGCAAAGAAGTTGAAAGAAGAGTCAGTCAAATCTACTTTTGTTGAATATGACAAAAGGGTGTGTTACCGCTGCAGTGAAGTCGGACACATGGCGAAACAGTGTCAGAAAGTCATTGAGAAACCTGTTGTTGTAAAACCGGTTCAAAAACAAACTGTTTCAAAACCAAGTGTTCAAAAAACAAACTGTTTCTAAACCAACTGTTCAAAAGCCAAACGTTCAAAAACCTCGACCTAAATCTCCGACTGACACAAAGGGCAAAAAGCCGATGGTTTCTCCGATCCGCATTTTGAAAAGAGGGGAATCTTTGAAGTCGGAGGATAAGCCGAAATCGACTTTCGAGATTGGCGAATCCTCTAAGACTCGAAAGACTTCAAAAATTTACCCTAAGACAAAAATTTTTGAAAATCAATCTTGGGTCGCGAAGTCGAAACCATCTGTTGAGGTTAAAAAGATGGAGAATGCTTTGAAAATTGATTCAAACATTTTTAAAGATGACGTTGTTGAGTTTGAAAATGAAATTGATAAATTTCTTGTTAAATTTCCACCGATAACTAACAAAGTTAAAACGATTATGAAAGAAGAGGTTCCAAATGTCACATTTGATTTTCCGAAAACAAATGAGAGGTGTGATGTTGTGTTCGAAAGTGTGTCAGAAGTTAAGAAATCCTGGGCTTCATTGTTTGAATAAATTTGATTTGATGTTTGCAGGGGCTGCCCAAGTCTATACTATCGAAGTGGATTTTGGATAGTGGCGCTTCAAGGCATATGACTGGGACGCTTGCTCTTCTCTATGATGTCAAATCCATAAACGGAAGCTATGTTGGATTTGCCGGGAATCAAGGTGGAAGGATCGTTGGTCAAGGAACGCTGTCAAATGGAGTGATTTCGTTCGACAAAGTGAACTACATAGTAGAGTTAACAAACAATTTACTCAGTATTTCACAAATCTGTGATAAAGAGTTTAGTGTACACTTTACTAAAACTGAATGTGTTGTGTTGAAACCAGGGTTTAAAATCCCTGATGAGATGGTGTTGTTGCGCGCTCTGCGGGAAAATGATCTTTATATTCTGGATATAAGTGTCGCAACGCCAACATCTCATCAGAAACAGTGTTTTGTGTCTAAGACTAAAGCGACTGAAAAAGATTCGATAACGTGGCATCGAAAGATGGGCCACATTCATGTTCACAAAATGAACTTTTTAGTACACAATGATTTGGTTGAAGGTGTTAATCTGAAGAATTTTCACTTAAATGATGATTGTGTAGCGTGTAAGAAGGGAAAGCAGACTCGGAAGTCACACCCATTGAAGATCCTCAACACGATCAGGTTACCTCTTGAGAGATTGCACATGGATCCCTTCGGGCCTGTCAACATAAAGAGCATCAGCGGAGACTTATATTGCCTGGTGGTGACTGATGACTTTACGCGATTCTCATGGGTAGTGTGCTTGGAACGAAAAGATCAAACTTTTGAGTCATTGATGGTGCTTTTCAAGAAGATGGAAACGGTGTATAAACTGCCAATCCGGAGGATTCGGAGCGACAACGGAACGAAATTCAAAAACAACAAGATGTATGAGTTCTGCAATGAGAAGGGAATTCTTCGTGAATTCAGTGCGCCGTACACACCACAATAGAATGGCGTAGCTGAACGAAAGAATCGGACCCTGATTGAGACAGCCCGTACAATGTTAGCCGATTCCAAGCTACCAATATTTTTCTGGAGTGAAGCAGTATCAGCAGGCTGTTACACATTGAATAGAGTTCTCACTATCAAGATGTACAAAAAGACATGCTTTGAGCTGCTGCACCGTTATAAGCCGAATCTTGAGTTTTTGGAGCCATTCGGGTCTCCTTGCACTTTTATTGATGAAAATGGTAAATTTGGCGCTAAATCTAATGAGGGTTTCTTTGTAGGTTACGCAAGCCCACTGAAGAGGGTGTTCGTACCATGCCTGGGGAAGGTGATTCAAGTCCAACATGTGGATTGTCAGAAGCACACTCCATCGCCACAACATCCCGGACAAAGATTCCTTTTCGATTACGATAAGCTCTGGGAGTCGTTTCATCTGCCGGTCGAGCCGAGTGATGTGGAACTAGCACTTATGTATCAGTATGAGGAACACATGCCATAGGAGCAAGTGTCTAATCCGCCAGTATTTCCTCAACCCACCGTGGGTACTCACGACAATGAAGCAGGACCGAGTGGAACAACTCATGAACCACCAGAGGAACCAGCTCCATCTTTTGACGAATCTGACGACTCAGAAGCGGAACCCGCTCCGACTTTTGACGAGGATCCAACGGAAGCTGAGGATCAAACCGTTGATCTTGACATATCGAGCTTGGAATCGGAAGTTAATGTGCCTGACAATGCTATGCCTCGGACGTTGTCTTACCATCCATCAGAGCAGATTATTGGTGACCTGCAAAGTGGTGTCAAAACCCGACATCAAATAGACCGAGCTCTTACATGTTTCTATTCATGTATTGCTGATATGCGAAAAGAAGTCTCATTAAAATGTTTTATTTCGCAGATCGAGCCGAGAACTTACAAAGAGGCATTAACCGAGGATAGTTGGGTGAATGCAATGCAGGAGGAGCTGCAACAATTTGAAAAGCTGGGTGTCTGGAGACTCGTCGATTTGCCATAGAACCAGAAGTTAATCAAGACAAAGTGGGTTTTTAAGTGCAAACGAGATGATAGAGGTGTCGTGGTGAGAAACAAAGCGCGACTAGTGGTACAAGGCTTTACTCAACAAGAAGGCATCGACTACGATGAAGTCTACGCGCCGGTTGCCAGACTCAAGGCAATTCGGATTTTTCTAGCCTTCGCGTCATGGAAAGATTTTAAAGTGTACCAACTGGACATCAAATCTGCCTTTCTTTACGGAAAGATCAAAGAGGAAGTGTATGTGGGGCAACCGCCGGGGTTCACAGATCCACTACACAAAAACAAGGTGTATCTATTGGACAAAGCGCTGTACGGACTTCACCAGGCCCCGAGAGCCTGGTACGAGACGCTTTCCCAATACTTGTTGGCCAACGGGTTCACAAGAGGGACAGTAGATTGCACGTTGTTCATGAAGGAAGTGGCAGGACACTTGTTGATTGTGCAGATTTATGTTGACGATATTATTTTTGGTTCCACGAACGACGACCTGTTCAAAGAATTTGAGAAGGTGATGAAGAAAAAGTTTGAGATGAGTTTGATGGGGGAGATGAAGTTCTTCCTCGGGCTGCAGGTGGAACAAATGCCCGATGGAATCTTCATTCACCAAACGAAGTATGTGAAGGACGTGTTTGACAAGTTCGACATGACAGATTGTAGTCCTGCATCAACCCCCCTTGCAGAGAATCATGGGATTTGTCCAGAAGAGAATGGAGTGAAAATGGACGAGACATTGTACCGATCAACCATTGGATCTCTAATGTATCTCACGGCTTCCCGTCCAGACATCATGTACCCGATGTGTCTCTGTGCCAGATATCAATCAAATCCAAAGCAGTCACACCTGACCATAGTGAAACGTATTTTACGGTATTTGAAAGGCTGCCCAAGCATCGGCTTGTGGTATCCTCGATCGGGTGACTTTACTTTATCCGATTTTGCTGATTCTGACGTTGGGAGCTGCAAGCAAAACGCAAAGTCCACCACTGCTGGGTGTCAGTTCTTCGGAACTCGACTCGTCACCTGGTAGTGTAAGAAACAAACCGCAGTAGCGCTCTCTACATGCGAGGCTGAATACGTTTCAGCTTCCAGCCGTTACTCGCAGATCCTTTAGATCCAACAGCAGATGCGCGACTTCGGTTTGTAGTTCTTAGACACTCCGATCTATGTGGACAATGAAGCAGCTATTAACATCACTAAAAACCCGGTTCACCATTCAAAAACAAAACACATTGAGATCCGTCACCACTTTATCCGTGATTGTCACGAGAAAAAGTTAATTCGGATTGAACACTTGCACACCGATGATCAGAAAGCAGATTTTTATACAAAACCATTTGACAAAAAGAGATTTTATTATCTTTTGAAATTATACGGGATGAAAAATCTGCAATATGGGAGGGTTATAGAATGTGAAGCCGAGTTGGGCGGCGATCTGACGTGAACCTTTGTCGTGTTGTCAATTTTGTTTGTACAGTTTATTTTCTGCTTTTCGATAAAAACAAAAACACAAAAATATGTTTTTCTTTTTAGGGGGAGAAAATCGCAGAAAAATACAAAAACATGATAAATTCAAAAATCCAAAAACATTAGAAAACTTCAAAAAGAGTTGTGTAGAATAGGGGAATAACAATCAGAGAAAAAGCAATCGGAACCGTTCCAACTGTTCTTAACAAGCTCTTCATCATCAACATCAAGAACACCTCCGTTTACGTCACGTTGATTAGATCTCGAGTGTTCGTTGTATAGATTGAGTCGAAACTCTGTCCGGTTGTCGTCGTTACGTAATAAAACGTTGTTTAATTACGTCTTCGCGCACGATTACGGCTCGATTTAACGGATTCCGCACGTTATATCGAATCCACCGCAGATCTAGTGATCGTTTACGATCTGATCCTGTACTCACAAATGGTAGGAAAGGCCTCGGATTTAAATTTAAGTGGGTAAATCCAAACGAAGTGGGAGAAATTGTCAACGAGTACCATGTAATACTTGTAACCGGTTTTGCTCGTGACTGGGGAGGTCCATAAATCACAGTGTATAATGTCAAAAGGTGCAAAAGTAAAAGAATTTGATACTGAGAAGGGTAAACGTTTAAAATTTGAAAGTTGACATGAATTGCAAACATTAGACAAATTATTTTTATTACACGAAAAAATGAAAGTACGACGTAATAAATCTAAAACTTGATTCCCGGGGTGGCCGAGACGCTCGTGTCAAGGTAGTGTTGGAGCTGAAAGAAAGCATGCTTGCGGAGGTAGTTGAGGTGGAGTGAAAGGATAGAGGTCCCTGATACTGTTTTGTCTTGAAAGAGTCCGTTTAGTGTAGAGATCCTTCAAAGAAAAACCAAACGGGTCAAATTCAATAGACGCATTATTATCACAAGTACCATTACAGACCATAATTGACGTGCGTACAGGACATGAACTGGGAAGAATTATTTTACCTGTATCACATGCCGAATGGGAGCCTGCTCCAGTATCCATTATGTCATTAGTCCAGGAGTTGTTCGGGTTCATCTGCGTATTGGAAAAGGCTGCACTTAGATTTGATGGGCTCAGGGCATCATACCCATATTGTTGCGGCCCAAACTGAGGGGAAGAGTACTGGCCCGGAGCAGCAAAGTGGGCTGGAGAATTAGTAGGGGCTGACTGATTAAAGGCAGAACCATTAGTGGGCCGCCAATTGTTTTGGGTTGGGTAGGGGCAGGGGGTGTAGTCCACCAGGCCCAATTGGGGTATGGTGAGTTGTATGCTGAAGGATTCCCTGCTGTCAAGACATAAGCGGCCGTAGCCAGCCCCACCACCCTGGTTGTCGCGGCGACCACTGCCATGTCTGCCACATCCGCGACCTATTCCCCTTGATTGGTTGCTGGTAGTAGACTCGTTGGGGTGATCAGAAGTGGCTATGAGAACCGGCTGTGGTGAGGAGTTGTTGCTGGGGTTCGCTGCTACCATAACAGAGGAAGTGTTGCCTTTTTGTGCTTCAATGCGAATGGCCTCATCTTGAAGGAGAGAAATAGCAAGATCCAAGTCGGCTTCCTTGTTATTGATAAAGGAGGCGTGGTGTTGTACTCAGCAGGAAGACCGCGAACCAGTTGTAAGACTAATCGTGCATCGGTGACGGGGTGATCGACATATGCAAGTTGAGTGGCGAGGTTCTGCAGTTGTTGACAGTAATCATCCAGGGATGCACAAGCTGAGAGGGACAGATTGCAGAAACGAGTTTCGAGTGCGGCTGCTCGGGCTTTCTTATTGCTGAGGTAAATCTTTTTAAGTTTATCCCAAGCCTGTTTAGCTGAAGTTGTATTGGGTAGGATTCGAGGCATGATGTTGTCTGAAACAGTGCTTAGTATCCACTGCAGGACAAGCGCATCAAGCTCTTTCCATTGAGCGTAGGAAGGGTCGGCCTTAGGTGGAGGATCAGTGTCGTTAATGTGATTGGCAACCTTGTACGCAACAACGTGAAGCTGGAACAGCTGTACCCACGAGGAGTAAGTCACCGTGGACCCGTCCAAGGTGCGAATCTTGGACTGGATATTTGTGACTGGGTAAGCTGGATGTAAGGCGTTTGGTTTGGTGGTGGCAGCAGAGGAATCAAGTTTGTCACCCATGGCTGAGAAGAAAATAGGTGATCAGGGTTAAGGCTGTAAGAAGAGGGGCTGCCGACAGGGTTAGGCTGAGAGAAGAGAGTCGAAACCCTAGGATCAAGAGAAAAAAAATTGGTTAAGGATGTGATACCATAAAAGTTTAGGTTCTGGGAAATCTCTGATGATTATTATTGATGAAGAGAACCCCTATTTATAGGGAACAATACAAGCTAACCCTAAACTGTAAATACGGAAAAGATACACCTAAATAATACAAAAGCTATCTCTAACAAATATACAATATTCATCTAAATAATAATAATAATAATAATAATAATAATAATAATAATAATAATAATAATATCCGCTAAGAACCCAAACCTGTTTGGGTACTTTTTCTAATGAAAATACACTAGGTATTTCTTCGTCAGATGAACAATTCTCATCGGAACTTCTGCTTAATGCTTAACCATTAACAGAATGATTTTCTTTGGAGAGATGGTGTTGAATTAGCTTTATAATTTCAACACACATACAACTTGTTTTGTCTATCTATTTAGACAAATGTGATTGTGATGGAAGATTTTTGATTCTTTGAAACTTGAGATGTATTTCTTTTGTTTTTTCAGAAAAATTTAGAGTATCATTGCTTTTTCCTTTTAAGTTGCTTTTGGATGGCAGAAAAAATGTATCAGAACTGCTTGATTTGCAAGAGTCAGCATCAGAATCTGATATTATTTGATCAGAACAGTTTTCTGATGTCCTTACAAAGGTGGTAGGATTTTTGGTATTTGTCTTTACATATCCTAATCCTTCACCTTTATTCTTAGGTGTTGCTTCAATAAAGTTTATGAACTCTTTGGCTTGTTGAAAACCCTTTACATTGATCTCATTATCATGATTTTTTTGTAAAGATTTCTTCTTTCTCGTTCATGAAATTCAATTTTGGCATCCTTTGTTCAATTTTGATCAATTAGTAACTGGGTTTCAAGTTTGACTTTGTTGAGCAATTTTCGCAAATCATCAGATTTTGTGTTTTCTGATGATTGTTTATCTTGTAAAATCACAAAATCATTAGTTGTTGTTCATAATCATTGTTATCTGAACTTACTTTGGGTTCTGATGAACTGGGGCTTCCATCAGAAGTTGCAGCCATTAAACAAACATTAGCCATTTCCTTTTCTTCTTCATCAGAAGAGTCATCTGTTAGTCAGGTATCTGTACCTACTGTTAGACTGACTTTCTTTTGTTGTCTTTTAGTGTCTTCAAGCTTCTTTTGGTAGTAGGCTACATCCTTCAGCTTCTTATTTTTTCACTCAGATGCATAGTGCCCCTTTTGTTTGCATCTATAGCAAACAATCTCTGCCTTCGCTTTTTCTCTGGTTTTAACTTCCATCCTCCCTCTGTCACCATTCTAGTACTTGCTAACTCCACCGCTTAGCCTTTGCTCAAAAGTTTTTATGAGCAGGGCTATTGCCTCAGCAAAAGCTGAAAAATCTGATGAGGTATCCGAAATTTCTAAGCTTTGGCAGTTAAAGGTTTGTGGATCAGTGATTGTTACTCTTTGTGTGTTAGAAACAAGCGCAATAGGTCCTGCTTTGTGGTTTGAGTTTTCATATATTTCTTCCTCTCTTGGGATAAGAATGCTATAAAGATCATGCAAATTCATGTTCCCTAACTCAAGGGTGGATGCCAAGGTCATAGTGAGACTTCTCCACTCTCTTGGTAATGCATCCAGAAATTTTAAATTTCTTTCATCATTAGACTTCTCAATACCAAACTTTTTAAGATCATTCAAAAGTTTTGTAAACCTATTATATGTTTCTGAAAGTGTCTCACTTTGGAGACTTTTAAATTCATATGAAGAAACACAGTTTGTTCTCTTGTTTCTTTTCATTCTTTCTCCTCATTCACAAATATTTTCCAAGTAAAAAATGCATCAAAAACCAAGTTTCTGGGCTGCAGGGACCAACTTTGACAATCTGTCAAACCTGCTCCGGCGGGGCGCGTAAGCCTGCTATGGTTATTACGCGGGGCGCGACAGACTACCAACACAGAAATAATGAATCTGGTCATTTGGGCTGTTTTTGATGGTTTTAACCACTGATTTGGTATACCATTTGATGGTTTTTGATGACCCATTGTTTAGTATACCATGTTCCTAAGTGTAAGGTTCAGATTCAAGCATGAATAACGAGAAACGATCCTAACGGTTGTGGGAATTCTATAAATACCCACTTGGTTTCTTTGGTTTCTCACACTTTGATCTGATTTTTGCTCTAAGTTGGAGTGTATACTTCATACTAGAGTAATCTTTAGATCAAATCTTCATTGCTTGGACCCTTTGTAAGTTTCTTTCGTGCTCTTATTACTTTTCAAGCGTAAAAGTCAAAAAGTGTTTGACTTTCTGCTTTGACCAGGTTATGGTCAACACAAAGTTCGTTTGAACTTTGCAACGTGAGCATAATCACGATGGTTATAGTCACTTGTGACTATACCTACTGATTACCACATTGATTACGTACGTGTTTACGTGTATTTTGCCACGAAACTATCTTTGGGTATCAAAACACGTTGTTTTGATATCAAAAACCTGTTTTCTAAGTTCGTTAAACATGTTTTAACATGTTTAACTCGTCACTTTTAGTCTAGTGCTTGTGTAGAGTCGTAAGTCAAGCGGTCTAAACCACCGCTTAGACTTTCGAACTCGACCCGTTTGGTCGATCATTAGGATCCTACCAAGCACATTTAGTGACCATAGTTGCATAGGGAATAACTTTCCGAAGTTATACCTTATGGTCACTTAGTTTAATTAGTTGTATGATAGGTAGTTTATATGCCTTATGAAAATGACCAAAATGCCCTTTTTATGCATAATTGGATTTTAAGCATATGTAACTTAAACTTTTGTCACTTAACTGATCACGCAACATATTTAAACATGTATAGGCATATAATACTGGTCATAGGACTAGTTAGACGTCTCGAACGCGCTTTTGCGCGAACGACGCGTTAAAGTAGCATAAGCTACCTTAATGGGTCGTAACGGGTCGAAATCACTTAGGATAGGTTTCGATCTAGAATGTAGGCTTTGTTAAACCATATCACATGAGTTCCAACACTCATTTGGTTTACAAGAACTCATTCTATCCAATATTCCGATTTAGGTGTCGATTATTTAATTAGTGATCTGATTACTAGGTGCTACTTGAATTTCCTTGGTTTCCCTAAGCTTGTTGAGTTCTTTAGATCAAGGATATTTTCAATTCAATATGAGTACATAGATCCCCTCGTTTTACATGTTTTGTGGTAACTATGTGAGTACATAGTTCCCCTATTTTACTGTTTTCGATTGTTTTGGGGTGATTCATATGCGTCAAATGATTTCGATGTTTTTAACGATGGTTTCGAAAATGATTAAAATGGTTTATATTAAACTAATAACGATTTCAATAATGTGAACAAACTTGTTGGGCGTAGTAACATAACGAATAACATTCATTAGTTTTGGCCGAACCGACCAGTATTAGGTTATGGTACCATAGGATCTGACAAATCCCGCTATCAGACTGCACCCATGGTTATGTGTGGGGGTTATGTGGGTAACGACCGAATCTGTGATTGTTAATTTACCCTTTGGTGGTTTATTAATGCAAGATTAGCGATAGGCGAGTTGCGAAGGTTTGGATGTTATTAGCGAGACGACCAAAAGTAGTTTTCACAATTAAAACGAGAATGATTTAATTGATTGAAACGATTTTAACGATTTGGATAAACGATTGGTTTTTGGGTTGTGATTAAATAATGGGACGGGTGTGATATGATAAAAGCATGGTAGATACGTCACTGGTACTTCTTATATATAAATGTCTCTATCATATTACATTCCGTGGCATTATTTAGTTCACTTGGATAAACGATTTTGAAACGATGTCACATAACGATGTTTTCTAAAAGATATAAACCATACGAGTTTTATAACGAGAACAATTTACAATTTGGTATACTTAAACAAATGTTTTGGGTTAAGAATCATGGCTACGAGATTTTATAAACTATAACCAACTTGTTTTTGAGTTGGTTAATCATATTGCAATACTTTATACTTTTCAAAACAAAGTTTTTTTTGTAGTCAATCGAGGTATTGCAATATGCAAACGAGCCATGAACCCGACAATCTCATAAAACCTTGTGCTCGCCAACATTTATTTGCTGACTTTGTTTTTACATATGTTTCAGGTGGTGATGAATGATGTTGATTGCTAGGATGCATGTTCACATAGGATCTTGACAAGTCCTTAGTGACATAATAACAATGATAGACGATGTGTAACTTGTTTGTTTTGTTTTAAGACAATGTAAATTATCTAATGAATCAATAAAGCAAAACTTTTGTATCCATGGTTGTGAAACAATAATACTGCCACTCCACTCCCCGACGTTTCCGCCATGGTTTCGTTGTTTTAACACAGTGGGGGTGTGACAGAAGAGTTGGTATTAGAGCCAATGGTTATAGGGAATTAGGTTATTAGTAAGGCTTTGACCTAGACTATAACTTTTCTAGGACCCCAACACAAGTTTTCTTGCGTATAGATTTTAAAACAATACCGTCACCTATCCTTAGGTGATAACCACAATTAGAACATACATTTTGAATCCGCTTTGAAAACCAATCATATCTTTGTAGATGATTTGTTATAAGGTTTTGAACCCTCTAACTTTTCAAAATCTCGTCAAGGTTTGGGTCTTATAATGTGAACACGTGCAATCTGGAAGGGTGGATGCCTGTATCCTGAGTTTTTTGTCTAAGGCTAGAGTGTTCGTACAAATCCACATAATCGGACCAGTCACTCTTACCTGGGAACTCTTGGGATGAGTGTCCACTTATAGGCTAAAGCATGTCTTTGCGATACATTATATTGATCCATTTACTTTGATTAGTCATTGCGTATCATTTGTTTGTTCGAGGTAACGAACGAATGATCGCCTTCCTTGTGTTTTGTCGATGTTTTCAATACCTCTTTTGTTTTTCCAATTGTTGATCCCACTCGTTTCTCATGTTTCCTTGTTCCTTGTAGACAATGCCTCCTCGACGTGATGCACAACCTCTAACCAACGAAGAAATCGTAGCCCTTGTCTCTCAGTAAATGGCTGCTGTGCTTCCGAACATAGTAACCCAGATCCATCAATTATACGACAACAATAACAACAACAACGCCCAGTGTAGTTTCAAAACCTTCAATTCGGCTAAACCGTTAAAGTTCTCTGGGTCTCAAGGAGCAACCGCGCTCCTGCAATGGTTCAAAAGTTTGGAGAGCATATTCAGACATGTCCAATGTCCGAATGAGCGTAAGGTTGAATTTGCATCCAATGTTTTCGAGAAGCGTGCTCTTACATGGTGGAACGGTGTGATGCGTGATAGGGGTGCCGATGTGGCCATGGCACAAACATGGGAAGAGCTTCGAGCTCTCATTATGAAAGAGTTCTGTCCCCGTCACGTGATTCGAGCTTTGGAACGAGAATTCGATGATTTGAAACACGATGGGGGAGACATCGTGCATACACGGATCGTTATGAGGAGCTCAGTTTGTTGTGTCCTACTATGGTTACCCCATTGGAGAAAGCGATAGAGAGGTATATCGATGGTTTACCCGATTCAGTGCAAGACATTGTGACTGGCAGTAATCCTACTACTGTTCGTCAAGCGAACGAATTGGCTGCTACTCTGACCGAGTCTCAGGTCAGAAAAAGGTAAACTGACCCGTAAGGGTGACAAGAAGAAGTCAGCTGATTCCACACAAGTAGAGGGTAAAGGTTAGGGTAAGAAGAAGGGTGAGTCTTCTAAGAAGTCAAGGAAGCGCAAGGCTTCCCAGAACTTTGTAGTCACTGCATAGAACCCTCAGAACCCACCAGCACAACCTCCTGTGAAGAAACAGTATGCTGGTACTGCACCTCACTGTGCTCGATGCAATGGTTATCATGCGACCCAGTAGGCTTGCAAACAGTGCACTACGTGTGGTAAACTTGGGCATCTGGCCAACATTTGTCGTTTGGGTCAGAATCAAGTTGCTCAGATTCCAGCACAAGTTCAGGGGAATGCTGCTAGATTCCCACCTGGTTCATGTTACAACTGCGGAGAAATGGGTCATTTCCGCAACAACTGGCTGAGGTTGGTGAATGCGAATGCAAATCCAAACGCGAATGCCAACGCAAACACGAATGTGAATCCCGCTCGTGGACGAGTGTACAACTTGAATGCCAACGAGGCTCGAGCTGACAACGAGGTTGTTAACGGTACATTCCTTGTTAACAATCAACTTGCATCTCTTCTTTTCGATTCTATGCCGATAGAAGTTTTGTTTCGTTATCTTTTGAGCCTTTACTTGCGATATCTAGAACTAAACTGAGGAAACCCTTACCTGTCGAAGTTGCTACTGGTAAACCTCTTGTTCTCGATTCTGTTATTCGTGGTTGTCAATTGAACCCCGATAACCATCTTTTTCCTATTGGCCTCACACCGATGCAACTTGGGAGTTTCGACATTATCGTGGGGATGGATTGGTTAACTAAACATCATGTTGTGGTGGTTTGTTTCGATAAGATCGTTCGTGTTCCTCTTTCGTCTGGTGAAGTTCTAGAGGTTCGTGGCGAGAAACCTTCAGTTGGTTTGAAACTTATGTCGTGTACGAAAGCCCAAAGTTATTTACGAAAAGGATATGTTGCATTTTTGGCACATGTCACCAAGGAGAAAGGCAAGAGCAAGAGAATCCAAGATATTCCGATTGTTCGGGATTATCCAGAGGTGTTTCCTGATGAACTGCCTAGTTTTCCTCCAGTTCATCAAGTCGAGTTTCATATTGATCTTGTACCCAATGCCAACCCGATTGCGAAAGCACCTTATCGACTTGCACCATCTGAGATGCAAGAATTATCTAAACAGCTTCAAGAGTTATCTAATAAAGGATTCATCCGACTGAGTTATTCACCTTGGGGTGCTCCAGTCCTGTTTGTGAAAAAGAAAGATGGGTCTTTTCGAATGTGTATCGATTATCGTGAGCTTAACAAGCTTACCATCAAGAATCGATATCCCCTACCATGAATCGATGATCTCTTTGATCAGCTGCAAGGTGCTACCTTTTTCCAAGATCGATCTGCATTCTGGGTATCATCAAATTCGTGTACTCGAAGAAGATATTCCCAAAACTGCATTCCGCATGAGATATGGACACTGTGAGTTCACTGTCATGCCTTTTGGTTTGACAAATGCCCCAGCTATCTTCATGGACTTAATGAATAGGGTCTGTAAACCTTATTTAGACAACTTCATCATTGTGTTCATCGACGATATTCTCATTTATTCAAAGTCTCAAGCCGATCACGAGCAACACCTTCGTCTGACATTGGAACTCCTGAAGAAGGAACAACTTTTTGCTAAATTCTCCAAGTGTGAATTATGGCTTAAAGAAGTTCAGTTCTTGGGTCATATAGTCGACGAGCAGGGTATTCATGTGGATCCATCCAAAATTGCTGTAATTAAGGATTGGAATACACCTACGACACCCACATAAATTCGTTCTTTTCTTGGTCTTGCTAGTTATTATCGTCATTTCATTTCAAACTTCTCGAAGATTGCGGTTCCACTCACTGCTTTGACTCAAAAGAATAAGCCTTTTGAGTGGGGGCCCAAGAAAGAAGAAGCGTTCCAAACGCTGAAACGGAAGCTATGTGATGCTCCTATTCTATCTTTGCCCGATGGAAATGATGATTTCGTTGTTTATTGTGACGCGTCGAATCTAGGCCTTGGTTGTGTTCTTATGCAACGAGGTAAAGTGATAGCTTATGCGTCAAGACAGTTGAAAGTTCACGAGAAGAACTACACAACTCATGATCTTGAATTAGGTGCTGTGGTATTTGCTCTCAAAATCTGGAGACACTATCTTTATGGCACGAAATGTGTGGTTTTCACAGACCACAAAAGTCTCCAACACATTCTTAATCAGAAAGAGCTGAACATGAGGCAACGGCGATGGGTTGAGCTCTTGAGTGATTGTGATTGCGAGATTCGCTACCATCCTGGTAAGGCGAATGTTGTAGCCAATGCGCTTAGTCGAAAGGAGCGAGTCAAGTTTCATTATGTTCGAACTCCATCTGATCTTCAAACTTGTGTCTCTCAAGCTCAACAATCTTGTGTTTCACAAAATTTGATGGGTAAGGAATTACCACGTTAACTTGAGCTTAAACTCGAAACGAAAGACGATGGGTTATTCTACTTCAAGGGTCGTTTATGGATTCCGAAGCAAGACGATCTTCGCACTTTAGTGATGGACGAATCTCATAAGTCTCGATATTCTATCCATCCTGGTGCTGATAAAATGTACAAGGATCTTCGTACTCAGTTTTGGTGGCCTGGTATGAAAAAGGATATTGCCTTGTATATATCGAAATGCCTAACTTGTCTCAAAGTCAAGGCTGAACATCAACGACCGTCTGGTTTGCTTGTACAACAAGAGATACCGGTTTGGAAGTGGGAGAACATTGCGATGGATCTCATCACTAAGTTACCGCGTACATCTAGAGGTCATGATGCTATTTGGGTTGTTATCGATCGATTAACGAAATCAGCTCATTTTATACCAATTCACGAGGATCTATCTGCTGATAAACTTGCAAAGATTTGTGTTGATGAGATTGTATCTCGACATGGTGTTCCTTTGGATATCATATCAGATCGTGATGCTCAATTTTCAACTCATTTTTGGAAGACCATGCAATCTGCTATGGGAACGCAACTAAATCTAAGCACTGCTTATCATCCCCAAACAGATGGACAATCTGAGAGGACGATTCAAACTTTGGAGGATATGCTTAGAGCATGCGTGATAGACTTTGGTGGTAATTGGGATTCTCATCTTCCATTGATCGAGTTCTCTTACAACAATAGTTATCATGCTAGTATCAATATGGCACCATTCGAAGCTCTCTACGGTCGAAAATGTCGTTCACCTGTCTATTGGAATGAGATCAGTGAAGCTCAGCTTACTGGACCTGAGCTCATTCTGGAAACAACATACAAAATCAAGAAAATTCGCGATAATCTTGTGACAGCTAGAAGCCGTCAAAAGAGTTATGCGGATATGTGACGCAAGCCCTTGGAATTTCAAGTTGGCGACCATGTCCTACTCAAGGTGTCACCTTGGAAGGGAGTGGTGAGATTTGGAAAGAAAGGAAAACTTGCACCTCGATATGTTGGACCATTTAAGATTGTTGAAAGAGTCAGAAAGGTTGCCTATCGACTAGAGCTACCTCCAGAGCTTGGAAATATTCATCCGACTTTCCACGTGTCCAATTTGCGGAAGTGTTTAGCCCATGCTGATCTTCACATTCCACTCGACGAAATTCGAATCGATGAAATGATGCACTTTGTCGAGAAACCTGTTGAGATAATGGACCATGCAGTCAAACAGCTGAAGAATAAACGGATTCGATTGGTCAAGGTTCGCTAGGAGTCCAAACATGGCCCAGAGTTTACTTGGGAGGGTGTGGACCAAATAAAGGCGAAATATCCGCATTTGTTTTCACAAGCTTCCTCTAGTTAAAATTTCGGGACGAAATTTCCTAAAGTAGGGGAGACTCTGACAACTGTGCTCTCTAATCGATGTATAATGTAAAATAATATCAATTATTAATAAGACAATGTGTTTTAGTGTTATTATGTGTGTATTTGTGTTTGATGATTTTTCAATTTGATTCGAATTCGATTTCAAGCTTTAAATCGCTTTCTGGAAGGTTACACGCAAACTGGTGCGTAAACGTAATCAGTTTAACGCGACAAACACTTCGGTATAGTGACATGGGCTTAACATACCTTAGAAATAAGTTTTGAATGGTTTGGTGTGTCGAAATCAAGTTTGTTCGATCGTAGGGACTATTTGTGTCCACTGAGAAACTATACCAATTTGTATAGTAACGAACATTCCGGAACTTGATCATCAGTTAAACATACCATAAATATCCTTTACATAGCTTAGAAATAGGCTTTGAGGGGTTTGGTATGCGAAAATAAACTTTTTTGATCAAGTGGGACTAATGTTAGGATCGAAGGCTGTCATGATTGTGCTTGTTTGTATGAATTTGACGAATCAATGAATATAAAATAAGATTAAGTGCAGCGGAAATGAAAAACAAACTTTGTAAACACAAACAAGAGAGAAAATAGTTTAGTAAACAAATGCTTCTCATTAAGTTGAATGATTCAATTACAAAGCAAATGATTACAAGCATGCTTACAGAACTAAGCTCCCCTCAGCCTGATGCTCCAAGGTTGGTTTCACAAGATGAAAGGATTGGACTGGAGAAGAAGAATCCACTCAGTCAATCAAATGTAACAGTACAGGGTACTGCTCCATTTATAGGCAAACCAAACCACTGAGGCATCTTAGCTGACGTCACCATGATAGTGACATCTAACAACCTATAAACACTGTTCTATACAAACTACTGATGTTTAACAACTGATTAAAAGTACAATACAAAACAAGAGATAACTACTGCTTCACGTTCCGCTGTTGTAGCCTGAGCACTGATGTTGAGCATCAGTGCTTTCTTCAAAGGTGATCAGTCCTTGAATGGGCAGTACTTGTGTCTTCAGCAGTACTTAGGAAACAACAGTAGATAGAGCAACAGTGTTTGTCTTCAGCAGTCTTTAGAGTTTCATCAGTGTTTGGTTCATCAGTTGTTATAATGAGCAGTACTTAAGATCCATCAGCTGTTAGATTACGACTGTCAAGGGGAAAGCAAAGTGTAAACAGCTGCTTATTCTGAATCCACTGTTGTGATCCGGTTTTAGCTTTCATTATCTGTTCCTCTGGTGGGGTTCAATCCTAACAACTAAAAGCGTCAAAAAGTGCATAAGTTTGCATTTTCACGCATATATTATGTTCTGTATATATCCGGACACCCAAAAATTTTTGTAATCATTAAAATATTTTATTTTAGTGATTGGAATGCAAAAATACCATTCATCGTGCAATTTAGATCGTTTTTGCTTCCGTTACGACTTCCGTCGTAATTAACCGAATAACGCAACCGTACGACCAAACGAAACGACATCCGAGATGTTTTTGAGCATAATTTAAGTTCCCTATACTTTAACTTCATTTTAGAGCCTTGAAATTGGGTTAACGGGGCTTAAACGTGTAAAAAATGCATCGAAAACCAAGTTTCTGGGCTGCAGGGACCAATTTGACAATCTGTTAAACCTGCTCTGGCGGGGCGCGTAACCCTGCTATGGCTATTACGCGGGGCGCGATAGACTACCAGCATAGAAACAATGAATCTGGTTATTTTTGATGGTTTTAACCACTGATTTGGTATACCATTTGATGGTTTTTGATGACCCATTGTTTAGTATACCATGTGCCCAAGTGTAAGGTTCAGATTCAAGCACGAATAACGAGAAATGATCCTAACGGTTGTGGGAATTCAATAAATACCCACTTTGTTTCTTTGGTTTCTCACACTTTGATCTAATTTTTGCTCTAAGTTGGAGTGTATACTTCATACCTGGGTAATCTTTAGATCAAATCTTCATTGCTTGGACCCTTTGTAAGTTTCTTTCGTGCTCTTATTGCTTTTCAAGCGTAAAAGTCAAACAGTGTTTGACTTTTTACTTTTTGCTTTGACTAGGTTATGGTCAACACAAAGTTCGTTTGAACTTTGCAACGTGAGCATAATCACGATGGTTATAGTCCCTTGTGACTATACCTACTGATTACCACGTTGATTAGGCGTAGTGACGAGTCATAGTTTCGTTAAAGTACGTGTTTATGCGTATTTTGCCACGAAACTATCTTTGGGTATCAAAACACGTTGTTTTGATATCAAAAACCTGTTTTCTAACTTCGTTAAACATGTTTTAACATGTTTAACTCGTCACATTTAGTCTAGTGCTTGTGTAGAGTCGTAAGTCAAGCGGTCTAAACCACCGCTTAGACTTTCGAACTCGACCCGTTTGGTCGATCATTAGGATCCGACCAAGCACATTTAGTGACCCTAGTTACATAGGGAATAACCTTCCGAGGTTATACCTTATGGTCACTTAGTTTAATTAGTTGTATGATAGGTAGTTTATATGCCTTAGGAAAATGACCAAAATGCCCTTTTTATGCATAATTGGATTTTAAGCATATGTAACTTAAACTTTTGTCACTTAACTGATTATGCAACATATTTAAACATGTATAGGCATATAATACTTGTCATAGGACTAGTTAGACGTCTCGAACGTGCTTTTGCGCGAACAACGCGTTAAAGTAGCATAAGCTACCTTAATGGGTCGTAACAGGTCGAAAGCACTTAGGATAGGTTTCGATATAGAATGTAGGCTTTGTTAAACCATATCACATGAGTTCCAACACTCATTTGGTTTACAAGACCTCACTCATTCTATCTGATCTTCCGATTTAGGTGTCGATTATTTAATTAGTGTTCTGATTACTAGGTGCTACTTGAATTTCCTTGGTTTGCCTGATCTTGTTGAGTTCTTTAGATCAAGGATATTTGCAATTCAATATGAGTACATAGATCCCCTCTTTTTACATGTTTTGTGGTAACTATGTGAGTACATAGTTCCCCTATTTTACTGTTGTCGATTGTTTTGTGGTGATTCATATGTGTCAAATGATTTCGATGTTTTTAACGATAGTTTCGAAAATGATTAAAATGGTTTATATTAAACTAATAACGAATTCGATAATGTGAACAAACTTGTTAGGCGTAGTTACATAACGAATAACATTCATTAGTTTTGGCCGAACCGACCAGTATTAGGTTATGGTACCATAGGATCTGACAAATCCCGTTATCAGACTGCACCCATGGTTATGTGTGGGGGTTATGTGGGTAATGACTGAATCTGTGATTGTTAATTTAGCCTTTGGTGGTTTATTAATGCGAGATTAGTGATAGGCGAGTTGCGAAGATTTGGATGTTATTAGCGACACGACCAAAAGTAGTTTTCACAATTAAAAAGAGAATGATTTAATCGATTGAAACGATTTTAACGATTTGGATAAACGATTGGTTTTTGGGTTGTGATTAGATAATGGGATGGGTGTGATATGATAAAAGCATGGTAGATACGCCGATGTTACTTCTTATATATAAATGTTTCTATCATATTACATTCTTTGGCATTATTTAGTTCACTTGGATAAATGATTTTGAAACGATGTGTTGGGATTGAACCCTATCAGAGGAACAGATAATTAAAGCCAAAACTGGATCAGAATAGTGGATCCAAAATAAGCAGATGTTATGTATACAAGTCTCTCCCCTTGAAAGTGGTTTCAACATCTGATGACCTCCAATCCACTGATCTTTTCAACTGCTGACCTACAACTGCTGATCAAGTCAAAGACTGATGAAGACTAAAGCTCTGCTGATCAATCTACTGCTATGGGTAAAGCACTGCTGAATATATCAAGTACTGTTGGGTTCACAACAGTGGAAGGATAAAGTAGTAGTTTAGCTTTTCTTATGTAATGTAATGTAATCAGTAGTTAGCATAGCAGTGTTTGTAATAGATCAGTTGTTAGAGTTTGTTAGGAGGTTAGATGTCACTTTCATGGTGACATCAGCCAAGATGATTCAGTGGTTTGGGCGTGCCTATAAATAGAACAGTACCCTATACTGTTCTATTAGCTCTTCACCATCTCTCTTCCTGTACGAACAATCACTGTGAGCTCAGGCTGAGGGGGCGTTTGTTACATGCATGCATTGTAATCATAGTTGAAATAAATTCAATCATTTGGTTCTTTGTGAAAATGTATGTTCAAAGCAATTCTCCTGTTTGATTGTGTGCAAAGTTTGTTTCCATTTATATTCCGTTGCACTACTTGTTCATCTTTTATCTTATTTCAAACGTAAAACACAATCAATCCAAACTCAAATCCTAACAATTGGTATCAGAGCTCGGACAGTCAAATTTGATTTAACAATCATTTTGACATAAATAGTTCAGCTCAAAATCGTTGACAGTGATAGTTGTTCGTTTTGTTGAAAAACAGAGCAAGGTTTAATCACCATCAAAGTTGATTAATCAGTGCCTGTAAAACAACCAGGATGACGTCACAATCATAAGATGCTAATAACAGCATCGGATCACTCTTCAAACCACCCATGTTGAAGCGCAATGAGTACAACATCTGGCAGAGAAGGATGGGTCACATCCTTGCTCAACAGAACATCGGATGTTGGAAGTCGGTTTTCTTTGGACCTCATGTTCCAATGGTGCCAAGTGCTGAGGATACAAAGAAGTTCGAACCTAAAAAACCTGAAAACTATACTGAAACTGATTTTCAAAAGTTTAAACTGGTTGCCAAAGCATTTAGCATCGTTGCATCTACTTTATCAAATGAAATATATGTTGGACTGTTACATTGTAACAGTGCTAAAGAGTTATGGGATGCAGTTAAGGAACAATTTGGGGGGGGGGACTGAAGAAGTGCTTGAAAACAACAGGGAAATTCTGAATCAACAGTATGAAACATTTTGTCACATTAAGGGTGAATCATTAACCCAGCAGTTTGAGAGATTTAGTTGTCTCATGAGTGAGCTAAAACTTGTTAATGTTGAATTCACCAAGTCAGCACAAAATAGCAGGTTTCTTAGATCACTACCTGAAAAATGGGATACAATAGCCTTTGTGACCAGAAATTCTGTTGAGTTCAAAGATCTGACACTGACCCAGCTTCATGGTAGACTCCTGACCTATGAAAGGGAGTTGAACCAGAAAAAGAAGCTACAAGAGTCTCGTAAAGTTGCAGATGACTATTCATTTGGCAACACAGGTCTGTTGGGTTAAGAAGAGTCTGGCAGTAGTAAGGATCAGAGTTATGATCATTTTATTGACATAACTGCTGGTGGTAATTTTAACTCTGATCCTCACTCATCCAATTTTGCTTTCATAGCAAATGGAGAAAGCCAGAGCTCAGATAATCTATGCTTTGAACTCAATGATTTACAGCACTTAGATCAAACTGATCTTGAATAAATGGATATATTGCATCAATTGGCTTTGCTTAGTGTGAGAACAAGCAAATTTTACAAAAGGACAGGGAGAAAATTCCCAGGGTTACATGGGAATTTAAAAGTGGGGTTGGATAAATCAAAGATCAAGTGCTATAAGTGCAACAGGCTAGGTCACTTTGCTAGGGAATGTAGGAGTCAAACCACTGGTCCAATAGTTACTCATCCTAGCTCAAACCGTAGACCACAAAACCAAAGCATTGTGCATTATTCCCATTATACCCCTGTTGCCCATGTAAACACTGCTCATTATGCAAACCCTATTCTTGTGCATTATGTTCAAACCACTGTCCCATAAATTCAGTATCTCCAAGCTCCTGTCCCTCAGGTTCAAGTGCAACCAGTTGCACCACAACAAGCTGCACCACCAACAGTGGTTCCACCAGATCAGCAAAGCTTCTTTACACAAGGCTTTGTTGACTGGAGAAGCTTACCTGAGGAACTAGGTGAAGAAAATTTTGCACTCTATGCTGCTAATGATTCTTTTAATGATGATTTCTGTTTTATGGCATTAGAGTCAATACAGGAAGAGCTGGAAACTGAAGATGGACAGTCAAGTGCTGAAATAGTGGATGAAGTTACTGAAGCAGTGGTTACTACTGTTGCTGATGAAATACTATTGGAAGAAAGTTCAGAACCTCTGTTGGAACCACTGTCTGACCCCTGGTCTGAAGATAAAGAAAAAGAAAAGCATGGTGAAAAGGAAGAGAAGGTGATTGATGAAGAAGAGCATGTTTGTGAGTGTGCCATGATGGCTGCAGCTAAGGTATCATCTCAGGTTCTTGAAAATCTGTGTTCAGACAAGTGGATTATAGCATTTGCTAACATTAAAGAGGTGAATGAAAACCTTAGGATAGAGTGTTGAATGATAAAGTCAAATTTGAAAAGCCACTAAAAGAACTTAAAAACAAATTGGCTGAAAAAGATAAAGAGATCTGAAGTCTCAAAGATGAGTAGAGCATGACCAAGAATCAACTCCAAACTATGGCAGAAAAATATCAAGTTTGTAAAAATTAGTTGGAATCCACCCAAATCACTTGTGAAAGATGGGTGGAATCTTGCAAAGGTTATGAGGTCATGTTAGAAAAACAGCTTGAAAGCAATGTAAAATTTGGCATAGGTTTTAGAAAAAATGATGAAATTGATAACACTGCTGTTAAACAAGCTGGTTCAGTTGAAATAACACCAACAAACAAGAATGGACAAGAAGTTAAGATAACTGACAAACTTGGTAACAAAATCACTCTGGAAAGATCTGTGGGATCCTCAACTTTTGAGGAAATTGAGAAATACCAATTTAAACCCACATGGTCTGATGAGTGTGACATTCTTGAGAATTTTAAACCAATGGACTTCACAACCACTGATGGTGTAAAAGCTCCTAAAGCAAAGGTCATTCCTCTCAAAGACATCCCAACAGTGGTTCAAAACTCTGTTGCTAAGGAGTCTGAGAAGAAGAAAAGAAAAGAAAAAGTCAAAAACCTGTTTTGTGATTTCTGTGAAAAGAAGAACCATCTAACAAAATATTGTTTTCATCTAAAAGCATATGATCTCAACAAAACAAGTGTTATTGAACCTGCTGAGAGCTGCACCATCTGTGATAAAACAAACCACAAAACTCAAGAATGTGTGTATCTCAAAAACTTTGATTTAAAAAGGAATGAGTACACTGCAAAAACATCCTTAAGTTCATCAACATCATCTGTCAAATTCACCAAGAATCAACCATTGTTTGTGCCAGTCCAAACAGCTGTTACAAAACAGCTGAACAAAACATCTGTCAAAAGAGATGTTTAGGTGACTGATGCACTCCCTGCCAATCAATTCAGAAGAGGTAAGGGACAACCACCATACCAAAGGATCCCACATGTTTATGAAGCTTATAAAGAGCCTTCTAAACCAAGAGTGAAAAGGTATCCTTTTGGTTATCAACAGGTGATTGGTCAAGACCCCTAACAGTGGTTAGAGAAAAACATTCCAAAAAATGTTCAAACCCCTGAGCTAACCACTGTCCATCCACCTGAAATCATCCCAGACACTGTTGAGACCCCATCCAAAGCCTTATTGGCTTTGGAGACCCTAATGAACTAATCCTTTTACTTCATGTGCAGGGAGCTTCTGCATGCTTAGATAGCCTTTGGTATGTAGATAGTGGAGGCTCCAGACACATGACAGGATGTAA
Source organism: Helianthus annuus (assembly GCF_002127325.2). NCBI lineage: Eukaryota > Viridiplantae > Streptophyta > Magnoliopsida > Asterales > Asteraceae > Helianthus > Helianthus annuus. The sequence goes on along the minus strand of NC_035440.2, from coordinate 72,858,839 downwards.
AGCCCTACTCAAAGATTTCAAAATCCATGGAGGGGGTGATATATCCTTTGGTAATAACAGTAAAGGGAAAGTTCTGGGGTCTGGTACAGTACAGTCTTGTAATGTAAAATTTGAAAATGTCAATCTGATAGACAATCTAAAATTCAACCTCCTGAGTGTCTCACAAATGAGTGATAAGGGCTATGGCTCATTCTTCACAAAGGATTGTTGTAGGATTGTTGGACCAGAAATGGTTGAAAAGATTGAAGCAATAATAAAAACTAGAAAAACCAAACTTGTTGCTCAAAGAAGTGGCAATGTTTATGTGGTTGATATGTCAAAAGAGAGCCCCAGGACTGATGCCTGTCTGTTCTCAGCTGCCTCAAACAAAGAGACAGAATTATGGCACAAGAGACTGGGGCACACAAATCTCAAGACAATCACTTCCATCTCAAAATAGGGGTTAGTAAGAGGTTTACCTCAAAAACTGTTCACCTGTCCTAAGCATTGTGTTTCCTGCCTAAAAGGAAAACAACATAAAAGCTTATACAAATCAATTGAAGAGTCCAAAACAACCAAATGTTTGCAAATGCTTCATATGGATTTGTTTGGCCCAGTTAAAGTCATGTGTCTTAAGAAAAAGAGATATTGCTTGGTTACTGTTGATGACTTTTCTAGGTTTACATGGACTTACTTTTTACACTCAAAAGATGAGATTGCAGGCATTTTGCAAGAATTTGTGAAACAGGTTGAAAGGCAGTTTGATCTTCCAGTAAAAATCTTCAGGAGTGACAATGGCACAGAGTTCAGAAATAAGGAGTTAGATGATTTCTGTGTGTTAAAAGGAATTGTAAGTCAGTACAGCATTCCAAGAACACCAGAGCAAAATGGGGTTGTTGAAAGAAAGAACAAGACTTTGATTGAGGCTGCCAGAACTATGCTTGCAGATTCAGGTTTGCCATTAACTTTTTGGGCAGAAGCAGTAAACACTGCTTGCTATGTCCAAAACAGAGTTTTAATCAACCCTAGGCATCAAAAGACTTCTTATGAACTTCTGTATAAAATCAAACTACTGATCTCATACTTTAAAGTGTTTGGCTGCCCATGCTTCATTTTGAACTTAAAAGATTCTATTTCAAAATTTGCAGCCAAAGTAGACAGTGGATACCACTTGGGATACTCAACCACTGCTAAGGCCTACAAAGTGTTTAACACAAGGAGCAAAGAAGTGGAAGAGACTTTGAATGTAATGTTCAATGAACTCTCTTCAATGAAAATCCCGGCAAATCCTGCAGAATTGTTTGATCTTGATAAATTCATTTTTGAAAATACTACTGTCAAGACTAACAATGCAGGTCCATCAGAAAACTTATCACCAGACTATAGATATGAAATCATTATCCCACAACAAAAGTCTGCACCAAGTGGAAGAGCAGCATGTCACACCCCCAAAATCCACCTGCGGATAACACCCGCTTCGAGGGCGTGACTGACCAGGATCCAGCCACCAATTATACTGAATAATTAAGTTGATAACGAAAAGTAATACTTACTAACCATAAGATTAGCAAATATCAAGTTCAGAGTTTAAGGTTTCAAGTCCAAACAGTAATAAGTAGCGGAAGCATAAATAAACAGTTTTAAACAATGTTCATAAGGTAAGCATGATAAATGCCCAACACACGGGCAGACGACCACTACACATCCCAAGCAGCTGCTCCAGTCACTGGCCACCTGCAAAGCATGCAGTAAGGGGTCAACAATAATGCTGAGTGAGTTCACTAGTTGTCCAGTTTTAATTACCAAAAACTTGTTTCACCAGTTAATTTATCCGTTTATACATGCCATGGGGAGCTACCCCAAAAGTTAGCGACTAAACTGTTTTTCCAATACCGAACACTAGGTAACCGTTTGCGTTTCCGCAGGATGCCTCGATGTCAATGTTCTATCATCATTGACGGATGCCTGAGTACATTAGTTCACGACCGATCCCATACCATGGCACGGTGTGAGATTGGTAAAACCTAAATAGCGCTGTCAACTAATAACCCGTTCGCCTGGCCCCGGCGACTAATCGGTATTATGTAGTAGGGACTTGAGTGTTAGAGTTGCGTTTAGTGCCATTTGGTTGCATTCCGTATAAACAGTAATTAACTAAAAAGTTTCCCAATACAAGGGAAGAGAAAGTAAGTTTGTTCCCAGTAACTAGGGAAGGAATGTAAATGGTATCCCCTTTACAAGGGGATAGGGTTGCTTTAGTCTCGTGTCCCAAACCACCGGGACGCATGCTTTTAAGTTGTGAACTCACCTTGGGTTGCTCGGTAGATATTTTTACCCGGTCAAGTATGTTGGTCACCACGTCCTAACATGGTCACCAAATATGGGTCAAGTCGGGTACAAGTAAACACATAGCGAACACGTATGGCAAACCATATAGCAAACACGTATAACATGCGATTACACAAACAGTTGGGTTATTAGGTCAGCCCTAACATATAATCAGTAGTGACAAACATGCAGCCCAGTCAACAGAAAGCCCAACAGGCTCTTTGGCCCAATAACAGCCCAGTCGAGACAAGGGTCCATGGTTTCGACTCGAGAATGCATGGTTACGAGTCGCAACTAAGGATTCCGACTCGCAACCACGGTTTCGGCTCATCATGCTTTGGTTCCGAGTCGCAACCAGGAATTCTGACTCGCAACCTTGGTTTCGGTTCATCATGAGCTGCTTGCGAGTCGCAACCGGGAGATCTCGACAAATCATGCTGTGGTCTCGAGTCGCAACCAAGGGTTCCGACTCGCAACCACAGTTACGTGCACATAATTCCTTCTAGAACCTGTCAACATGTACTAACCAATAGAATTGTAATATCATGCAGCTGTGTACTATCCACTAAGAAATCACAAACATGTTTTCTTGTCTGATTCTCATTTCAAACGGATCAAACATAGCATATTCAAACATTCATACCATGTTCATCACATATTCATACGGCTCCTACAATCCTCGATTCAAAAACACAACTACCACCTATAACATGAGATTTATGAACAAGAATCTTATGACCCCATCATTAAACACAATATTGCCCCATTTTATGATCATAAATCGGATGGTAACTATTATCATCAACATTCATCATTCAAATACAATGTCTCATCTTTATTAACACCTTCAAAACATGAATCATCATTATTTATAATCTTTTATTGTGCAATCATTCGTCAAGTTATCACTTCTACCACACATTGCCATCAATAACATTATTGAACAAATCATCAACAACTTTGCACCCTTATGTCATAACACCCTAAATACAAAAGAATGTAAACTAACCGGTATGCAAGAAGATATGCAAGAAGATGATGAGGTGGAGTCTCCGCTTGATGATTACGAGCCGATCCAAAGGTGTCCTTGTTGCCGGTTGGATCCGAGAAGGAGAGGAGGAGAGGGTGGTGTTAGAACCTTAGGGTTTTGGGGTTTTAGTGAAGGAGAGAGTGAATGAGGGAGAGTGTTTGCAAAATGGTAAAAGGTGTGAAAGGTGGTCATCCATTCGGGTTATATAGGGTTTCGAGTGGGCTAGGTGGGGTACGATTTGGGCTCCTTGGTTGTAAACCCCCAACCGGCCCAACTGGCTTACTGTTCACTCGAGACCAAGGTCTCGAGTTGGTCTCATGGTTTTGGCTTCTATATATAACACACACATATATATCTACATACACATATACATAAATACACATAACATGTAACAACGAATAGTTTCATGAATTTTTCATTTAATAAAACATACGTACACACACGTTACATCGAAAGGTTGTCCGGGAAAATCCGAAGTGTCACATTATCCCCAAGTTTTAGGAACTTTCGTCTCGAAAGTTAAGGCAGCCACTGTCAAGCTAGCGTAAGTGAAAGCGTTTCAACGGGGTGTCACACAGCAGATGTTCAAAACAGCTGTCAAAGTTCAACCACTGCTACCTCAACAGTTGTTGACCAAAGTAGCCCATTAACCACTGATTCCACATCATCAAACACTGTTGATAAAAGTCCTCAAACAGTGGATCAAGTCAGCATGTGTCCACATCATTACCTCCTATTCCACCACCTTTTGAAACCACTGTTGGATCATCAATGTCACCAGCAGTGGCTAGCTCAGATGATTCACAACTGCAGCCTTCCCCACTTAATGCAAATCATTCCATACCAAGGAGATCTTATCTTCTTGAAATCTCATCCACCTGACCAAATCATTGGCAACATCAATGAAGGGGTGCTCACAAGAAGTCAATCCTAAAACATTTGTCTTTTTGCTGGTTTCCTATCTCTCCATCAGCCAGTCAAGTACAAAGAGGCACTAAAAGACAACAGCTTGGTAGAAGCCATGCAAGAGGAGCTCCAACAGTTTAGAAGACAACAAGTTTGGGAGCTTGTTCCATTGCCAGAGGGTGTGAGTCCTATTGGCACAAAATGGGTCTTCAAAAATAAAACTGATGAAAGGGGTATTGTTGTCAAGAATAAAGCCAAGCTTGTGGTTCAAGGGTTCAGACAGGAAGAGGGCATTGACTATGATGAAACATTTGCCCCTGTAGCATGACTTGAAGCTATCAGACTATTTCTGGCCTTTGTTGTCAACCACAACCTCAAGGTGTATCAAATGGATATCAAATGTGCATTCCTCTATGGTAAGATTCAAGAAAAGGTTTATGTTTGTCAACCTCCAGGCAGGCTTTGAGGATCCATTTAATCCAAATCATGTCTACAAGCTAAATAAAGCTTTGTATGGCCTGAAACAAGCACTAAGAGCCTGGTATGAAACTCTCTCCACTTTCCTACTATCCATTGGTTTCATAAGGGGTAAAATAGATAAAACATTGTTTTTAAAATGGAGAGGAAAGGATTTGATGATTGTCCATATTTATGTGGATGACATCATCTTTGGAAGCACATGTAATAAAATGTGTGAAGAGTTTAGGCAACTCATGACAGCTGAGTTTGAAATGAGTGCAATGGGTGAACTCCAGTGCTTTCTTAGTCTCCAAGTAAGGCAACTGCAAAATGGCACTTTTACCCATCAAGGCAAATATGCCAAAGAACTTTTAAAGAAATTTGAAATGGATGATTGTAAGCCATTCAGTACACCCATTGCAACCAATAAAATAGTCATGTGTGATGAAAAGGATGATTTGGTTGATCAAACTTTATATAGAAGCATGATTGGGTCTTTATTGTACCTAACTGCATCTAGGCCAGACATCATGTTTGGAACATGTGTTTGTGCAAGATCCCAATCAGCCCCTAGAAAGTCAAACCTTATTGCTGTAAAAAGGATATTCAGATACCTAAAAGGTGCTCCCACACTTGGTATCTGCAATCCAGCTGATGGTAAAATTGAGCTTTCAGGTTTCCCAGATAGTGACTTTGCTGGATGTGACAAGACAAGGAAGTCCACTTCAAGAGGGTGTCAATTCCTAGGCAGTTGTTTAGTGTCTTGGCAAAGCAAAAAGCAAGCAGCTGTTTCCACATCCACTGTTGAGGCAGAATATATAGTTGCTGCAAGCTGTACAGCCCAACTGCTTTGGCTTCAAAATCAGTTGTTGGATTTTGGTATCACTGCCCTAAAGACTCCTCTCATGTTGGACAGTCAAGCAGTAGAAAATATCATCAAAAATCCAGTTTCCCATTCAACCACCAAGCACAGTAATATCAGACTTCACTTTGTGAGGGATTGCTATGAAAAAGGTTTGATTTCTCTGCACCATGTTCCAACTAAAGATCAGCTGGCAGATGTGCTAACCAAAGCATTAGATACATCCACCTTTGAAAGCTTGATCTCTAGGATTAGCATGCTAAACATGGAATAACAGGCAAAATCCTGTTTTTCTATGAATAAAAGCATTAAAATGTTTTCAGAAAATCAAAAATCCATCCTTAAAAATAGCTAAAAATGAAATTTTCATTAAATCCTTAAAAGTCTGCCATAAGCACTGTTTTGTTTAAAAGTCTGTCCTACTTAAAAGTCTGTCCACTACTGAAAGTCAACCCCTGTTCTCTCATTTCCCTGATAAGCACTGTCGTTCAAAATAAGTGTTATTATCCACTGATATGTTATCCACTTATAGTAATAATCACCCACTACCTTCATTGTTACAGTTACAACCACTGATCTTGTTCCATCAGTGGCTTTCATAACAACACTTGTCCTTCATTTCATCATGGGTTGGCACGTGGACAGTACATAGCGGTCAGATCTTTTGTAACCGTTGCCATGTCAGCTTTCACTTTTTCACTTTAAAACCATGAGCAAAACCCCCAAACAGGGTTTTACTGTCGAATCGAATTCACAAAAATTCCTTTCTCAAAGCATTTTCCATCTCTTTCTCTCAAATCATTCATCAATTTCCTTCTTCAAAATGACAAAATCAAAGTCATCTGTGAAATCCACTTCAAAATCATCTTCTGAAAAGGCCACTCAAATGGCTACCACACCCATCGAAATCCCATACAAAGCTCCTCATAACTATCTGGGTATTCTTACAAAACCCGGCACCATCGACATCTACGATTCAATCATTGACATTATGTCTGCATCAAAGTACAAAACTTTGCTGACAGCAGATGCTCCGATTCACCTGAAAACCCAGAGAGAGTTTTGGAAAAATGTTACTCTTGAAAAACAAGGCGAAGACGTCATAGCCATTAACTCTTCTCTAATGGGTAAAGCAGTCAAAATCACACCACAATCCATCTTGTAAGTCTCTGAACTCAATGATCAGCAAGGTAAAACTTCTTTTCCCAAAAATGAGTTAAAAACTGATTTCCTTGAAAGGGGGTATGCAGATTCAATGAAAAAGGATACCTTACAAAAAGGTAGTTTTCCACCTGCAACAAGATTTTTTTCCATACCCTCTTGATGTTTGTTTCAAACAAAACAACTGCTTTCAATGAGATACCATTAAAGATTCAAAACCTGGGATATGCTATTCTACAAGATGAAAATTTTAACTACTCCTAGGAAATCTTTAATGATTTGGTTAAAAATGTTGATAAAAAGCCATTCTTACTTTTTCCAAGATTTCTAAGTTATTACTTTCAAAAGAAATTTGGTAAGGATGATGCTCATATAATAAAACAAGGTGACTCTTTTCAAATAAACAGCTTAACAGCTGAAACTTTTACAAGACTTTCAACGCCTTGCAAAACAAAAGCAGAGGTGCCTGAGTAGAATTTAGCAGCTACCACTGCTCCTCAGGTATCTGCTACTGAGCCTACTGCTCTAGGTGATCACAGCAGCAGAACAACTGCTGTGAAACCCACACCTAAAATCACAAAAAAGCCACGCCAAAAGAAAACTGAAAAGCCCCCCAAACCCAAATCAAAGGCAACTCTGGAAGATGAGATACCAGAGCAACTGCCAGTGACAACACAAAAGTCACAGGAAACCAATTCTGCTACTTCCTCACAGCAGATGGTAGAAATATCTCAACCCATACCTGAAACTCCTCCTGCTTCTTCTAAAAAAGAACAGGTTGTACATATAGGGACACCACAATATGATGCTCTGGAATCACTTGCTTCCATCATCCACAGCCCAATGCCTGGGGCCAATTCTCTTTCTACACCCAACCTCACCTCCACAATTCCCCCACAGACAAAAAGATTGTTGGATGCTCTTGATTTGAACCAGGCACAAACCAGTCCTTCTCAATCACCTGTCAATGAGAACATACCTCAACAAGTGACTGGGTCTGATGTATCAATCATTGCTAACCCACCAACAACACCTAAGGAGGTTACACCCCTTGAGTTACAAGTAACTCTTGGTGGTAGTCCAAGTGAAGCAGCCACTACAAGTGCTGAACCCACTGGTTTGCATTTGGATAGTGGTTACATCCATAAGACTTCCTTGGAGACAATTCCTTCTCTGGAAACACTTGTGTATCCAGTGTTCACTGGGTCACTAAAAAGTGTCTCTCTTTTTGAAGGAAGAAGTCCCCAGTTCCAAGACAAAGGGGCATCAGTGGATGATATTTGGAGTACACTCCCTGAATCAACCACTGTTATAACCACTGTTAGTGGGAAATCAGATGATCCCATTAAGTTGGATGATGGTTTAATGTACCGAGAATTGATGGATAGAGTTGATAAACTGGATACTTCTGTTGCAGAAATTAAAGATATGCTGCAACAGTTGTTGAAAGTTCAAAAGGTACCACCCACTGCTGCTCCAGCTCAAGCACCTGCACAACTTGCACCTGCTGCAAATGAGTTATGGACCTTATTTCAACCACTGCTCCAACATTAAAGACAATTGGCTGATTAGCAGCATGAGATACATGTTCAAACGCTGAGAAACATGATGGAGTCAAGGTTTAAAGATACCCAAGCTGACATCAAGGCTATAAAGGCCCACATACTGAATACCACTGGCACTGCTCCACCCACTCTTCTCTTTATTGATAACCCACCACCAGATAATGCCAAAAAGGGGAGAAAATCAAGCAGTAGAAGAAGAAGGGAGTTGAAGATGGTCTTTATATTGAACCACAAAAAGATAGCATGACTAAAGACATTCCCTTGCCAGATGGTAGGAAAAAGATTGATGTTACCACAAATGCACTTGTTGAAGCAAAAGCAAGTGTAAAAAGGGATAGAGAGGCTAAGGATAAATCCAGGTGGAATGAGGAGAAAAGTGCTTTTATGGAGCTGAATGAGCAGAGTATTTATGAGCCAAAGGATGATAAAAATCCCGAGCCAAAAAGAAAGAATCCCACTAGAAAAGTGAGGGAACCCAAACACACACCATCCAGACCCATAAAGCATACTTCCAAACCACCTTCCAAAAGCTCCAAACATCAATCTTCCACCCAAACAGCTGTTGTAACACCTGTTGTATCAACAACTACTGATACTTCAGTGGTTTCAACAACTGCTAGCCAAACACCTGCCACCACTTCAACACACACCACAACCACTATCTTACCACCATTACCAAAGATCACCTCATCACTAAAACTACCATCACCACCATCACCTCCTGTAAAAAAGCAGAAGACAGCTGATGACACATCACCAGTTGTAATGACAACAGTGGTTGAAACACCAGTTGTTTCAACAACTATTAGTCAGCAACCTCCTACTTCAATCACTTCCACTACAATAACCACCACTCAAATCACCACCACTGATCCATCCAAAACATCATCAGCCTCTCCTCAACCAAAAATGAGAAGGTTAATTCTGAAAGATGGTGATTCTTCACCACCACCAACATTTTCACAACCTTTACCACTTGTTACTATACCAAACCCTGTTCCTCTCTCTTCAGCTCAAATTCAAAAGCCAATCACTGACATCACTCCTGCAGGTGTCCAATTTCCTCTGGAACTTATAGCAGTCAGAGAAGAGATCAAATCCTTCTACTTTGAGGATGACCCTACTAAAAGGAGTTTGCCATCTGTTGAAGGATATCCCAGGCCTAACAACATTGAAGAATACTTGAAAGTTAAGGCTCAATAGGCAGAGGATATGTCCAAGAAAAATTCACAAGGAAAGTCTGACAAAGAAATACAAAGGCATATGAATCCCTGAGAAAAGACTACATTGAGAATATCATGACTTATAAGAAATATAAGGGAGAAAAACACATGTACAAGGAGTGGACCATTCCTGAGCTTGAAAGTGAAGCAGCAAGGATTCAAAAAATGATTAAAAACAAGGTAAAACATACTCCACCTGATTGGGCAAAGTATAAGAAGAATGTACCTGATAAGGCATTGGAGCTGAGAAGAATGAAAGAGGAATTGATCACTGCTGAAATTGGGTCAAAGAATCAATTGATGAGGTGGAAAAAAGACAAGGTCAAGGTCACTTACAAAAGGTTGGAGGATCTAAGGAAGAAAAATCCAAAGATTCCACAAAAACCTGACTATCCTGAAGTAGAGGTTTCAACTAGACCACCAAAGCTGTAAATCAGGAGAGCCACTGCTCCACCTGGTGCATTTCTTTATCAAAGAAGAAGGCAAAAACAGGTGGATGCAAAAACAGCAGAGGAAATAGCTGCTGGTAATGAAGTGATAAAGATGGTTTACAAACAGATGATGGCTGATATTCCTGAACTTGCTCAAGCTCAAAGCACTGCTCAGTCAGCCATCACCAGGCCAGCATCTCCAAACTCCTCATCTAATAAAAATCTCCTAAGAAACCCACCAGACTCAAAAGTACTAAAGTGGAAAACTAATAAACAGTCCCATGTACTGACTGTGATCAAGTCTAGCGGAGAAGTCTAAGTCTTGAAGATCTACAGGATCTCCTTGATCTTCCACTGTGCAGGGATGAAGATGACACAGATGCCTTAGACTTTGAGTTATAACTCAAAGGGCAAATAAGGGAACTGTTGATGAGACAATAAAGCTCCACAATAATGAAGAGTTGTGGCATTATCTGTTCCAAGGGGAGATTGTTGGGATTGAACCCTATCAGAGGAACAGATAATTAAAGCCAAAACCGGATCAGAGTAGTGGATCCAAAATAAGCAGATGTTATGTATACAAGTCTCTCCCCTTGAAAGTGGTTTCAACATCTGATGACCTCCAATCCACTGAACTTTTCAACTGCTGACCTACAACTGCTGATCAAGTCAAAGACTGATGAAGACTAAAGCTCTGCCGATCAATCTTACTGCTATGGGTAAAGCACTGCTGAATATATCAAGTACTACTGGATTCACAACAGTGGAAGGATAAAGCAGTAGTTTAGCTTTTCTTATGTAATGTAATGTAACCAGTAGTTAGTATAGCAGTGTTTGTAATAGATCAGTTGTTAGAGTTTGTTTGGAGGTTAGATGTCACTTTCATGGTGACGTCAGCCAAGATGCTTCAGTGTTTTAGGCGTGCCTATAAATAGAATAGTACCCTGTACTGTTCTATTAGCTCTTCACCATCCCTCTTCCTGTACGAACAATCACTATGAGCTCAGGCTGAGGGGGAGTTTCTTACATGCATGCATTGTAATCATAGTTGAAATAAATTCAATCATTTGGTTCTTTGTGAAAATGTATGTTGAAAGCAATTCTCCTGTTTAATTGTGTGTAAAGTTTGTTTCCATTTATATTCCGCTGCACTACTTGTTCATCTTTCATCTTATTTCAGACGTAAAACACAATCAATCCAAACTCAGATCCTAACACGATGTCACATAACGATATTTCCTAAAAGATATAAACCATACGAGTTTTATAACGAGAACAATTTACGATTTGGTATACTTAAACAAATGTTTTGGGTTAAGAATCATGGCTACGAGATTTTATCATATTGCAATACTTTATACTTTTCAAAACAAAGTTTTTTTGTAGTCAATCGAGGTATTGCAATATGCAAACGAGCCATTAATCCGACACTCTCATAAAACTTATGTGCTCGCCAGCATTCCTTTGCTGACTTTGTTTTTACATATGTTTCAGGTGGTGTTCAATGATGTTGATTGCTAGGATGCATGTTCACATAGGATCTGGACAAGGCCTTAGTGACATAATAACAATGATAGACGATGTGTAACTTGTTTGTTTGTTTTAAGACAATGTAAATTATCTACTGAATCAATAAAACGAAACTTTTGTTTCCATGGTTATGAAACAATAATTCTGCCACTCCACTCCACTCCCCGACGTTTCCGCCGCGGTTTCGTTGTTTTAACGCGGTCGGGGTGTGACACCACTCTTGTCCGTGGTCCATGAGACGGAGCCACTAGAGGAGCTTCTCGTATCATAATCATCTGCACCTATTCCAACATCACATACTCAAAGAAGACCCCGGCTTGAGCCCACCAATGGTACTATCAGGTATGGTGAGCCTTCACAAGTCCTTGTTTGGGACGACACCCAACCTTGGCACATAACTCTTTGGAGTTGCATTCGTCGGAACCGAGTCCTTTCTCCACATACCAGCGATCATACCCTGACCTTACTAGCTTACTCTACTCTACTCTACTTCAAGCCTAAACCAGTGGGCATTATGTGAGGTACATCACATGCAGGTGGACCTCTACACACCACTGTAGAAGTCCGTGGACATAGGGAGGTCATCACTTATTTGAGTGATGAACTTGCATCTTACTCGATATTCTATGGAAGATAGATTGACCACGAAGTTGAGAGCGCCTTTCTCATTGCATACTCGAATCGTATCCCGACCCAAATAGCAGAACAACTACTTTGCTTTTTCCAGTAACCTAGACTACTCTTCTTGATGTAACTCCATGTTGATTTAACCTAGGGTTGATGCTTAAGCCTTTGATGGTCATCCATCTTTGGAAGCACTCCATACTCGGCAACCTAATCTGAGGGACATTTTGACACACCATTGGGGAAGTTAGGATAAGCATGCAAGGAGAATCATTACTACGGGTGCACACGTAATAGTAATTTGTGATGAATGTGAATCCAGGTGAAACCTGGTGTGTGAATAAGTGGCCCCAAGCTGTTATTTGCATGTTTAAGCGTCCATTGTCAGTAGATGTTCTTGTAACCCGCTCAACGACTAGCTAGTATCATGAAACTTGTTCAACAAATGATAGATGCAACTATCAATTTGAGGATGTTTACTGACTTTTTAATCTACCATTTATGGAAATCCATTATTTTCATTTTCACTCAAGTAAGAATCGTAAGTGGGCTTATAATCTCGTCAAAACTGCATCAAGAAGTCAACCTAATCGGAGTTCTAATAGAATCTCCTGGCAAGCCATTCGACATCAGATTTGAAGAATTCCTTGTGAGCTAATACCTTATCCCTTGCGCTTCAACTATAAAATTTTCCTTGATCCTATCACTCTGTCGTCTACAGGTCTGCGATGACCACAAATTTATCTCGTTGTCTACAGGTCTTACTTAATTTGTACACTAGCATACCCATCCTTGCGGCAAGAGTTCCATAAATTTATCTTGTTGTCTACAGGTCTGCGATGACCACAACTCGACACTAGATATAGACATCTTCGTCGCAAGACTCGCCTCAGCCTGATTTCAATTTCTAGCGGAACGAATGATTAATATGTTTTCCTTCAAAAGAACATTAACAAGATTGATGACATAAGTCCGAATGAGCTCTGATAATAACTCTACCCCATGACTCATGACTAAAGCAATGGACCCATAGCGGATGGGCGCAAGACCCCAAAGACATCTCGTTCGGCTTACCAATTACGATACACCCTGGATTTTTTTCCTGATGTTTAGTGCCTCAATTATACACACTCGGGCTCGAACCCATCACCTTTGATTCGCTACATGAGTCGATAATCAATGAAGACGCATCCTTCAACATTAAGCATAGAGACCCTAAATTGCAAAATTTTCTAAAGGATTCTTTGATGAATCTTTGCCTTAGTTTTTACCCATCACAATTTTATCCTAACAGGAAATCGATTCGTCCTACAAGGCCGTCCACCTCCACTCCAGATTACTCTCTCACTGTGTTTCATTCCTCATAACATTGTAACTTGACTTGAAGCTCTTCTCACAAGAAGCTGTTCTTAAACTTGAAGCCTAACATAGCGTAACTTAAAGGACTAGATTTGTAATGTAAACAACTGGACAGCCAAAGCTTTGGCCAATCAACGTAAGGCATCCCATCTTTAGAAACTCCACTACATGCTAAGTAACACTACTAAACCAATTTTATCCTAACAAGAAACTGATTCGTCCTACAAGGTCGTCCATGTCACACCCCAAAAACATTGCAGCGGAATTTAAAACGTAGTGGTGACGGAAGTTGGTGCCCATTTCTATCTTGATGTTCGATGCATTATATTGTTGGACAATATTACTTATTTTAAACATAGATTTTTAATTTAACGTTCCAAAACACGACATAACCATGACATGATAAAGTTGTCTTTGATCCTCACAGATCTTATTACATTAGTCCCGGAAAGTTTAAAAGTCAGTCCAACATTTTAAGTGACAAAACATGCATCGACAAACACAAGATACGCCATAATTCTCGAAGCCGAATTCAAGTACCTGTAGAACACGTTTCAAATCAAGTGTCAACACAAAGGAAGGTGAGTTCACATATTCAAATCTAAGCAATTTGACCCAAAGGAAAACTTTCTGATTATGTGTTTATTTTAAAACATCCATCTAATTTTTAGAAAGTCCATTTACTTCCTTAATAAAATCCATGGGTCATCCGTCGAAATTTTTAAAGCTCGACATTAAGGCATTTTCCCAAGTTTTGTATATTAAATTCATAGTGTCAACGTTCAGAATCGTATGTTAGCTAGACAATACGAACTATATATTTACCATGTAGGGATAATCAATGCTAGACAATAACCAGAATTTAAATTCGTCGCTTGACTTGACACGGGGCGACCGGTCACGACGGGGTTGTCAACCCGATAGATCTACCAACAATTCATTGCGTACAATACTTAATCGATTAAACGACATCATTAGCGCCGGGTTCATATTGAGACCATATATGATGTCTGCCTCACGTACAATATATATATATCCTACTAATATGACAAATTTAATATACGATGTTGTACGAATCCCCTGAAATCCCCACCGAAATGTAAGCCTATGCCGTTACTTACTCTCTTGAGACCAAGCAATATTCGTTCCAACCACACCATTGTTTTCCCTCGAAAACATATATTCATCAAAAACGTTTTACCTCGAAATGTATGATTTATCAAACTCCATATATTTTCAACGAAAATATATAATTTATATTAAAAGGTATGTTTTAATCCAAAAACATTATTAAACCCTTTTTGGCGTGTTCTACCCCCAAAACATATACAAAGCAGTAAAAGAGGGGTTTAGTGACACTCACCTTTGGGTGCGTATTTTTAAATAGCGCAATCCCACAGTTTGATTTCTACACGTCTTATTATATGTAGGAACGATTTATAAATCAATATATCACAAAAATCCTAAGTTTCTCTGTTTTCTTATAATTTTCACATAACTTTGAGATTTTCTCAAAAAATCTTCGTTTTTGATTATGTTGGCACGTTAATATATATAGATGAGTCCATATATATATATATATATATATATATATATATATATATATATATATAGTTAATATTTTTGCGACTTGAACGATTTTATTGGTGACCGTTATCATGTAAACCCATTAACACTCTCGTTTATACGTAATATATCTACGATTTGCGCGTCGTAATATATATACATAAACGTTTACATAAATTATTATCCAAACACGCGTAATTTCGTCAACTTATCTATTTTTTCATTTTAAGGCATACATAAATTATCTTATAAGTTCCAATTTTCATGCTCGACAAACAAGTTACACATTTAACGCAATTTTTACCGTTTCTACCGCAAAAAACGCACAAGTATACATGCATAATCTAAATTCCAATATCATGTTAAAACTTAACATATTTTCACATTCACATGTTTAAATCACATAACACATCTTAACACATAAGGTTCACCCAAAATTTACCCTTACTAGTTGTGACATCTGTGTTTGTAATCATTGTAAACAGTTCAAATATCAATGAAATAAAGTTATTTGATCCTTGTGTTTGTTTGTTTATGTTTGATGTTTTCATGTTTTGACTTTTATTCGATTTCAAACTCT
Organism: Helianthus annuus; assembly: GCF_002127325.2. Lineage (NCBI taxonomy): Eukaryota > Viridiplantae > Streptophyta > Magnoliopsida > Asterales > Asteraceae > Helianthus > Helianthus annuus. Next base: position 72,843,236 of record NC_035440.2, on the reverse strand, counting down.
ATATCCCTTTCTGGAGAATTATACACAAACTGGTGCGTAAACGTAATCAGTTAAAAGCGACAAATACTCCGGAACATCAATTCATGCTTAACATACCTTAAATAACCTTTACATAACTTAGAAATAAGTTTTGAAGGCTTTGGTATGGCGAAATCCAGTCAATACGCTTACAGGGACTAAAACTGACAAACTGCGAAAGTATGCCGATTTGAACTGTAACGAACATTCCGGAACATGATCATAAGTTAAACACACCTTAAATATCCTTTACATAGCTTAGAAATAGGCTTTGAGGGGTTCGGTGTGCTAAAATAAACTTTATGCTCATTCAGGGACTAAAAGCGTCAAAAAGTGCATAAGTTTGCATTTTCGCGCATAACTTACATTCTGAATACTTCCGGACATCCAAAAATTTATGTAAGCATTAAAATATTATGTTTTAGTGTTTGGCTTGTCAAAAATCCATTCGTCGCGCAATTTGGACCGTTTTTGCGTCCGTTACGACTTCCGTCGTAATTAACCGAACAACGCAATCGTACGGCCAAACGAACCGACATCCGGCATATTTTTGAGCATGTTTTATGTTCCCTATACTTTAACATCCTTATAGAGCTCAAAAATGGGTTTGACGGGTGTTAGAAGTGCCAAAACACGACTATACGCGCACAGGGGCCAAAACTGTCAAAAAGAAAACATAGCTGGTCTGCAGGTCCCTTACGGACCGTATGGGGTTGCTTACGGTCCGTAAGCCCCTCCCAGATCAGCAGAAATGCTTTCCAGCCATTTCTAGCTGTTACACACCTTTACCCATGGTTTCTTGCATCTTGTGGGCTGGTTTTGGATGTCCCATGGTTTTCTAAAACAATAGGCACACATGGAGGGTGGAGATCGAAGCTCGGATTTCAAGAAACGATCCTAACGGTTCTACAAAATCTATAAATACCCCCCATGAATTCACTTCCAACTCACTTGATTTTCTGAGATTTTCTCTAAGTTGGAGTGATTACCACTTCATACCTGAGAAATACTTGGAAATCAATCTTGCGGGGACCTTCTGTAAGTATTCTTTCGCGTTTTTCGTTCGTTTTAGAGTTTAAGTCAAACTGTGTTTGACTTTCTGCGTTGACCAGTTTATGGTCAACGCGAAGTTCGTTTGAACTTCATAACGTGAGCATAATCACGATTGTTATAGTCCCTAGTGACTATACCTACTGATTACCACGTTATCTAGGCTCAGTGACGAGTCGTAGTTTCGGCCAAAATGCGTTTTCTCGCGTATTTTGTAACCAAACTACTCTAGGGTATTAAAACCGTTTGTTTTAATGCCAAACCTGTTTTCTAACATTACTAAACATGTTCTAGCATGTTTAGCTCGTCGCTTTTAGATTTGTGCTTGTTTAGGGTCATAAAGGTAAGCGATCTAATCAATCGCTTATGCTTACGAACCCGACCCATTTGGTCGATCATTAGGATCCGACCAAACACTTTAGGTGACCATAGTTGTATAGGGAATAACCTTCCGAGGTTATACCTTATGGTCACATCGTTTAACTAGTTGTATGATAGGTAATGTATGTGCCTTAGGTAAATTACCAAAATACCCTTTTTACGCCAAAATTCATTTTAAGCCTATGTAACATAATTTCTGGTATCTAAACTGATTTAACAACAATATTGAACATGTTAAGGCATATCTTGTTTATCATAGGGCTAGTTAGGCATTCCAAACGCGTTTTACGCGAACGACGCGTTAAAGTAGCATAAGCTACCTAAGCGGGTCGTAACGGGTCAAAAGCACTTAGGATAGGTTTCGCTTTAGTACGTAGGCTTTGTTAAACCATATTACATAAGTTCCCCTACTTATTTGGTTTACGAACCCTCGTACTACCCGATCCTCCGATAGGTCCGTTTATTAATGTAGATACTTATATAGGTGCCGTTTGATTCCGTGACCTTCTAGCATTGCTTGGTGGTTATCCTACGACTTCTGAGCAATCTCAAGTGAGTACATAGTCCCCTCTTTTACTGTTTTTCAAACATTTTGGGGCGAAACACATGTGCCTACTTGTTACTTTCGTGCTTTTCATTTTTTTCATATCATATACTTGCTATGTTCATTAGTACACTATTAGTACATGATTTCATTATGTTTTTGCTATGTATGTCCATAGTGTGCATACCTAGTACATCATTTTACATGACATTTTATGCTACGTATGCTCATTTAGCGCATACTTAGTACATTGGTTTACATTACCTTTTTATGCTATGTATGTTCATCATACTTAGTACATTTGTTTTTCATCACATGTTTATATTTTGGGTATGACATTTGGTTTGTTTAAGTGGGACAATATACATTCATTAACTTTGATCACGCCGCTCGTTAGTAGGTAATGGTACCATAGGAATTGACAACTCCCGTTCCTGACATCCTGGGTATGTTTGGATGAAAGGAATGACCGAATTCGATTTAAACATAAAAACCGATAAACCTTTAATTTGTTTAAAGGTTTATCACCACAGTCACAAGGCTTGGATGTATGCATTTTCACAATACTGCATAAATGTTTGTATTCAGTATAGCATGCATCTCCACAAAACATAACGTTGATTTAAACTGAGTTTTACTTCAATACTTTGTTTTGTGCATTTTCACCTATGGTTAAGTTGATACATATTTCACTTACCATACATGACCTTTTGTTTACACATGACATGATTGACATTGACATAGACATTTTGACATTGTTACACACATTACATGATATACACTTGACGTTAGACATGGTTTTTCGCTTAAACATTTTGACATTTGGTTAAACATAAACATGTTTACATTGGTGGTTGGTTTGGGTAAGTGATTTAAGTAACGAGGCGTGTGTAATATGATACAAACATGGTGGATATGCCGCTGGTACTTCCTATATATAAGTGTTTGTATGATATTACACATCGCAGCGTTGTTTAAATCATTTCAGTTTAGCTATATAACATATTTTTCACAATACATTGTTTACAAACAACTTGTTTTATACAACTTATTTTACTTGGTTATTCATTTAACCATACATTATTCTTTCAAAAATACATATCTACCATCGTTTTTCAAATGATTTACAAACAATACAATCAACAAGGTTCATGACTACATTTCATTAAACATTTTTTTCTAAAACCTAAGTCATGGATCCTATTTTCACAAAACCTATGTATCTCACAGGCATTTTTATGCTGACGTACCTATTTTCGCATGTGTTTCAGGAGCAAATGCATAGGATGATCGTGATACAATAGGGTGGACTTGGGCCTTAGTGACGATAAAATGGATCTAGACTAGTTAAAACTTGTTATGTACTTTATTTCTTTTTTTTATTTTAAGACAATGTAACTTGTGGGTTCTCGTTTGAAACAATGTATTTCACCCTTGGGTGATGAATAGAATATTATTTAAATTACCTTGGTTGTGGAACAATAATTCTGTTACAACACTCCCCGACGTTTCCGCCACGATTTGATGTTTTACGTGGTCGGGGTGTGACAGAAGAGTTGGTATCAGAGCTAATGGTTATAGGGATCTAGGTTATTAGTAATGCTTTGACCAAGACTATAACCTTTCTAGGACCCCAACATAAGTTGTCTTGTGTTTAGATCTTAAAACATGCACTTCACCTATCCTTAGGTGATCACCAAAACAAGAACCCAGTTTTCTAAAACGATTTTTGAAAAACAATCTTCTGTTTTCAAATGATTTCTTATATGGTTTTGAACCCTTTTTGGTTTTTCAATTTGATTTAAAACTTTATCATTTGTTTTTAAATGATTCATTTGGCCTTATGCCTTCCAAGTTTTCAAAATCTCGTCAAAGTTTTGGGTTCTAAATAGTGTGAACATGTGCAAACTGGAAGGGTGAATGCCTGTACCCTGGGTTTTCTGTCTAAGGCTAGAGTGTTCGTACAAATCCACATAATCGGACCAGTCACTCTTACCTGGGAACTCCTGGGTGAGTGTTCACTTATAGGCGAGCATGTCTTCGCTAAGCATTATTTATGAGCCCATTTACTTTGATTAGTCACCGTGTGTCGTTTGTTTGCTTTGTGATACGGACAAATGACCACCATCCTTGCTTTGTTGATTTTGTTTCGTCTCGTTCTTTTCATCTAATCATCTCACTCGTTTCCTCTCATGTTTTCCTCTTTTTAGCATGCCTCCTCGACGCGAAAATCAGCTACCCAATGCCGAACTGGCAGAAATCATCGCACAGCATATGGCTGCTGCGTTCCCGAATCTTATTGCTCAGTTTAACCAAGCCAACATCAATCAGAACGCTCCTTGTAACTTCAAGAGCTTCAATTCGGCTAAACCACTCAAGTTCAGTGGTACTGAGGGGGCAACTGGGCTCCTTCAATGGTTTGAGAGCATTGAGAGTACTTTCCGTCATGTTCAGTGTCCTGATAATCGCAAAGTTGAGTTTGCTTCAAGTGTTTTTCAGAAGAGGGCGTTAACATGGTGGAACGGGGTTATGAGAGATCGAGGTGCTGAAGTCGCTTTAGCGCAAACATGGGCTGAATTGAGAACTCTCATGATGAGTGAGTTTTGTCCTCGTCATGAGCTATGAAAGTTGGAAAGGGAGTTTGACGATCTGAAACAGGTTAGTGGTGAGCACCGGGTGTATACTGATAGATATGAAGAGTTGAGTTTGTTATGCCCAACAATGGTCACCCCACTTGACAAGGCTATCGAAAGATACATCGATGGTCTACCTGACTCTGTGCAAGACATCGTTAGTGGTAGTAAACCTACCACTGTTCGTCAGGCAATCGAACTATCTGCGACGTTGATAGAATCGCAGATCAGAAAGGGTAAATTGCATAGGAAGGGTGACAAGGGCAAGAATCAGGCGTCTGACAAAGGGGATAGCAAGAAAGGTAAGAAGGGAAGGATTCTGGCTCATCAAAGGGCTCTAGGAAGCGAAAGGCTTCCCAAAATTTTGCCATCACTGCCCAACAGAACCAAGCGGCTCCCAATCAGCCAGCGCAGCCTCCCGCAAAGAAGCGGTATGAAGGGAATGCACCTTTGTGCAATAGGTGCAATAGTCACCATCAACAGCAACTCCCGTGTCGTTTCTGTACCAACTGTGGAAAATCGGGTCATCTTGCAGAGGTTTGTCGTTCTGCTAGAAATCCAGCCCAACAGGGAGCTCAACTACCTGTTCAACAGCAAGCACAAGCTGCACGACCTCACTATCCTCCTGGCTCGTGCTTTAATTGCGGAGACCTGACCCATTATCGAAACCAGTGTCCAAGACTGGTTAATGCAAATCCAGTTCAGGCTCAGGCTCGTGGACGAGCTTTTAATATGAATGCTGTTGAGGCACAAGCAGACAACGAGGTGGTGAATGGTACGTTCTTAGTTAATAATCAACCTGCATCTGTTCTTTTTGATTCAGGGGCCGATAAGAGTTTTGTGTCGTTATCTTTTGAGCCTTTGCTTCGCGTGTCTAGAACGAAACTAGGAAAGCCTTTGACAGTAGAAGTTGCGAATGGTGAACCCATTGTTCTTGATTCTGTTCTTCGCAACTGCCAGTTGAACCTTAACGACCATCTTTTTCCTATTGACCTCACGCCTATGCAACTTGGGAGCTTTGACATCATTGTGGGTATGGATTGGTTAGCCAAGCATCACGCAGAGGTAGTTTGTTTTGAGAAGATCGTTCGTGTGCCGCTTTCGTCAGGTGAGATACTACAGGTTCGTGGTGAAAAACCTGCTAGTAGCCTCAAGCTTATGTCTTGTTTTCAAGCTCGGAATTATCTGCGAAAGAACTATGTGGCCTTCCTGGCACATGTTACGGCAGATAAAGACCAAGGTAAGTCTATTCAAGATATCCCTGTTGTTCAGGATTATCCGGAGCTGTTTCCTGAAGAGTTACCTGGTCTACCCCCAGCACGCCAAGTCGAGTTCCGTATTGATCTTGTACCTGGTGCAAATCCTATTGCCAGAGCTCCATATCTTCTTGCACCATCTGAGATGCAAGAACTGTCTAAGCAGCTTTAAGAGCTTTCTGACAAAGGTTTTATTCGTCCTAGCTTTTCACCTTGGGGTGCTCCTGTTCTTTTTGTCAAGAAAAAGGATGGATCCTTCAGAATGTGTATCGATTATCGTGAGCTGAACAAGCTTACCATCAAGAATCGATATCCCCTACCTCGCATTGATGATCTCTTTGTCCAGTTACAGGGTGCTACTTGCTTCTCGAAGATTGACCTTCGTTCTGGGTATCATCAACTTCGTGTGCATGAAGAGGATATTCCCAAGACAGCATTCCGCACTCGATATGGGCATTATGAGTTCACAGTCATGCCATTTGGTTTGACCAATGCTCCTGCTGTTTTCATGGACTTAATGAATAGGGTTTGTAAGCCTTATTTGGATAAGTTCATCATTGTTTTTATTGATGACATCTTGATTTATTCTAAGACGCGAGCTGATCACGAGCGCCATCTTCGTCTTACTCTGGAACTCCTAAAAAAAGAGCAACTTTTTGCCAAGTTCTCCAAGTGTGAATTTTGGCTTAAGGAAGTTCAATTTTTAGGACATATTGTCAACGAACAAGGTATACATGTAGATCCCTCCAAGATCAGTGCGATTAAGGATTGGGATACGCCTACTACTCCTACTGAGGTTCGTTCTTTTCTTGGTCTTGCGGGTTATTACCGCCGCTTCATCGAGAACTTCTCGAAGATTGCAGTTCCTCTAACTGCCCTAACTCAGAAGAATAAACCCTTTGAATGGGGTTCTAAGCAAGAAGAAGCATTTCAGACCTTGAAGCAGAAGCTTTGTGACGCACCTATTCTCACTTTGCCTGAAGGCAATGATGATTTTGTTGTTTACTGTGATGCATCGAAATTGGGTCTTGGCTGTGTTCTAATGCAAAGGAATAAAGTCATAGCCTATGCATCAAGACAATTGAAGGTACATGAGAGAAACTACACCACTCATGATCTTGAGTTGGGTGCAGTCGTCTTCGCTCTCAAAATCTGGAGACACTATTTGTATGGTACAAAATGCGTGGTTTTCACTGACCACAAAAGTCTTCAGCATATCTTCAATCAGAAAGAACTCAACATGAGGCAAAGACGTTGGGTCGAACTCCTAAACGACTATGATTGCGAAATTCGCTACCATCCTGGTAAAGCGAATGTTGTGGCTGACGCATTAAGTCGTAAGGAACGTACTGTGCTTCATTGTGTTCGTGTTCAATCTGCTATTCATGCTCGATCTGATATCCAAGCACGCATTACTCAGGCTCAACAGGCTTGTGTTTCACAAGACTTGATGGGTAAGGAATTACCCTATCACATTAAGCCTGATCTTGTGCTGAAGGAAGATGGATCATATTATTTCATGGACCGTTTGTGGGTCCCAAGCCAAGATGATCTTCGCACTTTGCTTATGGATGAAGCCCATAAGTCCCGTTATTCTATTCATCCCGGCTCAGACAAAATGTATAAGGATCTTCGTACTCAGTATTGGTGGCCTGGTATGAAGAAAGACATTGCCTTGTACGTTTCAAAGTGCCTTACTTGTCTCAAGGTCAAGGCTGAACACCAGCATCCTTATGGTCTTTTGGAGCAACCTGAGATCCCAGTTTGGAAATGGGAAAACATTGCTATGGATCTCATTACCAAACTCCCGCGCACTAAGAAAGGTCATGATGCCATCTGGGTAGTTGTTGATCGTCTTACAGAGTCAGCGCATTTCCTGCCGATCCGTGAGAATCTATCTGCTGAAGATCTGGCTAAAATCTATGTGGATGAAATCGTATCTCGACATGGTGTTCCCCTGAACATTATTTCTGATAGAGATGCTCGTTTCTCTTCTCGTTTTTGGAGAACCATGCAATCTGCTATGGGGACCCAACTCAATCTGAGTACAGCATATCATCCACAAACAGATGGCCAAACTGAAAGAACAATCCAGACACTGGAGGATATGCTTAGAGCTTGTGTGATCGATTTTGGTGGTAGTTGGGATTCACATCTTCCATTGATTGAGTTCTCCTACAACAATAGTTATCACTCCAGCATCAACATGGCTCCTTTCGAGGCTCTCTATGGTCGAAAATGTCGTTCACAAGTCTGCTGGAATGAAATAGGTGAGGCTCAGCTTACTGGACCTGACCTCATTCTAAAGACAACTGACAAGGTTAAGAAAGTTCGTGATAACTTACAGGCAGCTCGAAGCCGTCAAAAGAGTTACGCGGACCAACGACGCAAGCCCTTAGAATTCCAAGTCGGTGATCGTGTATTACTTAAGGTCTCACCTTGGAAAGGTGTGATCAGATTTGGAAAGAAGGGAAAACTTGCACCTAGATACGTTGGACCATTCAAGATCGTCGAAAGAATCGGTAAGGTAGCCTACAGACTTGCATTACCTCCCGAACTTGGAAATGTTCATCCAACCTTCCACGTATCCAATCTCAAAAAGTGTTTAGCTGATGAGAACCTCCACATACCACTTGACGAAATCCGTGTTGATAAAACACTACATTTTGTTGAGAAACCTGTGGAAATTATGGATCGTGAAGTCAAATGGCTTAAACGCAAGCGCATTCCGTTGGTTAAAGTTCGCTGGGAATCTAAACGTGGACCTGAGTTTACTTGGGAACGTGAAGATCAAATGAAGGCGAAATATCCACACCTTTTCCCACGAGTTTCCTCTAAACGAATTTCGGGACGAAATTCCACAAGTAGGGGAGACTGTGACATCTGTGCTTGTAATCATTGTAAACAGTTCAAATATCAATGAAATAAAGTTATTTGATCCTTGTGTTTGTTTGTTTATGTTTGATGTTTTCATGTTTTGACTTTTATTCGATTTCAAACTCTATATCCCTTTCTGGAGAATTATACACAAACTGGTGCGTAAACGTAATCAGTTAAAAGCGACAAATACTCCGGAACATCAATTCATGCTTAACATACCTTAAATAACCTTTACATAACTTAGAAATAAGTTTTGAAGGCTTTGGTATGGCGAAATCCAGTCAATTCGCTTACAGGGACTAAAACTGACAAACTGCGAAAGTATGCCGATTTGAACTGTAACGAACATTCCGGAACATGATCATAAGTGAAACACACCTTAAATATCCTTTAGATAGCTTAGAAATAGGCTTTGAGGGGTTCGGTGTGCTAAAATAAACTTTATGCTCATACAGGGACTAAAAGCGTCAAAAAGTGCATAAGTTTGCATTTTCGCGCATAACTTACATTCTGAATACTTCTGGACATCCAAAAATTTATGTAAGCATTAAAATATTATGTTTTAGTGTTTGGCTTGTCAAAAATCCATTCGTCGCGCAATTTGGACCGTTTTTGCGTCCGTTACGACTTCCGTCGTAATTAACCGAACAACGCAATCGTACGGCCAAACGAACCGACATCCGGCATATTTTTGAGCATGCTTTATGTTCCCTATACTTTAACATCCTAATAGAGCTCAAAAATGGGTTTGACGGGTGTTAGAAGTGCCAAAACACGACTATACGCGCACAAGGGCCAAAACTGTCAAAAAGAAAACATAGCTGGTCTGCAGGTCCCTTACGGACCGTATGAGGTTGCTTACGGTCCGTAAGCCCCTCCCAGATCAGCAGAAATGCTTTCCAGCCATTTCCAGCTGTTACACACCTTTACCCATGGTTTCTTGCATCTTGTGGGCTGGTTTTGGATGTCCCATGGTTTTCTAAATCAATGGGCACACATGGAGGGTGGAGATCGAAGCTCGGATTTCAAGAAACCATCCTAACGGTTCTACAAAATCTATAAATACCCCCCATTCACTTCCAACTCACTTGATTTTCTGAGATTTTCTCTAAGTTGGAGTGATTACCACTTCATACCTGAGAAATACTTGGAAATCAATCTTGCGGGGACCTTCTATAAGTATTCTTTCGCGTTTTTCGTTCGTTTTAGCGTTTAAGTCAAACTGTGTTTGACTTTCTGCATTGACCAGTTTATGGTCAACGCGAAGTTCGTTTGAACTTCATAACGTGAGCGTAATCACGATGGTTATAGTCCCTAGTGACTATACCTACTGATTACCACGTTATCTAGGCTCAGTGACGAGTCGTAGTTTCGGCCAAAATGCGTTTTCTCGCGTTTTTTGTAACCAAACTACTCTAGGGTATTAAAACCGTTTGTTTTAATGCCAAACTTGTTTTCTAACATTACTAAACATGTTCTAGCATGTTTAGCTCGTCGCTTTTAGATTTGTGCTTGTTTAGGGTCATAAAGGTAAGCGATCTAATCAATCGCTTATGCTTACGAACCCGACCCATTTGGTCGATCATTAGGATCCGACCAAACACTTTAGGTGACCATAGTTGTATAGGGAATAACCTTCCGAGGTTATACCTTATGGTCACATCGTTTAACTAGTTGTATGATAGGTAATGTATGTGCCTTAGGTAAATTACCAAAATACCCTTTTTACGCCAAAATTCAGTTTAAGCCTATGTAACATAATTTCTGGTATCTAAACTGATTTAACAACAATATTGAACATGTTAAGGCATATCTTGTTTATCATAGGGCTAGTTAGGCATTCCAAACGCGTTTTACGCGAACGACGCGTTAAAGTAGCATAAGCTACCTAAGCGGGTCGTAACGGGTCAAAAGCACTTAGGATAGGTTTCGCTTTAGTACGTAGGCTTTGTTAAACCATATTACATAAGTTCCCCTACTTATTTGGTTTACGAACCCTCGTACTACCCGATCCTCCGATAGGTCCGTTTATTAATGTAGATACCTATATAGGTGCCGTTTGATTCCGTGACCTTCTAGCATTGCTTGGTGGTTATCCTACGACTTCTGAGCAATCTCAAGTGAGTACATAGTCCCCTCTTTTACTGTTTTTCAAACATTTTGGGGTGAAACACATGTGCCTACTTGTTACTTTCGTGCTTTTCATTTTTTTCATATCATATACTTGCTATGTTCATTAGTACACTCTTAATACATGATTTCATTATGTTTTTGCTATGTATGTCCATTATGTGCATACCTAGTACATCATTTTACATGACATTTTATGCTACGTATGTTCATTTAACATATTTTTCACAATACATTGTTTACAAACAACTTGTTTTATACAACTTATTTTACTTGGTTATTCATTTAACCATACATTATTCTTTCAAAAATACATATCTACCATCGTTTTTCAAATGATTTACAAACAATACAATCAACAAGGTTCATGACTACATTTCATTAAACATTTTTTCTAAAAGCTAAGTCATGGATCCTATTTTCACAAAACCTATGTATCTCACAGGCATTTTTATGCTGACGTACCTATTTTCGCATGTGTTTCAGGAGCAAATGCATAGGATGATCATGATACAATAGGGTGGACTTGGGCCTTAGTGACGATAAAATGGATCTAGACTAGTTAAAACTTGTTATGTACTTTATTTCTTTTTTTTTTTTATTTTAAGACAATGTAACTTGTGGGTTCTCGTTTGATACCATGTATTCCACCCTTGGGTGATGAATAGAATATTATTTAAATTACCTTGGTTGTGGAACAATAATTCTGTTACAACACTCCCCGACGTTTCCGCCACGATTTGATGTTTTACGTGGTCGGGGTGTGACACTAGTGTTCATTGAAAAATGCGTATTTTAGCGATTTGGTAACGTTTTCGGGCGTCGGAAGTCACATATGACTAACCAAACACCAAGTAAACTTAAAATTAGTTAAAATACTTATTTTTAAACTAAAAATATCAGTTTACTTAGCGATCTAAATCAGTTTTATAAAAATCATTTGAAAAGCCGATTTTTGACCGTTTTAACGCATAGTTTTACGTTAAACGTTACTATAATCATACCAACTCGGAATGACTTGATATTTTAACACAATACATATTATTTACTGATTTAAATAGTGGTTATAATCAGATTAGTGCAATTTTTGTGTAATTCACATAAATCATGCGATTTCACGTATTTTACAACTTCTAATTCACCAAGTACAACATGCAAAGCTAGTAAACATTATGACATAGTTATATGTCACTAAACACTTTAAAATAACTTTATTTTAGTGTTTATAATCTGATTAAATCTGATTTTTATTAAATCATACTCAAATCATCCTTTTATGATAACATATCATCATGCATGTCTAAGTATGTGCATCTAATGCACCCATATCATTAAACCATCATCCTACATGATCTTAAATGCATCAAAGAACATATTTAGTTCATGTTCATATAAATCAAAACATGTCCATTCCATTATTATCTTATCATTTATACATAAATGCAAACGTTCTTACATTTATGAACATGTGACAAAAACTTACATACATGCATACACACACACACACACACACACATATATATATATATATATATATATATATATAGGGTGGAGTTATTGTAAAAAAGACCAAAAGTGTGAGAAAGGTAAGAAAGAATCTCAACCATTAGATCTAAATTAATTGAAAAGGGTATGATTGTAAATGCACTAACAAATTCAAATATGGTAATCCTTGATTTAAGGATTTGGAGAGAGAAAATCGTTGATTTAAGGAATTATAACCGTCCATAATATCATTCATTTTAACACCATTCAGTATATGTTCAATTCATGGTGTCTTTACAAAAATAATATAACACCATTCAGTAAACAAAAAACACCATTCAGAAACAAAAAACACCATCTAGTAAACAAAAAATAACATTATTCAGTAAACAAAATAACACCATTCAGTAAATAATATAACACCATTCAGTACTAGAATATAACACCATTCAGTAAATAAATATAACACCATTCAGAAAAAAAACACCATTCAGAAACAAAAAAACACCATTCAGAAAAGATAACACCATTTAGTAAGATAACACCATTCAGTACAAGAATATAACATCATTTAGTAAATAAATATAACACCATTCAGAAAAAGAAAAAAACACCATTCAGAAAAAGATAACACCATTCAGTAAAAAATAACACCATTCATAAAAGATAACACCATTCGGTAAAAAATAACACCATTCAGTAAAAAAAACACCATTCAATAATCCTTACAGATTTCTTCTTCTCCAATTCACCTCTCTCTTTTCAGATTTCGTCTTCTTCGGTTTCTTCTTCTCCAATTCACCTTCTGATTCCTCTTCAGACGACGGAACGACGCCGGATTTAGTCCAATCCTCCTCTTCTCCTTCGTCTGCGTAACCTAAACCGTCATCGTCAATGATAAAGCTTCTGTAATCTTCTTGCCGTTTTGCCACGAGGCTCTCGTATTCATCGTCGTCTACGGTGTCGTAGATCGGCTTGTCGATTTTTATTTGGTAACGATCTGTACCAGTGTATCTTCAGATTCGTGATGTTTGCAGGGATTATGTTCTGAATATGGAAGAAGAAAGAGAGAGAAAGAGAGAAATTAGGAATGTATGATAGAGAGAGAACGAAATTGCAAGGATTTTGGATTGAATTAATTTACGAAATGAAGATAAAAAGACACAATTGCCCCCCTAGATATTTCAATTCAATCCACATTAATATAAATATTTTATATTTTGGTCCCTATTGATCTCAACCATTAGACCAAAAGATTTAATGGCTGATATTCTTTCTTACCTTTCTCACACTTTGGGCCTTTTTTACAGGAACCTAACTCTCTCTCTCTCTCTCTCTCTCTATATATATATATATATATATATATATATATATATAGGACAAAGATCCGTTAGGAACCACCTTTTATTGCGAGAACCGCGAGAACCAATGTGAACACAACCAAAAATGCCTAAAAATAGCTAAAAACACCAAAAAAAAAGTTTTTTTTTTTTTAATATTTATTATGTTAAAATCGCTACTTTTAGTAGCCAAAAAAATTTAAAAAAAAAATTGGCTACTAAAAGTAGCGATTTTAACATAAAAAATATTAAAAAAAATAGATTTTTTTGAATTTTTTTAGGTTTTTGGGGGTTTAGTTTTTAGCATTTTAGCTTGGGGGGTTTAGGTTTTTGGGGGTTGGGGGAGGGGGGTTTAGGTTTTTTTTTGGGGGGGGGGTGGGGGGGGGTTAGGTTTTTTTAGGTTTCTTGGTGGTTTTAGTATTTAGCATTTAGCTTGGGGGGGGGGGGGTTAGGTTTTTTTTTTTTTTTTTTTTTTTTTTTTGGGGGGGGGGGTGGGGGTTAGGTTTCTTTAGGTTTTTTTAGCTATTTTAGGTTGTGTTCACATTGGTTCTCGCGGTTCTCGCAATAAAGGTGGTTCTCGCATGAACCTTACCCTATATATATATATATACACACACACGACACATATACATACATATATGAACTTCCAAAAGTTCACTTTTTATCATATTCATCTCAAATCACAAAATCCTTTTAAAAACATTCTTTTATGACACCTTTTTGACCCATGCATGTAACCATCTTTCAATAATCAAGTCAAACAAGAATCATTCAACAAAATCAAAATACAACTAAATACACATACTCATACAAATTTTCGGCCACACATACATACATATACACACTCATTTTTACTTTGTTTAAAATCTTATTCATTGTTAGTTTCAAGTTTGTGATTAATTCCAAGTTCAAGAGAAACCTTCCAACATCTCTATCATCACTAAAACTCAAGAATGTGGTTTTGAAAATAAGTTTATACCTTCGAGATTTCTTAGTGGGTTTTTGAAAAAGATGGTGATTTGAGGCTTTGTTCTTGCTTGAATCTTCTTGAAATCACCTCTAAACCTCCATACTAGCTTGGAATCACCTTGGAATGCCTTTGATTCTTCAAGCAATGGTTTGAAATTTTGAATGTGGGTGTGTTATGGGGGTGTTCGGCCAAGATGTTCAAGAGAGGGAGAGAGAGTGTAAATTTGATCTTGATTTGTTAAATGTAAAGTGTATAAGAAAGGTTTTAATGATTACTCATTTTCCCAAGACAACACTTGGCATGGAAGGAATGAAAATTGAAAGAGGTGGGTTGCCCTATGGCCGCCACCTATCACTCTCTCACACGCACACACACATTATATATATACACTTATATATATAATCTAGTGTTAAAAACAGGTATTTTACTGGATACCGGGTATTTTATTTAGCGTTTTAATCCCGTTTTAGTGCGTTATAAATTATTTTTATCATTCTATAAAAATAATCACACAAAATTATTATTGAAATACTTACCAGTTGCCTTGACTGGCGGCGTTGACGGTATTTTGTGTAATGCGCGCAGTATCGCGTGGTACGCACGCAAACTCGAAAAATATAGTTTCTTAGCGTTTTAATTTATTTTTCCTCACGAATATGATTAAAATTACTATTCTAATCATAACGGACTATTTTTAGGATTTTAACACTGATCGGGTGGTCACCGACGTTCGTTTCGCATTTTAACCGTTACGCGATAAACGTTTATCTTACCGTTGGCAACATAATTTTTACCAAGGTTTAAATTTACCAACTCATTAAATATCATATATAAACATCATAATCAATCAAATACAGCCTTTTATTTATTCAAAACACGTGTTACAGTTGTACGGTAAGGCCTGGAAAGCCGGGTGTCACAGTCTCCCCCTGTTTAGGAAATTTCGTACCCGAAATTTTACTTTACAGGTTTTATTTTTGCACTTGGTGGAAATAGTAAAAACAGGCTTGCTGAGTTTGGTCTTATAGTTTCTGTGAGAAACTTTGATTCTTACGAAGAATCTTCGTAGACCTACATTACATGTATTCTTATTTCCAAATTTCACGTCTCAACGCTCCCTACCTTTTCCATGGTTCAACATTTTCGAGTACTTAGTCAGAAAAGGTTAAATCAAAGTTCCACCATTTCGGGTTTAACACACGTATATTTACATATACATTGCCCTATACCCGAGGTAGTCTGAGTTTACACACGATTGATCCAACTCGAGATGGGCTCTCGAAAGTATCTAATCTCATGAACTCGTTTTCTTTCCTTCTTGCATTCATTTCAGATATCCACGAATTGCACAATCAATAAATCGCATATACTACTAGAATTTTGTAATCGCCTCTCCGGTTATCAACATAACTCTTCTAGCTATACGTACTGCTTCTACGGTACTTCGATAAACTTTTGTTTATCTCCTAAATAAATCTCTACAAAGAATAAAATCAGTGTATTATCCATTATACACTTTCTCAAACTGGACACATGCAACACATCATGTACACGACTCAATCCTTATGGTAGCTTGAGCCTATAAGCGACTAATCCAACTCAAAATGGGCTCTTGAAGGACCTAATCAATGTGGCTCAGCTTTTCCTTTCTCTGCTAACTTAATAATATCCTTTTAAGGTAACTCCTTCAATAGAACCAAATCTTCGATCTGAAATCGCAATAGTTTCCTTCGATTGTCCATGTAATTCTTCTGTTGATCTATTGGCGACTTTTAACCTTCCCTCGATCTAGGCAAACCATGTCGTTGGTTTCCTGGATAAACTAGGGTCTAGTTAATTGTCTTTTGCCACATTAGCTTAACAAAGTGGCGATCAACACTTCCATCCATACAACGCTTCAAACCGAGCAACCTAGATACTAGCATGTTAACTATTATTGTAGGATAACTCCGCCAAGGGCATGTGAGTATCGTAACTTCCTTCGAAATGAATCGCACACGCTCTCAACATTTCCTCCAATGGTTTAAAAAGCTTCCTCCTACTTTTCTGCCCAATTAATCCCCTCTTTTCCTTTTGGGGTTATTAGTGTCGAAGGCTGCACTAATTTAGAGAAATTTTTAATAATTCTCCAGTAGCACACAGCTAGTCTTATGAATCGTCGTACCCCCGACGGGGTCTTTGGCGCTTCTCATCATTTGATTGCTCCAATCTTAGACTGATCTACATGCATACCTTCCTTATTCCTCAACAACTCCATAGTCAACTTCAAAGGTTACTCATGATTCTCTTTGGTTCGCGTATAGACAAGTATATCGTCGATGAATATTATCACAAATTTATCTGATTAGGGTTTCCATACCCCGTGTCATGAGATCCATGAATATAAAGGGTACATTAATTTAGTCAAAAGGCATGGCTAATAACTCATAAGGGCCATATTGTGTTCGAAAAGCAGTCTTCAGAATATCTTCGTCAGCAACCTTCAACTGATGATATCTTGATCGCAGAGCAATCTTCTAGTAGTAGTTGGATCCCTGTACTTTGATTGAACAAATCGTCAATCCTCGGTAAAGGGTACCGATTCTTGATAGTTAGCTCGTTCAGCTCTCTGAAATCAATACACACCCTGAAGGATCCATCCTTCTTCCTCATAACAAAACAGATGCACCCCAAAGCGAAAAACTTGATTGAATGAAACCCTTGTCTAGTAGCTCTTGAAGCTGATTCGACATTTCTATCATTTCAGACGGTGCTAAATCTATAAGGAGATTTTGCAATTGGTGCAGCACCGGGTACCAGATCGATTCGGAAGTCGATCTGTCTTGCAGGGGGCAATCCAGGTAAGTCTTTTTAGGAAAACTTCCGGATAATTGCGATCGATAGGAATCTTTTCGTTATTCCTACATTTGGCCTTCATATCCACCACATTAACAAAGAACGCAGGATAGTCTTCTCGCAGCAACTTGAGCATCCTCATAATACTGATGACTCTCAACACTCAACACTCAACACTCGATTGGTCGGTCTCCACGAACAACTACCACCTTTCTACCGTCATCAAGACGAGGTATCCTAGCTAGTTTCTTCAAGTGATAGTCCCCACTTCGTTCTTGGATAATCAATCCATTCTCACGTCCGCGTCAAAGCTCCCCAGCTCCACTGGAGATAAATCGACACTAGAACTATGATCACCTACTAAATACTACAACCACGAAAGACCTCACTAGTTTCCATCAACTTACCAATTGCTAGTTCTATCGGGCACTTTATACTCAGCTTACTTGTTGGTGAACACAAAAATGGTTCAAAGTTTTTCGAAACAAAACTCAAGTCAGCTTTGGTATTAAAAGTATGAACATAGATTGGTTTTTGATTCGAAACGTACCAATAACAGTAGCAGGGTTCTCACGTGCCTTCCCAGCACTCGCCTCGATGGCTTTGCCCATAGCATCCTGTCCTTTCAGTTTCGGGCAGTCTCTTTTGTAGTATCCTTGCTCACCACACACGAAGCATCCCTTGAGCGTAACTCCATCCAATGTACTCTTAGCATAACACTTGGGAGTCACATGTCTGGTTCGGCCGCACCTGGTGCACTTTTCCTGTCCATCACTATGAGACTTCTTCTCAGGACAACTTCTACCATCTCCGACATTATCTTTTCCCGATTCTCTAGGGTTAGCTACACATGCTTTCTCCAAGCTACGTTTCTTCCCACGTTCCTCTTCAAGATTCTTCTTTGAGCTCTCAGGTCTGCGCTTCTTCGAATTTCCAGTTCTAAGTTCGGAACGCTGAACTAATCGAATGATTGTCTCATTCTGACAGCCCGATATCACGGATATCGTCGCCACATCATTGCATAGGGCACCAACAAATGATCTTGGGTTACAACCCTGGATTATTTTGTGTATACTTCTATGTACTGTTCATATAGTTAATGAAAATCAGGAATACGTTCTAATGAGATCATAACACATGAACTACTAAAATTTTCCGATCATTATTTTACCTGGAGGGTTTCCAATCTTCATCCCACCAAAACCATGCCCATGAGCACCACATCCACGTTCCTGGCCATCATTCTGGTTAGCATTATGCTGTTCTAAGGCAATATTAACGTGTTGGGCTATGAGTTGTGCCAACTCTTCTGGTGTGGCAGGTAGAACAGTACCCTGTCTTGCTTTTGGTGGCATTTTCGTCGTTTCTATTATTTACAACAATAATAATCACATAAGACGATATCCAATAATAATTCAATCATTAAATGTTAGTGGACCAAACATTGCGCATGTATAATATCCACATATTAATGAGAACAATTTTTAAACCAAAAGTAAATCATCTAATATTATCATAGAAATTAACAAACTTGTTTTCAGTACATCCCAACTATCCTTGGTATGTCTACATCGACACCCATAACAAGTCTTCACAAAAATTTCTACTTAATATCACAAAAATATATAACTGGCACGCAGGCCCCAAACAAAAATACCAAAAGTTTCTAACACAACAACCACAAACAAACAACTAACACCTAACGCTTCATCCCCAGAAAATCTAACATCCTCCTGACCAGCTCCTCCAGATCCACTATCCTCCAATGCATCTGGTCCATCGCACTGTTATCCAAATCCTTCAACTCATCATACCAGTCCATTTGCCCCTCGAGGTCCTTCATCTCACCCTTGGTCGTACACGACACATATACATACATATATGAACTTCCAAAAGTTCACTCTTTATCATATTCATCTCAAATCACAAAATCCTTTTAGAACATTCTTTTATGACACCATTTTGACCCATGCATGTAACCCTCTTTCAATAATTAAGTCAAACAAGAATCATTCAACAAAATCAAAATACAACTAAATACACATACTCCTACAAATTTTCGGCCACACATACATACATATACATACTCATTTTTACTTTGTTTAAAATCTCATTCATTGTTAGTTTCAAGTTTGTGATTAATTCCAAGTTCAAGAGAAACCTTCCAACATCTCTATCATCACTAAAAATAAAGAATGTGGTTTTGAAAATAAGTTTATACCTTCAAGATTTCTTAGTGGGTTTTTGAAAAAGATGGTGATATAAGGCTTTGTTCTTACTTGAATCTTCTTGAAATCACCTCTAAACTTCCATACTAGCTTGGAATCACCTTGGAATGCCTTTGATTCTTCAAGAAATGGTTTGAAATTTTGAATGCGGGTGTGTTATGGGGGTGTTCGGCCGAGATGTTCAAGACAGGGAGAGAGTGTAAATTTGATCTTGATTTGTTAAATGTAAAGTGTATAAGAAAGGTTTTAATGATTACTCATTTTCCCAAGACAACACTTGGCATGGAAGGAATGAAAATTGAAAGAGGTGGGCTGCCCTATGGCCACCACCTAGCACCCTCACACACACACATTATATACATACACTTATATATATAATCTAGTGTTAAAAACAAGTATTTTACTGGATAACGGGTATTTTATTTAACGTTTTAATCCCGTTTTATTGCGTTTTAAATTATTTTTATCATTCTATAAAAATAATCACACAAAACTATTACTGAAATAATTACCCGTTGCCTTGACTGGCTGCGTTGACGGTATTTTGTCTAATGCGCGCAGTATCGCGCGGTGCTCACTCAAACTCAAAAAATAGAGTTTCTTAGCGTTTTAATTTATTTTTCCTCACGAATATGATTAAAATTACTATTCTAATCATAACAGACTATTCTTAGGATTTTAACACTGATCGGGTGGTCACCGACGTCCGTTTCGCATTTTAAACGTTACGCGATAAGCGTTTATCTTACCGTTGCCAACATAATTTTTACCAAGGTTTAAATTTACCAACTCATTAAATATCATATATAAACATCATAATCAGTCAAATACAGCCTTTAATCTATTCACAACACGTGTTACAGTTGTACGGTACGACCTGGAAAGCCGGGTGTCACAGTCCATCTCCACTCTAGATTACTTGAAGTTCTTCTCGCACAAGAAGTTGTTCTTAAACTTGAAGCCTAGCATAGCGTAACTTCGAGGACTAGATTTGTAATGTAAATAACTGGAAAGCAAAAGCTTTGGCCAATCAACATAAGGCATCCCATCTTTAGAAACTCCGCTACATGCTAAGTAACACTACTAAACCAATGATTCTCGATGCATGACAGCTTGGTTGACATGGCGACTACTCTTATTGATCCATCGCAGCCAATCCTGGATGAGATATCTAAGCTCGACCACTTGGACAAAAATTGATGAAAGAATTTGGATGTTATATTCTTTGCTAGCTTCATTAGCTGCAAACCGAGTAATAGTTAGCTAGGATAGGACTAGTACACTTAAGATGCATAGGTGGTGTGGTGGGTAAGCTGCGATACACCCTATATATAAACATATAAGTGTGTTGGAGGTGACCACCAGATCCGGATCGATAGCCGACCTTCGCAATAGCATCATATTTATTTCTTCTCTGATTCTGAAGAACCCGTACTATAACTCCCTAAAACCTAAATGTTTAACTGATGAATATGTTTCCTTGTTTTATGGCATGAAGTGGTTTAACCGGTTAAATAACTTAGTTAAGGTATGAGTTAGATAGTGGGGAATGAAGTTTGTGACAAACAAGAAAAATGGCAAACATGAGGGGCTAAATCTAGCAAGTTGAATTAAAGTTTTATAAAACCAAAACACTAGTTAGTGTGTGTTTGTGTGTCGTCTATAGAGAGAGGGAGAGCAAGAACTCCCTCTAATTCAATCCATCATAAATTCTCCCAAATTAAGATCAAATTGGGTAATGAAGCTTTGCATGAATGAGGATTCCTTATCATCTCATGCTATTAAACATGTGGTAAGTTGTAATTTTTGATTTGGTGATTATGTATGAAGTGGGTTTATGATCAATTCTTGAATTTGTATGAATTTAAGTATGAAGGCGTGTTAGAATCACCATATAAAACTTTAGTTATGAACAATTTCAAGTAATTTGATGTTTTGACATAAAACCCACTTGGTGATGATGAAGATGGCGGCATGGGTGTATCACCATGACCAATCCTTGTGCAATTTGGATGTATGATGTTGTATGTGGTGAATTCTTGTTAGATAAATTGAGCATGACATGAATTTATATGATATTTAATTGTTATGTATGAATGAAAATGATAAGTAGGAAGAAGAGCATGAAATACTTGTACATTATGCTTAAAAAGTATTATGCACACCAAGTGTTTGATGAAATGTCTAGGTGACAATTTTGGATGAAATTGTATGCATATGATGGGTGAATATGTTTAGAAGCTAACGATGAAGTAGTTAATGATAAATTAACATGATAAATGTGTTTTGGATGGATTACATGTAGGTATACAATTTGGTAAAATGATTTCAGTAAGAAGTATGCTTTAGGGGCTTATACTCTATGCTTGAATGACGGTGCACATCATGTGTCAAACTAGTTGCTTAGTGGTAATTAAAAAATGGATGAGTATTACATGTATAATGTATGGACTTACTAGAAAGGGACAATGTTTCGATTATGTTAAAGTGGCTAACGCTATAGGTGATTGTTAAATGTAGAATTATGAAAGCACTAGTATGTATAAAATTGGTTATGTATATGTAACCAAGTGATCACATGTTGTATGTGTTCTAGAACATGAATATGAAAGGCATATGGTGTGGTGGTTAAGTTTTAGCATGACAAATGGAAAATATGTTGTAAACTATAGGTTAGTATGCTTCATGGTTGATTTATGAAAAGTCAACGAATGTGAGAATGATATTAGTAGTGCACAATAAATCATTAATTGATATACTTGATAATATGTTGAAAGATGTGGACTCGAAATAATGGGATTGCTAGCTTATGTATTTCGTTGTTGGAATTTGACTAGTAAAGGTTGATATTATGTTGTAAGATATGATTGTAAAATGAATGTAATTGAGAATGTGTGTGAACAATAATAATGTGGTAACCATAATGACATGCAAGATGGCCGAAAGCTTACAATTAAAGTTCATCTAATTAGTTTAATTAGATAAATTTATAAACTTTACTTATTTAACTTATTTTATTTTAAATAAAATAAATTCCGCATTCCCTAAATAATTAAATTAATTAATTATTTTTGCTCTTTAAGCTAAACAAATAATTATTTATTTATTTAAATAATTACACTTAGAGATTGTTTATAAATAAATAATGAATCACTCATATTTTATCCAAAACATTTAACCTTTCATAATTAAGTTGTAAATTAACTATGTCGTATTTCGTTTTCACAATTCCTAAATTTTAAATGAATAACTAAACCATACTAATCCAACATTAAATCAAAAATCCTAATTATTCCCAAATTAAATCTAGAATCCCTAATTGCTTTTAGTCCTATCCGTAGACTTTAATCTAAGTCTAAGATCTATTGAACATTACCATTTAAACAATTTAGAATAATTCCTTGGAATTCACCTAAGCACATCAAAAACTACATTGTGTAATCTCTAGCTAGCTTATCAAGGTAAGTTACATAACCTCTTTTTCCATTATAATTATTTTGGGGTGAAACATGTGCAGTTATTTGAACTATTAACTATGTCCTTGCATGTTATCTCTATGCATCTTTTCTTGAACTTACTTTGTGAACTAAAACTAGAAACAATACTATCATTAACTTTGATCAAGCTAACTGTAGTAGATTAAAACACTATAAGTCTGACAAAACCAATCCTTTTCAGTGACCCTTTTTGGGGGAGCGGGGATGATTGAAACAACAACATTAACAAAGGTCAACTCTTAGAGTTGAACCTTCAGTCACAAGGGTTGATTGTACACCACACTGTTCCCAATTTGTTTTTTTTTTTGACAAGCTTGCTTTTCTAAACCACCGACACGTTAATTGTTAAACACAACTTTTATATCTTATATCTATGCAAACCTATGTATGCTCACTTACTATCTATAGCTGACATTTTTTGTTTTAAAAATGTTTCAAGGAACAATGCATGAAGTTTTACCAAGCTTTGAGTTACATAGGAAGCTTTGGACCAAGATAAACTTTAATTTTGATTGTTTGGTTATCATGTTTGTTGAACAATTTGTTTCTTTTATCCTTTGTATGGATCTTTTAAATTGGTCGAATAGATATTTAAATTTCAATAATGATCATGAGCTTTTGAACAATTCTCGTTTCACCACAATGTTTTGCCAATGGTTGGGGTGTTACAATGGTGGAGAAACAAAGTTTCATTCAATGTTGAGAATGCATGCTTTTCAAAGAATGGGAACATCTTAAACCTTAGCTTGGTAGAAGAGTTTAAAATGGGAACGTCTGAAACCTTAGCTTGGTAGAAGAGTTAAAGATAAATCTAGAACTAATCATGTTTCTCGTGAATTATTGTATAAGGTGGTGTACAAACCGACAAGGTGTGTGAAGAAGCTTCCACTTAAGAAGTATCCATTGGATCTTCTAAAATATATGAAGTGTTGGTTTGTTGATGGTGTGACTGGTGAAGCTGTGATGACACGAGAAAAGATTATTTAAGAGATAGTCTGAGTTTATGAGGCAAACAACTTGATAGACTGCCCTCTTGATAATCTAAAGAAGTTGCGGAGAATTAAAATTTAGTATCATAGAGATAGGAGATTGCAAGAGCTGCAGTACAAAAGAGTCGTAGAGCTGTGTGTAAAGAACTGTGTTTATGCAGGAAACCAACTACCGATCAACTGGATAAACATAGAATGAAGACATATGCAGGTTAACAAGGAGTCTTTAGATGCATTCCTAGTCACGAGAGCTTGTTATATAGTTTGTGTTGATGTGATAGGTTATTGTGCTAGTGTATGTTTTTTGTAGATTGTTATAGTTAACAAATTGTGCTAGTCATTTAACTAGCACATTTGGTTTACTGGTGCACTTGATTGAGTTGTGTATAAATAGTTGTTTTTTTTTTTTGTATTTTAAAGTAAGACTTTGGAGACTTTTAGATTACGAGTGTGTGTGAGAGCCGAGAGTGCTTTGCAATACATGTATTTTGACAAGTGAATATAAGAAAAGTTATTTGTGTGCTTTGTGTTTATTGTGTTGGATACGTCAATTGGATCATGTAATCTATCTATCCATGATCTAGTTCGTATCGATCCCGATGTGATACCTCGGGACCTACATAATTAGCTTCATTTATCGAACCCTCAGCCCACCAACTTGATAGGATTTTAACTCATAGCACCACAAGTATTATTTATTTATTTATTTATATTTTTGAGTGGCAGTTTATAGAGTAAACCCACAACCCTATGGATTTAAAGAACCTCATATATGGAAATATATTCACGAGTCATCCAACTTATTTATTAGTTGGAATGGTCTATGGGCCGGGTTAGTTACCAAAATTCCTAGTTTCCTTTTTTTTATGCAATGTTAAGGTCTTATCTGACCTAGCCTTTTAGGGCTATGCAAAGTCACATCACCCTTTGTAAGATTTATCAAGTAGACCAAAAAAATATATGGGTTAATAGTACTTGAAAGTTTATATACCGTAGATGGATTAAAATAATCACATGTACTACCTTGGGATAAAATTAAAATATGTTATTATTTAATAATTCATTTTATAACAATTCTTAGTTCCACTTTATTAAGTTTACCTTTATTTTTGTAAAGTTTCTAGAAATATTACAACCGTAATAATGATATATATAGTGCAATATACATGTGGTGATGAACTACTTAGAAATTATTTCTTTTCATTATTTATTGGAAAGAATAAAGTTTGTCCATTATATTATCATTCTCGTGTAAATTTCCACATTATTCTTCTGATGCATGTCAAAATTCAAATCTAAAATTTTTGTCTTCACCTTGGTTACAACTTGAAGATTTTGCTTTGTTTTAAATATAGATAACTAATATTTTACCCCATGTGTTGCAGCGAAAAGATGACTTTGTTGACATTTGGATAATTCGCTAAGTTTCCATTGGCCAGATGCAACTGGGAAAACATATATTAAAAAAGCTAACATAAGTTTAATTACACCTAAAATGATATAATGAGGTAGATAAGGTTAATGTCCTTGTAGTTGTCTTTAACTGAATCATAAAACTTCTGCAAATTATGTAACACCCCAATCGCGTAATACAACAAATCGCGGTAGAAACATCGGGATTCATGTTACAGGAAATTGTTTCACGACACATGGTATTTAAAGTTTTGTTTTATTGAATTAATGTGTTACATCGTTTTGATATAAATCAAATAAATATAAGAAATTATCTTTCAAGTTTTAAAGTCACTAAGGCCCGAGTCCATCCTATGTGTAGCATGCGTCAACAATCATTACATAATAGAACCTGAAATATATGTGAAAATAAAACGTTAGTATAAACATGCCTGTGAGTAACATAGGTTTTGTGATTTAGATTCATGGCTTGAATATTATAAGAAAAAGATTATATGTTATAAAAAATAGCCCTGAATCCTTAATAAAATTTTGGTATTTAAAATACTTTTTTTATACGAAAAGATTTGTAGTATATATACAAAATATACTTTGGTTTTGAAATAATAGGATAGTAGTATATCAAAATATACTTTGATTTTGAAATAATAGGATAGGTAGTATATCAAAATATACTTTGGTTGTCGAATAAGAGATTTGATAGTATATCAAAATATACTTTGGTTTTGTACAACAAAATTGGTAGTATATCAAACTATATTTTGGTAAACAATATCACATTGGTAGCATATCAAACTATACTTTGGTTTTGGTCATCAATAAAAGATAAATTTTTATGGCTTAATTGAAAAAACTTTGTAACAACACATTGTCGTTTTTTGGTAATACATTCAAACCTTAGTATATCAAACTATACTTTGGTGACATTATAGATTTACCACGAAGGCAAAATCTATTTGGTGTAAACTTGGCTTCTAACATTCCCTAATCAAACTTCTAAACAAATCTAGGAAGCGGGAATGGGGTGTCAAGTCCTATAGCGCTATATCATAATACCAATCGGCTTGATCAATGTTAATGAATGTATTTTAGGCATAAATACAAATATGCACCAACAATAGTCTTACAAACTTTGCAAATCGTTATTTAAGCCCTAGGTAATGGTTTCAAATCGTTAAAGGATAAAGTACTACGTATGTAGAATCATATAGCTTTGAAATCATGAAAATAGTGAATAGGCACATATGAATCACCCCAAAACATTTAAAAACCTAAAAGAGGAGACTATGTACTCACTTGGGATTGCGTAAGCGTCCTTGAATAATGGAAATAACAAAGCTCAAACGTATCCTAATGTGTCAGATAGTTTATGTTTGTGTGTCGAGACTTAAGTCGGAGGATTCCGATAGAATGAAGTTTTATAAACCAAATGAGTGTTGGAACTCATATGATATGGTTTAACAACTTAACATTCTGACTTGGAAAGGACCTAAGTAGTTTTGACCCGTTATGACTCGTTAAGGTAGTTTACGCTACTTTAACGTGTCATTTGAGTAAAAGTATGATCGGATGGTCAAACAAGTCTTATGATAAGTCTTACATGCCAAAACATGTTTAATAATGTTGCAACATTAGTTTATGTGTCAAAAATTTGGTTACATATGCTTAAACTGGATTTATGTGCAAAAAGGTCATTTTGGTCATTTTTAAGAATATAGCAACGACTTATCAAAACACTAACCAAACGACGTGACCATAAGGTATAACCTCAGTAGGTTATTCCCTATACAATTATGGTCAAAAATATGTGTTTGGTCGGATCCTAAGATCGACCAAACGGGTCGGATTCGAAAGTCAAAGCGGTGGTTAGACATGTCTAACTAAGTTGCAAGACTGATTTGGTATCAAAACTTAGTGTTTTGATACCTGAAAACGGTTTCGTTGTAAAATGCACATAATGTGCATCTTTGACCGAAACTTTGACTCGTCACTTCGACTAGTAAACCTTGTAATCAGAAGGTGTAATCGCAAGGGATTATAACCTTCATGATTACGATCACGTTGCAAAGTTCAATTGAACTTTGACTTGACTAATTAAGGTCAGAACCGAAAGTGAAATAGAAAGTCAAACTGTATGACTTTTAGCTCAAAATAAGCTAAAATAATAAATAGACTAAGGAAGAACACTTGTGTTCTAGGAAGATAAGAAACTCAGTAGAAGGCCTCTAAAGAGAAGCAAACTCCAATTTTGAGTAATAGGAGAAAGAAGTGATGAATGAGCAAGGAAATGTGAAGATCTAGCTTGGTATTTATAGTGTTTTAAAGTGATTGAGATCATTCCAAGTGTCCAAGGAGGTGGCATGTTCTTAGGATGGGTGTAACACATGTCAAATGCAGGTAGAAACCAAGAAATTTCGAGTTCTTGGGCTCCAAGGCAACAAAACTAGGTGATGTCCAAGAGCTGGTAAACTGGAATATTATAGGGGCGTCGCCTATGGTGCCTAGATTCTTTATTTTGGGGCCAAGTTTCATTTTTGGCATATTTGGCCCCTGGACTTGTTTCGTCGCGTTTGTCACTTTTAACACTCGTTAACCTAATATTTAGGCTCTATAGAGGGTTAAGGCATATGTAACTTGGATTATGCCCAAAAAAT
Source organism: Helianthus annuus (assembly GCF_002127325.2). Classification (NCBI taxonomy): domain Eukaryota; kingdom Viridiplantae; phylum Streptophyta; class Magnoliopsida; order Asterales; family Asteraceae; genus Helianthus; species Helianthus annuus. Next base: position 72,814,933 of record NC_035440.2, on the reverse strand, counting down.
TTCGTGGATGTCGGTTCGTTCGGTTAATTGGTTGCATTTTTCACTTTATTACAACGAATGCTATAACGAACACGAAAACGACCGAAATTTTGCAACGATCAATATTTTTGCATTCTTATCAATAAAATAAAAGATTTTAATGATTGCCAAAATTTTTGGATGTGTGTACGTGGTCCGTATTAAAAAATACAAGAATCGGTAGACTTTCGCAGTTTGTTGCAAATAGTCCCTGAGCTCGAATAAGCATGTTTTTGCCATACCGAATCACTCAAAACTTATTTCTAAGTTATGTAAAGGGTATTTAGGGTATGTTTAGCTTATGTCCTTGTTCTGGGTGTACGTCGCATTAAACTGATTATGTTTGCGTAACAGTTTACGGTTTTACTTCCTGAAAAGGTTTGAGAGTTTGAAATTATACAAGGACTAAAACGTGCAAAAGTAACATGTAATTATACAATCCCGGAAATGAAACACAAGATTTCATTGGATTCAAAATTGTTCGGAATTGTACAATGATTGAAAGGCGCAAATGTCACAGATTATTTTCATCTAGTCACCACCGTATGAGTGAAGTTTAAACTAACTGCACAACCTAATGTTGTGTAACGACAATATAACTACCAAGTTTTTGCAATAACTGAACATGTACTACAGTCACCCGAAACACATGAGAAACCTTGATAATAGTATAACTAAGTACAACCAACTGACAACTAGAGAATATGTTAAGTAGTTGACGACAAGAATCGTTAAACAACCAAATAAAAAGCCATTAATGAAATGTAGATCCTAAGTAGATGATTTACTATTGCACATTAAAATCATTATCAAACCCACATTACATGTTCATGTCCAAATGGACAAAACAAAAGGTAAACAATTGAAGTTGTTTTTCATTTTTAAATTGAAACAAATAGTATTTGTACATTTGTTGTACATATACCTGTATGTTAACCCTAAAAAGTAGAACACCGAGTGGGATCAAAGACTCTGAATAATTTAAGTCCTTGATCTGGATCACTACAATATGATATCAACTAAATCTCGACCGTATGGAAGAATCACACAATCAAAACTGATTCAGAAGCAAGATAGTATAATAAGATGAACACTGAAAGTTGATAAACCAAACTTGCATAGGAAACAATGATTTGTCTGATAAAAGTGGTTTCGCTAAGATGTTCAACCTCATAATGTCTTAACAAACATCATTGTATAGGCAACATACAAATCGAAATTTATGCCCCTTGATTAACCAAAAACCCAAAACCCACTTAGCCTATCTCAAAATCTTATAACATGATCTCAAGACTTTACATTACTTGACCCACTAACATGTATAATTGCTTAAACCTTCACAGGCCCAACAATCTCCCCCAGGTTTATGAAATTACTAACTTTGACTCGAAGGTCCTTGATCACTACCACCTGTTCCTCTTGCATCAATAGAAGCAACTGCTCTACACTTAATCTATAATCTTTAACATTGATCACTGCATTCGGCCACATCTTGGCCCAAACTTCATACTACTCTAAAGACTTGATTTGATGACGATACAAAACTTATAAATCTTCTTGATGGAAGCTTTTCAGATCATTTGAATCTGCAAGCCTATCAGAATGATCTTTACACACCAGCACTGCTTTGCCCATCTTCTCATCATATAGCCAAAACTTGAAATCCTTCAGACAACCTTGGGAAATTCTTTGGCAAAGGAATATGTAAGTCTCGTTTTACCGGATCTAACAAAGATATCAAACACACCTTGTCACTCCCCTAAAATACCACATGCGGATTTCACCACGAAGCGTGTGACATACCAGGATCTAGCCACTAATTATGTCGAACTAACAGTAGATAATATTAACCAAGTGATGAAGGGTGTGAAACCCAGGTGTTAACGTGTGTATTTTGTGGGAATTATTGTCGTTTAAGTGGTAATGTGCTTTGAATAGGTTAACTACGAGTGTTTATAGTTTTGCAGGTAAAAAGCATAATACGATGCAGTTAGAGTGGTTAATGATGATACGAAACAAGAAAGAATGATGTCTAAGAGGAAACTATCATCATTAGAACATCATAACTCACATGGAGGAGTTTTATTATTTCTTTACATGACAAAACCACATCTACAACATCATCAAAGAAAAAATTACCATAGTCACGTGAAAAAAAAAGAAATTGGTTTTGTTCTCTTGAGGAGTCAACATCATCATTAATTGGAGAGAGATTGAAGAAAGCAACAATATTACGTGCATGTTGGACTTTGTGAAAAGAACATCATCATCATCACACAATAGAGGCAGTCAAAGCAAAACACAAAAGTAACGGCAGCATTGACCATTGGTTTACGGATTAAGAACCGTGTCTTACGGTTTGTAATAGGTGGGCACTAAAAGAAACAGCATGTTGTAATTGAGGTTTACGGTTCACACAATTAAACAACATGAAATAAACCGTAGGTGACGGTACGAATGGAGACAGCATGCACGTGATGACTATGTTGAATGGATTTAAAAGGTTTTTAAAACCCTGCTTGGTGGGCCTGATAATCCACGAATGGGTAACAGCCAATAAGATAATTTTGGGGGGATCATTATCATCAACATCGAGAGGAGGCAGCCATTACACAACCGAGGGGGGCAGCGGCACTCAACTCATCATTGAACATCATTCTTTATCATTCATCACACATCTTTCGCACGTACCGGTTCGATCATATTTTCAACTTTCTACAAGGCTCTTGAAGATTGTTCGCGTAACATGAGCGGCTAGTCGTCCCGTGACCGTCTCCGGGACTAGGGTTTATTTATGAACATTGGGTTTGCGTATGTTACGACTTTTTGGATTAGGATTTGATAAACTTTCGGTTAGTCGTTCCTATTGTTTTTGTTTTGATTAAACAGTATTTGATTATCGTAATCATTTGAGTTCATCAATTATTTGGTTTGTTCATCAACAACCGGGATTAAATTCTAGGATGTCATTGTTTTAAACCTTTAATCATTGAACTCGATATGTTTATGAAATCTGAAATTGGTAATTAATTGGATTACTATTCATTTGCATCAATCTTTCGGTTTCGATCGTGGATCATTGCAATCAAATATATTGTCCGTTAATTATTTATCAAAACAAGTTTTACAAATCATGTCTATGTGATTTCCGATAAGGAGTAACTAAGTAACCTGATTTTCTGCATAACCTGAAAACCCGGAGATTGGTCCATTTTCTAATAATTGTTTACAACTCTAATTTACATTTTTTTATCGGAATCATTCTCACAACTGCAAAAAGCAATTAGTTAGAAGTAGATGATAATTGAAACAACGAACTTTTACACTTTCCACTGATTCCCCGTGGATTCGACACCCTACTTACCCTTTACTAGTAAAAGGTGAATAGGACACTTTTAATTATATTTTTGACCGACCTTACGACATCGATCACCAAGTATTATTGATGCATATGTCTGTAGCTTTCATCTGTATTTAGTCTATATTTACCTGGTTGTTGTCTATGTATAGTTTTGTATATGTTTTATATCGAATCTGAGACGAAAAGGAAGTTAGGATTGTTTTGTAAGTCCATCCGGACGGATGGAGTCCATCCGATCGGATGGACATAGTAATCCGGACGGATGATCATGCAGACGAATGATCATCCGAACGGTGTGTGCTTTCTCCCGGATGAGCGTGCCTATAAATACAAGGGTCTTGGAACCTTGTATGAATCAACATATTCAGTGAGAATGAATGCATTGAACGGTGTCTATGTTGTCTATCTTTCTCCTACATCACTATCGGATTCCACATGATCGTGTTGTAGCTGATCTAACCTGAACGTGTTCAATCAAACCGAACTCCCGGTCCTCACAAGTGGTATCAGAGCTTGGAGGTCGGATTTGGAGGAGATCTACAGCAAATTGACCAGAGATTCAACCTATTTTCAGAGATTTACAGCTATTCTACATGAGATTCTATCATTTCTCTCATCTATCTCTCTGATTTCTACTCATTTCTCATCTTTCTAATCTTAAAATCCAAAATTAACAGAGATTTCACAGACAAAATGGCTTAAAATTCACACATATTGCGCGCATTATACTAGAGAACAATCCTACAAAGTTTCAAAACTGAATTCAAACGAAATCCTATCAAAATCTATGAAAAACCATGAATTTTCGAACACACGTTGCTGACGTCATCGTTCATCCGATCGGATAGCCATCCGAACGGATTGTTTTGTTACTGTTTGAAGTTTTAACACTTGGTTCTTCGATTGTCCATCTGACCGGATAGCCATCCGAACGGATAACCATCCGACACTTGACCATTCGACAGTTTGACCCATTCGAAAAATTTCATTTGGATAGCCATCCGAACGAAATCCCATCCGAATGAAATCCCATCCAGACAACACCCATCCGAACACTTTCATCCGGTTGATTGTGTTTGTTGACCATCCGGACAATTGGTCATTCGAACAATAGTGTTTTTGTTCATTCTACAATCAAGTTTAACTGTGTTTGATTTTTTTCAGGAAATTGCAATCATGAGTGACGAATTTCTGAACCCATTTTCTAATGTATTTGCATTCAACAGCACAGGAGCCACATCTTCTGATGCTAATCCAAAGATAGTGACAAATGCGATTTCGGACTCGCTTAGTGTGGACAATGCTTACGGGACATAATAAACCACATAAGCTTACGGAATCCGAAAAGTTGGAAGGGCACGAGCAGAGTAAGGTGAATAATGCCAATTATCAGCAGAACGTAGACTTGTACTACCGGGGAAGCATGATTTCCAAAGCTTCATCGCCAAAGACAACCTTTAGTGCTGAAAGTTCGAACACTACTGCAAAAGACAATTCAGGAAGTGGATCGTCGAGTTCGAGTGGTTATGGTTATCATGGTTCTCGAGCACATCAGCATCATCTGATTCAAACACTCAAGAAAATCAAAATGCTCCAAATGCTAATGTTTTCCAATGCAACATCGTCGTCAATCTCAACAACGCCCAAAACTTCAACGAGGAGACCGCAAAACAACAGATAGTTTTTCTTGCATCAATCCTAGAGTCATATGAGAGCCTTGTAGCGGGAAAGATCGGGAACACAAATCTTACAAAAGAAGACTATGGTCAGATCGACCCAGAGGAAATGGAACTCATTGACATCAAATGGTGTATGGCAAGTGTTATCCGCTGGGTGCAACGATTCATGGAAATTACTGGCAGACAATCGATTGGTGGGCCGTCGACGAAACTGGGCTTTGACAAGTCGAAAGTGACTTGTTTCAAATGTAAACAAAAGGGTCATTTCAAAAGAGAGTGCAGAAACTCGGCTCTGATGAAACCGCAAATCCATTTCACGATGACCACTATCGAAAAGCGGTGTACCATAGAAACAGAGAAGAGCCGCCAAAGATGAAACAAATCGAAGATAACCCAGGGAAGGAGAAGTCGAGGGCTCTTGCAGTTATTCAGGATAATGAGGGTTTTAATTGGAACGATTTTCTTCCAGAAGAAGATTATATTGGATCCGCTTTCATGGCCCAAGTAGAACCAGAACTAGTGTATCAAACAGAAAGACAACTGGCACATTTTCGAATGAAAAGAATTCGTGCAGCCTACAAAGAAGCAGTGAAGGCGAAGAGGTGGGATCCTGATAAAGAATGCTACCTAGATCCGAAAGGGAATGTCTGCACAGATCCAAAATCAATCGACTTTGAAGCTCTCTAAAGTCAATTCCAATGGAAAAGGAGTAGATAAAAATAGATGCCGTGAAAAGGGCTGTAAAAGAGAGACTACAAAAGGAGAAATATGAGAAGTTTGATAAATCCGAGAAGTTAAAAGATGAGATCAATGATGTAAATGCAGAAATGACAGCCGAGAACCTAAAGAAGATGGCTGATCGAGTTATGATGGCGAAAGCACTTGAGGTAGATTCCAAATCCTCCTCTGAGTCTTAGTCGTCGGGCAAGGTCAGTTCTGTTGGTTCAAATGTTGAACCAGGTAAGGCTGAGAAAGTTAAATCTGAAAGTGATTGTAGAAATTGCATGAAAGAGTGCAAAGTCTGTAATACACATGAATATCTCTCGAGATCTCAAATCTAGGAGCTAACAAATAAAATCAATATTCTAAAAAAGGACATGGTTAACAGAGACAAACTTGTGAAAAGTTCAACTGAAAGAATTAATGAGTTAAATGAGAAAATAAAAAATGATGAAATTGATGTTGAACGTTTTAGAAAAGAAAAAAGTTTGTGCTTGAAAACAGAAAAATAACCAAGGATTTTGACAAGTTAAAAAGAACAATTAAAGACTCAGATGAAAGAAATGTTAAAACTCATAAAGAAAACATGAGTTTAACAGGTGTTCTTCAAGAAAAAGATAGACAGATAAACGCTCAGCTGTGTGAGATTGCGAATCTCAAGCTTCAGTATCAAGAAGCAAAGATTAAGAATGAGAGAATTAATTTGAAACTGAACAGTTACACTTCCACCAGCTTTGTTCTTCAACACGTTGTTCCCAAACCCATTGGGAAGAACAAAGACAATGTAGATGTATACTCAGATGGAACCGGGGTAGGGTATCACAAGGTTCCACCACCCATGAGCAATAACTTCACTAAAAAGCAATCTGGGTTGGTTAAAGAGTCAGATTTGAGTGAGAAAAGTGAAACTGATAAATTACCTGATAACATCGATATCACTTTTAGTTCACAATCCGATGAGGAGAGCATTGAATCTAAGGTTGTGAAAGATGTTGTCGAAATGGTTTTAAAAACTGACAGTGATTCCACAAACGAAGATGATGATTGTTTTCAGAACAATTACATCCCGAAAACCAAGTCCAAGAACAACTTAAAGGACGAACCGACTCTTGTCATGTACAAGATGAATGGTTCCGATAAGTTGTACTCGGATGAGGAGTTTTTGATCGAGAACGTCAATGTGGATAAGCTGAAGAAAGTGTTTAAGTTAGTTGAAATTGATGTGTTAGAGGTTAATGGATTGTCGAGTTCAAAAAGGTTTTTGAATTTCCAAAGAGGTAAATCTTACTATAACAAACCCAATGTGCCACCACGTTTTCACAATAACAATCAGAACAGAAGGTTTGCTTGGCATCGAGATGGTAAGAATTATCAAAGAAGGAATTTTCAAAAGTCAAAATTTGTGAAGAAAACAACTTTTGTGGAAAGTTCGAGTTCGATGACCGAACAAGAGTCTGAAATTTTTTCAAAATCTAATGAAGAATTTTTCGCAAAGAAACACTCACAACTACAAACTGAAGGTCAGAGTCGAGTTGTTGATACTCGAACATGCTTTAAATGTAATCAGATTGGACATATTGGACGAAAGTGAACCAATCAACGACCTAAGTATGTGATTGTTGAAAATCCTAAGAAGTCGAATGATGCAAAAGGCAAGGCGCCTATGATTGTTGAGAGGAAGATTCCATAAACTGAAAAAGCTAAAATCAATTCTAAACAAGTTAAACAACCAGTTAAGAAAACCCTGAATCTTCCAAACGTTTTCCCACACAACAACAAACATGGATGCCAAAGTCTCAAATCAAGGCATCAGTTGAAGCAAAACCAAAGGTTGCTGTTAGTGCTACACAAGTAAAACAAATGTCTTCAACCAAACCAGTTGAGAAGTCTGTACCTTTGAATTTGTATCAAAAGTTGGAGAAACAAACTTCCTCGACCTCTTAGGTCAAGAAGTATGTTACCAAAAAGGTTCAATCAGTTGTTCAACCATTTTTTCAACCAAAAGATGAATTTTTTCTTGTACAAAAAGGTTGAGGTTGGAATAGAGAAAAATTTGGAAATAAACGATAAGAATTTCCCACCACTTTACACCATGAAAACTCACCTAAACGTCAAGCTACACGAGTCAAAAGAGGCTTGGGTTGCTTCATCTAACTAAATTGCATTTGAAATGTGTAGGAGCTCCCATGATCGATTCAAAGTGGATAATGGATAGCGGAGCTTCCAGGCACATGACGGGGCGAAAAACCCTATTATATGATGTGAGAGGTTTTATTGGTGGATATGTTGGTTTTGCTGGAAACCAAGGCGGAAGAATAATCGGGGAGGGCTGTCGTATCTTTTGAAAGAGTCAACTACATTCTGGAGCTGAAGAACAACTTGCTAAGCATTTCTCAAATATGTGACAAAATGTATACAACTCACTTCACCAACAAAGAATGTCTGATTTTGAAGCCGGGGTTTGTTGTTCCCGAAGAGTGGATCATCATGCGAGCACCGAGGGAGAATGATTTGTACGTTCTTGACATAAGCATAGCGACGACAACTTCTGGTCATCCTTAGTGTTTTGTTTCCAAAGCTACCGAGAAAGAGTCAATTTTGTGGCATCGAAAGATGGGCCACATACACCTGCAAAAGATGAATCACTTAGTGCATAACGATTTAGTCAAAGGTGTGAATTTGAAAAGTTTTCACTTGGAGGGAGAATGCATAAGTTGCCAAAAAGGTAAGAAGACCAAGAAGTCTCACCCCAGGAAGATGGAAAACTCGATCTCGAGACCGCTAGAAAGACTTCACATGGATCTCTTTGGTCCTGTGAATGTGAAGAGCATAACCGGTGATCTATATTGCTTAGTGGTTACAGACGACTATTCAAGGTATTCGTGGGTCATGTTCTTGAAGTCAAAAGACCAAACCTATACGAGTTTGCTGAATCTGTTCCGTAAGATAGAGAATTTGTACCAAAGGTGCATATGTCGACTTCGAAGTGATAATGGTACTGAATTTAAAAACAGTCAGATGGAAGAATTCTGTGACAGAAAGGGTAATTTGCAAGAATTCTGTAACACCCCAACCCCGCTAGGGCTGACGTGTCACTCTTACAGATATCAAAACTAAAAACCAATCCATAGCATTAAATAAAAGATCCCAATTACATTTATTACATTACTGAAATAAAGAATCTTGGCCAGCAACTTCCTAACACTCCTAACTGAAATCCCAGATCATCCCATATTACTTGTAAAACAAATAGGAAAAACATAAAAAGAAAAATACGGCTGAGCCAAAAATTGCTCAGTAACAGAGAAATCAATAGTACAAGTAAAGTCATATCAGCGGAAGAAAAAAACACAACAAAAGATAACTGAGGCTGAACTGAAACAAGTACTAAAAATAGATGAAGACACAGGACTGATACCAAAACTGATACACGAACCGATTTCAAACTATAGCGGAAACTGATAAGGAAACAAAAGCCATTCACATACTTAACCAATACCGAACCTAACACAATATTGATGTAGAGATGTTGACCATGATGACTAAAACCATTTTTAATTTATAGACGGACCCATTCTAAAATATCATATAATAATACTTATATTTTTAATACGAGATACTTGGCAAAACTATTTTCTTATATTGAACGTTCAAATTATTATCAAGATATAACAATTTATCTTATTTAATAGCAAAAATCATTAGACAAAAGTAAATAATTTTCTAACTTTGAAAAGTTATATATTTAAGAAAGAGTAATTTCATTAACCTGGATTTCTAAACAAAATAATAATAATAATAATAATAATAATAATAATAATAATAATAATAATAATAATAATAATAATAATAATAATAATAATAATAATAATGATGATAAATTTCGTAAGCCGACATGGGAAACATTTATTCCTTTATAAACAATTTTATGTTAACCATCATTTAAAAATTTAACGATTTTGAAAACAGGTTAGTTGTCTTTGTTAAATAGAAATCCAACATAAATAAGTAAATAATTAAATATTATCTTGTAATAAACATTGAGATTTAAACGAGACATAGTTCTTTATTGAATCTCATTGCAAGTCAATACTTGAGAAAAGTAGTAATTTACAAACTTACGTGTAATAAATAAGAAAGTGTAGATAACCGAAGAATAAAAGCCAAATAAGTAAACTTTTATGAAGATTTTATAAAGGAATATATAGAAAAAGACAATTTAAAGAATATAAATACTGAGACAGACATCAGAACAGATACTCAGACTAAACGTATAACACGACATCTGAATTTAAGTCGAAACTGAAACTGACACTAAGATAGATGCTCGGTCAAAACAAATATAACTAATACAGAACATAATCAGATACTGAACATAACCAGACTCAAATTCATAATCAGAAACAGAGATGTAATCAGATTCTTAGCATATTATAACATAATCCAATACACGATCAGAACTACACTCAGAGCATTGTCAGATGCACACATAACTTATCATAAAGATATCAGAAACATAACATATTCACATACTGAAATATATACTAACTTACACGATAGATGTATTAATCAAAATAAGTCGTGTAACACAGTATCACCGAGAGCCAGAAACAGAGGGGTACACAGGTAGCTACTCTATGCACCAATGAGATGGTGAGTGTGGCGTGCACCCATTAATCCATCCCCCAGAAGTCAGAAGTCATAAACAGATCTAGGATCGATCCATACGCCTCTAAGGGGCCAAGGTGCTACACAAGCACAAGTCAGAGATGCCGTGATTTTGATTACGCACTGTCACAGAAAGTGTTCATGTCGTTGACGCCCAAACGACAAGTCAGAAACGCTCGGGTGACAGAGTACAAAAGCTTAGGCCATGTAAATAATTAAAGACGACTAAAAATAATTACCAACAGGAGCATGCGACCATGAGTACAAGTCTAAGGTATGACATACTATAACATACTAATAACCAAAACCGACAATACTAACAAGAACAAAGCTAACGGACAATTTTCAAAAAGACTAAAAGATATCACAATAACAAAATGACGAATGACCAATGATGACAAAATCCGTACTACAAAGTAACGGAAACAATTTTATACTATGATGAAAAGAGAACGGAATCTGTACCTTAGTTTAGCATGACAAAGCAAAACAGATAAAATCGTCGTCAGCAAGTACGTGAACCTATATTTACCAATTTTATTGTCGGATTAAATTTACGAACTACGATTCGTTGACTTGTTGATTTTTCCGATGAGATCGACTTGGGATTTCGTAATTAATTATTGACGACTAATGTAGGTTCATTTACACTTAACAATTACATTACAATTACAATTACATTACAAATCTATATAAAATGCAACTTACTATATTTTGTTGATCAATAAAGAATACTTTTTAATTGTCTAATGTATTTGCTTGTTTTTTTAAGGAAACCATTTCTTAAAAAAAAAAAAATTTAGTCTTGTAGACTAACAAACTCTCTTACTTATCATAGTAATTAATATGCAAGATGTAATACAAATTCAAAGATTTATGATCAAATCAAGAATTTACAACTTGGTGTTGATGTAAACAATTATATATATACGTGAAATATAATATGGATCAATGTAGGTTTCAAATTTAAAGGCAAGGTAGCGAATTTTATAATATTGCTAAAAACCATTCTTTGCTGAACAAGATGCAGATTAAACCGATTTGGGAAAAGAAAACAAGGATGGATTGTTATCTCACATTTGAACAACCATTCAAATACTCAATATATTCTTAACATATAACGAAAAGATAAGTTATTCAGAAATAAAAACAAATCAAAACAATTTTCTGAGACAACCATTAACAAACTCACGCACTTAGTACTAGAGTTGAAGATAAATTCTGATTTTAACGTCGTAGTCGCCGGAACGAATAACTGGTTACTAAATATATACAATGAAGAAGTCTTGAAACAATTACCTCAACAAATCGAAAAGCGCAGAGCAAATCTAATGGGGGTGCTTTAACATGCATGGCAAGGGCCGGCCAATTCTGGGCTGGGTCACATCGAAGCAAAAAAGAAAAGTCGAACGCAACCTCAATGGCAGCGGTGGCGGCAAGGTAGCGATGACGAGCAGTACAAGGGTAGGGTGCGACGATGACGACGGCTCGAGCCACGGCTGATCGTTGATTGAGAACGCTAAAGCCGGAACTAATTGCGGCAGCGGGTGGTATGGTGACCGTTATGAAGCAGCGAATACAAGGTCGAACGCATAGAATGGATGTGGGGTCAAGATTTATTTGTAGAATTTATGTGAGAAATTAATTATGCAATTATATTTTTTTAATTCTCATCGGTTAATTCAAGAAAGTCATAAGGACTTTTAATTCAATTTTATTTTTTTAGATTTTACCCTAGGATATTAGACGTTCTACAAAATGAACCTTTTAGTTTGGTTTTAATTTTAAACAACCCTAAACTATTATTGTAACTATAGTTAGATAAAATGTATGTTATTATACCTTTTTAATATTTACATAATTATTTTTTTTTAATTTACAATATTCTCAAGTAATCTCTACTAAACAAAATGAACATCTAGACGCGAGGCTCATTTAGTCGAATTTAAAATGTATTAACGTTTCGAACCGACACACTAATATATATTTATTACTTTAGAGTTTTCAAAATTTTGGGTTTTACAAATTCAGTGCTTCGTACACTCCGCAACAGAATGGAGTAGCAGAGAGGAAAAATCGGACACTGATAGAGACAACACGAACAATGTTGGCCGACTCAAAGCTTCCTGTGAATTTTTTGGGGAGAAGTCGTATCTGCTGCTTGCAACACTCTGAATCGGGTTTTGACTGTGAAGAAGCATAACAAAACATGTTTTGAGCTACTCAACAAAAGAAAGCCAAATCTGGAATATCAAGAGCCGTTTGGGTAACCCTGCACGGTTTTGGATCCTAATGGGAAGTTTGGTTCTAAGAGTTTGGAAGGAATCTTTGTGGGTTATTCCAGTCCACTTAGACGAGTATTCGTTCCAAGTGTTGGAAAAATTATCGAAACTCAACATGTAGAATGTCAGGGTTATACTATGCCTCCACAGAAACCTGGTGACTCATGGCGATTCAACTATGAAATGTAGTAGGAGTCATTCGATCTTCCTGAAGAACCAGAGATTATTGATCAGATAAAGCTATATCAGGAATACGAAACTTCCCAGATGAACTCATGGCCGATTAATTCTTCCAAACGTCAACAGAATATAAATGATCATGAAGTTGGTCCTATTCAAAGTGGTCAATGTCATGCAGATTTGCAGCAAACTCAGACAACTTCAGAACAGGAGCCTGCTCAAGAAAATCAAACAGTAGTGTTTGATGAATCAGAGTCTGACTCGGATAGCCCAACATTCAATCGAGGTGATTCAGAACCTGAGGGGGAGCAGATCTACTCATTAGATCAGACAACTCAAGTCGATGAGTAAGTTGCAGATCAAAATGTTACTAATTTGGAAAGCGAGGTGAATGTTCCTGGTGATGTTATGCTGAGGACTCTATCATATCACCCCGAGGAGTTGATTATTGGAGAGTTGCAGTCAGGAGTTAGAACCAGACATCAAATTGACCAAGGCTTTGCTTGTTTTTATACTAAAATTGCACCGTTACAAAATGATTTTTCACTCAGTTGCTTTATTTCACAGGTTGAACCGAGAATGTACAAAGAGGCGCTAATTGAGGAGTCATGGGTTAACTCTATGCAAGAAGAGCTAGGTCAGTTTGAAAAGCTTGGTGTGTGGAAGCTGGTTGATCTTCCTGATGGTCAGAGAAAGATTAACACGAAATGGGTGTTTAAATGCAAGAGGGATGATAGGGGAGTGATCGTTTCGAAACAAAGCTCGCCTAGTTGTTCAGGGCTTCAGTCAACAGGAAGGAATAGACTTCACGGAAGTTTATGCTCCAGTTTCTAGATTAGAAGCTAACAGAATCTTTCTCGTATTCGCTTCATGGAAATGGTTTAAAGTCTATCAGCTGGATGTTATGTCGGCGTTCCTGTAGGGTAAAGTGAAAGAGGAGGTTTATGTCGGTCAGCCACCGGGCTTTACCGATCCGATTCATAAAGATAAAGTCTACCTCTTAGACAAAGCGTTATACGGATTGCACCAGGCCCCGAGAGCCTGGTATGAGACGCTCTCTCAACATTTGCTATCCAACGGCTTTATTCGAGGAAAGGTAGATGCCACTCTTTTCACAAAGGAAGTCGTTGGATATCTTCTGATCATGCAAATATATGTTGATATTATTTTGGGGTCCACAAACGAGGAGCTCTGCAAAGAATTCGAGAACGTGATGAAGCAGAAGTTTGAGATGTCGTCAATGGGTGAGATGAAGTTTTTCCTTGGGCGGCAAGTCGATCAACTGCCGGAGGGGATCTTCATACATCAAACAAAGTATGTCCATGACGTTCTGGAGAAATTCGGTATGTCAGAGACTGCACCTATGTCCATCCCATTAGCAACTAATCACGGTATCTGTAACATTTGTGCTTGTAATCATTGTGAACAGTTCAGTTATCAATAAAACAATGTTATTTTATCCCAATGTTTGTTTAGTTGTGTTTTACATTTTTCATGTTTTGACTTTTGTTCAATTTCAAACTCTACATCGCTTTCTGGAGAATTATACGCAAACTGGTGCGTAAACATACTCAGTTTAATGTGACAAATACTCCGGAACATCAACATATACTCAACATACCTTAAATAACCTTTACATAACTTAGAAATAAGTTTTGAAGGCTTTGGTATGGCAAAAACAAGTTAATTCGCTTACAGGGACTAAACTTGACAAACTGCGAAAGTATGCCAATTCGAACTGTAACGAACACTCCGGAACATGTCCATAAGTTAAACATACCATAAATATCCTTTACATAGCTTAGAAATAGGCTTTGAGGGGTTTGGTATGCTAAAACAAACTTTTGGATCATTCAGGGGCTAAAAGTGTCAAAAAGTGCACAAGTTTGCACTTTCGCGCATAACTTACGTTCTGAATACATCCGGACATCCAAAAATTTATGTAAGCATTATAATATTATGCCTTAGTGTTTGGCATGAGAAAAATCCATTCGTCGCGTCATTTGGATCGTTTTTCGCGCTTATGCGCATTCCGTCGTAATTAAGCGAACATCGCGTTCGTACGGCCAAACGAACCAACATCCGACACATTTTTGAGCATGTTTCATGTCCACAATGTTTAGGCATCATTTTAGGGCCCTAAAGTTGGCTTTACAGGCCTTAGAAGTGTCGGAAATGGCTTAAATACATAACAGGGACTGAAACTGTAATTTCTGAAAGTTTGTGCGGATCAGACAGGGCCAGGCGGCCCGCCTGAGTCTTGTGTGAATCCTGACGCGGGCCGCGTGGGACATACAGATCAGATAAGATCGATTAGTCAGCAAATCTCAGCTGATTAAACCACAACCACATGTTTTCACTTGCCCTTTCAGCTCACTAAGGGTCATTTTCAGTAACCACAACTTTTTGACAAGTGTACGCACGAGATTCGATCACGTTTTTCAAGAAACGATCCTAACGGTTCGAGAAATACTATAAATACCCCACCCCCATTCTTGTAAAAACCCACAAAAATCTGATCTAAGCTCTAAGTTGGAACCTTTGTTTCATACCTGAGCTATTTTGATCTAGATTAGCATTCGGGGACCCTCCGTAAGTATTCTTTCGTTCTTTTATTCGCTTTTCGAGTCTGAAAGTCAACGTATTGTTGACTTTCTACATTGACCAGCCAATGGTCAACACGAAGTTCATTAGAACTTCATAACGTGAGCGTAATCACGATGGTTATTGTCCGTAGTGACTATACCTACTGATCACCACGTTATCTAGGCTCAGTGACGAGTCAGAGTTTCGGCCAAAATGCGCATTCTTACGTATTTTGTAACCAAACTACTCGTGAGCGTCAAGGCTGTTTGTTTTGATGCCAAACCTGTTTTCTAAACTTAGTTAAGCATGTTCTAACATGCTTAGCTCGTCACTTTTAGTATAGTGCTTATATAAGGTCGTAAGGTAAGCGATCTAAACCATCGCTTATACTTTCGAACACGACCCATTTGGTCGATCTTTAGCATCCGACCAAACATATTAGGTGACCATAGCTATAACCTTCCGAGGTTATACCTTGTGGTCATGATGTTAGGCGTTCCAAATGCGTTCTACGCGAACGACGCCTAAAGGTAGCATAAGCTACCTAAACGGGTCGTAATGGGCCGTAAGAACTTAGGTTAGGTTTCATTTTAGTATGTAGGCTTTGTTAAACCATATTTCACGAGTCTCCATACTCGTTTGGTTTACGAACCCGCATACTATCCGATCCTTCCGATTTTGGTCCGGTATATTAATATAGCTACCTATTAGGTGTCGTTTGATATCCCGTGATCTCTAGCATTGTGTGATTATTACACAAGGAATTCGAAGCAATCTCAGGTGAGTACATTGAACCCCTCTTTTACTGTTTTCCAAACTGTTTTGGGGTGAAACACATGTGCCTACTTGTTACTTTCATGCTTTCCATGTTTTCACATCATATACCTGCTATGTTCGTTAGTACATTATAATACATGATTTCATTACATTTCATGCTATGTATGCCCATTGTGTGCGTCCTAGTACATTGCCTTACATTACATTTCATGCTATGTATGCCCATTGTGTGCGTACTTAGTACATTGCTTTACATTACATTTCATGCTATGTATGCCCATTGTGTGCGTACTTAGTACATTGCTTTACATTACATTTCATGCTACGTATGCCCATTGTGTGCGTACTTAGTACATTGTTTCACATTGCATTTCATGCTATTTATGCCCATTGTGTGCATACTTAGTACAATTGTTTACATCACATGCCTTCATTTTGGTATGACATTTGGTTTGTTTAACATGGAACAATACATTCATTAACATTGATCACGCCATTCGTTAGTAGGTAGTGGTACCATAGGAATTGACAACTCCCGTTCCTGAAATCCGGGGTTTGATTGGATTGGAAGGAATGACCGAATTCGATATACATAACTTAGATAAACCTTTAATTTGTTTAAGGGTTTATCGCCACAGTCTCAAGGCTTGAATGTATGCATATTTCACAATACCGCACAAATGTTTATATCAGTAGAGCATGCATTGTTCCACAAAACATAACGTTGATTTAAACCATGTTTTACTTCAACACCTTGTTTTGTGCATTTTTCATATGGTTGAGTTGATACATCTCGCTTACCATACAAGATATATTTTGGGTACACATTACATGATCTACATTAAACATAAACATTTTGACATTGATATACATACTTGGTGGTTTACATTGAACATAGACATTTCGACATGGTTTACACAATAACACTTGACATTTGGTTTATACATGAACAATTTACATGGTGGTTGGTTTGGGTAAATGGTTGGAGTAACGTGGCGTATGTAATATGATACAAACATGTTGGATACGCCGCTGGTACTTCCTATATATAAATGCTTGTATAATATTACATATCGTAGCGTTATCCAAGTCATTTCAGTTTAGACACATTACATTTTACACAAATAACATACTCTTCACAAGACATTATTTGTACAAACAATTTATCTTATTCAACTCATTTTACTTGGTTACTCGTTTAACCTTACACTTATCTATACATATCATCTGATATTATCGTTTTTCAATAGTTTACAAAGTAAGACAAATTACAAAGTTCATGACTGACTGTTATTGAACATTTCTTTAAACTCAAGTCATGAATCCCATTTTCACAAAACCTATGTATCTCACAGGCATTTTTATGCTGACGTACCTACTTTCACATGTGTTTTCAGGAGCTATTCCATAGGATGATGATCATGACACTAGGGCAGACCTGTGCCTTAGAGACTAAAACTGAAGATAGACTTAGTTAATTATGTTATAAACTCTTTGTTTTCCTATTTAAGACAATGTACTACACTTGTTTAATAAATAAAATGTAACTTTGATTTCCATGGTTATGAAACAATTAATTCTGTCCACAACACTCCCCGGCGTTTCCGCCGCGGTTGCATGTTATACGCGGCCGGGGTGTGACAGAAGAGTTGGTATCAGAGCCATTGGTTATAGAGAATTAGGTTATTAGTAATGCTTTGACCTAGACTATAACTTTCTAGGACCCTAACGCAAGTTATCTTGTGTTTAGATTTTAAAACATGCACATCACCTATCCTTAGGTGATAACCACAACGGGAACTTCAGTTCCGAATCCGCTTTGAAAATTAATCATCTGTTCTAGGATGATTGATTACTAGGTTTTGAACCCTCTGTTATAAGGTTTTGAACCCCTTTGAATTTTCAAAATCTCGTCAAGGTTTTCGGGTTTTAATAGTGTGAACACGTGCGAACTGGAAGAGTGAATGCCTGTACCCTGAGTTTTCTGTCTAAGGCTAGTGTTCGTACAAATCCACATAATCGGACCAGTCACTCTTACCTGGGAACTCTTGGGGTGAGTGTTCACTTATAGGCAACATGTCTTCGTGATACATTATTTTTGACCCACTTACTTTGACTTGACATTTCGTGTCGCTTGTTTGCTTTGCGATGCGTAACCACCATCTTTGCTTTTGTTGATTCTATTTCATCTCATTCTCTTCATCCAATCATCTCACTCGTTTCCTTTCATGTTTTCCTCTTTCAGAATGCCTCCTCGACGCGAACACCAGATAGCAACTGCCGAGCTGGCCGAAATTATTGCGCAGCAGATGGCTGCTCAATTCCCAAATCTCTTTGCTCAATGGAACCAGGCCAACAACAACAACAATGGTACATGCAATTTCAAGAACTTTAACTCGGCTAAACCACTCAAGTTTAGTGGTTCTGAGGGAGCAACAGGGCTTCTTCAATGGTTCGAGAGCATCGAGAATACTTTTCGCCACGTGTAGTGTCCGGATAATCGCAAGGTCGAGTTTTCTTCGAGCGTGTTTCAGAAGAGGGCTCTTACATGGTGGAATGGGGTAATGAGAGACCGTGGTGCAGATGTTGCTCTAGCACAGACATGGCTTGAACTGAGAGCTCTTATGATGAGGGAGTTTTGTCCTCGTCATGAACAACGAGCGTTGGAGAAGGAGTTTGATGATTTGAAACAAGATAGTGGCGAACACAGGGCATATACTGATAGGTTTGAGGAGTTGAGTCTACTTTGCCCGACTATGGTCGCCCCACTCGACAAGGCTATCGAAAGGTACATCGACGGCCTGCCTGACTTGGTACAAGACATTATCACTGGTAGCAACCCTACCACACTCCGTCAGGCAATCGAGTTATCAGCGACACTGACTGAGTCGCAGATTCGAAAGAATAAATTACACAGGAAGGGTGACAAGGGCAAGAAACAGTCGTCTGACAAGGAAGATAGCAAGAAAGGTCAAAACAAGAATGGAAAGGATTCTGGTTCATCAAAAAGGGCAAAGAAGCGTAAGGCTTCCCAAAACTATGCTGTCACTGCCCAAGCTAACCAGGCAGCTCCCAACTAGCCTCCAGCAAAGAAGCCCTGTTCAGGATGTGCACCTTTGTGCAATCGATACAACAGTCACCATCAGCCGCAACATCAGTGCCGTTTCTGTACTAACTATGGGAAGTCAGGTAATCTTGCCGATGTTTGTCGGTTTGCTCAAAATCGCGCAGTCCAGAACCCTGCTCAACAAGTTGCTCAGCCTCCTGCTCAGCAACAGGGTCAGGCTGCACGACCAAACTACCCACCAGGTGCTTGTTATAACTGTGGGGATCTGACCCACTACAGAAATCGGTGCCCAAGGCTAGCCAACCAGAACCAGAATGCAAACCAGAATCAGGCTCAGGCTCGAGGGCGAGTCTTCAACATGAATGCTCAAGAGGCACAAGCAGACAATGAAGTGGTGGACGGTACGTTCTTTATTAATAATCAGCCTACATCTGTTCTTTTTTATTCGGGTGCCGACAAGAGTTTTGTGTCATTGACTTTTGAGCCAATGCTTCGCGTGTCTAGAACGAAACTAGGTAAACCTTTGACAGTAGAGGTTGCCAGTGGTGAACCCATTGTTCTTAATTCTGTTCTACGCAACTGCCAGTTGAACCTTAACGACCATATTTTTCCTATTGACCTCACGCCAATGCAACTTGGAAGCTTCGACGTTATAGTGGGTATGGATTGGTTATCTAAGCATCGCGCAGAGATAGTTTGTTCTCAGAAGATTGTTCGTGTGCCGCTGTCGACAGGCGAGATCCTACAGGTTCATAGTGAGAAGCCTGCCGGTGATCTCAAACTCATGTCTTGTTTTAAAGCACGGAAGTATCTACGGAAGAAATATGTGGCTTTCTTAGCACATGTTACAGCAGATAAAGGCAAGGGTAAGTCTATTTCAGATATTCCTGTCGTTCGGGATTATTCTGAAGTTTTTCCTGAAGAGTTACCTGGTCTACCTCCAGCACGCCAAGTCGAGTTCCGTATTGATCTCGTACCTGGTGCAAATCTCATTGCCAGAGCTCCATATCGTCTTGCACCGTCCGAGATGCAAGAATTGTCTAAACAGCTTCAGGAGCTCTCTGACAAAGGTTTTATCCGTCCTAGCTTTTCACCTTGGGGTGCTCCCGTCCTTTTTGTCAAGAAGAAGGATGGATCTTTTAGGATGTGTATCGATTATCGGGAGCTTAACAAGCTTACCATCAAAAATCGATATCCCCTACCTCGCATTGATGATCTCTTTGATCAATTGCAAGGCGCTTCTTATTTTTCAAAGATTGATCTGCGATCTGGATATCATCAGCTTCGTGTGCATGAAGAAGACATTCCCAAGACAGTGTTCCGCACTCGCTATGGACATTATGAGTTTACAATCATGCCATTCGGTTTGACTAATGCTCCTGCTGTTTTCATGGACTTAATGAATAGGGTCTACAAACCTTATTTGGATAAGTTCATCATCGTTTTCATTGATGACATTTTAATATATTCTAAGACGCGAGCTGATCATGAGCAACACCCGTTCTTATAATTCAAGGTTTAACGTATATTTTACGAAAACAATCATGTAATTAAGATTACATATACAATGAAAATATGGGTTTATTAAAACTTTTCGCAAATCAAAAGTTAATTGACATAACGTAATCAGATTCGTCATTTAAAATTTATGACGAGGCCAAGTGCGGAAGCATGTGTCTTATTCGTGTTCGGTTCTTCGTTGAGCTTGATCTTCTTCCGGCATCCACAAAGTACCTACATTTCATAAAAACATGAAATGCTTTAGTCATACGGGATTTAAAACGTATCTAAACGAGTCCGGGAAACAAAACTAATCAAAAATACATTTTTTTACAGGGTCCACCGTAAATTACGGTGGACACCGTAATTTACGGTAGCCCTGTTATAACATACCACCACCGTAAGGCAGTGGAGAACTGCCGTAAAGAATTCAGCCTCCACCGTAACTTACGGTACCCACCGTAAGTTACGGTGGCCCCTGCATCAGCTTCTTCCATTTTGCCGTTTATTGACACGAAAACTTTCGTATCTTTCAATCTGCTTATCCGTTTGACCTACCGTTTCTTCCTACATGATTATAATTTGATTCTCCATCATATGGAGTTAAAATCCGACATCCGGCTTAATAAATTTTGAAACTTTCATGGCTTCGGCTTATTACCTTTTTACAAAAAATTTGACCCGTTTACGCATTTTATCAAACAAACGTATTTGTTTGATTCCTACATCACAAACACTTCTTCAAATTAATGTTATCTACTATTTTAGGTTCTAATCATAGGTTTATTACACAATTTAAACCCATTTTCACTTGTATGCTTATTTTGACCCGTTAAGGGTATTTTAGCACTTTAACACTTGAACTCGCTTTCATTCATTTATAGCATTTTATTCCTACATTTCTTATCAAGTTATCTTCCACCACATCTATATATGTGTGTTGGATTTAATATGGATATCTATAGGTTCCGAGTTTCTACCCCTCGGATTACCATTTTACGACAAAGACTCATATAAGGTCTTTCGACCCAAGGATTTACATCCTTCACTATCTATACTCATTCTAAGCATATGTTTAATCATAAAACTTATTCCGGACCACCTTTATGGGTCGTTCGTTTAAATTAGTTTGTAAGGGCAATTCGGTCAATTTTCATCATTCCTTTACTACAAGGACTTTTGAGTACTTGTTTGACTAAAATCCAACCTTTTAACTATAATTCTTGTTTGTAAACTCATGTGCTTCTAAAACACCATAAACGTAATTCAACTTATTCGGTTTACCTAAAGATAACCGAATATCTATACTTTAACCTGGTCTAACTCTTATAGAACTTCCAAATTCTACGTGATGAGTTGTATTATTATACATACCTGGCTCGGATCAATAAATTGACCCGTTTCAATACCTTGACTTAGTAGCCGCTAAGCAATAGCGATGTGCGTATCCATTCGATATTTATTCCTATAAACATATAACTCGACAAACCATTAGTCGATATCGTCAAAGGGTGATAATTTCACCTTTTGACCCGTTTATTTACCAAGTGATCCTCGTCACTTCCACTAAATGCCAATTTCATGTATTATGCTAATTTAAAGTCTACTAACGAAAATACGAAATCAAGCATAATGTAACGGAATCCGTAGTTACGTACCTTTAAAGCACACCTTCCAAGCGTGTATCACCTCCGGCTTGTCCGTTTGACGTTCCAGATTCTTTGCCTAAAGAGTTCAATCATAAACATGTTTAGAACTCCTTTTTAAACCATTTGTCGCATGATACACCGAAACATCATAATTATGCGTTTAAACTTCAATTTCAGTTTTAAGCCTTCTTTGAGGCGTTTTCACAAACACTTTATGGGCAGATTTTTACATGATTAAATATCAAGTCTCTAGTTCATCACTTAGCCCTAATTTCACATCAATCAACCATTTTACATAATGGTTTACTTCTACAATTCTGAAATCACTTCACAATTGTCAAATTACACTAGAACAATACCCAATTTCCTAGTGTTTATCAATTTCTACATAACCCACTAATCACCTATAAGGGTGTTCATGGATTTTGCTAAATTACACATGATTTAAACTCATAATTGTCTAGGGTTTGTCCCTAGACACTATATTGTTCTTAATCCATCATAAAAACAAACATGCAAACCCTAAATTTCAGATTTCCCAAATTTGTGAGAATTTCTAGTTGAGAGTTTTCATCAAATTTTACATACCTTGTAATCCCCTTGTGATGAGGATCAATAATCTATGCTCGATTTCTGTTTTTGATCAGATTTGGACCTTCAATTTGGTTGTTTTGTGGATGTTAGGGTTTTTGGAGTGGGGAATCGCCCCTGCCTTGCTTCTGTACGACCAGACCTCCCAAAATGGGATGTTTGGTTTATTATTTTTTTTTTATTAAAAATAGTAATATAGTTTCAATTTTAACAACATAGACCCCTCCACTTTTGTTCAACATGTAGTTTGGTCATTTAACCCTATTTCAAGTTAGTTCTAGACTTGTAGTTAACTAGGTTATAATTTCCTAGTTAAATAACATTCTTGTTTATTTAAACTTTATAATTCTAATATATAGTTATATATTTTCGGGATGTTACAAGTCCACCCCCTTAAAAGGGTTTCGTCCTCGAAACCAAAGTACGTACCAAATAATGTAGGGTGGAGACGTCGTATCTCCTCTTCGGACTCCCGCGTAGTGTTCGAACCTTTCTTATGCTCCCCCTTGATCTTGACTTGATCAATTTGTTTGTTTCGCAATTGCTTCTAGCATTCCATCACCACATTTCTTATCCTATAATCTCCCACCACAACTGCATCTATGGTGGGTTTAGTGTGGTGATCTATATAAACCAAATTTTACCTCTCGAATCGTTATTTTACGGCAAAAACTCAAATAGTGCCATTTGACTAATATAATACCTCTTTCAGCTTCTATACTTATCCTAAGTATTTACCTAATCATAAAACTCGTTTCCAAACAACCTTTAAAGATTGTTTGTTCAAATTAGCTGACAAGGGCGTTTTGGTCCTCTTTAGTCTTTCAAAATTATAGTAATACCTTTTTGGTTACAAAACATCTACGTGCCTCATTTGACATAAAGCAACTTGAAATAACGAAATTTCGTTATTTCTACTAGTTTAATTAACTTAGCGATATCCATATTATCGAACCCTTGTGAATCCGTTACCTTGACCCGTTTAAAGGTCTTTATTGAAATTTTTTTTTCACTTTTAATCAACAATTTCTTTTGTTTTCAAGTTCATTTATTCGGTTCAGTTATACCGAATCCACCGATTATAATCAACCAAATTTATTTAAATGACCTTAGCCGGTCCCACTAACTAGACTTATTAGTCCAGTTACTCTTTACCGCTCGCTTGGTTATAATGTGATTCTACTTCACATTGTATTTCTTGACCGTGATCGTGTCACGTCATGTTTAATTTATATCAACGTTCCCTTATCATACTTCTTCTTTTCGAATGTATTGTCTCGCACCTATCGATGTTAAGACCCATACTCTTTGATATTAACCATTTTCTAATCTTCCTCGTAATATCCATATTTGTTAAAATATTGTTTCTTACTAAAACTAAATTTTAGTTTAACGTTTCCTTTTTCTCCTTGTCTTACATCTTTTACCCATTTCCAGGACTTTTACGTCTGAAAATTCGTTCCTTTCCGTTGTCGTTTCGGTAATATTTTTGTCCTTTTTGTGAATTATCAGAATTTAAATAATTGTGAATCCTTTTTGTTATTTTTGCCCGTTTAGATGTTTTAGTGAAATCCCTCACTGTTGTCAACCAGGCCTTTCACGATCTCTTCGCTTTTAACTCACTCAGTTAAGTTAGCGAAACCCCTCGCTTTTATACTACCTTTACCTTCCGTTATTATTTTACGCGGGGAGTTTAACCATTTTCATCGCTTCATGTTATTGACCCGTAGGTTCTTTCACTTAGCCTCGTAGGCTTATTTCTTTAGATTTTCACCTTTTTAAGGCAAGGCTTTATGATCCCTTTGCTTCAATTCATGTCCCGTGGGTCATTTTGTCCCCGTAGACCTTTACACTAATTAATATCCCGTAGGTTATGATGATTTCGTAGATCATCTTTTATTCTAGTCTTTATTTGTGTATACGTTTATATACGCATATGGCGTTAAGGCACCCCTTTTTATGTTTATAATTATTCACCTTTACTTTTTGGATTTCATTTGACCTTGACCGTAGTCTAAGGCTACATTGTTTTCTTTCGAATCATCTTTCCGACTTCTTGACTTCCAACTTCAATTTACACGTCGGTTTCTATACATTTACCGTTACCCGGTTCATACTTATACTCCTTTACGTCCCATTACCCGGGTTCTTTTATTTTAATGTTTTTAACATCATTTTTTTTTGTTTCTCTAGTTTGCGTTTTTCCTATATATATTCCTTTATGAGCCATCATGTAGGTTCATTAATGTTTCGCGCTTCCATTATTCGGTTTGCGCTTACTTGCACTACCAAGTTTTTATACTTTATTTATCTCGTTTGACTTGTTCGTGTGAAATTTCATCACTTGTGAACATCAAACTCTGTTCTTTATTCGACCCGTTCAACTTTAAAATAGTTGAGCGTAGTTATTAACATTTCTGTTTGCAAATTCTCATTGTCTTTTAGTCATGACTCATATTCCGAGTCTTTTGACTTTCTGTTTCGCGTTCCCGTCTCTTGGTTTACGCATTCTTTCCAAATCCTACCCATTTATCGGGTATCTTTACCGTAATCATTTTCAAGTAACCATTTCTATATGGTTTTAGACGTTATTTTAATTTATTTGGTCGTCTTAGAGAGATCCATCGCTTTTATTCAATCAAGTCCTTTATTCTTTATTCAATTCGTTTGACTTGTCCACGTGAATTTCATCACTTGTGACAGTCAAACTTTTATCCTTATACGTTAGCATTCCTATTAGTTGGTCTGTATTTCCATTTACTTTAATCTTTGTCCCTTATCTCAGGCTCGTTATTCTAACGTAATACGCTCCCGTCATCCGACTTGCGTTTACGTTTACTATCAAACATCTTACTTGTCTGATTCATTTGGGTACCCTTTTAATTCGTCCCATTCACCCTGTCCCTACTACATCGAATGTAAGTATGTCCATCATAAAAAGTTCATGACATCATGTGTTCACTACTTACTTGGCCAGAGTAAGCGATCAACACATGACACACATGACCTTTTCATAATTTCCGCACTACACCCCATGTAAGTGACGCCTCTAATCTTTCTATATTCTTGACTTTCATTGGTAACTATTTATTCGGTTACTATTTAACAATTATTAGATTTACAGGTTTCATTCCTAAACATATACAATGTTTCTCCCTTTTTTTTTCAAACTAATATATAATCACATTTGTTAACGTGATTGCTACTTTTCTCAATAGCATCGAATTGAGAGTTTTCCACTTGGATAATTACCCCAATCCAAGTTTCCATGTGAACAAATCTTGTTACTCATTTGTTATTCATCGTCGTGAAAAACACATTTTCTATTAAATTTCTCTTGGAAATCAGGTTTTCCAAGTTCTATCGTATATGTATGCAACCGTCATCACTTATGTGTTTATTGCATATTACTACTTGTGCATTTAAATTTAAAAGTGTGCACCTGATAATGCTTGCTGTA
The DNA here is from genome assembly GCF_002127325.2 of Helianthus annuus. Classification (NCBI taxonomy): domain Eukaryota; kingdom Viridiplantae; phylum Streptophyta; class Magnoliopsida; order Asterales; family Asteraceae; genus Helianthus; species Helianthus annuus. The sequence continues at coordinate 72,788,395 of NC_035440.2, read as the reverse complement.
ACAGGCTCTCTTTGCCAATAACCTTGTTCGCGGTCGTTGCGCGGTTTATTCCTTGGTGAGCATGCTCCTCTTGCCATACTTCGGACCGTTCCTCTATCATATCCGTAATTTGTTCAACCCTCGTCATCTTCAAATGCGAGTTTCCTTCAATTATAACATTCATAAAAGTTAGTAATGTCAACTTTATTAAATGCCCGTATCATAATACAAGGCTTTTCTACCATACGTGTTAACGCATGTAATTTTGTTAACTATATCTATTATTTAATTGAGGTATCGTATATTACACGATAACCCTATGTGTTGTTTACAACACTTTAACATGCTAAATCATTAAAATACACGTACTTACCGGATTTGCGATCAAGCCTCGAACCAAACACCAATCTTTATCAAGAGCATAAGGTTTAAGTCCAAGCATAGTTTTCCCACCATACTTGAATCTCTTAAACCAAGGCTCTGATACCAACTTGTAACACCCGTTCATATAATTCAAGGTTTAACGTATATTTTACGAAAACAATCATGTAATTAAGATTACATATACAATGAAAATATGGGTTTATTAAAACTTTTCGCAAATTAAAAGTTAATTGACATAACGTAATCAGATTCGTCATTTAAAATTTATGACGAGGCCAAGTGCGGAAGCATGTGTCTTATTCGTGTTCGGTTCTTCGTTGAGCTTGATCTTCTTCCGGCATCCACAAAGTACCTACATTTCATAAAAACATGAAATGCTTTAGTCATACGGGATTTAAAACGTATCTAAACGAGTCCGGGAAACAAAACTAATCAAAAATACATTTTTGTACAGGGTCCACCGTAAATTACGGTGGACACCGTAATTTACGGTAGCCCTGTTATAACATACCACCACCGTAAGGCAGTGGAGAACTGCCGTAAAGAATTCAGCCTCCACCGTAACTTACGGTACCCACCGTAAGTTACGGTGGCCCCTGCATCAGCTTCTTCCATTTTGCCGTTTATTGACACGAAAACTTTCGTATCTTTCAATCCGCTTATCCGTTTGACCTACCATTTCTTCCTACATGATTATAATTTGATTCTCCATCATATGGAGTTAAAATCCGACATCCAGCTTAATAAATTTTGAAACTTTCATGGCTTCGGCTTATTACCTTTTTACATAAAATTTGACCCGTTTACGCATTTTATCAAACAAACGTATTTGTTTGATTCCTACATCACAAACACTTCTTCAAATTAATGTTATTTACTATTTTAGGTTCTAATCATAGGTTTATTACACAATTTAAACCCATTTTCACTTGTATGCTTATTTTGACCCGTTAAGGGTATTTTAGCACTTTAACACTTGAACTCGCTTTCATTCATTTCTAGCATTTTATTCCTACATTTCTTATCAAGTTATCTTCCACCACATCTATATATGTGTGTTGGATTTAATATGGATATCTATAGGTTCCGAGTTTCTACCCCTCGGATTACCATTTTACGACAAAGACTCATATAAGGTCTTTCGACCCAAGGATTTACATCCTTCACTATCTATACTCATTCTAAGCATATGCTTAATCATAAAACTTATTCCGGACCACCTTTATGGGTCGTTCGTTTAAATTAGTTTGTAAGGGCAATTCGGTCAATTTTCATCATTCCTTTACTACAAGGACTTTTGAGTACTTGTTTGACTAAAATCCAACCTTTTAACTATAATTCTTGTTTGTAAACTCATGTGCTTCTAAAACACCATAAACGTAATTCAACTTATTCGGTTTACCTAAAGATAACCGAATATCTATACTTTAACCTGGTCTAACTCTTATAGAACTCCAAATTCTACGTGATGAGTTGTATTATTATACATACCTGGCTCGGATCAATAAATTGACCCGTTTCAATACCTTGACTTAGTAGCCGCTAAGCAATAGCGATGTGCGTATCCATTCGATATTTATTCCTATAAACATATAACTCGACAAACCATTAGTCGATATCGTCAAAGGGTGATAATTTCACCTTTTGACCCGTTTATTTACCAAGTGATCCTCGTCACTTCCACTAAATGCCAATTTCATGTATTATGCTAATTTAAAGTCTACTAAGGAAAATACGAAATCAAGCATAATGTAACGGAATCCGTAGTTACGTACCTTTAAAGCACACCTTCCAAGCGTGTATCACCTCCGGCTTGTCCGTTTGACGTTCCGGATTCTTTGCCTAAAGAGTTCAATCATAAACATGTTTAGAACTCCTTTTTAAACCATTTGTCACATGATACACCGAAACATCATAATTATGCGTTTAAACTTCAATTTCAGTTTTAAGCCTTCTTTGAGGCGTTTTCACAAACACTTTATGGGCAGATTTTTTACATGATTAAATATCAAGTCTCTAGTTCATCACTTAGCCCTAATTTCACATCAATCAACCATTTTACATAATGGTTTGCTTCTACAATTCTGAAATCACTTCACAATTGTCAAATTACACTAGAACAATACCCAATTTCCTAGTGTTTATCAATTTCTACATAACCCACTAATCACCTATAAGGGCGTTCATGGATTTTGCTAAATTACACATGATTTAAACTCATAATTGTCTAGGGTTTGTCCCTAGACACTATATTGTTCTTAATCCATCATAAAAACAAACATGCAAACCCTAAATTTCAGATTTCCCAAATTTGTGAGAATTTCTAGTTGAGAGTTTTCATCAAATTTTACATACCTTGTAATCCCCTTGTGATGAGGATCAATAATCTATGCTCGATTTCTGTTTTTGATCAGATTTGGACCTTCAATTTGGTTGTTTTGTGGATGTTAGGGTTTTTGGAGTGGGGAATCGCCCCTGCCTTGCTTCTGTACGACCAGACCTCCCAAAATGGGATGTTTGGTTTATTATTATTTTTTAATTAAAAATAGTAATATAGTTTCAATTTTAACAACATAGACCCCTCCACTTTTGTTCAACATGTAGTTTGGTCATTTAACCCTATTTCAAGTTAGTTCTAGACTTGTAGTTAACTAGGTTATAATTTCCTAGTTAAATAACATTCTTGTTTATTTAAACTTTATAATTCTAATATATAGTTATATATTTTCGGGATGTTACAATTTTTCGGCTGACAAACTTGCTCAAATCTACGTGGATGAAATTGTAGCTCGACATGGTGTTCCTTTGAACATCATTTCTGACAGAGATGCTCGTTTCACTTCTCATTTTTGGAGAACCATGCAATCTGCTATGGGGTCCCAACTTAATCTGAGCACAGCCTATCATCCGCAAACGGATGGTCAATCTGAAAGAACAATCCAGACACTGGAGGATATGCTTAGAGCTTGTGTGATCGATTTTGGTGATAGTTGGGATTCACATCTTCCATTGATTGAATTCTCCTACAACAACAATTATCACTCTAGCATCAACATGGCTCCTTTCGAGGCTCTCTATGGTCGAAAATGTCGTTCACCAGTCTGCTAGAATGAGATTGGTGAGGCTCAACTTAGTAGACCTGCCCTCATTTTAGAGACAACAGATAAGGTAAAGAAAGTTCGTGATAACCTTCAGACAGCTAGAAGCCGTCAAAAGAGTTACGCGGACCTAAAACGCAAGCCCTTGGATTTTCAAGTCGGGAGTATTACTTAAGGTCTCAACTTGGAAAGGTGTGATTAGATTTGGAAAGAAAGGAAAACTTGCACCTAGATACGTTGGACCATTCAAGATCGTCGAAAGAATCGGTAAGGTAGCCTACAGACTTGAGTTACCTCCTGAACTTGGAAATGTTCATCCAACCTTTCACGTGTCCAACCTCAAGAGGTGTTTAGCTGATAAGAACCTCCACGTACCACTTGATGAAATTCGTGTTGATAAAACACTGAAATTTGTTGAGAAGCCGGTGGAAATCATGGAACGTGAAGTCAAGTGGCTTAAACGCAAGCGCATTCCTTTGGTCAAGGTTCGCTGGGAATCTAAACGTGGACCCGAGTTTACTTGGGAACGTGCAGATCAAATGAAGGCGAAATATCCGCATCTTTTTCCACGAGTTTCCTCTAAATAAATTTCAGGACGAAATTTCCACAAGTAGGGGAGACTGTAACATTTGTGTTTGTAATCATTGTGAACAGTTCAGTTATCGATAAAACAATGTTATTTTATCCCAATGTTTGTTTGGTTGTGTTTTACATTTTTCATGTTTTGACTTTTGTTCAATTTCAAACTCTACATCGCTTTCTTGAGAATTATACGCAAACTGGTGCGTAAACGTACTCAGTTTAATGTGACAAATACTCTGGAACATCAACATATACTCAACATACCTTAAATAACCTTTACATAACTTAGAAATAAGTTTTGAAGGCTTTGGTATGGCAAAAAACAAGTTAATTCGCTTACAGGGACTAAACTTGACAAACTGCGAAAGTATGCCAATTCGAACTGTAACGAACATTCCGAAACATGTCCATAAGTTAAACATACCATAAATATCCTTTACATAGCTTAAAAATAGGCTTTGAGGGGTTTGGTATGCTAAAACAAACTTTTGGATCATTCAGGGGCTAAAAGTATCAAAAAGTGCACAAGTTTGCACTTTCGCGCATAACTTACGTTCTGAATACATCCGGACATCCAAAAATTTATGTAAGCATTATAATATTATGCCTTAGTGTTTGGCATGAGAAAAATCCATTCGTCGTGTCATTTGGATCGTTTTTCGCGCTTATGCGCATTCCGTCGTAATTAAGCGAACATCGCGTTCGTACGGCCAAACGAACCAACATCCGACACATTTTTGAGCATGTTTCATGTCCACAATGTTTAGGCATCATTTTAGGGCCCTAAAGTTGGCTTTACGGGACTTAGAAGTGTCAGAAATGGCTTAAATACATAACAAGGACTGAAACTGTAATTTCTGAAAGTTTGTGCGGATCAGACAGGGCCAGGCGGCCCGCCTGAGCCTTGTGTGAATCCTAACGCGGGCCGCGTGGGACATACAGATCAGATAAGATCGATTAGTCAGCAAATCTCAGCTGATTAAACCACAACCACATGTTTTCACTTGCCCTTTCAGCTCACTAAGGGTCATTTTCAGTAACCACAACTTTTCGACAAGTGTACGCACGAGATTCGATCACGTTTTACAAGAAACGATCCTAACGGTTCGAGAAATACTATAAATACCCCACCCCCATTCTTGTAAAAACCCACAAAAATCTGATTTAAGCTCTAAGTTGGAACCTTTGTTTCATACCTGAGCTATTTTGATCTAGATTAGCATTCGGGGACCCTCCGTAAGTATTCTTTCGTTCTTTTATTCGCTTTTCGAGTCCGAAAGTCAACGTTTTGTTGACTTTCTGCATTGACCAGCCTGTGGTCAACACGAATTTCATTAGAACTTCATAACGTGAGCGTGATCACGATGGTTATAGTCCGTAGTGACTATACCTACTGATCACCACGTTATCTAGGCTCAGTGACGAGTCGTAGTTTCGGCCAAAATGCGCATTCTTGCGTATTTTGTAACCAAACTACTCGTGACCATCAAGGCCGTTTGTTTTGATGCCAAACCTGTTTTCTAAACTTAGTTAAGCATGTTCTAACATGCTTAGCTCGTCACTTTTAGTATAGTGCTTATATAGGGTCGTAAGGTAAGCGATCTAAACCATCGCTTATACTTTCGAACCCGACCCATTTGGTCGATCTTTAGGATCCGACCAAACACATTAGGTGACCATAGCTATAACCTTCCTAGGTTATACCATGTGGTCACGATGTTAGGCGTTCCAAACGCGTTATACGCGAACGACGCGTAAAGGTAGCATAAGCTACCTAAACGGGTCGTAATGGGCCGTAAGCACTTAGGTTAGGTTTCATTTTAGTATGTAGGCTTTGTTAAACCACATTTCACGAGTCTCCATACTCGTTTGGTTTACGAACCCGCATACTATCCGATCCTTCCGATTTTGGTCCGGAATATTAATATAGCTACCTATTAGGTGCCGTTTGATATCCCGTGATCTCTAGCATTGTGTGATTATTACACAAGGAATTCGAAGCAATCTCAGGTGAGTACATTGAACCCCTCTTTTACTGTTTTCCAAACTGTTTTGGGGTGAAACACATGTGCCTACTTGTTACTTTCATGCTTTCCATGTTTTCACATCATATACCTGCTATGTTCGTTAGTACATTATAGTACATGATTTCATTACATTTCATGCTATGTATGCCCATTGTGTGCGTACTTAGTACATTGCCTTACATTACATTTCATGCTATGTATGCCCATTGTGTGCGTACTTAGTACATTGCTTTACATTACATTTCATGCTATGTATAACCATTGTGTGCGTACTTAGTACATTGCTTTACATTACATTTCATGCTGTGTATGCCCATTGTGTGCGTACTTAGTACATTGTTTCACATTGCATTTCATGCTATTTATGCCCATTGTGTGCATACTTAGTACAATTGTTTACATCACATGCCTTCATTTTGGTATGACATTTGGTTTGTTTAACATGGAAGAATACATTCATTAACATTGATCACGCCATTCGTTAGTAGGTAGTGGTACCATAGGAATTGACAATTCCCGTTCCTGAAATCCGGGGTTTGATTGGATTGGAAGGAATGACGGAATTCGATATACGTAACTTAGATAAACCTTTAATTTGTTTAAGGGTTTATCGCCACAGTCTCAAGGCTTGAATGTATGCATATTTCACAATACCGCACAAATGTTTATATCAGTAGAGCATGCATTGTTCCACAAAACATGCATTGTTCCGCACAAATGTGCATTTTACATATGGTTGAGTTGATACATCTCGCTTACCATACAAGATATATTTTGGGTACACATTACATGATCTACATTAAACATAAACATTTTGACGTTGATATACATACTTGGTGGTTTACATTGAACATAGACATTTCGACATGGTTTACACAATAACACTTGACATTTGGTTTATACATGAAAAATTTACATGGTGGTTGGTTTGGGTAAACGGTTGGAGTAACGTGGCGTATGTAATATGATACAAACATGGTGGATACGCCGCTGGTACTTCCTATATATAAATGCTTGTATAATATTACATATCGTAGCGTTATCCAAGTCATTTCAGTTTAGACACATTACATTTTACACAAATAACATACTCTTCACAAGACATTATTTGTACAAACAACTTATCTTATTCAACTCATTTTACTTGGTTACTCGTTTAACCTTACACTTATCTATACATATCATCTGATATTATCGTTTTTCAATAGTTTACAAAGTAAGACAAATTTCAAGGTTCATGACTGACTGTTATTGAACATTTCTTTAAACTCATGTCATGAATCCCATTTTCACAAAACCTATGTATCTCACAGGCATTTTTATGCTGACGTACCTACTTTCACATGTGTTTTCAGGAGCTATTCCATAGGATGATGATCATGATACTGGGGCGGACCTGTGCCTTAGAGACTAAAACTGAAGATAGACTTAGTTAATTATGTTATAAACTCTTTGTTTTCCTGTTTAAGACAATGTACTACACTTGTTTAATAAATAAAATGTAACTTTGATTTCCATGGTTATGAAACAATTAATTCTGTCCACAACACTCCCCGGCGTTTCCGCCGCGGTTGCATGTTATACGCGGTCGGGGTGTGACAGTATCAACCCTGATCTCACGGGAGAGAAGGTCGATGAAACGTTATACCGCTCAGTGATTGGTTCATTAATGTATCTCACTACATCTCGGCCCGATATAATGTACCCAACCTGCCTCGCGGCCCGTTATCAGTCAAGTCCTAGAGCCTCACATATGGTCATTCTCAAACGGATTCTACGCTACCTGAGAGGAACTCCAAGCTTGGGGTTGTAGTATCCAAAAGACGGTGATTTCAGACTGGAAGGGTACTCTGACTCTAATTTCAGATGCTGCAAACTGAATTCAAAATCTACAACAGCAGGATGCTAGTGTTTCAGACCACGTCTGGTGACTTGGCAATGTAAGAAGCAGACTACCATCGCACTCGCAACGTGTGAAGCAGAGTATGTTTCATCAAGCAGTTTCCGTTCTCAGATTCAGTGGATCCAACAGCAGATGAGGTATTACGGTTAGCAATTTCTTACTACTCCTATTTTTGTAGATAATGAGGCAGCAATCAACATAACTAAAAACCCGGTACATCATGCTAAAACAAAACATATTGAAATTCGACATCACTTCATCCGTGACTGCTACGAGAAGAAGTTGATTAGAATTGAAAAAATCCACACTGACGAACAGATTAGAATTGAAAAAATCCACACTGACGAACAAAAAGCTGACCTTCACACAAAACCGTTTGATAAATCACGTTTTCATTATTTGTTAAAGCTAAACGGTATGAAGCTTTTGTCGTCAGGGGGAGTTGTTGTTGGCGTTGATGAACAATCCACAGCAGAGGATGTTGGGAAGCAATCTGATCTGGTTTGTCACCTTTTTAGATGTTTTGGTATTTAGGGGGAGATAGTTTTATATAGAAAATCCAAAAACATTTAAAAATGTAAAAAATACAAAAACAATAGAAATTTCAAAATGTAAAAAACAATAGAAAACCCAAAAAGAGGAAATGATAGTACATCAGCTAGACTGTCACGGTACACTAAAGATTTGTAATGATTAAAAGAGTTAAACAGTATCACTGATGATGTGTTGATAGGTTTTTATACAATTAGTAACCTGTATTCGGATATAAACCTAAATCATATATCTTGCTTATTTCGTGGGGAACATCTCTCGGATATATAGGTAACCCCTGAAATCTCGTTTGAAATATTGCCTGTTTCTGAGATACGAGGTCTATATACTTAGTGATATCTGGGGTATTATACCAACACTTCTGATTTTGCGGAAGCAATAGCCTAGTCCTCGTATAATACTTTATGCGCTTTAAATATAAAGCTTTCCCTCAGTATAAAAATTGATAACTATCGAAAGATACAAATCAAGCGCTGTTGTAAAGAAGATCCCTAAGCGGGACATGCCTTAAAGTCAAGCCATCATCTCTCTATCTGAACGGAAGTTCTAACCTGAGCTCTCATGGTCTCGCACTACCCTGAAAACAGATATCATTATAGTATATTCACCTGTAAGACTGAATATAGGGAATCTGGATACGAGAGTATATTCTGAGGTGGTACACACGAATAAGTTAAGTTCTTAAAACACTATATATGTATCCTGAATCAGTTGAACTTTGTGTGAGAATTTAAGTGGATCAGTATATCGACAATCTAGGTGAATCGTTTAAAACTTAAAGTGAAATAAGCTTAACGGTGTTAGTGACACATCGGTAGCTGATATGATCCTCTAATACAGCTCACAAAAATATGTTTGTAAATAGTTTCCTATTATTTCATTTTAGCATTAAACCCAAAAAGATTTTCAATGTATTTTGATATAAACTTTCTAAAAGTAAAAAAGATTTTGTTTCTGGGTTAGTTTCGACAAACCATTGTGGAGAGCTGATCTTCAGAATCTCAGATGCGATGCAGAGAAAGTTTGCTGAATGACTGGGTTGGGAGCTTATCTGAAGGTTTAGGAATCTTAAAATGACAAACAAGTTCATTAACTTGAAACTTGTATTTTCAGAAAAGTTGAAAATTTGATCAAAAATGTCAGAATATTCGATATCGGGTCAGCCAAGGTCATTAACTTGGACTTGGTCGACAAATCGAGTAAACAGGGTCATTAACTTGGACCTGGATACTTGAGTGGATGTTAAAAACTGATAAAAATTGAAAAAGATTGAAAAGATTGAAATTTTGAAAAGTTTGGATTGGAAAGTCACCCAAGCGGATGTCCATCCGATCAGATGGCCACCTGAATGGATGCAAGCCTATATATAGCCATTTCGATCAGAATTCATCTCATTCGATTGTATATGTGACACCCCAGGAAAACCAGTGAACAATACACCTTACCTAGCTTCCTCGGTGAGTCCGTACCAAATTTCGGGACGAAATTTCTTTTAAGTTGGGGATAATGTGACAACTCGAATTTCCAAGATTTCTACTTCGCATTTATTGCGCGTTCATTATTGTTTAGTTGTTTATTTGCACAAATAATTGGCTATGGAACTGTAACGTTTTAATACAATGAAGTGTATTGTGTGATTATGCATGGTTATGTGTTAATTGTGATAGACTTGTCAAATATGTGAACTTGGTGGTGAAACTGTGAAATTGATGTGAGATGGTGTACTTGTGTAAGATATAGTAATTCAGCGTGTGTAGAGTAATTAGTGAAAATTAAACTATACTTAACCCTAATCCTTCACTAAACCTCACACAAGGAATCAAAGCACGTACTTTCATTCTTTGGTTTTCTCTGGAAATCATCACACCATCATTGGCAAGCTATTCATCACTTTCGATTTCCACATTTTCTCTAGAATCAACACAAGGTAAATGTCTATTGTTTATTGATTGTTTAATTGTATCGATTCTTGATTCTTGATTATGTATTCATGAAAACCCTAGCTTTCATATGATACTTCTGTGGTTTTGATTGAGTTCTGATGATTTAGAAATGTTGTTGATTAGTGTATGACCAATTGTTTGATGTTAAGACACAAGACAGGTTAGGATGATTGAATTGGTAATTGAATTGCTGCTAGACAGAATGCAAAAATATGTGATTAGGGTTCCTCGATCGTATGAGAACATAAAACGTAACTGATACAATCATATTAAACTTGAACATTCGTGTGTGTAACTGTTGTTGTCAGAGTTTTATTGATGGATGGATGTCCGAATTTTATTAGCTTGAATAGGTCCGACCTTTAAAATGATTGTTAATGGTCCGACCTTTAACATATGTATAATACAGTCCGATGTTTAAACAAATAAACATAGTGTCCGATCTTTAAAGGGGTGTAGTAGTCCGAACTTTATAAGTATTGATTGTTGTCCGAAATTTTGAATAAATCATATGTGGTCCGAGTTTGTGGGGGTGATGCTTAGTCCGACCTTTGTGTTGTACACAAGGGAGTCCGACTTTTTTTTGTTATCATGCCTACTGTCCGAGTTTTGGGCTTCAAGCCCATGGTCCGACTTTTTAACTCCCCTACCCCCTTATCCGAAGTTTAAACAATTGAAAGGGGGGTCCGAGTTTCTTGTTACTTGGGCTGTCCGAGTTTTAGGCCCCCAAGCCCCATGTCCGACTTTTTACTCCATCACACATACTATCTGAGTTTTAACCCCTTACATGCCCGAGTTTTATAACCCATCCCCTTGCCATGTCTTGTCCGAGTTTTAAACAGGGGAAACCCCCCCCCCCCACACTGTCCGAGTTTCTAAGTAGGGCAAGGCCCCGCCCGACGTTGTGTGATGTTTAATGTGAAGCCATGAGTTGCTTGTTAATTGATGTGGAATCTGTTAAGGTTGCATGATTAAAATGAAGCCACAAATTCCGTTAAATTTGTTAAGTTAATAACGCCGTTGAATGTACGAAGTATGTTAACAGTGACAAATATGTTAACCTCCATGTTAGACTGAACTGAAAATCAAAGACGTGACACATGAATGATGTGAACATGGATAACTGTTTACGTGAAGTATGATTTTATATATATACGTATAATCGTATGATACTGAATGCAACTGTATGATCTTACGTGTATGAATCATTCTATGTGATATCATCCTGTACACAATAAGCACACAAAACACAGTTACTTGATTATCAATGATTTGCAAACCCTAATTTGATGCAAACTCTTACGTCGTATCATGTGCAATAAATCCTAGGTCGTGTGTAACGGACTTAGACAGTTAATAAACCCTAGAAGCAATAACATACCGAGCAAACCAAGGTGAGTTCATACAGCCAAGGCATGGGGTTCCCAGGGTGGGAATGGGATTGATATATTTATTTGTACTTCTCTAGATAATGGAATGTAGTGATATGATCCTCGGGTGAGGAAGGTGATTGGTTAAGATACTGCTAGACTAGTGATGCTTATAGAACTGATCTTCACACACACGCCGGGATTGGCTGCGATAATATGACTGATCTTCGCACACATGCCAGGGTTGGCTGCGATAATATGACTAATCTTCGCACACATGCCTAGGAAGGCTGCGAACTATACACTAAAACTTCGCACAGGTGCCGGGTGGCCGCGATACGAACATACCTAGTCTAGAATACTTGAGAACCTTGCTAATCTTCGCATACATGCCTAGAGGGCCGCGATACGAACTATTACGATACAGGACTTAACGAACGAATACAAGGCTACTATACTATTTCAATTACTGAACTATAAACTGTGAACTCGCTCAACTAGTTGTTGATCCTCTGTTACATGCCTTGCAGGTCGTTAGATATATGGAGCTTGCACAGGGAGGAGCAGGTCGTTGAGGAGCATGGATCGTGGATGCCATGTAGCGGATGCCATGCTTCCGCTACACTTTAAAACTATAATTATGTTTGAACACCTATCGTATTGAATGATTGGTTTGCATTTATTCTACTTGGTATTAATTACATGTTCAATATGATTGGTGGCTTGATCCTGGTCAGTCACGCTCCCAAGCGGTGATACTCCGCAGGTGGATTTTGGGGGTGTGACATTATAGACATTCGACACTCTGCCAAATTTTTCTCTCAACTGATATTGTGTTTCTGAGCCGTTACTTTGCCGGATTTCTTTCCTAGGCTTGTTAGTTTGCACAACATTCACTATGGTGAAGGTAAGTATCACTGATTTCAACGTTTAATGCTTATTTTTTTATGTTTGAACAGCCGACAGTTTCATGAACTTAGATCTAGGCTTTATGTGTTGATTTTTAGGGAAATTGATCATAGATCTTTATTCATTGGCCTTAGATTAAGAGTTTACCGTTCCAATTTCATCAAAACAGGCTTAGATTTGAACTTAGATCCATTCGATAGGTTGACAGCCGACATGTGTTTTTGCTAGATCTTGGGTTTATTAGGCCATTTTGGAGAAACTGAACTTCGATTAGTCCTATTTGGCGATATTTTTAAGAGATATTGAGTTCAATTTTGCAAAAACTTGAAAAATTTGAATTGATATGTTTGAATGTTCTTGAATGTTTACATGTGTCACACCCCCAAAATCCACATGCGGAGCACCACCACTTGGAGGCGTGACTGACCAGGATCCAGCCACCAATTATACTAAGCAATTTAATTAATAACATAAGTAACATTCACCAACCACTGGGTTAGCAAATATCATAATCAAAGTTCAAAAGTTTTAAGTTCGAATAGTAATGTAAGTAGCGGAAGCATAGACAAAATAGTTTAAAGCGAAATTCATAGTTCAAGTTTATTTAGAACCCAACGCATGGGTTAGTTGACCACTACATATCCCCAAGTAGCAAGCTCCCGCGTCACTGGGTACTTGCAAAGCATGCAGTAGGGTATCAACAAAATTGTTGTCGAGTTCATGAGTTGTACAGTTTTTAATTACCAAAAACTTGTTTCACCAGTTAATTTATCCGTTTATACATACCATGGGGAGCTACCCCATAAGTAAGCGACTAAACTGTTTTTCCAATACCGAATACTTACTTAACTGTACGTTTCCGCAGTGCCCCGTTTGTCAATGTTCTATCATCATTGACGGTTTGCCTGAGTACATTAGTTCACTCCCGTTCCCAGTAACAAGGGTCGGTGTGAGGCTGGTTAGACATAAATAGCGCTATCAACTAATAACTCGTTCGCCTGGCCCCGGCGACTAATCGGTATTAAGTAGTAGGGACTTGAATGATAGAGTTTCGTTTAGTGTTGCTCGTTGCATTCCGTATAAACAGTAATTAACTAAGAGTCCCACACAAGGGGAGAAAATAGGTTTGTATCCCTTACAAGGGATAGCGTTGTTTTAAGTTTCGTTTTCCCAAACCACCGGGAACGCATGCTTTAATAGTTGTGAACTCACCTTGGGTTGCTTGGCAGATTAGTTTACTTGATCAAACACGCTGGTCACCACGCCCTAACATGGTTACCAGTACGGGTTAGGCTCGGATACAAACAAGCCACGTATATCTTACACGCATCTAACACATAGCATGCATATTATACTAGCATTCCTACTGTTGGGCTGATTCCAGATTAAGCAGTAACAGTTAGTCCATAGGATACATGACATATAATTATCCTTTAAGTTATTGGGCACGTTCTAACATTTAAACAGTTAAACAGCACATAGCACCGTAGCTCAGATACGAGCCTAAAAACACGTTGTCACATTTGGTGGCCCAATAACTGAGTTGGACAGCCCAGTCGAGACCAGGTGGTCTCAACTCGAGACCAAGAGATCTCGAGTCGCAACCATGAAATCCCGAGTCGCAATCCAAGCAGTATCGAGTTGAGCACTTCTGGTTCGAAATCCTGAGGTCTCGTGTCAAGGCTGAGTCGAGACCGGTCAGCCTCGAGTCGCAACTATGTCGGTCTCGAGTCCTGAAGCGCATGTTGACTGGTTTCGAGTAGGCAACTTAGTGGTTGCGAGTCGTAATGATGCGGTCTCGACTCGCGCACCTGGTGATGGAATCCTTCTAGAACGTATGCCAACATTTTGTACTAACCAATAGAATTGCACATTCATGATTTTATGTACTAACCAACCAAAATGCACAAACATGTTCCCTTGTCTAAATCTTAATCCAAACGGATCAAACATCAACTATTTCAAATATTTTCAATGATCTTCAAACAGTTCATCACGCACATTCATCACACATTCAACACATATTCATGTAGTTCATCATTTGAATGTATATTCACAATCCTAAGTCAATACACAATTTAGACATCATCTTCGGCCCTATGTCTAGCATACAATTATCGGCTCACACCAACTATATGTATTTGTTATAGAAATCATGCATACCATGCTTAGACAACATTATTATTCAAACCAACACATAACTAACACCAATGACAATCATCCATCTTAGACAGATTTGTGTTCATCATTCACACACAATCATTGATTCATCTTATTTACCCTTGAATGTACATCCACATTATCTAACCATTATTAGTCCACTAATTCATACAAATGATGCAACAAGACGAAGCTTGCATACTTTTCATCAAACACATATTTTGTTATACATTATCATCTATAATGAAGGGAACACTAACTGGTTCAAGTAGGGGCAAAAAGGGTGTAGAGTAATGAGGGTTGGGGCTTCCAAATAATGCTTGTGAGCTGGACCGATTCTTCCGATGGCTGATGATTTGAGTCCGAGAGGTGGGGAGGAGGTGATGCTTGATCGTTAGGGTTTTAGTGAGAGAGAATGAGGGAGAATGTGGGAGAATGTGGGAGTGAGTATGACGGAATGTTTGGGGATTTGAGCGAATGATGGAGTGTCCAAAATGGGGAGATGTTGGCTTATGTGGGAGTTTTATACTCGCTCTAAGTCGGTGCACCCTAATGGGTTCCGAGTGGGCTCACGTGTATGTGGCCCCTTTTGGTCTCGGTTCACCATTATAAGCATATTCATAACTATATTTTATACGTTCACATTATCAACACATAGCACATCAAGATAATTCACACCTTTCATTTAATAATATATGCACACATAACTTCAATACAAGTAAGTTGTTCGGGAAAACCTAGAGTGTCACATTATCCCCAAGTTTTAAGAACTTTCGTCCCGAAAGTTAAGGCAGCCACTGTCAAGCTAGTATGAGTGAGAAGTTTCAACGGGGTGTCACATCATCCCCCCGTTAGTTTGGAATTTTGTCCCGAAATTCGGTTGTAGCTTCAGTGCTGGGGGGTTTCATTTGGGAACAGCTGGGGATACTTGCGCTTCTTCTGGTCTTGCCGCTCGCAGGTAAATTCTGGGCCACGTCGCGAGTTCCAACGAACTCGCACGAGAGGTATCTGGCTACGTTTGAGGGTTTTGATCTCTCGATCCGTGATCTTAATCGGTTCCTCAGTAACGTGTAGCTGTTCGTCAATAGTGAGTTCCTTGAAGGGAATTATGAGTATTTCATCTGACAGACACTTCTTCAGATTAGACACGTGAAAGACGTTGTGCACCGCACTCAGTTCTTCAGGCAGATTCAATCTATAAGCCACCATACCAATCTTCTCGGTAATTTCGAATGGTCCGACATATCGCGGATTAAGCTTGCCCCGTTTACCAAAACAAACCACACCCTTCCAGGGTGAGACTTTAAGTAGAAGTCGGTCACTGACCTGGAATTCTAGTGGTTTCCTACGCTTATCAGCGTAACTTTTCTGACGGTCACGAGCTGCCGCCATGTGTTGTCTGATCTGGGCAATCCTTTCCGTTGTGTCTACCACCAGTTCTGGGCCTATGATCTGGCTGTCACCAACTTCCGCCCAGCAAAGAGGTGATCGGCATTTACGACCGTACAATGCCTCAAAGGGTGCTGCCTGAATGCTGGTGTGGTAGCTGTTATTATACGAGAATTCCACTAGCGATAGGTGCTTCTCCCAACTCTTACCAAAATCGATCACACATGCCCTAAGCATGTCTTCTAGGGTTTGGATGGTGCGTTCAGACTGCCCATCCGTTTGCGGATGATAAGCGGTGCTCATGTCTAATCGTGAGCCAAAGGATTTGTGCATAGCTTGCCACAACTCAGAAGTAAAGCGCGCATCTTGATCGGAAAGAATGGAGGTTGGAACTCCGTACCTCGAAACCACTTCCTTTAAGTAGACATCTGCTAAGGTAGAATACTTGTTTGTTTCTTTAATAGCCAAAAAGTGTGCAGACATAGTTAATCGATCCACTATCACCCAGATAGTGTCATTTCCGCGTTGAGATCTAGGCAGGCCAGTAACGAAATCCATGGAAATTTGCTCCCATTTCCATTTCGGGATTTCTGGTTGTTGGAGTAGGCCCGCTGGATTCTGATACTCAGTCTTGACTCTCGCGCAAGTCAAACATTTGCTGACATATGTTGCTATGTGGGCTTTCATGCCAGGCCACCAATATGTAGTCTTTAAGTCGTGGTACATCTTATCCGAACCAAGATTTACTGAGTAACGGGACTGATGGGCTTCGTCCATCACAAGTTCACGTAGATCTCCATAGAGTGGAACCCAAATGCGCCCTGTCACATAGTAAGCACCGTCTCCCCTTTGTTCCAGACGTTTCCTCGATCCCCGCAAGGACTCAACCCTGACGTTCTCTTGTTTCAATGCTTCGACCTGAGCACCTAGTATCTGTGTAGGGAGGTTAGACTGGATGGTAAGTTGTAGCGCTCGCACGTGCTTGGGTGTAGTGTCCTTTCGGCTGAGGGCGTCTGCCACGACATTGGCTTTGCCCGGATGGTACTTGATTGCGCATTCGTAATCATTAAAGAGTTCGACCCATCGACGTTGTCGCATGTTTAATTCCTTTTGCTTGAAGATATGCTCGAGACTCCTGTGATCGGTGTAAATGGTGCACCTGGTACCGTACAGGTAATGTCTCCATATCTTAAGGGCGAAAACCACTGCTCCCAATTCCAAGTCGTGCGTAGTGTAGTTCCTTTCGTGGGTCTTAAGTTGCCGAGAAGCGTAAGTAATAACTTTCTCGCTTTGCATTAACACGCAACTGAGCCCATGAATAGACGCATCACAGTAAACCACAAAGTCGTCGGTACCTTCAGGTAACGAGAGAATAGGAGCACTACAGAGGTTATCCTTTAGCTTCTGAAAAGCAGTCTCCTGAGCTTCATTCCATTTGTAAGCAATACCCTTCTGAGTGAGAGTCGTGAGGGGTTGAGCAATCTTCGAAAATCCCTTGATGAATCTGCGATAGTATCCTGCTAATCCCAAGAATTGGCGGACTTCGGTCAAAGTCTTAGGTGTAGGCCAATTCTTTATAGAGTCGATCTTAGCTGGATCGACATCAATTCCGTCCTTATTGACCACGTGCCAAAGGAAGTGGACTTCTCGAAGCCAGAAGTCGCATTTCGAGAACTTGGCGTACAGTTGTTCATTGCGAAGGAGTTCGAGAATAAGACGCAGGTGTTGTTTATGCTCATTTTGACTCTTTGAGCAGATCAGGATGTCGTCGATAAATACAATTACGAACTTGTCGAGGTAAGGCTTGCACACTCGGTTCATGAGATCTATGAAAACCGCAGGCGCGTTAGTCATTCCAAAGGGCATGATGAGGAACTCATAATGTCCATAACGAGTTCTGAACGCAGTTTTGGAGATGTCTTCATTACGGACTCTCAGCTGATGATAACCTGATCGCAGGTTAGAGTAGTAACTCGATCCTTGCAACTGGTCGAATATATCGTTGATGCGAGGGAGTGGGTAACGATTCTTGATGGTAACCTTGTTTAGCTCACGATAGTCGATGCACATTCGGAATGTGCCATCCTTCTTCTTAACAAAGAGCACTGGTGCTCCCCAGGGTGACGAACTAGGACGGATAAATCCTTTATCCAATAGTTCTTGTAGTTGCGTAGAAAGTTCCTTCAGTTCTGCGGGGGCTAGTCGATAAGGCGCTCGAGCTATAGGTGTTACTCCGGAAGTTAGCTCGATTTGGAATTCGACCTGACGATGAGGAAGGAGTCCAGGCAGTTCTTCAGGAAATACCTCGGGGTAGTCACGTACCACTGGAAAATCTTTAATCCTCTTTTCCTTTTCCTGCGTGTCGGTGACAAGTGCTAGGATGGCGGTGTGCCCTTTTCGTAAACACTTCTGGGCCTTTAAGAACAAGATGATGCCTGTGACTTCTCCGCCTTTGTCACCCTGAACGATGAGGGGTCTGCCAGATCGGCGGGGGATGCAAACCATTTTCTCTTGACAGAGGATTTTAGCGCGATGTTTGGATAACCAATCCATACCGATGACGATGTCGAAGCTTCCAAGATTGATAGGGAAAAGATCGATACTAAAGGTCTGACCAGACAATACTAGTTTGCAGTTGCTGATAACATGTGAGACCTTGATGTTTCTACCATTAGCTAACTCGACGATATGCTTAGAACTTAATAACGTGGGCGGGTGCTTAAGCTTCTTACTAATACGTAGGGATACATAACT
Organism: Helianthus annuus; assembly: GCF_002127325.2. Lineage (NCBI taxonomy): Eukaryota > Viridiplantae > Streptophyta > Magnoliopsida > Asterales > Asteraceae > Helianthus > Helianthus annuus. Next base: position 72,769,345 of record NC_035440.2, on the reverse strand, counting down.
AGCATCGGCTCCAGAATCAAACAATATAGAAACATAATAATCATCGAGTAGGAACTTACCCGCCATGACGTTGGGGTCATTCCTTGCTTCTCCAGCCCCAATGACAAAAGCCCTTCCTCTTGCACCATTCCCAGCATTGTTGTTGTTTTGATCGTTGTTTCCAGCTCCCTGGTTGTTGTTGCGGTTCTGGTTTAGTTCAGGGCAATCCCTTCGCCTGTGCCCTGTTGCCCCACACTTATAGCATACACGGTTGTTTCCTTGCTGCCGTTGTTGTAGTTATTGCTGATTTTGCCTAGCCGGAAACTGGCTCCTGCAGTCTTTGGCTTCATGCCCCATCTTGTTGCATCGTTGGCACTGACTTTTGCCACGTGGCCCATTATGGTGTTTGTTACACTTGTTACACCTAGGGTAGTTCCCTCGATAGCCATCCTGTTGCTGAGGGCCTTTGTTGTTTTCAATTTTCCTTTGTTGAACTGGGGTCTGTGTGGGGTTAGCATCCATGCTTTGATTTCCTTCCCACTTACGCTTGTTGTCACTAGAAGTTCCAGCAGTAACACTGATCCTTTTGGGCAGCTTGCCCTGTTCCACAGATCAGTGAGTTTGTGAGCAAGACGGACGACCGGCTGAATGGTATTGAGGTTGTCTGAAGTCACATGGCTCCGGATTTCTGGGGCCAAACCCTTGATGTACAATTCGATCCTTCGATACATAGGTCGAGACATGTTTGGGCAGAGAGCAGCATAGTCGTTGGACAGCTTGGTGTAGGTCTCGATCTCTGATCCAACCATCTTAAGCTCAAAGTACTCATTTTCGAGTTTGTGGATGTCATCCCTGTGACAATACTCTTCTTTGATCATGTCCTTGAAATCTTCCCATGCAGTAGCATTAGCAGTTTCCAAACCAAGCATCTGAATTTGCGCCTTCCACAAAGAAAGCGCGTTTCCTTCAAGCGTACCAGTAGCAAACTTCACCCAATTAGCAGGGGGACACTCGCAGACAGCAAAGACAGCTTCGGCCTTCTCAATCCAGTGTAGAAGACCTATGGCACCCTCAGTGCCATTGAAAGGGAGAGGCTTGCAATCCATGAAGGTTTTGAAAGTACAAACTCGTGGTTGCGCGGGCGCATGCGGACCTGTTCTGAGAAGCGAAGCGAATAGGTTTAGGGGTGAAAAGACAATGCGGCGGTAGGATCTAAACATCCTAAAATAACTAGTTTACCTCCAGGGTGAGCTGCGAAAGCTGCAGCCACCGTGTTAAGCAGGTTAGTGAATTGTGCCTGAGTCATGTTAACGTTTCCCCTTCCGTGTCCACTCATTGTCTTCATAATCAGAAAACATAGTATGAGTGTGATGTCGTAATGTAACGAGAATGAGATAGAAGAGGGTGGTGTATCTATCTAACTAGGCACACTAGTACGTATAGCAGAATAGAAAGCATAAGGTAAGCAAGCAAGTAAACATTAGTCCGAGCTATGAGGTCTAATGCATTGAGTCTTGCACTTGGAGTGTAGTGTCGTCACGAGTCACGGGTTATAGTCTGGTTTTTCTCAAAAAGACTTCCTTTTTAAAACCAAGTTCACTATAACCAAGTTCACATGCGGAGCACCACCGCTTGGAGGCGTGACTGACCAGGATCCTGCCACCAATTATACTGAGCAATTTAATTAATAACATAAGTAACATTCACCAACCACAGGGTTAGCAAATATCATAATCAAAGTTCAAAAGTTTTAAGTTCGAATAGTAATGTAAGTAGCGGAAGCATAGACAAAACAGTTTAAAGCAAAATTCATAGTTCAAGTTTATTTAGAACCCAACGCATGGGTTAGTCGACCACTACACATCCCCAAGTAGCAAGCTCCTGCGTCACTGGGTACCTGCAAAGCATGCAGTAGGGTATCAACAAAATTGTTGGCGAGTTCACGAGTTGTACTGTTTTTAATTACCAAAAACTTGTTTCACCAGGTAATTTATCCGTTTATACATGCCATGGGGAGCTACCCATTAAGTAAGGGACTAAACTGTTTTTCCAATACCGGATACTTACTTAACTGTACGTTTCCGCAGTGCCCCGTTTGTCAATGTTCTATCATCATTGACGGTTTGCCTGAGTACATTAGTTCACTCCCGTTCCCAGTAACAAGGGTCGGTGTGAGGCTGGTTAGACCTAAATAGCGCTATCAACTAATAACCCGTTCGCCTGGCCCCGGCGACTAATCGGTATTAAGTAGTAGGGACTTGAATGATAGAGTTTCGTTTAGTGTTGCTCGTTGCATTCCGTATAAACAGTAATTAACTAAGAGTCCCACACAAGGGGAGAAAATAGGTTTGTATACCTTACAAGGGATAGCGTTGTTTTAAGTTTCGTTTTCCCAAACCACTGGGAACACATGCTTTAATAGTTGTGAACTCACCTTGGGTTGCTCGGCAGATTAGTTTGCTTGGTCAAACACGCTGGTCACCATGTCCTAACATGGTTACCAGTACGGGTCAGGCTCGGATACAAACAAGCCACGTATATCTTACACGTATCTAACACATAGCATGCATATTATACTAGCATTCCTACTATTGGGCTGATTCCAGATTAAGCAGTAACAGTTAGTCCATAGCATACATGACATATAATTATCCTTTAAGTTAATGGGCCCATTCTAACATTTAAACAGTTAAACAACACATAGCACAGTAGCACAGATACAAGCCTAAAAACACGTTGTCACATTTGGTGGCCTAATAACTGAGTTGGACAGCCCAGTCGAGACCAGGTGGTCTCGACTCGAGACCAAGAGATCTCGAGTCGCAACCATGAAATCCCGAGTCGCAATCCAAGCAGTCTCGAGTTGTGCACTTCTGGTTCGAAATCCTGAGGTCTCGTGTCAAGGCTGAGTCGAGACCGGGCAGCCTCGAGTCGCAACTATGTCGGTCTCGAGTCCTGAAGTGCATGTTGACTGGTTTCGAGTAGGTAGCTTAGTGGTTGCGAGTCGCAATGATGCGGTCTCGACTCGCGCACCTGGTGACGGAATCCTTCTAGAACGTATGCCAACATTTTGTACTAACCAATAGAATTGCACATTCATGATTTTATGTACTAACCAACCAAAATGCACAAACATGTTCCCTTGTCTAAATCTTAATCCAAACGGATCAAACATCAACTATTTCAAATATTTTCAATGATCTTCAAACAGTTCATCAAGCACATTCATCACACATTCAACACATATTCATGTAGTTCATCATTTGCATGTATATTTACAATCCTAAGTCAATAGATAATTTAGACATCATCTTCGGCCCTATGTCTAGCATACAATTATCAGCTCACACCAACTATATGTATTTGTTATAGAAATCTTGCATACCATGCTTAGACAACATTATTATTCAAACCAACACATAACTAACACCAATGACAATCATCCATCTTAGACAGATTTGTGTTCATCATTCACACACAATCATTGATTCATCTTATTTACCCTTGAATGTACATCCACATTATCTAACCATTATTAGTCCACTAATTCATACAAATGATGCAACAAGACTAAGCATGCATACTTTTCATCAAGCACATATTTTGTTATACATTATCATCTATAATGAAGGGAACACTAACCGGTTCAAGTAGGGGCAAAAAGGGTGTAAGGTAATGAGGGTTGGAGCTTCCAAATGATGCTTGTGAGCTGGACCGAAGCTTCCGATAGCTGATGATTTGAGTCCGAGAGGTGGGGAGGAGGTGATGCTTAATCGTTAGGGTTTTAGTGAGAGAGAATGAGGGAGAATGTGGGAGTGAGTGTAAGGGAATGTTTGGGGATTTGAGCTAATAATGGAGTGTCCGAAATGGGGAGATGTTGGCTTATGTGGGAGTTTTATACTCGCTCTAATTCGGTGCACCCTAATGGGTTCCGAGTGGGCTCACGTGTATGTGGCCCAACTGATGTGGGTCACTCGAGACCGAGTGGTCTCGAGTCGGGCCCCTTTTGGTCTCGGTTCACCATTATAAGCATATTCATAACTTTATTTTATACGTACACATTATCACCACATAGCACATCAAGATAATTCACACCTTTCATTTAATAATATATGCACACATAACTTCAATACAAGATAGTTGTTCGGGAAAACCAACAGTGTCACATTATCCCCAAGTTTTAAGAACTTTCGTCCCGAAAGTTAAGGCAGCCACTGTCAAGCTAGTATGAGTGAGAACGTTTCAACGGGGTGTCACATCATCCCCCCGTTAGTTTGGAATTTCGTCACGAAATTCGGTTGTAGCTTCAGTGCTGGGGGTTTCATTTGGGAACAACTGGGGATACTTGCGCTTCATCTGGTCTTCCCGCTCCCAAGTAAACTTTGGGCCACGTCGCGAGTTCCAAAGAACTCGCACGAGAGGTATCTGGCTACGTTTGGGGGTTTTGATCTCTCGATCCGTGATCTCAATCGGTTCCTCAGTAAAGTGTAGCTGTTCGTCAATAGTGAGTTCCTTGAAGGGAATTATGAGTGTTTCATCTGACAGACACTTCTTCAGATTAGACACGTGAAAGATGTTGTGCACCGCACTCAGTTCTTCAGGCAGATTCAATCTATAAGCCACCTTACCAATCTTCTCGGTAATTTCGAATGGTCCGACATATCGCGGATTAAGCTTGCCCCGTTTACCAAAACGAACCACACCCTTCCGGGGTGAGACTTTAAGTAGAAGCCGGTCACCGACCTGGAATTCTAGTGGTTTCCTACATATCGCGGATTAAGCTTGCCCCATTTACTGTGTACTAAGTGTCTCGTTAAACGTGCATATTCTAATAATGAAAATTTTGCAGGCAAGGGCTTCTGATTTCCATAAAAAACATAATATTTGCTGTGTTTTGGACGAGAACTATCCAAACATTGAACCATTTAAAGATATAGTGCCGTTCTTGAAAGATAGTAGGATTTTTAAGGCATTGACAGATAGGCATAAGTGTTACGGTTCTCATGTAAGATTCTTCTGGAATGCTGCTCATTATGTCGAGGACGAGAAGGCAATACACTCAATAGTGAGGATCAAGGACGAGAACGACAAAGACGTTGATCTACCTGTGAAGATCACAGTGGTTGATGTTAGAAGAGTGTTGGATTTGAAGGATAAAGATGAAGATCCTATCATTGGTTCGGAACGATTGTGCAAGGGATTCTGGCTTAGAATGGGATATACAGGGTTCATAAATGATCAAGCTTACACGAAGTCGAAGTTCTGTAGACCTTACAAGTTCTTAGTGCACTGTGTGATACATGCCTTAGGGCATAGGAAGTGTTGGTGCAGTTGTCTGTCGACTTCATCTTCGTTCGAGTCTTAGATTAGTACTGACAGATCTAGGCACGTTATACGAGAAATCATACGAAATTAGTGTTGGAGGTAATTCCGCACGGAATTACCCAATGGTAATTCTGTTGGTGCAGTCATCTGTCAACTTCGTCTAATGTCGAGTCCGGGTTGCATTGCGAAACTGATTAAGCATGATGTCATCATGTTTAATGATGACATCATACTTATGACATCATACTTGTGTCATCATCATCATATGGTTATTATAATAAGATTCAAGAAACGACAAGAGAACAAGGGAATTGAGATTGTAATAATATGGCTATTTGGTGATTGGACCCTTGGATGGTCCAATGAGCATCCACCATTTCAAGAACCAATGAAACATCACCAAATGAAGGTCCATTGACAAGAGTTCACAAGAAGACAAAATATTCATGAAAGTCAACATGTGAAGAATCGCTTTTATGGCAGTATGAGGGATCGCTTATTTGACAGTTATGGGAAGCGCTTATTCGGCAACATGTGGGTCGCTCTTACGGATTTTGTTTGAATCGCTTTTATGGTAGATGTCCCTATGAGCGGTCCTAGACTAGTATATATAGGCTTCATTGTCATTTCATTTGTAACATAGTTCAGATCTGGTACCGAGGTATTGCCGGTCTTCCTTGTAAACGAAAACATTGTAAAATCAATATACAAGAGGATTAAAGTGTGATACAAGCTGTGTACACGTCCGTTTCCTTGTTTCCGCCTCTGAAACGGATTTGAGCTCTTCCGAACGACTCGTTTAGGTCGCGAAATCGATCCTACAATTGGTATCAGAGCCAAGGAGGAGGAGATCTCGCATATACAGCTCGTTTTCATCACTTTTTCTGCTTCTACACCTTCTTTTTCGAAAAAACGAAACTTTTTACGGTCAAAATCGCTTCAAATTTACACAGTGTGTGCGTAATCATGAATTACCAAAACCTGGAAATTTTCAGAACTTAAATCGGCCTAAAATTGGTTCAAATTGAGTTTTCGCTTGCATTCGGTTCGTGTCAGGTCCGCTCCAAATAATTTCTTCAGGTTCGCTTATTTGGTAAAATTTTTGGTTCGCTCTTTGTGACATTTTAGGACCGCTCTTTGTGACATTTTAGGACCGCTTATAAGTCATCTATCTGGTTCGCTCTTTTGACTATCAAAGTCTGTCAATCATTTAAGAAGATAATCACGTAATTTGTTGATATATGTGAAAATTAAATGTTGTCGGATATTAGGCCTTATCACATGAAAAACAATTAAAAATTGCCGCCCCATTAATCTTCACGGTCCAATCAGATTGAAAGAAAAGTTGCCGCTAATTAAATGTGAATCTGATAATGTCACTTTGAAAATTGGAACTTGGTAATAATAAAAAAACAAACACCATCATATATTGCGACTCAAAATCATCTGACATAAAAAAATCGGTCCAATCCACTGTATTTGATCTAAACGTCCACCGCCCCACTATCTTGTAAACGACCCAATCATTAGAATTTTGCACCGCCCATTATCATTCAAAGCCCAATCGGATTTTTTTTAAAAAAGGGTTGACGTCCATGTGATGTTGTTTAGTGGATGTTGAATAAAATAAAGATAGTGGATGTTTTTAAAGTTTGACGTTTTATGTTTCAATCAAGAATTTTGTAATTTCGTTCAACAGTTAATAGATTGTTTTTTAAAAAAAAAATTTTGATATACAAGTTTCGAACCATCTCGACTAATTGATATTAGTCAAAACAGTTTGAAGTGTGTTCAGGTCACATGAAATAGTTTGAAAGGCCAAATTCGCTGGAAAGTCGGTTCTAGTTCGTATAGTTTGGAGTTCACAGTTGTCAAAGGTTCATCAGTCTGTTTGAAAGTCACATCAGTTCGTTTGTAGTGAATCTGGTCAGTTGAGTTTAATCCGAGTCACAGTAGTTCGCGTGTATTGACGGCAAACTCTATTCACATCAAATTCAGTACGCATCAAAGTAAGGTCAAAAGGTTTGAAAGTTAGTCGGTCTACACGAAAAAGGGTCACGCCATTCGTATTTGATCCGGGTCATATCAGTTCGCACAGTGTGTCAACCTTCAGTCCACACAGAATTTTCACCAGTTCGAGTACCAGTTCGTTTCCATTAATTGATAAATCTTTAAACTGATTGTGTTTTTGTTTGTGTGTTGTCAGGTATTTCACGAAGCATCATCTGAGTTTTGAAACATGGCTGAAGAATTTTACAATGCTTTTGCTACACCGGTTGATACAGTTTCAGCTGCGTTATTGAAGAAATCATTTGATATGTTTGTGGCTTTTGAAGATGAAACAACAAAGCAGACAATTGATAGATATTGTCATCTGGTATTGGAAATGGGTAGATTGGACATTAAGAAAGAGGATGATGAGTGGATCGATAAGCTAGTTGCGGCTTTACCCCAACAAAAGTGGGGAACTTATCTGTTGATTGTAAAACACATGAGGAAGTCTCAAGTTATCCAGAAAAAAGCAAAAGTTGAAGAAAGTTCAACAAAGGAAGCTGAAGGATAGAAAGCTGAAAAAGAATCTGATGAACCAGTGACTGAGAAAGAAGTTGAAAAATTAGTGGATGTCGAGAAACTTGTTGAAGTTGACAAGATTGTCGAAGTCGAAAAGATAGTTGAAAAGGTGGCTGAAGTTACTAAGCCTTGTGAGAAATGTTCAGAATCTTGCGAAGAAATTCGGAAAGTAAAAATCTTGTGGTAGGCCCGTCACAGCAGGTTCCCGCATTACTGTGATGAGAAAGACAAAAAGTTTGCTGAGTTGGAGAAAATGAATGAAGATTTACTGTCAGATGTGAAGTACGTGAAAGAGTCATATGATGTACTGAACAGGACAGTTGACAGTTTGAAAAGAGCAAATGCAGAATTTGAAAAAGCAAATGACAAGATGAGTGCAACTTTGATGACAAAACAAAGTGTCATTAATGATTATATCGAAGATTGTGCTAACTTGAAGAAGGAGTTGGAACTTGAGAAGATCGAGAGTGAAAGGATCAACCGATTACTTTTGAGTTACACTACTTGTGATTATCTGATTGATCGTGTTTATCCTACTGTCGCAGGTCTTGAAGCTTTCAAGAAGAAAGAAAAAGAAGGGGATACTGGTAAGAAACCAAGTGTCAAGTATAACAGATGTCCGCCTCCTATCTTTGAGAGTTATTCCCCCAGGAAACCAAACGAGGAAGAAGTAGACAAGGCTCTAAACATCAAATTAAAGTCTGAAATCACTGATGAATTACCAGACAATATTGATGTTACATTCACAGCGTCTGACACTGATCATGAGTCTGAGTTAGTTAAGAAAGTTGTCGATCAGGTGTTGGATACGGATGAAGAGTCAAAACCGGAGTCTAAGTTGGATAGTTCGAGTTCGTCTGAGAAAAGTCCAAGTTCGCCGGTTAAGAGGAGTTACAATAAAGAATTACTGTTATCAAAATCTAATTTGAATGACGAATCAATCAAAGTAGCATATACATTGAATGATTCAGACAAACTATATTCTGATGAGGAATTTCCAATAAGAAGTGTTAAAACTGGAATGATAAAACAGGTTTTCAAATTAACAGAAATTAATATTTCAGAAATAAAAGATGTAAATCTTACTGAAAAACCTAAAAAGTACACTTCAAGAGTTCAACAGAGATTGAACAAGAAAAAGGGTTATGATTATGGTTCAGGTTATCATCGAAAGAAACCAAACCATAATGGTAATCTCAAAAAGAAAGGTCTTGGTTTCAATTCTTCAGAAAATTAGAAAAATCAGAAAACTTATAAACCAAAAACAAAATTTGTTTCAGGAGGAAGTTCAGAGGATAAACAGAAGAAACCGTTCTGGAAGCAGTCGAATCAAGAGTTTCTTGCTGAAGTAAGGAAAAATGTGAGAAAATCTGCTCAAAGAGTTGACAGAAGAACCTGTTTCAAATGTCAAGAAGTTAGACACATAGCATGGAATTGCCCCAAGACCAACTACCAAAAACAGGGAGTTTCTTCTAACTCTGTTTTGAGAAAAAACTTGTATTGATAAGAAAGAACAATCTGTAAAATTTGTTAAAAAGTTTGAAAATTCTACTTCTGAGGAAGGAGAAAGTTCAAAAAGGTTTTACAAAAGAAAAGGTGATATGAACAAGCAAAAGTGGGTTGTTAAATCTGAGGGTAATTCTGACAATGAATCTGATTCCGTAAATGTCACACCCCCAAAATTACCACCTAGGGAGTGTCCCTGCTAGGCGTGTGACGACTAGCAATGAGCCACCAATTACATTGAAACACAAGTTTGAAATAAAACTTCATTATTTAAAGATACTGAAATCCCAACATAAGTTATTCAAAAACCATAAGTTTAGCGGAAGCGTTAATGTATCGTAATATAAATGTTATCCAATCAATCATAGTAAATAAATGTCTAATAATAAATCCATCAAGCAACCATGACCACTCGCGCCCTCCAGCCAACAAGTTCCTGCTTTCCAAGTACCTAAGGACATGCGAGCATGTAACACGTGTATCAGACAAAGCTGGCGAGTTCACAGTTTTAGAAAACGTTTGATTACCCGTTGTATATAAAATAGTTCAATACCCAATGCAAGTAATATTGTTAATATCTCATTTCCAAACACGGACGGCTCCTGAAATACATGACTGCCCTTCCCACGTACTCCTATCTAGTACTGGGCCAGACTGGGTCATTAGTTCACCTCCGTCCTCTACAGGCACGGGGTGAGGTTGCCCAACCTAAGTAGCGCTACTAACTAATACCCGATAAGGGACTTACAAACGATGATAGGTGAGAATATTAACCAATATACCCGTTTTTACCCAAAGACTTATCCCCCCACGGGATACCCACTGACTGTCCCCAACCACTGGGACGCATGCTCGAATGTAGTGAACTCACCTGGGATTGCTCGGTAGAATTAATTACTCTTTTAACAACAGTGATTTACCAAGCCCTATGATAGTTACACATAACAGTCAGTTTGCATACAAGCACAACACGTATCATTTCTCATTTAATCATTCGACACATTAGTCATCTTTCGATTCACAGTTATCATTCGACAACAACAGTTATGTTTCCGTACACTCATCTTTCGAACACAACGGATATGTTTCGATACACTCATCTTTCGATCATAATATATATATGTTTCGGTACACTCATCTTTCGATCACAACAGATATGTTTCGAACCAAATGTCATGTTTCGAACGTGCCAGTTATCCTTCGACTACCACAGTTATCTTTCAGTTACACTTAACAATTAACAATCAATTACAGCATCTTTCGGTTACAGAAACCCTAATCATACGATCCAGCAATCACGTTTTGTGTTTTCACCAGGAGTCAGTCTGTGAACGTGTGTGAATGAGTGCATACTTGTGCTCTAATGTACGATGTAATGTTCAAACAGATCATGATAACCGAACCACAATAATCAATAGCCTATCCGATTGGCTAGAATACAACCGATTAACCCTAGTCCGGTTCTACAACGACCCGAACCCATTCACCAAATTAACCCTAATCGATTGAAACAAGAACGTGGAACAATAACATCAATCAACATTATATCACAGAAATCGTCAATCAATCACCTACCTGTTAAACCCTAGTTCCATGCATGAACTATCTATCAAACAAAATCATGTAATTGAGAGCATCACATAGGAACAATATGCAAAGGATTATACTAACCGAATGATGGATGAGAATATGATGATGAACACAACAGGAGGTTCCTGATTCCTGCCGTCGCCCAAAAGGTTTCTAGGGTTTGGAATTGTTCGATTGACTCTATGCCTTCTACGTAACTGCTGTTTAATATAGGTGGGGGTTTGGGCCGGTAACAAGTTGGGCCGAAAGTTAAGGCCTCACATCGAAGGATTGGGTCTTGGCTCGAAGGATCCTTCTTAGTCCGAAGGATTGTCGAAGGGTCCTATCCTGGGTCGAAGGATAGATCTTGGGTCGAAGGTTATGTTTCGTGATCCTTCGAAGGCTGGATCTTTCGGTTATATGATCCTTCGAAGGTTGGACCTTTCGGTCGAAGGATCTTTGGTTGAAAGATGTCTTAGCAAAATCCAGTATTCCAATACGTTACTCATTAACAAGTACAGGTTTGCAACATATACTCACTAACACACTGATCTAGGATATGTAAATAGAACAAAGGAGTCGGGGAATAGGATAATACTAACCTCAAGAAGTCGGGTTGTCACATCATCCCCAACTTGAAAGAAATTTCGTCCCGAAATTTGGCAAGCAGGTACAAGAGAGTGAAGTGACAATTCAAGATTGTTGCGGATTTTCCTCAGGTGTTACATCATCCCCAACTTGAAGGGGAATCTCGTCCCGAGATTCACTAGTTTTGCTTGACTCTGCCTTGTCTTTGGGAAAGAGGTGAGGGTACTTTAGTTTCATCTGATCCTCGCGTTCCCACGTGAACTCCGGTCCACGCCTTGAATTCCAACGGACCCTAACAATCGGAATTCGACTGTGTTTACGGACCTTGACCTCCCGATCCATGATTTCAATAGGCTCTTCAACAAACTGCAGCTTGTTATCCAACTTGAGCTCTTGAAATGGCACAACCAGTGTCTCATCAACCAGACACTTCTTTAGTTGCGAAACGTGAAAGACATTGTGAACATTACCTAATTCCGCAGGTAACTCGAGTCTGTAAGCGACTTTACCGATCCGCTCAAGAATTTTGAATGGCCCAATGTAACGTGGATTAAGCTTGCCACGCTTTCCAAAGCGTACAACGCCCTTCCACGGTGAAACTTTCAACATAACCCGATCATTAACTTCGAACTCTAAAGGCTTTCTACGCTTGTTAGCATAACTTTTCTGACGATCACGCGATGCTGCCATACGATCCCTTATCCGAGCTATATTTTGCGAAGTTTCCAGAATGAGTTCAGGACCTGTGAGTTGACTGTCACCTACTTCCGCCCAACAGAGAGGAGAACGACATTTCCGCCCATACAATGCTTCGAACGGAGCTGCCTGAATACTTGTGTGGTAGCTGTTGTTGTAGGAGAACTCTATTAACGGCAAGTGTCTTTCCCATCCCTTCCCAAAATCGATCACACATGCCCGCAGCATGTCTTCAAGTGTCTGAATAGTGCGCTCACTCTGACCATCCGTCTGTGGGTGGTAAGCGGTGCTCATATCAAGTTTCGAACCGAACAATTTGTGCATAGACTGCCATAATTCAGAAGTAAAGCGCGGATCTCGATCTGAGATGATAGAAGTTGGCACTCCGTGTCGAGCAACTACCTCCTTAAGATATACCGCTGCAAGCTGCGAAAACTTATCTGTTTCCTTGATTGCTAGAAAATGTGCCGATTTCGTGAGTCGATCAACAATCACCCATATAGTGTCGTTTCCAGCCTGAGTTCTTGGTAATCCAGTAACGAAATCCATAGCGATCTGTTCCCATTTCCACTTAGGTATTTCTGGCTGCTGTAGTAGACCCGAAGGCTTCTGGTGTTCCGCTTTAACTCTAGCACAAGTTAAGCATTTACTCACGTACGTGGCTATGAGGGCTTTCATGTTCGGCCACCAATACATAACCTTAAGATCATGATACATCTTGTCCGATCCCGGGTGGATAGAATATCGTGACTTGTGTGCTTCATCCATTACAAGTTCTAAGATCACCAAACAGAGGAACCCATACTCTTCCCATGATGTAGTAGATGCCGTCAGATCTCTGTTCAAACTATTTTTCCATACCGCGTAAACCCTCAGTTTTAATGTTCTCTTCCTTCAATGCCTCAGTCTGGGCCGTACGAATCCTATCAGGAAGGCTGGAATGGATAGTGAGCTGTAATGCGCGAACGCGTTTAGGTTTCGTTTCTTTGCGGCTAAGTGCATCCGCCACAACGTTAGCTTTACCTGGGTGATATTTGATGGCACACTCGTAATCATTAAACAATTCCACCCAACGACGCTGTCGCATATTCAATTCTCTTTGGTCGAAGATATGCTGAAGGCTCTTGTGGTCGGTGTAGATTGTGCATTTCGTACCGTATAAATAGTGCCTCCAAATCTTTAGCGCAAACACTACTGCTCCTAACTCCAAGTCATGTGTCGTGTAGTTCCTCTCGTGAACCTTCAACTGTCGAGAAGCGTAAGCTATCACTTTCTCGCGTTGCATCAACACGCAACCGAGACCCTGAATCGAAGCATCACAATAAACTACAAAATCCTCAGTGCCATCCGGTAGAGATAAGATTGGTGCGCTGCATAACCTTTGTTTCAAAAGCTGGAAAGCATCCTCCTGTTTCGTCCCCCAAGAGTAAACTACTTTCTTCTGTGTTAACGAGGTGAGTGGCTGTGCAATCTTTGAGAAGTTCTGAATGAAACGGCGATAATACCCTGCTAGACCGAGAAATTGCCGCACCTCCGAAGGGTTCTTTGGTGCCGCCCAATTTCTAATGGCGTCAACTTTGGCAGGATCCACATGTATGCCTACCTCATTGACTATATGCCCCAGAAAATGTACCTCCCGTATCCAAAAATCACACATAGAAAACTTTGCGTACAACTGCTCCCTCCTCAGGAGTTCTAGGATAAGGCGTAGGTGCCGCTCGTGATCCTCCTTGTTCTTGGAGTAAATTAGAATGTCGTCAATAAAAACGATAACGAAGTCGTCAAGGTATGGCTTGCACACGCGGTTCATGAGGTCCATGAAAACCGCTGGTGCGTTGGTTAACCCGAATGGCATAACCAAGAACTCATAGTGACCGTATCGCGTCCGAAACGCGGTTTTGGGAACGTCTTCCTCTCTGACTCGCACTTGATGATAACCAGACCTTAAGTCGATCTTAGAGTAAAAGCTCGACCCTTGTAACTGGTCAAACAGGTCGTCAATACGAGGCAAAGGATAACGGTTTTTGATCGTCATCTTGTTGAGCTCGCGATAATCTATACACATTCGTAAGGACCCGTCCTTCTTCTTCACAAATAAGACTGGGGCTCCCCAGGGGGAAGAGCTAGGTCGGATGAAACCCCTATCCAACAGCTCTTGGAGTTGGTTTGATAATTCCTGCAGTTCTCCTGGCGCAAGACGATAAGGAGCACGAGCAACTGGGGCTGCCGCTGGGGCGAGGTCAATCTGGAATTCCACCTGACGATGTGGAGGTAAACCAGGAAGTTCCTCAGGAAATACGTCAGGATATTCCCGAACAACTGGAAGATCCTCGATCTTCCTTTCATCAGGCGATGAATCGGTAACAAGAGCTAATATAGCAGGATAGCCCTTACGCAAATACTTCTGAGCCTTCATTGCCGAAACCATGCTAACTGGGGTCCCGCTGCGATGACCTTGAACTGATAGAAATTCCCCACTGGGAAGGGGAACACGTATGATCTTCTCCTTGCAGAGAATCTCTGCTTGATACTTGGACAACCAGTCCATACCAACGATCACGTCGAAGCTTCCAAGAGTAATAGGAATCAAGTCAATGTCGAAAACTTGACCCAGAAGATCGATTTTACACCCAAATAGAACATGCGTAGCTTCGATTGTTTTACCATTTGCGATTTCTACTATGTGTTTCATTACAAGAAGTGTAGGACTTAACCCTAATTGGGAGCTAAACTCTAAAGACACGTAACTCCAGTCGGCACCAGAATCAAATAAAATAGAAGCAATAACACCGTTTACTGAAAACGTACCAGTAACCACGTTGCCGTCGTTCCGCGCTTCCCCAACTCCCAGCACAAACCCGCGCCCACGCGCAACATTACCCCCGTTGTTCCCTGCATTGTTATTCCCGTTACCACCCCCTGTGTTCTGTCTCAGCTGAGGGCGGTCTCGCTTGAAGTGCCCCTCGGCCCCACACTGATAACACCCTTTCTGATTACCCTGAGTTTGCTGAGGCTGTTGCCTACCCGCCTGCTGCGCTGGCTGCTGCTGAGCTGGAAGTGTGGTCCTACAATCCCTGGCCTTGTGCCCCGGTCGATTACACCGATAACAAACTCGAGTACACTGCCCCTTGTGATGAAGATCACACTTGCTGCACAAGGGTAGCTTCCCCGCATATGATCCCTGCCCTGATCTGTTACTCGAGTTCTGATTTACTGATGCTGTCTGGCTGAAACTGCGGGTGCTGCCAGTATCCGTCTTCTTCTGAGGCTGTGTAGAGTTGGACCCCTTGTCCGTATCGTTCCACTTACGTTTGCCATCTGCAGCAGATGCAGTGGAAGTAGTGGCAGCTGTGGTAGTGCTAGAAATACGAGGTGGCAATGAGTCGCTCTCCACCTCCTGGTCAACGATTTTATGTGCCAATCTAACAATCTGGGTTAGGTTATTGAGGTTCGCTGCTGTAACTAAACCCTTCACCCGTGGAGGTAACCCCTTAATAAACAACTCGATTCTTCGGGGCATGGGTCGGGACAAGTTCGGACACAAATCAGCTAACTCATATGACCGCTTCACATACGCCTCGATTTCAGACCCCACCATTGTCAGATGATAGTACTCATTCTCTAACTTCGCTATTTCATCTCGAGGACAGTATTCCTCTCTCATCAGTTCTTTAAAATCATCCCACGTAGTGGCGTTCACCGCCTCAATACCTAGCAGTTGGACCTGGGCATTCCACCAGGTCAAGGCACCATCCTGAAGCGTGCCTGCTGCAAACTTTACCCTATCCCCAACTGGGCAGTTACATATCGCAAACACTGACTCCGCCTTTTCGAACCAGCGTATAAGTCCTACAGCCCCTTCAGTGCCACTGAAGGTCTGTGGCTTGCAATCCATGAAAGTTTTAAAAGTGCAGACCGGTGGGTGAGGCTGGTTTTGTGGCGCCGGCTGACCTATTAACGAAAGAAAATAAACCAACAAGTAAGACTCAAGTTCACGATTCAAAGGGAAGAATGTCTGGTACATGTCATACCAGCCTGATAAGCTGCCAAGGCTGCAGCCACCTGGGCGTTGAGTAATGCCTCTAGCTCAGCTTGAGTCATATGGATTTCGCCTTGTCCGCCACCGCGGCCTCCACCACGCCCACCGCGTCCACCACGACGACCTCCACCACGTCCGTTCATGATACTATAAGTATGGGAAGAAGTAACAAATTAACAGACCATTTCAGGCGAATGTCAAGTATTGCTATAGTATTCACAGTTTTCGAGGTTCTAATACAACATTGACTAACAACGCGGGATTCCTTTTTCACACTGGTCGAGATTTACTGGGACTCACATGCACCTCACGTTGTTATTATGTGTGCACCCATAATAATAACCTGATTTGCATGCTTATCTCAGTTCCTCCCTACTCATGTTAGAAGGTTTCCCCTAATTCATACAGTACGACCGTCGATATCACAACATAGATCATGTAAACACAAGAAGAGTCCTACTCTTAAAAACACGTAGTATGGACAGGTAGCATAGTAATTCGTATTGTAATGGCATGTGTGTGTTCGAGTGTGATATCAATCATGAGTATGTACTAACTGTATTATACAATAGTAAACAAGAGACGAACCTTGCTGCCTGGAGCTGAGTGTCATGGTCCATGTCGTATCAGTATGTCGTATCAGTTCAGTTATAGTCTGGTTTTATAAAACATTTTTAAAACCAATTCACTATAACCAGTGGCTCTGATACCAAACTGTCACACCCCCAAAATTACCACCTAGGGAGTGTCCCTGCTAGGCGTGTGACGACTAGCAATGAGCCACCAATTACATTGAAACACAAGTTTGAAATAAAACTTCATTATTTAAAGATACTGAAATCCCAACATAAGTTATTCAAAAACCATAAGTTTAGCGGAAGCGTTAATGTATCGTAATATAAATGTTATCCAATCAATCATAGTAAATAAATGTCTAATAATAAATCCATCAAGCAACCATGACCACTCGCGCCCTCCAGCCAGCAAGTTCCTGCTTTCCAAGTACCTAAGGACCTGCGAGCATGTAACACGTGTATCAGACAAAGCTGGCGAGTTCACAGTTTTAGAAAACGTTTGATTACCCGTTGTATATAAAATAGTTCAATACCCAATGCAAGTAATATTGTTAATATCTCATTTCCAAACACGGACGGCTCCTGAAATACATGACTGCCCTTCCCACGTACTCCTATCTTGTACTGGGCCAGACTGGGTCATTAGTTCACCTCCGTCCTCTACAGGCACGGGGTGAGGGTGCCAAACCTAAGTAGCGCTACTAACTAATACCCGATAAGGGACTTAAAAACGATGATAGGTGAGAATATTAACCAATATACCCGTTTTTACCCAAAGACTTATCCCCCCACGGGATACCCACTGACTGTCCCCAACCACTGGGACGCATGCTCGAATGTAGTGAACTCACCTGGGATTGCTCGGTAGAATTAATTACTCTTTTAACAACAGTGATTTACCAAGCCCTATGATAGTTACACATAACAGTCAGTTTGCATACAAGCACAACACGTATCATTTCTCATTTAATCATTCGACACATTAGTCATCTTTCGATTCACAGTTATCATTCGACAACAACAGTTATGTTTCGGTACACTCATCTTTCGAACACAACGGATATGTTTCGATACACTCATCTTTCGATCATAATATATATATGTTTCGGTACACTCATCTTTCGATCACAACAGATATGTTTCGAACCAAATGTCATGTTTCGAACGTGCCAGTTATCCTTCGACTACCACAGTTATCTTTCGGTTACACTTAACAATTAACAATCAATTACAGCATCTTTCGGTTACAGAAACCCTAATCATACGATCCAGCAATCACGTTTTGTGTTTTCACCAGGAGTCAGTCTGTGAACGTGTGTGAATGAGTGCATACTTGTGCTCTAATGTACGATGTAATGTTCAAACAGATCATGATAACCGAACCACAATAATCAATAGCCTATCCGATTGGCTAGAATACAACCGATTAACCCTAGTCCGGTTCTACAACGACCCGAACCCATTCACCAAATTAACCCTAATCGATTGAAACAAGAACGTGGAACAATAACATCAATCAACATTATATCACAGAAATCGTCAATCAATCACCTACCTGTTAAACCCTAGTTCCATGCATGAACTATCTATCAAACAAAATCATGTAATTGAGAGCATCACCTAGGAACAATATGCAAAGGATTATACTAACCGAATGATGGATGAGAATATGATGATGAACACAACAGGAGGTTCCTGATTCCTGCCGTCGCCCAAAAGGTTTCTAGGGTTTGGAATTGTTCGATTGACTCTATGCCTTCTACGTAACTGCTGTTTAATATAGGTGGGGGTTTGGGCCGGTAACAAGTTGGGCCGAAAGTTAAGGCCTCACATCGAAGGATTGGGTCTTGGCTCGAAGGATCCTTCTTAGTCCGAAGGATTGTCGAAGGGTCCTATCCTGGGTCGAAGGATAGATCTTGGGTCGAAGGTTATGTTTCGTGATCCTTCGAAGGCTGGATCTTTCGGTTATATGATCCTTCGAAGGTTGGACCTTTCGGTCGAAGGATCTTTGGTTGAAAGATGTCTTAGCAAAATCCAGTATTCCAATACGTTACTCATTAACAAGTACAGGTTTGCAACATATACTCACTAACACACTGATCTAGGATATGTAAATACAACAAAGGAGTCGGGGAATAGGATAATACTAACCTCAAGAAGTCGGGTTGTCACAGTAAAATCAGAGGAGTCATTGGTTGATAAAAAGATTGTGAATTCCGTTCCAGTGGTGAACGATGAGAATTTTCCGAAATTGTCAAAAGAAAATTTGATGAAGAAAGTTGGAAAGGTTGAAATTTCAAATCAATTATTCGCTGATAAAGGAGAATTTGATGTTGAGAAGGCTTTCAACGGGAAAGTCAAACACATTTTTGGGAAGATGGTTGATAAGAAGGTAAAGGGTGCTAAAGAATTTTATAAATCAAAATGTTGGTGGGACAGATGTGTTCCAAAGTCACCCAAGGCTGGTGAAGCTTGGGTGGACATTATGTTTGAATAAAACACCGGACTTGCCGGAGATCCCAAGTTGGTAATCGTGGATCAGGAATCGGCATCTTTCATGTTTAATTAGGTTGATTTGAAAGTGTTTGTAATTGTTAAAATTTTACAGGTTGAAGGACTATGCCGGAGCTTCTAGGTTAGTAAGCGAGGAGCAGGTATCGGCATCTTTCTTGAGGAATTATTCGGTAATGTCAATCATGCAAACGGTAAAAAGGTTTGCTTGTGTTTGTTTACAAGTGGTTAGTAGATTTGATTGTGCATAACTTGTGCTTATGGTAAATCAAGGACATTAATTTGTACTTGCATTTTCCTACAAGTGATTGAGAGACAAGATGATGAACCACATTCCCGAACTTAGTATTGATATACTTACAAGTGGTAAATCAACCAAACTTATTTTCCGGAAAAATCATTTTGATTAAAACAAACTTAAGTGTTTTGAAATCTTAATGAGAAAATAGTTTGTTGATAGGGGAAGTTCTGATTGTTTATGCCAAGTGAATGGCGAATTGATGCAATTTGATATCGGTTGTCATGTTTCTGTACAGTTTGTTTTCAATTTTCGTTAATGTGTTTGCATTTTAGGGGGAGTAGAAAATTTCAGAAAATCCAAAAACATTAGAAAATTTGAAAAAGACAAAAACATGATAAAATCCAAAAATGAGTTTGTTGTGAAAAAGAGGAAATGATAGTACATCAGCAGACTATCACAACATGCTAAAGAATTGGAAAGATTAAAAGTGTTAAACAATCTTACTGTGGATATGTCAGTAGGTTTTCGCGCATTTAATAGATTGTGACGAGATATAAACCTAAATTTCAAACTTGCTTGTTCTGTGGGTTAACACAAACTTGGATATATAGGTAACCCCTGAAATCTTGTTTGAAAGGTCCCTAATTCTGAGATACTAGGTCTTTATGCTTAGTGATATCTGGGGTATTATCCCGGGACTTCTGCTGTATGGAAGTACTGACCTAGTCCCCGGATAATACTTTCTGCAAATGCTTGAAAAAGCGCCGCCCTCAGCAAATCAATGAAACAATAAAATTGATAGTCATTGCTGTTGTAAAAAAGATCCTCTAAAGGGGACCCACCAAAAGTCGAGCCGTCATCTCTCTGCTGAACGGAAGTTCTGACCTGAGCTCTCACGGTTTCGCACCTAACCCCTTACAGATATCATATGTGGTATACTCACCTGTAAGACTGAATATTGGGATCTGGATACGGGAGTATATTCAAGTAGTGGGACACACGGATAAGTTTAAGTGCTTAAAACATTAATATCATATCTCGGATCAGTTGAACTTTGTGTGAAAATTTAAGTGGACCAGTATACTGACAATCTAGGTAAATTGTTTAGAACTTAAAATGAAATCAAAGCTTAACGGTGTTGGTGATTTGTCTCATTAGCTGATATGATCCTCTTACACAAACTCACAAAAATATTGTCTGTAAATATTTCTTTACTGCATTTTATTTCTCTTATGTCAAAAATCCAAAAAGATTTTCAGTGTGTTTTAGCATAATTTTTTTTGAAAAATACAAAAAGATTTTCGACAACTGGTATTGAAAAGCTGATTTTCAAAATTCCGGGTGCTAAACATGATGAACAAATGGTTTGGGTGAGTGTGTTGGTTATGAAAACAAAAATGATATCTCTTCAAGTGGTTCTTCAAGGAGTAACATTGTAAAATCATTCTTTGAATGTAAAATGTCCGCGAGTGACTCATTAGATCTTTACATGTTATCATCGGAAGTTTTATTTTTGGGTAGAGGATGTGCAGGTTTTGAAGTGATAGAGAACCAGGTTCTGATACCTGAGGTTTTTGTGATTACAACATGCCAGACTGCGATCCCAGTATATCGAAAGGGGGAGTCTGAAGACATCTGAGTAGAGATTGTGCGAGAAGAGACTGTTGGTGATGATGAAAAGAGAAGAGAAAGATTTGAGGATGCTTTCATTGATAAAGACTGAAGTCGTTGAAGACTCGACACTTTAGACTCGTCAACATCTGAGGGGGAGTCTGTTGGTGCAGTCATCTGTCAACTTCGTCTAATGTCGAGTCCGGGTTGCATTGCGAAACTGATTAAGCATGATGTCATCATGTTTAATGATGACATCATACTTATGACATCATACTTGTGTCATCATCATCATATGGTTATTATAATAAGATTCAAGAAACGACAAGAGAACAAGGGAATTGAGATTGTAATAATATGGCTATTTGGTGATTGGACCCTTGGATGGTCCAATGAGCATCCACCATTTCAAGAACCAATGAAACATCACCAAATGAAGGTCCATTGACAAGAGTTCACAAGAAGACAAAATATTCATGAAAGTCAACATGTGAAGAATCGCTTTTATGGCAGTATGAGGGATCGCTTATTTGACAGTTATGGGAATCGCTTATTCGGCAACATGTGGGTCGCTCTTACGGATTTTGTTTGAATCGCTTTTATGGTAGATGTCCCTATGAGCGGTCCTAGACTAGTATATATAGGCTTCATTGTCATTTCATTTGTAACATAGTTCAGATCTGGTACCGAGGTATTGCCGGTCTTCCTTGTAAACGAAAACATTTTAAAATCAATATACAAGAGGATTAAAGTGTGATACAAGCTGTGTACACGTCCGTTTCCTTGTTTCCGCCTCTAAAACGGATTTGAGCTCTTCCGAACGACTCGTTTAGGTCGCGAAATCGATCCTACAAATTCCGCTCGAAATTAACTAGCTAATTCCGTTTGAAAGTGTAATCTCGTTTGTAATTGTAATTACGTGTGAAAAGTAATTCCGTATGAGTCTGTTCAAGCGGAATTACCCAATCTATACATAGGTGCTAGGTCCGTGTCATTTGTAACGAAATTACCAAGGTGTATTCCGACGGCGAAGCTCTGTCGAAGTGTCTCTGTGCTGTAAATTGTTATTAGATCAATAAACAAGACAATTAATAGTGAATACAAGCTAAATGAAGACCGAATCAATGAATTCTGCCTCTGATTCTGTCTAAGTACTCTTCTGAACGACTCGTTCTGGTCGGCAAACCGATCCTACATGTGGTATCAGAGCTCAGGAGGAAGAGTTCTTACCGTTTAGCTCGTTTTCACTGGAAAATTCTGATTTCTACACCTTCTTTTCTCAATTGAACAAGATTTAACGGTCAAAATGATCTGAATTTCTCTCAATATAAGCGAAAGTGTGTTTTAACGAATTCTTGAAGAAATTGGACCTTAATTCGATCTAAAACTGATAAAATTTGTAATTTCGCTTTAGAATCAGTTCGAACAAAATGACATTAGCTTAATTCCGTTTGAAATTGTTCACTAATTTCGCACGGAATTACATTGTGCAGTTAATTTTGCTTGAGATTGCACTCTAATTCCGCACGGAATTACAGATTATTACTAATTTCGTTTGACATTTCAACTAATTCCGCATGAAATTAGAATCTCGTTTGAAATAATTCCGCACGGAATTATAATCTCGTTTCAAAATTGTGATTCCGTTTGAATTGGTGCCTAATTCCACACGAAATTAAATTTTGTTTGGTCAGTTCAAGCGAAATTCCTAATTTCGTTTGAAACTGTCTAATTTTGTTTTGAGATATAATTTCGTTTGAAAGTAGTTGTGCAGGGTAATTTCGCTTGGAGTGATTTCGTTTGAAGGATCTAATTTCGTTTGACAGTGTCTGTTGTGTGAAACTTGTTACCAAAGTATGGAATCTGCTGAAGATATAATGTTGTATTACTATGTATCTCAACAAGAGAGTTATTTTAAGATTGAAGAAGAACCAGTTCGGAAAGAATCAATTTCAAAAGAACTAGTTTCAATAAAAATGGATTTAGAAATTTAATCAAAAAAAGTTGAAAAGGGTTCAGAAGTTGATTCAGAAGAAGCTGGAAATAATTCAGAAGTTGTTTCTGAGAAAGTTCCAGTGTTTGATCACTCATTAAATGAAGAGAGTAATGATGACAGTGTAGAAATTGAAAAACTTGAAGGATTTAGAAGGATGTTTAGACATCAGTTATTTGAAATGTTTTATGCAGGCACACTGGAAAAACTTAAAGATAAACAAGCTGCAAAAATGAAGATTGATGAAGCAGCAAATATGAATGAAAGTGTTCAAGTCTAGAAGAATCAGGTTGACAATCATAAAGAAACATCGGAACAAGATGAGACAATTGAGTTGTCAAAGGTTGACGAAGTCAAACCTGAAGAAAGAGTTCATGTGGAGAAGAAACAAGTTGAAAAAATTTCAGCTTTGATGGTTGAAAAAAATGAAGCTGATGACAAAAATATTTTTGAGGTGTGCTTAAATTGTGAAAAATCAAAGTCTGAAAATGTCAAACTGTTGAATGATGTTGACAGTTTGACATTGGAAAACAAAATTTTAAAAGAAAAAGAAAAAGTTTTTGAAAATAAAATAAAATCCTCAGAAAATGAAGATTTTTGGATAAAACTTGAAAATAAAAATTTGAAAGAAAATGAAACAAAATTTCAAGAACAAATAAAAGTTTTAGAGAATGAAAAATCTGTTCTTGAAAAGATTAAATTGAAGATGAAAAGGTAATCAAGTCTCATCTTGAGAAAATCTCTCAGCTTGAAAATGAAGCTGAGAATGCAAGAAATAAAATTGATGAGCTTGAAAAGAAATTGAAAGTTTTTTTGATCTCAACAGAATTTCTGAATCATCTATGTCCAAAACCGATCAATTTTGTTCCAATAAGTGACAATGTCACAAATTTTGACAAAGTCAAAATTGAAGATTGTGATGAGAAAACTGATGATGAAGATGAGAAAAGAAAATTACTTTTGAAATTAAAAGAAAAATTTCAAGAAACTGTTCTGCAATCAACTGAAAAGGGAGAATGCTCTAAGCAAAAACCTTTGAAGAAGAAAGTGGAACAAAAACAAAATGAGAAAAATTTGAAAATTTTTCAAAAAGGAAATAAAGGATCATAAGTTCAATCATCCAATCGGAGTAAAAAACCACAAAAATCAGAAAAACAAAACTCAAAAGCAGTTGGTAATAAGTGGTGCAGGTTTGACCACAGTGCTCAAAAGACAAATCCAGCTTACAAGAGGAGTAATGACTATCACAAAGCCAAATAATGCTATGATCTAAGTGTGTGGTGTGATAGTGAAGAATGGTACGATAACAGAGTGTGTTACACATGTGGTGTTCAAGGACACATTGCTGTTAACTGCCAGAGTTGGAAGATTGAGACGAGAAGATGTTTTGAATGCAATATCAAAGGTCACATTGCCAGAGATTGCCCAATGAGAACAAAGGGAAGATCGAGGGCTGAATCTCAGAAAAAGGCAAAGAAATCAGTCAAAGTCGAAGAAAACCCCAAAGAACAGAAAGTTCAAGAACATAGAGTAAAACTTTCACAAGGGCAGAAAGACAGACTGAGGAAGAAGAGGAAGAAAGCTAGAGAGTATTTGGAAAGGATTTTGTCCTCGGATACGTCATGAAAATCAGACAGCAGTTCTAATAAATCGTCTTGATCTCCAAAGAATGACAAGTCTAGCAAAACGAATTCATCAGATATAAATCTGAGGACAAACGGGGTATTAAAGAAAGAGAAAGTGGTTAATCAAAAGATTAACGAAACAAAGAAAGTGAAATGTTCACTTCCTGGTGATGCATTTGTTTCCCCGGAAACAAAGGAGCCAGTTGTTGGCAATTATTTTGACTCGTCAAAGTCAAAGGAGCCACGTTCAGGCGATGAATCTGGTTCGTCAAAGCCATATGAGCCATCTGTTGAGGTAAAAAATGATGATTCTGTTCTAACAATGGATGATGAAAATTTTCCACCATTGTTGAACAAGAATTCAAAATCACCCAAGGACCGTCCGGCTTGGGTGAATCTTTTCAAATGAAAAACCTGACTTGCCGGAGCTCCCAAGTTGGTAATCGCGGAGCAGGAATCGGCATCATTCTTAACAAGTTTTTTTTAAAAAAAAAACTTAAAATTGTTAATTTTACAGGTTGTGGACTTGCCGGAGCTCCCAGGTTGGTAAGTGTGGAGTAGGAATCGGCATCTTTCTTGAGAAATTCAAAGGTTTGGTAACTGTGATATTTCGATCTTCAAGTGGTAAATCAGGGACATTATGTTGTACTTGATTTTCTACAAGTGTGACATTTGCGCTTGTAATCATTGTGAACAATTCCGTTATCAATGAAATAAAGTTATTTGATCCCAATGTTGTTTGTTTATGTTTGATGTTTTTCATGTTTTGGTTTTTATTCAATTTCAAACTCTATATCGCTTTCTGGAGAATTATACGCAAACTGGTGCGTAAACGTGCTCAGTTTAACACGACAAATACTCCGGAGCATCAATTTATGCTTAACATACCTTAAATAACCTTTACATAACTTAGAAATAAGTTTTGAAGGCTTCGGTATGGCAAAATCAAGTTTATTCGCTTACAGGGACTAAAATTGACAAACTGCAAAAGTATGCCAATTTGAACTGTGAAAAACATTCCGGAACATGCCCCTAAGTTAAACACACCCTAAATATCCTTTACATAGCTTAGAAATAGGGTTTGAGGGGTTCGGTGTGCTAAAATAAACTTTTGGGTCATTCAGGGACTAAAAGCGTCAAAAAGTGCATAAGTTTGCATTTTCGCGCATAACTTACGTTCTGAATACATCCGGACATCCAAAAATTTATGTAATCATTAAAATATTATGTTTTAATGATTGGCTTGTCAAAGATCCATTCGTCGCGCAATTTGGACCGTTTTTGCGTCCGTTACGACTTCCGTCGTAATTAACCGAACAACGCAATCGTACGGCCAAACGAACCGACATCCGGCATATTTTTGAGCATGTTTTATGTTCTCTATACTTTAACATCCTTGTAAAGCTTAAAAATGGGTTTGACGGGTATTAGAAGTGCCAAAACACGACCATACGCGCACAGGGAGCAAAACTGCCAAAATGCAAAATCTGCTGGTCTGCAGGGTCCTTACGGACCGTATGGGTATGCTTACGGTCTGTAAGCCATGCCCAGATCAGCAGAATTGCATTCCAGCCATTTCCAGCTGTTACCCACCCTTGCACATGGTTTTGTTGAGTCTATGGGCTGGTTTAGGGGCCCCCATGCTTTTCTAAAACTATGGGCTTGATGTGTACGACTAGGATTAAATCTCGGACTTCGAGGAACGATCTTAATGGCTCTACCAAGTCTATAAATACCCCCCATGCCTTGCCTATTTCCCACATTTGATCTGAGTTTTTCTCTAAGTGGTTGTGTTTGTACACTTCCTACCTGAGATTAGTTGGAATCAAACCTTGCGGGGACCTTCTGTAAGTATTCTTTCGTGCTTTTCGTTCGTTTTAGCGTTAAAGTCAAACTGTGTTTGAATTTCTGCATTGACCAGTTTGTGGTCAACGTGAAGTTCGTTTGAACTTCATAATGTGAGCGTAATCACGATGGTTATAGTCCCTAGTGACTATACCTACTGATTTCCACGTTATTTAGGCTCAGTGACGAGTCGTAGTTTCGGCCAAAATGCGTTTTCTCGCGTATTTTGTAACCAAACTACTCTAGGGTATTAAAACCGTTTGTTTTAATACCAAACCTGTTTTCTAACTTTACTAAACATGTTCTACCATGTTTAGCTCGTCGCTTTTAGATTTGTGCTTGTTTAGGGTCGTAAAGGTAAGCGATCTAATCAATCGCTTATACTTTGAAACCCGACCCATTTGGTCTATCTTTAGGATCCGACCAAACACTTTAGGTGACCATATTATATTGGGAATAACCTCCCGAGGTTACACCTTATGGTCACGTCGTTTAAGTAGTTGTATGATAAGTAATGTATGTGCCTTAGGTAAATTACCAAAATACCCTTTTTACGCTAAAATTCATTTTAAGCCTATGTAACATAACTTTTGGTATCTAAACTGATTTAGCAACAATATTAAACATGTTAAGGCATATATTGCTTGTCAAAAGGCTAGTTAGGCATTCCAAACGTGTTATACGCGAACGACGCGTTAAAGTGGCGTAAGCTACCTAAACGGGTCGTATCGTGTCAAAAGCACTTAGGATAGGTTTCGTTTTAGTATGTAGGCTTTGTCAAACCATATTACATAAGTTCCCACACTTATTTGGTTTACAAACCCTCGTACTATCCGATCCTCTGTTAGGTCCGTTTATTAATGTAGATACCTATATTAGGTGCCGTTTGAATCCGTGATCTTCTAGCTTGCTTGGTGGATATCTAAAGTCTATTAAGCAAACTCAAGTGAGTACATAGTCCCCTCGTTTACTATTTTCTAAACATTTTGGGGTGAAACACATGTGCCTACTTGTTACTTTCATGCTTTCTATATCATATGCTTATTATGTTCAATAGTACACATATAGTACATGCTTTCATTTGTGTTTTTGCTATGTATGTCCATTGTGTGCATACTTAGTACATCGTTTTACATGACATTTTATGCTACGTATGTTCGTTTAGCGCATACTTAGTACATTGTTTTTACATTACCTTTTCACGCTATGTATGTTCATCATACTTAGTGCATTTGTTTTTCAACACATGCTTACATGTTGGGTATAACATTTGGTTTGTTTAAGTGGGACCATATACATTCATTAACTTTGATCACGCCGCTCATTAGTAGGTAATGGTACCATAAGAATTGACAACTCCCGTTCCTGACATCCTAGGTATGTTTGGATGGAAGGAATGACCGAATTCGATTTAAACATAACACAGATAGACCTTTAATTTGTTTAAAGGTTTATCACCACAGTCACAAGGCTTGGATGTATGCATTTTCACAATACTGCATAAATGTCTGTATTCAGTATAGCATGCATTTCCACAAAACATAACATTGATTTAAACCACGTTTTACTTCAATACATTGTTTTGTACATTTTTACCTATGGTTTAGTTGATACATATTTCACTTGCCATACATGACATTTTGTTTACACATTACATGATAGATATGTGACATAGACATTTTGATATTGATATACACATTTCTTGGACAACATTTTGACATAAACATTTTGGCATTTGACAAATGGTTTAGACATGGGCAATTTACATTGGTGGTTTGTTTGGGTAAGTGGTTTAAGTAACGAGACGTGTGTAATGTGATACAAGCATGGTGGATACGCCGCTGGTACTTCCTATATATAAGTGCTTGTATTGCATTACATGTCGTAGCGTTATTTAAATCATTCAATTTGGAATTATACATTTTTTTACAAATAACATATTTTTCGCAAGACTTTGTTTTACAAAACAGTTTATTTTATACAACTTATTTTTACTTGGTTATTCATTTAACCATACATTTTCCTTTTACTTATACATATCATTTCATTTTTATCGCTTTTCAAATGATTTACAAAACAAAGCAATTTACAAGGTTCATGACTGAATTTTCTTAAACATTTTCTTAAACTTAAGTCATGAATCCTATTTTCACAAAACCTATGTATCTCACAGGCACTTTTATGCTGACGTACCCTATTTTCACATGTGTTTCAGGAGCTAATGCATAGGATGTTCTTGATACGCTAGGGTGGACTTGGGCCTTAGTGACAATAAAATGAAGCTAGACTAGATAAAACATGTTATGCACTTTTGTTTCTTTTGTTTTAAGACAATGTAATTTGTTGGTTCTTGTTTTGAAACAATGTATTCCACCCTTGGGTGATGAATAAAATATTATTTTAATTACCTTTGTTGTGGAACAATAATTCTGTTACAACACTCCCCGACGTTTCCGCCACGATTTGATGTTTTACGTGGTCGGGGTGTGACAACAAGTGGTTATGTTGATAAAATTCTAAAATTGTTAAATTTCCAAATGGTTGACAAAACAAAGTGATGGAATAATCCCCGTTTCCTACAAATGGTAAAATCAACAAAACTTATTTTCCGAAAAACCATTTTGATAAAACAAACTTAAGTGTTTTGAAATCTTAATGGGAAAATAGGTTGTTGTAAGGGGGTGTTCTGATTGTTTAAGCTAGTGAATGGCGAATTGAAGCAATTCACAACAGTTGTCATGTTACTTGTACAGTTTGTTTTCAATTTCTTTAAATGTTTTTGAATTTTAGGGGGTGTAAGAATTTAAAAAAAATTCAAAAACATTAGAAAATTTGAAAAAGCTAAAAAAATATGATAAAATTCAAAATGAGTTATGTTGTAAAAAAGGGAAAATGATAGTACATCAGCTAGACAGTTGCAGTATGCTAAAGAAATGTAAAGTTTTAAAGTGTTAAGCAGTCTCGTTGATGATGTGCTGATAGGTTTTTACACATTTAGTAAATTTGATCGGGTTATAAACATAAATCATAAACTTGCTTATTTCGTGGGGAACATCTCTCGGATATATAGGTAACCCCTGAAATCCTGATTGAAAGACGCTATTTCTGACATACTAGGTCTTTGTACGTGATGATATCTGGGGTATTATACCAGGACTTCTGATTTTGCGGAAGCAATAGCCTAGTCCTCGTATAATACTTTGCAAATAGCTTTAATCTTAAAGCTCGCCCTCACTACAAAAATGATGAAACATTGAAAAATGCTAATCATGTGCTGTTGAAATAAAAGATCTCCTAAAGGGGACCCACCTAAAGTTGAGCCATCATCTCTTTGCACGAACGGAAGTTCTGACCTGAGCTCTCATGGCTTCGCATTTACCCCTTAACAAATATCATTAGTGTGCACTCACCTATAAGACTGAATATAGTAGTATGGATACGGGAGTATATTCTGAGATGGTACACGCGTATATGTCAAGGTCTTAAAACACTAAATACGTATCTTGAACAAATTGAAATTTGTGTGAAAATTTAAGAGGATCAGTATATCAGCAAACTAAGCGAATTGTTTAATTCTGAATATGAAATCAACGCTTAATGGTACTTGTAACTTGTCAAATAGCTGATATGATTCCCTAACACAAACTCTAAAAAATATCGTTTGTATATATTTCTTTATTTCATTTCTTAAAAAATCCAAAAAGATTTTCGTAGTGTTTTAGCATAAATTTTTGAAAAATCCAAAAAGATTTTCGACCACTGATGTGGGAGAGCTGATTTTCAAATATTCCAAGTGCTAAACAGGATGAACTTTAGGTTGGGAATATGTGTTGAATTGAAGAAATTTTTGTTTTGAGAAAGAAGTTAAGATTAGTTAATCAAGGTCATTAATTTGAACTTGATGTAACTATTAAGATTTGAAAGGTTTCTACCAGTAAGTTTTTCTTATTGATTTAAGTAAAAACTTATGTTTTGGGTAGAATTTGTGCAGAAAATGAAGAAACTAGGTTTCTGAGCCTGTTGCTACGAAGAGCCAGGAAATGCTTCAGAACCTGTAGTGGTCTTAAACAGAGTTAAAGCCAGGGTTTGATCTTAAGGCAATAGCTAATTCCAGACAGCGATCCCAGCATGATGAAAGGGGGAGTCTGACGAGGTTAGAGCCAGAGAGAGATCCTGGTACATGCTGAGAAAGAAAGAAGACTGATCAGGACCGAAGAGTTGACATGATGAAGACTCTCACTGAAGATTCCGTCAACATTCAAGGGGGAGTCTGTTGGTGCAGTTGTCTGTCGACTTCATCTTCGTTCCAGTCTTAGATTAGTACTGACAGATCCAGGCACTTTATACGAGAAATCATACGAAATTAGTGTTGGAGGTAATTCCGCACAGAATTACCCAATGGTAATTCCGCTCGAAATTAACTAGCTAATTCCGTTTGAAAGTGTAATCTCGTTTGTAATTGTAATTCCGTGTGAAAAGTAATTCCGCATGAGTCTGTTCAAGCGGAATTACCTAATCTATAAATAGGTGCTAGGTCCGTGTCATTTGTAACGAAATTACCAAGGTGTATTCCGACGGCGAAGCTTTGTCGAAGTGTCTTTGTGATGTAAATTGTTATTAGATCAATAAACAAGACAATTAATAGTGAATACAAGCTAAATGAAGACCGAATCAATGAATTCCGCCTCTGATTCTGTCTAAGTACTCTTCTGAACGACTCGTTCTGGTCGGCAAACCGATCCTACATGTGGTATCAGAGCTCAGGAGGAAGAGTTCTTACCGTTTAGCTCGTTTTCACTGGAAAATTCTGATTTCTACACCTTCTTTTCTCAATTGAAAAAGATTTAACGGTCAAAATGATCTGAATTTCTCTCAATATAAGCGAAAGTGTGTTTTAACGAATCCTTGAAGAAATTGGACCTTAATTCGATCTAAAACTGATAAAATTTGTAATTTCGCTTTAGAATCAGTTCGAACAAAATGACATTAGCTTAATTCCGTTTGAAATTGTTCACTAATTTCGCACGGAATTACATTGTGCAGTTAATTTTGCTTGAGATTGCACTCTAATTCCGCACAGAATTACAGGTTATTGCTAATTTCGTTTGACATTTCAACTAATTCCGCATGAAATTAGAATCTCGTTTGAAATAATTCCGCACGGAATTATAATCTCGTTTCAAAATTGTGATTCCGTTTGAATTGGTGCCTAATTCCACACGAAATTAAATTTTGTTTGGTCAGTTCAAGCGAAATTCCTAATTTCGTTTGAAACTGTCTAATTTTGTTTTGAGATATAATTTCGTTTGAAAGTAGTTGTGCAGGGTAATTTCGCTTGGAGTGATTTCGTTTGAAGGATCTAATTTCGTTTGACAGTGTCTGTTGTGTGAAACTTGTTACCAAAGTATGGAATCTGCTGAAGATATAATGTTGTATTACTATGTATCTCAACAAGAGAGTTATTTTAAGATTGAAGAAGAACCAGTTCGGAAAGAATCAATTTCAAAAGAACCAGTTTCAATAAAAATGGATTTAGAAATTTAATTAAAAAAAGTTGAAAATGGTTCAGAAGTTGATTCAGAAGAAGCTGGAAATAATTCAGAAGTTGTTTCTGAGAAAGTTCCAGTGTTTGATCACTAATTAAATGAAGAGAGTAATGATGACAGTGTAGAAATTGAAAAACTTGAAGGATTTAGAAGGATGTTTAGACCTCTGTTATTTGAAATGTTTTATGCAGGCACACTGGAAAAACTTAAAGATAAACAAGCTGCAAAAATGAAGATTGATGAAGCAGCAAATATGAATGAAAGTGTAGAAGAATCAGGTTGACAATCATAAAGAAACATCGGAACAAGATGAGACAATTGAGTTGTCAAAGGTTGACGAAGTCAAACTTGAAGAAAGAGTTCATGAGGAGAAGAAACAAGTTGAAAAAATTTCAGCTTTGATGGTTCGGATGACAAGACAAAAAGAATGGAGCCGCTAATTTATAAGAAGACTAGATGGTGGTTTGTGAATGAAGAAAGATCGAGGAAAAGAAACCCAAAAGTGACAACTCCGAAAGTTGTGATAAAGGGTAAAACAAAGAAGCAAGGATCACCAGAAAGGTTGGTAGATAAATCATTTGATTCTTTTACTAAAAATGTTAATGTTTATGTTGCAGATACACAAAAGAAGAAATCACCACCTCACCTGGTTGATGATCCTGTTATTTCGCCTCAAGAAGTGATTGATCAACGCGTTGATCTTCTCAAGATGTCTTTTGCTGATTATGAAAAGTTATCTACGGCTCAAGATGCGGCAAAGACTGCTGAAAATGTTGAAGCTGGTGGAGAAAGTTTGAAAGAAACATTTGTTGAAGGTGAGGTGCATACGGATTCGAGTGAAACAGAAAGTGACACTGATCCTACGAAAATAGCACCTACTTCTTACATCAGTGGAAAGTTCAAGCTGAAGAAGTCTCCAAAGAAGAAGAAAGCTTCAGATGAGGAAGATGCTACTTATGAGCCAACACCAGTAGAAAAAGAGAAACTGAAAAAGAAAGGTATTTGTAAACGCAAAGCACGTCCAACTGGTGAGTTGCTAAAAAGAAAGAAAAGTAGAAAAGATACAACTTCCATTCCTCAACAAGTTCCAGAGTTTGAAAGAGTTGAAAGTGTAGAAATGGAGATTCCGGATCAAATTGAAGATAGAATTCCAACACCTCCAACTTCACCTGTTTAATAATCAATTCATATTCAAGAAGAAGCACGTGAGAAAACTCCAGATCAACCGCCAAAGACTACAGAAGAGCCAAGTTTTGCATCAAAGAAACCGCCAACACCTCAAAGCTCAAGCCACTGTTTTCCAAAGGTTCCTTATGATCTTCCTTCTGATTTTGGTGACATGTTTAATGATGGCAAGATCAATGCGTTGACGAGGAAAGTTAGTTTATTGTTGAAAGCCAAAGCTGAAGCTGAAGCAGAGCTCAAAGCTACAAAAGAAAAGCTTAAAGATGTTGAAGATGAAAACGTCGCTCTTAGGAATGAAGTTGAAGAGCTGACAAATGTAGTTGAAGAACTGGCAGAAAAGATTATGGAGATTAATGCTCAATACAAAGAAATGGATAATTCTCACAAAACATTGACGGAAATTGTTGGTGATCTGCACACATCTACTTCAAGTAAGAATGAAGTTCTAAAGAAAGAATTAGAAGCGTTGAGAGCAGATAAGGAAATCAAAGATGAACAACTCAATATGATGTATACCATGATAGAAAACAAACTTGGAGTTAATGTTCAACAGCTTATGACGAGATAGAGATCCAAAGAGTCGAGGCTCGGAGGATAGAAAGAGAGAAAAGAATTGCTGAAGAGGCTGCTGAAGCACTTAAAGATAAAAGAAAGGGTCTTGTGATTGATACTGAAGAAATTCTGGGGTCGACAAGTCAACCAGAACCATCACAGGCAGATGCAGAGGTAAATGTTTCTAACCCTGAAGTTAATTCTGGTGATGTACAGATGAAGGATGCAGAGGTTGAAGCAGATATTGAGTTAAACCTTGCTATTATTCCTGTTGGAGAAGTAAAAGATGTGGTTCATAGTGAGTTTGATAGTCTTAGAAGAATCGAAGTCGAACGTCTTCGATTGAAGGCGAAAATGAATAAGTACAAAGTTGATGACGATGATGAAGAGTTGAAAGAAATGTTTGGAGATGAAGATGAAGTAGATGATGACAAAGACGATAAAGATAACAAAGATGATAAATATGAAAAGGGTGATGATGATGATCATAACGGTGCTACTGGTTTGTTGATCACAAAGTTGTCAGGTCCAAGTACTATTGGATATTTTTTGAATGGCGAGCTGAACGAGCAACGTGAATAAGATCAACATCAAGGAGACTTGTCGTCTGGAACCAAACATGCTGTTATTCCCGAGGTATTCCTTAATCTTCCTAAAGTTAATTTACTTGAATCATACAGAGGAAGAGGGGGAGTTAGTCGAAAACTGGACTAGGGAGTCCATGTTAGACAGGTTGGATATGGAAGAAGACAGATTTAAGTTTGATGTTGTGGAAGAGATTCCACCAACTCCAGAACGGGAGTATACTTTCAAGTTTGTGAACGAAGCTGATAATTTCAACAATGTAATCATTGAGGAGGGATCAGATTCTGACGAAGACACTCCGTTTCATTATTCTGGTTTGGATGATGATTTTCCTACCTTCAGTGAATTGTTCCGATCACATAACGAAGAGGAAGTTAGGCGGAAAGTGGTTGAAAAGATTGCTACCGAAGGTGTTCCTGAAACTGTGTCTAAAGAAGATTTTTTAAAAGAGAGGAAGAGATGGTTTAAGGTGATGCCTAAGGAGAGAAAGTTCAAGAGACCGTTAGTTCTTCATGAGACATCTAGATAAGTCTCTTGGAGATATTTTATCATGGGGGTATTTAGAAGATCTGAAGGTGTATGCAATCAAGAGAGAGTTTGGGGTGCAGTATTTTGAATTCTTACCAGACATAAAAACTCTACCTTGGTGGGATGTAGAAGAACTGGTGCAGACAAAGAATATCAAGCAATACTACTACGGGCTGAGGTTAAATGTCACGAGCAGAGGTTGTGGGATTACATAAAGCAGCAAGCAAAGTTAAACTTTCCTGATTGGAAACCACACTAACCAAAGCAGATTGTGAAGATTTATCCTAACACTTGAGAAAAAGATATCACGTTACAAATCAGACGACCAAGGTGTTTGAAGAATATGCCGCTACGTGAAATGGAACAAGACTTTAACAAAGACTTTAAAGGCTGGATTTTCAATCCTAGTACTTGTGAAGCGGTGATTACATTATTGGATGCAAAGACAGGTGACTGGAGGCACATTCATGTGTCAGATCCTATGTGGCTAGTCAACTGTTCAAAGAAAGACATTGAATGCTTATTCTTCAACAAGATCAGTTACAATGAAGCTGACAACGTTCAAGCTCAACAGTATCATAAATTGGTGAATGTTTGTTTTGCGAAAGACATCAATTCTGGACGTTACTAGGAGTCAAAGTTTAGAGATCTTGAGCTTGAAGAATTTCTGAAGAAGGAACGTCGTAGTGAAAGGATAAAAAAGATAAGAGCTAAAGCTGCTCAACGGGCAAGCTGGAAGTTGAAATGGCCTGAAACAGATCAAACACCAATAGGGTCTCAAGAAAAGAGGATCCCGAGATGGTCTAAAGCTCGAGATGGTGATCCAGTTTACCGTGAATGGTGGAACAATGTTGGAAGACCGTTGATAAAATGCTAGTGGAACGAAAAGAATAGAGGAGGAGGAAAGCTAGAGATAGAAGACGTAACAGGAAGGCACGTTGAAGACTACACAGGAAGAAAGACTGCAGCTACATCCAAGGGGGAGTCTGTAGATGCATGTGTCTGTAGCTTTCGTCTGTATTTAGTCTATATTTACCTGGTTTTTGTCTATCTATAGTTTTGTATATGTTTTATATCGAATCAGGGACGAAAAGGAAGTTAGGATTGTTTTGTAAGTCCATCTGGACGGATGATCATTCATCCGTCCGGATGATTATCCGAACGGTGTGTGCTTTCTCCCGGATGAGCGCGCCTATAAATAGAGGGTCTTGGTTGTTATTTAAGAGATCTGTTGTTGACACCTCTAGCGGAGCTCTTGCAAATTTTCTGTAGAACCTTGTACGTATCAACATATTCAGTAAGAATGAATGCATTGAACGGTGTCTATGCTGTCTATCTTTCTCCTACATCACTATCGGATTCCACACGATCGTGTTGTTGCTGATCTGACCTGAGCGTGTTCAATCAAACCGAACTCTCGATCCTCACAAGCATCATGTCCAACATGAATAGTGCATTTCATAAATAAACATTTCAGTGAACTATACGTTCAGCGGAAGTAATTGTAATTGTTTAAGAATTCGAAACCAAATTGTTTAAAAAGTATAAGCATAACATTAATCAATCATCAAGCAACACATCCCATGACACTCCTCGCTCCTCAGACTGCAAGTTCTAAAGCATGATGTACCTAACAACCTGCAAGCATGCAAAAAAGGGTGTCAACATAAAGTCTTTGTTTTAAAGACATGTAAGGCGAGTTCACAGTTTTTTAATGTAAATCATGTAAGTCTTTGTTTTAAAGACATGCTAAGAATAATAAACTCGATACCGAATGACTGTCATGTTTGTTGTGCCCTCATCAATGTCTATCAGCATTGATAAAAGTGTATAAGGTCATTAGTTCATGCCCGGCTCCCAGCACGGTGTGAGGTTTGTCAAGCCTAACAGCAATATTAACTAATACCCCGTAGGTACTTTCGTGATAGAGTTTGAGTTTATTAACCAACATCGAATTTAAACTACAACGTTTTAAAAGTATTCCTCCCAGGAATATTAGTTTGTTTTCGTCCCCCCCCCCCAGGACGCATGCTTGTGAAAGAGTGGTGAACTCACCTTAGCTTGCTCGGTCTTTGTTTATGTACTTATAGCATTAAATAAATGTTAGGTCCGTTACACGCGACCTAATGTACAATAAGTGTAAGTACGTATACGAGTAGGGTTATGCAATACCTTAAGTTTTCAAACAACAGTGTTCAATGTGATCAGGTTTACAGGTTTGACACACAGTAACAAATAGTGATTTCTCTAGTTGTTGGTGACATTAGTTGGTAATATGTGTTGTAATTTTGAGAAACACGGTCATAATCATATATTCGGATAAAAATGTCAAATACTCGGAACAGATAAGCAAGGGTCGGAACCACATGTAATCCTCTTATATATCCAGACATGTTTGATATTAAAACTCAATTAACATGTTTATGAACATGCTCAGAACATAAATGTGCAATTAAATTTAGACCATTGAGCATTTTATCTTTGATCCGGACTCCACAAACATGCATACATATACTGACCAAACTCGGACCTTCAAGATATTACACGCATATATAAATCCAGATCCATTGTACCCCATTCAAATAAACTCGGACCCTAGTGATAGTTATACCCGGCCCCATTATCCTTTATAACCCGGCCCAACAATTTAAGTAAACTCAGACCCCATTTCTAGTAATTAATCTCGGACTAAAATCCATGTAAATTCAGACAACATGTTAGTCACTCTTATAAACTCGGAACAACACTAATACTTTACACAAATTCGGACCCACTACATTCTAAATTGTAAGATCCAACTTAAAATAACCGAATTAAGGATATATAATCATGCATTTAATAAAAAATTTCGAGTTTACAAAAAGTTTCTTGACTTTAAGACCAAACATGATTATAATATTCAAGTTATAATCCTACTAAATAAATTTTCAAGACATGACTTCAAGTGTTTACATATTTTTAAAACAAAATAGATCAAGTGCGGAAGCTTTGTTTAGTGCGTTCGGTTCTTGATGATCGCCATCCGAAATAAGTCCAACTTACCTACGGTCAAAACCATACAAAAGATTAGTTTTGACACTTAAACATCCATTATAAACAAGTTTCATGACTAAACTATGAGAAACAAGAAGGAATTCACGGAATCGGGGCATTCGCGTCTTGCGACGGAGACTGGCAAAGCCGTCGCGGCCTGCCAGCGCCGTCGCGTCGCGCGACGGTGGTCATGATTCGCCGTGGCATAGCGCCACGGTGTGTTTTGGACAGAATGTTGTTGGCTGGAGCTACAATTCAGCCCAGCACCATTTTTTCTCAATTCCAAACTTTAAATCGACATAACTTTTGACTCAAGCATCCGTTTTAGTTGATTCTTTTTCCTACGCGCCCGTAATTTAACTACGAACACGTTTATCAACACGATTTGCATCAAAATATCATTTCAAAAGCAGTTGACCTAGAATTTGTCTCTTGTTTATTTGACCCATTTGTTTACAAGTTCCACAACTTGTATTGTTATCATCACAAGTTTTAGGCCATTTACCCGTTTCCGTGTTTACCAATTATGGCCTTTCGCTCCCCTCCCATGGGGTGCTTATGCAATAATCATCATGCTTATTTCCAAGGATTTAACCATGCCTTTCGAAATTATTTGTCAAGCAAATATTCCGAACTTTAATCCCTCTACAAGGGTTCATGTTTTTGCAACGAATTAGCGTATCCCGTACACGGACTACGCTTATTTATAACCAATCACAAGTGATGACCATTGACATCGACATTTGCAACTTAACTTGTTTTGACCCGTTTGGATGCCGAATGAGAATCACCATTGCAAGACACATCCAAACTCTATTTCTAACACATGTTTTGACCCGTTTTACTTGTTTAAGGTACATTGTCACTTTCGTGACTTAACGAGTTTTCTTGTTTGGCTAATTTCCAAGACATCTAACTAGATTAAATATATATATAACATAATGTAACGAAACCTTAAGTCACGTACCTTTAAAGTGCACCCTTCAAGCGTGTACCACCTCCGGCTTGTCCACTTGACGATCTGGATTCTTTACCTAAAGAGTTCCATTCACAACCAATTTAGAACTCTTTTATAATCAACAACGGACAATTCATTATGATATTCAAATCTGCTTTTTTGTCCGATTTTTTACATTTTATTCCTCACTTAGGCGTTTCAACAAACACCTAGCGGGTCAAATTCTTACATAATCATTACTTGGTTCTTGACATGTTATTTCCATCTACATTCACTTCAATTAGGCAATTTACACAAATTTTTAACATCAAAATTATTGAATTTAACATATGAATTCAGTTTTCACTAGAATAGTAATCACAATCCTAGTGTTTATCTAGTCTTTACAAACCCAATAATCACCTACAATGGTGATTATAATCTCCACAATTATCATACCAAATTTTAACAAGAATTCATCTAGGGTTTTATCCCTAGACATCATGTTACTTCTAATTTCATCCATGCAACATATATTCAAGCTCAATTTTTGATTTTCTCAATTAACCTAAACTGAACATGAATCAAAATACCAAAATTTTGCATACCTTTTGATCCCTGCAATGAGGTGATCACAAATTTGTGTTTGAAACTTGATTTAGAGCAGATTAAGGGCTTCAATTTGTTAATTTTGTGCAAGTTAGGGATTGGGGGAAGAACCCCGGTTCGCCCCCTGTGTTTATGTTCGACCAGACACACACACTAAGTGTGTGTTTGGTGTTGATTGTTTCTTTTAATCATTCTAGTTTCAAAATTGACAATTCCAACCCCTAAGTTTTATTTAACTCCTAACTTGGATGTTTTACCCTTTTTATTTGTCATCTCAAGACTAGTAACTAACTTGTAGGATCGTTGTTCGACCTAAACGAGTCGCTCAGAAGAGATCTCGTTCAATACGAAAGGCGGAATCAGACGTATCGAAGTTATTTCAGCTGGATACACACTAGAATCACTTAAATTGTCTCTTGTATTGATTTGAAGACTTTACAATGGCTGGAGACACTTCGGCAGAGCTTCGGTACCGGAATGACAAAGTTACAAATGAAAGACACAAGACACATATATATAGTGTTGCCACTTCGCATGAACCAGACATGTCCAGTTCGTACGAACTGGTCACTTCGCATGAACTAGCTGATTCAGCTCCGTTTCCCGTTTCTATCATACTACGTGTCCTGATCTATCAAACCTATTACAAGACTCGATACAAGACGAAGTTGATAGATATATGCACCAACAGACTCCCCCTTGGATGTTGAAGAAGTCTTCGGTACGACTCTTCAGCATGTCGAGTCTTCAGTCTTGAACAATCTTCTCGCTCTCTCCAAAGTATCTAACACTGTAAGCATCCTTCAATCTCTTTCTTTCTCTCGCTCATCAGCATAAGCAGCTTCTATCTTGAACACAGTTCCAGGATCAGAAACTGGCTCTTTCATCTTCAGACTCCCTCTTGGATGTTGATCCAAAATCTTCCGAATTAGCAGACAAGATTCGAACCTGGCTTTAATGTCTTCAGACATCCCCTTTCGATAAGCTGGGATCGTAGTCTGGAATAGCTCTCGATCTAGAATCGAATCCAAGCTCAAACTCTGCTCACGCTTTGCAGCTTTCATAGGTTCAGGAACGTTGCCTGGCTCTCCATAGCCACATGATCTGGAACCTGGCTCATGTCTGCATATCCTCGGGAGTTGAAACCTGGCTGCTTTTACCTGCACAAACTCTACCCAAAAGTAAGTTTTTATTTAAAAAAAAATTTTAACCTTTGATTACCACTTGTAAGATCAATTTCAAAATATCACTTGTTAGATTATGACATTTTTCAGATTATCTCAAACTTTTAACTTCAATTTTCATCTCAAACACACTTTCACAATCCACTATAGTTCATCATGTTTAGCACTCGGAAAATTGAAAATCAGCTTTTCAACATCAGTTGTCGAAAATAAAATGAAAGAAAATTTTTTTGGATTTTTCAAAATTTTATGCTAAAACACATTCTTTTTGGATTTTTGTTTTTAATGAAAAGCAGTAAAGAAATATTTACAGACAATATTTTTGTGAGTTTGTGTAAGAGGATCATATCAGTTTTTTAGACAAATCACTAACACCGTTAAGCTTTAAATATTTTAAGTTCTAAACGATTCACTTAGATTATCAGTATACTGATCCACTTAAATTTTCACATAAAATTCAACTGTTTTGAGATATGAGATTAGTGTTTTAATGACTTAAACTTATTCGCGTGTACCACCTCAGAATATACTCCCGTATCCAGACTCCTATATTCAGTCTTACAAGTGAATGTACACTAATGATATCTGTAAACGGGTAGTGCGAGACCATTAGAGCTCAGGTTAGAACTTCCGTTCAGACAAAGAGATGATGGCTCGTCTTTCGGTTTGTCCCGTTTAGGGATCTTTTCTTCAACAGCACATGATTAGCATTTTTCAATGTTTCATCATTTTTTATGCTGAGGGTGAGCTTTAAGATTAAAGCAGTGCAGAGCATTATACGAGGACTAAGCTATTGCTCCCGCAAAATCAGAAGTCCTGGTATAATACCCCAGATATCATCACGCACAAAGACCTAGTATGTCAGAAATAGAAAGTCTTTCAAACAAGA
Source organism: Helianthus annuus (assembly GCF_002127325.2). NCBI lineage: Eukaryota > Viridiplantae > Streptophyta > Magnoliopsida > Asterales > Asteraceae > Helianthus > Helianthus annuus. Next base: position 72,727,623 of record NC_035440.2, on the reverse strand, counting down.
TTTCAGGGGTTACCTATATATCCAAGAGTTGTTTCCCCACGAAATAAGTAAGTATTTGATATTTAGGTTTATATCTCGAAAACAATCTACTGAATGTATAAAAACCTACTGGCATATCATTAGTGAGACCGTTTATCACTTTTGACTTTCCAATTCTTTAGCATGCTGTGATTGTCTACTGATGTACTATCATTTCCTCTTTTTCACAACAAAACTCATTTTTTATTTTTCGATGTTTTTGGTTTTTTAGATTTTATCATGTTTTTGGATTTTTCAAATTTTCAAATGTTTTTGGATTTTCTGAAATTTCTTACTCCTCCTAAAATTCAAAACCATTTAAAAAAAATTGACAAACCGATGTGAATTGCTTCAATTCGCTATCCACTTGGCGTAAACAATCAGAACTCCCCCTGACAACAAACTATTTTCCCATTATGATTTCAAAACACTTAAGTTTGTTTTAATCAAAATGGTTTTTTCCGAAAAATTAGTTTGTTTTCGATTTCACAAAACACTTTAAAGATCAGGGATTAATTCATCACATTGTTCTTCAACCACTTGAAAAAACTATCACTTGTATGAAAGTTAAATCAAGTTCAACTTAATCACCTTGATTAACCACTTGTAGGTTCTTATCAACACTACCACTTATAAATCGAAATATGACAATTTACCAATTTCTCAAGAAAGATGCCGATTCCTGCTCCACGATTTCCAACTTGGGAGCTCCGGCAAGTCAGGTTTTTCAAATATAGAGATTCTCCCAAGCCTGACGGTCCTTGGGAGATTCCGAGTCATCATTACTCAGTTTCTTTCCTTTCTTCTTCTTTTCATAGTATTCCTTTATCCCTTTGACCTTCCCGTCAACCATTTTTCCAAAAATATTTAGAACTTTGGGGTTAAAGGCTTTTTCGACATCAAATTCTTTCTTTTCAGAACAGAATTGATTCGAAATCTCTACTTTTCCAACTTTTTGTTTAAAAGTTTCAGTCCGCAATGGTGGAAAGTTTGCGTCATCCAATGGCGGAACTGAATTTTCACTTTTTAGCTGAACATGTGTCTCCTTTGACTTTGACGAGTCAGATTCATCGCCAGATTCTACATCTGATTTCTTAACAACCCACTTTTGGTTGTTAAGCTTCATATTTCTTTCGTAAAAACTTTTTAAACTCTCACCAACCTCAAATTTTGAATTTTTGAATACTTTAAATTGTTTGGTTGGTGGTTCAATATCAGCCATCTTTTCTTTCAATTTTTCAGAGACTCCCTGTTTTGTGTTGGTTGCCTTTGAACAGTTCAAGGCGATGTGACCAACTTCGTTGCATTGATAACAGGTTCTTGTTTCCTTCTTCTGAGCAGCTTCATTCTTCATTCCTTCTTGCTTCTTAGCAAGGAATTCTTTGTTCGTCTGCTTCCAGAATGAGCTCTTTTCTTCTTCTAATGATGTTGCTCCTGAAACAAATTTAGTTTTTTATTTATAAGTTTTCTCATTTTTATAATTTTCTGGTGGAATAAAACCTAATCCCTTCTTTTTGAAATTATTGTTAAGGTTTGATTTCTTTTAAAAACCGGAACCAGAACTGTAACCTTTTTTCTTGTTTAATCTTTGTTCAACTCTTGAGGTGTACTTTTTAGGTTTTTCAGTAAGATTTACATCTTTTATTTCAGAAATAGTAATTTCTGTTAAATTGAAAACCTTTTTAATCATTTCAGTTTTGACACCTCTTATTGGAAATTCTTCATCAAAATATAATTTGTCAGAATCATTCAAAGTATATGCTACTTTGAATGTTTCGTCATTCAAATTATTTTGTGATAACAGAAAATCTTTATTGTAAACTCTTTTAACCAGTGATTTCGGACTGTCAACTGATGAACTTGAAGTTTCAGATTCAGACTTTGACACCTAGGTTTCATCTTTATCTAACACCTGATCGACCACCTTCTTTATTAACTCAGACTCATGATCAGTGTCAGACGGTGTGAATGTGATGTCAATGTTATCTGGCAATCCATCTGAAGGTTCATTTTCCCACTTTAAATTGGTTGCCTTTTTGACTCTTTCTGAATTAGGATTTCAATGAGAATATGCATTTTCAAGTGGCGGTGGACACTTGGTATAATCAATGTTTCTTACCAGTATCCTTTACTTCAGTATTCTCTTCTTCAAACGCTTTCATGCCTTCTACTGTAGGATAAATCTTGTCAATCACATAAGAAGCACACGAGTAACTTCTCAATAACCTATTTACCCTTTCAGTTTCTATCCTCTGGGTTTCCAATTTTTGTTCAAGTACATCACATTTCTCAATGTAATTATTGATGATTTTCTGCTTTGTCATGAATGCTCCATTGAGTGTCTTCATAGCTAACGCTTGTTCACTGCTTGACTTGTTGTATTGATTCATAGCTTTGTTTAAAACATCATAAGATTCTTTCAGTCTGTTCATGTTATGAATCAATTTGTTGTTGTGCCTTTTCGCAGTATCACGATTTTCACATTTCTCAGGTATCTTTTCTGCATCAGCTTCCTCTTCAACCTTGAAAGCTGGAATTTCTTTAACCTGCTTCTTTATCACTCGAACATCTTCATCATCACTGTTATCTTGTTTTTTAACCTGCTTTTTTATCACTCGAACGTTTTCATCATCACTGTCATCTTTCGCAGCTTGTATTTTTTTTGTTCTCTTTCATTTTACCTGCATAATACGAATTATCATCATCACTATCATCTTTTTCTTTAACAGTTGCTGCTTTATGATTCTTCTTTTTCGCAGTTTGTTTTTCTTTGATCTTTTCTGTTTTACCTGCAAAAAATAAATCATCATCATCACTATCAGTTGAAAATTTTCTTGCATAATTTTCAAGTTTTTGAATTTCTTCACTATCATCATCACTCTCTTCATCTGATGAGTGATCAAAGATTGGAGCTTTTTCTGCAGCCTTTTTTGTTGAAACGGGTTCTTCTTCTATCTTTTTAGGACAGAATTGCTGAGATTCGTAATAATAATATGCTATTTCCTCTTCAAAATCCATGTTTCGGTTTCAAAAATTCACAATGACAGAATTTCAAACGATCTGAAAAATTGGAACGGTCTGGAGCTTTCAAACGAGCTGAGATCAAACGATCTGGTACATCACAAGCTGACGGCCCACTGATCGAACCCGGTTTAAAACTATCAGTTCAAAAACTTTTTGATTCAAGTCTAGTATCAAACAGCCCAAATACAATCTTTAATCCAAGACTAAGTGAAAATTTTCAGCCCAAATTACCTTCAACTAACTCAGCCCAAATAAAATCTCATAGCCCAAAACTTTTTAATGTTCAAAAACTTCGTCCCACACTCAAATCCTCGGAATTCACGGCCCAAACTATACTAAAAAATTCATTCTGAAGTAATTAGACTTCTAAAATTAATGAGCTGACAATTCCTTTTATTCTTGTCACACCCCTTTCTGCGGCGGAAGCACGAGGTGTGATCATGAAAGGTTCTCATTGCATACGAAAGGTAAACATACTACATGCTCATAAAAATAACTTCAATACCAAATATTTCATAATTTGAAAACATGAGTTTAGCGTTTACATCGCGAGATAGCATGAAACATTGTCTTAAAAGTTTACAACTTTATTTAAACATAAACATAGACGACATCCATAAGCATGAGTAGACCACGCGCACATCCACCTTTAGTTACCTGAAATACATGTGAGTTTTGGGAAAAAAAAAACGTCAACATAATGTTGGTGTGAATTCATGTAGTTTTTGTATTGAACGTTTATATACTTTGTATGAAAAACATGGTATGTATTTTGTTTAAATCACGTATTCATGTATAAATCAAGTATTTCTATATGTATCAAGTGTTAATGGGTTGCAAAGCCATTAACATGTGACACGACATAGGAAGTCACCAAACCATAGGCATTTTTCTGTAGTCGATTCACGACTGAGACACAAAAACACTACTTGGTTCTAGTTGTCACCAAGAGTGGGGCTGCCCTGAAACTCATTAGATCTAACCTTTTGTTCTGCGGTCTAAGTATGTACACGATTAATGGTGCTTATGGTACCTTATTCGTGACACGATTTCTCGTATCAATTCTTGGCACTAGTTTTCACCAAGAGTACTTCTCGTTTTAGTACACAACATACCATTTTGTAAATATTGAAGTATTTGTAACATGTATTTCACCCCGTCGTTATAAAACTGAAAACAGTTAAAAGGAAAAGGGGGAGCATGAACTCACAACTTTGCGTTCCTTGCGTCGTAAACTTCACCGGATTTGCTTATAGAGCGTCGTGACCTAAACGTGTTTTATTATCATTAGTCACTAGACTTGTATTGTACAAGCACAAGTCACTGTTTTGTATATGTATTGTTGTGTTAAAAATATTTTATATTTTTAACTATGTATCTTACTTATATTATTTTTTTAAAAATTAATATAAGTATCTTGTATTTTGCACTTTGCACCCGAATTATGTATCTTTGTTCAAAACTATATTTTATGTTCATAACTTGTCCAAGTTATTTATTCTATCAACTAATATATTTTCACAAATATATTTTCTTGTATTTGTCTAAGTATGTTGTATGTGTATTTTTGTGTTTTTACTTCTAAAGAGTATTTAGTGTATTTTCAAGTGCTAATACACTAGCACGTAAAATACATACTACATACATTTCGCACAAAATTTGGTGATTAAATAATATATATTTTCTCAAAAATATACATATTTGATGTCAATTTTTAACCTTGACGAAATCATCGTTTCTTCACTCAAAAATTAGGGAAACCTTGGTAAATACCTTGGTATACATTTTTAGGGAATAAGTTTATCAAAACTTATATATTTTTCCAAGTGTCAAAATTTATAAAAATTTTGATAGAGTTTCCCCTAAAAATGGAGGTTTCCCATGTTTTCAAAACATGTGTTTATTTTCTTTTAGATCATCATCAACATCAACAACAATCATCAACAATATACACTAATTCTTCTATCTCATGAACTTGAAAATTTATAAAAATGTGTAGTAACTTACTAGGGTATTTAGTAAGTCTTGTTATTCTTTAAAGTGTGTTTGTTTCTTTAAAAGCTTCATTTTTAACGAATTTAGTTCTTTACAACTTGTGACAATAAGTTCTAAAAATATTACTTCTTGTATTTTTCTTGTTACACATGTGTATCTTTACTTTATTAACCACCCGAAAATAAGGTCTTTTTGTTTAAGAACCAAGATTTAGTACAACTTGTATTTTTAACTTGGTTCTTTTGAAAAACCGCTCATAGATCTTTAGATCTACAAGTTTATAACCTTATTTTTCAAGAAAACTTGTATTTACTCAAGTTTCAAGTTCATGGGTGGATGGTTTCATCATCATTCAAGACTTTATCCTTTACATCTTACTAGTTCATGTTCTTAAACATGAACTAGTATGTCTAGATGATGATCCATCCTACTTCTACTAACAAACATCATCAAATAATCATAACTACACAAGATTCACATGATTTACCCATATATCTTTTCTTTATCCACCATTTATCACTTTATGTTCAAGACTTAGCTTATGTTCATTAGAGTTTTCATCATTTAATCATTCTATCATCTATTAACCACTAAATACAAGATCAAGATGATGTTTTAGAGCACTTACTACTAGCACAAGGCTAGGGGAGTTCAAGAGGGTAAATGAAGTGGATAAAAGCAAATGAAGAAGGTCCTTCAAGTTCCAATGCCACCAAGCTTCTTAATCAAGTTCCTAGCACCCTTGAATCACCTTAGAATAGTTGTTAGTGGGTTGGAAATGGTGGTGGTGTGGTGGTGTCTTGAGGCCGAGAGCAAGGAAGAAAGAAATAGGAGTTTTGTTGAGTTTGGTGGATGGTGGAAATGAGAAGATCCAAGGGTTTATAACAAGTCTTCCAACATTAGATAGCATATGGCATCTATGTAGGCATATTCCTAGACAAGCTCGCATAAAATATAGCAAAGTAATCCCGTGTGGGATCCTTGTTTCCCAACCGTCCAACAATGGGGGGGGGTGTTAGTTTGATTTCAATTGGAAGTTACATGTTCTAGTTAGTTAATTCAAGTATTAGTTAGGTTATATGATTACTAGTTGTTATATTGTGTGTTATGATGTTTGGGGATCATAACTAGCTTAGAAAAAATAAAACAATGCTTCTAATATTATTTTGATGTTCCGGGTAATGTCCGGTTGTTTGGTTGGACACCGGTTCGTTAAAGTGCTAAATTATACCGTTTAGTGTCTTTCAAGTATCTTTTTGTAACTCTTTCAATTCCCAACACTTAGGGAAGCACTATGGATGATAAAACGAAATTTCTGCATGATATTTTGATGTTAAAAAGCTGATTTGAGCTGAATTTATTAAAATTCTGCACTTAAAGTGCGTTTCAGGTGCTTTTTAGTGCTTATTTAAGCTTCTGTAATGTTTATATGTTAACCCTTGTATGTACTATTGGGTTTTAATGTATTCTTGACATTGGACCTACACGTAGGCCCTAATTCTAATGTCTGACTGCTTTCTGCAGAGTTGTTGGCATATTGTGTCTTACCGGTGAGTTTACTAGTATTTCTGACGCATCGCTCTCGTTAATGCATAAAGCAATATTTTGTAGTATAAAACATGCATGAATTCACTTGTATTGTATGAAATCTGATAATGTTAACACTAAAGCACATAATTGTAGTCATTAAATAATAATTAAAGTGTACAGAAATTACCGGTTTGGTGCCAGTTGTCACAGTGATGTAGTGCGTGGTACGATAAATGAAGATCAAACACGTTGATTCTATGAATACCCGTGTAGTTCTTCCCCAACCCCCAAATTGCAACCCAAAGGGCACAGAACTTGAAGTGAAAATTTAGTTTTCTCAAAATTCAAGTCTGATTGATTCATTTACTAAAGGGACATATAAATAAGAACAAAAATTCGAAACGGGCCTAAAAAAGATAACGGGCCAAACACACGGCCTAAAACAAAATGCCCAAAATAGTCCAAAAAACATAAAAATGCAAATAACTAATAGAAATAAGTGTTTTTCGGCCCGGACGATGACCCAAACCTCCAGACCCGGCACATCAACCCTCATAGAAACAAGCAGATTACTCCTCCTGCTTAAGGCATCAGCAACCCTATTTGAAACACCATTCTTGTGCTTGACCACAAAAGTAAACTTCTCAAGAAAAGCCAACCATCGCCCATGCTTATGAGATACCTTGTCTTGAGTACGAATATGCCTTAAGGAATCATGACCTATAAATAAAACAAACTCCTTTTGAAACAAGTAATGACGCCAATGCTTTACAGCTTGGACCACTGCATAAAACTCCAGATCATAAGTACTGTACCTCAACTTAGGCCCAGTTAACTTCTCACTAAAATAAGCAATAGGTCGACCACCCTGACTAAGAACCCCACCAATTCCAACCTTTGAGGCATCAGTATGAAGTTCAAAAACTTGAGAAAAATTAGGCAATACCAGAATTGGTGCTGTAGTGAGCTTCTCTTTCACAACTTGAAAAGCCAACTCTGCCTCATCTGTCCATACAAACGTCTTCCCCTTCATACAATCTGTCACTGGGGCCATAATAGAACTGAAGTATGGAATAAACCTTCTATAAAAAGAAGCAAGCCCATGGAAACTACGAACTTCAGTAATGGTAGTAGGAGTTGGCCAATTTTGAACAGCCGCCACATTGGATTCATCAACCTGTATCCCATCACCAGAAATAACATACCCCAAGAATAACACTTTAGGGGTCATGAACACACACTTCTTGGTGGCTGCATAAAAACGGTCCCTGCGAAGTAAGGCCAAAACCTGCCTCACATGCACAACATGGTCGCTGAAAGAAGCACTATAAATGAGAATGTCATCAAAATACACAACCACGAACTTCCCAATAAAAGGTCTAAGCAACTGATTCATCACACGCATAAAAGTACTAGGTGCGTTTGATAAACCAAATGGCATCACCAACCACTTATACAATCCTTCACGAGTCTTGAAGGCAGTCTTCCACTCGTCACCCAGTCTAAGACGAATCTAGTAATAACCACTCTTCAAATCTAACTTCGTAAAAATAGTAGCACCACCAAGTTGATCAAGCAAATCATCAAGTCAAGGAATAGGAAACCTGTACCTCACAGTAATCTTGTTGATTGCTCGACTGTCAACACACATACGCCAAGTGCCATCTTTTTTTGGAGTCAATAAAGCCGGAACAGCACAAGGGCTCATACTTTCACGAACGTGACCCTTAGAAATTAACTCCTCAACCTGTCTTCGCAACTCCTCATGCTCAGCAGGGCTCATCCTGTAATGTGGTGTATTGGGTAACTGTGACCCAGGCTCCAAATCAATATGATGTTGGATGTCACGCAAAGGTGGTAATCCATCAGGCAACTCAACATGAAACACATCAGAAAATTCCTCAAGCAAAGGAAACATAGCATCAGGAATATCGACTTCCTCGGGCACTGCCTTCCCTATCAAAACAAAAACACTGTCTGTGTCCTCCAATTCATCTTGAAACTGGCTGAGGGTCAACAAATTACCCGACTGTTTTGTGGCTAACTGTTTAGGCTTGCTAGGGACAAGAGTGATCTTCACGCCACCAAACAGAAAACGCTCGTTATGCTCTATATTACGTTCATATTCCCAAGGTCTACGCAACAATAAGTGACATGCGTCCATAGGGACCACATCACACACAAAATCATCTTTGTACGTTGACCCAATAGAAAGAGAAACAAGTGCCCTTTTAGATACCGTCACTTCACCTCCCTTTTTAAGCCATTGAAGCTTGTACGGTTTCGGGTGACTCTCTGTCTTCAAGGCCAACTTTTGAACTGCCTCTTCAGAAATCAGATTGTCACAACTCCCCGAATCAATGACAAACGTGCAAACCTTCCCCAAAATGGTACATGTTGAGTGGAAGATATTGTGTTTCAGCCATTCATCCCCATCTGCCTTTGGTGTATAGCAAGAGCGCCTGACCACCAAGTTCACCCCAACATCACCGGTCATAACCTCTTCTTCGTACTCAGTTTCTTCATCATACACTGGGTTATTTTCATATTCCTCATACTGATTATCCTCAGACTCAGCAAACAAGTGTCTTTTACCGGCCTTCTTACACTCAGCTTGACGATGGCCCGTCTCACCACAATTGAAACATCTCGGACCACTACTACTAGCCCCCTTAGAAGTAGGCCCGGTATTGCTACCCCCCGGCTTCTGCTGACTAGGCCCGCTGTCACACCCCCAAAATCCACCTGCGGAGTATCACCGCTTGGGAGCGTGACTGACCAGGATCAAGCCACCAATCATATAGAACAATGTATATAGTAACAGTAATTGTAATTAAACCAAACCAAATCCATATGAAAGGTATTCCAAAACAAAGGTAAGTTATCACTGTTTAGCGGAAGCGCATCAATAAAACCCATCATAAATAAGTATATAATGTCATACAAGCCCATAAATAAGTAAGTAAGTTATTACGATCCAAGCCCACAACGACCAGCTCCTCCCTGTGCAAGCTCCATGTATCTAACGACCTGCAAGGCATGTAACAGAGGATCAACAACTAGTTGAGCGAGTTCACAGAAAGTAAATGTGTAATAGTAAGTTTGTTTGTAACTTGTGGCTCTACTGGGCCGATAGTATGTTCTATTGGTGGGGGCTTCCCATGTTGTATAACCACTAGACTATTCGTAACCATAAGTGTTCTTCACAACCGAGAACAGTAGTACTTACAAGCTTTACGTAGGTTTACGTAAGTATCCTTCACAACCGAGGATAGTAGTAAGTATAAATACACGTAGGTTTTACGTGAGTATCCTTCACAACCGAGGATAGTAGTAAGTATAAGTATACGTAGATTTTACGTAGGGGTCCTGCACAACCGAGGACAGTAAGAAGCATATGCATATGTGAGCTTTCCGCATGTGTCCTGCACATCCGAGGACAGTAAGTAGTATAAGCATACGTAGGTTTACGTATGTGTCCTGCACAACCGAGGACAGTAAGTAGTATAAGCATACGTAGGTTTACGTATGTGTCCTGCACAACCGAGGACGCTGGTATGGTAGTCTAGTGGTAGTGTCAGTATGAATCTATTCAACCTTATTCCTTCAATCCCATTCCCAACCCTGGGAATCCCATGCCTTAGTAAGGGTGTGAACTCACCTTGGTTTGCTCGGTATGTTATTGCTTCTAGGATTAATTAATGTTTAAGTCCGTTACTCACGACCTAAGGTATATTGCACATAAATCCAAGATAAGTGTTGACGTTCAATTAGGGTTTACAGGTTCTTGACGTTCAAGCAGTGACTTACAATATCATATCACACATTAACATGCAGTATTATTCAGTAACATGTAGCATCATATCAGACAGTATCACATAACCGCATACAGTCATATACAGAGTCATATAGTACGCTTACAGTGACGTAAAATGCCTTATCGTGCCATATGGTGACATACAGTGTCATACAGGGTTCTGAATTCAGCTTTGTAAACATCATAAGCAACTCAGACTATAATGACATCAACAAAAGTCATCCTACGTATCAATGCAAGGAAATTCGGACTAGTGCATGTCTTGCAAGAAAGTTGGACTCATAATACAAGTTAACACATTCAGACTACATACTCTGTATATCAAAACATCGAATAATATAGCATCATACACAAAGGTCAGACCACCCATCATTACCAAAAGTCGGGCAAGGGCTACCCCCTTTAAATTCGGACAACCCCCCCTCCCTATTACAAAACTCGGACCCATCCCTTGTGCCATCAAAAGGTCGGACGGGACTTGGGCCTTAAAACTCGGACCTTGTGTTGTTGATAAAAGTCGGACAACACATGGGTGGTTAAAACTCGGACAAGCATACATGATTGAAATTCGGACCACATCTAATTCAATAAGTCGGACCATATGTTATTATGCAATAAGCTTGGATCCTGTTAACCATTAAAACTCGGATATCATGCTAACCACTAGAGCTTGGACAAGGGTTTTTATGGAATAAAAGTCGGACTAGATATCTATCTTAAAACTCGGACCACCCTGTATCAATTAAAAGTCGGACCTAGTTCTCATGATAAAACTCGGGCCACTTGTTTACTTGTTTAAACTTCGGACATCATGGTTTACCAATTAAAGTTCGGACTAGCATACCAGGATTAAAACTCTGACTATAAACAATCATACATACGAATGTTCACTTCATTGAGATTGTATCAGTTACGTTCATACGACCGTGAAACCCTAATTACATACTTTGCATTGTACTGATCAAATCAACAATCAATATTTCTACATATCCTGCATCAAAATCATCAGGCAATCGATTCTACACTAAGCAATAACATTATCATTTTAATCAGAATCAAATCAAAAATCACAGAGAGCATCATATGAAGAATTAGGGTTTTCATGAACACATAATCAAGAATCAAGAATTGATACAATTAAGCAATCAATTAGGGTTTACAAGTATTACGATGATCAATAAACAATTACCTTGAATGATCCTAGAGGAAATGTAGAATCAAAGTGTTGAATGTCTTGTGCCAATGATGATGG